>NC_082663.1:150926367-152152977 GCF_025265405.1 Mesoplodon densirostris
GTGGGGGCAGTTTGGGGGTCACTGCCACCTGGGAGAATGCTCCGAGGCCAACTTGAACTTGGAAATGTCTGTGAATTGGGGATTCTGCCCTCCAGGTGTTCATGGCGTTTTTTTTAAAATAATAAAATATTGCTTTATGTTACGTCGGCATTTGGATCCCTAGACACGTGCCTCTCCCTTTCTTTCTGGGGTTTAAATGCCCCCCATGGCTGCACAGTGGGTTTTTTTAAAAAACCATTTGTGAAGTGCTATTTGAATGACCGTTACCCACGTGCAGGGGGAGCCGGCGGGACGGAGGGCATATGTGTCCTGTATGAATCCTGCTCACTTCTGGTCCAGCCCCAGGGCCCCAGGTCAGTAGCATCCGTTCCTGGGGCGTCGGTTTCCTCCCCTGTAACACGGGAGAATAACAGAGTTGCTGGCGTCTTCCATGCCCCTGGGCATGGGGCAGCTGCCCGAAGTTGGCGAGAGTTTATCATTTGTACTCGGAACACACGGGGCAAAATGGCCAAGCTTTCTAAGAATGTCTCTGTGCATATTTGACGGAAGGTCAAGGCGCTGCTAAGTGCCAGTATTCTTATGCTGATCAACCCCATGGGGTGGGCACTGTTCGTCCACTTCACAGGGGAGGACACCAATGGGGGAGCATCCTGGTCTGCTAGGTGGCCGAGGCCTCTGAGCGAGCCTGGGAGGATTCTCGGAGTGAACTGGGGGAGGGGTGAGGCTAGTTCGTCAGCGGCAGGTCTGTGCCCATCTATTCCAGAGGGAGAACAACCAAGCTTGCAGAGTGTGGGCCCTGGGGCCAGGTAGCCGGGCTCCAAGCCACTCTGCATGCCTCAGTTTCTGGATCCGTGAAATGGGCACACTGCGGGGGTCAGTAGGAATTACCAGACACCCGGGAAGAGGCTGCGAGGTTTTATCTGGCCAGCCTGAGGTACTGCCTCCTGGGGTACGGGGGCGACATATGGGGGAGGCCGAAGCCCCCCCAACTCCCAGTTCCCCTTTGATGCTGGCTGAGGAGGAGACAGATTTCTGGAGGCTCCCCTGTTGGTTGAGGCCCTTCTGGCCACGGAAGGGCAGCTGTAGCCAAGCTCTTCTGCCTGGGAACTGCAGCCCCTGTCTGGCTCTCGGGAGGAGCAGCGGGAGAGGATGCCGTGGGACCCCTTCTCCCGCCAAGCACCCCGGGTTGTACATCTTTAAGGGGAAAGAGGCGCGCTCGCGCCGGGCCTCTGCGCACGTCACTTCTTCGTTCTTTCCCAACCCCCCCACCCCCACCCCGCTCCTTTCTCCAACTTCCCGGCTCGCTCGGGGCGGGTTGGGGGGGTCTTCAGAGTCCACCTATGGACCCCAAATGTCCTGCAGCAGCCCACCCCCTGCCCACTCGACTCGGGCTTGCGGTCCAGGGGGACCCGCTGTGGTCGGGGTGTGCGCGGCCCGTGGGTCTCCGTCCGGTGGCCTGGCCCAGGGCGGCTGGAAATTCGTAATAATAAGCAACGATGGGGGTTCAGGAGGCATGGAGAGGGGGAGCGGCTTTCGTTCCTCGCTCGCGCTCTTTTTTCCCTCGTTTGTTTGAAAGTTGGATGTTGAGAAGTGGGAGGTTCGGGGTGGGAGGGGAGAGAAATTGGGGGAGGGAGAGAGGAGGTTGCCAGAGGGAGGAGAGACAGAGACACAGAGAGAGACAGAGACAGAGGAGGAGGTGGGGGGAGACAGGAAAGGAGGAGAGAGAGACAGAGAGAGGGAGAGAGAGAGGGAGTCGGGCGCAGGAGGGAGGGAGAGCGCGGGAGGGAGGAGGGAGGGAGACCGAGGGAGGAGGCGGCGAGGAGCGCGCCGGCCGCGGCCGCGGGGGGGGGGTTTGGAAAAATGACTCAGTAAGTTCAGCGCGCCCGCTCCGGCCGGCCCTGCGCCTCCCGCCGCGCCCGGGATGTATTCGTCCCCGCTCTGCCTGACCCAGGTACGCCCCCCGCCCGGCCCCCGGCCCGCGCCCCACTGCGCCCCGGCCCCGCGTCCCCCGCAGCCCGGCCCCGGAGTTTGGAAGCCCGAGGAGGCGGGACGAAAAAGGCGCGCGTCCCTCCCGCCGCCGCGGCCGGGATGCCCCCGCCGCCGGCCGGGGTCCGGTGGGGGGTTGGGCTGGGCCGGGGACACCTCCCCCCCACCCGGGACCCTCACCGGGGACTCCCGCCCCGCCCCCCGCGACCTCTCCCCCTGGCTCGCCCTACTGGCTCGCCCTACAGCCTCGCCCTCCCCGGACGCAGGACGCGCTCCTCCACCCCAGCCAGGAAGGTCGAGGGGCGCCCAGGAGAAGGCCAAAGGTGGGGCTCTGCGCGAGCCCCAGGCCTGGACCCAGGCCTGCTCCTAGGAGGAATCGAGGGAGTCCTGGTTGGACCCTGGACGCCCGGGGACTCTTGAGACGAGGACCCCCGGACCGCCCCCCCCCCCAAGCTTGTGCGCCGCCACCCAGGCCCTGGGCAGCCTTTCCCCCCATTATTGGCCCACGTGTGCGCGGAGGGGGAGGGGGCCCGCAAAGTTGGAGGCGCCAGGAGTGGGGGGAGGGGGCCCCCCCGACGTCCCGGCTCGGTCTCCGTCTCCCCCCCTCACCCCGTCCCTCAACCCCATCCCCATATTTTCGCCGCATCGATTGTGAGTTATTGAGCCGCCGCCGCCGGGAGGAGCCGGGAGGCCTGGCGTTCCGGGGTCTGGTCCGGGCACTGCGGCGCTGCGGACGCCCTCGCCAGCCCGGCACCTGCCCCTGCCCCCGCCCGCTGCCTCTCACCCCTGGCCGAGCTCCCAGACTGCCCGGGGCTCGGCCCTTGTGCAATGACCCAGGGGATGTGTGGGAAGGGGGCGGCTGCCCCTATCCCGGGTCGCCCCTGGGGGACCCCTTCCCTCCCCCAGCTCCATGGCAGGGAGGGGGGGCACCCTCCCAGGTCTACTGGTTCCACCCTCCAGCTCTGCCCCCACCCCGGGTCCTTGTGTGTCCTTAGGCCATTGGGGTCCCGGCCTCAGTTTCCCCTGAAGTGACACGGAGCTAAGGCAGGTCCCGGAGAGGGGCAGTGTGGCCTCCAAGCTGTGAAGTGCGGGGCACAGGGAGGTGGGAGTCCAGCGGGTGGCTGAGTGTCCTGAGGATCACTGTACAGAGAGCACGTGGATGCCAGTCTCCAATGGGGGTCCCCCATTCATGATCCTAGGGTGCCCCTCACTCATGGCAGGCTCCCTCTCACCCGCCCCCTCCAGCTCCTCCAGTTTCTGGCTCCCCATGGGGGAATGTGAGGGCCGGTGCTTAGGGGGTCTCAGGGCCTGTCCTACCCATCATCCCCGGGTGACCTTGGGCACGTCCCTGCCCCTCCCTAGATCTTTCTTCCCCTCCAGAGCAACTTTGGGGGTCCCCCGACGCAGTCATCACTGGCCCCCCTCTGCCTCTTATCACCCGAAGCTCCCCCAAGAGCCACGAGGGTCCTAGTCAGGGTTGCCTGGTGACCTTGGGCCTCCCAGTCTCTGGGCTCAGGGGGTGGCCTGGGTGGCCCCGGGGTGCCCCCGCCTCCTCCACCCTTTCCTCGCGCTCGCTCCCAGAGCTGCCCAAGGGGGCTGAGCCCGGGGAGGCTATTCCAGGCGAGGAGGTTGGACGGCAGCCTATTGTCACTGGGCCCTGGAATTCCCCCATCAGGACTCCTCGGGAGACAGGCCTCCGTCCACGTTGCCCAGAGTGGGTGGCAGTGAGAACCAGAGCTGGTGTTCCGCTCCCCGGGCCTGGCTTTCCCTGGGGCGCAGGGCAAGGATCAGCCAGGCGGGCTCTTGGTGGAAACATGACAATAAAAAATACCTGAGGTTGCTGTGTGCAAGGGACAGGGCGACCAGGAGACAGAGACAGGCAGAGAGAGGACCAGGGAGCTCCCAGGCTAGGATGGGGATGGGGTGGCCCAAGCGCAGGGGGCTCCCCCTCCTCTGGTTTTTCTTCTATGGGTGCCCCCACCTTGGAGGGGAACCCAGGTCCCCCTCCCAGGACCCCCTCAGTGTAATCCTCACAGCTGCTTGCAGGCCCAGCCTAGTCTGCGGTCTCCAGCTGGGGAACCCGGAAGGACCCAGACTACCCGTGCAGGACCCCCACTCCTGGCTACCTCATCGCACCCTACCCATTTCTCTTTGTCTGCGTCTCTCCCTCTCCTTGTCTCGCTCCTCTCCATCTCTGTCTCTCCCTGTCTCTCCATCTCTGGGCCTCCATCTCCCCCCTTGACTAATTTTACAACCTGAGCCCATCCTAAAATAGCTCCCTTTTAGCTGATCCGACCCGGATCCTGAGCCGAGACCGGCTCGGGGTGTGTGAAGGGGGGTGGGTGGGCTGCTCCCATGCCAGCCCGCCCTGTGCCCCCGGGGTCCTGCCCACCGAGGGGGTGGCAGCCGCGGCCCCGGGTGGCCCTGGAGGATTCTGGGAGCCCCGTCCCTGTTTCAGTGGTGACTCAAGTGCTTTTCACTTTTACTCTGAAGAGGAACTGTGTGGGGCAGCCGTTACTTCCATAAATCCTGCCGCCGGGAAGGCCGGCCTCCCTGCGCTTGCCCCGCTCTGGGCCTCCCTCCCGCCCGCCTCCACCGCCACGTTAGTTATTCCGGGTTTGGGGCCAAATCCCTCTTGGCTGCAGTGCCCAGGATTCCCCGGGGCCGCAAGCTGGGCCTGGGCTGCAGCCACGGCAGTGCGGCCGCCAGGGCCCCCTTCCTCATTCATTCATTCTTTCCTTCATTCCTTCACCTCATTGCCTTGCTGGGCAGCACTCTTTTTACCCCATTTCTCCAGTGGGGAGACTGAGGCTGCGAGAGGGTCCCCGACTTTGGCTTGATTTAATATAATAGATCTTCATTAAGCACCTCTTATGGGCCAGGTGTCTGTTGCGGGTTTGGGGGGGAAGGCACGAGGGGCCAGCCTGGTGTGGGTTCTGGGAGGCTCTGCTGGGATTGAGGGTCCCCCAGCACCTCAGGGCTGGGACAGGGGCCAAGACAGAGAGGGCTAGGGCCTGCCTGGGGTGGCACAGCATGGCTGGTGGGGCTGGGGATTCGGGGCCACTGCCCACCTGGCTGTTTGGCCAGGCTGGGCAGGTGGGTGCTCCCTGTGGCCCCCCCACCCGTGGTCTGATGGCCTCTGATTGGCTCCTGTATGCACAAGCTCGCCCCACATCTCTCTCCCTCTTTCTGTCTCTCTCCGTGTCCGTGTCTCTCCCCCATCTTTTCTCTTCGGCGGAGGTGCCTCTGTGCGTCAGGGTCGGGCGCCTTGTAAATCACGACGCTGGGATTCTGGCCGAGTCAGCGTTCTCTCCCTCCCTCTCTCCCTCTCTCTTTCTCTCTCCCTCTCTTCCTCCCTCCCTCCCTGTCTCCCTCCCATATCTCTCTTCTTTCTCTCTCTCTCTCCAATATCTCTTTCTTTGCCTGAACCTCCTACCTCCCTCACACCAAATGGATGGGACACGTCGAATGTCCTGGGACCTCCTGCCCCACGAAAGCACGTGTTCACAGCGACCCGCACGCGCGTGCACTGCCTCCTCACCTGGGTGTGTGTAGACCCTCGGCACGTAGTGCCTGCACCCCCCCGCTCCCACACGTGTGAGCATGCAGACATGCACACGTACGTGCCCTGACGGGTCACCGGGCAGAGACCCAGGGCGGCCTTGGATCCGCATGCAGATCTCGCCCAGGTGGCTATGTGTCTCTGGGCAGGTAACCTAGCCCTTCTTCAGATGTTTCACCCTTAGCACAGGGCCTGGTATACAGTAGGTGCCAAATAAGCTTGGCTGTGATTGTGGTTGTCTCTAAAGTAATAACTGTATTAAACATCCCATAGGCATTTTCCAACTTGCCCTCCTTTCCTTCTGTCGCTATCTGCTCAGCTTGGGCCGGGTGACAGGGACAGTGGCGACTCCCCCAAACCTTGAGCCCTGACCCCCCAGCCAGGGTTTTTCTCTTGGTCTTTCCTCTCCGCCCGCCCAGCCTGTCCAGGGTCTCCCTGAGTTTGGCGAGACCCACGTGGGTACCAGCATCCTTTGTCTGTCGGGGTATGTGCATAGGTAACGGGCAAAGGATGAGATTGCTCCTTTGCTGATCTGGATGCTGAGGACGCAGCAGTGGATGAAACGGATCAAAGCCATGCCCTCGAGGGGCTACAGTGTAGGTGAGGGGCTGTCAGGACCGTGCTGCCGCTTTGGCACGTGACCCAGGGCTGAGCGGGGAAGTGGGCCACGTGGGATTCAGAGAGAGCCGGTGGGGTGCAGAACGGGCGTTGCTGGGAAGTCCTGAGGATGGGGCCAGACCCTGTACTCAGGGAGCTGGCAAGTGGGGCCAGGGAGTCAGGAGGCACCCAGGTCCAAGTCCCAGCTCGGCTCCTTCCTGTCTGCGTGACTTTGGGCCGGTGGCTTCAGTGCTTAGTGCCTCAGTCTCTCCCTCTGGGCAGTGGGCACAACAATTGTTCCCATTTCGTAGAGTTGACAGTTCAGTACATGCTCTGCCTCGCTCCCTGTCTGTCTCCCCGACACCGTGGCCTTCTGGCTCAGCCCCCAGCATCCACCCAGGACACCACGGCACGGAGAGGGAAGTCAGGAGACCCAGGGCTCAGACTCGCTCCTCACTTTGGTGGGGACTTTCTACTCCCTGGACTTAGTTTACCCAAAGTCTTCCCAGGGGTCCTTACCTTCCTGCCCTCACCACCTCCACTTTCCCTACTGTTCACTCTGCTCCAGCCTCACCGGCCTCCTCGCTGTTCTCCCCAAACATCAGGCATGGTCCTGCCTCAGGACCTTTGCATGTACTGTGTTCTCCACCTGCAAAGCTCCTACCATGGAGTGTCATCTTTTAGGTCTTTGTTCAAGTGTCCTCTCCTATGAGAGACCCTCGCTGACACCCCCCAGCTGGAAAAAAACAACCCCCGGCCCCCTCCTCAAACTCCTTTAAATTTCTCCAGAGCATTTTGTTCAACCTGGCATTTTATTCCATGTTTATTAGTTTGTTTAATATCCATCCCTGCCCACGTCAGGATCTGGGTGAGGGCCGAGCCGAGGACACTGCTGGGTCCCCAGCATCATGCCTGGAGCTAACACAAAGTACATACTTAGTAAATGTTTGTTGAACAACCAAATGAATCTCTCCCTCATTGGATAAGAGCTGTTCATAAGCTATGATGCTCTGAGCTTGAGGGGAGGAACCACTCTAGGTTAGGAACACTTACTCTGGCCCCAGATGGGCCTGCGTTCGAATATGAGCTCTGCTGTTTGACACTTAACTTGGAGGAGGGGACATTGGAACCAGGACTTTGAAGGGTGCCTAGGGGTTTGGGATAAAAGCTTAGGGATGGATAAGAGATTCTCAGTAATGTTTGTTGAATCACTGAGTGAATGAAGGAGAGAGAATCCTTCGTGGAAAACTTTTGGTTTGGGAATTGGAGTTTCACGTCCTGGTTTGCTGCCCTGGACTGTCAGGATGGGAGGGCTACAGGGAGGCCCAGAGTGGGGCACAATCCAGTGTGCAGTTGACCAGTCCATAGTGCCCAGCAGGGGCTTGGACCTCCCAGCTGCTGCTGTCCTCTTTGGCCAGGAAGTCCCAGCAGGGAGAGCAGGCAAGGCTGCCTGAAGGAAAGAACAGTGAAGACAGGGTTTTGAGGGATGTGTAGGAGTTCAGGAGGATTCTTGGCATCTAACTTGCCTTGGCCAAGTGGGGTTTCTGCGAAAGGCCTGGTCTTGCTGCCTCCCCTCACCTTGCAGCTCTGATTACCAGGGCAATGGATAAGCCCCCCCACCAACCCCCAAAAGGGTGCAATGTCCTTTTCTGCCCTTTGTACAGAATGAGAAACAGGCCCAAGGTGGAACAGTGATTTGTTCCTGGATCATACAGAAGGTGAAAATGGAGGCTGTTGTCACCCAAGCTCATTCCCTCAACAAGTCTGCCTGGCAGCGAGTGCCTCAGCCCTGGGCCTCAGGACTGGGGGAGAGCAACTGAGCTGGACTCAGAGACCCCAAGTTGTGTGGTCCAGGCTGGGTCTGGGAGAACCCTGAGGAGAGCAGGAAAGGCTGCCTGAAGGAAGGAACACTGGAGAGAGGGCCTTGAGGGATGTCTAGGAGTTCAGGAGGATTCTTGGCATCTAGCTTGCCTTGGCTGTCTCCCTTGCCCTGTCAGCCAGTGAGGGCATTGGTAAGTGCTTGGGGAAGAGGCGTTGGTTGTCACAGGTCTTATGGGACAAAGAGAGTGACAGGCCTGCCTCTCCTGGGTTGACCTCCCCAAGAGGATGTGGGAGGCTAGGGCAGCAGGTCCATGACCCAGTTACAGGCTGTTTGTCTTCCTCCAGGACCAGCTGGGGTCACCAGTGACGTGGACTCCCGCCCCTGCCCGCCTCCCTGGCATCTTTCCCCAGAGAGGGCCCGGGGAGGAGGGGGTAGGGATAAGGCAGGGACATGGGGGCTTGGAGAGGGGAGGAGCCAGAAGAGGAGAGGAGCTCGGAAAAGGGGGAGGGGGCTCAGAGACAAAGGTGTTCAAGGGGAGGAAGAGTCTGGGCCCAAAACAATTGTAACAACAACATCAATAATAATAATAGTGTAATGCAGGCTTTTGAGAGCCGGGCAGATGATGGGGTTCATATGCTAGGAAGAAGTGGCACCCCGTTCAAGAAGGCCTGCTGGCTGACGCTCCAGCTGCCCCTTCCCAGCTACCTCTTATTACCGCCCCAATAAGCTCCAGGCCTCGGGTGGCGGCCACAGCCATTGCCCAGGCCTCCTGCCACCCTGGCGTCCCCTCCACAGGGGACAGTGTCCTGCGCCTCCATCGATTTCCCACCCCAGCTTCTCTGGCCAGACGACCTGGGCTCTGGTCCCAGCTCTGCTGACCGGCTGTGTGACCCTGGGCGAATTGCTCCCCACCCCTGGGGGTTGGCATGTCAAGTGACATGGTGACACAGAAAAAGCACCTCTGAGGTTGGATAGGACCTGACAGGGGACTGGCCCCCTCTATCCTCCCTCTGCCTCAGCAGGTCAGCTGGGGCGGGGACGGGATGGGGGAGCGGCGGAGAAGGGCCCTGAGGTCTGGTCCCCACCACAGCTGTTACGATGACTCACACGTTGGGGGCCGTTGGCATGGGGGAGCTGGGCTGGCACAAACGGAGCCCCGTTCCGCCCCACCCCGCGAGGGCAGGTGGCTATTTTCAGAGCCTCAGTAATAGGGGAGATGTGAGGTCATCCCCCAGCCCCAGCACCCGATGGCCAGAGGTGGCCCGGGGGAAATGGAGCTCAGGGCAGGGAGGGGCGCTGGGTGGGCGGTACCGTGTGCATCCAGGCCTGGAGGTGGGAGCAAGCCTGGCCACATCCATTTAGAAAAACCAATTCGTGGCCCAGGGCAGCGGTTTCCCTGTCTCCCCGAGAGACCCCGGCCTCACAGAGAGTAGGCTGCTCTGAGAAAGGGGCCGATGGGGTCCTGGGTTCTTGGTCTTACGCCGACTCTGAGACCCTCCAGGACCTTGGCCAGGTCTCTGCCCCTCTCTGAGCTTAGTTTCTCCATCACACAAGGCGTAGTGGAGCCTCGGGCCTTTTCCTGCCCCTGTGAGATTGTAAGCAACCGAAATAATCTTTACAGCAACAACGATGTCAATAATAATAATAATAATAGCATAAGGCAGGCTTTTGAGAGCTGGGCGGATAATGAGATTCACATGCTAGGAAAAGACATCACTCCCATTCAAGAAGCCCAGCACAGCCCCCAGGCAAGAGCGGGGAGGGGGGACCGAAGTTTCTCTTCTCTGTCTTCCTTTCTACTTGAATTTCTCATCCCTAGAGGCTGAGAAACCAGGTCCTGGATGTTACACAGACTCAGTTTCCCTTGCTGAAAAATGGCGAGAATGAGACAGCCCCCTCCCACCCCCTGTAGAAGGGGATGGGGGCCTCCCATGGCCCCACGTTATTCTCTGAGGGGCCTGACGGCGGCTGCCGTAGTTTTCGTGGGGAAGTCAGATGGGTGTGGGTTCCTGTCTCAGCTCTGCCCCTCATGACTGGGGCCCCTTATGATTTGGTCCCCTCTTGGGGTCTGTTTCTTCATCCATAAAATGGGTGTTGTGGCCACCCAGCAGCACCACTCAGGCAGAGGGAGGGGGATGTTCAAGTCACAGCTCTGGCCAGGTCGCTGAGCCTCCCAGGCCTCGGTTTTTCCATCTGTGGAATAGGTCTGTGGGGGACAGGGTAGGGTGAACTGGCCCCCAGGGGCCTCTCTCTCCGCTCTAAACCTCCATGGCTGAGCTCCCCTTTCTCTGGTGCATTCTGCTCTCTTGCCTCCTTGGGCCTCAGCTTTCCCCACCCCTGTAATGGGTCTATGCAGGAACCACCCCCTCTATGCAGGAACCGCCTCCACCCCTTCCATCAGCCCCTGACATCCAGGTGGCTCATCTTGGCCTGTGGACCTCAGCCAGTCCTGTCTGTATATCTGGGCTATAGGAATGATGTCTTGTCCTCATTTTTTTCATCACTGCCAAGCCGGTGGAGGCAGCCCTTGGACCCTTGTCTGGTGTCAGCTTCCTCTGCTGAGCAGTGTCTGACAGACAAGCCCCAAGTGACCCTCTGAGCCTGGTTGCTCCTGGAATCGTGAGCATCCAGCATGTGCTCAGCCCTGCTCTGGACATTTGAGCTCACACTCTAGTTCAGTGGTTTGCAAACTATAGTCACAGGGCCCAGCACCGTCTGTCTTTATAAATAAAGTTTTATTGGAACACTGCCATGCCCATCCCTTACATCTCCTCTGTGGCCAGTCTTGCACTACAGTGCAGAGTGGAGCAGTTGAAATAGACACGAAAATACTCACTATCCGGTTCTTTATGGTACTTTTAAAGTTTGCTGACCACAGTTCTAGAAGGCAGAGAGCGGATCCGTGCCACCAGCATTCCACCATCCTCAGTTTTCCCCATCTGTACAAAGGGTCCCCATCAGCCTCCACCTGGGACCCCCGGCTTGTCCTGCCTGTACCTTGGGGTTCAAGACAGTCCTCCATGAATGGCTGCCTTCGCCTGTGCCTCCCACGTGGTCCAAGCCTCAGTTTCCCCATCTGGGCAATGGGTTCTCAAACGACCCAGTGAACCTCTGCTGGGTCCCCCACTGGTCTCCACTTTTTTCCCCAGGATGTGGAGGAGTCTGCAGCAGCCCCCTGCACACCTCTGCCTGACCCTCTTTCTAGCGGGTCTGCCTGGGGCCCCTGCGGCCTCATTCTTACGGGCGGGGCAGTGGGTCCACGGGCCCCAGCGCCTCCTGACCTCTGGTCTCTCCCGCCCCGCAGGATGAGTTCCACCCGTTCATCGAGGCGCTGTTGCCTCACGTCCGCGCCTTCGCCTACACCTGGTTCAACCTGCAGGCGCGGAAGCGCAAGTACTTCAAGAAGCACGAGAAGCGGATGTCGAAGGACGAGGAGCGCGCGGTGAAGGACGAGCTGCTGGGCGAGAAGGCCGAGGTCAAGCAGAAATGGGCGTCGCGGCTGCTGGCCAAGCTGCGCAAGGACATCCGGCCCGAGTGCCGCGAGGACTTCGTGCTGGCCATCACCGGCAAGAAGGCGCCGGGCTGCGTGCTCTCCAACCCCGACCAGAAGGGCAAGATGCGCCGCATCGACTGCCTGCGCCAGGCCGACAAGGTGTGGCGGCTGGACCTGGTCATGGTCATCCTCTTCAAGGGCATCCCGCTGGAGAGCACCGACGGCGAGCGCCTGGTCAAGGCGGCGCAGTGCGGCCACCCGGTGCTCTGCGTGCAGCCGCACCACATCGGCGTGGCAGTCAAGGAGCTCGACCTCTACCTGGCCTACTTCGTGCGCGAGCGAGGTGAGGCGGGGCTTGCGCGTGCACGCGGATCTGGAGGCCCAAAGGGGGTGCGTTGGAAGGTTGTCGAGGGGGGGAGGTGGGCGCACGCTAAGGTAGGAGCCAGGAGGCGGGCCTTAAAGTCCGAGGGCGGGGACAGGTGCAGTGGGAGGATCTGAGCCCTGTGAAGGGCCAAGGGGAAGAGGTACGTTTCAGGTAGAGTCTGGGGTCGGGGGCAGGTGCGTCCTGGGGCTCTGAAGGTAGAGGCAGGCCCTGACCTTGGGGGTGTCAGGGGTCCCAGGGGGTGGCAGGTCTCAGGAGGTGAGACCCTGTCCCAGGAGGTCTGTTGGCAACAGGGATGAGGATAGGCCAGTGACGGACGCGCGGGGGACAATCTTATCCCTCCTGGGAAAGCTGGAGGAGAGCTGGGGTTTCACTTGGTGACTGCTGGTTGATCGACTCTCGGACTCCCCCCAGAGACCTGACAGGTCCCATATTTCGGCAGAGTGGGAAGCTGGGGTGCTGTGTGACTTTGGCTAGGTCACCAGTCTCTCTGGTCTCCAGCGGCCCCCACTCTGGCCCTTCGAGCTGGGTGTTTGCTGGCTCTGTGGTCAGATGGCCCACATAGAGACTTGCAGGGTTTGCGAGAATGGGGAAATCCACGGCAGCTTCCCAGAGGAGGGGGCTCCACTGAGCTGAGCTCTGCAGAACGACTGGGCAGTGATGAGTGTGGGAATATCCCAGGAGGTCAGCCACCTAGACAGAGATGTGGAGGCTGACTGTCAGCAGGTCTTGGTGGCCAAGGGCAGGCCCTGGCTGGGAAGGCAGTAGGGTCTGTCGCCCCGCTGTTCCTGGTGGTGTGGCCAGTGGAGCTGTCAAATGGAGGGTATCAGCATCCTTATCTGGATTGGGCCTGGGGAGACCCTGGATTGGGCCTGGGGAGACTCGCCGAGATCGTGTGTGTGTGTGTGTGTGTGTGTGTGTGTGTGTGTAGCGCGTTGGACTCTGGCCTGCCACGTGGCGAGTGGCAGCTGTGAGTGTCTTCATGCGGATGGAATCAGGTGTGCCCGGAGACCCTAACAGGCACATGTCCCATGCCCCACCGTGCCCACCCAGGCTGGTACACACTTGGGTGCAAACCCGCACACACCCGGGGCTGCCTGAGCGCGTCAGGTGGGTGCACTCGGGTTGCAAACCCAGCCCTAAGCCCCCGTAAACCCCACAGGAGCCCATGTGATCACAACCAGAAATGACGGAGGAAGACTGGGGGAGGGGTGGTGAGAAGAGAGGGAACTCCGGGGCTGGACTGCAGCCCTGCCATGTGGTGTGCTGGCTGTGTGACTTTGCCTCAGTCCCTGTCCTGTGCCTCAGTTTCCTCCTCTGTACAGTGGGGTTAACAACCATGCCAACTCTTAGCGATGCTCTGAGGATTCCATGAGGTCTCCTGGTCTCCATTGTGTGTGGGAGGGAGAGCTGGGGCAGAGTTTCCCAGTCTTGACCTTGATTCCTTGACCTTGACCCCATCTGCCCCTCCCCCGCCCCCACCAATTAGCACTAAACGCAGGGGGCCAGAGGCAGAGGGGTAGACAATGTGACTGTTTGCTGCGGGCGGGATTGGGGGTGTGGACAGGGGCAGCCTTGGGGGCTGCAGTGCCCATTACCATGCAGGTCCTGGTCTCTCTCACCATATCCATCCTCCTCCTCCACGCTGAGCTGATAAAATTTTGAAGCGAGTTTTCTGCCAGCGTCAGCACAATCTCCGGGCGCCTCCCCTCCCCCATCGGCCCCCTCCCCCCTCAGCTCAGCAGGCAGGCAAGGCCTCTGGGCCTCCCCAGACACCTTCGCATCCAGACTGCCATGCATTTGCTGGCCGGTCTGGTCAGCATCCTCACGTGAGGGCCGGGGAAGGTCAAGGCTGCTGCGCCCTCCCATGCAGGCTCCATCATCCCAGGGGACCACTGCTGCTCAGACAGGCCCCAGCTGACCCAGCTTCAGCTGGCTGGGAGTGAGGGTCGGGCATGAGGGCCGGGCCAGGAACCCACGCCCAGCTCAGCTGCCTGCCTAACGGCTGGGTGATCCTAAACAAGTCACTTAATCTCTCTGTGCCTGCCTTCTTTGTTTTTAAAATGAGACGCTCAAAAATAGCTGGCTGGTAGGAATGTTGTGTTCTCATGGTAAGCATTCAACAAATAACCCCCATGCAGTCATGAACACAGGTGCCAGGCACAGGGCTAGGGCTTTGTGGACCGTTGTTATCAACGTTACCATCCTCATTAGGATTATGATTTCCCACCTCCATGCCATTGCCCATGCTGTTCCCTCTGCTTAGAATGCTTTTCCCGTCTGGAAGACTCCTACTTATGCTTCAAAACCCCAACTCCCAGCTCCACTTTCTCTCCATCAGGCATTTTTTCTGAGGACTTAGCAATTCTTTTCCATTCTCATGGCAACCCTCCAAGGCAGGGATCATTGTACCCATTTTACAGATGAGGAAACCAAAACCCAAAGAAGATACCTGCCCGGCACAAGGTCACACAGCTAGGAAAGGGCAGAGTTAGGGTTTGGGCATGGGCAGGTTCTGTTGCTGACACCCCTGCTAGCCTTCTACGCTCGGTGGCAGAAGGGGATGGAAGTGAATCACAGTGTAGGATGTGGGTATCCAGTCAACGTGGCTTGACCACCTCTGGGCTGGGTCTGTGTTCTAGGCTCCTACCAGCTAGGGCCTCATCTGGGATTCCCAGGCCAAGGCTGGTCCCCAGAACCCCCCTGCTGAGCTTCAGCTCCCCAACTTCCACCGCAGGACCCCCGTCTTCATCTGGGCCAGAGTTATGTCTCTCTTCTCAGCCAGGTAGTCATCTGACCTCAGAGACAACTGGTCACCTCCCTCCTCTCACCTGGTGGGTCCCAGGGCTGCAGGGGATCCAGGCCAAGGCCAGAGTGCGGTGCCCACTCAAATCAGCCCTGCTAGGAGGCCATGGGATTGATGGGGAGTGAGGGAATGGGCCTCAGTTGGCTTCTGGGGGCGGGTGTCACAGGGTGGATGGTGGGACAGGCACCCGCCATTCGGCTGAAAGGAGGTACCACCTCTAGCGTCAGAAGCGGGGCCGTGGAGCCAACAGAATGACAGTGAGAGAGAGAGACAGAGAGACCCAGAGACATGGGGAGACACAGAGAGACCCACAGACGCATCATACACTCGGCCCTTCCCTGTCCCAAGACAAGGGGACAGAGTCCAGCTCCCCCCATGGCCTCCGTCCTTATCTCTCCCAGAGGGTGTCAGGAGGACTGCTGGAGCCGCACCCCAAAGGGGAATCCCAGGCCTCCATCCTTGGGTTTATTTTGGAGGAGAGAAGGGTGGGGACGAGCCGTGAGGCGGTCCCTTTAGCGCCGGGGGCTGCCAGGCTGATCAGAGCCCAGGGCACCGCCTGGGGCCGAATTTGGCTGCTCCAGGCATCCACCTGGCACCGTTGTGGACACAGGGGCCTGATTCCAGGGGTGGACTCTGTGTGTGCCCTGTGGGTGGGCTAGGGGACAGCTGGGGGGCCGTGATGAGGGGGAGACATGAGCTTCACCTTGGGACATTGGGGCTGCCCGCTCAATGCGTGCACTTTAGGGGGAGAGATGTGTGCAGTCAAGCAGGGCATGGGCAACCTGACAATTCTCAGTTAAATTACTAAAAACCTAATGACAGGGAGGGGTGTGGAGAGGGATGGCGGGGCAGGCACTCTGGCCAGGGAGGGCCTGAAAGAAGTGAGGGAGCTGCAGAGGGATTTGAGTGAGAGTGTGCGGGGCAGTGGGGGGACACAGTGAGTGCAAAGGCCCTGGGGCTGGAATGGCCCCGAGCACAGGTGCCAGTTGGGGAGGTGAGGCCCCGTGCCTGGCGATGGGGAGGCCAGGAGCGGGTGAGCCGGCCCTTCTCTCTCCTGCCTCCCATTTGAGAAGGAGTCTGGAGAAAGCAGGGCCCAGAGAGGGAAGCCGCCTGCCCAGCCCCGAAGCCCAGCCAGGCCTCCCCGCCCCCTCTGGCGGCCTGAGAAACCTGAGGCGCGGGCGGGCACCGTGCCAGGGCGGGAGGGGGAGGGGCTGCCAGGCCCGCCCGCTCCAGCAGCTGCCAGCCCGCCCCAGCCCCGCCAGCCCAGATGGTGCCCATCTGCTGACGCTGCCGTGGGCTGGCCTCCCGTTCCCGCCTCCTGTTCCCGCGTTGTTGGGTGCCAGCCTCCCGGAAGGGCGCTGTGGGCAGGGGCTGGCTTGGGAAGCTCGCAGCTGCTAGAGGAGCTACCCAGGGTGCCCAGGGAGGGGTCAGGAGGAACTGGGGGCAGGGGTCCCCGTCGCCTCCTGGATGGACCTGGGAAACAATAACAACAACAGAGATAATAGTAACAGCAAACACATATCATGTGCCCGGTGCTGAGCCCATCCTACATCTGGTTTCATTCTCTCCACCACTCTGGGAACGAGGGACTATTACCTTCTCCCCTGTTTCAGATAAGGAAACAGTCCCAGGGATGGTCAGCCACTCGCCAAAGGTCACACAGCTCCTAAGAGGTAGGGCGAAATTAGAACCCACAGATCCTGACTCCTTGAAGCCATTAAAGGAAAAAACCTAAAAACTGCTTTTGAGGTTATCAGATGGAACCCACTCCTTCCTAGTTGTACAGATCATGAAAAGAGCTGGCCTGGAATACACAGTGAACAAATGAATGAATATCAGTGAACGTTTCCGAAGTGCCTACCGTGCCCAAGCCTGGGGGCTGGGGTCTCCATAAAGCGCACCCTGGGCTCGGATGGCAGGAGAAAGGGCCTGGAGCAGGGGGCCTGGATCAGTCTCAGCTCTGCTCCTGGCTTGCTGTGTGGCTTAGGGCAGAGCCCTGCCCTTTCTGGTCTGGGGTTGGAGGAGAGCCGAGGCCAGGAAGGTAGGGCCTTGTGGGGCCACAGAGAGAAACAAGCCAGACCCTGACTGAGGGTCCTGCCGTCTCCTCCAACCCCTGTTAATCTTCATCCCAACACTGGCCCTGTGCTGGGGAGACAGAGGGCGGATGTGGACAGGAGGGCGTGTGAGGGCACCCGTTGGCTTGTGTAATGGATACAGTTTGTGTCCACACGTGCTCCAGGCTGTGTGAGGTGCATTCCCCTCTCTACGCCTTAGTTTTTCCATCTGGAAAATGGAGAAAATAAGAGCTATGTCCACTGCATTGATGATTGGAGTGATCCCTGGACAGCATACAGGAGGCCCTGGATAAACGCTCAGTCCCTTCCCGGATCCTCTTCTCAGCCCCAGGTGGCAAAGGGGAAGAACCTCAGTTCATCTAGTGAACCAGAGGGGCACCTGTGACCCAGGATGGGCCCCCCCCCCACTGGAAGCCGCCTCTCCAGGTGTCTGGGTGGCGGAGGGGTGAGGGGCTCTTGGCAGCCAGGTGGACCAGCCAGTCTGTCTGTGCAGAGGAGGTGGCTGCCTGGGGGGTGAGGTCCAGACACCAGCTGACGATGTATTTATAGCGGCAGCAGGAGGCCTCTGCGCTCCTGGTTAGTGGTGCTGAGGGAGCCGCTCACCCAGCAGGTGGGAGCCCAGTGTCCGGAAGAGGTAGGGGTACGATCTGTAGCCAGATGGCCCAGGTTCAAATCCCGCTGCTCGTGAGCTGTGTGACCTTGGGCAGGTGACGTCACTGCTCTGGGCCTCAGTTTCCTTCCCTCTGAAATGGACATGATACAGATGGTGCCTGCTTCACCGGGCTGGGTAGGGTTAAATGAGTTAATGCGTAAAGAGTGCTAGGACAGGGCCTGGCACACAGTAAGTGCTCAAACATGATTTGGTGCCTTAAAAAGGAAGGCGATTCTGACACCTGCTACACCATGGATGGACCCGGAGAACATGATGCTCGGGGAGAGAATCCAGACACAAAAGGACAAATACTGTTTAATTCCACTCACAGGAGGTCCCTAGAGAGTCACAACCACAGAGACAGGAAGTAGATGGTGGGGGCCAGGGGCTGGGGGAGGGGCTGGGGAGTCAGTGTTTCATGGGGACAGAGTTTCAGTTTGGGAAGATGAGAAGGTTCTGGAGATGATGGTGGGGATGGTCGCTGGACAGTGTGAGTGTACTTAATGCCACTGAAGTGCACACTTAAAAATGGTTACAATGGGGGCTTCCCTGGTGGCGCAGTGGTTGAGAGTCCGCCTGCTGATGCAGGGGACATGGGTTCGTGCCCCGGTCCGGGAGGATCCCACATGCCGCGGAGCGGCTGGGCCCGTGAGCCATGGCCGTTGAGCCTGCGCGTCCGGAGCCTGTGCTCCGCAACAGGAGAGGCCACAACAGTGAGAGGCCCGCGTACCGAAAAACAAACAAACAAACAAACAAAATGGTTAAAATGGTAAAGTTTATGCTACTGATATTTTACCACAATCTAAAAAATTATTTGTTGTTGATAATAATAATTTGTAAATCAACTAGACTTCAATTTAAAAATTCAAAAAAACCGATAATAATAATGAATAATAGTACATCATCTATTATATTGCAATGATAAATAATAAAAATAAAATCAGTGATGGCGATATAATCCTAGTTATTATTACCACTGCCTTTATTATCATCATCATGCCTTTGTTTCTAGCCCCAGCTCTGCCCTCTGGCCAGCTGGGCAACCTTAGGCAAGTTAGTGCCCATCTCTGTGCTTCTGTTTCTTCATCTACAAATTGAGCAGAGGGAGTGTCCAGCGATTGGAGTTAAGATCAGATCGTATCTATGAGAAAGGAACCTCTTAGCACGATGAGTGCTCAGAAATATTTGGAGTTCTTTCCTGAGTAGCCTGAGTAGGTCCTCCCTCCCCCATGGACACCCCTGCGTGGGCGCCCAGCTTGCACGCCTGCACCTGCCAAGGCAGGGCCGCAGAGGCTCCTGAGGACCCGAGAGGTGCGGAGCCCTCAGAAAACGGGAGGCATCTCGATGCACCTGTGGCGGCCACCCTGGCGTGGCGGGGCTGCAGTTGCCACCCTGGCCCTGTGCCCAGCAAGCCAAGGGGAGGCTGAGGGCAGCTAGGGACATCTCCGGGCCCCCCCACTTCCGCAGACAGCTGCCAGGCCGGCCCCTCTCCCTCCAGCTGGGTGTGGGCAGGAAGTCACAGATGGTCAGAGTCGGTGAGGGACAAGGGAGGGGGCACGTGGGAACACTGGATGTCTTGTCCAGATCAGGAAACTGAGGCCCAAAGAGGGGCGGGGCATTGCCCAGGGCGGCCCAGTAAGGGACCTTCCTCTGGTCCATTCTGTCCCATCTTCTGTCCCAGGCTGACTTGGATGGGTGCCAGGATGGGGGGCCCGGGTACTTCAGGGTAAATGGCTTGCAAATGGGAAAGGGGTTTCAAGGCCCGGGGCGGGTGGCTGGCGGTGCTCTGGATTGCCAGAGCTGAGGTCTGCTCTAGATCCTCCAAGGGACAAGTTCTGGAATTTCCAAGGCCTGAGTTCTAGACGCTTCAGAGCTGGGATCTTTACCATCTGACAATTCTAGAATTCTCCCGGGTGGGTTCAGAGCAGCACAATTCAGTAGAAATACAACTCAAGCCATACAGATAATTTTTCTGGTATCCACGCTTAAAAGTAGAAACCTACAGGGAAAATTAATTTTAACAGCCTATTCTGTTTAACCCAGGACATCCAAAATATTGTCATTTCGACACATAATCAATATGAAAAAATTATTGAGATGTTTCACCTTCTTTTTTGTCCTAAGTCTTTGAGATTCACTGTGTGTTTCGGACCGGCCACATTTCAGGCGCTCAACGCTACACGTGGCCAGTGGATGCCGTGTCAGCACTAGAGCATCTGCGTTCCAGAGAATTCCAAGGCAGATCTCAAATCTCCCAAGTTGGGTTCTTGAGAATGTGAGGACAGATTCTAAAACTCCCAAATCAATCATCAATTATCCAATCAAGTATTGGTTTCGTCAATATCCAAGAAGCCCTTTAGTGTATTCATGACCATGGACGACAGTTTCCAGAATTCCACTCGTTGAGTTTTCACACGGCCGAGGACAAGCTCTAGAATGTTCTCGAGCTGGGTTCTAGAACATCCAGGGCAGGTTCTAGAATTCTCTGAGGCAGGGATCCAGAAAGTTCAGGTCAGAGTCGAGTAAGCCTGTCCTCAGACCCCGGGTGACTGAGCAGAACATTACAGAAAAGATGCCTACAGGGCTTCCCTGGTGGCGCAGTGGTTGAGAGTCCACCTGCTGATGCAGGGGACACGGGTTCGTGCCCCGGTCCGGGAGGATCCCACGTGCCGCGGAGTGGCTGGGCCCGTGAGCCATGGCCGCTGGGCCTGCGCGTCCGGAGCCTGTGCTGCGCGGCGGGAGAGGCCACAACAGTGAGAGGCCCGCGTACCGCAAAAAAAAAAAAAAAAAAAAAGATGCCTACAGAGGGAGAAGGAGGTCGATTTTCATTTTTTTGAGGCTTTTTCCAGACTGGCTGAGTCAGGGGCTGCATGCTTGGGGACAGCAAGGTGGATGGGAGCCCTGTTGTGGGAAAAGGTTTGGGAGCAGTTTGTGAGGATACATGACTATGAGAACCTGGGACTAGGGGGGCCCAGGAATAAGAATCAGGACTTTGTTTAATCCCCAGTAAATGTCTGTTATTTATTAGATGTTTGGACATGGAACCCTGCGTGTGTTGCCAGAGGCTCTTGTGGGGCTGTTTTGGGAAAGGGCACTTAGTAGGTCCTCTCTGGAAGGCAGTGGCTATAGTTGGGGATTGTGACATCTGGCAGGAGGCAGGGGTTGTCTGTCTGTGTTTGGGGTATTGGGGTGCGTTTATGGGGGAACTGCAGGCATATTGAGGGCTTACTAAATTAAATTCTCAGTAAATGTCAGGAATTGTTAGTACCATTTCGTTTCACCTTAATTCCACAAAGGTAGAGATTATCATGAACCGCATTGATCACATGGGAAAATTGAGACCCAGAGAGGTTAAGACACCAACCTGAGGTCACACAGCTAAAAGGTAGCATCTGGATTCAAACCCAGGTCTGAGGGCAGATCTGAGGGCCTACAACGGTCCCCTGGGAAAGGGCTGTTTGGGGTGTGTCAGGGACCTCCCCCAGAATGTCCCAGGATCCCTCCTTTGGGCCTAGAGGATTTTGGTGCTGGTGAGTGGATGCCAGGTTCAGCTGGATCAAGGAGCACCTTTGGGGGCTGCAGCCTGGCCGGGGCCCGGTGAGGGGGCGGCTAGCCTCAAACCCTCGACATGGGGAAACCAGGAAGGCAAGAGATGCAGCCAAGGTCACGTGTTCACTTTCAGTCTCTGTCTCTGGACCTCTTTTTCCATCTCTTTGTCTCTCTCAGCCCCTGTCTCTGCCCAGTCCCAGTCTCTCCTGGTCTAGGCCAGTCTCCTCCCCTCACCGCCTCCCGGCAGCCTGTGGGCTGCCCGGAGGCGGCAACAGCAGCTGAATGGGCCCCTTGTTCCTGACCACACCCTCCCCTTAGGGTCACCCCAGGACGAGCTCTGGCAGCCTGCTGTCTTAAAGAGCCAGCGCCCAGAGAGAGGGGAAAAGAGGGGGCCGCTTCGCTCCCAAGCCCCACCCCCCAGCCTCCCAAGGATGGAGGAACTGAAGTGCATACATGCGGGGGAGCACCGCACCTGGACATCCCAGACCCAGGTGATCAGACGGTGGCCCTGGGGCTATGTGTGCATGGTGGGGCTTGGGTTTCATCTGGGACAAATTCCTTCTCCTGTCTTGGCCGCCGTTTCCCCATCTGTATCTGCAGCTCCTTGTGCCCCCCCACCCTGGGCGGGTCGTTGGGCAGATGGAATAGTATATGGGCCAGGTTTGGTACACAGACGGCGCTCTTCTGTGCCCATCGTGCATTATGTAGCCCCATTTTACAGAGGAGCTGAGCGGTAAGGCTCTGGCTGAGGCTACGCAGCCCAGATTTCACCCAACTCTGCCACCTCCACCCTCCGCTTGGGGCTGTGAAGCTTCAGGTTGCTCGCTTGCCGTCTCTGGGCCTCAGTTTCCCCTTCAGAGCAATGGGAACCGCCCCCGCCCACTTTCAGGCTAGAAGCCTTTCACTTCTCCCGCCCCGAGGATGCTGTGGCTGGGAGTTCTGGGCATCCCCCAGATAGGAGCCAACCCAGAGGGCCTCGAACGGGGCTGCACCCGGTAGCCACTCTGGGCGGCCTCGGCGCTCCTGTGCCCCAGGCCGGCCCCACAGACAGCCCGGGACAGGTTGCTGCCGGATGGACAAGCCTGTTCCCTGCTTCCTTATGTAACCAGGTTATGCAAGGGCAGCTGGCCTGCTTACATAAGGGGAGGCCGGGCCAGCCCCAGCTGGGGAGGGGGAAGCTCTTAAAGGGGCTGGTGTCTCCCGAGTCTCCCCTCCAGGGCCCTTTGCCAACCCACGGAGGGGAGCCTTATAAACTCTGGCCGATTCTGTACTCATCAGCGCCATCATTGCCATCATTATTATTATTGCTGTTGATGTTGTTTATCATCACTCTGTTCTTTCCCAGGAGGCACAAAGCCCACTCTGCTTCTGACCCTCGGCTAGTCCCTTTTCTCCCTGAGCCTTAGTTTCCCCATCTGGGCAAGGGGGGTGGTGTCAGTGAAGGAAGGCAGTGGGGCGTAACGGGGGTGCTGGCCCCGCCACCTGCTCGCTGTGTGACCTCAGGCAAATGGCGATCCTCTCTGGGCCTTGGTTTCCCCATCTGTAAAATATGCTTGCCTCTCTAGGTTACTGAGGGGGAACTGAATTCAGACACGCGAAGGGTTAAGATGGCATCGAGCACACACTCAGCCAGTACAACTTCTTGGTAGTCAATAAATATTTATTAAGCGCTTACTGTGTGCCAAGCCCTGTACTGCGAACAAGACAGACAAAAATCCAGGCCTTGCGGGGCTCACAGTCTGGTGGGGGAGATGGACAAAGAACAAGTTCGTGATAAGGGCTACTGAGAAAAATTAAGAAAGGCAAGGAATAGAGAGTGTTGGGCTATTTGGGGAGGGACTGTCTGAGGACTTGACATTTGAGCTGAGACCTGAGGGTGAAGAGGAAGCAGTTGTGTGAAGAAGTGGGGAAGGGCACCTTAGGCAGAGGGCACAGCCTATGCAAAGGCCCTGGGGCAGGACCTGGTGTGTTGGAGGAACAGAGTGGCTGGAGCAGAGTGAGGGAGGGGGATAGAGGGACGAGGGGAGGGCAGAGAGGGGACTTGGGCTTTTACACCTAGGGAGGTGGGAGCCCTGGAGGGCTGTGGGCAGAGGAGGGGTGGGGCCTGGCTCAGGTGCTCACAGGCGCCCTCTGGCCACTGTGGGGAGGACAGACTGGGGGGGAGGTGAGGGTAGGAGTTGAGAGACCAGGGCTGAGGCCACCGCACTGGTTCAGGCTTAGGCGGGCGACAGTGGGGGCCAGCCAGGAAGAGGCTGATTCCAGAAGTGTGAGAATTCAGTGGCAGTGGTCAGCCTGGGTGGAGCAGGACAGTGCACGTTGGTCACCTGGATTACGGGGCCCCTTCGGAGGCTGGCGCTGGCCCCCTTGCCTCCTGCTTGGACCTAGGCAGGGAAAGGAGGGGCGAGCAAGCGCAGGGCCCCCGGTCACACCCAGGGCCCCTCCTGGAGTCAGGACGTTGTTTGCGGGCAAGCTGGGGTAGGGCTGTGGTGCCTGGGTGGCCTGGGGGACTCTGGGCGGGCTGCGCGGGCAACTGCCGGGTGCCCAGCCCCAAGCTGGGTGTTCCATCTGCATGGCTACATTGTTCCTGTTTTTATTTCCCATCTCGCCAGGTGAGTTTGGGCTGGCATCTGCCCCGCCCTGCACCTCAGTTTCCTCATCTGTGAAATGGGAATGATCATCTGTAACTGCTCGGTGGGTTCCAGGAGCACTTCAGTGACCAGCAGCAATAGTGCGGGAGGCTTGGGAGTGAGGGAGCCCCCAGCAGGGGAGGCAGGCGTGTGGAAACCCACGATACTCACGGAGGTGGGCCACTGGGCAACTAACTGAGTCCCCGCGACGGAGCCCCTGTTTTGTCCCTGCAGAATGGGACCATGGTCACAGAACCCCTGTGACACCTGGTCAAAGGCCAGCACAGAAAGGCATGCAGGCTGCTATCACACTGTCCCAGCCCCGTGTGACACCTCGAGAAACTGAGATCCAGAGAGAATGGGGGTGCTTAGCCTGGAGTCATACAGCCAATCGGGCAAGGAGATGCCCCTGGAACAGATGGCCTGGCTTCAAGCCATTCAGAGGGCCTCAGTTTCCAAATCCGTGAAACAGGCACACGGCGGGGGTCAGTAGGAATTACTGGACACCCAGGAAGAGGCTGCAAGGATTTATCTGGCCAGTCTAGACACCTTCTTGGGGTACTGGCATGACCTATGGGGGGTCTTTGGTCTCCCCCCATCCCCCTCACCCAGTTCCCCTTAGGTGCTGGCTGAGGAGGAGATTCCTGGAGGCTCCTGGGTTAGCTGGGGCCCTTCTGGCCAAAGAGGGGGCAGTGGGAGCCAAGGCCCCTCTGCCTGGAAACTGCAGCCCTGTCTGGTTGGAGCAGGCCTGTCCTCCTCTGCCCTGTAGAAGGGCTGGAGCTGCACAGTCTGGCCCACCCCAGACAGACAGGGCTGTCTGTCTTTGCTGCATACCTACCATGTGCCTGCCTAGCCTCTGCCAGACCCAGACACGTTCAGTGAGGCAGCAGGTGGTGTGGCCAAGTCTCTCTGCGTGGGTCCAGTACCAGCTTCGTGCACTTGGCCCAATTGCCTAACCTCCCTGAGGCCTCCTCTGCCCCTCTGTAAATCTGTATGTAGCTCCTAGGATTATATGTAGCTCCTGGCAATATAAGCACTCAATAAGTGGAAGTTATGATTATTATTATCATTTTCATACACTGTTCTCTCTCCCTACAAGCCCCTTCCGTGCCTGGCAAACTCCTACTCAGACACCAAGGCCCCAGCTCCAATGTCCCCTCCTCCAGGAAGTCCTCCTGGGCCCCCAGGCCAGGTTTCTGTTATTTTCTTGGGTTCCTCCTGCCTAGAGGTCCTGCCCTCTGATATCCAGGACATGGAGCAGTTGGGTGGGCTTCCCAAAAGAGGATTTCTGCTGATCCTCAAAGAATGAAGGGGGCCCGAGATAGGCAATGCTTAGGTGATATTCCATACCCCACCCTCGGCTTGTTGTAGAAATCCCTTGTATCACCACTGGTTGGAGTCCACGCCCTTAAACCTGGTCTTTCCCTCTGAATATCCCCCAGTTTTCCCAACATTCCTCAGATTCCTTTGTCTGACAAGCATTTATTTTGCACCTGTTGTATGCCAGGTCCTATCAGGACCATCCCAATTATTCATGCAACAGGCATGTATTGGGTGCTGTGTGCCAGGCTCTGCTGGAATAATCGCACTCACTTGTCTGCAAACATCTGTCGACTGCCAGCTATGTGTAAGCATTGCTTGAGCACCGACTGCATGCCAGGCTCTGGGAAGAAAGGAAGCCCAGGGGAGGAGAAAAGGCTCCCACTAACCTTCCCTCCAGGCTTGGGCCCTCTAGTCTCCACCCTCCTCCTGCATTCCAAGCAGCGGGTTAAAAATGTGGGCGCTGGAACCAGAGTAACTGAGTCCCCATCCGCTTGTCCAATCACTGGCGTGAGACTTGGGGCGAGACCCTTCCCATCTCTGATCCCCTCTGTAAAACGGAGCGCCCAGCAATCTGCTTGCAGCTCAAAACCTACTTTCTGTAGAGAAGGAAACTGAGGTAGTAAGCAGGCAGGCTCCCCAGAAACCCCTCCGGGCAACACTGGGAGGGAACCCATCTTAGCCCAGAGAGGGGCAGGGCTGGCCCGAGGGCACACAGCTCCGGTTGGGACCCTGCCCTGCTCTGGAGCCCTCCCCTTGGTGCCCGCCTCCCTGGCCTGGCTGCCAGCCTCCGGCCTTCCCCCCACCCCACCCCACCCCCGACTCCCGCGGGGCTGCCGCGTTGGTGACGCAGCCGGAGAAACTTCAGAAGGAAGGGAAGCTGGGAGGGGCCGGGCTCCTCGGCAGACCCTGGCTGGCCGGCCGGGTGCCCCCACCCCGTCCCTGGCAGGGGGGATGCTGCGGGCTTCCGCCGCCTCCATCCACCGCGTGGCCGCAGACGGCTTCCGGGGCCGCGTCCCCTCCTGCGGCCACACGTGAGCGCTTCTTAGCCCGTGGGCACATGTGGCTCCCCGGCTCCCACCCCCAACACCCCCCCCCCCCGGGCCGGGCTGCCAGGGAGGCAGGCCGAGGCCTTGGCTTGGCTGCTGGCAAAGCCAAGAATTTGCTCCAAATGTAAACAGCGAGTTATTTTAAGTCGGCCCCCCTCCCCGGGTGGCGCTGACACATTTGACATTGGAGGGGACGGGGAGGGGGGAGGGGGGCCGAGGTTGCGCGTGTGGGTATTTTTAACCTTGTTTTTCACATCCTTGGTGCCACCCGGAGTCTGGTTTGTGCCGAGCGGCGGTGGTGGTGGGGAGCGCGGGGCTCGGGTGGCAGCCGGCGGGCGCCTCCCCCCGCCTGGCACGGCTGCCGCCCTCCTGGCACAAGTGCCTTTAACCCGCGCAGGCCGCCCCAGCCCCCCCTACCCCCAACCATGGCCGCCCCCCCACCCCACCCTGGGAGGGGAGCCCGGGCTCCAGGCCCCGCCAGCCCGCTCTTCCCGCGCCTACAAAATGGCCGCCAAGGCCAGAGAAGCATCTGGAAGCCGGGAGGGAGCATTGAGAAAATGGCCGCCAGAGCGCTGATGTCATCGGTGGCGTGGCCGCCAAGAGCGGCCGGGGTGGGACGAGTCCCGGCCTGCAGGCCTCAGAGTGGGCCCCGCGGCCTATGGGGCCTCCCCGCCGGCTTTTCGGCCCGGACGCCCCCAAACCACCTGTGCCAAAGCCCCCCTGGAACCCGCCGGACGCCCCAAGTTCAGCCCAAGGCCGCGCGTTCACCTCACGGGCCTGCGCTGGGGCCGGCGGGGGGCGGTGGACGGCCGCTGCCCTGACCCGCTGGCCCGAGGTGTCCACCAGTGCCCGGCAGGGCCCGCAGCCAGGCCGCGGAGCAGGCGGGGGCGAGAGCCAGGCCGGGTGGGAAGAAAAAAGAAACTTTTCTTTGAAAGTGATTCCGAAGCAGGTTGGCTGGGGCCCAGGCGGCCGGCGGCAGGGCAGAGGGAGATGGAAAGTGTGGTCCAGACTCGAGGAACGCGGCGGGTCAGGAAGGACAAGGCTGGGGAGGCCCGGGCGGGGGCCGGCGTCCGGGAGGTCACTCCGGCCGTGGCCTTCTGCCTCTCGGCCCTGACGCCTTATCCAGATTTCCCCCGGGGGCGGATGAAGGCCGTGAACGTCTAGCATCTTGCTTTTTTCCCTTGGATTTGTCCAAACAGCCCCTGGAAGACTGTCGCCTGGGGGTTTTAGATCCTGTGTACCAGGATGTGGAGGCTCAGAGAAGGAACGTACTTTTGCTGAGGTCACACAGCATTGGTGAGACTGACATCCAGTTCTTGTGATTGCTGGCCTTGGGGGCCTGCGGTCTTAAGCCTGCAGGGGCAGGATGAGGCGTCCCCAGGGAGAGTCAGGGTTTGTACTGGAATTGCTTGAAGCCCAGGGCAATTTCGGTTCTGGTCCTCCTGCTACACTACCAGGGAAGTCCAAGTTCAGTCTAGCCCGAAGCCTTCGTGCCGTGACTCAACTCCTGGCCCTCCTCAAGATGACCAGGAGAAAGCCTTGACCATGAACCTCGTGCGGCAGAACTTTGTGTCTGCTTTGTTCGTTGCTGTGTCCCTGCATCCTAGGACAGGGCCTGGTACACAGTAGGTGCTCAATACATGTGTTGAGTGAAAGAATCACCGTTTCCCCTTATGTTTGGGTTTGCACAGTCATATGGGATGGGGGTAGAGACTCAGGACACAAAACAGGTTGTAACATAGCTGGACATACACGGGAATCCCTTGTCGCACTTCTTAGAAGGGATACGAGGACATGAAACCCAGACTTCCAGAGCGTCAAGCCCAGGTCCTGTGGACACATAATCCCCCCCCTTGGCCTCTTGGGCAAGAGAGGGAGCTAGACCAGGCGGGCGTTTGCAGGAAAGGCATTTCAGGCAGGGAACAGCATGTGCAAAGGCCCTGGGGCAGGACTCTGCCTGGCATATTGGAGGAACAGTGAGGAGGCCCATGTGGCTGGAACAGAGTGAGTCAGGGGGAGAGCGGGAGGAGGGGAGGGCAGGGAGAGGACGGGGCAGGTCGTGCAGGGCCTTGGGGAGGACTTGCGACTTTCATACGTTTAAAGACCCAGACTCAGTCCAGTGTGATGAGAACTAGGACAAGGTTTGCACAAGGGGCCGGCGGGGGGTGTTCCAGAGAAGGACACATTAGAACTGGGCTTGGAGAGATGGTTGGAGTTTGCCTGAGAGTGAGAGGGGCAGGGAAGGTTCATGGCAAGAGCGAGAAGGATGAAGGCCAGGGTCGCGTGTACGGCGTGGCCTTCCAGGACAGAGAAAGTTGAACCTCAGCTGGCGATGTTTAAAAATGGCCGGTGACACTGGGGAGCTGGGAATTCCAGGGCCTGGCTTTGGTTCTCTCTCAAGCTGGCTGGGGTTGGGAGGTGGACGTGGCAGCAAGGCAGAGCCAGCTACATTTGGAAGCCCGCTAAGGTTGGAAGAGAAATCCTGCGGGCGAGCTCACCGTGGCAGCCGAGGCGGGTCCAGCAGACGCACCGCTGGGCCCCAGTGGGAACCCTAGGCTCTCCCGTATCCCGCCAGGTTTAAACAAGTGCGATTATGGTATCAGCAAGTCCTGTCCTTTGTAAATCCCAAAGATAAATTAAATATGACGCCTCTGTACACCCCAGGCCGTCACCCTGGGCCAGGCTGTTATGCCCACCGGGATGTTTGCCCACCCCTCCCCCCGGACTTCCAGTCTCTGAGAATCCAGAATTCACTCAGCAGCCAGACTTTTTTAATGTGTGTGTGTGTGTGTGCGTGCACGTGCACTTTATTGTGGTAAAATATATATAATATAAAATCCACCATCTTAACCATTTTTAAGCACACAGTTCGGTGGCATTAAGTACATTCACACTGTCATGCAACCATCCCCACCATCCATCTCTAGAACTTTCTCATCCTCCCAAACTGAAACTCTGTCCCCATTAAGCACTCCCCAGCCCCTGGCCCCCACCATCTACTTCCTGTCTCTATGGATTTGAGTCCTCTAGGGACCTTCTGTGAGTGGAATCAGTCAGTATTTGTCCTTCTGTGTCTGGTTTATCTCACTGAACATCATATCTTCAAGGCTCATCCATGCTGTAGCGAGTGTCAGAATTTCCTTCCTTTTTAAGGCTGAGTAATATTCCACTATAGGGATGGACCACATTTTGTGCATCCGTCACCTGCTTATGGATATTTGGGGTGTTTCCACCTTATGGCTACTATGAATCATGCTGCTGTGAACATGGGTGGGCAAGTATCTGTTTTCAATTCTTTTGGGCGTATATGTAGGCGTGGGTCACATTGGTGATTCTATGTTTAACTTTTGGATGGACCGCCAAGCCATTTTCCGCTATGGCTGCGCCATTTTACATTCCCGTCAGCCGAGCATGAAGGTTCCAATTTCTCCACACCCTCATCACCAGAGACGTTTTAAAATGTAACACAGATCATCGCCCTTGAGACTAAAACCCAAGCTTCCCACGCATCCCACGGGGCCCTGAGTGGTCTCATGTCTCCCCGCTTTGTGTACGTGTTGGGGCCACGTGCTCTCTCTGTTCCCCAAACATCCCATGTTTGTTCCTGCCCCGGGGCCTTTGCACTTGCTGTGCCATCTGCCCTCAGCTCTCCCCATGGCTGGCTCCGTCCCATCCCTAGGCCCTTAGAGAGGTTTCGCCTGACTTTTCCGTCAGAAGTCACCTCCCCCACCCCCAGCCACTGTCTGTCCTCTCACCCAGTTTCATTGCCTCGGTGGAACTTAGAACCACCGAAATTATCTCGGGCTCCTTCTGTCGGCTCGTTTCCTGTCTGTCTCCCCCGCCTTGGCTCCCTGCCATTTCCCCAGTGCCTGGCAAGTGGTAGGTGGTCGGTAAACATCTGGGACATGAATGCCGGGGCGGTGCCTGGATCTCCCAGTTAGGAACTGAGGGAGCCTCAGCAACCAGGATGGAGGGAGTTGTCTGGTGCAAAGGGGGCGGGTGCTCTGGGCCGGGAAGGGCTGGACCGGAGGCCACGGCGGCGCCTTTGTCATGGGCTGGGACAGACCAAATTTGGGCTCGTGGCCACGGACAGGAAAGAACAGTTTGTACACTCCGTCAATGGGATCCAGTTTACATTTCTATTGTCGGTATGGTCATGTGTTTGAGGGAAAGGCCACAGGCGGTGGTGACGTTCCAGCTGCCTGTGAACACCCGGCGGACCTGGGAAGTTGAGAAAACTGGTCCCAGGCCAAACCAGGGTGTCACTTGAAATACAGCCGCTGTCCGGGGCCAGTCTCACTTATACTAGCATGAGTGTGGTTAGCTGTGCTTCATGCATCGTGCTGGAGAGCCTTGTGTGTGTCTTGGAAAAAAAGACCTTTCAGGAAGTTCCTGGCGTGAGGGGAGAATGTGAGCCACATAGATACAGAAGGAACCGTGTTGTGGGCAGAGGGAACCACATGTGCAAAGGTCCTGGGGCAGGACCAGGCCTGGTGTTTTGGAGGAACAGTGAGGACGCCCATGTGGCTGGAGCATAGTGAGCGAGGGGGAGAGAGGGAGGAGGGGAGGGCAGGGAGGGGACAGGGCAGGTCGTGCAGGTCCCTGTGGGCCACGGGGAGGACTTGGGCTTTTACCCCCAGGGAAGTGGGAGCCCTGGAGGGCTGTGGGCAGAGGGGGGACAAAGTTCGTTTAACTTCTGAGTTTGGAAAAATGCTGTCACCCAAACAGTATTTATCCCTTTGTGATTGGCCCCTCCCCTCCCGGGGCTCCTCTGATTTCAACCTCACACCCGTATAAAGTAAGGCAACAATGGAGAAAGCCCACTTTACAGATGGGGAAAACTGAGGCTCAGAGGGGAGAGAGGCCTGACTAGTCCCAGGTCACACGCCGGGTTGTGCCAGGGCTGGGGCTTCAACCCAGGTTTCAGGGTATGACTCCAGCTTCTAAAAGATGCCCCAAGGTCATACGAGTTTGGAACCTGGAGCCTCTTCTTTACGACCCCAATGCATTTGAAAGACTTTGAGGAGTCCAACAGCTGCCCTGAGAAACCCGCAGCGATGCTCATGCTTTTTGACCATGAACCCCATGCTCGGGTGGAGTCTGCAGACACCCCCGAGGCACGCCCATAGAAAATCCCCCAAATCCCCTACTCGGCAGCTAAGAGCATGCATTTTGGTTCCATGGTCCTGCTCTGGCCTGTTCATGTTTTCCTCGTGCGGTCGGGAATGTATTCTGAGGAGCACAAAGCACCAAATCGAACGCCTGATCTAAGCAGGGCTGCAGAAAGCCACGTATTCAGGGATGGGCAGTGGGGATCTGGGGGACAGAGACCAGGTCAGGAAAGAACTCATTAACAGGCAAACGTTTTAAAGCCACTGATCGACATGATATAAAATTCAATAAGACATTCAAGGATATTCCCCCCCCCCCCCGCTTTTTTTAAAGTAAATCTTATTGGAGTATAGTTGATTTACAGTGTTGCATTAGTTTCAGGTGTACAGCAAAGTGATTCAGTTATACATATACATATATTCATTCTTTTTCAGACTCTTTACCCATATATAGATTATTACAGAATGTTGAGTACAGTTTCCTGTGCTATACAGTAGGTCCTGGTTGGTTATCTATTTTATATATAGTAGTATGTGTATGTTAATCCCAACCTCCTAATTTATCCCTCCCCACCACATTTCCCCTTTGGTAGCCATAAGTTCGTTTTTGAAATCTTTGAGTCTGTTTCTGTTTTGTAAATAAGTTCATTTTTATCATTTTTAAAATTAGATTCCACATGTGAGTGATAGTGTATGATATTTGTCTTTGTCTGACTTACTTCACTTAGTATGATAATCTCCATCCATGTTGCTACAAATGGCATTATTGCATTCTTTTTTATGGCTGAGTGATATTCCATTGTATAGATGTACCACATCTTCTTTATCCATTCCTCCACTGATGGACATTTAGGTTGCTTCCATGTCCTGGCTACTGTGAATAGTGTTGCAGCGAACACTGGGGTGCATGTATCTCTTCGAATTATGGTTTTCATGGATATATTTTTGAGAGGAGCAGATAAAACCTGGTCAGCCCATCAGCTTTCCTTGCTGTGTGGCCTTGGGTAACTTACTTACCCTCTCTGGGTAACCCATGGTTGTCAGCCTCGATCAAGGATTACTGGAGGGTGTTAGACAAAACTGTTAAATACGTAGCCTGACATCTGGTGTTCAGTAAGCTGTCTGTGCTTAGCAGTTACCATTATTATTGTTGTTATTGTTTATTATTATTATCATCATCATCATCCCATATCTTCTCACTCTACACCTCAGCTCCCACCTCAGTGAGGTGGATGTGCTCTGAAATTTCCCTGGCCTGTGCATCAGGGTCTGGGGCTGCTGCTCCCATGGACAGTAGGGTCTGGGGGCTCTGCTTCCGTGGGGTGTTTTTCAGCCTAAGTGAAACAGAGATATGCAAACAATTTATCTGCCCCCAGCTGTCCCCAGCACCACAATTAGTGACAGAAGGGACCTTTGGCAAACGCAGAGCAGCAGGGGACCCCCAGCTGGGGCCTTTATCTGACTGGTCAGACAACAGGGTCCAAACACAGGGGGCCACTCCAAACCACTGATAAGAAAGGGGTCCTGGAGTTGGGGCAAGACAAACTGAGCCCCCCTCCAAGGGCCCACTGGACACCTCCTAGTCAAAAGCACAGGACCCAATTGTGAGGCCTTGGGGTGTCTGGGGGTTGATCCCAGGCCCATCGGTGCCACCTGGTGCTGCCTGAGTTTGAATATGTCGCCTACCTCTCTTTGTGCCTCAGTTTCCCCATCTGGAAAATGGGGATGATAATCGCATATCCCTCTTGGGGGAGTTTCGAAGATTAGATGAGTCAGTGGAGGGAAAACTTGTAGCTCGACATAGTCAAAGGAGTGACTTACCACGTATTAACTATTGGAATGTACCATTTCACACGGTGTGACCTTGACGACCCTCCCAGGAGCTCCAGTCACAGCCCCTCACTCACCAGGGGCTGCCACTCACATCTCTGGGTTGGATGGCCTCCCTTGCACCTAGCACAGCCTGGAATTATACTCCTGGTTTATTTGCTTACTTGTTCATTGCCTGTCACTCCACCATTAGGATGTCAGTGCCACGAAGGCAGGGAATTGTGTCCATCTTGGTTGCTGCTGTGTGTTAGACACATGGCACCCTGGAGGTGCTCAGCAATCAGTTTGTCAAATGATCAAAGTAGAGAAGTAAATGGTAGTGCAATTCAGCTCTAATTTATGGATGAGGAAATGGAGGCTCAGAGATGTCAAAGTACTTGCACAAGGACACACAGCAGAGGTTGGCAGACTTTCAGTGAAGTGAATGCTTTAGACGTGGTAGGTCACCTACAGTTTCTGTTGCATACTCTTCTTTCTCTTTTGACAGCCCTTTAAAATTGTACAAGACCCTTTTCTTTCATTATTGCCTCCCTCTAAAGAGCCCTTTTAGACAGTTTTTTTCCCTAATCACTGCACCTCATGAAATTTTAATAGCACAGGTATATTATATATGTATATCTATCTATCTATGTTTTATAAATAAAAGGAGCAAAAATTTTTAGCCCCCTCCATTGCCCCAAGAACCAATTTTTGCCCCTACTGAGAATGGATGGATCTGGAACAGAGTCCCTCAGCCTCAGCACTGCTGACACTGGGGGCCGGATGACTCTGGGGGGCTGTCCCAGACCAGCCTCCCTGTCCCCGCCCCCTCGATGCCAGAAGCCCCCCAGTCGTGACAAACACAGATGTCCCCAGACATCGCCTTGGGGTGCAGGATCACCCCAGTTAGGAACCTCTGTGCTAGGCAGACCATTTCTTTGAATTGACATCAGCTTTGGGATATAGACTCCCTGAGCTGGTCCTCAGTTTACCAACCTCATCAGTTGGGTAAATTTAATCAGATGGTGCTGTGGAGCTCCTAACACAGTAAAAACTCAGCAAATGAAAGCTGCCCACTTGGGGTCTGGGGCATCTTGGGGCATTGGACATTAGCTGGCCTTTAGCATTATACACTCTGGGTCCATCTGTTCAGACTGAAGGAAGGTCCATTTTAGGACTGGGCCTCTAGATGGGAGGAGGAAGAATTATCGGTGTCTTTTTTTTTTTCCCCCCTTGATTTTTCATGGAAACATCCAGAGCAGCTCAGCCCGATAGAACTTTGTGTGGCGATGGTGGGCGTATTCGGTGCCGTCCAATTCGGTCGCCACCAGCCACGTGTGCCTGTTGAGTATTGAAAGGTGACTGGTGCGGCTGAAGTCCTGAAAATTTAATTTCAATTTAGCCAATTTAAATTTCAAGTTGCATGTGACTCGGGGCTCCCATACTGGGTTTCCAGGAGCCAAATGACAGGCAGGTGGTCAGCAGGTGGATGAGAAATAGTTCGAGGTTTTAGAGGTGATTAAAGATAAGATGGCAGGGACTTCCCTGGCGGTCCAGCATTAAGACTCCATGCTCCCACTGCAGGGGGTGGGGTTCAGTCCCTGGCTCGGGAACTAAGATCCCACATGGCCTGCGGCATGGCCAGTAAGATGGCACAATAAAAGGGAAGGACGTTCTGACACCTGCTACAACATGGATGGACCCTGAGGACACGATGCTCAGTGAGAGAAGCCAGACACAAAAGGACACACAGTGTGTGATTCCACTCACAGGGGGTCCCCAGAGGAGTCACATCCACAGAGACAGGAAGTAGATGGTGGGGGCCAGGGGCCGGGGGAGGGGGTGGGGAGTCAGCGTTTCATGGGGACAGAGTTTCAGTTTGGGAAGATGAGAAAGTTCTGGAGATGATGGTGGGGATGGTCACAAGATACTATGAATGTACTCAGCGCCACTAAACTGTACACTTAGAACTGGTTAAATGGCAAAGTTTATGTTATGTATATTTCAACACAATCTAAAAATCAAATTAAAACAATTTTTAATGAGATGGCATATAATTACAGCATCATATTATTTAGAAACGACATTTATTTAAATTTAAAAAGAACTACCAGGAGTATAGGAGAAAAAATAGAGAGAGCTTCTTCAGCCCAATAAAGGGATCTGCAGGAACCACAACTAACATTATTCTTAGTGGTGACAGACCGAATGGGTTCCCCCTAAGGTCAGAAGCAAGACGAGGACACCTGCTCTCACCACTTCCAGTCAACAGGGTTCTGGAAGTCCTAGCCAGTGCGATAAACCAAGAAAAAGAAATCAGAGGCATACAGATTAGGAAGAAAGAAATAAAACTTGCCCTGTTTGCAAGCAACATGATGGTTTTCGTAGAAAATCCCAAAGAATCTACCAGAAAAAGAAAAAGACTCTTAGAACTAATATGTGAGTTCAGCAAGGTTGCAGAATACAAGATTAACACCCCCAGACTAATCGCATTTCTAAGTGCTAGCAATGATCAATTAGAAACCAAAATTAAAACACACTCTCATTTACAATTGCTGCCCAAACCTACCATGTATTGAATGTCAACTTGGCACCAACCCTTTTACACTTGTTATTAGCTGACTTGGAGACCCAACAAACCCTGGGAAGTGAGTTTTATTATAGTCCCATTTTACAGATGAGGAAACTGAGGCTCAGACAGGTGATACGGCTGGCCTGAGGTCAAGAGCAGTGAATAAGGGCTCCAGACTAGAGCCAGCCGTAGCCTAGGGCCATGGCTTTCAAGATACAAAGTAATAGCACCCAAGACAGAAACAGCAAGGAGATAGCAAAAATAGTAATAAAACCCTCTCTCCAGTTGCTGAAGTGCTTACTACATGTCAGCCACTGTTTGGGGCCCTTGATTGCATTCATTGTCACCTTTTCCCTCCTGAACAGCCTCTGAGGGAGATTCTGTAATTGTGCCCATTTCACAGATGCAGGGAGTGAGGCACAGAGAGATGAGGGGTGGCGTCTGAGGCCCACAGCCTGGGCTGCCTGGTTCCAAAGCATAAGCACACAGGCGGCGCTCAAGAAACATCCCCCTTCTCGGGTAGGCCCCTGAGTGCCAGCCGGCCACTGTTGCCCGCTGAGTCTGTGTGGGTGCCGGTTCCGGAAGAGGGTCTGTGCCCAAGGCCTGGAGCCCAACGGCTGGCTGCCCGGGCTGGGCCCTTCCCAACCCAGTGGCCATCCGTGCCCAGCCATGCGGCCATCCAAGCAGGACGGGCCGGCTCCAAGGGGCTGCTGGCTGCCCGAGCCCGGGAGCGGCCACAGGGCGCGGGGCCGAGCCGGGCACAGCCCTCTCACCACTGCCCAGCCTGCCCCGCCTAGTCGGCCACGCGGGGGCTGTGCAGCCCAGCCAAGGAGGGCTGCCTGCATCCGCTCCTATCGTGGATGGGGAAACTGAGGCAGGTGAGGCCGCTCCTGTGCTGTTTACAGCATCCCTGGGTCTTGTCCGCCAGTAGGTGCTCAGCCCACAGCGTGTGTGCAAAGGCAAAAGCGCGATGCCAGGTAGACGGCGAGGGCCCAGTGACTGTTGTGCGAGGTGTCATCATTATTATTATCCCCAAAGCAACCCTGGGTGCACTGAGGCCCCAGCAGGGGAAGTGACCCCCGCCCCCCGGGACCACGTGTCCTTGGAGGTTCCCAGAGCTGGGATGGGAACGCGCGCGTCTCATCGCAGAATCCAGGCGGCTCACGAAAGCGCCTGCTGGATGTCGGGATGTAAGCACTAGCTACCGAATTAAAACAACAAGGGGCCGGGCAATTCCCTGGCGGTCCAGGAGTTAAGACTCTGCCCTTCCACCGCAGCGCCTGGCACGGGTTCGATCCCTGGTCAGGGAACTAAGATCCCGCAAGCGGTGTGGACAAAAAATAAATAAATAAAATAAAATGATACACTACTGTGTAAAAAACAACAGCAAGGGTGTGGGGTGGGGCACTTTTTCGTCATTCTAACCCTCCCTTTTCCTTGTGTACAAGATGGGTACACTAACAATGCCAGATTTGTGGCTCTCTTCATGATTTAAGGGAAAGTGTGAAATGAGAACAAGAAAAAACATCTGTAGTCACGTTAGGGACTTAAAAATAACAGTAATAATAATAATGGGGTAGATGTCACCATGGGTCTAGAGCTCAGTATGCCCTAAGCGCTTCATATGTATCAGCTCCTTGCCACCTCCTGGCAACCCAGCCAGGCCTGTGAGATGCTTTCGCACATTTGAAGGAGAAAACTCTGAGGCTCAGGGAGGTTAAGCGACTTGCCTAAGGTCACACAGCAATTAGCTCTGGGCTTTGGAGTGTGGCAGGTGGGAGGGGCCTGATTCTCTTTCTCTGGCATTTGATGGTGATTCCCACCACCTTTGTCCTTGACCTGAGAGACAAATGGGGGGGGGCTCGGGGTCCTGTCTGGCTGGGCTTGTCCATTTCCTCCCCCCCGCAGTCTGGGGTGGAGCGTGTGAGGGCTGCAGAGGGGGCTGGCTCTACTCGCCCTCCATCTAGGCCTCCGGAGCCAATAACGCTGAGCTCAGCGTCTGTCTGCTTCACCCGGCTGCCAAGGAGCCTGATTATTTTTAGATAAGATGGAGGGGCGGGCGCCGGGGTGGGAGGGAGCCCCCAAGCCCGGCGGGTGGGGCCGGAAATGTCACAGCTGCAGAAATATGCCCCTCGGCCCCCTCTCCGGGGATCCTGAGTGGCAACCCAAGACCACAGGCTGGGCTCCCAGGACTCGGAAGGCAGAGGCGGTGGGGAGGGATCCTGAGGGGCCAGGGACTCACCTCTCTGGCCCTATGTTTTCCTGTCTGTGAAATGGGCATGAGAGTTCCCACCTCATATGGCAGAGGCAGGATTAAATGAGTTAACCTCACTTGACAGATGAGGAAACTGAGGCTCAGAGAGCACTTCCCCACGACTGAGCCAGCCCCTCCACTCGGGTTCTCGCCATGGTTCAGGACACAGGCAGGCTGGCGCTTAGTGACCTCAGACGTCCATGACCCCCTGGGGCAGCAGCCAGGGAGGGGGCCATGCCATGCTCCAGACCACGGCCCTGGCCCAGCCTAGCACTGGGCTGATGTCTCCTCCCCTCATGAGTGGGGGTTCCTGCGACGTCACCAACTCCCCCTCCCTCTCTTTGCAGATGCAGAGCAAAGCGGCAGTCCCCGGGCGGGGATGGGCTCCGACCAGGAGGACAGCAAGCCCATCACACTGGGTGAGTCTGGAGGTGGCGGGGGTGGAGGGCACGGGCTCATCCCCATCTTTTATTTAGGAATCGTTTCCGGAGAGCCCCCTGTGGGTTCTGTGTGGTCCTGTGTGAGCACCTGAGTCACTCCTCCCAGCCATGCTGTGGAATAGGTGCTGCTGTTGTTCCATTTTGCAGAGGCAGGGACTGAGGTCCGGAGAGGAATATGGGCCTTCCCAGGGGCATCCAGGGAGCTGGGGTTGGAACCCCCGACCCTGAGCTCCAGCGTCTGGGCTCTGAGGTGCTCCCGCCATGGGAGAGGCCCTGGTGGGCCTTGCAGTGTCATGGGACATTGAGTGGACGAGTAGGACAACTTAGTTCTGTGTTGCCGGTGTGGGAGCAGAGCCAGAAGGACAGAGAGGATTTGGAAGTTTCAGAGCCCCTGCTTCTACTCTGGGTCCCTGACTACTCCCTCCCACAGTCTGTCCTCCCTGAAGCGGTCAGAGGGTACCCATGAGCACCTGAGTCAGGCCCCGCCCATCCTCTGCCCACAGCCCTCCAGGGCTCCCACCTCCTGGGGGTAAAAGCCCAAGTCCTCCTGCCCTCCCCTCCTCCCCTCCTCCCTCTCCCCCCTCGCTCACTCTGTTCCAGACACACAGGCCTCCTTGCTATTCCTCCGGCATGCCAGGCACCACCTGTCCCAGAGCCTCTGCACGTGCTGTGCCTGCTATCTGGACAGCTAACTGCTTTCTCTCGCTCCAGATCACCCAGGTCTCAGCTCGAATGCCTCCCTCTCAGAAAGATCTTCCCTGAGCCCCTCAGCTCAAGCAGCCTCAGTCACTCTCAATCTCAGCCCTCTGTTTTATTTCCTTTCGAGGAAGTTAGTGATTGCATATGTATTTGCTTAGTTGCTTAGTGATTGCAAATGTGTTTGCTTATCTCACCTAGTGGAACATCACCTCTTCAAGGGCAGAGGTGTTTGTTTTGATCACTACTGTGTCCTCAGTACCTAGAACAGGACCTGGTACACGCTAGGTGCTCAAAAAACATTTCTAGAAAGCAAAAAAGGAGAGAAGGAAGGATGAAGCAGAGAGAAAAAGAGAAACTAGAGGGATAGTATATTAGGGGCAAGGAAGGAGGAGAGGTGAAAAGGGAGAAAGGAAGAAACAGCCAGCGGGTGAGGGCATCCCCGTTGGAAGGTCCGTCACAGGCATGCACAGGGAGGCTGGATGGTTCCAGGAGGTTCACAGGCCCCCAGGCCACACCTCACTGGCCATCTGTGACCCGAGTCCTCCTTGACCTCCTGTGATCCCCAGGCACCTCCCTCCAAGCCAGATGTTCAAGGCAGGCGGCGGGGGCCATGGCGCTTGGCCTGGTCCCATGGGGAGCTCCAGCGTCTGGTAGAGGAAATCACTTCCTCCCCGCCCGCCAGGGAGTCCCCTGGAGATGGAGCTGGGCGAGCACTGCACAAACAGGAAACCCCGGTGGGGGTGGGGCGGAGGGGCGTGCTGACAGCAGTCGGCCAGCTGGGTCAGCAGGAAGTGGCCACGGCCACTTCCCCCTGGACACTGGGAGCCACCGCCCTGTCCTCCTTGGGATGTTGTGGTCCCGAGCCTCCCATCATGGGCCTGGGCAGGTAGTAATTGCTCAATGAATGGTGGACACAAAACTCGTAAGCAGGGGGCTCGGGTGGCAGACAGCTGAGGAGCTGGGCACTGCTGTGAGCTCCCTGCGGCCACTGCTGCCCCCTGGGGGCCTGGACAAGAACTGCTCCCACCACCCCCCAAAGCCAAGAGCTGCCATTCTGTGGGTCCCACCTCCACTCTGACCACTCTCTCTGGCTCCTTCAACTCCAGCCCTGTTGCCCTCCGATTTGCCAAGTGCATCCCAACCCCAGGCCCTTTGCACAAGCCATTCCCACTGCCAGGAACATCGTAACCCACGGGGAGGTGGCAAAACGTCGAGTTTAATATCATCCTCATTGGGGCAGCCCGTTTTCACAAGGCAGTTTCTCTGTGCCTGGCGCTGTCTGGGCACTACCCAAATTTTAACTCACGTGTTCGCCTTATCCACCCCTACCTTGAGATCTAGGTTGAATGTCACCCTCCCAGGGAAGCCTTCTCTGAGCCCTTCGTGTAAAATAGGTCCCCTCCCCAGCAGGCTCTCCCGACCTTGACTGCCTCACCACTGCCTGACACATCTCACATTTAACTGAATCATCTTTAATAACTTTCTTTTTAAATTGTGGTACACATAAAATGTAGAATTTTAACCCTATTAAAATGTACCGTCCAGTGACATTAAGTACATTCACAGAGCTGTGCACCCATCACCTCTGTCTAGTTCCAGAACATTCTCATCAACCCACAAAGCAACTCCATCTCCATTAGTCACTCCCCCTCCCCGAGTGACCAGGAACCCACTCTCTGTCTCAGTGGATTTGCCTGTTCTGGACGTTTCCCATCAATGGAATCACACAGCATGTGTCCTTCTGTGTCTGGCTTCTCTCACTGAGCATAGTGGTCTCGGGGTCCATCCACGTTGTAGCGAGTGTCAGGGATTCACCTCTTTTCACGGCTGAGTGACGTTCCCGTGTGTGGAGGGACCACATTTTGTGTATCCATCATGGTTGATGGACATTTGTCTCCAATTTCAGCTACTGTAAATCATGCTGCTGTGAACATTGATGTACAAGCAGGAGCTTTTATGTGGCGTCCTTTGCCCACCCTGGGCTGTGAGTCCAAGAGGGCAGCTGCTCCTGTACGTCTTGTTCCCTACTGTGTCCCCAGTGCCCAGCTCAGGGGGCGGACACTGGAGGTGCCTGGTAACGGGTCCAGCCTGTGAGGGTCTCCGGGTGGGACAGGCCTGCTCCCAGCTGTCTTGGGTTGGCCAGTGCTCCCACCCTCTCGAGGTCAGCCTCAGTTTCCAAATCCATGAAATGGGTCTAAACCACCCCAGCCCAGAGAGGAGGGTCCCTCTTCCTTTGACATTAGGCGGGAATGGGTCCGGGCACACTGGGGATTTTAACTGCTGCCTGTGGACCCTCCATTCACCCCATGATTCTGAGCCCCTGCCATTTGCCAGGCTCTGGTCCGGGTACTGGGGACACCACAGAGCTCACAGCCTGGAGGCAGAAGGCTAAGAGACTGCAGCATTGCATGGGGTGATGAGTGAGGCAAAGGAAGCAAGCTGGTCCCTCCTAGGTAGTAGCATTCATAGCTCACAACCACCCAAGATGACAGGGTGTATGGTCCCCACTTTTGAGATCAGGGAGCATCAAAGCTCAGGGAGGTAAAGTGACTTATCCAAGATCCCACGCCGAGTGGGCAGCTGAGCTGTGAACCCAGGTCTGGCCTCCACTTGTGTGTGCAGCCTGCCACAGCACAGGGGCTCCCGAGGAGGGCTGGGAGGCGGTGTGAAGGCCCAGGCTGGAGAAGGGGAGGCTGGCTGAGGCTGCAGTGAGGACAGAGCAGAGACTCAGGAAAGGAGATCCGCTCCAGCTGTGTTAGGACGGAGAAGTCCCCGTCGGCTTGGAGGGGCTGAGCTGGCCATCCTCCTGCTGCAGGGCTGTGATGGTTGGGGAGGTGGGTAGACAGGGTGACTGGCCAGGCTGGGTCCAGCCTCCGGAGTCTGGGCAGCCTGGAGGTGTCAAGGCGGGGAACAGACCCAGCTCAGCTGGCCGCCTGCTGACCCCCATCCTTCCTCTCTTTTCCAGACACCACCGACTTCCAGGAGAGCTTCGTCACCTCCGGTGTGTTCAGCGTCACTGAGCTCATCCAAGTGTCCCGGAGTAAGTGTCCCCGCCCACCCTGGGCTGGGACCCGAGGTGGGGGGTGGGCTCATACAGGGGAGGACTGTCAGAAAGGAGAAGTGGCTTTGGGATGGGGGCTCTAAGAGGGAAAGGGACTCGGGGAGGGAGGAGGAAGGAGCCCATCACCCTGCCCCACTCCCCCACATCCCCTCCAGCCACCCTTGTCACCAAGCCTAAGTCCCTAGGAAGGGCGGTATCCAGGCCTTTCCCAGAGTCCAAGGTCAGGGTGACATGCTCTTCCCCAGAAAAGACTCCAGATGCTGGGTGGAAGGGCTAAAGAACCTTCTGCCCCAGTATCCCCCATTTCTGGGACCTCCTTCACCCCTCCCAGTAGACCCCAGAGGGCTCCCCCCCCCACCTATTTCACCTCTTGTCCTCTTGCCTTACCTATGGACCTGCTGGGGACCCACCCCCATCCCCAGACACCCCCATTTGAATCCTACCCCAGGGACCTCTGGGCACTATCCTGCCTTAACCCTAACCCTTGCCCTCCCCATCCAGATCAGCAGAGCCTGGCCTCTGAGAGTTCTGGGAAGCTTGGCCTCCAGCTCTGGCTATGCTTCTGCCTCACAGTGTGACCTTGGCCTTTCTCAATGGCCTTGTTCTTCTGACCCATAGTATAAGGCCAGTTTCAGCCAAATTAGGAAGCAGGCCAATTTGGGAAGCAGTTCCTTTTCGTTCTGCCAGCCCCCAGATGGCTCTCCTCACCCCTCCAGCACAAAGTGCAGCCCTGGACCTTGTTCCTCCCTCATCCTCCTCTCTGTCGCCCTCCACAGCACCTGTGGTGACTGGAACAGGACCCAACTTCTCCCTGGGGGAGCTGCAGGGACACCTGGCATATGACCTAAATCCAGCCAGCACCGGCATGAGAAGAACGCTACCCAGCACATCCTCCAGCGGGTATGTCCCCGGGGCCCCACCTCTGGGCACCTCACGCCCCCCACAACCTCCATCTGGCCCCAGCTGGTTCATTCCTCTCCCTGTTTTCACGTTCCACCTGGGAAACTCTTATTCATCTTTCAAAACCCAGCCCCCAAGTGACTCTTTCCCCAGCCCTGACATCCCACGCTGGGCTCCCACAGCCTCGAGTCCTACAGGCCTAGCCCCTGCGACTCCATGAGAACACAGACATCGGTTCTTGCTGAGATATGCTGTGTGATCGTGAGCCGGTCACATTCTGTTTGCCTCGGTTTCCCCACCTGCTAAGTGGGATCATAATCCTACCAGGTTGTTCTGAGGATTACAGTAGGTCAAGCGATCAGCCAGGTTTTCAGGGCTTTAGTCTCCACTCTTCTAGCTTGCTAGCTTGGCCCTCTGCTGAGTCCCTCCGGGCCTCTGGCCCCAGGTGTCCCACCCAAGTGATGGGCAGGTTAAAGCGGATGTCATCCGAGAAACAGCCGAAAGTCCGCGGCTCGCGTGACGTCTCGCGATAGCACCCTCCTCGCCCTGCCCCCTAAGAACCGGAAGTAGCAAAGCCCTCCGGGCCCGTCTCCGTGGTAACTGGTCTGCTGGCTTCCTTCCTCGCCCCTTAGGAGCAAGCGGCACAAATCGGGCTCGATGGAGGAAGACGTGGACACGAGCCCCGGCGGCGATTACTACACCTCGCCCAGCTCTCCCACGAGTAGCAGCCGCAACTGGACGGAGGACATGGAAGGAGGTGGGGCTGGCGGCGGGGGCTGACTGACCTTCCGGTCTGGGTTACCGCGGCGGTGACTACGTGTTCCGGCAGGCACTGCGCGGGCGCCCCGGGGCAGAGAGTCGGCCTGGAGCCGCGGGGCCTCCTGGGAATTGTAGTCTCGCAGGATGCGCGCGGTTGGAAGTAAAGTCCGGGTTCGCGTTCCCGGAGCTGTTTGGTTCCGCTCTGGCCGGGGAGGATGGAGATTAGCCCTTGCCCGACTTTCCTGCCCTCTGCCTGTTAACGGCCCATCTCTGTGGGGTTCCTGCTATACAGAATTGACTCAGTAGCGATTCCGATCAACAGGGTGCTTCATCCTCGGGTCTGCCGTAGACCCTCAACTAGAGCGTCCTGATACGTGGGTTCTCTTTCCACTGGGGTCCTCCCTGGAGTCCTTTTTTTTTTTTTTTTTTTTTTTGCAAGATTCCCATCTCCATGGGATCTTGCTCTCTGTGAGTCCAGTTCCATAGGAGCCCCGCCTCTTTTCTTATAGCATCCTTTTCCTGGTAGATTTTCTTGTTGCTCCTCTGTCTTCATAGGGTCCTCTCCAGAGTGTCTGTCTCATGGGGCTCCTGTTCTGTAGGGTCAGCAGTTCCGTTGTGAACGCTGGCTCCTGATTCTTTGTTTACTTACCTTCTCCCTAAGGGCATTCTCCAAAGATTTCCCTTTGGAGTTTCCATCTCCATCACCATTCTCATCTAAAGAATCCCTTTCTGGGAAGTCCCTGGTGGTCCAGTGGTTAGAACTTGGTGCTTTCACCACTGCTGTGGCCTGGGTTCAATCCCTGATAGGGGGACTAAGATCATGCAAGACGCGCCGCGCAGCCAAAAAAAAAAAAAAAAAAAAAAATCCCTTTCACCTCAAGATTCTGCTCTCCAGCGGGCCAACGTTGCACTTAAAGGAAATGGTTTGCAGAGTAGCCTGTGGGGAGGACGCCCCTGGCATTCCTCAGATTCTCAACGGGGTCTGTGCCCCCCAGTTTTAGAAGCATGTCTCTACCCGCTCCCTTATCCTTTAACAAGGGTTCACCCCACCGTATAGTCTAGTGGTTATGAACGTGGACACTCGAGCCCCCCAGCCCTGACAGCTTCCTGGTGACCCCACCTCTCTGGGCCTCGGTTTCTTCATCTATAAAATGGGGGTGTTAATACCTGCAGTACCCACCCCATAGGTTTATTGTGGGGATTAAGTGAATTAATGCATTTGATGTCCCTAAAACAGGCCTGGCACATAATAGGTACCCAGTATACCTTAGGATTTGTTTTCTTCTCTCCCCCTCCTCCTCTTTCCCTCTTCCCTGTAGAGTCTGATTTCTTATAAAGATCTGTCTGTACAAAGTGCCATACCTATAGGATTCTTGAAAAGCAATATAACATTACAATTAAGAGGGCAGGTTCACTATAACAGAAAAGAATCTGATATATATATATATATATATATATATATATATATATATATATATATATGTACACACACACATATATATACTTATATATATGGAACTGAATCATTTTGCTGTATACCTGAATTATTGTAAATCAACTCTTCTTCAATAAAAGAAAGAAAGAGATAGGGGGCTTCCCTGGTGGCGCAGTGGTTGAGAGTCTGCCTGCCGATGCAGGGGACATGGGTTTGTGCCCTGGTCTGGGAGGATCCCACATGCCGTGGAGCGGCTGGGCCCGTGAGCCATGGCCGCTGAGCCTGCGTGTCCGGAGCCTGTGCTCCGTAAAGGGAGAGGCCACAGCAGTGAGAGGCCCGCATATCGCAAAAAAAAAAAAAAAAAAAAAAAAAGAGAGGGAGAGAGAGAAAGAAAAAGAGGGCAGGTTCAGGCATCAGAGGGACCAGGGTTCAAATCCCAGCTCTGTCTTTGGCTCACTGTGTGGGCTGTGTAACCTTGGGCAGGTGACTTAACATCTCTGAGCCTCGGTTGCCTCATCTTCAAAGTGGGAGTGATGAGAACCATCATTCTTTTGGAGAGTTGGAAGGAGAACACGGTAGAATGTGACTTAAGCAACCATCTGGCACATAAGTGACCAGGAAACAGGAGAGTTTCTTTGGTGGTCATGTCTTTATAAAATTCCCATCTCTTGGAATTGGTCTCTAACACAGCTGGTTGTGACATTTGAGGTCCCAAGCCTCCTCCCTCTTCCTCAGTGTGGGCTCCCAGGTATCTAATGCTGGGAGGACCTCTCTATTTATTAGGCTTTAATTTATGGGTCAGAGTGTCTGTACGGTTCTATCTCTGTGGGTTCCCTATCTTTCTAAAGTTTGTCTCTATAAAGACCTGTATTCAATAAGCTTTAAGTCTGATTGTAGATAACAGAAAATACAAAAGGAAGTGCATTTCTCTCACAGATAAATGTCCAGCCATCAGCCGCCCTGGGCAAGTGTGATGTGAGGGACTCAGTCTCCTGCCTTATGCACCACTGAATGTGGTTTTCATTCCTACCTCATGGTCCAAGGTAACTGCTGGAGCTCCAGCCATCATGTCTGCTTTCCAGCCAGCAGGAAAGAAGGGTCAAGTCTGGGCATGTCCTCTCCCTTTAAGAATAATTTTCAGAAGATGCACTTACCCCTTCTGCTTATCTCTGGGCCCCTGAGTTAGTCCTAAGGCCATACTCCGCTGCAAAGGATGCTGGGAAATGTAATCTTATTTGGGTCAATTATGTGCCCATCTCAAATCAAGGGTTCTGTTACTAAGGAAGAAGGATAAAGCAGATATTGGGAGACAGTTAACTTCTGCCCTATCATTTACTGATTGGGAACTCAAAAGCACTTCTCACTAATTCTGTGATTGAAGAGGTTGTCTACATATAAAGTGAATACTATTTAGAGCTGAAAGACAGCCTGTGCTGATGTAGCCACAGCAGCCCTGAGAGGAAAAATTATAGCTTTAATTGGAAAAAGAGAAAGGCTGGAAATAAAGAACCCAGCATTCAACTCAGGATGCTCAAAAAAGAAAAACAAAATTTTAAAAGGAAGGAAATGCTAGAGAGAGTCACTGGGGCTTGATCCAACCTTCCTACACTGAGAATAAAGTGGCCATGATGGGAGAGGACAAGGAGGAAGCCTGTACCAGCTTCTGGTGTGCGATGGGGAAATCACAGAGCTGGAAGGGAATGCCAGAGGGGGTCAGTCCTCCTATAGCTCCCATTGGTTGCCTCAGGTGATGGCAGACTCCCTCCCTCCTGTGGGAGTCTCAGTACAACCCTCTAGTGTGTGCCTGCCCCTGCCCTCCGGGTGCTCACAGGCTCGTGGGGAGATGAATTCTATCTTTTCCTCCCCCTCCTCTTCTCCCTCCCTCTTCTTCCCCTTCCTGCCCATCCTCCTCCTCCTTTTTCTCCTCTTCCTGGCTTCCTCCGGCTTCCTGTCTAGACAGCCCCCAATTAGATGTTCATTAAGGGGGTTAAGCTGATTAGAGTACTCTCTCCCTTCCTCCGCTGTGGCCGCCATGGGCAGCGCCCAGCTAACCCCCCAGCCCCAGCCTCCTCACTCCAGTGCCCTGGAGGGGCAGAGGCCTGGGTGGGGGGCAGAGGCCTGGGAGAAATCTTGCCAGCCCCGCCCAGGCAAGATCTCTGCAGCCACATCTCTCAGACCCCATACACCAGCTTCCAGCCCTTTGCCCCTTCTGTGCCCGGGCCAGGAGGACCAGGAGTGCCCTTTCTCCTCTGGCCACCTCCTCCCGAGGCCTTCCCTGATTATCCAGCCAAGCGGGGCAGAAAGGGGGTCCCAGAGTGCTTTGCTCTTGCTGCTTCTGTGGCCCTCCCCCAGGGGACATGGGCCTCCCACAAGCAGTTATTATATGGAGTGAAGCAGGGAACTCCCATCTCTCTCCTCTTTGAACTTGGGGGGCAGGAGGGGGTGGCAGAGTGTGGCCTGAGGAGTTATAGAGTTGCCTTTGAATCCCAGCTCCACCACTTCTTGGCTCCCCAGGACCTCACAGAGGGTCACTTCTGCCCCCAGAGGACACTGGACGGTGTCCGGGACATCTCTGGCCATCGTGACTGGGGGGCTCCTGGCATCCAGTGGGTGGGACCAGGGACGCTGCTCCACACCCCCCAGCGCCCAGGATGGGCCCGCTGAGGATGACCGGTGTCAGCAGTGCTAGGGGTAGTGGGGGAGGCCATCCCACGTGGTAAGTGTCCAGTGAGTGGTGGCCGATCCCAGCAGAACTGTGCTCCGTCCGCCCACGCGTACACTCCGCACACTCTCTGCCCACCCTGTGTTCCGGGCCCCGGAGGCCCAGTGGTTGGATGCAGTGGGCCCCCCAGGGGAGCTGGCACTGCAGGGGGACGGGCTAGTTTGTCAAGCAGACGGGTGGGTGCTCAGATGGGGGATGTACAGGCCCACCTGTTAGATGAAGCGTATGTGCTTAAACGGGGGACAGACAGGCACGTGTGACAGGCAAGTGGAAAGATACTTGGGGGTGGGCACCTACAGGCACGTGCGTCCGTTAAGGTTTGTATCTTCGACGGGGGATGTAGGGATGCTTGATGCTTATGTGGAGATATGTATGTTAAGCAGAAAGATGGCCATGCGGATCGGGGAGGTCAAGGGCACACCTGTTAAATGGAGAGACGCGTGCTTTGATGGGGCATGTACGGGCACTGTGTTAATAACCAACATCGGTTGCTCACGTGGGGCCGTTCCCAGCATGTTTGTTCAGATGCAGGAACGCAGGCAGGAGAGTGACTCTTGCAGCGCCGGGCGCCCCCCACCCCTCTCCTGGACCCTGGCTCCCGAAGGCCCCATCTCAGGAAGCTCTAGAAGGGCCTACGGAGGTGCAGCTGGGGGCGGGGTCCACGCCGGGCTATTTCCATCCAGGACAGGCTGTTCTAGGAGCGTCTGACAGCCGTAACCTCATTCCCCCTGCAGCCCTGAGCCAGCCGGGAGCCCAACACAAACACACACACACACGCACGCACGCACGCATGCACGCACACACAGCAGGGCCATCCTCCTCCCTGCCGGCCGCCCTGGATGCCACCAGCTCCTCCTGTCCCTGGGAAAGCCCGGGCCTGCACCCAAGGCCCCGCTTGGCTGCCAGATCCCTCTGGTCCGCCAACCGCATTCCAGGACACGCTCCCCCGCTCACACACTGATGCGCACCCAGGGCCGACTAGGGCAGCAGCGTCTGTAACAGCAATAGCAGATGGTGGCCTGAGTGCCCATCAGGGGGCTGGTTCCCAGATCTGGCTCACCCCTGGCCGTGCCATTGCAGAGGATGAAAGCACTCCACGTGGAAATGCCACAGTAGGGGTGGGGGGAATGCAGCAGCATCCCAGGTGGGACAGCCCTGGGGACCCACGCAGATGCCCACTCACAGAACCATTAACCCGAGACTCCAGAAACAGTGGTGGCGGGCCTCGGAGGAGGGTGGGGGTCCTAACTGGGGCGGCTCTGCCCCAGGGGACACTGAGCCGTGTCTGGGGACATCTGTGGTTGTCATGACTGGGGGTGCTCCTGGCGTCAAGTGGGCGGAGCCAGGGAGGCTGCACCACACCCCATGGCGCCGAGGATGACCCACAGAGAATGACCCCGGCCTTGATGTGTGCAACCTGAGAGGCCACCTTTTGTGGGGTGGCAGGCAATGTGTCCCTAGAGACTGTCATACTGGGTGAAGTAAGTCAGAGAAAGACAAGTATCACATGATATCGCTTATGTGTGGCATCTAAAAAAAAATGGTACAAACGAACTTATTTACAAAACAGAAGTAGAGTCACAGATGTAGGAAAGACTCTTATGGTTGCCAGGGGGCAAGGGAGGGAGAGGGATAAATTGGGAGATAGGGATTGACATATACACACTACTCTGTATAAAATACCTGGCTAATAGGGACCTGCCGTGTAGCACACAGGTAACTCTACTTAGTACTCTGTGGTGACCTATGTGGGAAAGGAATCTAAAAAAGAGGGGATATACGTATGTATATAACTGATTCACTTTGCTGTGCACCTGAAGCTAACACAGCATTGTAAATCAACTAGACTCCAATAAAAACTATTTAAAAAAAAAACAACAACCCTCACCATGTGTGAATCCACTCTGGGCCTCAGTGGGTGTGTTTCACTGTAAAATGGATTTTAAAACAATTCCTAAACATGTCTATCTCCAGATCCCCACGTCCCCCAGAGCCCAATTCCAGAAAAGGGGCCACAGGCCAAGGACTCTGCCTTTTTTCAGACACGTCGTCATCCTTTGCTATCACTAGAGAAAGCCTCTGCAGAGGGTGGTGGGAGTAGGGGGTGGGATGCAGAGAGGCAGGCGGGGGGCATTCATGGTTCTTCAGGGCGGACGTGTGCCCCGCATCTCTGGGGTCTGTCTTCCATGTCATGACAAGGCTCCTCCTGAGCCGGCGTCCATTCTGTGCCACGGCCTCCACGGAGTCTGTATGTGCCCATTTTACACCTTTTATTCATTGAGGCTGAGCTGGAGACCGTCTGGGTTCCCCAGGGCCACCGGGGGAGGTAGTGAGACCCCCATCTGCAGAGGAATGGCAGCAAGTAATTCCAGTGCGTGGGTGTGTGCCAGGCCCTGATTTACGGCTTTACATGTTGTATCGCATTTAATACTCACGATGACCCTACAGGGAAGGTTCTGTCCCCCGGGTAAGGATCGGTGGGGGGGCACAAGCACAGAGCCACTTGGGCTTTGGGGCTTTGGACCAATCCTCTGCCCACCCTGCCGCCTTCTCCAGGGCTCTGGTGTCCCTGGGGGTTGGGGGGCAGCCCTGAGCCGACTTATGTCTGGAAGGAGAGAAGGTGGGGGCCGGACTCTGTCGTCCAGGGGCCCGTGTGGCGTCACACTCCTCCTCCCGTGGGCTGTGTGACCCTGGGCGGCCCCCTTCCCAGCTCTCAGCCTTGGTTTACCTCTCCTTACAATGGGCTCCCAGCCCCTCGTCCATGGGTTGCTGGGAGAAGGGGGGGCAGGGGCTCTGCAGGGAGGTGCAGGGGTCCTGGGAGTGGAACAACCCTGCCTGCCGGCCCTTGACCCTCTGGCCCTCCCTGCAGGCATCTCATCCCCGGTGAAGAAAACAGAGATGGACAAGTCCCCTTTCAACAGTCCGTCTCCCCAGGACTCGCCCCGCCTCTCCAGCTTCACCCAGCACCACCGGCCCGTCATCGCCGTGCACAGTGGTAAGCACCGCGGGCCCTGGGCGGGGAGGGGCGGCTGAGCCCTCTAATCAGGCCCCTTATGGCCGGGGAAGTCCCACCGGCCGTCTGACCACGAGTCCTATTGCTGTAGCCTCCCACCGGGGCAGGAAAGCCTGCAGGTGCCATGGTAGAGAGCACCTGGGCCTGACTCTTTTGGGGCCTCAGTTTCCCCTTCTGTACATGGAGGTGCAGCCAGGGACTCACCCCTCAACCTGCTCCCCATGTGTCATGCTCAAGCGACCCACACCGACAGACCCCTGGGCGGCATGGCCGCAATAGGAGGCAGACACCCAGAAGGACACACACAGGCCACACAGGGGTACGGGAGCTCTCAGCCACACAGACAGGAAGCACCACGCTCACAGTGTGGGGTGTGAGCTGAGCCCATCACCCGTCCACTGGGGTCATAAACATCCCCCTCCCAGGGCTGTCCGTAGGACCGAATGAGTTAAATAAGAGCTTGAATGCCACCTGTTGCCCCTTGGTTGTGATAATGATGATTTAGTTCCATACAAGGGCAAATACACATACAGGGCAGAGGCAAACATCAAAATAGCACAGCAGGGGCTTCCCTGGTGGCGCAGTGGTTGAGAGTCTGCCTGCCGATGCAGGGGACATGGGTTCGTGCCCCGGTCTGGGAAGATCCCACATGCCGCGGAGCAGCTGGGCCCATGAGCCATGGCCACTGAGCCTGCACGTCCGGAGCCTGTGCTCTGCAGCGGGAGAGGCCACAACAGTGAGAGGCCCGTGTACCGCAAAAAAAAAAAAAAATAGCACAACAGTTTAGACTAGGAGCCAGCCAAGCAGGCCCCCCAATTGCCACCGTTCTTGTAAATAAAGTTTTATTGGCGGAGGGCCACACCCATCTGTTTACATGTCATCTGTGGTGGCTTTCAGGCAACAAGGGCAGAGTTGAGTAGCTGCATCAGAGACCCTGTGGCCTGGAAAGCCAAAAGTATTTACTGTCTGGACAGGGGCTAGAGAGAGAGGAAGGGGGAGTGACCACTAGTGGACACAGGGCTTCTTTTGGAGGCAGTGAAGTGGTTCTGGAATTGCGAAGTGAATATACTAAAAGTCACTGACTTGTTTAGAAAAAGAAAAAAAAAACAAATACCACACTGGAATATTACTCAGCCATGAAAAGGGGTGAAGCATGGACACTCGCTACAACGTGGATGGACCTTGAGACCATGATGCTCAGTGAGAGAAGCCGGACACAGAAGGACACACAGTGTGTGATTCCATTGATGGGAAATCCACAGACAGAGAGTGGCTTCCTGGTTGTCAGGCTGGGGGAGGGGATGGGGGTGGTGCTAATGGGGACAGGGTTTCCTTTCAGGGGGATGAGAATGTTCTAAAAGGGATTGTAGTGATGGTCATACAGCTCCGTGAATGTGCTAAAAAAACAGTGAATTGTATGCTTTAGAAGCATGGATTTTATAGTGTGCAAATAATATCTCAATTAAAAAAAAATGTTGACCCACCAGCCATTTATGGAAAGAGCTAGCCGAGCCCCAGGTCAGGGTGTGGCCAGTCAGGCTGGGCTCGAACCCCGGGTCTGCCACCTGCTTGCTCTGTGGCTGGGGCAGAGGACATACCCTCTGAGAGCCACCGTCATCCTCTGTCTTAAAAAAAGACGTGATGGGAATTCCCTGGCGGTACAGTGGTTAGGACTTAGCAGTTTCACTGCCGAGGACCCAGGTTCAATCCCTGGTTGGGAAACTAAGATCCTGCAAGCGAAAAATAAATTAATTTAAAAAAATAAAAATGCTCAAAGGGGTGACACCAGAACTCTGTAGTGTCACAGTAGTTTCATCGAATCTGGGCGTGTAAATGACAGCAGGGCCTGGTCATGGCAGATGCCGCTGGGTCTCCACATATTCGTATTAAAGGTGCCGCAGCGTGGGCGTGACGCAAACCCACAAACACAGTCACTCGGAGCCAGGGCGGCCTGGCGGGAGCCCCTGGTGACCACGGCCCCCCTCCTCTCCACAGGGATCGCCCGGAGCCCTCACCCGTCCTCGGCCCTGCACTTCCCCACCACGTCCATCCTGCCCCAGACGGCCTCCACCTACTTCCCGCACACGGCCATCCGCTACCCACCTCACCTCAACCCCCAGGACCCGCTCAAAGATCTTGTGTCGCTGGCCTGCGATCCGGCCAGTCAGCAACCTGGACCGGTGAGTGTGGGGGGCACGACCTCCCTGGGGCCCTGGCGCGAGTGTCAGGCAACCCTTCCTCTGCCAGGGCAGCTTCTATTTTACAGACGGCGGGGTCCACAGCTCCTGGAGCCAGACCGGGTGGGAATTCAGGCTTTTTCAGATGTCTGAGCAGACGGTATTCTAGGAAGCCCCCAAATCAAACACAGTTACGGCTGAGCTCAGGCCGCCTTTGGCCAGACTTCCACCAAAGCTTTTGGTGTTCGGAGCCTTTCAGATCTGGGAACCGCGGGCGAGGTGGTGGATGAATGAATGCGTACTCGCGGCAAATGCGGGGAGATGCGTCTAGGCCGCCCATGAGGTCCAGCGATGTTGTTTAGGAGGCGTGGAAGAAAAGCAAGTGGGTACACAGTAGCCTGAGGAGGCAGGGAAGGCATGGCGATCCCAGGGTGCTGGAGGCCTGCGGGGTCAGGCGAGCACCGGGCACCCACCAAACTCGTCCTGGCCGTGCCCACCAGGCCGGTCCACAGCCCCGGGGTGGACGGCAGCCCGAGGCGGAGGGGGCGCCCGCCGCCTTAACCACCTGTCTCTCTGTTCCCCCCAGTTAAATGGAAGTGGCCAGCTCAAAATGTCCAGTCACTGCCTTTCTGCTCAGATGCTGGCACCCCCGCCCCCCGGGCTGCCGCGGCTGGCGCTCCCCCCCGCCACCAAACCCACCTCCGAGGGAGGAAGCTCGTCGCCGACCTCGCCCTGTAAGCACCCGGGAAGGCGTCCCCGAGGGGCCCCTCCCCTCCCCGGCCCTGCCTCTGGGGTCGGGGTCTCAGGCCCAGCCCGGTGGGTACTGGCGAGTTTGGTGGGTCCCCAGACAGAGGCCTGGGGCCCACATGGTCAGGTCCACACAGGGCCAAGGCAGCCTGAGGGGATGGCCAGGGGCAAGTCTGGGGTCCGCCCCCGTTGGCCGAGTGGCCTGGGGCCCCCGTGTCCCCCCTCTGGGCCTCTAAACCCTCTTCCGTGCAACAAGCAGCTGGCAGTAGGTGAAGATCTCAAACTGGAGGTGGGAGGGCCCGACCCGGCCCCCAGAAGCCTTTTGTCTGAGGAAAATGAGAATCTGTTGTGGCGATGGTGGTTTTAAAATCATGACATCTCACATAGAAATTCCAGAGTTCTGGATTTTCTGGGGAAACTGGCCCCAGTGGGCCCTGTTCCTGCTGCTAACCTGGGCTGGGCCACATCTTTAGACAGGACACACCCTGCCTGCCCACCTGACCCCAGGAGGCCCTGGGTTGGCTGCCTCGCCTTCTGCAACTTTCTGCTCTCTGGCTGTGGGTCCAGGTGGTAGCCTGGTGGGAGGCCCTGGCTTGGTCTCCTAACCTTCTAGAACTTTCCACTCTCTGGATGTGGCTCCAGATTACGGCTCGCCAGCCCCCAGGGCACCTCCCCCCACCACTGCCACCCCCCACCCCAGTCCAGGGCTGCTCCAGGCTGGGAAGAGGTTCCTAGAATCCCCATCCTGGGGTCTATCTACCCCATCAGTGGTAGATGGCATCAGAGGCCGCTCCCAGCCTCTCCCTAAATCCCCTTTCTCTTTGGGTGTCTCTCTCCCTTGCTCCCCAGATGAGATTCCTCACCCCACCCAAGCAGGAGGGGCCAGCCCTTCCATCTGGGCCCCATCGGCCACCCTCCCCGCATGCAGCACCCCAGTGTTTCTTCCCCAGCATCCACTGCCTGCCGAGACCCGGGGCAGCCTCACGTGCAGACGGGCTTTCTCCAAACACCATGATGGAGCGCAGGGCACTGGGTTGCAATCCTGCCCCTGCATCTCGCTCCCTGTGTAACCTTAGGCAAACGTCCTCCCCTCTCTGAGCCTCAGTTTTCTCAGCCGCAAAATGGGAGAGTCACCAGAGGGTGGTGGCGAGTGAGTCAGTGCAATAGATCAGGGAGAACTTTTAGCGGGAGGCCGGGTGCAGAGGACAGAGTTGGCATGCAGCGCTGGTCTTCACCTACTCTCCCTGCTTTCTCATCTGTGAAATGGGCATAATGTTCACGTCTGCCGCGTTGAGGCTGCCGAGGGTTAAAATGGGATGGTGCCCAGTGCCTGGCTTACAGTGACGCTTAATAGACGAGGGAGAAACATGGATTTCTTCTCCTTCCCCTGCACCGGCTTCTGAACTGCAGGTGCAGCCTGCTTCCCACCACCCCCCCAAATCCCCCAAGCCTCACCACCTCCCACTTATCTGCGCTCTGGTGAAGACCACATGGGGACCCTCCCGCCACCCCCGTCCCCTCCCCAGCCTGGGTTGCGAATCATTCACTCACCGGCAAAACATAGTGCGATTAAAATATAATCACATATATATGTGCACACACGCAGCCTTCCCCATGTCCTCTCCAGGAGGGAAATTAATAAATAAAACGCCCTCAATAATTCATGGCACCCCACGCAGCGGGATGCAGGCCACAGGAGCAGGATGGACCAGGCAGTGGAACACTCTGAATAATTCACAGGCGGCTTCTGGATTATGAAACTTTCATCCTGCGCCTTCCCTCTCAGCAGACACCTGCCCGCGTGACCCCGGGGGCCCGAGACCGTGGGCTTTTCGGGGTGCCTGGACCATCGGGGGAGGGCGGCAAGCTCGGAGGCACCGGGTGCTGGGTGTGAAGGCCTGGCTGTGTGACCCTGGGCAGCGGCCACCCTCTCTGGTGCTCCCGCGCCGCCCCCGCGCTAACGGGCTTTCGGTCTCTCTCCTCCCCGCAGCCTACTCTACGCCCGGCACGTCCCCTGCAAACCGTTCCTTTGTGGGATTAGGACCAAGGGATCCAACGGGCATTTATCAGGCACAGGTAGGGGCCAAGAGGCCGGCTGGTCGGGGGGTGGGAGGGGCAGGGCAGAGGGGCCGGCCTGGGCGCACAGGGAGAGGCCGGCCTGCTGGGTCCCGTGCCGCTCCCGCCAGCCGCACCCCTGGCATGGTGGCCAGCCTCCCAGCCCCTTCCAGGGCCTCGAGCCCATGCCCGGGGACGTGGTATGGCCCCAAATCCTGCCAGGGGACACTCCTGGCAGAGCTGCTGTGGGGCTGGGATTTTCACCGCCCTGGCCCCATTTGTACCTATGGGAAGACTGAGGCTCGCAGAGGCAAGGGGATTTGCCCAGGATCACACAGCGCGTCAGCCCAGGCTTTCAACCCCCCAGCCTTCATCCCCTCCCACGCCGGCTAGAGGGAGGGACCACCGGAGAGGGAGGGTAGGGGGTGCCAGAGGACCCCAGGACACCAGGGGCAGGTAGGAAACTGAAGCAGCCCATGGCAGGGGGTGGGGCCTCCTGGTAGGACATGCAAGCCCCCACCCCTGGCTCCAGCCTGCGAAGTGGGAGTGGGGCGGCAGAGGCGGGGTTAGCATCACTGCAGCTGAGTGTGCACCAGGGTGGGGGGCGTGAGGCTGGCTGAGGACGAGACAAGGAGGCTCAGAGAGGAGGAGTGAGTTGCGTGAGGCTGCACAGCAGTGCAGGGCAGAGCTTTGATGGGTCTGGAACTGAGACTCATGGCTCCCAGCTTCTCTCGGGGTGGGAGGTGGCCTCAGCCCCTGCCCACGTGTCCCCGACACCCGCCTTTGGGCCGGGGTCCACATCTGTGTTGCGTGCAAGCCAGGAGTGTGTTGGCAGGGGGTGTTCAAGGGTGGTGGCTGGACCCCAGAGCCGTGCTCCCTGGTGCGTGTTGGGGAGGGGGTCACGGGATATGAAACAGCCAGAGGGCAGCACCAGCTGCTGCAGGCCCACTGGGGCCCAGATGCACAGAGAAACCTCTTCAGGGCTCCCCAGCATCTCCAAATTCCCAGAGCCATAGAGTATGGGGATTTGTGGGGTCCCCAGGGGTCAGGTTCAGATCCTCAAGCCACTTTGGGAGGGTCCCCTGCAGTGGAGTTCATGGGGAGGCGTGGGGAGGCGGTGGAGTGGTAGCCACATCCCCGGAGATGAGGATGAGACCAGAATCAGCCACGCTGACCAGGCCCAAGGAACCTCCCGCCACAGCCTGGACCCCTGACGACCGTCTGAGGCTGGCCAGGTTGCTGCTGGCAGCTCAGGGGGACAGAGTGGGTGGGCAGGACCTGGCTATCCCCCTCCCTCCCTGCCCAGACTTTAGCTGGGGGTGCTGGGGTCAGGGCACCAGGGCCAACCAGGGGGAGCTCTGAACCTGTCTCTTCTTCTGGCCTTGGGCACCTCCTGGGAGTCTTTGAAGGGTCTGGAGCATTAGGGGACCAATTTTATCCAGAAAGGGCGCTGAAAGGCCAAGACCACCCCACACACCCTCGCCCACCCAAAATATAAGTGTCCTGCTTTACAGAGCCCCAGCCAGGATCCAGACAGAGGGGTCACTTGGTCAGGGTCACCCACCGAGCTGGGGTGGCCCCAGGATTCCCCGCCTTGGGTTTTGGGTTCTGTCCCAGCCTAGACACCCCTGCCCCCCGGTGCTCAGGAAGCCAGGCGTTTCCTCTCCCACCCCCACCTGACAGCCCTCCCCGCTGGAGGCTGGGAGTGTCCTAATTGCTGCAGAAAGCAAAGCTAATAAAAATGACAGGGAGGGGGCCCTGGCCCCTTAACCCTTCCCCAGCCTCCCTCCCACCCCATTGTCAACCCCTGCATGGGGGGACGGGGGACCACCCGAAGCCAATGGCCTGCAAGGGGAGGGAAACCAAGGTGCCAGGGAGGGGGGCATCTTTGGTCACCACCCCTCTTGGCCAGCAGGCCCTGCTGGGGACCCAGAGAGAGTGGGTCTGGGGCTGTGGAGGAACCTGGGGGTCGGGGGGTGCATCCAGGGCCCCGCCTGGGTGGGGAGGGGTAAGAGCCTGGTGTCAGGTAGAGTAGGGTGTCCAGGCAGGGGGATCAGCACTGCCAAGGGCTGGAAATGATGGGGAAACAGCCTGAATGTGGAAGACCTCAAATGTGGGCTTTGGCCCCGGGGCCAAAGGGAGCCACTGAAGGGATGAGAGGGAGGGAGGAGCGCAACCAGGGCTGGGAGTTGGAAAGAACTTTGTGGGGCTAGTGGGGGAGGGTGGCACAGAAGGTGACAGACGGATGAGAGACCCCAAGACTTATGGGAAAGGCGAGGCCCCCCAATCTGGGTCTGGTGGAGGACCCCGCCAGCACCATGCAGGCTGGACCACGGGTCCCTGGACTAAGGGCGCCCAAGTCCCCCAGTGGGTTCAGGCTCCCCCGCCACCGGCAGACCCCAGAAGGAGGGAAGGTGGGGAGGAAGGGGCCGTGAGACCCGCTCCCCCCTCTTGGAGCCCCTTTGCAAAGGACTCAGGGCCCAGAGGCCTCTCCTTTCTGGCCCAGTCAGCACTTCCTCCGCCTTCATTATTCCTGGCTGGTTGGCTTACCTCTGCCCCCACCCCCGGCCCCCGCCCCCCAGCCTGCAGCGGCTTCTCTCCCCGCACCACCTGCCCTTCCATCTCCTGCCCTCCCCACAGTCAGTGCCTTGCCCCCTGATCAATATCCTCTCCCCCCAATCAGCACCCCTCCCCCCAATTGATGTCGGTTGATCTCTCCCTGATCAATTGCCCACCTTCTTCATCCCCTCCACCCCCTTCTCTCACCATCAGCCTCCCCAGTCCTGAGCCATCCATCACTTTGGCCCCCAGAGTGGGGCTCTTGTGGGCTCTGACACCCCCACCCCCTCCGCTGTGTGAAGGGGTCCACGCGGCCGAGCATTTTACACCAGAAGCTCTTTGCCCATCACGCCCATTCAGCAGATGAGCAAACCGAGGGCCAGAGGAATTTAAGCCACATGCTCAAAGCCACACTGGTGGCTCCAGCCAGGCCAAGGGGATGCCAGAAGAGCCCAGAACTCACTATTGGCACCGCGTGGCCTCTGTCTCCCCCTCAGCCGATGGGGGACAATGTTGAGTTGAGGGTGCCCCCCCCCCCGCTATGGGCAGAGAGCCTAGGAGGGGAGGAGGCAGGGAGGAAGGGCCTAGGGGAGGCCAGCCACCACCAGGGAGGGTCACGCCCAGAATCTGTCTGGTTGCCAACGGAAACCAGACATGAGGTAATGGCCAAGATGAACTTGAACTTGGCTGGAGGTGGGGGACTGGGAGCCATGGCGCCAGTTCGATGGGATGGCCCAGCGGCTGCAGGGTGGCCTGGTTGGAGGGGGTGCGATTGATTTACAGCAGGGGGCGGGGGAGCAGCACTACTGTGACCCCAGAGGGGTGGGGATGGGGGTTACCTACCCCCAGGCCCGCCCCACACAGGCGAATTGGATGCATTTCCAGGGGAAGGGTCTGTACAGCGGCTTCCCTGTGGAGACCCAGGCCAGAGCTGTCCATGCAGACCTGGCCACCTGACCTGGAGCCTCAGTCTCCCCCTCTGGAAAGTGGGAGTCATGACCCCCTCAAAGACCAGGCTAAGGGGTCAGCCCCAGGCAGGGGGACAGGTGAGGACTGAGGCCTCTCAGGCCTGAGTTCGAATTCTGGCTTCTCCCCTCCCACGCTGGTGGACTTGGGCAAGTTACTTTACCTCTCTGAGCCCCGGTTTTCTTCACTGCAAAACGGGGTTGGGGGGCAGTAGTCCCTCTTTCATGGGGGTTCTGGGGGAACCATTAAATGGGAAAATGTCACCCTCTGCGGACAAGGTGGGCAGATCCCCTCCCCTATTTTATACTCAGGGCAATGAGTGCAGTTGCCGGATTTAGCAAACAAAAGCACAGAATGCTCGGGTAGATTTCAATTCCAGATAAAGGATTAAAAAATTTTTTTTAGCATAAGTATATCCCAAAAGTTGCATGAGATGGACTTACATTAACAGATTTATCCATAGTTTATCTAGAATTCAGATTTCACTGTACATCCTGAGGTTTATCTAGCAGCTCTGCTTAGGGGCAAAGTCACTTGCCTAGGGTCACCCAGCAGGTGATGCCAGGTCTGGGATAGGGGAGACAGAGGTCCCAGGTCCCAGGGCTACGTAGGGGGGCCTCAGTGGGTATGGGCAGTGGCTGGCAGAGCCTGACCCCCATCTCTCTCCTCTCTCCTTCTCTTTCTCTGTGTCCCCCTTGGGCCGCCCAGTCCTGGTATCTGGGATAAGAAAGATTTCTTCCCACGCCCTGCTCCTTCGTCCCGGGAATCGCGGGGAGCCACACAGCCGGCCCCCGGCCCACGTTTTCGGTGGCAAGCTAGAGCAAGCAAGAACACCCCGCTGACTCCCAGCCCGGCCGAAAGACAAAACACACAGACACATAACACACAGGAGGAAAAGAAAAAAGAAAAAAAAAAAGGAGAAAAAAAAAAAAAAGACAAACGGGAAAAAAAACAAAAACAAAAGAAAACCACACATAAAAATAAACCCACCCAACCAAGAAGATAAAAGGTAAAGATGGCAACGCTTCGGACTCTCGGGATGCTGCGGCCGGACGGACCGGACCGGAGGGCCAGGCCCCACCGCCCCTGGGAGCGGGCGCTCGGGGCGTCCTAAGTTATTCATCTCCTCTCGCTGCTGCTCTGGGAGGGCTGGCTGCCCCCACCTCCGCCCTGGACCAGGTGAGCGCAGCCTGGTGCCCATGCCCAGCCGACGGGGCAGGACACCCAGCGAGGCCGCCTCTCCCGCGCGCCCCCATCGCCACTGCCACTGGGACAGTGTTTGCCAAGTGGGGAGGCAGCCCCCGGGGGGCCGGCGAGGACCCCGGTGGCAGGCAGCAGAGGCCACCGCAGAGGCTGGGGTGGGCAGGGGTGCGACGGGGGCAGAAGAGGGTTGCGGGGAGACCCCGGGCGTCGCCGGGGGACAAGGACGCATGGCCAATACTCTCTCAGGAGTGCCCCGCGGTTGTGGACGTCTCCGCCCCCCCCCCCCCCACCCAGAGCGCGCCGGGGACTCGGTCTTTGGTGAAGCCCCGCGCGCAGGCCCGGTTTGGGAGACATCTCTATGCAAATGACCCCCAGCCCGCCCCGCCCCAGGCATAGGAGGCCACCCTAGCGCACCCCAGCCCCCGGGGGAGGGCCCCGCGTTGCACACACTGTAAGAAATGCACTTTCCGAGGAGGGGGCTGGGGGCGGTGGAGCGGAGGGGCCCGGGGCTGCTCTGGACTCTCCATCCACCCAAGCCCTGAATGGGGAGGACCCCACCACCCCGCTTAGCCCATGGAGGTGTGGGAGGTGAGAGCGAGTGGTTTAAGTGCCTGATTCCCACCGCCCGCCCCCCCTCCCCTTGGTCCAGCTGGGAAGCGAGTGGCTGTGGGCATCCTCCAGCCTCCCCCCCACAACCCGGCCCCTCCAGTTGCTGACCCCTCATTGCTATGCCCCCCCCTCAGAGCTAGAGCGATGGGACCCCACCCAGTGGGCCCAAGGGGCAGAGCTGGGCATCCCCCCAGCGTCCTGCCGTGCTGGGGCACGGGGGTGGGGTCTGGGGAGGGCGCTGCGCCCCCCGCCAGCGCCTACTCTGCCAGTGCCTTACATCCTGGAGCGACACCCCCTCCCTGGTGCCTCCCGGCCCAAAGGGGGACCACGGTTTGCACTTTCATCCCCCCACCCCCCGCCGAACACAGCCGGGAGGTGCATCGCAGCTGGGCCGCCCGAAGGAGAGAAGGCCAGGCCGGGTGCAGTCCACGTGTGCCTGGACAGGGCAGGGGGCTCTGGCTGGGGGCAGGGAGGGTCAGCGCCTCGGGGCTCCCTGCAGCCTTGTAGGGGGCCTCCCATCTGCTAAACATTTTCCGTTGAGCCGCTCCAAAAAACACTAAACCTGGGGCCACCGGGTGCCCCCTCACCCCAGCTGCCCGGCCCCATCCATGCCTCCACCCCGGGATGGCCATCTTGGGTGGGGAGCCTGGGAGGGGGTGTTAGGTGTTCTAGGGTAACCAGGCCCAAACACAAGGACCCCTCCCGGCCCACCCGTCTGAGCCCCAACTGGCCTCCTCCATGCCTGGCGCTGGGGAATCCTGACCTCCATCCCCGGGCCCAGGCCAAAGCCATGGCCCTGGGCAGGCCTCCGCTTCACCTGCTCCCAGCCTGGCCCTCCCCTCCCTCTCCCAGTGAAACCCCGGTGCCCCGGGCCCGGCCAGCACCCCGCCACAACCTCCCCAGACACCAGACTTTCCTCCTCCCAAACCAGCCCAAGGGGCTTGGCGAACCCACTCGATCATAAAGAGAAACGACCCCTCCCCCTCAGACCCTTCCCCACCAGCCCCACTCCCGCTGTGCTATCCGGAGGGGTTCAAGAACCCTTGGTCCGTCCCTCTGTCCCCAGGGCCCCTCCACCAGGTGGCTGTTGGGGACCAAAGCATGGGCCGCTCTCCAGGAGAGCAGGGGGTTGTGTAGTTGGGGTATCCGGAAGCTTCTCAGCCGGGAACCTTAGGGTGTGGGTAGGTGGGGGAGGGGAGGGGGCACCTGGCAGCCCCCAGCTACCTAACTTTGCATGGTGCTTAGTCGAGGATTCCTGTGACCTGGCTCCTGACGTCAGCTCGCGGCGGCTGAAACTGCATGGCGAATGATACTGGCTCTATCTCCCTGTCCCAGCCCTCCCCCAGCCCTCCCCCCGCCACCTCCTCCTCTTTAAAAGAAAAAAAAAAAGATACAAAAAAAAAAAAAACCTTAAAAAAAATTCCATGTTTCCTAATTTGCACGAAATTTTCTACCACATGATGTGCCTTGCCTTCCAAAAATAAGTATTACCTTTAAACAATATCAGCGCACACAGATAGCTGCATGCACTGCTCGTGTAGTTAAAAAAAAAAAAAAAGACAAAGCAATGACATGAAATAAAAAGTAAAAATTGAAAAGGGATGTATTTCTATTTGTAAAAAAAAAAATTAAGAATTAAAAAAAATCACATTGCTAAAAAAAAAAAATCACATGCTTAAAAATCACATTGCTGAAAAAAAAAGCAATCCACGGAACAATCGCCCCACGGTTTGCCCTACCCCCAGCCCACCCTTGGCCGCGTCTCCATGTCTCCTGCTGCATTGGGGGTGCCCCCTGGTGCTCTGCGACCCCCCCCAGCCCCACCCTCGGTCTCCAGAGGGGTTGTTTCCGAATCCCCTGCCCACAGAGGCTGGCGGACAGACCTCAGGGGTGTCCCCTGACACCGGGCAAGGGCTTCTCCCCTCACTGGGCCACAGGCCAGCCCCCCAGACGCCACGCATGCACCCGCGACCCATGCGGTCCGCCCGTGGGGCGGCCGCCCTACCCACAGCCAGACTCCCCCGGTCCCACCTCTCCCTCAGGCTGGCGTCCCCCTGGCTCAGGGTCAAATCGCTGTCCCGCCCCCAGCCCCTTCTCCCCCTGTGCAGCCCTCTGCCTTCTTGCCAAAGGACCCAGCCCACCCCACCCCTGGAGACTGGCCTAGGGTGGCAGGAAGGACCCTCCTGCTCTCCCACCCAGCTCTACTACGTCTTCCAGCTGTAACTGTGGAGGGGGGTCTGGTGTGAAACAAAAAGACAAAAACCGAACCCAATATATGCAATATTTGTCTGTCTGTACCTGTAGGTCTAGTTCAGCCATCAGAGGCCCGGCCGGGGGGCCAGGGGGCAGGGGCAGCCAGGGGCACAGCATCCTAGGCCCTGGCAGGGGTGGGCAGGGCTGGCCGTGCTGTTGTCTTCTTCTCGGTTTTATTTCCTCGTATTTTCCTTCCTTCCTTCCTCTCTCTTTCTCTCTGTTTTTCCCCAGTTTCCTTTGCCTTTTCACTCAACCAAAGCTGAGACAGACAGTAGCAGTTGGCGGGGTGTCCAGGCAAGAGGACCAAAGGGCCGGGTCCTCCATCCCTGCCACCTCTGGCTGGCCGTCCCCAAGCCCCTCAGACATCTCCTCTGGGGATCCCCCAGGCAGACGGTCCCCATTCATTCCCCAGCCACCACCTCAGACTTGAGAGTTGTCTCCAGAGCTGGTTGGGGCCTTGCAGACAGGCCCGGGCTTTCATCCACCATACGCTCATGTCATGTTTTCTTTTGAAAAGTCACCTCAGCAAGCCCCAGGGGCCAGACGGAGAGCCCAGACCACGGCCTCAGCTGGGCCTTGACACTGCCCTTGAGAACTGCCCTTTGGCCTGAGAGCCCAAGGCCATGCTTCTCAGTTTCCGTGGGGGCCGATTTCTGGTTTTCATCCCCGGCCCGCCCCAGGGAAGTGGGAGCAGCCAGTGGCACAGGGAGTGGGTGGCCCGTCCCTGCAGGACCCCTCCCCCAAGGGCTTCACCGGGACCACCTTGTCCCTCACGTCCGCACTCCACAGCACCCGGGGCCCCAGAGCTCCACCCTTCCTCGCCCCCAGCTGTGCGTCAGGATAAGGCAGAAACACTAGGAACCGGCCAGCTCACCTGCCTTTGCAGTTTCGGTCGATGCCCGGGGAGGAGGGCGGGCAGGGGGTTGGGTGCTGTTGGGTTTTTTTTTGAACATGGATGAAACTGACATCTCAAACCTGCGGCGCAGGTTTGGCCCATTGTCCATCCCATACGGAGTCCCCCAGCCTGACCTTGGGGTCCAGCCCTTGCTGTGGAAAAGACTAAGGAGACCTCCCCAATATATGCAAATTGCCCCCATCCCTCTCTTTGGATGAGGGAGGGCACCGGACCCCAACCTGGGTGGAGAGGGTGGTGTGGAGAGGTCAAGCTGAACTGGCCCTATCTGACTGGGGCGGGGGTCCAGGGTGCCCCGTGCCCAGGTCTGGAACCCCGGTTCTGGCCGAGTTCTGAGCCCAGATTCCCACCCTGAGCTAGACAATCAGACCGGAAAGGAACCCCAGAGGAGACATGGGGCGGGGTGGGGGGCTGCTGCAGCTCCCTAAGCAGCAGTTTCAGCCTCAGCACCCCCCTCCCTGCTCCGGAACTTTCTCTGTGTCCTCGGAGACAGCAGTGATCAAGAGCTAGCAGATTTGGCTGGACAGCGGCCAGTGAGGCAGGATCCCGGGGCCCGGAGCAACCGTCCAGCCCCCTGGAAGAGACAGCACGCAGGACACCCCCACACACCCCCCTCCTCTGGCTTCTCTGACGGTACTTTGACCTCCAGCGTAGGGCTATACTATACATTATATATATATGTGTGTGTATAATTTTGGAATTTTTTTCTCATAATACAGATTATACAGTGGCTACTTTTTATTTTGGCCTGGATTCTCTCTCTGAGACCCTGATTTTTACTTTTTTGTGGGGCGGGGGGGAGGGAGGGTGATGGGCGAGAGGTTCCAGAGACCCATCCTCAAATCCAGCATCCCCTGCATCCTCCCATCTTTCCCTGTTTCTGCCGCTTTGGACACTTCCTGAGGGTCTCATCTCCACACTGACACCACCTCTCCGCCATCTATGTATCCCTAAGCATTTCAGAGTGCGTGGGGTCCGAGCTGGCCCCAGAGGCCCACACTCCCCCCCAGCCCCTTCCCCGGGCAAGGCAGGGAGACAGACCCAGAGCGATCCCAGCAGGACTTGTTGCCAGCGATACCAAAACAGACTTTTCCCAAGCAGTGCCTCACATGTCTGCTGGTGTGGCTTTGGGGTTCTCCTCCCCCAGTCCCTGGGGGTCCCCTAGGCCTCAGAAAAGAGGAGGTGGGATCCAACAGGAATAAAGGCTCCAGGAGAGGAAGGAAGTCCCACACCCCCCAAGCTCCCACCCTCCCTACCGCCCTGCCTTCACGCCACCTGGCTAGAAGGGGACCCACTGGAAAAGGGACAGGAGCTACCTCAGCCCCCCCTCTAGTGGTGAGTCCCCAAAGCCCATTCCCAAAAATGCATCGACATCCCATCCTCCCAATCTTGGGCCCCAGCCAGGCCCCCTGAAACCAAAGCCCCTTCACATCCAGGGGTCCTGGCCCCTACCCGCAACTTGTCACCCTCCCACCCCCCAGGACCGCACGTGGGGGCGGGACAAGCCGTGTCTGACGGACAGAACACGTGTCGTGGGGGGAGGGACGACAGAGAGAGGGGAGAGGGACCCATTTTCCTCTCTGAATTTTCTTTCCTTCTTTCTCTCTTTTTTTCTAAAATTTTTGGTGGTGTTACTGTTAATTTCCTTTTCCCTCTGAGATGTTTTTTGAGGGTTATTTCCCCCCGTTTTGTATTTTACCGATATTACCAGGATAGTTTACTCTGCTTCTCGCTTGCTGCCGCGCACACCGGATACAACACACGCGCGCACGCACACACACACACACGCACACACCCCATGCTCATGAACCCATGTTGGGAGAAGGTTCGGGCCGGGCTCACTGCCCTCCTCCTCCTCCTCCCCAAGGTGGGGACAGAACGGGGGACAAGGGGACATCTGAGCAGACCCAGGCCCAGCCTTCTCCTTGCCCGGCTCCCCTGCCCTGCGCCCTCACATCATACTCTGATCATAACCTTGTATATTACGCAGTCATTTTGGTTTCCGCCGACGCGCCTACCTAAGTACCATTTACAGAAAGTGACTCTGGCTGTTATTATTTTGTTTGTTTCCCTATGCAAAAAAAAAAAAAAAGAAAGAAAAAATGAAAAAGGGGGGTTCCATAAAAGATTCAATAAAAGGCAAAAAAAAGAAAAAAATGTATAAAAATTAAACAAGCTATGCTTCGACTCTTTCTAGCTGTCTTGGGTCCTCCTTTCTGTGTTCCATTCGGGCTCTTCTGTGTTCTGTACCAAAGTGAAGGGAAGAGGCTGGAGGGCAGGCGGCCTCAGGAAACCAGTTCCGGGATTCTCCCAGATTCCTTGATCAACAAATTCCACGGGCATCTATGGAGCACCTGCTCTGTGCCAGGCACAGGGAACTCCACCTCCTACCTGGCTTCAAGGACAGAGCCTGGCACACAGTTGGTGCTCCAAAAATGCACAGAATGTTTTCCCTCTTTTTTTTTTCTTTTCCACCTAGCAAACTCCCATTCATTCAACAAAGATTTCCTGAGTACCTGCTGGGTACCAAGTACTGGGGACACAGTGGAGAACAAAAAAACACCCCAAATGATCTGCCTTCATGGCACTTACAGTTCCAAGTTGGGAAAATGGACAATAAACAATAAAAATAAGTAAATGTCGGAGGACGTAAGTGCCAAGGAGACAAATGAAGCAGAATAAGGGATAGGAGAGTCGGCCTCACATGAGAAAGTAACGTTTAAACAGATTTGAATAGGGGGAGAGAAACAGCCCCCTGAAAATCTGGCAGAAGAGTTTCCCAGGCAAAGGGCACAGCCCATGCAAAGGCCCTGGGGCAGCACCATGCCTGGTGTGTTGGAGGAACAGCAAGGAGGCCCATGTGTCTGGAGCAGAGTGAACGAGGTGGAGAGAGGGAGGAGGTCAGGGCAGGGAGGGGACGGGGCAGGTCATCCAGGGCCTTGTGGGCCACGGGGAAACTTGGGCTTTTACCCCAGGAGGGAGGTGTGATCCCCAGGGGGCAGTGAGCAGAGGTAGGACAGGACAACTTGGTGCCAATACCCTCTCCTCCAGAAAGCCCTCTCTACCTGCCTGGGCAGAGCCCCTGCTAGCCCTCCTAGCACCCCAGCACCCCCGTCTCTTCCACATCACCCCTGACCACTCAGAGCTGGCAGTATCCATGTCCAGCTCCTACCCCGAAGCCACAGGGGCTCCTCAAAGGCTGAGGTCAGGGAAGCATCATGGATGTGAGGGGCAGTCACTTCTCCTCCTTGGAGGCTGGGGTCTGAAACCTTGTCCCCTATCCTGGCCCCCATTCCAAGTCCCCCAGGGACCCCAAGACGTGCAGTCAAAGCTTTCCACTGCACAGGCTCCTTCCATCCTACCCACAAGCCTCCCCGGGAAGGACGTTTATATCCCCTTTCACTGGCGGGGAAACTGAGGCACGAAGCGAAGGCAAGACGCACCGAGAGGGACCCAGGTGCGGTGCGCCGACGCTGACGCGCAGGTGCGCAGCCCCACGCTGCTGCCCAGTAACAGGCACAGAAGACACAATCGTTGGGGGGCAGGGGTGGAGTCCGAGACCCCCTCCAAGATGGACACGTACCCTTCCCATGCCCCACCCCCAACCGGGGTGGGCTCTTCTGCGCTCAGCTGCGAGGTTCTGGCGCCCCCCTGTGGGAGGACCTAGGACCTGGACCCAGAAAGCGGATCCCGGATGGAGGGGTCAGCTGACCCGCATCCCCACAGTCCGGCTCTCCTGGCGGAGGGGTGGAAGGGGAGTTCTAGCAGGAGCTTCTTTGTGGGGTGGGGATCTCATCTTGGGTGAGGGGCTCAGTCCGGGGGTGGGCGTTCAGCTGGGATGGAGGGTTCAGCCAGGGGCTGGAGATTCATCCTGGGGCCGCGTCTCAGCCGGGCTGGGGGCTCAATCTGTACTTTTATCTCAAGGAAAGCCTCAGTGTTTTTCATCCATTGGCCCCTGGGGTGAAGCAGTTTTTGGCTTTGAGGGGCTATACCAGCCCTGGCTCCCCACTAAACGCCATAAAAGGGGCAGGCTTGCGACAACCAAAAGAACGCCCCTCCAAACGCCCCTCGACGCCCCCTAGTGGGGAAGTCCCGCCCCCTGAGGAAGGGGAGGAGCCCCGATAGCCCCTCCCTTCTCCCTTCCCGACCCCCTCAACACTGCCACCCACCCGGAAGCCCCGGACCTCGCACAGAGGAGACTGGAGGGCGGGAAAACTGCCCTCCCAGAGCTGCCGTCGGAAAACACCCTCTGACCTTCAGGATCCCCCGAGTCTGTGGTGGGAGGCCCATTTGCCCCGCTCCATCTTCACCATTTCAGCATAACAAAAAGCCGACATTTATTAGACGCTTTTGGGCTGCTGGGTTCTGCGCTCAGGATTTCTGTAGACCATATTTCATTCAAACCTCATGACGACTTGTGAAGAATCTATTATCCTCCCCTTTTACAGGACAGGACACTTAGGCACAGAGAGGTTAAGTTACTTGCCTTGGGGCTACACAGCAAAGTGGGGACTCCAACTCCTTCCCCTTCTCCATGGCGCCTCCCCACAAGGAGTGCAGGACTGGAAGAAGGGGTGCTGCTGCTGCTCCCCCCCCCCACTACTCGCACTCCTGCACCCTCACCCCAGGCCCTGGGAGTCCCAGCCTCCAGGACTGTGCCCCGAAATCAGCACAAGGTAGGAGGAGCCCTCATCTCCCAGGAAACGGCCTTGCTCTGAGCCAGCTCAAAGTTCACGTTCAGGAGTAACAAGCCGAGGCCAGGAGAGGGGCTGGAAGACAAGTGACTCCTATGGATTCGTCGAAGCAGGCCTGGAAAACTCTTGGAAGAGCTTGCACGTGGGCAAGAGGAGGACCTGGCTTCTCCGATGATATCCAAAGGGCAATAGAAATCGGAGGTGGGAGAAGAAATCAAAAGGGCCAAAAGCTGCCAGCGATGCAGACTGGGTAGAGATACGAGATAGCAGGGGGTCTCGGGGAGGTGGGTTGTTCCTTGTACCAGGGGTGTCCTCCAAGCTCAAGAAGAATCATCAGGTGGAGACCAAGCTTGGGAACGGGTACAGGGCGACCAGGTAACGCGCAGAGAGCCCTCCAAGAGGGACTTGGGGCAGGTCCTGGGTCCTCTGCACTCAAGGGCCACTTTACCCTGAATCCCAGATGGAGTCATCTCACTGGCCCCAAGGCCGGGTTCTTGCTGATAGGGTATGGAGAAGGCACTGGGGCATCTTTGGGTGGCTGCCTGGAGGAGATGAGTGGGAAACCTTCACGGGGAGGAGCTTGCCATTGCTTCATGGTTCGGAGGCCCCTCTCTCCTCCATTTCCAACCCCCAGTCGCCCTCTCCCTCCTTCTCCTCATTTCTCACAGTCTCCTCTTCCTCCTCTTTATTGCTGTGGAGACAAGAAGGGCCCAGGTAACCCAAGTTAATAAGGACAGACAGTATTCCGGGCTTCTTACAATGCTCACAGAACCTCTGAGTCCTGCAGGCACCCTTGTTGTTCCCATGGTAAGGAAGGGGACGACGAGGCTCAGGCAGCTTAGGACACCCGCCCCGTTTGAACACGAAGGAAGTGCTTGAGCCCATAGGTGAGCTGCATGAGCCAAAACCAATAAGGGGTTTCAAAACCGTGGGTGAGTGGACAGGCAGAGAGATGGGGGATGGACCGACGGATGGGTGGATGGGTGGTGGGAAGGTGGGTGGTTGGATGGGTGGACAGATGGAGGATTGGATGCTGGAGGGAGGGAAGGAGAGAGAAACAGAAGGAGACAGGGAGGTAGGGCTGATGCATGGATGGATGATGGATGGCTGGAGGGAGGAAGGGAAGGACAGGTGGATGGATAAATGGATGGGTTTCGCGTGGAGGGTGATAAAGGCTTTACAGACCCCCTCCCCAAAAAAAGACTTTACAGACCCCCTCCCCCCAAAAAAGACTTTACAGACCCCTTCCCCCAAAAAAAGATTTTACAGACCCCAACTGAAACACATATTAGGTATGGGCTTCTCTGTGAGGAAGCCACCCTCATTTTGCAGGTCGGCAGTCAGGACAGAAGAGAGTGAGGTTATGTGAGGCCCCCATGGATTCTGAATCAAAGAATTACCCCCTGGGGCTTCCCTGGTGGCACAGTGGTTGAGAATCTGCCTGCCAATGCAGTGGACACGGGTTCGAGCCCTGGTCCGGGAAGATCCCACATGCCGCGGAGCAACTAAGCCCGTGAGCCACAGCTACTGAGCCTGCGCGTCTGGAGAGGCCGCGATAGTGAGAGGCCCGCGCACCGCGATGAACAGTGGCCCCCGCTCGCTGCAAGTAGAGAAAGCCCTCGCACAGAAACGAAGACCCGACACAGCCAAAAATAAATAAATAAATTTATAAAAAAAATAAAAAAAAGAATTACCCCCTGGTCCTGCCCGGCTTCCTTGGAGGATGTTCGGAGAGGGGAGGGGCTAAGAGGGGGCCCGACACGGGGAGGGGCTTAGGGGGCGGGTCTCATAGAGGGGAGGGGCTTACAGAGGAGAGATTTAGAGATTTCGAGAGGGAGGGGCTCAGAAAGATGAGGACCCACCTGTCCCCGGGCTCGCTGCACCAGATGGCATAGACCAAGGTGAGGACAAAGATGAGGAACAGGGAGGCCAGCGCAGCCCCTAGCCCCACCAGCCACGGCTTCCGCTGGGCCACTGCGGGTGGGAGCAAGGCGAGGTCAGCAGCCTGGCCGCCAGCTTGGGACTTTCTTCCCCACCGCACTCCCACTCCCTCCCAGGGCCTTACAGGGTTGGGCCTGAACCAGCCTCGGGACCAGAGCTGCGAGAAGGGAGAATTGGCCAGGGGTCGTCCAGAATCTATCCATCCTTCTCCGTCTGTCCTCGCCCCTGTCCAGCAGGTTGCCGCCCCAGCCAGAGGGGGAAGTGGCCTGCGCAGGGCACCCCAGGGCAGGATGTGGCCGGTGCCGCAGGAAGTCGGGGGTGGGGCCCCCTCACTGGGTTCCGGGCACCATGGGGAGGGGCTCAGGGTCCCAAGCGTCCGTCCCAGCCCCCATCTCCCTGAGGCCTATCCTGACCCGGTCACTCCCCACGGCCAGGGACATGGGAGGGGAGGCTCAGGAAAGATGGGGAACTCATTTCCTGAGCGCCTGCTATGTGCCAGGTCTTGCAGTGGCTCTTGAGCTCCGGCACCTCCTTCAAGCCTCACACTCTGACGGTCAGAACTCTTGTCCTCACGTTGCAGAAGAGGAGACAACTCGAGGCTCAGAGAGGTCAGGCCACTTCCCCTTGGCCACACAGCATCCCCAAAGAACATAGTTCTCCCAGCTAGGAACACCCCCTACCCCAACCCTCTCCCATCCTGGGACATGAACCTCCAAATTTGACCTTAGCCAGAGCCTGCACATGCCCCATCCTTTGGGCAGCCTCGGCTTCCATCCCAGCTCTGCCAGCAACAGCCAGGGAGAGCTGGGCCAGTGGCTTCCTTCTTTCTAAGTCTCAGTATTTTCAGCCGGAAAATGAGACTAATTGCAAACTGACCGAGACGGAGACCATAAGGATGCTAGGCGTTCAGTGGGAGCACCTATTAGGGAGATTATTACATTTTTTTAATTTATGGTTTTTCTGCCCCCTAGTGGACGATCCTGGGATGTTCTCAGACAGAAGCTCCCCGCCTTCTGGACTGGATCCTACCAACGGCAGCTACCTGCTCCAAAAGGGAGCCCTAAATGCCAGCCTTTATCAAAGTTCTCATTAGGAAATGGTTAACATCCAGGGCAAGGTCCAGGGCCCGTAGAAAGTGAGGAGAGGGGGGAGGTTGGAAACAGGGAGGATCCCTTTCCAAGATCCCTTTCCAAGATCGCGCACGCGGGGGCACCGCACCCTCCAAGACCCAGTTCCCAGAAATGGAGTCATGTGACCCAAAACCCTGGGTTGGGGCGGAGGGGAGCAAGGCTTTCCTAGGAGACGGCCCTCGGGGCTCAGGACAGCAGAATCGAGATTGCAGGGGGAGCGCTTAATCTGCCCAGGGTATCTGGGCACCGTGGAGTTTGGTTTCCCACCCTTGCCTGGGCGTTACCCCTAACCCCAAAAGCTGTCTCCTCAAGGGGAAACTAAGTCCCACGGGCTGACAGTAGCCCTTCTGAAGGGCTCTTCACCAAGAGGCAGTCCCTGGCCAATACTGGTCCTGAAGCTGAGTGGGAGGGAGGAGGCTCTGGCAGATAGATATCAGGCAGAGGGCAAAGAAATCAGGCAATGGGTAGAAGCAGGTGGGGCCATGAAATTGCAGGGGTTGGGTTTTCTCAGTAACCAGGAGTGCTCTCCAAATGCAAGAAGAATCACCAGGTGGTACAAATCATAACACATATAGACCACATAACGCACAAAGATCCCTCCTTGAGCGGGGAGGGGTGGTCCCAAGCCTCTTCATTCAGGACGCTGTACTCTCAACCCCAGATGGAGTCACTGCAGTGCCTTCAGGTTCAGGTCATTGCTTCTAGGGTGTGGAAGGGGCACCCCTGGGGGGCTGCCTGGAGGCAGCGGCTGAGGAGTCTTCACATAGCCATGTTCTTGACTTTCTCCTGGTCTCTGCGCTCCTCTTTCTCCTCCAGCTCCAGCCCCAAGTTACTCTCTCCGTCCTTCTCGGCCTTTTTCTCCTTCTCTTTCTTCCCCTTCTTGTCTTCTTTACTGTAGGGACACAAAGGCCCCAGACCACAATAAGAAACAGTCACTCCCATTTAACGAACACTTACCTGTGCCAGGTCTTATGATGAGCACTTTACAAAAAGAATCTTTGTTGAATCTTCAAAACAGCCCTAACAAGGCAGCCTTGTTATTTCCATTTCACAAAGGCAGAAACTAAGGGTCAATTGTCCCATGGAAGGGTGGGTGGATGGGAGGAAGGAAGGAAGGAAGGAAGGAAGGATGGGAGGATGCATGGATGGGAGGATGCATGGACTGATGCATGCATGGATGGATGGGTGGGTGGGTGGATGGGTGGATGCGTGGATGGATGGATGGATGGATGGAGGAATGAATAAGGCAGGGAGGAAACTACAAATTAGGAGCACCTGTGGGATCTGGAACCTCCAGCACATCCTGGGAGTAGGAATCACATTTTACTGAGGCTGAGCTGGGTCGTAGACAAAGCACAGTCTGGCCCACACCTGTCCCTCAGGCATCTTGGGCTCAGCTGAGAATCTCCCAGCCAGGATAGTGTCCTCCCAGCTCCTGAGCTCCTACTTCTGTCCCCAAGCCTTTGCCCAAATTGGGATCTTGCCCTGAAAGAGCCCCCAGCCCTGCCTGCATCCCTGAGCCAGGATCATGGGAGACACTGAGCCCAGGAGAGTCACCCACACCAAATCACACACTTGTGCACAGTCCCTACACAATCCCACACCACAGTCTTGTCCAACAGGTATTTATTAAGTGCCTATTGTGTGCCAGGCCCTGTGCCAGGCCCTGGGGCCAGAGCCAGGACCAAAGCTAAGTTCTGTTCACTTACTGGAAGCCACTATCTAGTGTCGAGAAACCGGTAAATGACTAAGATAATTTCAGCTGGTGATACATGCAAAGACAGATGCAGGGCTGTGGCGGAGAGAGTGTGAGGAAGGCTGGTGGTCAAGGTGGGCTTCTGTGAGGAAGAAACATCTGAGCAGGGACTGAAGGAGAGATGGAGCCAGCCAGAAGATATGGGGAAAGGTGTACAAAGTAGAACCAACAGTAAGTGCAAAGACCCTGGGGCAGGAACGTGCTTGAGGTGTTCAAGGACAGAAAGAGGTCATCCGCGCACACCCACCCCTCCCCTCCTCGAGGAGGGGCCTCACGCAGACCCCCTGACCCCCACACACGTCTACACATGCTCACACGGCAGTACCTCAGGTCCACCTCCTCGTTCGAGCAGGGATCCATCCTGAATGCGGACTCCTCTTCATCCTCGGTTCTGCAGAAGAGATGGAGATGGAGGGGTGAGGGCGGGTGAAGGGTGGGAAGTGGGGGCAGCCTCAGCCTCAGTCTCCCCCAGCCTGGGGGGACTCCAGGAAGCAAGAGAGGGGGGCTGCATGGCTGTCCTGAGCTGTGGGAGCAGGGGGAGCAGGGAAATGGGGAGACAAGAAAGGGACCAGAGAGGGTCATGAGTTAGGAGGGGGTGCCCAGCGCTTTGGGGTGTGGGGAGGAGATGTAGGGTGGGGAAAGGGGCTCCCACCTCTCTTTGGAGCACCAGATATGGTTGGCCAGCATGAGGATGAAGACGATGAACAGGAACACCACGACAGCAGCCAGGCCCACCAGCCATGGCTTCAGATGGCGCTCTGAGGCTGTTAGGAGGTTGGGGCAGAGGAGACTCAGAAATGGGAAAGGTGGGCGGCCCCCGAAAGGACAGGGGGCGAAGGTTGCAGGGGATGCTCAGACAGAGGAGTCTTGGAAAGGGGCTGGGTTTCACAGGTGGTTTTGTTTTTGTTTTTTGACTGCGCCCTGCGGCATGCAGGATCTTAGTTACCCGACCAGGGATCGAACCCGTGCCCCGTGCCCCCTGCAGTGGAAGCACTAAGTCTTAACCACTGGACCGCCGGGGAAGTCCTTTAAAATTTTTCTTTCTTTTTTTTTTTTTTGGCTGCACCGCAGCTTTTGGGACCTTAGTTCCCTAACCAGGGATTGAACCCAGGTCCCAGGCAGTGACCCAGGTGGGTTTTAGAGAAGGGGACGGGGCTCTGAGAGGAAGGGGTGCTCAGGGATGAGGTGGGAGGCCCAGAGGGAGTGGGGGAGTTAGGGAGGCTGCCTCCAAGAGGGGCCTGACCCCATTCCTCTTCTGCCTGCCGACTCGGAGGCCTTGGTTTTTCATCAAAGGGGTAGATGGCGAGCCTGTGTCCAAGCCCATCCCCACAACCCGTCCTCCCGCCCCCGCCCCAGAGGTCGGAGCCCTACCCTGCTGGGCCTCAGCCGGCGACAGGAGCAGGGCGCTGAGCAGGAGAAGGGTCTCCAGGGTCCCCATGGCACGGAGGATCCAGCAGTCCAGGGATGGGAGTGCACAGTCTGGTCAGGATCAGGGGAGACCCTGCCCAGCCCCTGATAAGGGGGCAGGCAGGTCTGGGGGCGGGGCAGGCCCAGACCAGAGGGCCCCTCCCTTTGCCCCACCTGGTTGGCATCCACCCCCTCTCCCCTGCCTTCCAGGAGGGCAGACTCTGGACCTGGTGTAACGATTAACACGGAAGTCCGGCCCCTCTGCCCTGCACCCCACCCAAGACCGCCAGCCTCAGGGTCCCCAGGCTCCCCGCCACAGGCGCCGGGCTGAACTGGCCCTGAGCTTCCTTCCCGGCTCAGTGCTTTTACACATCATTACGATCCTTTCTCTGCATGCACCATGAAATTTTGCCACCTGCGTTTTACAGAGAAGCCAGGGAAGCCAGGAGCATCAGGCTGGGCAGAAGCAACCAGAGCTAGATGTAAACGCAGGTCTCTCCCACCACCAGCTTATACTGGCTCCTCTTGGGTCCCCGACCCCTGGGGACCCACAGCCAGCTCCAGGGGGAGCAAACAGGGCAAGAAGGGATGGGCCACCATCCACCTCCAAACCCAGTTGCTACCGTGTGGTCGGAGAACGGGGCCCCTGGGATAGCTGATGACTCAGATTCCTGGCTCTCCTGCGTGTCAACCTTGATCCCCAGGTTGATTAGATAGGGGGCCCTGCCCGGGCGAATGGGGACCCCACCCCAGCTGCCACGGGACAGCCACAGCCCAAGCACATGGCAGGAAGGCTGGGATGGGGAGGCCTGGCCCTTCTCCAGGCCTGAGACCTCCATCGGACGCCTAGGGGCTGGGGGAGCACCGGCATCATTGCCCACACATGTACGGAGTGCCTGCGAAGTCCTGGAGCCCCCTCCCTTCCCGAGGTCTGACCACGGTCGCTGTGCCCGAGGGCCACTCAGTGGAGCCCAGGACAAGCCCAGTTCGACCAGCCAGGCAGGCACAGGTGAAGCTCCTACTGTGTGCCCCAGCCCATGCAAAACTCAGGAGCGAAGGAAGCCCTCAGTCTAGTTAGGAAGTCAGGACCCCCAAAGACAGACCCATCCAGCTGCCGAACCAGGAATGAGGTGAGAGACGGGAGCTGAGAAGATTCTGAGGTGGAGGAGCCCAGCGGAGCAGGCTTCTGCTTTCCGAGGCAGGTCGCTGGGCCAGCCTCTTTCCGCAAAACGTTCTCTCTACTCTGACCGAGTCATTTCTGGGCTGTGTGCCTCTGTTTTCCCATCTGATAAATGGGTGCAATAAATCATACCTCAGAGGATTTAACGAGATAATGTTAATACAAGGAAAGGGGTTGCTTAGCATACAACAGCAGGCACATTTGAAGCTCTAGCTAAGGGTTGGCTACTATTATTGTTGTTATTATTATTTTTAATCTTAGTATTTTTGGGTTTACAAGTTGCCAAGGGCTTGGTGGAGGCTGGGTGGAGTTAGGCTCTGGGACTATGGGGGAAACCAGAGTGTGGAAATAAATCAGTGTCCAGGGCTTCCCTGGTGGCGCAGTGGTCAAGAATCCACCTGCCAATGCAGAGGACATGGGTTCAAGCCCTGGTCTGGGAAGATCCCACATGCCACAGAGCAACTAAGCCCATGCACCACAACTACTGAGCCTGCACTCTAGAGCCTGCGAGCCACAACTACTGTGCCCACATGCCACAACTACTGAAGCCCACACGCCTAGAGCCCGTGCTCCACAACAAGAGAAGCCACCGCAATGAGAAGAAGCCCACGCACCGCAATGAAGAGTAGCCCCCACTCACCGCAACTAGAGAAAGCCCGCGCACAACAATGAAGACCCAACACAGCCAAAAATAAATTAAAAATAAAATTAATTAATTAAAAAAAATCAGTGTCCAGCCACTAGAGTCCACCAGCCAAGAAAGAGAACGTTCTCTGTCAAGACAGCGCAGATCAAAGGTGAAAGGGCTCCGATGGGCACAAGTCCGGTTTATACAACCGCCAAAGGGGCTGGAACCGGCTCCCAGGCTGGAGGGCAGGGCCTGGCTCAGCCCAGCTTCCAGAAGGAGCTTCGGGCTGGTGGGTCTTTGAAGGCAATGGAGGGGTGGTGGCAGGGCCGGGCGGTGGCTTCTGCGGGGGCCCCCTCGCTGTCCCGAGCAGCGTCCTCGTCAACCCGCCAGGCCAGCGCCAGCTGCAGGTCCAGCTCCTCCAGACTCTCGTCCTCGGGGCTCTCGGGCAGCTCCCGGGGGGCATCCTCCTGGTGCGGCTTCGGGCCGAATGCCCAGTCTGAGGCAGGAGGCTGGTGAGGAGCATCCCCGGGCCCGGCCACCCTCTGCCCCCTCCCTGGCAAGGAGAGGCCCTCGGACACCCCCCACCAAGTGGCCCAGCACTAGCCCAAGCCAGGCTCGTAGTGGGTAGTGGCTCACCAGCCAGGTCGTGGGCGAGGTCCTTGATGAGATGCCCGACAATGGCATAGGCTACGGCCACCACAACGAATGCAGCCAGAAGCAGGTACAGCGCGTACCTGGGGAGGCGGATGGTGTCCAGCGGCGGTGGGCGGTACTCCTCGTAGAGTGGCGAGGCCGGGCTCCAGCCCTCCATCCCCTCCTCGACTGCCAGCACTGGCATGGAAGCCACCTGGAGCAGGGGTCGGCCAGGTGGTGACCCGCCGGGCGGAAGTATTAAGGAGCTTTTGGGTAAGAGGATTTGGGGCTCCCCCACGGCCTCCATCTGCCTGGATGGATCACGTTGCAAATCACTTCCGCCCACTGGCCCCCTCCCTCGCTCAGCTCCAACCATGCCAGGTGCTACCCTGCACGTCCATCCCCACCTCAGGGCCTTTGCACAGGATGCTCCCTCTTCTGGGAAAATCCATGCTCTCGTGGAGCTGACGTTCAAGATGGAGAGATAGACTCTGAGAAATGCATAACCTTAGAGTAAATGATATATTGTGTTAGAAAGCAAAGAGTGGTTTGAGGGTACTGTGGGGGGAGATCATGGTCTAATAGAGCAGCCTCTCACAGTAGAGCAGCCAAGGCCATGTTCAGATGACATTTGAGCAGAGACCCAGAGGAGGAAGGGAACCGGCCATGGGAGTACCAAAGCTTTCCAGGCAGAGGAAACATTCGGTGCAAAGGCCCTGGGGCAGGACTTTGGTGGGCTTGCTGGACGGGACCTGACTCAGGTGCTCACGGGCGCCCTCCGGTGGCTGCTGCGGGGAAGACAGACTGTAGGGGCGATGATGGACCCGACTCAGGTGCTCACGGGCGCCCTCAGGTGGCTTCTCTGGGGAAGACAGACTGTGGGCTGAGGATGGGAGCCAGGGATGGGGAGGAGGGATTGAGCTGGTCCAGGTGGGCAATAATGATGCTGGACCAGGTGGAGGCAGAGGCTTGGCGGGGGTGGTGGTGGTGGTGGCAATGGACAGAGCTGGGGTAGATCTTAAACTGATCAAACCCCGATGTTTGCAGGCTGAGCACCTGAAATGATAGAGGTTCCATTTCCTGTGGGAGGAGCCACTTTGGGAGGTAACGACGAATTCTAAGGACATGCTAAGTTTGGGATGCCTCATCGATATCTAAGTGGAGATGTCCAAACTGGACCCCGAGTCAAGAGCTCAGAGGAGGCCCTGGGCTGGAGTCAGGACAGTGGGCGTCATTGGGACATAGATGGGGTTCGAGCCCCAAGAGTGGATGAGACCGCCCGGGCGGGGGTGTGGGTGGGGCCGGAGGACTCAGCCCTGGGTCAGTGAGGGAGAGGAACGGGAGATGGAGGCGGGCCCAGAGGCGGAGTCCCTGAGAATTTCCCAGGAACAGGGTGGCTGGCCGGGTCAGAAGCTGCTGAGAGGGGGAGGGCGCAGACTGAGATGTGACCACCATATTTCGACACTGGGAGGTCACCTGTGGGCAAGGACGGTTCTGGGGACAGGAGGGACGGTCCTAGGTGGCGCAGGTTTGAGAGAGCTGCAAGTCATGGAGTCAGGAAGGGCTGTGGATGGTGGTGGTTCATGTTTTTAAGAAATTACAGCTTGAAGGGGGGAAAATGGCGGAGGGGGTGGTGATGGGATGAATTGGTAGATTGGGATTGACATATATACACTAATATGTATAAAATAGATAACTAATAAGAACCTGCTGTATAAAAAATAAATAAAATTCAAAAAAGAAAAAAAATTACAGCCTGTCTATGCTGACGGGCAGAGGGAAAACTGGAGAAGGGAGAAAGGCTGAAGTGGTGGCCGAGTTGGCGAGAGGGGCTGGGGGCCAGGGGATAAATGGGGGAGGGGGCCCGCAGCTAGCGCCCGAGGGTGACGCTGTGAGATAACAAGAGATCTGTTTGGTCTTCGTCCTGGTTCCTGGCTTGGAGCTCCCAGGACCGTGTAATTTCCTGAGTGATGGGGAAGAGGGGAGCCTCCTTTGTGGTTCATAATCAGCCCCTTTCCACCACGCCTGCGTGTATGCTAATGAGGGCAGGGGCGTGGCAGCTTCGGGCTGGGGGCTGGTGGCCAGGGGAACTGACCCTGGGATTAGAGAGATGGAACTTTCAGCCCCACCCCTCAGGGAGAGGAGAGGGGCTGGGGACTGAGCTTATTGCCAATGGCCAGTGATTTGCCAAATCATGCCCACGTGATGGAACCTCCATAAAAATCCTACAGGAAGGGGCTTGGAGAGCTTCCGAGCAGGTTAAAAGCATCCACCCCAAACTCCACGGGGACAGAAGCTCCTGTGTTTCCGACCCTTCAGACCTTGTGCCTCTTCATCTGGCTGTTCATTTGCCTCGTTTATGATAAACAGGTTAAGTAAAGTGCTTTCCTGATTCTGTGAGCCATTCTTGCAAATCATCAAATGTGAGCAGGGGGTGGTGGGAACCCCAATTCATAACCAGTCTGTCAGAAGGATGGGAGGTCCGGACTTGGGACCTGCATCTGAAGTGGGGGTAGTCCTGCAGGACTGAACCCTGAACCTGGAGGGTCTGCACTGATCCAGGGTAGATAGTGTCAGAACTGAACTGAATTGCAGGACACCCAGCTGACATCCACGGAGAAACAGAGAATTGCTTGGTATGGAAAATGCGTCACATGTAAAATTAGGTTCTCTTGTTAACACCCATTTTATAGAGTGGTAAATGGGCTGCTTGAGACTGCATGAGGAGGAAGTAAGGGAGGTAGGTAGGATGGGAACTCATAGCCCGGACTCTTAGTCATACCACTAAATCCCTTCCCCTATGCCCCCAATAGGAGTAGGTGAGGATGAGGTTTGGAGAGGGCCAGGATACAGGGCTGTTCCCCCTCACCCCCTTTGGGGGATCTGGCTGGGCAGATTTTACCCCTGGGAACTGATGTGAAACAGGGCCACAGGCTTGTGTCGGTCATACAGTGTCTGGGGCAGGGCAGATCCCAGAGCTGAGCTCTCCAAATGCCCTGGCCCCCCACACTTAAGATATGTTCCTTTAGAGCAGCTGACCCTCACCCCAGAGGCCCCCCAACACACTCTGAGAGTCATCGCTTGGCAAAAATAATTTAGTAGTCCATTTGGGGAATGTCCTGAGACCTGCTTGTCCCTCCCTGAGCTCCAGCCCAGGCCACCCCAACCAGGGACCACCTGCCCACCCCAAGGACAGCTCTCTGACGCCCCCAGACCCTGCCCAGGCCCGATGGGGACGGGTTTGCCCACAGCACCTTTCCCTGCACCCCCTCATTCCTAGAGAAGCTGGGCCACAGCACCCCAACCCCCCAGAGCACAGCCCTGTCCCTGGACCCCCTAGATACCCCTCCCATGCCAACACTGCAGCCCTGCACTCAGAGGGGCAGAGAAGAGACTTCAGCCTGGCCCCGGGGAGCCTGCAGTCCACTGGGGGTTCAAGATGCGAAAGCGGCTGGGAAGCAGGGAAGCGAGATGCAATTCATTCCAACACGGTTTATGGGCAGAGTCCTCAAGGGAGACAGCCGGGCGCGGCCCTAGGAGGGGGGTGGGCGCAGGTGCTCCAGCCCGTCCGCGTACTGGAAGGCCGGCCCCGTCTCATACTCGTACATGTCCAGGGCCACCTCGCAGCTCTCCCGCACCACACGCTCGGGGTCTGCTGCATGGGCCCGCAGGGCGGCCAGGCAGGCGGGCCGGGCGATGGCCCCCAGGGCCTCCGCGCACTCGTGCCGCACCATGGGGTTCTCGGCGGGTCGCGCCAGGGCTGCCGCCAGCTGGGGCACGGCCGCCTCGTGCTGCAGCTGGCCCAGGACGTAGCCGATCTCGTGGCGGAAGAGGGCACTGCCGCAGCACAGGCCTGCGGGAGAGAGAGTTGCGGGCTGGGGGCGCCATCGGGACAGGAGGGGACCTGGGGCGGGGCAGCCTGGGGACAGAAGTGTCCAAGAGGGGTGGAAAGGGTTCCCGTCTCCAGGACACCCCGCCCTGGTGCTCAGCGCTGCCCAGAGGGAGGGCCCGGAGACACGGGGCAGGAGAAGCAGCGAGGGGCCAGCCAGGCACTGGGAACTCCGCCCTCCCTCCGGCCGGACTGGGCGTGGCCTCCTCCTTCCCAGGCCCAGGGTCCCTCCCGGCCTCTCCCTGGACTTCTGTACTCTGCATTGTCCTCACACCAGCCAGTGCTATTTGCAGGCACGTTGTGCATTTGTGCTTCTGGGTTTCTTCCCACACGACTCCACACACGATAGAGTCTTATCAGTGACACTGGGAATCCCGGGCCTTTCACCCCACCACAGCCAGACAGGCCACGCTTCTCCGATGGGGATCCGTGGCCGAACCTGGGAGTGACCTGCCTGCGATCAGATGCCACTTTTCAGGCAGAGCTGGTTTGAAGCAGGCCCGCCAGACTGTGCGGCGCCTGCTCCGAGCATGACCCAGGACAAACCCACCACCCACCCACTCTGTGCTCCCACCCGGCATCCCCTGGGTCCCGGGTCATGGTGATGGCCGGGCATCTCCTCTGCCAGACAGGAAGCTTCAGGAGGGCAGAGGGGGCCTCTGAGTGCTCTGTGGACCAGAAGCAGACCACCTCAGCATGGGGGCGGGTGCCAGGGGACCCCAGGATTCCCCGAGTCCCCCCCCCCCTTTTCAGGTGGGGAAACCACAGCCCCGCAGGCTTGCACGGGGTTCCCTGCAGAGCTGGGATGAAAATGACACAAGTAAATGATGACAGGGCCTCTGGGGAATTCCCTGGTGGGCCAGCGGTTAAGACTCTGCGCTTCCAATGCAGGGGGCGCAGGTTCGATCCCTAGTTGGGGAACTAAGATCCCGCATGCCTCGCGGCGTGGCCAAAAAAAGTTTTAAAACAAAAACAAAAAACAAAAAAAACAGGGCCTCTGGGGATCAAATCCCAACTCTGCTGCTCGGACCACTGTGTGATCTTGGGCAAGTATCTCTGCCTCTCTGGGCCTAGGCTTCCTCCACAGAGAAGAGGGGATAATGAGGAGTACCGGCCCCAGGATGCAAGTGCCCTGGGACGCTGGGCTGCCCTGTATGACAGATGTGGCCACTGGGCCTCCCCAAGGGGCCCCGACCCTGCCCCCCGGGGCCCCTCCTCACCCTCGGCCAGCGCCAGGGCAGCCTCCTCCCCGCCAGCGTCGCGCAGGGCGAACATGGCTCGGTATCGGTCGAAGAGCGGCCGGGCCTCATCCAGCAGCGCCACCCGCAGCCGCCCCACGTCGCGCTCCTCGGCAGATGGGGCTGGATCCACGGAGAGGTAGGGCCCCTGAGCCACCGGCTCCCCGCTGTGCTGCTGCAACCACTCCAGCCGCCGGACGGCCAGCTGGCACGTCTCTGCCACCTGCGGGGACAGGGGGGTGGATGTGCCAGGCCCTCCCCCAGCCCCCAGGGCTCCCGGTTTAGCAGGGGTGGAGCCAACAGACACAGGACCAACTGATCCTTCTAGACTGGAGACAAACCAGCAGGGGCTGCTGTGATTAGAGAGTGACCAGGGGCAGAGGGCCAGGAGGGGCTAGCTTGAAGGTGACATCAGAACCAGTGGGAGAGGCATCAGGTGGAATCAGCCAGTGCAAAGGCCCCGAGGCAGGACGTGCCAGACCCGTCAGGGAAAAGCCAACAACAGAGATGACCTGAGGTGGCTGGGCCAGACTACTTGGGGCCTGCGGGCTTGGGATTTTGTCCTAAAGGTGATGACAAACGGTGAGTCTTTAGGCACAGAGTAGGTTAACAGATGATGGATAAACAAATGTGGTCCCTCCACACACAGGAGCATCACTCAGCCATGAAAAGGAGAGAAGCCTTGACACTCGCTACCACGTGGATGGGCCCTGAGAACACGATGCTCAGTGAGAGAAGCCAGACACAGAAGGACCCACGGTGTGTGATTCCATTGATGGGAGACGTCCAGAACAGGCAGATCCACAGACACAGAGAGTGGGTTCCTGGTTGTCAGGGGCCAGGGAGGGGGTGGGGAGTGACTGCTGATGGGGGTGGGGTTTCCTTTTGGGGGGGATGGAATGTTCTGGAATTAGATAGTGGTGATGGCTGTACAACTCTGTGGATATACTAAAAACCATCCAAGTGTACACTTTCAAAGGGTGGATGTTATGGTATGTGACATATCTCAATAAAGCTGTTATTTAAAGAAAAAAGAAGGAAGGAGGAAGGCAGCAGGGAGACCCTGAACGAGGCTGGGTGGCCCCAGGCGGCAGAAGTGGAGAAGTGGGTGGGTTGGGGGATCTCCCACAGGTGCAGGGACTGCCGGTGGGAGTCCGGGAGAGGGGAGAGGGGGACGGGGCCGGCCGACCAGGGCAGGTGCTACATGTGAATCAAGAGTTCAGGTTTGCCCAGTGGGGCAGTGGTCCTCTCTCGGCATCCCTGGGCTGGGTGGTTATCCTGGCAACCAGGCACAGGGTCTGAGGCTGGTTCCTGGACCCGAAGCACGGGGGGGGGCGGGGGGGGAGGGGCCACGTTACCTCGATGACAGGGTCAGTGGAGTACTGCTTCAGGATCTCCAGCACTTCTGGGTTCCCAATGGCCCCCAGGGCCTCCCCTGAGAAGAACAGGGCAGAGAGCTCGTGTTGGTTGGGTGGGAAACGCCCTGAATGCCTCGGCGGGTGGAGAGGCGCTAACCAGCACCAACGCCTCCTCCGTGATCCCCCTCCCCATCGCTCTGCCTGTATCCTGTGGGCCGCTCCAGCCACTGAGGTTTGGAGCTGGAGCCGGTCCAGCCCTGAAGCTGTGACAGTTAGAGTCCCTTCCCCAGAAATCAGGTTTTGCTGGAACCAGACTCAGACCCCGCCCCGGCCCGCACCCCCAGAGCTCATGGCCTAGAGGGGAGACACAGACAAGCGTGTCATTACAACTTGGGGACACAGGTGGCAAGGAGCCAACAACAGTTGGCTGAGTCAAGCCCATCAAGGGGAGCCCTGAAAACCCGGAGAAGGTTTTGAAGTTGCGCTGTGGGCAAGGACGGTCAGCAGACCAGCACCATCCTGCCTCAGGGCCTTTGCAAAGGCTGTGCCCGCTACCTGGAGCACCTCTCCCCAGACATCTACCTAGATAACTCCCTTACTTCACTCAGGTCTTTTAATTGGTAACCACCAATTAAAAATGGCAACACCAGACTTCCCCTGTGGTCCAGTGGTTAAGACTCTGCGCGTCAAATGCAGGGCGTGTGGGTTTGATCCCTGGTCGGGGAACTAGGATCCCACATGCCCCGTGGCGAGGCCAAAAAAAAAGGCAACACCTCCAGCACCCGAATCCCGCCCATTGCTTTATTTTCCTCCTTAGCATTTACGTAAGTGTTTCCACCGTAACATGACTGGGTGTTCTACAAAATCACACACTCAAACTAACAGCGCTTATGGGACAAGAGAGGTTTGGGGTCGAACATTCTTTGTAAGGAGAGCTCCAACAGCATCGGTGATTGGGATCTTGAGAGGTCCCCAGGGCAGCCTGGCGTAGCTGGAGATTATCGTGGGGAATATGAAACAGGCCCAAAAACAATCAAGTGGAAACAATACCCCCTGCTGGCTATGAGCTCACTGGATATATCAATACAAACGCAGCCTCGGCTGCACAGACCCGCCAAGGATGTTCCTATTCCATCTTGTTTGCCGTCTGTGTCCCTTGTGAGAACAGAGCCTGGCCCACAGCAGGCAGTCCATAAACATGTCCGGTGAATGAACTGAATGAGTGACCTCAGGGGTTGACCATCCATGGTCACCATCCAAAGACACCATATGTCTTTGTATGAACGAAGAATGGTTTTTCCATTTTTAAATGTTTTTTTAAAAATCAAAAGGGGACTTCCCTGGTGGTGTAGTGGTTGAGAGTCCACCTGCCAATGCAGGGGACACGGGTTCGATCCCTGGTCTGGGAAGATCCCACATGCCATGGAGCAACTGAACCCGTGAGCCTTTAAAAAAAAAAAAAAAAAAAAAGAAAGAAAAAAATCAAAATCAAAAGGATCACATTTTATGATGCGTAAAAGTGACGTGAGATTCAAATCTCAGGGCCCATAAAGTTGGACTGGCTGGCGGCCACACGCCCATCTGTTGACTGGGCTTTAGGGTGGCTCTTATGCTGCAGTGGCAGAGTTGAGACCCAGGACAGAGATCGTGGGAAGATATTTATTGCCCACCCCTTCCAGAGCCAGCCTGGTATAGCCCGCACCCTCACCCGCCGCTCACCTGCCTCATGGCGCACCATGGGCTCCTGGCGGGTGTCACGAAGCACGTCCAACAGCACAGGGATGGCGCGTGAGTCCTGCATCTGACCCAGGCAGTAGGCCAGCTCGTGCTTGAGCAGGGCCGAGTCGTCGCTGAAGGCCCGACTGATCCAGGAGATGGCTGCTGGACCCCCGAGCCCGCGCAGTGTGAACAAGGCCCGGAAGCGGGCCTGCAGGGGCTTCTGGGGGTCCACCAGCATCTGCCCCAACCCCTCCACCTCCTGCTCTGTCACCATGGCGCTGCCGCTGGGCTTGGGCTAAACCAGGGGACTCGTGGGCTCAAGAACCTGCAGCAGAAAACCAAGAGGCCAGGTGAGAGGCGCCCTTTGCCACTCGCTGACTTGTTCGTTTCAGTGTTAGGACCTTGGGGGTGAGGGTGGTTTCGTAACTGCTGACCAGCCTGGGCATCTGGGTTCAAAGCCCGGCTCCGACCCTGCCTATTTGCTGTGTGGCCTTCCCTAAGGTACTTTCCCTCTCTGAGCCTCTGGCCTATACAGGAAGTCCCCTACATACAAACGAGTTCCCATTCCGAGAGCGCTTCTGTAAGTCCAATTTGTTCATAAGTCCAACAAAGTTAACCTAGGTACCCAACTAACATAATCAGCTATAGAGTACTGTAATAGGTTTATAATACTTTTCACACAGATAACACACACACAAAACAAAAAAAACAAAAAAAATAAAGGACATTGAGAAGTTTCTCTATCTCCTCCATCACTTTTCCACACTTCTTTGGTATTATCGTCAACATCATTGGTACAGCAGATTTCACATGTGCCACGATCTTGTCCTTCTTCTTTAGAATTGTTCTGATGGCTGAACAATTCATGTTACAAGAACGAGTGACGTCTACCATGTTTTCACCTGGCCTCAGTCTCTCAATTATTTTCACTTTTGTTTCCATCATTATTGCTTGGTGGTTCTTAGCAGTACCAGCTACATCACCACTGCTTTTACGCTTGCTTCCGGACATCCCGGGCTTGAAATAAAGATACTGTACTACTGTACTCTATACAGTACTGTAAAGAACACAAAAGCACAACCACTTGTAGAGGATGCACACACGTGACAAGGTACGCCAGACACATGAACTAACTTACTGGACATGTGAATGCACGTCCACATCTTTGAAAGTTCGCAACTTGATGGTTTGTATGTAGGAGACTTACTGTCCACTGGCAATGACCTCTGCTGGTCTGCTCTCTACACAGCAGCCAGAGGGAATGTGGTAGCTGGTCCCCAAGATGACCCTCAATGACCCCCACCTCCTGGTATCCATGTCCTGTGTGGCCCCCCTCCCACACCAAATAGGGCTGACCTGGGTGACTAACAGGATATGGGAGAAATGGCACTGTGACTTCTGAGGGTCATAAGAGACACTGTGGCTTCCTCCTTGCTGGCTCTAGCGGAAGCCAGCAGCCATACTGTGAGGAGGCTCAACCAGCCGTATGTAGGGGCCCACGTGGTGGGGAACGAGGCCTCCCACCAACAGCCAGGTGAGAGCAGCGGGTTGAGAGCAGCTTCTCCAGCCTTCAGATGACGCAGCCCTAGCCAGTGTCTGCACTGCAACATCACAAGAGATGAGAGCCAAAACCACCTGGCTAAACCAGGCCCAGATCCCTGGCCCACAGAAACTGTGGGGAGTAGTGTTTACTATTTTTTAAAGCTACTAAGTATGGGGTAATTTGTTACAAAGCACAGGTAACTGATAACAAGAATCCTTTCAGTATATAAACTGGACCCTGTGACTCCCTCACAAAATCCTCCTATGGGCCTCAAGACTCCAAACTCCTTAACTGTCCCAATGGCCCTGCACGACCTGCCCCCATCACCTCCCCACCCTCCCCTCCTCTCTCTCTCCCCCTCACTCACTCTGCTCCACCAACCAGGCTTCCCCACTGTTCCTCCAATACACCAGGCACGGTCCTGCCTCAGGGTCTCTGCACGGGCTAGTCTCGCCCTCACGAACACTCTTCACCAAATGCCCCCCATGCTCACTCTCTCATTCCTTGGGTCGCAAATGCCAGCTCCTTGGGGAAGCCTTCCCTGATCCCAGTCTTGTTCTGCTTTGTCTTTCTTTGAAGCAATTACCACCACGAGATATCATATTTGATATTTCGGTTTAGCTGCTTATGGTTGGTCTTAACCCTCGTATGAGAACTCTGAAGGCAGGGACTGAGTCTCTCTTGGTCACGGCTGGACTCCCAGCCCACAACTCCTCAGTGAGAAAAATGACCATAATAATAACAGCATCTGACATTTACAAAGGATGTGCTATGTGCCACACATCTCTTCTAAGCCCTTTACATTCCTGAACTCATTCCATCCTCACCATAACTCTTTGAGACAAGCACCATGATTGTCACTGTTTTACAGGAGAGGACACACAAGCACAGAGAGGTGAATCACTTGCTTAGGAACTGCTGAAGAGTTATAAATCCAGGCAGCTGGACTCCCGAGTCAAGCTCTAAACCACAAACGCCATGTTGGATAGATGGATTAAGATTAAAGGACACAGCTGAGGCTGGGCTCCATCCTCCAGACCAATGACATGCTTCGTGAACCTGACAAGCAGGCTGTAGCTCCCAGAGGTGTCAGTAGGGCTGAGCAGGTATAATGGGGGAAGTGCAGCTGCCTGCGCACAGGTGACCATCAAAGGAGGTGACATGCAAAAAGAGTGATCATCAGAAACCACAGAAGCCAGGGGTGAGCAAGCTGGCAAGGCATCATGGACCATCGAGACCCAACTCTTTCTTCTACACAGATGAGCTGTGACCTGTCTGGGGTCACACAGCAAGTCAAGTGCAGACAGCGCCCAGGACTCATGAATCCTGGTCTGTGCAGGGCCTCCCTCAAGACACAAAGGAGAGACACACACTATTTTGTTCTCTGTTGTATCCCCAAGGCCTAGCACAGTGTCTGTCGCTATGGCAGCGGGCACTCAATAAGTACTGTTGAATGAACTGGGCACCCACTGCCTGCCAGGCACAGTACTGAGTGGTTTATACACAGTATAAATCTGTATCATTCTGCAAATAGGCGTAAAGGGCACATGGACATCACAGAGTTGCTGTGAATGGAATGATGCTCATAGAGCACTTAGTACCCACTGCTGGTACTTAGTAGGCACTTGATAAACCAGAGCTGGTATTAAATATTTCCACAGGGAGGGCCTTCCCTGGTGGCGCAGTGGTTAAGAATCCGCCTGCCAATGCAGGGCACACGGGTTCGAGCCCTGGTCCGGGAAGATCCCACATGCCGTGGAGCAACTAAGTCCGTGCGCCATAACTACTGAGCCTGCTCTCTAGAGCCCGCGGATCACAGCTACTGAGCCCGCGCGCCTAGAGCCTGTTCTCCTCAACAAGAGAAGCCACCGCAGTGAGAAGCCTGCGCACCGCAGCGAAGAGCAGCCCCCGCTCGCCGCAACTAGAGGAAGCCTGCGCGCAGCAACGAAGACCCAACGCAGCCAAAAATAAATAAATAAATTTATTTTAAAAAAATCTCCACAGGGAGCCCAACACCCACCTCTATACGCAGGAGGACAAGTAAGGGGGTACACCTGGAAGCCCGCTACCCATATATTAGGCCCATTTTTCAATGGGAAGGGGGACAGGGGTATGGACATGGGGTTGAGGGCATCAGCCCCCAACCAAGGCAGAATCTGGGAATCCGCTCACCCCTGCGAAGGCGTGTCTTAGAAACAGACACGTAGAATTAGTAAGGGAGGGATGGAGTAAGAGACGTTCTGGATGCTGGAAATCCGCCCCCTTGAGGATTCTCTAAACCAAGAATTCCCAACAAAAAGATCTCCGATAACTAGGCGCGCCCCTCAGAGAGGGGTGGCCCCGACACGGCATACCTTGGGGCTGCTGGCAGGATCCCCCAGCGACGACCAGCTCCCCAACGCTCCTTGGAAGAGACTCCCAGGAACTGGGTGTCTCTAGCTCTGTTTATGTGGATCCCCCAGTACTGGATCCCTCACAGGTTGGTTCTCCCAGAACCCCAAGAAAGGGGTTGCCCAACATGGGACCCCCGCCCTACGTGCTGACTCTTTAGTGAAGAGATCCCCGGAGGCAGAGTCTCCAGAATTCGTGGGGAAGAGCTCGCCGGGATCTGTCAGAAGGAAGCCCTCCGATCCCCCCAGCCAAAGAATCCCAGAGCCGGGACCTCCAACGAGGCGTCCTCCACGTTTCCCCCGCCGCCGGAACTCCCCAGCGAGCTCCCGGATCAGAGGACCTACCGGACCGGCCTGCTCCCGCCGCTGCCACCACCCGCGATGCTCCTAGAGCGCCCTGGGGGCCGCCATCTTGCCGCCCACGTGATAGGGCCGGACGGTACCAACGCAGCACCGAGGGGGAAATCTAGTCAAAGGCTCCGCAGCGTGAGGAGGCCCGGAAGCGCGAGTTAGCACCGGTGCCATAGCTCACACTCACACATCAGGCGGAGTCTAAGGGCATTTCTCAGGGAAAGGGAAGGGCAACTTCCATCCTTTCCCTGCAAGAGATTTTCTCCGGCCTCCCCAGCCGGTACGACGAGTGGAAATGGTTTGTGCCTATTCAGCCCGGAGGTGGGGCCGGATAGCGATAGAGCATGCGTAGTGTCCCTGGGGCGTGGTCAAGTTTCAGGGCCGCGGCCAATGGACTCCCGTGGCTAGACGCGAGATTGGGAGGGATGAAAACAAGGACTTGAGCCAGTCGTTCATTTATTCATTCATTTAACAAATAGTTTATGGGCGCTGAGGACAAGACGGCCTGCAGCCCTTACCCTTATCAACCTCACAGTCTGGTTGTCTGAAGGAGACAAACAGTAATAGGATAAGTAAAAATACTTATTAGGTGGTGACAGGCTAAGGAGGAAAATATAGTCACGTTGGTGCATGTATGGGGTGGGCAGTTTTAGGAAGGACTTGGCTTTACTCTGACAAAATGAGAAACCACTGGAGTGTCGTAATCAGGGAAATGGCGTACTCTGACTGTTAACAGGATCCTTCAGGCTGGTGAGTAGAAAACAGACAGGAGGGACGGTGAAGGGCGAGAAAAGTATTCAGATTCTGGATTAATTCTGAAGGTGGAGCCAACAGGATTTGTGGCTGGATTGGATATGGCATTTGGAAGAAAGAGTTCTGTTAAGGCTAAGTACAAGGTTTTTGACACGTAGGAAGGATGGAGCAACCATGAACCATTAGCCTCCCCATCCTAGACCTCCAGGGTCCTGTTAACTCTACCTCTGAAATAGAGTCGGAATTCAGGCACTTTGCTCATCTACCGCCCCCATGAAGGTCCAAGCCACCACTGGCTGCCACCAGCCAGAGAAAAGAGAGCTTGTAAGTGATTGTGTCAAAAGAATATAGCGGGGGCTTCCCTGGTGGCGCAGTGGTTGAGAGTCCGCCTGCTGATGCAGGGGACATGGGTTCGTGCCCCGGTCCGGGAGGATCCCACATGCCGCGGAGCGGCTGGGCCCGTGAGCCATGGCCGCTGAGCCTGCGCGTCCGGAGCCTGTGCTCCGCAACGGGAGAGGCCACAACAGTGAGAGGCCCGCGTAAAGAAAAAAAAAAAAAAGAATATAGCGGTTCCTCAAAAACTTAAACATAGAACAACCATATGATCCAGCAATTCCACTCCTAGTTACACCCAAGAGAAATGAAAGCAGGGACTCGGAAAATTGTACATCCATGTTCATCAAAGCATTATTCACAGTGGCCTCAGGCCCTGGTAACCTCTATTATATTTTCTGTCTCTGATTTTGACTACTCTAGGAAGCTTAGAAAGTGGGATCAAACAATATTTGTCCTTCTGTGTCTGGCTTATTTCACTGAGCATACTTATCCTCGGGGTTCATCCACGTTGTAGCGTGAATCACAATTTCCTTCCTATTGCATGAATGGACCACATTTTGTTTATCTGTTCATCCTTCAATAGACATTTGGATTGTCTCCACCTTTTGGCTAGTGTAAATAATGCTGCTCTGAACACTGGTGTACAAGTTCCTCTTTGATTCCCTATTTTCAGATCTTTTGGGCATATACCCAGGAGTGGAATTGCTGGATCATATGGTAGTTCTATGTTTAACTTTTTGAGGAACTGCTGAACTTTGTCCACAGCAGCCGCACCATTTTACATTCCCAGCAGCAACATTCAAGGATTCCAATTCCTCCACATTCTCACCAGCACTTGTTATTTTCTGTTTTGATAGTAGCCATCTTAATGGATGTGAAGTGTGTGACTTATTTGGAGATTCATAAAAAGTGAGATATATTGATGGATGGATAAAAGGATGGATAAATACATAATAGGGCAAATATAGTAAAATGTTCATCGGAGAAAGTGGACGGTGGGCATATGACAGTTCACTGTAAAATTCTTTCAACTTTTCTGTACATCTGAAAGTTTCCTCAATAAACCGTTGGAAAAATAGGTGGCAGGGAAAAGGAGGGCTACTTCTATTCTCAGTGTTTAAACATTTCAAAGTTAAACATTTGAAAAGTGTCTTAACGTTTAAGTGCGGAACCTTTGAGTCTGCAAATCCATTTTGAGGAATTTCGCTGACACTAGTGTAAAGAAAAGTGAAAAAAGAAGTATTCATTGCAACATTATTTAAAATGGCAAAAAAGGGCTTCCCTGGTGGCGCAGTGGTTAAGAATCTGCCTGCCAATGCAGGGGACATGGGTTTGAGACCTACAAAAGTATGGGGAGATCTACCCACGTTGTATGAAAAGTGGTCCAAGATGTACTTCCAAAAAGTGAAGAGAGCAAGGCACAGCATCAATAATGTGATCTCATTTACATAAATGGATTTAGATATGTAAATTACATATGGGTAAAATTTTTGAAAAATGGCCAACAATTTACCCAGAGTACTTACTTTAAGTCTTATACCTCCCTGTGCTGCTTGAATTCTTTTTACTGCACTATTTTTTTTTTTTTTTTTTTTTTTGCGGTATGTGGGCCTCTCACTGTTGTGGCCTCTCCCGTTGCAGAGCACAGGCTCCGTATGCGCAGGCTCAGCGGCCATGGCTCACGGGCCCAGCCGCTCCGCGGCATGTGGGATCTTCCCAGACCGGGGCACGAACCCGTATCCCCTGCATCGGCAGGCGGACTCTCAACCACTGCGCCACCAGGGAAGCCCTGCACTATTTTATTTTGACATATGTTAGGGCTGTGACAGCAGCCCCTTCAGGGCGAGCTGGCAGCCTTCACAAGGTGATCACTTTGATCAGGGGACAGAATTCGCCTGGCTACTCAGGGTCCTGTTCTCAGCCATCTCCTGCTTTCTGGATCAGGCAAGAAGCATAAGGGAGTGAATCAAACATAACGGGGGCCTGGGGCACCCAGGCTCCTTCTATGGGTGGCTGCCACCCCTCTCCAGCCAGTCATTGGCCTTTGTGGCCAGATGTTCCTTTTTTAAAAATTTTTAAATCTTTATTTATGTTTTGGTCGCACTGCGTGGCACGTGGGATCCTAGTTCCCTGACCAGGGATTGAACCCGAGCTCCCTGCATTGGGAGCATGGAGTCCCAACCACTGGACCACCAGGGAAGTTCCCTAGATGTTCTATTTTTAAGGGAAGCCAGGCAGCAATTGATTTTACATGCAATCTCCCCTTTAAAACATGAGGGCGATTAATGAAAAACATCAAACATGCCACACACAGCAAGGAAGTCACTTTGATAGGCCAACTGCTGGTTTAAACATTCAGTTATTCATTTTGCAAATATTTATTATCTGCTGTGTGGCAGGCGCTATCCTGGGACAGAGGGCAGAAAACAAACAGACCGTCTCTGGCCTCATGGAGTCGACATCCCGATTATTGTTACTTTTCTTTTTTTAAACTTTATTGGGGTATAATTGGTTTACAATGTTAGTTTCAGGTGTTCAGCATAGAGGTTCAGTTATACATACACCTATTTCCATTCTTTTTTAGGTTCTTTTCTCATATAGGTTATCACAGAATATTGAGTAGAGGGACTTCCCTGGTGGTCCAGTGGTTAAGACTCCAGTCTCCCAATGCAGGGGGCCCGGGTTTGACCCCTGGTCAGGGAATAGATCCCGCATGCTGCAACTAATGATCCCACATGCCGTAACTAAGACCCGGCACAGCCTAAATAAATAAATAATAAAATAAATAAAAATTTTTTGAAGTATATTGAGTAGAGTTCCCTGTGCTCTACAGTAGGTCCTTGATGGATATCTATCTTATACATAGTAGTGTGTTACTTTTCTATTGTCTTCCTGTGTGTTGGAAAGCTGACCCCAGAGAACTGGCTTTACAGTGGACCTGCCTGGCTCACAGGGCTGCCATCTGGACCACGTTTAGTGGCTCAGACTTATGTCCACACAGGACTACCCTGGGTGCTGTGTTGACTCTGGAAGGCTTCGGGGCAGCATGCCAGGTGTGATCGGGCCCAAGGATGCTCTGGGAGTGAGTGGAGATAGACCCAGGGGTGCAGGAAGCAGATATGGGAAGCCACACCCAAAAGCCGGGCCTGTGTATGTCCTAGAACTTGGAATCTTGAACCTTCAGGCTTGCGGGGAACTGATAGCAAGAGAGCAGTCTGTGCCGAGCCCAAAACCACCCACCTTCGGTTCTGAGGCTCCGCTGCTTTTTTTTTTTTTTTAAATTCAAGTATAGTTGATTTATAATGTTGGGTTAGTTTCAGGTGAACAGCGAAGTGATTTGGTTATACATATACATCTATGTGTAGGTATCTATATTCTTTTTTTCAGTTATGCATATATATTCTTTTTCAGATTCTTTTCCATTATAGGTTATTACAAGATATTGAATATAGTTCCCTGTGCTATACAGTAGGTCCTTGTTGTGTATCTATTTTATTTTACTTTTAAATATTAATGAGTTTTTTTAACAATTCTTTTTTTTTTGTCTGCGTCGGGTGTTTAGTTGTGGCACATGGAATCTTCATTGAGGAATGCAGGATCTTTCATTGTGGCCTGTGGGCTTCTCTCTAGTTGTGGCACACAGGCGCTCTAGTTGTGGCATGCGGGCTTAGTTGCCCCACGGCATGTGAGATCTAGTTCCCCAACCAGGATTCGAATCCACGTCCCCTGCATTGGAAGGTGGAATCTTTACCACTGGACCACCAAGAAAGTCCCTATCTATTTTATATACAGTAGTTTTCATCTGCTAATCCCAAACTCCTAATATATCCCTCCCCCACCCTCTTTCCCCTTTGGTAACCATAAGTTTGTTTTCTATGTCTGTGAGTCTGTTTCTGTTTTGTAAATAAGTTCATCTGTATCCTATTTTAGATTCCATATTTAAGTGATATCATGTGGTATTTGTCTTTCTCTGTCTGACTTACTTCACTTAGTATGATAATCTCTAGGTCCATCCATGTTGATGCAAATGGCATTATCTGTCTTTTTTATGGCTGAGTAATATTCCATTGTATATATGTAACACATCTTCTTTATCCATTCATCTGTTGATGGACACTTAGGCTGCTTCCATGTATTGGCTATTGTGAAGAGTGCCACTATGAATGTTGGGGTGCATGTATTTTTTTGAATTAGAGTTTTCTCTGGGTATATGAGGCTCCTCTACCCTTGAGCAAGGCCATGGAGGCCAGAAGTCTAAATTCAAGGTGTGGGCAGGGCCATGCTTCCTCTGAAGGCTATAAAGGAGGGTTATTCCTGTCTCTTCCAGCTTCTGGTGTGGCCAGCAATCCTTGGTGTCCCTTGGCTTGTAGACACAGCACTCCAGTCTCTGATTTCTCATCCCGTGGCATCCCTGTGTCTGTGTCTGAATTTCCTTCTTCTTGTGAGGACACCAGTCACTGGATTTGCCTCACCCTTCCACCCCAACTCCACTCTAGTATGACCTCATCTGAAGCTATCACATCTGCAAAGACCTTATTTCCAAATAACCTCCCGTTCACAGGTACCAGGTTAGGACTTGAACATGCCTTTCTGGGAAGGGGGTGGGGAGGACAATGAACCCACCATACTTTGTTATATTTTCGATTTCAGCTTGGTCATCCAGCTTGGCCTCTGCCTCAGCCCAGCCTGACTGAGAGACTCTCCCTGGGCTCCTGCAGCCCCCTCTTCTCTCTCGGCACCCAGTGCAGAGCTCGGAAATATTTATGGAATGTTTACTGGCTCTGTCACTCCTCTGGGCTTCTTTCTACATGCCAAAACATGAACTTGTGCTAAAAACAATAATAAATAAATAAATAAGTAAGGATTAAACGATGCTCTCTGGGACTTCCCTGGCGGTCCAGTGGTTAAGACTCCACGCTTCCACTGCAGGGTGCACTAGTTCGATCCCTGGTCAGGGAAATAAGATCCCACATGCTGTGCAAGCGCTACCCAAATAAATAAGTAAATAAATAATGCTCTCTGCATGTGAAACAGATAAACAATTTGCTCATCAGTGTGGGGAGTGAGCACAAAATTGAAGGGGGGCCCCCCAAACCGAGTCAATAAGATCAATAATATCTTAATGCTCTTTTTTTTTTTTTTTGGCCATGCCATGTGGCATGCGGGATATTAGTTCCCCAACCAGGGATGGAACCCGCGCCCCCTGCAGTGGAAATGCAGAGTCTTAACCACTGGACTGCCAGGGAAGTCCTTAACGCAATTTTTTTTTTTTTTAAATAGACGTTTAGGGGACTTCCCTGGTGGCTCAATGGTTAAGAATCCGCCTGCCAGTGCAAGGGACACGGGTTGCGCCCTGGTCTGGGAGGATCCTACATGCCACAGAGCAACTAAGCCCGCGAGCCACAACTACTGAAGCCCGCGCGCCCAGAGCCTGTGCTCCGCAGCAAGAGAAACCACCGCAATGAGAAGCCCGCACACCGCAAAGGAGAGTAGCCCGCGATTGCTGCAACTAGAGAAAGCCCGCGCACAGCAACGAAGACCCAACGCAGACAAAAATAAATTAATTACATAATTAGTTATTTTTTTAAGTTACATGAAAACTAAGAATAAATTATATTTCACAACTTATTAAAATAAAATAAAATAGACTTTTATATTGAGATGAGTGTAGAGTCACATGCAGTTGTAAGAAATAATACAGATGGTGAAGTGTACCCTTCACCCAGTTTTCCCCGATGGTAACTGGGTGCAAAAGACACACAAAACACTAGTGTAATATCGTGATATCGTAATATTGATAACAATACACCAACTGTATTCAGATTTCACCAGTTGTTCTTGTAGTCCTTGATGTGTGGGTGTATTAAGTTCTGTATAATTTTATGCCTGTGTAAATTTGTGTATCCACCCATCACAATCATAAAGCAAAACAGGGCCAACACCGCAAATGTGGCAGGCTGAATAATGACCCACCCCCCAAAGAAGTCCACGCCCTAATCCCCAGAACATTTGAATATGTTATTTTACATGGTCTTAAAAGATCTTTGCAAAAAAAAAAAAAACCTTTGTAAGTGGGATTAAGTTAAGGCCTCTGAGATAGGGATGACCCTGGATTCCCTGGGGGGGTCCAGTGTCATCACAAGGTCCTTATAAGAGGGAGGCGGGGGGGTCGGAGGCAGAGAGAGACGGGAGATGCTGCGCTGCTGGCTGTGAGGATGCAGGAGGGGCCGCGAGCCAGGGATGCGGCACCTCTAGAAGCTGGAAAAGGCGGGAACCGATGCTGCCCTGGAGCCTCCGGAAGGACCAGCCCTGCCCACGCTTGGATTTTAGCTCTGTGAGACCCAATTCAGACTTCAGACCTTCCTAAAGGCAAAATAGTAACTTTTGTTGTTTTTAGCCACTAAATTTGTAGTAATTTGTTACAGCAGCAATCGGAAACTAATACACAATGAATGATCTCCCATCTTGTCCTTCCATAACGACAGCTGCATCTCTCCCTCGTTAATGCAATATCTTAAAAAAATCAAAATTAAGGCAAAAATTGCAAACTTTTAAATGAAGACAGAATCCAGCCTTGCCTCTGCACATCTCACGTCCCTGGCCTCACCCTAATCCTAGCCCTGTCAATGCCATCTTTATTTAAAATACTGTAAAACAACCAAGTCAGATGGCAGAATTCCCATTCAGATACAATGTTGTTCACTTTCTTTTCTCCCTGCAGGTGCATCAAATTCAATCTGAAATGGAAGTGAGAAGTATTATGGATTTGGACATTTTTTCATCACCATCAGAATTTTTTTAAAGGTATAGTGCATCTGAATTGTTTCATTTAGTTCTACAGGTTACATTTTAGCTGGAATGTCGATGATCTTGGTTTGGGGCGAGGAGCAGTAAATGTTAGACACATGTTTATTGAATCTGGTCCTGGGCCTGGGTAAAGAGATAAATCAGACAGTTTCTGTTTTGTAGATAGGTTCATTTGTGCCATATTTTAGATTCCACATATAAGTGATATCATAGGGTATTTGTCTTTCTCTTTCTGACTTACTTCACTTGGTATGAGAATCTCTAGTTGCAACCATGTTGCTGCAAATGGCATTATTTCATTCTTTTTTTTACGGCTCAGTAGTATTCCATTGTATGTACCACATCTTCTTTATCCATTCAGCTGTTGATGGGTTGTTATAAACAAAAAATCCATTGGAGAAAACTGGGGGTTCAGACTGTAGTTTAAGTTGTTTCCACGTTTTGGCTATGGTGAACAGTGTTGCTATGAACATAGGAGTAAAAAAAACATGTATCTTTTTGAATTATATTTTTGTCCAGGTATATTCCCAGGAGTGGGATTGCTGGATCACATGGTAATTCTATTTTTAGTTTTCTGAGGAACATCCAGACTGTTTTCCATAGGAGCTGTACCAACAACTTACATTCCCACCAACTGCGTAGGAGGGAAAGGTTTTTAAAGACAGGGTAAGGGAGAGGGTTTGTGGGGTGTATGATCAGCTCATGGACTTTCTTCTGATTGGTTGATGGTGAGGTAACTGGGAGTCAACATCATCAGCCTTCTGATTCCAACCGGTGTGGGGTCTACGTGCTTGTGGGCATCATACAGTTAACTTCTTCCACCTGGTGGGGGTTTCAGTATCTGCAAAACAGCTCAAAGGACATGGCTCAGAATATCATCTATAGCCCTTGAGGACGAACTAAAAGTCCTTGACTTTGTTTAATGGCTAAAATATTATGATTATTTTGTCTTGCTTGACTGTTTTCCTTCCTTTCTGCATTTTCTCACTTCTGATAAAATTTACTCTTTTGAACTTGGGGAAGGCCTAGAAGGCTAAAGCTCTTCTACAGACAAGAGGCAGGCAGAGACTTCCTTGGTGGTCCAGTGGTTAAGAATCCGCCTTCCAATGCAGGGGACGTGGGTTCGATCCCTGGTTGGGGAACTAAGATGCCACGGGGCAACTAAGCCTGCAGGCCACAACTAGAGAGGCCATGCACCACAACTAGAGAGAAGCCTGCGCACTACAACTGGAGAAGCCCACGCACTGCATGCCGCAACTAAGATCCGACGCAGCCAAATAAATAAATATTTTAAAACAACAGCAAAAAAGGAGGCAGGCGGAGGACATGGAGGTGGGGGGTGTGTGTCTGTTCCGGGAAGGCTCCATAGCGTCCTGCTCAGTTACAGTAGGAATTAAGAATGCCCCATTCTGGCTTCCTGACTCCACTTTTTTTTTTTTTTTTTTTTTTTGGCCGTGAGGTGCATCTTGCAGGATCTTAGTTCCCTGACCAAGGATCAAACACAGGTCACAGCAGTGAAAGCTCCGAGTCCTAACCCCTGGACCTCCAGGGAACTCCCTACTCCATTTTAAATGAGGTTTCTGTTTACTAATTTTCACACAGATCTCCAACTGTAGGAGTGGAATAGCTGGGCCATCTGGTAATTCTACATATAACTTTATGGGTAACAGCCAGTGTTCCCATAGTCGCTTCCCTATTTTACAATCCCACAGCAATGTATGAAGGTTCCACGTCTTTGTCAACACTTATTTTCCTGGGTTGGGGTGATGGGGTGTTTATTTTTATTATTATTTTTTAAATCACAGCCATCCAGTAGGCTAAAGTGGTAGCTCTGTGGTTTTGATTTGCATTTCTCTATGGACTAAAGGTGGTGACCATTTTCTCATGAATTGGCCATTATTTTCTTTGGAGAAATGTCCATTTGGACCCTTTGCCCATATTTTGAGCAGAGATTTTTTTTTTGCGGTACGCGGGCCTCTCACTGTTGTGGCCTCTCTCGTTGCGGAGCGCAGGCTCCGGACGCGCAGGCTCAGCGGCCATGGCTCACGGGTCTAGCCGCTCCGCGGCATGTGGGATCCTCCCGGACCGGGGCACGAACCCGTGTCCCCTGCATCGGCAGGCGGACTCTCAACCACTGCGCCACCAGGGAAGCCTCTGAGCAGAGATTTTTATCTGTTTTGTTCCCTGTTTGGAGGGCCTGGAGGCGCACTCATAGGAATGCAATAAGTGTTTGTTGAATGAATGAGTGAACGTGTTTCAGTAGGCAGTGGGGTCTGCACGAACCTCACCTGCACCTGTTGTGGGTCTCACCTGCGCTTATCACGCGGTGTGACTACATCCTTGCGGTGTGGGTCTGCCCAGCGGTACCTGTTTCTGCGACTGTCCCCTACTAAGAACGACACCCTAAACTGAGAGGAGCCACGCCCCCCAGATTCCCACGTAGCCGCCTCCGAGGGCCGCGGATCCTGTTCCCGCGCGGTTACCCTGGGCAACGCATGGCGCCACGCTTCCTGTATTGATTCGAATCTCGGGCTACGTCACGTCCTTCTGCGACGCCTGAGGCGCGCAGGCGCAGCCGCACGGAGCGGGGACGGGGCCGGGGCACGCAGCGCGCCGGCGTGGGGGCGTGGCCGGCCACGGGAGCGCGCCCGCCGGAGGGCACCGGACGGCGCGGAGTCGCGACCGGCGCCATATTAAGGAGCGCGGAGTCCGGGATACGGTCAGCGGCGACCGCGGCGTAGCTTCTCTCAGCGGAGGCGGGCGCGGCGCGGCGCCAGGAGAGGCGGGGCCGGCGGAAGCAGCGGGCGACGGGAGCGAGCCAGGTGAGGCGGCCGAGGTCTGGGGACGCGCCCTTTGGACCCGAGCGCAACGCCCGAGCCGGCGGCCCGGCCCGCCGCCCCCAAGCTCAGGGCCCCTCCACCCCTCGGGAGCCGGCCGGACGCCGGCGCGCCGCCCCGCAAGCCGAGCTAGGCCCGGGTGACCTCAGCATCCCATCTCCCGTCCTAACCACCACGTCCGAGCCTCCCCCTAGAGCAGGCCCTGCGTGACTTCCGCAAGCCGAGCCACCTGCAGGCCGCCACCTCCCCGCGCGGTCAGCGTCCCTATCCTTTTGTATTTAGCAGGTTGAGTGAGCTCTGACCGCTCCCCGCCCCAAACCGGGGGACTCCCCACCCCGTCCCCCAAGAACGACAGGCCCACGCCCTAATTGGCCATGGCAGCTACTAAACAACAGCTTAGAACCTTTTTAGGTTGGCAGGTTTCTGCCGAATTTGTATCCCCACTTATGGCCTGTTAGTTAAGCCTCTTTATGAGGGTCTCAAAGGACCAGAAGATCTCACTCTTGAATGGATCCCTGAAATGGAGGCAGCCTTTAAACAAATAAAGAAGGCTCTAGTCACGCCCTGGCCCTAGGCTTACCAGGCTTAACAAAACTCTTCTCTCTCTCTCTCTTGTTCATGAGAAAATGGCGGTAGCTCTGGGAGTGTTGACACAATCCTTGGGACCATCTTAATGCCCAGTGGCCTACCTATCTAAAACCCTAGACTTGACATTTCAGGGATCGTCTCCCTGTCCAAGGGCATTAGCTGCTGCGGCAGTACTAACAGAAGAAGCCTCCAAACTGACAACAGGACAACCGCTTACTGTTGACACTCCGCACCAGGTCATGGATGTCCTTAATTCCAAGGCATTCTGTTGAATTTCAGATAGTAGAATCCAAAAATGTCAAGCTGGGGCGTCCCTGGTGGCGCAGTGATTAAGGATCCGCCTGGCATTGCAGGGGACACGGGTTCGAGCCCTGGTCTGGGAAGATCCCACATGCCATGGAGCAACTAAGCCCGTGCGCTACAACTACTGAGCCTGCACTCTAGAGCCCACGAGCCACAGCTGTGAAGCCCGCACGCCACAGTTACTGAAGCCTGCACGCCTAGAGCCCATGCTCCACAACAAGAGAAGCCAGCTCAATGAGAAGCCCGCGCACCACAACGAAGAGTAGCCGCTGCTCACCACAACTAGAGAAAGCCTGCGTGCAGCAACGAAGACCCAACACAGCGAAAGATTAAAAAAAAAAAAAAATCAAGCTTTATTCTTAGAGGGGTCAGAAATATCAGTCAAGCCTCGTACCACTCTAAACCATGCCACTCTCTTGCCCAGCCCAAATCCCAACACCCCTCTACTACATTCCTGTTTAGAAGTTGTTGATCATGCCTACAGTGCTAGGCCAGATCTACAGGACACCCCTTTACCCAACCCAGATGCAGAATGGTTTACAGACAGCAGTAGTTTCATTTGAGAAGGTTGAAAGGTTTCGGGATATGCAATAGTCAGTTTAACAGAGGTGATAGAGTCAGGCCCACTCCATGGGGCAACTACCTCTGCCCGGAAAGCAGAGCTTATAGCACTAACTAGAGCGCTCCAACTGGGAAAAGGACTGCGAATTAACATTTACACAGACTCAGCATATGCTTTCCATGTAGTCCATGCTCATGCGGCCATTTGGAAGGAAGGGGCCTACTGACTACACATAACACCCCAATCAAACATGGACCAGAAATCCTGGACCTATTAGAGGCCATAAAATGCCCTAAGGAATTAGTTATCATCCACTGCAGGGCACACCAGAAGGACCTGTTGGACATAACCAAAGGAAATAATAGAGCAGACAGGGAAGCCAGAGGGCCCCCCAACACGTCCTACAGGCTCCCCTGATAAGAAGTTTAGACCCTTCACCACAACAGTACTCATCATCAGAACTTAGAGGGACAAAACCGTGGGTTCACTCTAACCCCTGAAGGGTGGCTACAGAGCCCAGACACCAAACTTTTACTAGAAGCCTCCCAATGGAAGATTCTAAACTGCCTTTAGTAGTACCCATTTAGGAGCCAAACCCCTCTTCAGACTGGTGGGGACAGTATTCACAGGAAAAGGAATCCTCTCAACCCTCCAATCTATATCCCAGGCCTGTCTGGTCTGTCACTGGGCCAACCAGGAAGGGGCTATAAACACCCCCACCACTGTTCCATCCAAGCCAAAGGCAGGGGAACCAACCAGGAGAAGATCGGCAGAGGTATTTCACCTGCATGCCCCCTTGTAAAGGCTTCAGGTATCTCCTAGTCATGGTAGATACCTTCATGGGAGGGGTAGAGGCCTTCCCTACTAAGACTGAGAGCATCCAAGGTTACCACTACCCTCGTGGAACGTATCGTACCTCGGTTTGGGATGCCACGCTCATTACAGTCGGATAATGGCCCTGCGTTTATTTCAGGTCTGACCCGAGGCATCAGCGAAGCCCTCCAAATCAGTTGTTATCTTCATTTGGCGCTCTCAGGCATCAGGCAAGGTAGAAAGAGCCAACCAAGCCCTCAAGAAATACCTGAGTTAGCAATAGAGACACACCACACAGGGGTCACCCTTCTTGCTATTGCTCTCTCTTTATTTTTTTTTCTTTTTTTGCGGTATGTGGGCCTCTCACTGTTGTGGCCTCTCCCGTTGCGGAGCACAGGCTCCGGACGCGCAGGCCCAGCGGCCATGGCTCACGGGCCCAGCCGCTCCGCGGCATATGGGATCCTCCCAGACCGGGGCACGAACCCGTATCCCCTGCATCGGCAGGCGGACTCTCAACCACTGCGCCACCAGGGAGGCCCGCTATTGCTCTCTTAAGAGTCCAGATTAGTCCAAAGGCCAGGCCTCATATAAGTCCTCAGGAAATCTGTGGAAGATCATTCTTAAGCACAGACCTGCTGGGCGATCCAGAGACCCACTGTTTAGTACAGTATCTCCCAACGTTAGGATTGACTCTTAAGAATATCTGGGAATACCAGGACCAAAATAGTCCTAAGCCAGATCCTAATTTCTCAGAAACCGCTCCCCACTTATATGCAGGCAACTGGGTATATGTTAAGACCCACAGGAACGGAGACCACTCGAAGCAGTGTGGACAGGACCATACCAAGCCCTGCTGACCACCCCAACAGCTGCCAAAATACAAGGCTTTACTCCTTGGATCCATATGTCATGACGAAAGGCAGCCCCTCCAGAGGACAAGAATCCTCAATCCACCAGTGATTCACCAGATGCCTCCTATAGTCGCAAGCCTTTGGACAGCCTCCGCTTCCTCTACAAAAGACAAGTGATGCCCCCCCAGCCCTCAAGCCTCGATAGCCTGATTTTTTAATCTTGTCACCCTCCTTTTCTTTTTCTAGGCTTTTTCCCTCCCATGGGTTATTCTGTTCTACTCCTGTGGAACTGCCTCTTGGTATTTTTGTCTTAACTCAAATACCCTAAAGGTGGTATAACTAATTCCACGCACACCATCCACTCCTAATTTAAATGTGCACTGAGTCATCTCCTCAGTATAACCTTTCAGTCGTCTCCCTCCGATTGGCCTTGGATTTCTGCCTCAGCACTCTGCTTTTATTCCTCCTTATTACAAGATATAAACCTCCAAAACCCCCATCTATTGAATCTAACCCCAACCCAACAACGACAATACATATATCAGTTAGCATGGGACAAAACCCTCCAAGGAGACTTTCAAGATTATACCCCGGACCAACTTTATCAGTACTTAAACATAGCCTCCTAAAAACCGTTCTGATTCTTCTCCCTTTTTCCATTCCTGTGTATACATACAGTCGTCACCCATATTTACCGCCAGTTCAGGAAGCCCTCAAACTCCTCAACCAGTCTTCACCAGGGTCATACAGAAACTGTTGGACGTTTACCACTGTCTCCCGTCAGTATGGCCTAAAGGCAATTCCCATTCCACCAGATGAATGGAACCAACTTGAATCCTATTTAGCCCCCTCATATTTCGATAGACTAGGATGGGCCGTCAATTCTAGAGTAAAACCTACAGTGGACCATATACTTCTCAACCACATACATCAGAGGCCTCACTATAACCTTCAAAGGCCCGTATTCTCAGTCTCTATGGCACAACCGGCTCCTCTATGTGTATCCTCTCTCTCTCTCAACCAGGGCCCCCTGTAGGTAAATTCCTCAATATTTCCCAGGCCTGTAATCATACCTTCACCTTTTCCCCTACCCAAACATGGGTTTCCCTCATAACTGACGACAAAACAAACTATCCCCATACTTAACTATTTTGATTCCCCTTTCTACAGCATTACTTCCCCAAACCTCCCAATGTTACCACCGATTGGACACAGGCTAGCTATTTTGGGGCCTCCATCTGCCCCAGCCCATCCCCAACTTGTCCCTATCAGAACCACAATTTTTGGTTCCAACCCTCTAATATTAAGCAAGAAGACTACAGAAAACTCAAAGACACCCGAGTACTATGACATAGGGTGGAACCCTACTATTCCTTCTTTTAACTGGGCTTATAACTTTTTTCCCGTTCCTCAAAGATTGTTTGCCTCTCCCCTTTAGCTGGAATGACTTTAGCTACCACCTATGGGGGCATAGAACACTCCCGTACTCATTTAGGAAAACCCTACTTCAACATCACTTTAGACATCTGCTTAGACCCTACAAATCACCTGTTTCCTTTGCTGATCCAATGCTTATTTATGCCTTCCAGCCAACTGAATGGGGACCTGTACCCTTGCATACATTATTCCTGACCTTACCCTTATCAGTGACCGTATCCTGCTTCCGTTATACTCGATCACATAAAAGCAGGCAGCCCTCACTGTAATACCAGTCCTAGGGATCATCATTGGGATAGGAACAGGCTCAGCTGGACTTTTAAGCTCTATTTTCACTGCCGGACGGCTCTCTCGAACTCACACAACAGATTGTCAACCTAGCAGCGCAAATTAACACTCTACAAGAACAAATAAATTCTCCAGCAGGAGTGGTTGTACAGAATATGAGAGCTTTAGACTTACAGCTAACCGAGGTGGGACCGGTGCAATGTTAAAGGAGGATTGCTGTTTTATTTGCTTATTTAAAGAGGGAGAAATGTGGTGCTCCAAGGACAAAGAACAAGATAAACTCAGAGGGCCAACATCGCCGGAACAGAGAGTTACGGGACTCATCACTGTCCCTCATTACATCTTTTAGCCCTCCCAGGCATTCTGCCCTGCTCCTTTCCCGTCCCATATAAGGAAGTGTATTTGTCCTGTTCTTCCCCCACTCTGCACACTGGAAGTAAGCATACCCTACCCAATCAGCAGATGACTCGCAAGTTCCTTTGTTCCCTGGCTATAAAAACAGACAAGTGGGCTTCCCTGGTGGCGCAGTGGTTGAGAGTCCGCCTGCCGATGCAGGGGACACGGGTTCGTTCCCCGGTCCGGGAAGATCCCACATTCCGCGGAGCGACTGGGCCCGTGAGCCATGGCCGCTGAGCCTGCGCGTCCGGAGCCTGTGCTCCGCAACGGGAGAGGCCACAACAGTGAGGGGCTCGCGTACCGCAAAAAAAACAACAACCACCCATGGTCGGGGTCAGCTCTCCCTATCAGAAAGCCCGCTGTTCTGGCAGCGACCGTTCCCTTTAATAAATTCTATCTTTTTTACATTCTGCCTTGTGTCTGGAAATTCTTGTCCAACCCGTTGAATGAGTGAATGTGTTTCAGTAGGCAGTGGGGTTTGCACGACCCTCACGTGCACCTGTTGTGGGTCTCACCTGCGCTTATCACGCGGTGTGACACCGTCACTGCGGTGTGGGTCTGCCCAGGGGTACCTGTTTCTGCGACCGTCCCCTGCTAAGAACAACGCTCTAAACTGCGAGGAGCCACTCCCCCGGATTCCCACGTAGCCGCCTTCGCGGGCCGCGGATCCTGTTCCCGCGCGGTTGCCCTGGGCAACCCGTGGCGCCACGCTTACTGTATTGATTCGAATCGCGGGCTACGTCACGTCCTCCCGAGATGCCCGCGGCGAGCAGGCACAGCTGCGCGGGGTGGGCGGGGCGGGACGCGGACCCGAGGCCCCGGCGCGCGGGGGCGGGGCGGCGGCACGCAGCGCGGGGCGGGGCCGGCTGCGGGAGCGCGCCCGGAGGAGGGTGCCGGAGGGCGCGGAGCCGCTACCGACGCCATATTAAGGAGCGGGGAGCCCGGGATCCCGTCAGCGGCGGCCGCGGCCGGACGCGGCGTAGCTGCGCTCAGCGGAGGCGGGCGCGGCGCGGCGCCGGGAGAGGCGGGGCCGGCGGAACCAGCGGCGACGGGAGCGAGCCAGGTGAGGCGGTCGAGGTCTGGGGACCCGCCCCCTGGACCCGAGCACGACCCCCGAGTCGGGCGGGCCTGGCAGCGGCGCGGTCCTGCCCGGCCCCCGAAACTGAGCCGGCGACCCGGCCCGCCGCCCCCAAGCTCAGGGCCCCCCCACCCCTCGGGAGCTGGCCGGACGCCGGCGCGCCGCCCCGCAAGCCGAGCTAGGCCCGGGTGACCTCAGCATCCCATCTCCCGTCCTAACCCCCACGTCTGAACCTCCCCCTGCGCCAGGCCCTGCGTGACCTCCGCAAGCCGAGCCACCTGCAGGCCGCCACCTCCCCGCGCGGTCAACGTCCCTATCCTTTTGTAATTAGCAGGTTGAGCTCTGACCGCTCCCCGCCCCAAACTGGGGGACTCCCGACTCCGTCCCCCAGAACGGCACACCCACACCCTAATCTGTGCTCTTCATCATTGGCCTGTCAACCCCGGGTCTCCCAAGTTCACACCATACAGCTGGGGCCTGCCCAAATTGAAACTCCCCCCACCCCCCGAGCTGTCACAATTCCCCCAGTCTCGGACCAGCCCCCGCCCCCCGCCCGGATAAAATACAATCTGAGGTTCGTGGAGCCTGGAACAGCCAGGCTGAGGTGCGGAGACCCTGCCCGTATGGGCTCCCCATTGTGCTCACCGCGCCCCTCTCTGCTCCTGGCACACGGAAGCAGTTAGGCGACGAGTTTTGAATACATAAGTGCCCCACTGGCTCCCAGCCCGTCTGGTTTCTGCTCCCCGCACCCTTACGGCTTGACCCATTCTGGCCATGACCCACCCAGAATCCAGCGCTCCCATCTCACCACTGACCTCCCCAAAATGTGACACCACCTGGTGGTGTCCAACTGCCCTCCAATCCGGGACCATTCTGGGTCTTCCAACAAGCACCAGCCCGGCCACCCCGGATCCCGCAAGTGTGGCACAGTCATGCCGTCACAGCCGTTTTCCCCTGCTAAAAACTGACCCCCACCTCCCATTGGTCCTGCACTGTCCAGACCTGCCCCAATTCAAAGCCCGAGTCCCACGGTTGTGCAGCTGTCCAGCCTAAACCCGTTTGGTTTTTCCCTGTTCTCTTTCCCCTCAAGTCATCCCTTGGTTCAAGGTGCCTCTCAGACTGGGAGCTAGATCCCCCCACCCCTAGTCCACTAAGCGATGACCTCATGCCTCTAGCTGGTGAGGCTGCACCCCACTCTCCTCGCCCCCCCGCACCCTGGTCCCCACCACTTCTTAGCATACTTGGAACAAGGACAGTTTACCTAAAGAAAAACGGTCCACCCAGACCTCATGCAGCCGGCGGGTACACGTTGTCCCCCTGGCCCATTTATGGGCAGAAGGTCTCGTGGGCCGTCGTGATTGTTGATGTCGAGGGCCCCTTCTGTTTCGGCCACGCTGAGCCGGCTTTTCTTCTGAACCTGAGAGTGGAAGCAGGTATGGTGACCGCCCAGCTGTGCTTTGCATAGTGAGTGAGGTTGGATTGCTCCAGGAGGGTTGTGTTAAGGATGCAGGCTCCTCCCCCTCCAAACTCCGGGGCTCTGGTCCTTGGACAGCTCTTGGTTCAAAGGACAGTTGCTTTTCTGTGGCCGGGGGGCCACGTCTCACATGACTGTGCTGGCCAGCATGCCACCGTGACCATTTCCCAGGATGATCTCAGAATCTGTGCCCTGGCTGGTGCTGTCTGGGGCTGGGCAGGGAGGACCTCAGAGCCTGATGAGTCTTCAGAAGCGGGTCTGCATCGATTTTCACACCAGGTCCTCTGTCTCCTGCCATTCATAGATTTTGGGGCCTCTGACTGGGGCAGGTTTTGTGTACCCAGGGCTTTTGGGTTTGGGGAGGCCCAGAGTGGGGTTGGTTGTGGGACCTTGCGCTCAGTGTTACTGAGACGGATGAGGATCCAAAGTCATTCAGTCTGGAGGGTCGATCCTGGGGACTTCGAGATAGCATCAAGGAACTTGGTCTTTAAGAAAGCAACCAACTTGCAGCACCCTTGTAATCCTTCTCTTCTAGAGCAGAGGTTCTCAACTGGGGATACTGGTGATGTCTGGGGACATCTGTGGTTGTCATGACTGGGCCGCTCCTGATATCGAGGGGGTGTGGGCCAGGGGTGCTGCTCCACACCCCGCAGCGCCCAGGACGGTCCCCCACAGAGGATGTGCCAAGGGGGAGAGACCCTGGACTAGAGCCCTGACCGGGAGGCCTGTGAGTACAGGGACTCCATCCCCAGATCCTGCACAGGGCCCGGCGAGGCTGGGGCTGTAGAATGCTGGCTTGAGTGGGTGCGGGGGTCCTGGCCGGTCCTGGGGGTTGGCAGAGCTGGGAAGGGAGTATTTGGCTCCCCCTTTTCTGCCCCAAGAACTCCCTGTGGTCTGACTTCTGCTCCCTCACAGGCCCCAGTGGCTTCTTTCTCGTCGGCTCCACTGATCACGGCCCTGCCCACTCCCCACTGGCCTACCCCAGGCTTTGGCTGCTTCGGAGCCTGCCCTGTGCAGGCAGGGAGTGTTTAAGTCAGGGGACAGGCGCGCCACTGGAGCCCCCCGAACGTGGCACTGACAGTCTCCACGGGACGTTGGTCGCCTGACCGGCATGTCCTGTGTTCTTGGCAAGTGACTACTCTCTCCTGCCTCAGTGTCCTCAGGTGTGAATGGAAGGAGAGAACGTGCTGTGCACCCTCCCGGCCTTGCTTCCTTTAGTCGTCTGACTACTGCGAGTGGAACCCACTCGCCTGACTTCCTGTGCCTCCCGCTTCGTCCTTCACTCACTCTCCTTTTATCATCTTATTGATTTTTGTTGGTAACAGCTTTCCTCAGATATAATTATTGTATTTCACAGTTCACTCGTTGAAGTTGTACAGTTGAGTGGTTTTCAGTGTATTTACAAGGTTGTGCATCCATCAGCACCATCTAATTTAGAGCGTCTCCATCAGCAGTCACTCCCCATCCCCTCCCCAGCCCCTGGCAACCACTAACCACTCTGTTTCTCTGGCTTTGCCTGTTCTGGGCGTTTCATATAAATGGAATCACACAGTATGTGGCCTTTCATGTTTGGCTTTTCTCACTGAGCATCGCATCTTTAAGGTTCGTTCACGTTGCAGCGTGTCCTCCCTTTTTTGTGGCTGGATAGTATTCCATCGTATGAATGGGCCATATTGTGTTTGTCTGTCCACCAGTTGGGGAGCCCTTGGGCCGTTGACACCTTCTGTGTATTGCAAATAGAGCTGCTAGGAACAGCCGGGCACAGTTTCTTGTGGGGTGGCCCTGCTGTTTAATCGGGACTCAGATGCCTCTGCATGTGCTCCTTGGTGGCCCGCCCCTCGCCCTTAGCTTCCTGTCCTCATTTGCTGTCCTGACTGCAGGCCCACGCGGCCAGCAGCCAGTCCATCCCCTCCTGGGTGTCCTGCGGTGCATCCAGAAAAGGTTGCTCTTCCCACAGACCTGCCCTTCCCCCCTCTCTTACTTCCCTCAGCCTCACCTGGGCCCCTCCTTTCCGTCCCCCCCATCTTTCCAGGACCATCTGCATTCTCACCTGGGCAAGCAGGCCCCGTCTCCCTGCGCCCCCCCCCCCCCCCGCTCTGCCCAGCGCGCCACTGCCAGCCTGCAGACGCACATCTCATGCAGCCCCTCCACCCGTCCCTTCCCCACCTCCCTGCCACCAGCCACCCAGGGCACAGCCCACGAGCCTGTCATTATGGCCTTGTCACCTTTTCCTCTTCCTGCCCCCAGTGTGCTCCTTACACCCCAGCCTCCCCAAACCATTCTTTCCAGACCCCCCCATGCCCTTCCCCAGATCAGAATGGGCCCAGGAACCATTGCACTGTGACCATCAGGGAGGGTCTCATCCCTACCAGGCATGACAGCCACCGCAGGAAGGGGGTCAGGCTGTATTTGCACTGGGTCCCACAGTGAGGAGGGGCTGCTGGGTGGAGGGGTGGAAGGATGGTGGGGGGAGGGGGAGGGAAAGATGAGGGCTGGGGCATGTCTGTCTGTCTGTCTCTCTGCACTTACAGAAGGGCTGAGAAGCTGAGAGGTCAGTGCTAGTCTTTCAAGCCGGGGTTGGGGGGAAGCAACTATTCCCCCTAAGGAGTTCCCTAAACCAGAGGGTCTCCACTGGTTTAGGCTGTTGTCCAACCTGGGGGTGGGACATCCAGTGGGCGGGGCCGGGGAAGCTGCTCAGCCCCCCCCCCCCCGTGCCCAGGACTGCCCACCGCAGAGGAGGGCCCACCTGAGTGTCAGCAGTGCCAGGGCTGCCCGAAACACAGTAGGCATTTCCTTCCGCCACCGCCCCCTGGCACCCATGGGTGGGAACTGTAGTGAGACAGATTGAGGAAGCACTTTCTGTTGCTCAAGGCTGCCTGTGAGGGGGTGAGATCCCTGTCCCTGCAGGTGTGCAAGTGGATGTAGAGGTGCGTAAGGGTTCTGGGGTCCTGATGGGACATCCAGCCTTGGATGGAGTCCCAAGAGTCAGGCCTCCGACATAAATCACAGTTTTGTGGCCCCCAAGTTGTTCTTTGCGTGGGGTTTGCATCCTCTGGGTTGCTGCAGACCCAGACGCCTTTACGGTCTGAACGTTTCACCAAGTCAGACGGGAGTGGGTGCTTTGTGTGCTGAGAGGTGGGGGGATGAGAAACTGTGCTTCAGGCATCATTTCTGAGGTTTCGAGCAGCCATCTCCCATGGGGTGGAGGTGCCCTGCTGCCAGCAGTGTGCTCTTGGGGGTGTTGTCACGGAGAAGAGAGGTGTTGATGGGATTCTCCTCTCCTTGAGGCTGTGAGCCCGGGGGTGGGCCGTAACTCTGGCTCCCTGCTTTGCAGCTCCTGCACCTGCCTGCACACAGAAGGGCAGTAGCCTCAACTGAGTGAATGAATGAATGAGCAAACGAATGAAAGGAAGATGCTCCTCAGGGCCCCGCCACCAGGCCCCCCTCTCCTACTGATTCCCTTCAGCCACTCGGGAAGGCACGCTGTCCCCCGTCCAGTGCCGGGCACAGTCCTTTCTGACTCTGGCCGTTCCCAGCCTTGTCCTTTGCTGTCCTTAGACATAAGGGGCCGCTAGATCGTTGTGTTCCCTCTGCAGAGGTAGACCACTCCCTTCACGGGAGCCCAGGTCCTAGCCTTGTACAACCACAGCCAGCCCTCCAGCCCACAGCCCTGCTCCTCTCACGTCCTCAGGACGGTCCTCCCTCCTGCAAGGGGAGGCCAGTCCTTTTCCCCTTTGGGGGCAGCATGGGAGAAGGTGGGGCCCTGCCTGGTCACCTGGCCCACAGCTGTGGCCACCAGGGTACCTCCCGTGCCGCACAGCCCACATCACCACACGGTGGAGCGGGAAGCAGGGGCGTCTGGGACCTGTTGTGCGCCTGTCACTGAGCCCGTGAGACCAGCCCCCATTTCCTAGCGTCTCCTTTGGATCAGGCCCTCTACCTGCTGCTTCACAGAAGCTGCGCCCAGGTCACCGCAACGCGTGCGGTATTATCCCATTATCCCCAGCTTTGAGATGAAGAGACTGAGGTTCAGAGAGGAGAAGTTGCTTGCCCAAAGCCGTGCAGCCAGTAAGGGGTGAAGCCGGGACTCAGAGCAGGTCTGTCCTTGTCAGCAGCCCGCCCTTTCTCGTCCACCCTGCTGGGACTGGTTGACGATCGTGCGGGGAGGGGGCCACCGGGCTGGCCTGCCTGGGCCCAGGAGGAAGAGGCAAGGCCAGACTCTGACTGGAGCGGAAGAGTGGATGACCCCCATCTTCTGGTTGGGTCTCTCATGTGGGACTTCTCCCCCAACACCTCAGAGACCGGCTGGAAGAAGACGACCAGCCCCCCGCCTTTCTTGGGGGCTGGTAGTCAGGAAGCCGGGGACGGGCACCAGAGCCAGCCCCGGTCTCCAGGTTCTTCCGCCTGCACGCTTCCGGGAAGGAGGGCGCTTCCCCGAGGTGTTGGGCCCGTTGAAAGTCTGTGCCCCAAGATGACGGTTCTCAGGGAGTCCCAGCCGTTTGTCACCATGATCCTTAATTGGATGGCTTCTGCTGGGGCAGGCCAGCGGAGATGCACACGTGGCCGTGATGAGCAGTCCTGAGTGGGCCTTGGGGCTTTAGACGGCTGGACTGCTGGTGCTGGGCCTGGGGAGCCTCTCACTGCAGAGCCTGAGCAGCCGTGGGCAGGTGGGGGCGGGCGGGATGGAGCTGGGCCGACCCCCAGCCGCCCAAGCCCCTCTTTTGTGGAATGGAGATAGGATGGCACCTGGGGACCAAGTTGAGTCAAGCAGCTGGACTGCCTGGTGCTGTGCTGGCTGCTGGAGAGGCACAGGTGGGCTTCGTGGCACTGCCCTCACTGTCCTCATCTGTGTTCTCATGGTCTCCCCACAGGGCCAGGAGCAGTGCCCCGTTCGCCTGGGACGCGGTGCCCACACTGGACCTGGCAGGGCAGTGTCCCCAGGCTCCTGCTGGCATGCTTTCTTCCCCTCCCTTCCCTGTGCCCCGTGTGGGGAGCTGGTGTGACCAGCCCCCCCAGAGGCCAGAGTTACCCTCACTCGGGGTGATCCTGCACCCCGCCCCCCCAAGGGGACTTGGCTATGTATGGGAACATCTGTGATCCACACAACGCGGATGGAGTCTCCCCTGACATTGAGCAGGTGGGGGCCAGGGAGGCTGCTCCACACCCTGCAGCGCCCAGTACGGCCCAGATGTCAGCACTGAGCCGGCGGGTGGGCAGGCAGGCAGCCACATGCCACACGCAGACCAAGCTCAGCCTCGAGCACTGAGTCATGAACCACTGAGTCATGAACCACGTCACACGGTATCTCCTTGGCCTCCGAGCCTCACAGCAGGAAAACAGCAGGACTGGTTTTAAAGATAAGCAAGGCCTTGAGGGACTTGCAGTTTGAGCACTTCTGGAAGCAGTCCTGGCTGGGCCCCTCCAGGCCTGGGGTGAACTAGTGGAGGGTGTGACCAGGATGCTGCCCTCGGCACCACACTGCACGCCCCCCAGGGAGTCCTGGACAGTTACAGTCAGAGGGGCTGCACTGTCATGGGTCCTGCCCCACATGCCCCTGTCTGACCTCCTTTCCTCCTCTGTGGGCTGGGGAGGGAGGGCCGGTTCCTGCCCGCACCTGGACGCTGGCAGTGACCTGTGGTGAAAGCTTGCTCTTGGTATTGTTCCTCATGTGGGACCCCAGCCGCCTCCGGCTCCAGCTGGAAGGAGGGCTCGCGGGGCTGGGGCACTGGCTTATCTTCAGGCCACTTGGCCCTTGCTAACCCCAGGGCCAGTCCATGCCCCATCATCTCACTCACCAGGGAGCCTCCCTGGCCTGGCCCTACAGGGCCCTCCCAGAGCACTGCGGACACAGGGGTCAGGTCATTCTCTGGGGACGGGGTGGGGCGCATCCCAGGCGCTGGGATGTAGAGCAGCATCCCGGGCACCCACAGTCGTGACAACCACAGACATCCCCAGACCTGGCCTGGTGTCCCCTGGGGGCAGAACCACCCTGGTGAGGACCCCTGGGTTGTACTGACAGGGAACCTCCTGCTGAGTACCTGGTGCCTGGAACCCTGGCACGCTGTAGGGCGGAGCAAGGTCAGGGGTAGAGAGGAGCCGCAGGAAGGCCTCCTCAGGAGGGGCAGCCAGCTGTTGAGCAGCCAGCTTGAAAGCAAGGGCCCTGCTGTGTCCCTGGGACCTCTTCATCCAGCATGAGTCGACCTCACTCTCGGAGAGGACCGGGGCCGGGGGTGAATGTGAGCGCACAGGAGGGCAGCCCTGAGGGATCAGGCAGTCTGTGACACGTGCAGACCCTACTCCTAGCCTTGTAGGGACTTCATCCTGTCCCTTCAGGTGACCAGGATCATGCCCATATCCCAGAGGACTAGGCTGAGGCTCGGAGACTGAAGGCTAGTCTGAAGCCATGAGAGAAGGTGTGGGCCGCCTGGCTCTTCATTCTGGGGGCCATGAGGGGTAAAGAGGAGACCCACCTTAAGGGCTGGCTTGGTGGGTGGGTGAGCCTCCCAGTGACAGTGCAGAGGGGCCAGTGGCAGCCAGCAACTGAGGACCCCAGCCCACCTCACAGACCGGGGACACCAGCCTGCAGGTGCCGGCTCCTGGGCAGAGCATCTCTAGGGCCAGGATTCTGGCCCCTCTGAGCAAGGATGAGGAAGCTCTCATCGCTTCCTTCCCTGCTCTGTCCCCCAAGGCAGCTCTAAACCCCCTGCAGCCTGGGGGAGCCTTTCTCAGCCGCCTTGCAGATCCTCTGTGCTCAGGACTTCTTTTCAACAGAAAAGTTACTACTCTCTCTCTGCCTTTTACTAGGAAACTTTGCAGACACACAGCAAAGGTAGCAGAGCGTTCCCCTGCACAGCCAGCCATGCCCTTGCTGCCCAGACTCTTCTGGTCTCGAGCCGGGGCGTGCATGGTTCCTGCTCTCCCCGGCCGCCCGTTTCTTTGAATGGCCGGCGAGTTCTCATGATGCAGAATCCAAGAAGCACAGAGTGACAAGGCAGGAGGACCAGGGCTTCCTTCCACTCCTGACCCCGTCCTCTAGTTCCTCTTCCCCAGCCGACCTTCCCAAACCTTCCAGAAATAGCTTGTTCTGCACAGCATGTTGTCACGTACACTGGATCCCAAAGACCCGCCCCCCTTTTACCGCAGTGCCTCCTGTGGGGAGATGGGCCACACCCTCCAGGTAGAAGTCTGGTCTGTAGACTTCTCTTGTCCCCTGCTTTCCTAAGCAGCCTGCGGAGAAATCTCCGTACACAGGGTTTTGCGCACGTGCGCCAGAGTTTCTAAGGGTAAATTCTTAGAAGTCAGAGAGGATGTGTGTTTTTAGATTCTGAAAGCAGTTGCCAAATTCCGGCTCCTGCCAAGAGTGGGTGCGAGGGTGCGTCATCTGATCTTGGAGTTGCAGAGGGAGAGGAGGGAGCGGGCTCTGGGCTGGGTTCGCAGCCCTCTGGCCGCGCGTGCAGCCGAGCTTCTTTTTCCGGGAACCGTTTGTATCCTGTGCCGCTTTGGTCTGTCCTGAGGGTGGCAGGTACTTTTCCTGGTTGTGTCGTTCTTTTTTTAGAAAACTGTGTTTGTGGTGTATTTGCTTGCAGACACTTTTCATTTCTCCACACGTGAATTTATCAGCCTTTTCTCTCAGGGCTTCGGGCTCTTCTGGTCTTCTGCAGTGCGGCAAGCAGCAGTCTTAGAGGAGGTGGGCGGGCGTCTCTGAGGTCCTGGGACCGAGGACTGTCTCGGATGCCACCTCCACTCTCTAGAATAGGCCGCTTGCAGCCTGGCGGAGCCGCAGGCCCTCGGCTCTGAGAATGGGCTGGAGCGGGGGCTCAGCCCGGTTTTGTTGCCAGCCTCATGTGGTTTGGGTGTGACTGTGGCCGACCAATGCTGCGAGTTACCGCTCTCCTCCAGAGATCTTGGTTGAGGCCCTTGGCGTCTGTCTACCTCCTCACCAAGACAGCCTGGTTGTGCGGGGCGAGTGCCCCTGAGGGCACCAGCTTGTCACTTTAGAAAAGAGAGCAGCGCCCATGGTGGGGCAGAGCTTGAGAAGGCGTTAGTCCCGGAGCCCCTGCACCCGTGCCTGCGCCTCCGCGAGTCCCTCTGTGAGGGGTCGGGTCTCGGAGACACCATCCTGGGCTGGATGCTGGCACCTGACGGCCCCACACACTCACCCACCGCCCAATCTGGACCTTGCGTCCGCCTTGCCCCCTCCGTAGACAGCTGGCCGCTGGGGTGCGCTGCCACTGGCATGGCTCCTCTTCCCCTGGTGACTTGTCTCTGGCTCGCTGCCCCTCTGGGCAGGGAGCTCAGCACGGTGTGTCCTCGCTGCCTGCTCCAGACCAGCACCCGCCCCAGGCCTGGGGGTGCTCAGAAAACATGGGATTGGTGGGGTGAATGAAGACTCTCCGACAGACGCGTGAGCCGCACGGGCTGGGGCAGAGAGCAGGCCTCTAAGGGCCCACGTTGAGGACACCCTCTCGGCAGCCACCACTCCCTAAAGATCAGCAAAGGTGGTCTCGGTGCTCTACCTTCCTCCGCCTGGCCCTAGTGTGTGCGTGTCCTGCAGTTGTTGTAACAAATAACTACAAACTCAGTGGCTTAAAACAACAGAAATTTATTCACACAGTCCTGGAAGTCAGGAGACTGGCTCGGGCCTCACTGGGCTAAAATCCAGGCCTGGGCAGGGCTAGTCCTTCCGGAGGCTCCAGGGAAGCATCTGTTCCCGCCTTTTCCAGCTTCTAGAGGCGCCGCCTCCCTGGCTGGCGGCCCCTCCTGCATCCTCACAGCCAGCAGCGGAGCATCTCCCGTCTCTCTCTGCCTCTGACCCTCCACCTCCGCTGGGCCCCCCAGGACATCCCCATCCCAGGGCCCTTAACCCCATCTGCAAAGCCCGTTCTTCCATATAAAGGAACATACCCAGAGGCTGGGGACTAGGAACCTCTCTGACCCTCAACAGACACATCTGTCAGCAGTGAGACGTCCGCCAGCTGAACGGGCTTCTGCAGACTGTCCCGTTGGGACGTCGCCGGCAGATGGAGGGGGGCGCGCCATGATGGGCGTACTCGCTGGACTCGGATTCAGCGCACCCCCGGTGCAAGGACACGTGGCATCTTAGGAGCAGCTTCTTTGCACATCCCAGGAAACCAGTCTCCCGCCCCGTATGCTCCGAGATGACCGCGGTGCTTTGGGGTCTGCTTAGGTTCTGGCGTACGGGCGGCATCCGAGCTGTTGTCTGGGCCCTGCCGTCTGACCACGCAGGGAGCCACCGGAGGCATTGGCATGGTGGCTTTGGTCTGTGAACAGAGGGCCCGTGGTTTCTGTCTGAAGTGAGCTCATAGGGACCGAGAGGCTCAGACGGCTGATGATGAGGCCCCTCGTTCCCCTGGGCCCCGCTGGCCCCGAGCTGTAGCCTAGCAGTGGGGGCCCTGGAGATGGTGCTGCCGAGCGCACGGCCGAGTGCGCCTGCACCTGCTCTCCCGAGGGCTCACTGCCCGGCGGGCGGCACACGAGGCCCTGGTCAGGGCCGCCACGGTTGACCACACACGTCGGGCCAGGAAGTTAGCCAGGCTCTCTGAGCCTTATTTCCGTGTCTGCAGAGCAGGGACAGCCAACTGCCCCAACTCTGGAGCTGCTAGAACAGGGCTGTGACGGCTCTTCCTGGTGTCCGGCCCCACTCGAAGCCAGTTCACGGGCCACTCAGTCGGCGTGGACGCCGGCCCTGCTGGGGCTTGGTTTTGGCTTGCACTTGGCCTGGCACTGTGGTCAGTGAGACGGCCGGGTCTGCCCTTGGGAAACGGTCCCCTGAATGGGTGTCTCCCCCCCAGGCCAGATGCTCAGATGGGCACCTTTGTGTCCCGCTATGGCCCTGCTGCCCAGGAGCGGTTGGGTGTGGTGAGGGCTTGCGGGGGGGCCCTGGGTGGGCGCGTGGGGAGGGGGAGGTCAAGGCCAGAGACGGAGAAAGCCGTCCGTCATTTCAGAAACTATGTTCTGGGGCCAGAATGGACAAAATGTGTCTAGGGACCCCTGCTGGGGCAGGAAGCCGTTGGCCAACAAGGGGGTGCCTGCTCCCAAAGGTTTACCTGAAATGAGGAGGGGGCGGAGGTGTTGCAACCCCACTTCTCACCGAAGCAGGAAGCCCGCTGTCTGTCGACGACAGGGCATGGGTGGCTCTGGGCCAGCACGGGCTCAGAAGGGCCCCAGGCTTAGTGGAGGGAGGGCCGTGGGCACGGGAGCGGGTGGGCATCCAGGCAGGAGCCCTGTCTCTTCCCCCACCTGACCCCTTGCCCAGCTTCAACAGCCTCATCTTTGCAAGGGGGTGCAGGAATCCAGTTCACGGGGCCGCGTGGAGGGAACACGGAGTAAGATAGGCACGCTAAGGTGACCAGTGGCTGCGTTACTGTCCCGTGGGGTCTAACCCAACTGGCTCCTCTTCGGCCGAGCATCTGGCCTTGGGCTGAAGTCACACCAAGGCAGCCCTGTGCATCGCATAATCCTGGTGAGGGACAAGGACCTGACAGGCTCATGCGGTGCTTCAGCCCAGGGTTAGGCCCAGGAGCTCGGAGAGGCCATTTGGGGGCACGAAAGTAGCACTTCAGCAGATCGGCCTGAGTGTCTCGTAGTCTCCTGGTCACACAGAGAGACGCGAGCGCTGGACTCTCCTCAGGTATCTTTTTTTTTTTTTTTAAGGGCAGATGTTCTCTCTAGTTTACTTTCTGTCTGTATGGACTTGACAGCTCTGGGACTTCTCATGAGTGGAATCACAGTACGTGGCCTTTTGTGTCTGGCTTCTCTCACTGAGCATCGTGCCCTCAAGGTGCATCCCTGTGGTAGCAGGTGTCAGAACCCCCTTCCTCTTTAGGGCTGAGTAATACTCCAGGGTGGGGATGGAGCACGCCTTGTTTATCTGTTCACTGTGGGTAACACTTGGGTTGTTTCTCTTATTAGCTTTTGTAAATAGTACTGGTAAGAGCATTTGAACAGTAGCTTCTGTGTGGGTCTGTTTCCTTTCTCCGGGGTGTATATCTCAAAGTGGAGTTGCTGGGTCACGTGGCTGTGTGTATTTGATTTCTTGAGGAGCTCACGGGCAAGGGGATGGGGAGGGAATGTTTCATGGGGACAGGGTTTCAGTTTGGGAAGACGAGTAAGTTCTAGAGGTGGCTGGTGGGGATGGTTGCCCAGCAACGTGAATGGACTGAATGCTGCTGAGCTGTGCACCTAAAAATGGTGAAGATGGTGAATTTTATGTTACGTATATTTTACCATAATTTTTTTTAAAGGCAAGTGTGGAGGGTGCTACACCTAGGAATTTGTATTCGTAAACTTAATTTCTGGCCAGCCTTCACTTTTCCAATTCTTGATACTTGGTCTGTTGTCAGAGCGGCGCCGGCCTGGAGGCTCGGGGGCCGGAACTAGCCAGCACTGCCCGCGTCCAGCCCTCAGGCTGCAGCCGGAAGCGTAGGGTGACCGTGATGGCGCGAGGCGGGGGGGTGGGGGCAGAGCAGGCGCGGGGCGGGAGGCTGTGCTCGGGGGGACCCCCTTGGCGCCGCCGCCCCCCCCCCCCGGGGGGGCCTCAGGCATCCCTGGACTCTGGCCTGCCATCCCCCGGGAAGGGCGCCCTGCCCTCTGAGGCGTCTGCTGGCCTCCGCCCTGTCCTGGAAGGCGCACAGCCCTCCTGCCTCAGACCTGCTCTTCCCTCCCTGGAATGCTCGGCACCCCCTCGCTGCGGCACTCTTGCTCCTCTTCCTCAGAGGCCTCCCCAGGCGGTCGGGGGAGCTGGTGGGAGCTGGGCGGGGGCGTGTGTCCGCTGGAGGCCGCCATCCCCCGCCCCAGCAGGCCTGGCGCCCGGTCAGCTCCGCGGACCCCGACTGACAGGCCGCCCCGCCTCCCTCACGGAGCCCGAGGAGCTAAGGGACGAGGATGAGGTCCCAGGGGCAGCTCACGACCTCGATCGTCTGGAGGAGGAAGGCGACGAGATGGGTGCCTGTGTGGGATGGGGGGGCCTGGGGTAAGCGGGCGAGCGGCCAAAACCAGGACAAAGGCGTGCGGGCCCGGTGGAAGGTTCCTGCAGAACAACCAGAGAGGAGCCCGTTTGTCCCTGTCACGTCCCGCTGGGCTCCTGGGAGGGAAGGTCCCCCACCTGGCAGGGGACTTGGCTGTCCCCGAGGAGTGCCCTGTGCTTGCCAGGCCGCGGCGGGGACCGCTGCCCACCGGCGCTGACCTCTCCCGCCCTTCCCGCCCAGGCTGACGGCCCGCCATGGACCAGGACTACGAGCGGCGCCTCCTCCGGCAGATCGTCATCCAGAACGAGAACACGATGCCGTGCGTGAGTACCCAGGGCTGCCCCGCCGGCACTGTCCTGGCCCGCTGCAGCCGGGGAGAGTTGGGGGATGGGGGGCGGGCAGCTGCTGGGCTTTGGCCCTTGGAGAACAGAGATGCCGACAGGCGACAAACACGTCCTCCCCCTCGGCGGCACGGCCACGCCAGGTGTGAGATTCCCCCAGCACCTCCCTGCGCTGCCCTCCACTGCCGGGGCCACAGACCCCTCATCCTCGTGGGCACCCAGGGCAGAGGAGCAATGGTGGCACGGGAGGGCCCTGTTTTGCTCTTTCCTGCGTCCCCACCCCCTCCGCCATGTTGTGTTTCTCTGTCCTGGGCTCCCGACACGTTGCAGCCTGCGCCCGCCAGTTCTCAGCGCTCTCAGCTCCGCGCTGGGCCATCCAGGGCGGGGTCCTTCCTGCCTCTTCCAGCTCTGGTGTTGCCGGCAGTCCTAGGCTTACAGACCCACCCTCCAATCTCTGCCTCATCTTCACGTCCCCCCTCACTCTGTGTACCAGTGTCTCTGTCTCTTCTGAGAACACCAGGCCTTAGATTTAGGGCCACCCTGCTCCAGTATGACCTCGTCTCAACTTGATGACACAAAACCCCCATTTCCAATTAAGGTCACATCCCAAGTATCAGCATATCCTTTTGGGACTTCAGCATATCCTTTTGGGGGACGCGGTTCAACCTACAGCAGATCCCTTGTAGAAAAAGGGACATTCCTGGGACATTCCCACTGCCTGGTTCTGGGGCTGGGTCGTGGTCTGATGGGGGAATAGCCTTGTGTGTGGGGAACGGGGCTGGCAGGACGACAGGCTCTCAGTGTCGGGGGACAGATGCTCTTTGTTCTGTGCTGTCCACTCCTGTCCTTTGGTGACCGCCGAGAAACGGATCTCAGCACGTGGCGGTGTCCATGGTCGGGCTTTCGCTCCCCGGCCTCTTCCCACCCATGGAACCCGACGGACAAACTGAGCCCCAGACATGGTGCCGCTAGCAGGCTCCAGCACGTGGGTCACTACCAAGATCAAACCCTCGTTCAGCGGCCAGAGGCCAAGGATGAGGAGGCACAGTGGGCGGGGCCTCAGTCGGGAAGGAGAGGCCTGGCCTTGGGGCGCTCTGGGGGCTCTGAGGCACCCAGCCCGCCCTGCCATCTTTCCAGGTTGCAGAGATGCGGCGAACCCTGACACCCGCCAACTCCCCCGTGTCCTCCCCCAGCAAGCACGGGGACCGCTTCATCCCCTCGAGAGCCGGCGCCAACTGGAGCGTGAATTTCCACAGGATCAATGTGAGGGGGGTCGGGAGAGGGACCCTGACCGCGCAGCCTTGGGGCACGGGCTGGGTCCTTCCCACTCAGCCCTACCTCCTTGCCCTCCCTGTCCCGCAGGAAAATGAGAAATCTCCCAGCCAAAACCGGAAAGCCAAGGACGCCACCTCGGACAACGGCAAAGGTCAGGACTCAGGCCCCTCGACCCCCGCCCCCCTGCCCCATCCCCCAGCCCGGCCTCACGGAGCTTGGTGCCCACAGACGGCCTGGCCTACTCGGCTCTGCTGAAGAATGAACTGCTCGGTGCCGGCATCGAGAAGGTGCAGGACCCACAGACGGAGGACCGCAGGCTGCAGCCCTCCACGCCTGAGAGGAAGGGCCTCTTCACGGTGAGCCCCGCTGGCTGCCCCCGGCCTCCGGTCTCAGCCTCCGCGGGCGTCTCCTCCCATCTCAGCCCTGCCGGGGGGCTGGATTACAAGAAGCACAGGGGCCCGCTTAACCCCGTGCCTCGCACCAGGCCTGTCGCCCTTCTGTGCGCCTGCGGGTTGGAGGGACCTAGGACCAGTGCCGCGTGCAGGGCGGAGGGGCGGAGCCACAGCCTGAGCCGCCCCGCAGCCCACCTCCCCGTTTGGGCCCCGGGGCAGCGCCAGAAGGCCTGGCTTGGTTCCCTCAGGAGACTCGGGGCTGAGGGGCTGGAGAGATAGGCTGATGCCAGCAGCCCTGCAGGAGGACACCTTGGGTGCGAGGCTTGGTTTGCCCGGGACGCTCATCTCTAGTCAGAGCCCCTCCCAGTTTCGGCGCACCCTGGACTCAGGCACAGGGCACCAGGGCTCCCGGGATGCAGCATCCACTCAGTGGGTGTCCCCTGCCCCCAGTATTCCCTCAGCACCAAGCGCTCCAGCCCCGACGATGGCAATGACGTGTCTCCCTACTCCCTGTCTCCCGTCAGCAACAAAAGGTGAGTCCAGACCTGCACTGGCCGGGGGTGGGGCTGGGGGGCAGCCGGCAGGGCCCGGGAGCTGCCATCAGTTCTAGAGCTGTGTACAAGGTACAGGGTGGCCCAGAGGACCCCCCTCGTTGGGGACTTGCGGGCCAAGACCAGGTGCTGGAAGCCCGAGAGGGGTCCTGCAGGTGGTGCCGGGCAGAGGGGAAGACGGTGCTGTCGGAGCTCAGGGCGGCTGAACATCCAGTGGTGGAGGGGTCGGTGGCCGTGGGGTCACCCATGGGTTTGGGATCACAGAGTGACAGAGTCGGGACAAGCGGGAAATGATGCAGCCTCCCAGGGCCACCGGGAGGAGATGGCGTCTCTGCAGTTCTGTGCAATTGTTGCCAAATCTCTGCCTCGGTCTCTCCCTGCAGTCAGAAGTTACTGCGGTCACCACGGAAACCCACCCGTAAGATCTCCAAGATCCCCTTCAAGGTCCTGGACGCGCCCGAGCTGCAGGACGACTTCTACCTGAACCTGGTGGACTGGTCATCCCTCAATGTACTTAGCGTGGGGCTGGGGACCTGCGTGTACCTGTGGAGCGCCTGCACCAGCCAGGTGGGTGCCGCTGAGCCCGTGCGCATGCGCACGGGCTGGGGGGCGGCAGACCGGCTTCCTACGGTAGTGGAGCTGGGCCGGGGCCTGTGTGAAGGGTGGGAGTGTTGCCGGGGGCCTCCAGAGCCTGGGCAGCTCGCGGCCACCCACTCCTCCCAGGCCTGTGTCCTCAGCGTGCAGACTCTCCTAGGGTCGGTCAGCACAGGTGAGCGGAGGCCCTCGCCCATCCCTGCCCTGGGCTGGCTTCCGAGAGTCAGGAGTCCTTGTTCCCCGGCCTGAGCTCCAGCCTCCGCCTGTGCCGGCAGAAGAGGCACGGTGTCCGGGCCCGGCTGAGTGCAGTGTCCCCCACCCAGCAGTAAATGCCTCGGAGTGGCTGCTGGACACACGTGGGCTCAGGGTTTGCAGGGCACAAAGACCCTGCAGGTGGGGTGTTTGAGGGACAGACACACGTGCACACACGCACAAAGACCCTGCAGGTGGGGTGTTTGAGGGACACACGCGCGCGCGCGCGCGCGCGCGCGGCAACCTGTGGCCGACACCTGCTGCAGGGCCCCGGGCGTGACGCCCACGTCCCTCCGGGTTCTGTGCAGTCAGCATCCCTGTGCTTAGGTGTGTCCCCTCCTGGCTTGTGGCTTCCCAAGCCCCCCAGCCACCTTCTCCTGGGTCCCAGCACTGACGCTAGTGCCCCCAGGCCTGAGGTGTGAATGCATGAATGAACGGGTGGACAGACGGATGAATGGACAGCCTGGGCCTTGAAGGAGCAGCGGGCACCAACTGCTCCCCCTTCCGCCAGGTGACTCGGCTCTGTGACCTCTCCGTGGAAGGGGACTCGGTGACCTCCGTCGGCTGGTCAGAGAGGGTTAGTACACTAGCCCCATCACCCCGCTGGGCAGGGTTGGCCCAAGGGACGCCGACCGGACCTCACTGGAGGGGCCCTCCGCAGTGTTGGGGGCCTTGGAGACCCAGAGGAGGCAGAATCTGGCCTTGTGGTCATTTGTCCAAGCCCCAGTGACACCTGTGCCCGCAGCTGTCCCCAGCCTGGTAGAGATGGTTGGAGTGACAGAGACTCTGGGGCAGGCTCGCTCCACACGTTGAAGCGTGCAGATCTTGGGGCACATTGTGTGGATTTTAACAGTCCCACTCTCTGTACGACCGTCTGCCCAGAAAGTTCCTAGGAGGGGTGTGTGAAGGGGCACGCGTTAGAGGCCTTGAAAGAAGTGGGCCCAAGGCTCTGCCGTGGGGAGGTGAGGGGAGCTCCCCAGCCCCCCAAGCAAAGGGTCCCCACACAGGGGCCTGATGCCTGCTCTCGCCCGTGTTGTCGTCCTAGGGGAACCTGGTGGCCGTCGGCACACACAAGGGTTTCGTGCAGATCTGGGATGCAGCCGCAGGGAAGAAACTGTCCATGCTGGAAGGCCACACGGCGCGCGTCGGTGAGGAGCCGCTCGGGGCCCAGGGGTGGGTGGGTCCCGAGGGGCCGGGCCACGTGCTCATCCCACCCTCTGCCTGGCCGCAGGGGCGCTGGCCTGGAACGCTGACCAGCTCTCGTCCGGGAGCCGGGACCGCATGATCCTGCAGAGGGACATCCGCACGCCGCCCTTGCAGTCAGAGCGGCGGCTGCAGGGCCACCGGCAGGAGGTGTGTGGGCTCAAGTGGTCCACGGACCACCAGCTGCTCGCCTCAGGGGGCAACGACAACAAGGTAGGCCCAGCCCCTGCCCTCCCTTCCTCCCCACCGGCCCCCCTGCCGTGGAGCAGGGATGATGGGTGCACCCCAAGGGAGGCCAAGATGGGCCCTGCCTTCCCTTGGGGGCCAAGCTGCCCGGGCCTCACAACCCCATCCCCACAGCTGCTGGTCTGGAACCACTCAAGCCTGAGCCCCGTGCAGCAGTACACAGAGCACCTGGCGGCCGTGAAGGCCATCGCCTGGTCCCCACACCAGCACGGGCTGCTGGCATCCGGCGGCGGCACAGCCGACCGCTGCATCCGCTTCTGGAACACTCTCACGGGGCAGCCGCTGCAGTGCATCGACACCGGCTCCCAGGTGTGCAACCTCGCCTGGTCCAAGCACGCCAATGAGCTGGTGAGTGCAGGGCGCAGGAATCCAGGCCCCGGCCGTCCAGGTCTGGCAGAAGCTGACCCGGTACCTGTGCCCAGTGACCGCAGGAGAGGCCCGAGGGCTCTCATGTGCAGTGTGGTTCCCTGTGTGGAGCCAGTCATCGACCAGGGTGCAGGGACTGAGGGCTGACACCTGTGGGCTCTGCACCCTGCAGGCGGGCCTTGGTGTCCTTGTGCCTCAGTGGGGGTGTCTGGGGGGGTCTGTGCCCTGGGGCCACTGGAGGGGGGAGCCCCAAGCTCTAACAGCGTTCTCTCTGTCCCCTAGGTGAGCACGCACGGCTACTCGCAGAACCAGATCCTCGTCTGGAAATACCCATCCCTGACACAGGTGGCCAAGCTGACAGGGCACTCCTACCGGGTCCTCTACCTGGTGAGTCTCCCCAGCCGGGCCCGGTTCCTCCATCTGGTCCAGCTTCGGGCTCTGGGACTGAACGGCAGGGTGCAGCATCATCACTCTGAATCTGTTTCACCAACGCCCCTGCCCTGTGAGCAGGGGCAGCTCTGCCCGCCTTTATAATCTCCAGGTATTTGTTTCCATATAAAAATAGAAGATGCCACGAATAACCCACATCCAACCCCTCAGATCATCTCTAGATGTTTCACCAAATAACCACTTGCACGTGTCTGGAGAAAGGAGCCCCTCCCCACATCCACTCACTCTTCAATATTTTGGTTTTTTCTAGAAAAAAGTTTTGTGCTTAAACCAGTAAATCCTTTGCCCAATTGCACAGAGCGGGGCGTGGCGCCCTTTGTGTTCTCACGGCTTTGCCTGTCAGCCACAAGGACAACAGGGGGGCCTCTCTTCTCCCGCAGGCCATGTCCCCTGACGGAGAGGCCATAGTCACTGGTGCTGGAGATGAAACCCTGAGGTTCTGGAATGTCTTTAGCAAAACCCGTTCGACAAAGGTAAAGTGGGTCGGTATCAGCGCCAGATGTTCCCCCACGTGTGTGCCCTCAGCCTGTCCTGGGGCCTCCTCCCCCATCCCCGCTACTCAGCCAGCCCCAGTCACCCCGTCAGCTGTGCCCTCCCTGGGATCCCCACACCCCCTCTCTCCTCCTGCATCGCCTGGTGTCCCTGCACATCCTGGGGCGCTCGCCACGCAAGGTGCCCGCACAGGCCCCTCCTCAGGCCCGGAGCCTCGGGGTCCCTCCAGGCAGAACTGCCTTCATGTGCCCAAGCGGCCGGCGCCCAGCCCAGCGGCCCAGCCCCGCAGCTGACCCCGTGGGAGGTCACCGGACCGAGGGCTCAGCGTCGCTCCTGTGTGCCCTGCAGGAATCCGTGTCCGTCCTCAACCTCTTCACCAGGATCCGGTAAACCCGTGGCCGTGCCGTCCTGGTCGCAGAGCGCCACCTCTCAGCGTGCATGGATCCTCCCCTCCCTTGAACACGGGCCCCAGAGGAAGACAGGCAGCCAGGGTGGGGCGGGAGCCGGGCCTGGAGAGACCCTGAAGGTTCTATTAAAGCCTGATTGTGCACCCTGTCAGCCGCTGTTTGGGGCGGGGCCGGGCTCGGGCACCAGCAGGAGTGGGGCCTCCGGATCCCTCCACCCTGGGTGGCCCCGGCTCGGACGGCTGTGCTCGGAGCGGGATGGACGCCTCCTGGACGCCGCCTCCTTCCGTCCATGTCCGTCACCGCCTCGCTGGGGCTTCATGCTCTGCCCTGAAGCTCGTGCTCACTGCTGCCCACACCTGCTATGGGACAGACGGCTGGACACCAGGCTGGTTGGCCAGGGGAGGGCTCGGCAGGATGGCGGCTCGGGTTGGCCCGTGGATCAAAACGACGTCCCCACTCGAGAGGTTTCTTTGCAGCCACCCCTGCTCTCCCTGCCCCAGCAGCCGACCGGTGGCTCTTTCAGGGGCACGGCGTTGGGAGCAGGCCACACGCCAAAGGAGGTCACCTTGAGGCGGACTTGTTGTCTGCGGGAGACTGATGTGGGACCTGTTCGCCATCATGGCTCGCCCCAACTGTCCTTGTCGCTCATGGGGTCACAGCCGACCGTGGTTCTTACAGCTTGCTGGGCGGCCAGTCAGGGTAACCTGAGGGCAGAATTGACCCTGCGGGTCAGGTCCCGTGGGTGCCCTGCCCTCCTCCCCAGCCCCTCCTCCTCCAGGCCACCCTAGTGGGTCCTGTCCATCTGCGCCTTCAGCTGGGGGAGGGGGCACCTGAGGGTTCCCCCGGAAGCTTCCTGAGCTCCCCCGGACCCTGGGCCCACCTCATTGTCCTCCTCTGCTCTGTTCTCAGCTGCACCTGGAGAAGACAGAGGAGGGAGGTGGGGCTGGTGTGTGGCCAGGGGCCTGAGCAGCCACCCTGCCTCTCCTCCTCTCCCTCTCTCTCCCCTTCACAGATCGGAGGACATTGATGGACGTGGCCTGGGCGGGGCAGGGGTCCAGCGTGGCCAGGGAGGGCCCCGCAGAGCCCCACCGGTCACCCCGGCTCTGCTGGAGCCCCCGCTCCTCCGGTTGTGAGGGCCTTGTGCTCCGCTCAGCCAGCCACACGTGTGCATGTGTATATGTGTATCTGTGACTTTCCTTTGGATTTGTTTCTGTGTTTCTGTAACTCAGTCCCCAAAATGTTAAGGCTTGCTGAGGGAGAGCAGTGGCCCACCCCAACGCCGGGGGAGACAGAGGTCACAGCTCTTAAGGTCTCCTTCGGAGGGGCAGGCAGCTGAGCCTGCGTGAACTTGGGGAAGGGTGGGCCCCGCCTCCCAGCCCATCCCAGCTGCTTGCTGGGGACGGGCGGGGACGAGCAGGGACAGTGTACATAGATGTGTGTATTCCGATGGGTCCAGATCTTATTTTTGTTTGTTTGAGTTTTATTGTTTTTTTTTAAATAAGAGAGCAGTCCGCTGTCTACCGCACCCTTCCCTGGCTCTGCTTGTAGGCCCCGAGCCTGGGAGCGCAGACGGGCACGAAACGATGAAACCCGCGTCGTCAGCCTGCGCTGTGGCAGGGCTGGGTGCAGGCGCCTGGCGCAGGTGAACCTCGCTCCTCCTGGAATTCAGCATCGCCGTCATTAAACCCCGTGGGTCGTGCCCAGCTGGGGCTGCCTGTCTCGATCCATCTGGAGTCTGCACACACTGGGACCCCAGAGCGGCCTGAATGTCGCAAACCGGTGGGGAGTGGCTGGCTCTGGGGGAGAGGCTGCGGGGGCCACTCAGAGGCGGTCAGCAGGGCGCGCCGGGGTCCCTGAATTCATGGCCCCCTGATCCAGGCCAGTCCTTGCAGCCAGGCTGGTTCTGTTGGGAAGTGGAGGGTGGGCCCGGGGGTGGTGGTCTGAGCACATAGCGAGGCCTGGCCCGGGGTAGAGGGGGTGGCACCTCTGCCTGACAGATGGGCTTCCGGGGCCAGTGGGGACACTGCCGGCCCAGCACCCTGTGCGTGGGGAGGGCCAGGTGTGCGGCAGGATTCGTTTCCATTGCTCCTCGACTGGCAGAGGAGAAGGGAATTAGTGACAGCAACAGCCAAGGGTGAGGCAGGGGAGACACAGCGGCTTCCAGGAAGGAGCGGAGAAGGGGGGGGGCAGGAGGCCCCAGGGAGGAAAGCAGCCTGGACCAGAGGGGTTGTGACACTGGGTGGGCCTGTGGGCCCAGGGGCCCCAGGGGTCTTGAGAAGGAAAGAGAGGTGAGGCCCTCTGCAGTGAGCAGCTGCCCACAACTGGTGGCGCACCCCAGGCCCTCCCCGCAAGCCCGGGGAAGATCCCCGTCCTGGGCAGCCAGGGACAAGGGAGGCCAGAGCCCAGACCTGCCCTTGAGGAGCTCCTGTGTGTCAGGGAGTGGACGACAGAGTGTAAGTGCATGTGGCCGTCACGGTGTGAAGGGTGGCGTGGGCCTTGGGAGGGGGCAGCTTGAGCCTAGGGCTGACGTGTCAGCAAGGGCCTGAGGGGGCACGGACACACCCGGGCAGAGCTGGTGCTCCACGCTGTGGACCTGTGCAAAAGCCCTGGGACAGGACTGTGCCTGGTGAGCTGGAGGAACAGCCAGGAGGCCCCTGTGTCTGGAGCAGAGGGAGCAAGAGGGAGGAGGGGAGGGCAGGGAGGGGATGGGGCAGGTCGTGCAGGGCCTTGGGGAGGACTTGGGCTTTTACCCCAGGAGGGAGGGTAGGATCCTGGAGGGCTGTGGGCAGAGAGGGGAAGGGAGACCCTTCCCCTTGGTGTGGAGACCTGGAAACAGGTGGGCAGGGGCACAGAGACCAGGGAGGACGCCCTGCCCGGGCAGGCAATGACAGGACTGCGGCCACAAGCAGGTGGAAATGGTGAAAGGCAGGCAGGTTCTGGATTTCTTGTTAATTTTTTAACGTGTAGTAAAATGTGTGTAACATTTTAAGGTGTACAATCCTGTGGTTTTTGGTATATTTACTATGTTATGCTGGCCACCACCATCTAATTCCAGAACCTTCCATCACCCCCAAAAGAAGCCCCAGCCCCCTCCCAGCCCCTGACAACCACGAATCCACCCTCTGTGTCTGCGGATTTGCCTGTTCTGAACGTTCCCCATCAATGGAATCAGACACTTTTGTGTCTGGCTTCTCTCACTGAGCTCCGTGTTCTCAAAGTTGTTGGCGCGTCACCTCTTTTCATGGCTAACGTTCCAGTGTGTGGAAGGACCCTGTTTTGGGTTCTGTTCTGCGGTTGGTGGGCATTTGGGTTGCTTCCGCTGTTTGGCTGTTGTGGATCATGCCGCTGTGAACACGCGTGTGCAGATTCTCGCGCTGGATGTATTTTGGAAACAGATGAAGGACTGGACGGGGGTGGGGTGAGAAGGGAGGACCTGGGAGCTGCAGGGCTGCTGGCCTGAGCACCTGGAAGGGTAGGGTTGAGGTGGTGGAAAGGAAATTTAGAAGCTTCGTTGGGTTCAGAGGCCCCCATGCGGCTGTGTTGCGGGGGCAAAGAGGGGGGAGGGCTGAGCCCCAGGCCGGCCCTACCCAGATGAGCGCCAGCCTCCTCCAGCCTCTGCTCTCCCGGCTCGGCCCCTCAGGGGAGAGGCAGTGGCCTGGATGGTGGCCAGCAGACCCAGCTGTTGCCAGGACACCGGGCTGCCTTTGTCGCTGTCAGCAATGGCCCCGCAGGCCTTGGAGGCAGGAGCCCCTGGGCACCCCAAGGCAGACATGCAGACCCTGAGGCAGGAGGCTGCCCGGCCCTACGTCCCCCGGGGGACCCTGGAAGTGAACCGCCCGGCATCTCTCTACAGGTGAGCACGTCCTGCCCCTGCACTGCCTTCTTTGGGTTTGCTTCCCACCAGCGTCATTCATTCTCCATAAAGGCACGTGGGTGCTGCACCTGCTCCCTGCACCCTCCCCACCTACCTGCACCAGGCTTGGGACCTGGCAGGAGTACACACAGGTCACACGTGATGGTTCACGCATGCAGGACACACACACAGCCAGCCAGCAGAGCAGATAGGCTCCCGGGAGCCCTGCGCTGCTGGAACAACCCCACAAGGGGGCGGCCTCGAGCACAGAATTTACCTCTCCCAGCTCTGGGGGCCAGGAGCCCCAAGACCAAGGTGTCAGCAGGGCTGGGGCCTTCTGAGGCGGTGAGGGAGCATCTGCCCCGTGTCCCTCCTGGCTTCTGGGGGTGCTGGTAGTCCGTGGCGTCCCTTGTCTCGTGAACTCCCTTGACCGTGCAGATACCCTGGCCTCACCAGGGCTCTGCATTAGGGTTGCATTAGGGCCTCCCTGACCCGGCATGACTGTCTTAAGTTACATCTGCTAAGACCCTATTTCCAAGTAAGGTCATGTTCTGAGATTCCGGGTGGATGTGAACTGGGGGGACACGTTCAACCCATTAGAGGATCCATTAATAAGCATTAATAAACTATAATGGGTTACCATGCTGCTTTACAGAAAAGGCAAGTCAGTGCCCTTGGTGCTGCTGCATTTCCAAGAAAATTGAGTAAAAAAAAAAAAAAGCTGTGCCACCACGATAGAAGCAGGTTCCCACAGGTGTGTGATGGGATGGAATGGCTCGTGCATACACACTGCTTCTGGAATGAAGCAGAAACCAGTAAGAGTGGCAGCCCCGGTCAAGGGGACTGGCAGCTAGGTCAGGGAGACTCACTGCTTTTTCCAATAGTTTTATTTATTTAAATGCCATTAGATTTCTTGATTCTACATCAAAAAGGCATTCATTTATTATGAGAAAAAAAATGTTTTTCAGCCATAACGCGATGTTCTTTTATTAGTTTTTTTGAGGTGTAATTGACACGGAGACTCACTTTTCATTGTGTGTTATTTTTGACTGTTTTAATTCCTTTTTACAAGCCAGGTGCATTTTGTAGTTTTGGCTCATTTTGTAGTTCAAAAGAGTGGGGCCTGCCAGACGGTCCCTAAACTCCCCTCCCTGTAAGTGGCAAACCAGCCTGCGGCCACTTCCTAGAACTGACCAGGCTGAGCCCACCTCTTATGAAACACGTGGGTTTCTGGTTTTCCATGTGGAGTGGGAACTCCAAGCAGGCACAGGGGAGAACGTTTTATCAGCAGCCCTGCTTGGACCATCTTGGGACCACAGGCTCATTCCCTGGGGCATCTCCCTGGAGCGAGCTCGCCAGGTCAAAGCACATGCCCATGTCTGTCTCTTGGGCAGTGGTGCTGCGAGGGTGTTCCCGAAGGACAGCTTTAGTTTTGATGGTATCTCGTTGAGGTTTGATTTTTGCCATCGTTAGCGTATTTCCACTTCCCTCTTTGCTCTGCCAGCCTCTGTTCCTTACACCATCCCTGCTGCCCCAGGGCCTTTGCACAAGTGGGTTCCTCCTCACATCACTGCCACCTCCTCAGGGGAGCCCTCCTGATGCTCTCAGCCTGGAATGGGCTCTGGCAACAGAGGCCCCCAGAACAGGCACTCCTGTGTAGCTGCAATAGTTTCTCCTTTAAATGTGAGCTTGCCTTCACTCCCCGCTGGCCCCGATGGCTGGGCGGGTGGTGATGGCACAAGGGTTCCCCGAAGGTCTCCCTGGGAGCCTGGGCTCCCCACACACTTTCCCAGTGTCCCCAACCCACGGCTCCCAGGCCAGACCAATGACAGTGAAACCTGCGCCACTCACTCAGCCACAGCTGAGACCACATCCTCCTGGTGCACCTCCAGGCCAGGGGGGCTTCCTGGAGGAAAGGGCCTGCAGGTCTGGGAGGCCGGGCAAAGGACTTAGTAGAGGCAAGAAAAGATGAAATGTTTAGGAGGTCCTGGGGGTTGGGGAAGATGTGGCAGAGAGGAGGGGCTACAAGGGGTCAGCCTCCCACCCTCTGCCAGCCTGGGTGGGAGGGTGTCCAGTACTGAAGGACAGACAAGGCCCCCTGCATGTCGGGCCAAGCTTCTGCATTCTGCACCCTCAGTGCTGGCGATGGGGATGAAGAGGCCCGGGGAGGGCAGGGGGGCTGAAAACTCAGTCTCTCTCCTCCCACCCCCGCCCTCAGCAATGACTACCTGTCCCAGGAGGGGCCCCGCCAGACGCTGGCCATCAAGCAGGCAATGCGCTGGAACTACACACCCATGGGACGCGACGCGGCCGGCCAGCTGTGGTACACGGGCCTGACAAACTCGGACTCCCGAGAAGCCTGGAACACGCTCCCTCGGGCTCTGGATAGCCCGCACTTCGAGGTTTATGCCAGCAGGCACGGATGCCACAGCCCCTGGGAGCGCAGCATGCCCTTGGGTGAGTGCCCAGCCCCTGCAGGCCCCCAGCCCCACCCGCCCGGACACCAAGCTCGCCTTGAGGGGAGGGGAGGGTGAGGGAGGGGAGGGTGAGGCCCACAGGTGCAGAGATGACCTCTGACCCCTACCCCGCAGCCTACACCCAGCGTCTCTGGGAGACCGCCTGGTATGACCCCATCATCCCCGCGCAGTACAGGGGCCCCCGCGCGCAGTATGGGAGTGTGCTGTGGAAAAACAGACCCATCCAGGACGAGGAGTACGGTGAGCCTGGGCCAGGGGCAGGCGACCCAGGGGCTGGCGGTGAGACGCCCGGGGCCAGGAGGTGGGGCCGGCCAGTGACCCAGGTCCTGGCCCCCCAGTGATCCACAGGCACCAATTCGGGGTCGAGCCGCTGTGGCGGGCGTCTGGCTACGTGCCATACCTGTCGGCGCCCCAGCGCCCGCGCTACACCACCCAGAACTACCGGCAGTGGGACCTGGAACCCTGCTGCCCCTCCACCAACCAGCAGCCCCGCCGGTCTACACGCCCAGTCACTGATAAAGATCTCATGCTGCCCGGTGTGGCTCTTCAGGGACCCGGTGCCTCTCCCGCAAGGGGTCTGTCCACCTCTGGGGCCGGGGCCTGGGGAGGTCAGGCAGCCAGATAAAGGGAGCTCTGAACCAGGACCCTGGTGACCAAGCTCCAGGGCAGAGTCAGACGACCTCTCCTGCCCTCGGCTCCCCCTGCCCCAGGCCCCAGGCCAAGGCACAGTCCTGGCCCCAGGCGGCTCTTTATTCACTGTCAGCAGTGGCCTGGGCGCAGGGAGCCGCACTCGGGGCCCCCGGCCCGGCATGCTGAGCCTCACCATCGCCACGGCCAGGGTCTGGGCCCAGCCCCCTAACCCCGAGGCTGGGGCTCCTGGCAGGCTCAGCAATGGCTCTGTCCTCCAGGGCCTGGCGGCACCCGGGAGCAGCACCCGGGAAACCCTAGGCTGGCCGGGGCTGAGCTCGGGGCAGACCCTGTGCCCAGGAGCCTCACATCCGGCCCCCATATGACACAGGGTACCCCGAATCATCCAGACAGCTGGGGGTGGGTTAGAGTTGGGATTGGGGTACCCCAGACCCACAAGGACCCCACCAGCCCCTGAATACCAGAGGGCCTAGCTCTGTGTCCCCGCCCTAGCGGGGATAAGCTGCTGGTATCCCGCCCATCCTGACCGCGCCCACCAAGCCCCACCCGACCCCGCAGCCAGGCAGGTACGGAACAGACGCAGGAGTGAGATCAGAGCAGCAAAGGGGCCACTGCAGGCCTCGTTGGGCAGCGAGCGTTCACAGTCGCGGTTAATTTACAGAGGGTAAGGGACCATGCGGCAGTGTCAGGGTTGGGCTCCAGGGTCCCCTGCAAGAGAGAAGGGGGTGGAAGTGGGGTTAGGGAGAGCGGGGCCTGTCCTGGCCCAGACCTACACACCCATGGCTGGTTTGGGGCTTTTGTGGGGTGGCGGGGCCTGCAACTCACAGCTCCGAAGGCGGACGGGCCAGACCAGGAGACAGCACAGAGCCAGGGTGGCGGCCACGCCCACGCCGCCTGTCACGGCCACCATCACCCAGTGGTAGAAGGCCACGCAGGCTTTGCAGCAGAGCTCTGAGCTGGGGGCGAGGGAAGGGCAGAAGAGGGTGAGCAGACGCCTGTCCACCTGTCCGTACCTTCCAGCCCCAGCCTGGACCTCCTGCTCCTCCCATCTCAGCCGGGGCACCCCATCTTTCCCCGCACTCAGGCCAGGACCAAGTGGTTGCCCTCAACCCCCTCCTCCCCTCCAACAGCTGATACTTCAGTCAGTAAGGTCAGCTCTGCCTTCCAAGTCTACCCCGGACTGCCCATTTCTCCTCCCTCAGGATCCAGCCCCGTCACCACCTGCCCCCCACCATCCTAGTCCCCTCCCTGTTCCCGCCCTCCCTTCCCTGTCTGTCCTCCCCGAAGTAGCCCTCTGTCCTCCCCGAAGTAGCCACCAGAGGGCGCCAGTGAGCACCTGAGTCAGGCCCCACCCCCTCTGCTCACAGCCCTCCAGGGTCCCACCTCCCTTGGGGCGAAAACCCAAGTCCTCCACAAGGCCCTGCACGACCCATCCCCGCCCTAACCTCTCCTCCTCCCTCTCCCCACCTCGCTCACTCTACTCCAGCCCCAAGGGCCTCGTTGCTGTCCTTCCACCATACCAGGCCCAGCCCTGCCCCGGGGCCTTTGCACAAGGCTCTTCCTCCCCATATGCCTAGAACTCCCTGACGTCCTCCAGGTCTCGGGTCCCATGTCACCTCAAGGCAGCCCTTCCTGACTTCTTGCCCCAGTCAGGCCTCCCCAAGCGGTGTCCTTCACACCCTTTGTACACATTTATTCATGAGATTATTCATGTGGCTCGTGTTGTCCCCAGCTCCATGAGGACAGAGGACCAGGCCAGCTTTCATTCCCAAATCCTGGGTTTCTACAGGGTACAAACTCAGGTCTAGAACCATCTGGGGCTGGAACCCTAGGTTCTGAGGGTCTGAATTACAGGGATTCCAGGCTCTCCCTCTGCCCTGTCCGCTAACATCCCCCCGATCCATCTGTGTGTCCTCAGCACCTGGCCCAGGACAGACTGTCGGCTCAGTAAATAAATGGGCGCTCGAGGTGGGGAATAACCCGGTCTCCCTGGCTGTGAGGCCACAAGGGCGGGGTCTTCTGTTCTCATTAGCAGACCTGGGGCAGCGCCTGGGGCACAGCGTGGCCTCAGCACAGCTCATTAAACGCGAGAACGAATGGACGGGGGTACTCACGAGCAGGGGTGCAGGCTCTGGATGGCCATGACTGCCAGCCCGTTGGCCACCTTGTCCGAGAAGCTCATGGCGCCATACACGAAGGCTCCGCTGTGCTGGGGGGACACGGGCAGGGGGTCAGCATCCCAGGCCTCGGCCCTGGTCCCCAACCCCAACCCGGACCGGCTCAGCAGCCCTACCGTGTGGGGGCCAATGAGGTCAGCCGTCATGGCCAGCGAGGTGACGAGGATGGTGGCACAGCCCATGCCTAGCAGCACAGCCACCACATACACAGCCACACCCAGCTCATCGGCCAGTGCCACCCAGGCTGCGAAGGCCAGGATCACCAGGAGGCCCACGAAGTAGGTCATCTGCAGAGAGCCCGGCCTGGCGTCAGGCCTGCCTCGCCGGGCAGCCCTGAGCCTGGCACTTGCCCTTTCTGATCTTCAGTCCGGCCCCCAGCAAAGCGGGGTTTGAGTTGGGTTATCCCTAAGGAGCCCCCAGCTCTGCCCTCAGAGGATTCTGAGATTCTGAGCCTCAGAGGTGCTCCAAGCACCATAGAGCAGATGTTCTAGGGCTATGCTGTCTGTTATGGCTGCCACTAGAGGTGGGCGGCTACTTGGGTCTCAACGCAACTCAATTAAAAGGAAACAAAATGAAGCATTCAGTTCCTCAGTCACGCCGGCCACCCTCTGGCTCCCACACTGGGCCGTGGTCTGGAGTCGCCCAGGTTCCGCAAGGCACCCTGCCCTCTGCCTGGCCCACTCACATTCCTCCCGATGCACTTGTTGACGGGCTTCAGAAGGAAGGAGGAGAGGAAGCCGCTGAGGTACATCACCAGCGGGATGGTGGCGATGAACTTCTGTCGGGGCAGAGCGGGCACAGGCGTGTCAGGAGTGGCTCATCAGGCTCGGGGCCCTGCACCCCCACCACCCGGCCGGCTCACCTTAGGCAGGTTGAGGGAGTAGGTGAGGTACATGGCCATGTATGTCTGGGACAGGTTCACAATGAGCCTTGTGCTCATGTACAGCAAGCCCACCTGTAAACAGAGGGACGGGTCAGAGGGGGCCCTCCTCCACTCCCATAAGTGGGGAGCACTGGGGGCCCACGCGAGTAACCCTGCAGCTGGCACCTGATCCATTAGTAGTGACTGCCTAGCTGGTCAGGTGGAGAAGAGAGCAGCGACTGATTAGTAATGTCTGCCCTGGGTGTGACTGGAGAAGGGGCTACGTTTGCTCCAACGTCTGCCATCCCTGCCTGCAGCCGCACAGAATAAGGGCCTGGTGGGAGAGGGGCATCAACTCCAACACCCTCTGCCCCTATGACGTACCTGATAAAAGGCTGGCTCCCGAAGCCAGTGTTTCCAGAGCACCAAGGGCCTGGCAGTTGCAGGGGCCAACAGGGGGCTGTGTTCATCTGGCTCCTCCACCTGCCGCCGGCGCCCTTCCCTGGTGCCCAGGTGGAACAGCAGTGAGAAGACAGCTCCAACGCCCACCACCAACAGCGAGAGGTTCTGGGGACCGGGCAGGACAGGGGTCAGCAGCGACTCGGCCCAAGCCCTGAGTTCTGGGCCTTGGGGTTGTCCAACCCGGGCAGCAGCCAGCCTTGGCCCACCCCGGGCCCCAGCTCACCCGGAACACCGGCACATCTTGGACCCCCAGCTGGTCATAGACATCCTGGGTGGACCCCATGTGGGGAGAGCCCTGCAGGTGGAGCAGAAGCCAGGCAGCCCCATAGACGGTGATGCTGGCCACCACGGTGAAGGCGTACCTGCCGGGGCACAGGCGAAGCCTCAGCAGGGCAGCCCGGGAGCCAGGCGACCACTTCCTCCCCAGGCAGGTGTACAGTCAGAGCTGCTTGTGGCATCTGGGGAACCCCCGGCCAGGTGATTTCAGCCACCAACACACTGGGTAGCCCAGGAAAGCCTCTGCTGGCCTCAGTTTCCCCAGCCTGCACGTATCTGATTTCTCTGGCCCAAGACCCCTCCGTGAGGTCCCGTCTGCCTGGGGCCTGAATGTAGAGACTTAGCAAAGCAGGGCTGAGTCAGGCCTGCAACCCAGAAGCCTGAGAACCCAAGATACCCAGAAATCCTGGGCTTCAGCTGGGCAAGGGCTCCATGGTCTAAAGTCATCTGAGTCCACTCCTGCCTGCAGCCCCAGAGCCATGTCCCGCCTAGGGCCTCGGCCGGGGCAAGGAACCTCTGGGTCTCACCAGGAGTCCATTGCCCTTTCTGAAAGTGAGAACAAGAACACCCGCAGAGGTCAAGGCGAAGACGACACGAGGCAGGCGGTAAAGTACTTGTGGGTAGAAAGCGCCCAGAGCTTGGCCTCTAACGGGCCCAGCCTGTCCCCCTCAGCTGGGGCCCTCGGGGGCCCCAGGCATTGAGCAACCCCTGCCCGCAGCTCTTGGCCATAATGGGGAACTGGGCTCAGACGGGCAGGGCCCTCATGACGAGCGCTTATGCCCGCACGGCCACCTTCATGCATGACGTCCCTCCTGCAGAGAACTGTCATCTCCTGATCCCTGTTCCCACTGCACAGGCCCCACTCTGCTCCAACCCTGTCCCTGGACACATGACAACCTCTCGGGCTTGTGAGAATTCAAGATCTTCTGCGTGACGGGCTCCGAACTGTGCCCAGCCCACAGCAAGCGTTCCATAAGTGCTCCTGCTACCGTCACATGCACAATCACCTTCAGCACCTCAAGCAAGTCAACGGATGCGCTGGGCGCCAGCTGTACCCACGTGTGGGAGGCGGGATTCTAAGATGGTTCAGACATTCCCATGGCCTGCCCCCCCGCCCCCCTCCCCTTGGGGAACGGGATGTGTGAATGTGATGGGTTGTCAAGCGCGTGTTAGGTAACTAACTGTGGCAAAGGTAAAGGGATTTTGTGGATGTAAGTAAGGGAGATTATCCTGAGTGGGCCTGACCTAATCAGGCGACCCTCAGAAAGTGGGCTTACACCATCCCTGAGATGAGAGACTCGTGCTGGCCTCAAAGAAGCAGCAAGCCCCTACAACTTCTTTTTCTGGCCGTGCCATGCAGCATGCAGGATCTTAGTTCCCCGACCAGGGATCGAATCCACACCCCCTGCAGTGGAAGCTCAGAGTCTTAACCACTGGACTGCCAGGGAAGTCCCAACCCCCAAGACTTCTAAATCTATAAGACAAACACTGCCAACAATGACATGAGCAGGGCAGAGGGACCCCAAGCCTCAGATGATACCCCAGCCCTAGCCGACACCTTGATTGCAGCCTCAAGACTAACGCTGAGAACCCAGCTAAGCTAAGCCAGACTCCTGACCCACAGAAACCAGGAGGTGGCCAATGTGTGCTGTTTGAAGTTGCTAACTTGGTGCTCATTTGTTACGCAGCAACGGCCAAATAATACACTAATTTACAGATGCCCACGCTGGGGCAGACTCCCAGAGCCACACAGCCAAGCAGAGCCCAGACATGGAGAGTGGCCCTGGGCCCCCGGCCGTGCCTGCTCTTTGCACGCCTGCCCGCCCTGCCCCGAAGGTGGCACCTGAGAGCCGTGAGCTCCACCTTCTCATGGTCGTTGGTGACGAGCTCCGGGATGAGGCTGAGGTGGGCGATCTGTGTAGCAGCCCAGCCGAACTGGAAGATCACGATGAAAGGCCCGTAGTAGAGGAGGGCAACCCACTCAGGCGTGGTAGCCTTGCAGCCCAGGCAGGGGCTGAAGATGAAGGGGAAGGACAGCAGGACGCAGATGGTGCCTGTGGACGAGCAGAGCGGGGAGGGCACATTGCAGGGCCTTCCCACGCTGGCCCAGGGCTCCCCAGGTGAGCGGGTGGGGACAAAACCGAGACGTGGAAAAGGTTAGAGACCCCCTCCACAAACACACAACAAAGTCACACAGTGAGTGGGTGTCAGCAGCCCAGGGCTCCCCAGGCTTACAGCCCCTGTGACAGATGGGGAACTAAGGCCCAGAGATCTGGGGCCCCCCTGAGGACACACAGCCAAACAGGACAGAGGGGCTGGGCCTCCCAGTCCAGGCCCTATGCCCCTTGTGTGTGATGGGGGAACTGATGCACAGCCGGCCACATGCTGTAACCATGCAGGGGCAGGGCCAGGTGATAGGGGACAAGAATGGGGCCTTGCCATGCCGGCTCAGGGCTCGCCAAGTTTGCCCCCTTGGTGACAGCTGGGGAAACAAGCCGAGCCTGAGGCCACGCAGCAGGTTGAAAGGGCGCTGTGGAGGTCCCCCGGGGAACTGCCCACCACAGATGCGCCACTTACCCCCGTCACTTCCCCTTCCCGCCTCGCCCACGGAGGGGGCCTTTTCCTCCCAGCTCCTACCAGGCATCCCGTGGGGCTGCCAGGAGTCAGGGGGCCCAGTTGACGCTGGGCGGGGCTGGGCCACATCCTGCCCTCTGGAGTCCTAATGTCCCTGTCAGCCCACAAGGGGGCCTCTCCCTGGAAAACACTCACACCTCAGAACAAGCACAAGTTCTCCCGAGGTCCCAAAGGGGCCTGCACCACCCGCCCTGCCCCGTCCCCTCCTCCCTCTCTCCCCCTCGCTCACTCTGCTCCAGCCACCCGGGCCTCCTCCCTGTTCCTCCTGCCCCAGGGCCTTTGCACAGGCTGTCCCCTCTGCCTGGAATGCTTTTCCCATGACATCTTAGCAAGGCGCACTCCTCTTCATCCCTCCAAGACTCAACTAAAATGCCACGTCCTCAAAGAAGCCCCCCTGACCAGCCTAGTCACCAGCAGTCCCCTCCCCACCCTGACACCCTCTGACTGAACCCCGCTTTCTCTCCTTCATACCCCTTTGCACACACAGGAATTCTTTTGTCTCTCTGTCTGGGGGGTGGGTAACAGGTCTCTCCAAGTCACTTCTGTGTCCCTGGCACCCAATACAGAATCTGGCACATCAAGATCTTTTGAATGAGTGAATAATAATAATAGTGGCCTCTATTTAAAACAGCCCAAAGAGGAGAATATTATTATTAACCCCATTTCCTGATGAGGAAACTGAGGCCCGCTGAGTGAGCTGCAGAACTGCGAGGCCAGCCTGCTGGACTCTGAGGCATGCTCCTTCCCTCCAGCCCTCCACCCTTCTCCTCCCATCCCAGAGTGCCTGGAGCCAGACTTCCTTCCTCCCCACCAGGCCCCGGGAGGTGACCTCATCCCCCAGACCCAGGGCCCGCCCCAAACAGTCCAGGGACTGGGAAATGAAACCAAAACAACGCTTGGTATTTCTCTGGAACTGGTGCCTGGAAGAGGCACCCCAGGCAGATTCCTGGTGGCCTGGAGGCCACCCCGGGGCCAGACAGGAACTGTAGACTCTGGTCAGAAAAATGTGCTGCCCTAGCCGGACGGACTCTACCCTGCTGCTGCCCAGGCCATGTTAACCATTGTCAGGGCCAGGCTGCCTGGCTAGAGGACTTTGGGTGAGTGACTGCCTCTCTGGGCCTCTGTTTCCAGGAAAGGAAGCTAATAAAAATACCTCACAAAATTGGCATGAGAATTAAGAGTTAATATATGAAATTGGGAGTTCCTACTTCTTTGGGCCACTTCCTGTCTCAGCAACTTCAAAGCCATGAGATGTCACACCTTTGCAAAAGCTGTTTCAACTACTTGGAATGCTCCCCTACATACACACACTCCTATTCGTCCTTCAAATCCCCAAAGCTAATGTCCCCTCCTCCAGAGCTCTGCTTCTTCCTATGAAGCCCAGTCTACCCACCTGCCCCAGCCTGGACCCGACAGGAGTGCCCATGTCTGGCTTTCTGGGTCCTCTCTGAGCTAGACGGGGAGCCCCGAGGGCTTGTTAAGGGAAAGAATGAGTCTGTCCCCACCACCCACAGACTCGGGTAAAAAAGAGAAGTGAGCACTGTGGCTGAGGTGACGTTCACTCAAGTCACCTTATCAGGCATCACAAGGGGCCGCCCTGGCTTCTTCTCTCCACATAACTTCCTGGATCTCTGCACATGCAGGGAGAGGGCACAGGTGGAGGCCCTGGTATCTGATTGGGGCACCCATCATAAGCTGAAGGCATAAACACAAAGACTTTAGTGTACTGACAAAGGTGCCTCCACTACCCTAAACTCCCCTCTGCAAGGGGACTCAGCGTCTCCCTCTGGGGTCAGGTGGGACCGTCGCTGAACCTCAGCCACCCCACCTACAAAACGGGAAGACAGGCTGTTACGAGGTCCCACCTCAGGGCCTTTGCACATGCAGCATCCACTGCCAGGCAAACCTACCTGTGGCTGACTCCATCTCCTTAGAGGGGACTCACCTGTCTGCCCCAGAGAAAACAGCCCTTACATCTCTCTGACCCAAGAACTACCTTTTTTGTGTGTCAACGGGTCTACCCAACTATTACGAACAAAATTGCATTTGAGACTTTGGGCTCAGCTCTGTAAGCAATCCCAACCGCGCCCACAGAGGGATACCTCTGTCTAGGGTCTGAGTCATGTGCCTCTCCCTGCTCCCCCCGCACCCCCGCACCCGGGCTGCTAGCCTAATGTGACCCAAAAACAGCCTGGGCATCCTCAGTGTCTAAGAAACTGAAATCCAGCCCCTAAGCCACGGCCACAGCAATGCCAGCCACTTGCAGGCAACTTGGAGATCTGTTGTACCTTGGAAAAATGTCCCTCATGAGGGCCAAGGCAAATCACTGCCTCCTCAGTCATTGTTCCCAAGGGCAAGGAGATACCAGCCGGCCCTCCTGGTTTCTGGAAAGCTGCAGCCCAGAATTCCCAGAAGCGGGCAGGATTCCTGGTTCTGCCTCCTGAAATGCCCGGCATGCCCCAAGCGCCAGGATGCAGCGGGTACTTCTGCCAGCGAAAGAACAGCAGGCAAAGTGGCCAGGGCTAATCTCAGGGCCCAGGGTCCAGGCGGGCAGAGAAGGGATGCCAGGAGTCGGGCCTTATCATGGGTGTGCACCGGGCAGGGTGCCCAGGCCCCTGTGGGACCCACCTCCTCCCCTCACCAACAGCCCTCTAGTCCAGGTAACTCCCTCATAACAAACAGAGGGTGACCCCATTACCTGCTCTGCAGACCCCCATCCCATCAGCCGGACAAGTTACAGAACCCCGAGCCTTCTGGCTTACCCGGTCCCCAACCCAGTTCCCAGGACAGCTCCCCAAAGCCACCAAGTGCCAGGTTGCCCGAGATGAGCGAGGGGATGGATGCACAAAGTGCACTGCGGGAACAGACAGACAGAGGGGACTCTAGGCAGCCTGACTCAAGAGTTGTCCTGGGTGGGCACCCCGATACAGATGAAGTCAGGCCAGACCAGACAGACTGACAGAGGAGGCGCTGGCAGTAGACCCAACCCAGAGAGGGTTCAGGGTGCCCCGGAGGATTAGACAAAGAAAAGTGACACTGGACGGTCACACGAACAGTCAGACGGAGGAGGCTCCGCGGGTCAGATGGCAGCCATGCGACAGACAAACAGAAGGGGTACTGGGCAGTTTAACAGACAGATGGGAAGGCTCATGGGTTGGGCAATTAGAGAGGACGGAGCAGTGGGACAGAGTGGGGAGGTTCGGGCCCTGAGGCAGGCAGTCGGATGGGGGAGTCCGGGCCGGGGCTTACCGACCAGGTGCCAGGCCTTGCGCGGGCCGAAGCGGGCGCAGCGGCCTGCGGCGCGGTCAGCCTCGAAGCCCACGAGGGGCGTGCACAGCCCGTCGGCCACCTGACCCAGCAGCAGCAGCAGGCCGGCGCCGCGCGAGCTGTAGGCGCGCACCGAGTGCAGGTAGAGCAGCAGGTAGGTGAACCACATGGACGCGCAGAGGTCGTTGAGGAAGTGGCCCACGGCGTAGCTCAGCCGCGCGACCAGGGACAGCGGCCGCAGGGACGCCCCCGTTCCGGCCGTCGGGGGCCCCGGGCCCATGGCGGCGCTCCGGGATCGGCCCGTCCGTCCGGCGCCGGCAGACAGGACCCCCGGCCCGGGCTGCCCGCGCCCTACTCTCCCTGCTTCTCTGCCCTCCTCCACCCCGCCCGCCCCGCCGAACGCTTTTGCGGCGACAAAGCCGGTGGACCCGAGACTAGCTCGGGAGGGGCGGGGAATCCCGGGAGCGGCGTCCGCGCCCGCCAATCGGGGCCGCGGGCCGGGACGGAAAGCCAATCATCACGAAGAGAGGCGTGGTCTCGGGGTTAGCCCGGCCTCGACGCCCGGCACCGACGGGGCTGCTGGGTCCTAGCGCCCGACGGGTTCACAGTGGTATGCGGACCCTCCCACGGAGGTGGGGGGCGACGCCAAGGGCACCCTAATCACACCCCCGTCTCCAGGCCCGCGCCATCTCAGCCTGCCTGCAAATTTACGAGGCCTGCCTGCTGTAGGCCGGGGCAAACGGGGTGGGTTCGGGGCGTGGGTGGGTGGCAGAGAGGTCTGAGTCCGACCTCACCTCTCTTGGCGTCCGGTGATTTCCCGACGCGGAGAGACCCAATCGGATGCAGGGAGGACGCATTAGTTCTAATTATTTAGTTATTAACGATAATAATGGGGATAATCAGAATTTTAACACCAGCTGGCATTTAATGAGCGCTGACTGTGCCGAGCGCCCCACGTGGATTTTCTCATCCCAGCAGAGGAGGCGGGGCAAATCTCCGATTTCACAGGCGACAAACCCGCCCAGAGAGGGGACGCAGGTGCTCTGGGGCGCACAGTGAGTCAAGTGCATGCGACTCTGAGGCCTGTGCTCTGGACCCCTCCCCATCCTCCTTCCAACAGCCCTCCCACGATTGGGTCACTACGCACGCAGTTTCAAGTTCCTCCAAGCGTAGGGTGCAGCTCCCCCGGCCTCCGGGCCTCCACCAGCAGTGGTTTAAAACCTGCACTCTGGAGCCAGAGTCACGGGATCCAGACCCAGCCCGCCCCCCAGCTCTTCCGGCTGGGACGAGTCCATTTCGTGGGGCCTCAGTCTCCCGAGCTCTAGAATGGGTATAATGTATGTTTAAAAGGATATAAGCGTTATCTTTTTTTTTTTTTGGCCTCACCGCGCGGCAGGTGGGATCTTAATTCCCTGACGAGGGATGGAACCCGCGCCCCCTGCAGTGGAAGCGGGGAGTCTTAACCACTGGACCAGCAGGGAAGTCCTTTAAGCGTTCTCTCAATATTCTCAGCCAGAAAGGCTTTCCAGCACCCTCTCCTCCCACCTCGGTTATTACTCCGGGTTCCACAGTGTCCTGGGCTGCCCCCATCACAACGCTGACACCTCCTCCTCTCCCCGCCCCAACTGTAACTCTCACCCACTGGACCATGATCCCTGTGAAGGCAGGAACCGGGTCCGTCTTAGTCACTGCGTTGTCCCCAGCGATGCCTGGCACACAGTAGGAACTCAAGAAACATCTGTCAAACGATTGAATGGTGGACATACAGGCAGAGAATCAGAAATGCAGACAGAAATTGGGAAACAGAGGGGAACCCACTTATAAACTTGAAGCCCAGGCAGCCCAAGGGGTGCCTGGCCCAGACGCCCACACTGACGCAGACCACCCACAATTCTTTCATGAAAAGGAGCCTGAAAAACTGGTGTGGATGGGGAATAGTGGCTCCAAGAGAGATAGCCTGGCAGGGGAAGAAAGGAGATAAGGGGTAGACCCAGATCTTTGATAAATGGATTAGGAGAGATAAGAACCACAAGTCTTTCCTCCCTGCTGGGCATGCTCCCCTTCGATTTCTCCGAAGGAAATGGAAGACGACTTTTAAAATTACTAGCCTAGGGACTCCCCTGGTAGTACAGTGGCTGAGACTCTATGTAGTTCCCAGTGCAGGGAGCCCAGGTTCGATCCCTGGTCGGGGAACTAGATCCCACATGCTGCAACTAAGAGTTCGCATGCTGCAACTAAAAAAAGATCCTGCATGCCACAACTAAGACTCAGTGCAGCCAAATAAATATTAAAAAAAAAAAACTAGGCTAAGCTTTTTATTTGCATTCCTCCTCTCCTTTCATCCCTCAAAACTTCACACCCATTTTTTTAAGTCTTTATTGAACTTGTTACAATATTGCTTCTGTTCTTTTTTTTAATATATATAAACGTATTTATTTTTGGCTGCACTGGGTCTTTGTTGCTGCGCGCGGGCTTTCTCTAGTTGCGGCGAGCAGGGGCTACTCTTCGTTGCGGTGCACGGGCTTCTCATTGTTGTGGCTTCTCTTGTTGTGGAGCACGGGCTTCAGTAGTTGTGGCACGTGGGCTCAGTAGTTGCAGCTCGCAGGCTCTAGAGCACAGGCTCAGTAGTTGTGGCGCACGGGCTTAGTTGCTCCGCGGCATGTGGGATCTTCCCAGACCAAGGCATGAACCTGTGTCCCCTGCATTGGCAGGTGGATTCTTAACCCCTGTGCCACCAGGAAAGTCCCCACACCCATTTTACAGATGAGGAAACTGAGGCTCAGCAGACGTCCCTTGCCAGAGGGCAAGCAGCTAACAAGAGGCGGATTCAAGTTTCCAACTGGGCTCCCTGTGACTTCCAATATCTTTGAGTTATTTATTCACTGGCAGGAGAGAGCCCACCTGGAGGGAAAGGTGGCTCAGTTTTCCCTCTTATCCGCCTCCTGTGTGGGTCAGGAACACAAGACGTCATCCCCGCAGCCCCTTGGGGCAGATGCAGCAGGGGAACGAGGGGATGTTTGGCAGAGGCACCCGCACAGCTCTGATCTCTGGGTCCTTACGCTGTTAGAACCAGCTAGTATTTCCTGGCCCTGACTCTGTGGGGAAGGCAGGAACAAAGCTGATTCTGACCCTGGGGGAGCCAGGGAGCTGCCTCCGGAGCATCATCATTCATTCATTCATGAACTCATTCATTCATTCATGAACTCATTCATTCAGTGGATCTGGTCTCAGGCTGAGCAATGCTGGACCCCCAAAGCTTCTGAAGCCCCTAGTCTTAAGGTGGGGGGGTGGAGCCACACCCTCCGATCCCCCCGTGGTCAGTGCTGGGGCTGGAAGAATCAGACCAAAAAGGGTGATTGAGTGGCAGAGGAGGAGTTGGGACGTTACCCCCAGGTCACTGGAGCCACAGTAGAGTTTTTAGAAGCGGGGAGGGTCAGATAAAAAGTCTGTGGGGGTGAGGGTGAGGGCGGTTTATTCCAAAGCAGGCCTCAGCTGCGTGGGTGGGACACCAGTGGAGGGCATACATGACCGGAATAAGAGGTGGGGGCAGACTTGCTGGGAAGATCAGAGAAGGCCATTGCCTAGGGGAAGGAATGACGGGAAGGAGAGATAAATGCCCAGCCCTCAGGGAAGGACAGAAGGACGGACAGGCTTGTGGTCAGGAGAATCTGGACATCCTTTGATGCCCCCAGAGCATCCCCAGCGTCCTCAGACGCGCCAGAACCGCGTCTCCCCTCCTCCCAGCTGGAGATCAGATGTCCCGGTGGCCGCTGTCCAGCCTCAGGAGAGGTGCTTGCTTTGATCTTCTTCTGACCCAGGTCATAATGGGGGGTGGGGGGGCACTCGGAGAGGGAGGGTTCGGACGGAGGCTCAGAAGAAATTTCCTTAGATCCCTGGGTGGCTGTGCAGAGCCCACAGCCAAGACCAAACCCAGGCAGTTTCATGCAAGCCACCGGGCCTCAGTTTCCCTTTCTGTGAAATGGAGGTGAGAGTAGCAACTCTGAATAGAGTTCTTGGGAGGCCTTAGGGAGATCAGACAGGTAAAGAACTTCTTGGGCCCTAGAACAGGGTTTCTCAAGCTGGCCAGTATTGACAGTTGGCACTGGATTGTTCTCTGTGGTGAGGGCTGGCCTGGGCATTGCAGCATCTCTGGTCCCCACCCACCCCCGGCCCCAGTCGTGACAACCAAAATTGTCTCTAGACATCGGGCAGGGGCAGGGGAGGGGGCGAATTGCCCCCAGGTGGGAACCACTGCAGTAGAAAATTCTCTGTAACAGGGGCTTCAGTCTCCCTGGACAAGACTAGCCAATGCTTGTCTGTCCTTCCATCCTACCCTGAGGGCTGGGCATTTATCTCTCCTTCCTGTCGTCATCCCTACCCCTAGGCAGGGCCTTCTCTGATCTTTCTGAGCACTGTGCCCTGAATTAAACTCATTACAGTGAATTGAACTCATTATATCCTTCCAACGACCTCATAAAGGCAGACATGGTTATTATCCTACTTCACAGAGGGAGCAAACTGAGGTGCAGAGAGTTTTGATAAATTGCCCAGCTGGGGCTCAGCGCCACCTCCCTGAGCTCCTGAGGGTCCAGCAGCAGTGGGGGTGCCCCCTCCTCAGAGGTCTGAGACCCCTGTCTCCACACCCCTTCGTTCCGGCAGCTGATACCTCTGTGTTTCCCTTTTGCCTTCTCGGCCCTTCGATGCCAATGAAAGCAATCCCCTGTATTAAATTCACTCTGTAAAAAAGCCTGAGCAGGGCTGGGATATCCTGGGAGCACCGACAACACCCTGATCCTTCCTGGGGGTGGAGAGAAGTTGAACCACCCTATGTTGGCAAATAAGCATCAAAAACATCAACAGGGGACTTCCCTGGTGGTCCAGTGGTTAAGACTCTGACTTCCAATGCAGGGGGAGCAGGTTCAAACCCAGGTTGGGGAGCTGAGATCCTACATGCCTCAGGCCAAAAAACCAAAACATAAAACAGAAGCAATATTGTAACAAATTCAATAAAGACTTTAAAAATGGTCCACATCAAAAAAATCTTAAAAAAAAAAAAAGTAAATGGGGGACTTCCCTGGCGGTCCAGTGGTTAAGACTCCATGCTCCCAATTCAAGAGGCACAGGGTTGACCCATGGTCCTGGTCGGGGAACTAAGGTCCCACATGAGCATGGCGTGGCCAAAAAACATAAAAATAAAAAAATAAACGGGAGGCACCACACCCCAGTAATTTCATGTCTTCCTACCTACCCTGGAAAAGCCGACCAGGGGCATCAGACAGCAAGTTGGGAACGTTTGAAGCAGGGGCTGCAATACAGTCATATCGAGAAGGACCAGAACCTGCATCAGCCAGGGCTCATTAAACAGGCGGTGATGCGGTCCTGCTGTGGAATGTTACCCAGCGCCAGAGGGAACGAGGCACTGCTCTGGACCTCACATATAAAACCACTGGGAGAAAGGCTATGGACTCACAGTTTGCAGGTGACGTTCACAGCATGATGGCCATGTGATCCCAAAAAGCAAGATGTGAGCTCACATTCCTTATAGGGATACATTCACACTCGTGTGTGTGTTTGTGTGTGTGTGTGCGCACGCACATGTGTTGTGTGTTTTTGTTTTTTTAATTAATTTATTTATTTGGCTGTGCAGGGTCTTAGTTGTGGCACACGGGATCTTCGTTGCCACACACGGGATCTTTGGTTGGGGCACGTGGGATCTAGTTCCCTGACCAGGGATCGAACCCGGGCCCCCTGCATTGGCAGCGTGGAGTCTTAACCACTGGACCGCCAGGGAAGTCCTGCACGTGTTGTGTTTTGCACTGTGTCCCCCCAACATTCCTAGGTGAAAGTCCTAACCCCCAGGACCTCAGAATGTGACCTTATTTGGAGATAGAGTCACTGTAGATGATGTAATGATGAGTCACAGCTGGAGCAGAGTGGGCCGTAGTACTACATGACCGGTGACCTTAGAAAAAGGGGAAATTTGGACACAGACACATACGCATAGGGAACATCATGTGCGCATGAAGGCAGAGATGCCGTGATTCTTCTACAAGTCAAGGAACGCCGCAGATTGCCAGGGAAACCCGGAAGCTGGGAGAGCACACAGAGCATGGGACAGACTCATGGCCTCAAAAGGAACCAGTCCTGACCAAGCCCTTGATCTTGGACTTCTGGCTCCCAGAACTGTAGCCCTAGGAGACTCATAGAGTGCGTGCGTGCGTGCGTGCGTGTGTGTGTGTGTGTAGGAGAAGTTTTGCTAAGAAATGTAACAAGCTGATAATGGAGAGTATGGTGGAGGTATGGTGGCCTTCATACACTACTTTAATTTTGTACAAATGAAATGAATTTGCACATTATTTGCATAATAAAATTAATTTTGTAAACAAAGACATTTAAGCCATCCTTAACAGATCTCATATTTCTAGGACCACAAATCGGGATACTCTTCCTGATTTCATACTATAAAAATTTCCAAATGGAGCGTAGAAATGAATGCAAAGAAACTAGCATGAGGGCCTCCCTGGTGGCGCAAGTGGTTGAGAGTCCGCCTGCCGATGCAGGGGATACGGGTTCGTGCCCCGGTCTGGGAGGATCCCATATGCCGCGGAGCGGCTGGGCCCGTGAGCCATGGCCGCTGAGCCTGCGCGTCCGGAGCCTGCGCGTCCGGAGCCTGTGCTCCGCAACGGGGGAGGCCACAACAGTGAGAGGCCCGCATACCGCAAAAAAAAAAAAAAAAAAAAAAAAAAGAAACTAGCATGAAATTATATGACATTAGACAGCTAGAGTTCCTGGTTTTACTGAGAGCTAGGACTTGAGAGAACATTCTTGCTAAGAAAAACCTATTTATAATTTGGGAGCAAAAGGATCTGCTTTTAGATAAGCGTATGAAGGATGTAAAGTCAAACAGCAGAAATGCTACTTCTTACATGTTGCTTGTTGGGTGGTGGTGTGTGTGTCTGGATTGCATGCATTGGACTGAATGCAATTCAGTTTGGACTCAAGACACTTTTGTTTTCTCTAGAAAATACCCACATAGCAAGGAATTTGTCTTGATGCCAAAGAGCTCCAAACTTCTTTCAAAATCAACCTCAGTAGGGACTTCCCTGGTGGCGCAGTGGTTAAGAATCCGCCTGCCAATGCAGGGGACATGGGTTCGAGCCCTGGTTCGGGAAGATCTCACATGCCGCGGAGCAACTAAGCCCGTGCGCCACAGCTACTGAGCCTGCGTGCCACAACTACTGAAGAGAAGCCACCGCAATGAGAAGCCCGCACACTGCAACGAAGAGTAGCCCCTGCTCGCCGCAACTAGAGAAAGCCCGCGCAGCAACAAAGACCCAATGCAGCAAAAAATAAATAAAATAAATTTAAAAAAATCAACCTCAATAAATTGGAATGTTGGGATTGACATACACACTACTATTTATAAAACAGATAACTAATAAGGGCCTACTGTATAGCACAGGGAACTCTACTCAATCCTCTGTAATGGCCTATATGGGGAAAGAATCTAAAAAAGAGTGCCTATATGTATATGTATAACAGATTCACTTTGCTGTACACCTGAAACTAATACAACATTGTAAATCACCTCTACTCCAATAAAAAATTTAAAAATCAAGCTCAAAACCTTTCATTTCTTTTTGATACACAGGAAGACCCCTGAACTCCTTGTGTGGTACCTTGGGAGTGGAAGGACAGTTTCTATGCCAACACCAGCCTTGTCAATCAAGCCAAAGAGGCGGGGCTCAGAGGGCGGGTCTTCCCCTGTCTTCTAGCTTGGAATTCTCACCTAGATGTTGATAGTTTCTAACCCAGCAGAGAGGCAAGCGAGAGTGGGAAGTGCCACATCGGATGAAGCAACGGAGCAGGGTGTGGAATCTGGGTCTGTCAAGATTCCGGGGAATTGCTCATCTTCCTCAGCCCTGGGCTGGCTCTTCGAAATACAGGTTCATTGTGATTTAATTCACACACCAGATAATGCACCCATTTAAAGTGTACAGTTGCGTGGGTTTTAGTATGTTTAAAGAGTTATGCAACCATCACCACAGTCTAATTTTGGAACATTTTGAGCACCCCCAAAAGAAACCCCGTGCCCATTAGCAATTACTCTCCATTGCCCCTCCCCAGTGATTCTCTAGCCCCAGGCAACCACTAATCCACTTCCTGTCTCTCTGGCGTTGCTGGTTCTGGACAATTCACATAAATGGAATCATACACTGTGTGGGCTTTTGTGATGGCATCTTTCATTGAGCCTAATGTTTTCAAGGCTTATCCTTGTTGTAGCATGAATCAGCAATTTATTCCTTTTTATGGCCAATGATATTCTATCGGATGGATGGACCACAGCATTTATCTGTTCATCAACTGATAGACATTTGGGTTGTTTCCGCTTTAAAAAATTTTTTTTTAAATTTTATTTATTTGGTTGTGCTGGGTCTTGGTTGCAGCAGGCATGCTCCTTAGTTGTGGCTCACCAGCTCCTTAGTTGTGGCATGCATGTGGGATCTAGTTCCCTGACCAGGGATCGAACCCTGGCCCCCGGCATTGGGAGCACAGGGTCTTAACCACTGCGCCACCAGCGAAGTCCCTGTTTCCACTTTTGCACTAGTGTGAATCTTGCTGCTGTGAACATTCATGTACAAGTGTCTTTGTGGACGTATGTTTTTTAATTCTCTTGGGTATATCCCTAGGAGTGCAATGGATGGATCGCATGGTAACTCCATGGTTTGTTTTTTTAACCTTTTGAGGAACTGCCAGACTGTTTGCCAAAGCTGCTGCACCTGCCTATTAGAAATTTACATGATTCATTTATTTGTTTATTCAACATATATGTATGGAGAGCGCCTGTGGGCACTGTTCTGGGTGCTGGGAATATAGCAATGAGCAAACAGGCAGCTCACAGGGAGCAAACGAACATATGGAGAAAAGATAAGACGAGATGGGGTACAAGCCTGGGAAAGTCTCACTGAAAAGGGGGCCATTTAATCTGGGGGAAGGGCACTCCAGGTGGAAGAAAGAGCGAGTGCAAAGGCCCAGAGGTGGGAATGAATGAAATGTAGGTATCTGAGGAACATCGAGGTAGCCGGTGCTGAGTGAGGAGGAAAGTGCAGGGAGGTGAGAGCCGGAAGGTGATGTCGGCAGATTGTTTAGGTTCTAATGGGCCATCATGAGCACCCAGTAACCACAACTAGCATCCTGGGGTCAGAGGCAACCCCAGTCCAGGCTGTAAGAAGATCAGGCTGCTGCCTGGGGGCCCCCAAGATCCCAGGGCAGAGTCTCCTGGCCCTCCATCTTCACGAGGTCCTTGCAGTTTTCCTGTTCACACCACCTTTTCTTAAATGCTTCCGGCCCAGCTCCCGGTCTCATCCTCGCAGCATCCCAACCTCCTGGTCCTGAACACCGTGCAAAATCCCCATTGCACAGGAGAGAAAGCAGAGGCCCCTTCACAGGAAGGAGAGTAGCCCCTGCATCCAAAGGCCCCCGGCTCAGAGCAGGGCGGGGCACGGCGGGGGCGCCGGGGGCTACAAGTTCTGTCAATAAACGGGAAATTTCCCCGCCAGGTTTGCTAAGAACAGGTCCCCACCTTGCCGTGGGTAAGGGGCTGCTCCGAAAGATCTTAATCCCTCCCCTAGCAACCTGCCGCCGTCCCAGGGCAACTAGGGCGGGGCTCAACTCGGAGTCACAGGTCCCCGGATCCTGCAGGGGCGGGGGAGTCTCGCCTTCAGAGGGGGAGGAGGAGTCCGCGCCGCGCCTACTGGCCCTTTAAGAAGCTCCTCCTTGCGATGCTTCAAAGCATCCTGATTGGTCCCGAGGGCCGCCGAGCGCAGCCGAACTTGACGCACCCGCCTGCAGCGTTCCCTACTTACCTCCCACGCGGCTCAGCGGCCGTCCCAGCCAATCACCTACGGGCGCGCCGACCCTCATCTGCATGGTCACGCCCCAGGGGAAGGGCATACCCAATCCGACCGCTCGCCGAACCGTCATTAGCATGCCGGGGACGGGCCAGGGCGGGGCGGACGGCAGGGGTGGGTGGCAGGGGCGGGCTCGGCGCGGTTGGTTGGAGCGTCGTAGCAGCCGAGAGGTCCGGGAAAGTTTCTTTGGAGGTGAAAACAGCCGCGGAACTCGGGGCCCTGCGGGGGGGCAGGGGCGCGGGGGTCCAGGGGCCGGAGCGGGGCCCCTCCCGGGCCGGGGGGGTGCGGACCCGGGCCTCCTGGGGGGGCGATTGCCCAACAAAGGATCCTTGGGGCGCCCGCCCTCGAGGGCCTCCCCGCCCCCGGTTCCGGCCCCCCCAGGCGCCCCGGACCCGGCTTTCCGGGGCTCCCCAGCCCGGCCCCGCCGTCACCGGCTTGGGCGGCCTTCACTCGGCCACGCGTCTACGTTCCAGGTGCGGCCGGGAGTGGCTATGTCCCACGGTCCCAAGCAGCCCGGCGCGGCCGCCGCGTGAGTGCGACATCCCCTCCCCCCAGCCCACTCGGAGCTGCAGCCTAGCCCCCATCTCGTCCCGTTGGAGCTCCTCGACCCCCGCCCCCCAGGGTCTTGACTTCCCCGACTTGGGGCAGGCCCTCCCCCTCGGGCCCCCACGGGCTTCTCCCCCAAACCTCCGGGCTCCAGTTCCTTTCAGGGGTCCCCTGCTAGCCTCCCCTAGTGCTCTTGCCCGAACCCTGGATCCTGACCTCCTCTGACCCCTGCTTCCAGAACTCAGGCCCCTAGCTGCCAGCGCTAGCGTCGTGGGGGCGTGGGTGGCCCTGACGTCCCGTGGCTCTAGTCTCTCCCACGCCCCCTGTGGCCCCCCCTAGTGCTTCTGCCTCAACCCCCGGATTCTGACCCTCTCAGAGCCCTCCTCTGAGGGAGGACTCGGGCCCCTCGCTGTCAACTCCGCCGTCGGTGTTGGGGAGTTGGGGTGACCCTGGCTTCCCATGGCTCCAGGCCGGCGAGCGGTAAGGCTCCAGGACAGCATGGGGGCTTCGTGGTGGCTGTCAAGCAAGAGCGCGGCGAGGGCCCGAGGGCCGGAGAGAAGGGGTCCCATGAGGAGGAGGTGAGAGTCCCTGCACTGTGGTGGCGGCGGCCCTTAGTCTTGAAGCTCCGCCCCGAACTCAATTTGAATTCGCTGTGGCTCCGCCCACAGTCCAGATTTCCCTCCAGATGCTGAGGCCCCGCCCTGTGCCAGATACCACGCCCCAAGAGCTCCACTGCCACTCTAAGTCCAGGCCCCGCCCACTGCCCAGGGATCGAAGCCAGTACGGAAGCCACGGCCACAACGAGGCCACGCCCACAACACAAGCCAGCCCCATCCCTGGGCTGATCCTCTGTCCCCAGTACTTCTCTGATCCCTTCACCCCTGGCCAGGGGTCTCTTAACCCCACTCTCCCAACCCTGAACCCTGACCAGGCCATACTTCCAGGCCTTCTGGGTCCTACCTCGTAGTTAGGCCCCGCCCAAGTCTTTCAGGGCCCCGCCCCTTCCCCTCTGGGCCCGGCCCCAGCCCTCCAGGCCCCTCCCAACGGCGCGGCTGGGTTCTGCAGCCGGTGAAGAAGCGCGGCTGGCCCAAAGGCAAGAAGCGGAAGAAAATCCTGCCGAATGGGCCCAAGGCACCTGTCACCGGCTACGTGCGCTTCCTGAACGAGCGGCGCGAGCAGATCCGGACGCGCCACCCGGACCTGCCCTTCCCTGAGATCACCAAGATGCTGGGCGCCGAGTGGAGCAAGCTGCAGCCGGCGGAGAAGCAGGTGGGGACGGCTCGGGACCACTGACCTTCCCTCACCCACTCAGATACCCCCCTGCAGCCACTTACCCCAAAGGAACAGGTGGGGAGGGTCCTTCGTTCCTCCTGGACTCCAGGACCTGGAGAATTGACCACCCATTAGCTCTCTCCAGCTTGTTGAAGGGAGGGGAGAGTAGCAGTAGGCTGGAATAGACATAAAACGTAATAAACGTTAGACTAAAGAAGTAGGGGTGGGGGCTGGATTTCTGTTAGAAACCTTATGGTTTTTAAGTTCTGGTAATTAATTTAAAAATTGCAAAAACATCAAGGAAACGTTAGCACCAGCTTGCACCCTCTACCCTGGGATTTCAACAAGCAAAATGCGTTCGGGAGGGCAGTCCAGCCTGGAGGTGGTAGCCTGCAGACACTCAGACACCAGGGAGTGGTTTATAAAGGCTGGAATTGGGGTGAGGTCGCTGAGGTCAGGGAGTTGGGAGGTGGCCTGAGCAGCAGCCTGAAGGGTGGGGTTTTGTCTGGAGGGCAGTAGGGCGCTGTGGGAAGGCGCAGCACAGTGAGCTGAGTGATGGAGATGGGGTCTTGGCCTGCGAGGGCTACGCTGCCCCTGGGCTGGGCCGAGCCTTCTCATGCTGCCCCCGCCAGCGGTACCTGGACGAGGCAGAGCGGGAGAAGCAGCAGTACATGAGGGAGCTGAGGGCGTACCAGCAGTCGGAAGCCTACAAGATGTGCACGGAGAAGATCCAGGAGAAGAAGGTCAAGAAAGGTGCGGAGGGCCCCAGCCCCCAGGCAGCTGAGTGCCTGCTCTGAGATGGGTGACCCAGGCAGGCCAACCTACCCCCTCCAAAGGGCTCTCATGGTCCCGTGGGAACAAGACACACATAACCAGACAGTTGTGAGTGAATAGGGCTGGTCAGCACTGAGATTGGGCACATACAGATGCGGGGGCGGGGGGAGGGGGCCAGGTGGGGATCTTGACCCAGGATGAGTAGGGCTGACTAGGGGAGGGGAATGATGGTGTTCCAGGCAGGGGGAACAGCACGTGCAGAGCAAAGCGTGGGGTCCGAGGAGACCTGGGAGGCTCACCCTGCCCTCCTCCCTCCCCCACCAGAGGACTCCAGCTCCGGGCTCATGAATACCCTTTTGAATGGACACAAGGTAAGCTTCCCTCCTCCAAGGAGGACACCTGGGCAAGAAAGGTCTGGGAGGCAATTAGACCTCTGGGTGAGTGAGGACCATCGCTCCTGGGATGAAGTGAGCGCCCGGTCCAGATGTGTGCAAGCAGAGGCTGGACAGCCACACAATGGGAAGGCTGTAAAATGGACTCTGACCCAGGTGGCCTGAGGAGACCCTCCCAAGCTTAGGGGATGTCCCAGAGGGGGTGTGGCTGCCCTCCCACCCCCTCCCAAAAATATTGCCACCTTGTCCTGTCGTCCCAGGGTGGAGACTGTGACGGCTTCTCCACTTTCGACGTCCCCATCTTCACGGAAGAGTTCTTGGACCAAAACAAAGGTGAGCGCTGACCACAGGTTCTTGGAGCAAGTGTTCGGCCCAGAGGGCGCCAAGGGGGTAGGCAGTGGGTGCCGTCCTCCCCTGCCCCCGTAGACCAGAGAGCTGAGGTGTGGGGCCGGAGGCAGAGCAGTGACGGAAGGCCTGGCGTGGGGCACAGCGAGGGGCAAAGCGCGGCTGAGGGAAGGCAGGGAAGCGCCAGGATCTGACCCGGCTCCCCGCCTACAGCGCGGGAGGCGGAGCTGCGGCGCCTGCGGAAGATGAACGTGGCCTTCGAGGAGCAGAACGCGGTGCTGCAGAGGCACACGCAGAGCATGAGCAGCGCACGCGAGCGCCTGGAGCAAGAGCTGGCGCTGGAGGAGCGGCGGACACTGGCGCTGCAGCAGCAACTCCACGCGGTGCGCCAGGCACTCACCGCCAGCTTCGCCTCGCTGCCGGTGCCGGGTGCGGAGGCCCCGCCCCCAACCGACCTAGCCCCGCCCCCTCCCACCCCCGCGAGTTCCGCCCCGCTAACTCCGCCCTCGACTACCTCGGGCTCCGCCCAGGCTACTGCCAGTCCCGCCCCCTCTGGCCCGGCTCCGCGAGCCCTACCCCTTACCCCCTCACCAGTCTCTTCACAAACCCTCACCTCCCTCTCCTCCGCCGCGCCCCTGCGGACCCCGCTCTCGACTACCCGATCCCCTCCCGCCCCGCTGCCCGACCTTGCTGCGCCAGCCCCGCCCACGCTGGCCCTCGCGCCCCGCCTCTGACCCCCTCCCCTCATGCCAGTCTTCCGCGTTCTTTCCTCAGCTGACCTGGGCCAACTTCCCCTCCCCCACTAGCCCCCGCATCCCCCCCCATCACGACCCCGCCCTCTCCAACTTCCTTCGTCTGATCCCTGCCACAGCTGACCTTGATTTCCCCGGGTCCAGACACCCTGACCGCGCCCGCCCGGCCCCACTGAAGTGCGCCCCTGACCCTCTCCCTAGGACCCCGCGCTTACAGACCCCCACCCTCTGATCTCTGCTTCGGTGGAGACCCCACCGCGGTGACTCCTCCGCTGGGCTCGTCTGACGGGTCTCCCCCCCCCAGGCACAGGCGAGACGCCCACGCTCAGCACCCTGGACTTCTACATGGCGCGGCTGCACGGTGCCATCGAGCGCGACCCCGCGCAGCACGAGAAGCTCATCGTGCGCATCAAGGAGATCCTGGCCCAGGTCGCCAGGTGTGTGCCCCAGCTGGTCTGCCCCCAGGCCCGTTCAGCCCAGCTGGGGCTGCTTTGCGTAGGGGCTGCCTCAGGCTAGACCTTCGCTGGCTGGACCCGGAGAAATAGACTAGCTTTAGGCCTCCAGCGGGGTTTCTGGGGTCTGTGGGTGCTGCCCAGTGGGATCTGGCTGCCGGCTCTTTTTCGGAGGGCATAGCCCACGCGGGATCTACTAGGTGGGGCTGGTTTGATGCAGGTGGCTAATGGCCTAGCCCCTGGGGGCGCTGATTCGGCCTGGTACTCTATTACGACTCTGGGGAATCATCCAGCACTCCCTTGGCCCAGGGGACCCGAGCTTCCCCAAAGCTTCAGGGTGGGTTTTTCTGGGTGGCTCCCAGCTGCCCAGGATAGGTGGGGTCAACTCCAGGCCCCCCACCCTGGCATCTGAAGGAGCAGAGGAGGATGGCCTCTAGGGTACCCAGGAAGGGGGTGGGACTGAGATGATGGGGGTCCCCCCTCACAGATCTTCTCCCTTCTGTCACAGTGAGCACCTATGAGGGTGTCTGCCACCCCATGATCCAGAGAAGACCAAGCCCTGGTCACGGCCCCTCCCCCACCCCCACCCCATGGAGGAGGGGTGCGGGTCCATCCTTTGGGGCCAGGCCCAATCCTGCACCTTGGGGGCTCCAGCCCCCCTGAAATTAAATTTCTACAGCATCCCTCTAGCTTTCAGTCTCCCCAGCACCCCAACCCAGAAAAATCGCCCACCACACACAGCACACATAGAACCCCATGGCCCCGGGGCCCAGCGAGGCCTGCTCGACCCACAGGGCACATCACACTACACGGATGTGGGAACACCACGCGTGGACAGCGTGACCCGGGACAGGAGGAGACCCACAGCCGCTCATACGCCCAGTGTGGGGAGAGTTACACACCCTACACCACCTCTCCAGAACCAGTCCCTGGATACAGGGCAGAGAAAACTCACACCTGACACACTGGGACTCCTGCCTGGCAGGTGTCACCCTAAGTATCCACATGGCCAGGCACGCTGCAGGGACACACTCTCACACTCCGGGCGGGGCCCTCTACCGTCGCCCTCACATTCCTGCACCCCAGAATGCGGGGGTTGGTACTGACCACCCCACCCTCATCCAGCTGAGGGACCCCCGTGGAGGGGGCCCCTTTGCCACTGCTCAATTGGACTTTTTAAATAAAAATGGAATTTGAATTTCAAGCTTGTGCGTGTGTGTCTTTTGGAGGGAAGCAGGCCAGGACCTTCTGTTGGGGCCCGAAGCCTACTCTCCCCAGCCCCTGGCAACCAGGAATCCACTTGCTTTTTTTTTTTTTTTTTTGGCCACACCACGTGGCATGTGGGATCTTAGTTCCCCGACCAGGGTTGGAACCCATGCTCCCTGCATTGGCATCCCGGAGCCTTAACCACTAGACCACTAGGGAAGTCCCACGAATCCACTTTCTGTCTCTGGATCTACCTGTTCTGGACATTTCATATAAATGGAATCACATGCTGCATGTCCTTTTGTGTCTGGATTCTCTCACTGAGCATAGTGTTCTCAAGGTCCATCCACATTGTAGTGTATGTCAGCACTTCACCCCTTTTCCTGGCTGAATAACATTCCATTGCGTGGATGGGCCATGTTGTGTTTATCCAGCATCTGTTGATGGCCATTTGGGTTGTTCCCACCTTTTGGCTGTTGTGAATCGTACTGCTGAGAACATGGACGTACAGGTTTTTGTCTGAACGCCTGCCCTCACTTCTGGGTAGATCCTGAGAAGCAGACTTGCTGGGTCAGATGGCAATTCTATGCTTAACTTATTGGGGGACCCTCAGAGACTTCAGCCTTTAATGGAATGTTTGGGGCAGCTTCAAAATTCTGGGGAGTAATTTAACAAGCACTGATGTTACTGGTTGAATTTTGTCCCCTCCAAAGAAAATCTTGAAGCCCTAACCCCCAGAACCTCAAAATGTGACCGTATTTGGCAATAGGTCACTGCAGTTAAGATGAGGTCATCTTGGAGTGGGGCAGCCTCTAATCCAATATGACTGATGTCCTTATAAGAAGATAAAGATTTGGACACAGACGCAGAGAGGAGACAGCCATGTGACAACGGAGGCAGACACAAGCAAAGCACGCCTCCCAGGAATGCCAAGGATGACCAGCCACCAACAGAAGCCAGGAGGGGCAGGAAGGATGCCACCCAGGGTGTCAGAGGAGCTTGGCCTTGCTGATTTCTAGCCTCCAGAACTGTGAGAGAGTATATTTCTGTTGTTCATAAGCCAGCCACTTGGTGGTACTTTGTTTCGGTTGTCCCAGGAGACTCGAAAAACGATACTGTCACACACCCACGTCCAAGTGTGTGCTCCCTCGTCTCACCCCCTCCCTGGCTCCGTACCCTCATCCCAAATTTGGCGTTTACCATTCCTGGGCAGGTCTTTACCTACTTTTAGCACAAAAGGACGTCTTCCCACAAGAGTACCATTTTGATGGATTTTGGGGGGGTTCGTTTTCTAAAGGTTCGAAAGTAGACGACTCTGTGGTTTCTAGTTTAATCACAAAGTTGTGCAGCCACCAGCCCAACTTAATTCCAGAACATTTTCATCACCCCCAAAACAAACCCCCCTCCCGTTAGCCATCACTCCCCATCCTCCCCTCCCCCAGCCCCAGGCAACCACGAATCCACTTTCTGTCTCCATGGATTTGCCTGTTCTGGACACTTCATCTAAACGGCATCACACGCTACGTGGCCTTTGTAATCTGGCTTCTTTCAATGAGCGTCACGTTTCCAAGGTTCATCTGTGCTATAGTGTGTATCCCATTTTGCACGTTTTTAAACTTTACATAAATTTTCTTACATCGTCCAAAGCCTTCTGCGACTTGCCTGTTTTCATCAATTCCTGGTTTCTGAGATTCATCCAAGGCAAAAGGCCTCTCTTTGGAGCTGCTATATGGCATTCCACTGCTGTTTATTGAGCCAACCAACGTTCCTGTTGGTGATGCCTGGATGCTGTGTTCCCAGGGGATTCTGAGAGGCGCCTCCTGGTGCCCACCGTGTGCCAGGATACAGCAGGGGATAAAAGAGACCAGAACTCCTGCCCTCCTGAAACTGACATTCCAGTTGAGGAGACAGAGGAAACACAAGATGAATAAATAAACTATCTGCTATGTCAGGTCATGCTCAGTGCTAGGGAGGAAAAAAGCCAGAAAGAGAGACTGGGAGGTGGTGATAGGAGGTGACAGCTGAGCCAAGAGCCGAAGGAGGTGAGGGAGTGAACCACTTGGAGATCTGGGCGATGTTCCAAGTGTAGGGGCACAGCCTGTGCAAAGGCCCTGGGGCAGGATAGTGCCTGGTGTGTTGAATGAACAGCAAAAAGGCCCGTGTGTCTGGAGCAGAGTGAGCAAGGGGGAGAGAGGGAGGTGGGGAGGGCAGGGAGGGGGCGGGGCAGGTTGTGCAGGGCCTTGTGCGCGGAGGGGAGGACTTGAGTTTTTACCCTGAGGGAGGTGGGAGCCCTGGAGGGCTGTGGGCAGAGGATGGACACGATGTGGCTCAGTTTATACCAGCGTAAGCGTCCTCCCCACTTCCTATGGTTGTCGCAAGGATTAAATGAGTGCGCCCAGCAGAGAGCAAGCGCCCGGGCACCCGCGGCTGCCCCATCCTTATTTGTGATCCTTATTTTTCCCGCTCCCCGGAGAGCTCACAGCTGGCCCTGGCAAGGCCGGCACACCTGGGGCCCGCCCCCCCCCCAACGGCCACCGCCGCCGCCCCCGCACTCCGCGGTGTCGCCTTCCCGGGAGGCTCGGGTTCCCGGATCCCCTTACCCGGGCGGCTCGGCTGTCGCTCCTTGGGACGGGGGAGGGGAGGCTGCAGGAAGCGGCGGATCCGGCGGCTGTGGCCGTGGCCCCAGTGGCCGAGCTCCTCCTGCCATGGAGACCACAGCGGCCCGCGAGGCCCGGGGGGCCGAGGCCCCACGCCTGCCCGCGCCCCCGCCCTCGCCCGCCGAGCCCCCGGCTGCGTCCCCCACCTCGGCCGCGCCCCGAACCCGCCCGCGCCTCGTCTTCCGCACGCAGCTGGCTCACGGCAGCCCCACGGGCAAGATCGAGGGCTTCACCAACGTCCGCGAGCTTTACGCCAAGATCGCCGAGGCCTTCGGGATCGCGCCCACCGAGGTGAGGCCCCCGGACCCCCAGCACCCGAGGCCCACCGGCTGACCGGGGGTAGGGGTGGACCCTGGACGCCGGGACTGGGGCCCCAGAACGCCCATCTTCGGATGGAGGGGACCCGATCTCCGGATCTCAGAGACGCACCTCTCAGATCCTGGGGTGCCCATACCCGGTGGACCCCCAGCGCAAAACATGAGCACGTCTTAGGGTTAATGGATGCCTACCTAGTTCGTCCAGGAAAACACTGGGCTGACCCAGCTAGGAGTGGACCCCAGCTCTCAGGGAAGCGCCTATGTTTCCTGGGCGCGGCTGCGGGGCTGTGTTTCCAGGCAGCCCCCTTTCAGGTGAGAAGTCAGAGGCCGCGGGGGGTCAGGGGCTGGGTTGTAGGGGCGCCTTGCAGCCCCGAGGGGGCGCCAGCAGATTTAGAACAGTTTTTAAAGATCGGGGGTGACAGGGCACCGAAGGGTTAAAAGGGGAAGTCTGGGGGGTGGGAGAGGGGCGTCCTCCTGCCCGAAGTCTCCTTCTCACCCTGCTCCCCATTCTGGGGGTCCCAGTCTCCTCGCTTCCCACCCCATTCTGAGAGGATCCCATACTCTGCCATTACACGTGACTGCGATCCTGGTAGGGGATGACTGGGGTCAGTTTCGTGCCTCTTTGCGCCTCGGTTTCCCTATCAGGCCCCTGAGCCCAACCCCCGGTTGTTCTGCGCAGACGGTGGGGGATGAGGTCTGTCATTAATTTTGGGCTCCCCCTCCCCTCGGGACAGATCTTATTCTGCACCCTAAACAGCCACAAAGTGGACATGCAGAAACTCCTAGGCGGCCAGATAGGGTTGGAGGACTTTATCTTTGCCCACGTGCGCGGCGAGACCAAAGAGGTGGAGGTCACTAAGACTGAGGACGCCCTGGGACTGACCATCACTGACAACGGGGCTGGCTATGCCTTCATCAAGGTGCCCGTGGGGGCGGGTGGCTTCCCGGGTGCCCCTCTCTGCCCCTCTCTGGTGTGAGCAGGACCTGAGAGGGGCCGCTGGGGTGGCCCTGTGAGTGACTCTGGGTCCCTGCAGAGGATCAAGGAAGGCAGCATCATCAACCGGATCGAGGCAGTGTGCGTGGGCGACAGCATTGAGGCCATCAACGACCACTCAATCGTTGGCTGCCGCCACTACGAGGTGGCCAAGATGCTCCGGGAGCTGCCCAAGTCGCAGCCTTTCACCCTGCGCCTGGTTCAGCCCAAGAGAGCCTTCGGTGAGGGCCACCTGGGGCCCAGGGGGCAGGCTGGTGGGGGGGGCAGGGAAGCTCTTCCAGAAATTGGTGCTCTGGATGCACCGGGTGGCAAAGGGTGGGGGGATGGGACAGGATGGAAGGTTCTAGATGCCTCTGGTGACAGGACAGGGAGCTTCTAGCACTGTATGAGGAACAGGAGGGTCATTTCTAGATTGTTATAGAGTTGGTCTGGGCATGGGGGTCGGGGGAGGCTTGGGAAGATTGGGAAAGGATGAGGAGGTATCTGGATCTATTTTGTAGCTGGTCTGGGAGCTTTTAAAGTACTGCTATGAGGCTCTGGTGAGTTCTTGAGAGTGACTCTCAAAGGGAGCTCTAGAATGGAGCTTTTCAAAGAGAAGTCTGTGACTGGTCCACGGATGAGATAAGGAGGTCCTCGTCGAAGAAGGATTCTTAACCTCAGCACTATTGACATTTGGGGCTGGATGATTGTTGTGGGGCGGTCTTGGGCACTGTCAGGTTCGACCTAACAGGTGCCAGTGTCTCCCCTGAGTTGTAACAATCGAAAGTGTCTCTAGGTATTGTCAATGTCACGGGGGGGGGGGCAAAATCACACTCCTCCCCCCCCCCCGCCCCCCGTGCCAGCTGGGTTGAGAACCTTGATCTAGAATGTAGATCATGTTGTTTAGTTCAGCAGACAATTGTTTTCCATAGGTAGACTTTCTCAAGGAAGGAAGCAGGATGCTAATTTCCATTCTGGCACAGTCTTCTTATCTCATCATGGACTGGCCCTTTGAGTCACCCTGTCCCAGAACAAGAGGTTCTAAAGGTGCCCTGGCCCATCTGGAGGGAGGTCCCAGGAGAGTGAGACAGGATGGGGTCCTAGATCTGCCCTGGAGCAGGACAGTGAACTCTGAGAGCCATGAGCAGGTTAGGAAGGGCCAATTCTAGAGCAAGGAGCTTTCTAGATTGATCCTCGGGGCTCAAGGAGAACCTTAAGCAGTCTCTTCTAGAGAAAGTCATTTTGAGAGGAGGCGGGAAATTTGAGGGAAGAAAGGATTCTCAAGCATGGTCCCTGAGGATTCACCCATGGACATAAGGAGGACTTTGAAGGGTAGGAAGGTTCTAGAAAGGCTCAGCTGGTGGCTTCTGAGTGTTTAGGAAGATATGGATCTGCCCAGAACACATGCACCTCCCCCACTCTGTCCCCTCCAGATATGATCGGCCAGAGGAGCCGGAGCAGCAAATGCCCCATGGAGGCAAAAGTCAGCAGCGGGAGGGAGACCCTGCGGCTTCGGTCTGGGGGGGCCGCCACTGTGGAGGAAGTGGTGAGTGGAGGGGAGAAGGGTGGACATCAGAGTCTCTTGCACCTAGAGTTCTATCGCTGACTCAGCATGACCTTGGGTAAGACCCTCTCCTTTGCCCAGCCTCAGTTTCCCTACCTGCAAAGTGGGCCCTTGTCAGTCAGGGCAGTAATGGTGGGACCAGAAGCATTGACTAATGGGTGGTCCCAGTCTGCTGTCACCTAAGGGGTGGGGGACTGGGGAGGGGGCTGGGCTGGAGCGATCCCAGGCTTCTGACCCTCTGCTTTGCTCCCTACGACCCCAGCCTAGTGAATTTGAGGAGGAGGCATCTCGGAGGGTGGATGACCTGCTGGAGAGCTACATGGGCATTCGGGACCCAGAGCTGGGTAAGGGGCCAGGGTAAGCCGGGTGGACCCTGGGGGGAGGACAGCCCATGGGGAGGAGGCAAGGGTCCCAGGGGAAGCTGGCATCCCCCCAGGGAGCGCCCTCACCCACTTCCCCTTGGCTCGGCCTGCAGCGTCAACCATGGTGGAGACATCCAAGAAGACAGTGAGTGTCCAGGAGTTTGCACGCCATTTAGACTCCGTTTTGGGCGAGTTCGCCTTCCCGGACGAGTTTGTGGTGGAGGTGTGGGCCGCCATCGGCGAGGCCAGGGAGGCCTGTGGCTAGTCTGCCCCGGGGCCGAGCGCAGCCCCAGCCCAGAGCCCAGCCCCCTGTCCCAGCCCTCCCGGCCAGTTCCCCAAGCCCAACCCTGCTCTGGAGTCCAGAAGCCCAGATCTGAGACCCAGCCCTGCTCTAGAACCCAGCCCAGCTCAGAGACCAAACTCAGATCTGAGACCCAGCCCTGCTCTAGAATCAATACCAGTTTTGAGACCAAGCCGAGCCCTGAGACCCAGCCCTGCTCTAGAACCCAGCTCAGCTCAGAGACCAAGCCCAGATCTGAGACTGGTATCACCTCTAGAACCCACACCAGTTTTGAGACCGAGCCCGGGCCTGAGACTCGGCCATGCTCTAGAACCCAGCTCAGCTCGGAGACCAAGCCCAGATCTGAGGCTGGTATCACCTCTAGAACCCACACCAGTTTTGAGACCGAGCCCAGCCCTGAGACTTGGCCACGCTCTAGAACCCAGCTCAGCTCAGAGACCAAGTCCAGATCTGAGACTGGTATCACCTCTAGAACCCACACCAGTTTTGAGACCGAGCCCAGGCCTGAGACTCGGCCATGCTCTAGAACCCAGCTCAGCTCAGAGACCAAGCCCAGATCTGAGACTGGTATCACCTCTAGAACCCACACCAGTTTTGAGACCGAGCCCGGGCCTGAGACTCGGCCATGCTCTAGAACCCAGCTCAGCTCGGAGACCAAGCCCAGATCTGAGGCTGGTATCACCTCTAGAACCCACACCAGTTTTGAGACCGAGCCCAGCCCTGAGACTTGGCCACGCTCTAGAACCCAGCTCAGCTCAGAGACCAAGTCCAGATCTGAGACTGGTATCACCTCTAGAACCCACACCAGTTTTGAGACCGAGCCCAGGCCTGAGACTCGGCCATGCTCTAGAGCCCAACTCAGCTCGGAGACCAAGCCCAGATCTGAGACTAGTATCACCTCCAGAACCCACACCAGTTTTGAGACTGAGCCCAGCCCTGAGACTTGGCCATGCTCTAGAACCCAGCCCAGCTCAGAGACCAAGCCCAGATCTGAGACCAAATTCACCTCTAGAACCCATACCGGTTTTGAGACCAAGCGCAGCCCTGAGACCCAGCCCTGCTCTAGAACCCAGCTCAGCTCAGAGACCCAGCCCAGATCTGAGACCCAGCCCTGCTCTAGAACCCAGCTCAGCTTGGAGACGAAGCCCAGATCTGAGACCCAGCCCTGCCCTAGAACCCAGCTCAGCTCGGAGACCAAGCTCCCCTCTAGAGCCAAGGCCAGCTCTGAGACCAAGCCCTGCTCTGGAACCCAGGCCAGCTCTGAGGCCCAGTTCATCACTAGAATCCAAGCCAGTTCTGAGATGCAACCCAGCTCCAGAACCCAGCTCTCCTCTAGAACCCAGGACAGCTCTGAGGCTAAGCTGAGCTCTGATATAAAGTCAAATTTGGGAACCCAGACAAGTTTTAAGAGCCACCTCAGCTCTGAAATCAATCCTAGTTCTGAAAGCCAGGCCAGCTTTATGACCCAGCCCTGCTTTAAAACTCGACCCAACTCTGGAACGCAAGACAGCTCCATGACCCAGCTGTACCTGGATACCTGGTCTAGCTCAGAAACGCCAGTTAGTTCTGGAACCCGGGTGAGACTTGAGAAGCAGCCCAGTTCCAGAAGCCACATCAGCTCAGGATTCAAAGACAGTTCCCAAACCCTACCCTATTCTCATGCCCAGACCAGCTCAGGAACTCAGATGCATGCTGAAGAGCAGTCCAGGTCCAGACCCCACCCACATACTGGGGCCCAGTCCAGCTCCAATGATGAGTCCAGCTCAGAGACTGAGCCCAGCTCTATACCCCAGACTAGTGCAACAAGCAGGCCTGTCTCCAGAATTCAGACAAGCTCTGGACCCCCATCCATCTCTGGGGCAAGGCCCGCCTCCAGAGCTCCACTTGATGCCAAGCCCCGCCCTCACTGCAGAACACAGAGCAGCTCTAGAACATCATCCAGCTCTGGGACCCAGACAGACTTCAAGGCTTGGCCAATTTCCAGAGTTCAGTCCAGCTCAGGCACCCCACCCAGCTCCAGAACTCAGCTCAGTTCTAGAGCACAGGCTGGCTCTGAAATCCCATCCAGCTCTAAAACACAGTCAATTGCTGAGACCCATTTGAGTTCCAGAATCCAGCTAAAGTCTGGTCCTGGGACCCAGACCAATGCAGCAACAGACTTAAGCTCCACAGCTCTGTCAAGCTCTGAGAGCAGGCCCAGCTCCAGGACCCAGCCCTGCCTGGGAACTCAAAACACCTCTGGGACCCAGCTCATCTCAGAAACCCTGCCAAGCTCTAGAAACCAACTCCAGACCACACCCCCAGGCAGCTCTGGTATTGAGCCAGACTTTGGGAGACAGGCCAGCTCTGGAACTCAGCTCATCTCTAGAGCCCAGCCCAGCTCTGGGACCCAGACCAGTTCAAGAATACAGCCCAGCTCTGGAACCCAACCCAGCTCCAGAACGCAGACCAGTTCTGGAACCCAGCTCATCTCTGAGACCCAGCCCAGTGCAATAATGCAGCCCCTCTCTGGAGTCCACCTCATTTCTGGAACTGAAACCAGCTCCAGAACCCAGACCAGTTCTGGAACCCAGCTCAACTCTGAGACCCAGCCCAGCTCTGAGACCCAGACCAGTGCAAGAATTCAGCCCAGTTCTGGAGCCCAGCTCAGCTCCAGAACCCAGTTCAGCTCTAGAACTCAGTTCAGATCTGAGACTCACCACAGCTCTGAAACCCAGACCAGTTCAAGAACCCAGCCCAGCTCTGGAATCTACCTTAGTTCCAGAACCGGATCTGTTTCTGAAACCCAATCCAGCTCCAAAAGCCAGACCAGCTCAAGAATACAGCTCTGCTCTAGAAATGGGCTCCGCCCACAGACCCCTGGCCTTGACCCCAGAACCCAGACTGATCCCACTCCCCCAGCCCAACCCCAATACCCAGGCCCACCACCCAGAGCCCCACCTCCAGGTCCTAGGAGGGTCTCTCACCCTCAGCCCCATGATCTGGTTCAAGGAGCCCAGGCCGATACTGGCCCAGGCCGAAGCCCATCCACTTTTGCCCTGTTCCCACAGCCGTGGTCCCCCTCCGCCCCGCAGAAACCAGCCCTTCCCCCCAAGCCCCAGCTGAGACCCCAGAAGTCCACCCCACCCACCAAATCTGTCATCCCTAGTTCTGCCACCAGGGCGGCCCTCCTGCATTCCCAGCCCCCTGAACCCTCAGCTCAGGGGCCTGCCCCCTCCCCCGTGCTCAGGGAGCCAGGGCCGGCTCCGCGGGCGTCAGAGCCCCTCCCCTACCATGGGGGGCTATAGCTTGGGGGTGACATACTTGTGGCCCCCATCCCCTCTCCTGCCCCTCCCAGCCTGGGTCCCCCAGAAGCAGCAGGTGACCTCATTCCCCCACAGGCGGGGTGGGGAGGGTGAGGGAGGGTGGACACAGGGGCTTTGGTTTCACCTGGGCCTGGATCTGGGAGCTGTAAGCAGATCCCAGGTCTGTAGAGGGGAGGCGGGGTGGGGGTGGGGGGAAGTTGGGGCAGGAGGCAGTTTCCTCCTCATGTACCTTGAAAGCTCATGGGGAATAAAGTCACCTCCCACCCCTGCAGCCCGGTGTGTCATTTTGGGGGGGTGTTTGGGGGAGAGCAGAGGAAGGGGCAGGCGTGAGGGTCTGGGGGGCTGACATGACAACAGTAGATGCTTCTTACGTGGCTATGATGTGCCAGGCACGTTGTTAAGTGCTAAGTGTGCAGGTGCTCATGGACCTGCAGACACATGGTGCTCTAGACAAACTCAGTCGTTCGGCCATTCCGTCTGCCTTTATTGAGCACCTACTATGGACCAGGAGCTGCTTGTTCAAGGCATGGGGAGTCTGAAGGGCTGAGTGAATAGATGGCTAAACCACAAGCTTATGAGGGAGTGCACCCCGTCTGCCGTGGAGGAAGCAGGCGTGTACCCCATGGTCTCCGTGTGTCTTGCCCTCTCTTTTCCTCACCTGCAAAATGGGTTTAATCCCAGAACCCTCTCCTAGGGGCTGTAGGGAGGCTTCCAGGAGATCCAAGCTGTAAAGTGCTTAGGGAAGACTCAATAAAGGAAGTGGGGAGAGGAGCTGGAAGCCAGCCCAACCTCTTGGGGCTTCCGCAGCCCCCCAGTCCTGCTCGGCTGCCACACAGTTGGACAGGAATATTGATACAAGAAACTTCAATAATTGACGATTTCAGAGCCAAAAGAGATTATATTTTGGCAAGAGAGGGAGTCTCTTGCCCGTTCTCATTCAACCTTTTCTAGACACAGCCTTCTCAAATTGGGCTGTCAAAGGGAATCAACTGTACCCCAGTAAGGAGGTCATATTCAGGGGTCAGAGGGGGTCAGAGTCCCCCATTTCTGGAGGATTTCTGCAAGGGGAGGCTTACAAGTCTGCTTTCCTCCAGACACCATCCCAGCATTGCCCACACCCTTCCTGGGATTGGGAGGGGCCTCTGAGTGGGGAGGGGGCGGAGAGAGGGGAGGGGCTTTGGAAAGGGGAGTCAGGGAAGAGTTGGAGGGTGCCCAGGGATGATGGAAGACGGCACACAATCCTGCCGCTCCAACTGTCCATCCTGCCCTCCTGGCTCCTGGACTTCAGAACAGGCAGATGAGACTGACAGGGAGGACGAAGGTTAGATGGGGGACCTGCTGGCAGGGTGCTCTGTCCTTCCAGAGCTGCCCCCGACGTCCAGCCCTGGCCCTACTGCATCGTGGACCTGCAGGTGAGCTGGGGTTGCAGGGAGAGCGACCTGGGCCGGGTACTGAGGCGAGGGTGGAGGCGCCGGATCACCGCCCGGCGAAACAGGATGTATACCCAGGGGTCGAGGATCTGGTTCCAGGTGGCCACACGCAGGTAGATAAGCAGCTGCTGTTCGGTGGCTCGGGACAGCTGCCCAGTCGGGCTCATGGCAGGCGGGCTCCGCAGCACCGTCTGGGCGATAAAGACCTGCGGGGGGAGGGGTGTGTGTGTGTGTGGCCAGAGCGGTCAGCCGGGGGCCAGGCCAGCCACCAGCCCTGCCCTTCACCAGCACCTGCCCGGGCCACCTGCCATCTGCCGAGATCCCGTGCCAATTCTGTCCCCGAGTTGCTGTGTGACCTCGGGAGAGCTGCCTGACCTCTCTGAGCTTCAGCTGATGTGGCTGAAAAATAGCACACTTTTCCTGCTCCTCTCCTGGGCACAATTAAACGTGGTGGACAAGAGGACTTGCAGGTGTGAGCAGGTGGAATCACCGTGACTGCCAGTTTTATTATTCTGTCAAACATTTATATTTTATACAAATGTTATAATATAATATCAAATTATGGTATAAAATTGTATATTAAATAATTAATTTTTATGTTGTTTATTTTATTTTAAGTCAGTTTATATTATATTAAAATTTATAGTTATAAAATTTTATGACAAATAATTTTATGTTAAATAATTTTTATGTTAAATTCTTATATTAAATCACTTTAATATATTTTATTAAATATTGAATTTTATATTTAATATTATACAATATATAATGTAATAAGGTATTTACAGATTATCATAGAATATAATTAGTTACCTAATAATTAATATATTGTTAATACTAACACATATATAAGGAATCTAAAAAAAAAAGTCATGAAGAACCTTGGCGCAAGACGGGAATAAAGACCCAGACCTACTAGAGAATGGACTTGAGGATATAGGGAGGGGGAAGGGTAAGCTGTGACAAAGTGAGAGAGTGACATGGACATATATACACTACCAAACGTAAAAGAGATAGCTAGTGGGAAGCAGCCGCATAGCACAGGGAGATCAGCTCGGTGCTTTGTGACCACCTAGAGGGGTGGGATAGGGAGGGTGGGAGGGAGGGAGATGCAAAAGGGAAGAGATATGGGGATATACGTATATGTATAACTGATTCACTTTGTTATAAAGCAGAAACTAACACACCATTGTAAAGCAATTATACTCCAATAAAGATGTTAAAAAAATTATAACTATTATATATAGTTATGTTATATATATTATATAATATTTAAAGTTATATATGTAATTATATAATATATAACATAATTATAAGGATGTGACTATATATTACATAATGATTGATATAATTATTAAGTATTAATTAATAATATGTAATTATAGCTATATGTTATACAGTATTTAACAATTATATAACATATAACTATATATTATATAATGATTGATATAATTGTTAAATATTAAGTAATAATATGTAATTATAGCTATATGTTATACAGTATTTAACAATTATATAACGATTGATATAATTATTAAGTATTAATTCTAATATAATATAATTAATTATAATTATTATAGTTCATAATTACAATCAAATTTATACTATATTTAATATAATTATATTCATATTGTGTTACATGTATTATATTAAAATAAATTTTTTCTTTTCTTTTTGGCTGTGCCATACAGCTTGTGGGATCTTAGTTCCCTGACCAGGGATTGAACCTGTGCCCTCAGCAGTGAAAGTGCAGTGTACTAACCACTGGACCGCTAGGAAATTCCCCATAAATTATTATTTTAAAATTGTTTCCTGAGCACCTACAGTGTGCTGGGCAATTCTGGGGACACTGCAGTGGCCACAACCCCATTAGGACATGTGACCAGGTGGTTGCAGCTTGGCGGTGGGAGTGGGGGTGACCTAGCAGTGATGGAGGCACTGCTGGAGCCCAGAGTAGGAGCCTGACCGGGCTTGGGAGAGGTAACCAGATGGTGAATAGGAGTTTCCCAGGTGAGTTTGAAGGAAGTGTCTGTGGCCCTTTCTTCTGGGACAATAGGGAGCTATGGGAGGTTTTAGAGCAGGAGTTGGCTCATGGGCCAAATCTGGCCTGCCACCTGTTTTTGTTTTGCTTTGTTTGCTTTATTTTTGCCTTTTTGGTTTGTTTTGTTGTTTTGCTAAGAATGTTTTTATATGTGTCAATGGTGAGAGAAAAAAAATAGCATATTTTGGGGGTTTTTTAATTTAAAAAAAATTTATTTTTTGGCCATGCCACGCAGCATGCTCAACTAGGGATCAAACCCACACCCCCTGCAGTGGAAGCACGGAGTCTTAACCACTGGGCCACTAGGGTAGTGGCCTAGAAAGCATATTTTGTGACGTGACAATGACATGAAATTCAAATTTCAGAGTCCGTAAATGAAGTCCTATTGGTGCACAGCCACGCCCATTTGTTTCCATGTAGCTTTCATGCCACAGCAGCAGAGCTGCGTCGCTGTCACAGAGACTGTGTTTAAAGGGTTTACTATATGGCCTTTTAGGAAAAACTTTGTTGCCAAAGGGGACCAGGAATCATTTAATGATTCAATGATTCTACCTAGGATGACTTCCTGGTTTTTACCTAACAGTTCAACTTCTATTTATCCTGCAAAGCTTCAGTTCCAATGGTTCAGAGCAGGGCAGGGCTCATCCTGGGTATTTCGAGAGTCAAGGCTGGAGGGCAGGGAGAAAGAAGAGGCTGAGACAGATCCTTGTCAGGGACCTCTTGGTGAAGGTGACATTTGAGGAAAGACATGGAGGAGTGAGGGAGTGATCCATGTGGAGATCTGGGGTGGGGGGAAGCATTCCAGGCAGAGGGTACAGCCCAGTGCAAAGGTCCTGGGGCAGGACCGGGCCTGGCATGTTGGAGGAACAGCCACGAGGTCTATGTGTCTGGAGCAGAGTGAGCGAGGGGGAGAGAGGGAGGAGGAGAGGGCAGGGAAGACTTGGATTTTTACCCTGAGGGAGGTGGGAGCCCTGGAGGGCTGTGGGCAGAGGGGGGACCTGACTCAGGTGCTCACAGGCACCCTCTAGATGCTGCTCGATAAATAATAATGATAATAATTACAAGTGAATATAGAAATGGCCTCAGCTCGACACAGATGTAGAGAATAAACGTATGGACACCAAGGGGGGAAAGTGGCAGGGTTGGGCAGTGGTGGTGGGATGAATTGGGAGATTGGGGTTGACATATATACATTAATACGCATAAAATAGATAACTAATAAGAACCTGCTGTATAAAATAAATAAAATAAAATTCAAAAAAAAAAAAGAAATGGCCTCAGCTCTATGAGACCAGGCCTGGGAGGGACACCCCAGGTACAGAACAGAAGTACATTTCTCAGCCGGAAGCATCATCCTGTAACTGCCACTCCCCTGGGACCCATCAGTGCCTTGCAGCTTCACGTATCACACAAAAAAATATGTTCCTTTCTTTTTTTTCTCCCACCATTGACACACGTAAAAACATTCTTAGCAAAACAAAGCAAACCAAATTTGTAATCTTCCTATCCCACAGGTTTAGCTTTTGTTTTAGCCCTTATCACTTCCTAATATCTACCACTTCACTTATTTATACACTATGTTTATTTTCTGTCTTCCCCAGGGCCTAAGAGTTCCAGGAAGTCAGGCAGTTTTGTCAGTTTTATTCCCTGTGCAGTGCCTAGACCAGAGCCAGCAACACACTCATCACTCAGTAAATGTTTGTTGAAGGAACAAACGAATAAATGAGTTCATGTCATCATCCTGACAGTCACTCTGAGAGGCTGGCACCTTTTTAGTCATCCCCATAATAGGAGGAGATTGAGGCTGGAGGAGGGAAACCCATAGCCAGAGTCACATGATAAGTCCTTGTTGGACGTGGGCTGGAAACCAAGTATCTGATTCCAGTCTCCAGACTTGTCCCCATCCAGTCAGAAATGGAAAAATAACCCCTCCAAGCGGCCAATTACATCAATCAGTGGAAGGGCTTCAGCAAGCTCCCCTGACTCAGGGAAGATCTGTGCAAGGCTAGGGTCCAGCCCAGAACTAGGCACAAAGTAGAAATGATTCAGTAACTGTACCTGGAATGTCCTCCCTGCTTTTCTCTGGCAAGTAAACTCCTCTTCATCCTTCAAAACCCAGCTCCAATGTCCCTCTTCCAGAAAGCCTTCCCTGATATCCCAGGGAGAGCCTGGTAGCCCTTCCCTGGGCATCTCAGTCCCAGGACACTGCCTCTGCCCCAGTCCTGCCCCCAGTTTGGGATTATCTGTGCCTCGCTCATGGGTTCCTCAAGGAAGGACCCTTGAACACTGGGGTCATGCCCACATTTTCTTGGGCGGACGAGAACCTGAGGGTTATGGATTCATTCGGGAGGAACCGAGGCCCAGTCACCAAGGGTGGGTGGGAGACCCCGGTAGCCCCTGCCCCCGCCGCCACTCACCAGCAGCGGCATCCAGCAGATGCTGGCCACCACCATGATGCCCGTGAGCTGAGCCATCATCTCGACCTCGCAGTCCCGTGGGCGCTGCTGGGCGGCCTCCTGCCCGTGGTAGACGTGGCACAGGGTGGCCACGCTGATCGTGTTGAGCAGGAAGGATAGCCCCACGGAGAGGCTGCCAAGGAGGGTGAAGAGCAAACCGAAGGCCACGTCCCCTGGCTCGGCGCCGAGCGTGAGGAAACACCAGGAGCCCGGGTACTGCACGGTGTAGCGACCCACACCCAGCAGGGGCAGCAGGCCCAGCGCCAGCGCGGCGGCCCACACCATCCCCACCGTGGTCCAGGCCCGGCGCTGCGAGGCGGTTGCGGGCCGTGAGAAGGGCCGGGTGATGCCCAGGTAGCGCTCCGAGGCCATGGCGGCCCCCAGCAGCAGCGGGCACAGGCCAAAAAAGACCATGATGACGCCCATGAAGTGGCAGAGGCTGCAACCGGGGTCCACAGCCTGCCAGTCAAAGAGGGCGGCGTGCTGGGACACCACAATTACGCCAGTGACCAGCAGCCCCATGAAGTCAGTGATGACCAGGCCACAGAGGAAGGTCAGGAAGGAGGATCGCGCATGGGAGCTGCCCTGCCGCGCACTCACCAGCACGCTCAACGCCAGCAGGTTGGAGGCCAGGCCCACCAGGCAGAAGGAGGCCGCGAACCAGGGGGAGGCTATCAGGCGCCGTTCCTCCAGAGTGATGTTTGTTGGCCGCAAACAGGGCCCCAGAGAACTGCCATTGGGCCACATGGCTCCAGAGCGGAGTGGGGAGGGTCACCACCCCATCAGGCCAAGGCTGCAGGTGGGGTGGACTGGCACTGGCTCAGGCACACCTGGGGAGGGAAGTGGCGGAGGAGAAGATTTGCTGGTGATTCATTCTGCATTTTAGTCTGAGCAGCCCTGGTGAACTCCTACACAACCTTCAATGCCCCAGCTCAAATATCCCCTCCTATAGGAAGCCTTTCCTGACCTATCTCACTCCCCACTCAGTAAGTATTACTATTACTACTATGACTAGCTCCAGCCCTGTCCTGCCCAGGCTCAGTGACCCTCAAGGGTGAGGATCAGTTCTGTCTCCTCTGGGAACCCTGAAAGATACCAGTTAGCATTTGCCAGGTCTCAGAGAAGGGCTGAGAAGCCCCCGTTTGAACTTCAGCCCTGGTACCCAGTGTGTGACCCCAGGCAAATGATTTCTTTTCTCTAAACTTCCACTTCCCTGCTGGTCATCCATCTGAGCCCTTGGTGGACCGCAGAATCCAGAACAGATTTCAGCTATTGTAAAACAGGACACATCCGGTGTGGGGAGGGCGGCTGGCTGGTGGCCAGAGGTCGCTGGTTCTCGAGCGGGCTCCAAGGTCAGCCTTGTGGGTCACAATTTCTCGTGAAATTGTGGGGGAGGCCCGGCCCCATTGGTGTTTTAGGGAGAGCCTTCCTCACACGTTGGAATCGTGTAGATTCTTTTTTCCCCCCATTTTCGTTGAATAAGAAATAAACCCAGAAATCCAGTTCCATCTGGGAGCAAAACTCAGGTCATTTGGAGCAACAGGATCCCCAGGGATGGGCTATAAACAATAAGGAGGGTAATGGGCTATAAACTACCCTGTGTGGGGCTGGGGGAGAAAATTGGACAGACAGGTGGGTCTGACTGCCTCGGGTGCGGACGAATCAGCCAGATATGGGGACGTCGAGTAGAAATAAAATGAGACCATTCAAAAGCCAGCTTCCAGGGGCTTCCCTGGTAGTCCAGTGGGTAAGACTCCATGCTCCCAATGCAGGGGGCCTGGGTTCAATCCCTGGTTGGGGAACTAGATCCCACATGCATGCTGCAACTAAAGAGTTACATGCCGCAACTAAGAGTCCGCGTGCCACAACTAAGAAGTCTGCATGCTGCAACTAAGACGTCCGCATGCCGCAACTATTCCCTAAAAGGACACAGCAGGGAGGGCATAAGGTCACCCAGGGGACCGGCAGCCCACCCTGGGCGCACACCAGGAGCCATCCTTGTGCTGGCAGGGAGGGGGCACTGGGCGCAGGATCAGAGTGGGCAAAGGTGGGGAGGCAGGACCATGGGAGGCACAGATGGCCCAGTTAAAGCAGTTAAAGCTCAGAAAGGTCGCCTTATGATCCCCATTTTGCAAAGGCAGGGAACCTGAGGCACAGAGAGGTTAAATAACTAATCCAAAGTCACACAGCCTAGCCGGGGTGGATCTGAGATTTAAACTCGGGCCTCGTTACATACAAATGTGTGTAATTGAGTCAAAGCCCTGCCAGTCAGGTGGAGACTGGTGGGAGGTGGGTGTGGAGTGTCACCATCATTGGAATTTTCCTTGATGAAAAACAGATAGAATTTTTCCAGGGAATTCCCTGGCCGCCCAGTGGTTAAGACTCCGAGCTTTCACTGCCAAGGGCATGGCTTTGATCCCTGGTCAGGGAACTAAGATCCTGCAAGCTGTGCAACTCAGCCAAACAAGACAAACAAAAAACACACCAACCAAACAAACAAACAAACAAAAGGGATAGAATTTTTCTAAAAAGTTGGTCAGACTGGATTCGAATCCTGACTTTGCCACGAACCCTCTCACGGACCTTGAGGGGAGTTAAGTCCCCACTCTGAGTCTCAGTCTCCCTTCCTATAAAATGGGGCAGATGATGAGAATGATTTCGTCTGTGCCCAGGGCTAAGCCCATGTAGGCACTCCATTCGTGCTGGCCCCGGGCCCGTGCCTGTGACCTGGCCTCAGCAGTGAGCGTGCTCTGCTACCCCCTCACTCCCCATCTCATTAATTCAGCTCAGCAACTCCTTATAGAGCTTCATAAATTATCCAGCTCCTGATGGCCAGCTTCACAGAGCTTCCCTCCCAGGCTGAGAGCCAAGGCCACTGCCACTTCGATGGGGGCGGGGCCTGGAGATGGAAACCTGAACCCCAGAGGGGTGGGGGCTTTCCACGGTGCTCGGTCATCTGAGCCCTCCACTCCCGGGCAGGGGTGTGCTCTTTGCCGTCTCAGATTTGGCCTGCACTTGGATTCCCCCTGGGGCGGGGCGCTTGCTCCCTCCCTCCCTTGAGAGCTGGTATGCGCTGTTTCTAAACATTCCTGGGGACTCTGGCTGTGCCTGTGGTCGCTGCCCCTGCCTCAGCCCTGAGTGACTGCCAGCTCCTCCCGGGTTTCATGGTCCCCTGGTTCCCCACCCTCGCGCGGGAGCTTATGCACCTGGGGACACACACCCCGTGTCTGCCTCGTCTCCCATGTCTGGGAACAAACCTGTGGCCCAGGGCCTTTGGCCTGGGGGAGGCTGGAAACTGGCACCACTCCCTCTGGCCGCAGCCGGCGGTTTCCAGTCCCCCCGAGGGGTTTAGGTGAGAGCGGCCAGCTCAAGTTCCCCAGGCAAGCGGGCCAGAGGGGCACCTGGTAAGGCCTCCCTTCCCCTCCCACATTGGCCGGGAGGGCTGGCAGGGCCCCCACCCTGCAGGGGACCGTGCTCTTCCCAGCCCGAGGGCCGTAAGCACCACTGTGTGGCCCTTGGGGGAACTGCTCGCCCTCTCTGTGCCTCAAAAGAAACATGGGGGGCTTCCCTGGTGGCGCAGTGGTTGAGAGTCCGCCTGCCAATGCAGGGGACGTGGGTTCGTCCCCGGTCTGGGAAGATCCCACATTCCGCGGAGCAGCTGGGCCCATGAGCCATGGCCGCTGAGCCTGCGTGTCCAGAGCCTGGGCTCCGGGACGGGAGAGGCCACAACAGTGAGAGGCCCGTGTACCATAAAAAAAAAAAAGAGAGAAACAAGGACCCCAGATTTGCTGGGCAAACCCAGGATTCCATGGCCCGAGAGTGGGGAGGTTTGGACTTTGAAGGTCCAGGGTTCTGGAATTCTAACAAGTTCCCAGTTCTGGAAGCTGAAGGTCCCAAGAATCTAGAATTTCAAGGGGCTGAGGTTCCAGAACTTTGATGGGAATTTGATTGGGTCCTGGGTTCCAGAAATCTCTCTCTCGGGTCCTGGCTCCTCTCTGGAGGATGGACTTTCAGTGCTCCCTCAGCCTCCTTCGGTGGGGCTGGGAGGGGTCCATCCACCGCTGTCCCAGAGGCCTGTGCGCTGGGTTGGGATCGGGCACCAGGCTGGTCCTCCCTCCGCCCACCATGGTGGCCCCGATGGAATGTGGTCTTTGGTTCCCAAGGGCCAGGCCCCTCCTCTGCCTGATGGTCCCTCATCACCTCTGCCCCATTCTTCTCCTCCCGCTCCTGGGATCCATCCGTCTTTCAACAAGTCCCTCTTCCTCTTGACACGCCACCACCTGGCCTGCCCGGCCTGCCTGTCCTCACACCATGGACCCACCCAGCCTCCCCCAAGGGTGACGGTGACCTCAGACAAACTCGGACTGGAGCCCGCAATCTGCCACTGCCCAGCAGGGGGCTCGACTTTGCTGAGTCTCAGTTTCCCCCTCTGTGAAATGGGGATAACAAGGACACCAACTCGCCTGCTGGCATTCTGGCTGGTCTTCCCAGGCCTGACCTGCTCCTGCCACCGAGACTTTGCCTCCGCTGTGCCCCCCCATCCCCACCCCGCCTGGTGCACCCTTCCTGCTTCCTGGCTGTGCTCACAGCTCATCTCCTGGCTGCGTGCATGGGGCAGCCAGGTGGGAGCCCTGATGCTCTGTGTGACCTTGGCCCACTTCCATGTTGCCTAAGTCCTTTAATGCTGCCCAGGTGACCAACGACGATGTCCTCTGGCATGAAAGTGCAGGGATCAGGCCAATCTCTGCATCAGTTCCTGCCCTTACCTGATGCAGACCTGCATGCCTGAGGGTGTGGACCCCCTCCACACCCTTGTGCAGCCACAGACGCCCACACAGACACAACCGCATATATGCAGGGCCGCTGTCAGTCCCCAGGCCCACCCCTGCCTTCCCCCACCACAAGACTCAATTTCCGGGAACTTTTCCTGTTCGTGACAGCAGCCAGGCCCCCACCCCAGAGGCATCACAGTCATCCTGCCAGGGTTGGAGCTGAGCCTTGGTCCGGACTCACACGGTCCCTCCCTGTGAGCCTCAGTTTCCTTATCTGTCCAGTGGGTGTCCCCCAGCACCAGCAGGGGACAGATGGGTGATGAAGGGACAGGACCCAAGCCAGGCGGCCAGTGGTTAATGATGGGCCCAACTTCGAGTGTGCACACAGACACACAACCAACCAGACGTGTGCTCACACTCACAGCCACACCCAGCACCCTGGCTCCCTCCCCGGCTGGCGGGGCACAGATCCTGGGAAACCCACACACAAAGCACATCCTCCGCCACACTGGCCACAGAGGCACACGCAGGTGCCCAGGGCCGGTAGCACTCCAGGCACGGGACTCAAGCTCACCAATGCCCCAGAACACCCAGCACCTGGCAATTGTCACCGCCCACGGTGAAACACCCACAGCAGGGCCGGTCACCGCAGGATACACCCAAGGCACACCTGCCCACTCTCATGCCCCGCCCCTAACCTGATGGCCAATTGTCCTCAGCAGGCGACGGTCGATGGGGCGTGCAGGGGTAGCCAGCCTGCGCAGTCGTGTCCCGGCGGACCTGCAGGTGCCGGGCTGGAGGGGGGCGTGCGGAAGCGGAAGCAGGGCGGCTTCCGGGGCCCCTGGGGAAACTGAGTCACGGCGGGAGGACCACGCCGAGGACCCCGGCACTGCCACGTCGCGGCGGGACACAGATGGAGGGTGGGGCGGCGCGGGGTCCCGGGCCGCGGGAGTGGAGGCGAGGTCCCCTCCCGGCCTGGAGGGGGTTCGGCGGGGGCTAAAAATAGCCCGGGGCTGGGGCTCCGTTCTGCGGCCGGCGCCCGTCTCTGCTAGGGTCTGGCTCAATCTCTCTGTCTTTCGGTCTGTCTCCCATCAGCCCCTCCCGTCCCGCGCTGGCCACGCCCCTCCCGCCCGGGCCTGGCTGATGAGGGTCAGTGGGCGCCCCCTCAGCCCCGCGGGGAGACCGCGAGGCCTCCTGGGGGATGGGGCGCCCATGGGACCCCAGGGCCGTAGGGGCAGGGGAGGTGGCCGGGGTGGCCGGCACCCTCTCGGGAGTCTCCGCCCGCTCCCCTCCCCCAAGCCCGCCCCAGCCAGGTCCCCTCCCGGCGCTCCGGCCGCCAGGCCCAGTGCTATTCACCGTCCGGGCAGCACCCGAGGCTGAGAGGGGGCGAGGCGGGAGCAGGCCCGGCGGGCCCCTCTCCCCAGGGCGCCCAGACCCCGACCCAGGGCCCCAGGGCTCAGAGCTGGTGAACCCGGTGGCTTTCGGGACCCTCATCAATGTAGGGGCTGTCTGAGGCCCCTGCCCGGGCTTGGGGTAGAGGTGCAGGGACGTTTAGAGGGGAGAGGCGACCACACTCTCTACCCAGGAGCTTCGTGGGCAGCCTGCTGAGACAGGCTTCTCGAGCAGACGATCTCGGAGGGCTGTGGGTGGTGGCATTCTAGGGGGAGGGTCCTGTGAGGACACAGGCTGGCATTGGGGCCAGAGGAGGCAAAGCCCCCTGCAGAGCCGCCTGCGGTCGGGGTGGGGAGGTGTGCTTTCCCTCCGCCCCCCCAGTGCAGGGTGGGGAAGGATGCCCAGAGCCCGAAACTGCAGGAGTGACTGAGGATGATCAGGGGGCTGGAAGGAGGGCTGGGGAATGACTCCCCAGGAAGGATCGGCTTCTTTGAAAGCCCCCAGACTCACTCAGGGCTGTGGGCCAGGGTCTGATCAGCCCAAAGCCATGAAAGCAGCAGGTGACCACCTGGGTACAGCTAGAGCAAAGGCATGGAGGCTGGACTGTGATACAGGAAAGTGAGAAGCTCCTTAAAGGTCCTTCCTGCCCACAGTCCTTGGGCCTCAGGTGGGTGAAGGGGGTCCACGGGCCTAGTCCAGCCTTCGAAGATGTGTGGAGGGCAGGGCTTGGGCATGGAGGGGTGGCCTTGGGCCTCCTTGGCCCTCAGTTAAGGCCTGGAGTGAGCCGGGACTCTCTGGCTTGGACTTGACCTCACCACACCCCACTCCTCGGGGGCCTGGGAGGGGCACAGAGTACAGGCTCTGAGTGAGAAAGATGGACTCCTGCCCTGGCCCTGCTCTCCCCTCCATTGGGTCTACCCACTATCCTTCCGGCCTCTGCATCCCTCCAGATGGCACCTCCTCTGTTCCATCCCACTTAACTGTAACTTCTCTTCCTTGACAAGGAGTCTCCCCAACTCCTATGCATCTGGCAGAGCCCTGGCTCCGAGGCCCTCTCCTCTGTAAAGCCTAGTTGTTCCAGGCAGTCTTGCCTCCCCCAACCCCTCCTTAAGAGCAACTCTGTGTGGCAGCCCATGTGGTAGAACAGGTAGACTAAACCTGACCTGCCCTCAAAGATCCCCCAGGCTGGAGAGAGAGAAAGCTGGATACAGACAGTCCCACTCTCCTGTGCTCAGGGCTGGGCCCAAGGAAGTGACAGGGCTTAGGTAGGAGCCCAGGAGGTGAGCCGGGAAGGCATCCTGGGGTGGGGGTAGGGGAGAAGGGACTGAGAACTGGGGCTTTATGGAATACGTAGGAGTTCCACAGGTCCAAGAGACGTGGCAGAAATTACACGTGCAAAACTTTGGAGGCAAGAGAGAACATGAGGCTTTGGGGAACTGTAAGGAGGGCAGACTTGGTGGGAAGAGGATGTGGGGCTGGGGCTTCAGATGAGGTGGCGGGTGAGATGAAAGGGGACTGTTCCGGTCTCACTTCCTCTGGCCCGAGATAAGAAGGACAGCACTCCTTCTGGGAAATAGCCAGGGCAGGGGTCAGAGAAGCGCACTTGACTTGCAATTAGCCTGGGTCTCACCACGACTCTGCAAGGCAGGGGGTAAGAATGCTCATTTTATAGATGGGGTGACTGAGGCCTGGAGGGCAGATAGGACGTGTCAAAGGCCACGTGTGGGTGGGATCTGAATATGAGTACTGGGCTTCCCCCACCTCCTGGGCTGGTGGCTGGGGGTCTCCTGGCCTCCGTTTCCACCGCCATCCCGCCCCCGGCCCTGCTCAAAGGGCACAAGGGAGGCATGGGAGGGGTTGAGATGGCCTGGGGGCTCCAGATGGTGGGAACAGAGACCAGGTTCAGGACGTGCTCCCCGCTCCATTGCTGTGGTTTCCGGTGGGAGCCAGGCAGAGAGCATCTATTATTAGCCTCACTCACAGCCCAGGGCAGGAAGAGGCTGGGGTGGGGGCTGGGGACAATCTGAGGGACACTGGGTGGATGCTGGGCCAGGGCTGTGTCATGGGGCAGCTGGGTGGGGTGATGTGCCTCCAGTCTGCCTGAGGGGTCTCCCTGACACGCAACTTGTGCCCTGCCCAGTTCACTCACCCTCTATGGCTCCCCAGTGCCCTGGGAAAGAGTCCAGCAGCTGGACTTGCATTCAGTCCTACCCTGGGCGCACCTGTTGCCTTTTCCTCTGCAAGGCAGGCCCCACCCTCCTTCTCTGCCCGGCAGCCCCGTCCTCCCAGGCCCAGCACCTGCATCCCTCCCCTCCTCCAGGGAGCCTTCAGTGTCCCTTCTGGGGCCCCCCAGACTCAGTGCCTCCCCTGCCCTGCCCTGACTCCTTGCCTGGAGGGCATCTGAGCCCAGCTCTCCTCCCTCCGGACTGGGGGCTCCTGGCTAAACACGTGCCCAGCGAGTCGGGGTCACAGCCACCTTGTTCCCCCTGCTCAGAGCCGCCACCTCCCTTGGGGCAGACTCCCTGCCCGGATTGCAGGAGGGGCATGAGGAGGAACCAGGATGCTGGGGCTGGGAGGACTCCTCGGGGGGCAGGTGGGGAAACTGAGGCTGGGAATGGGAGGTTGGAGAAACCCGGGTTCTAACCCTGACTGCTGCTTTCTAGGCTTGAAAACATGTGCCTCTGTGAGCCTGTTTCCCCAAATGGACACAAGTGCTGTCATGTAGGGCTGGCATGAGGTCCACAAAACACCGGCTAAAGGCCAGGCCATTGCAGCCACACAGAGCCCGTGATCTGAGAACAGAACAAGGCCCGACCCATCTGGTGACCAAGCACCCTGCTAGGCACGAACGTGCCTCCTGGCTCTGCCCCCAACTCAACCCTCCCCGGGGCCTGTCCCACACTCGATGACAGTGGAGCAGGCCAGGGATTAATTGGTAGCGGCTGCCCAGAGGATTCTAAGATTGCTCTGGCAATCAGCAATTGATTACTAATGCCTGTGGAGGGTTCCAAAGGGGATGGATGTGGTCTGCGTGCTGCCCTAAAGGGTAGTCTTCACCCAGGACCAGGCTGGCTGGGTGGGACAGGGTCTGCAGTGGGGATTGGGCGCCCCTTGACCAGATGCACTTCCCTGCCGAGTCCCCAAGCCCTGCTGTCTAGAACATGTTTACTGATGTATGAGCATGTGTGGGGTGGGGCAGAGCAGTGGAGGCCAGAGCTGAGCCAGAGGCTCCTGGGACATTGTTAAGTCAGGGTTGGTAGATGACCAGTGGCTTGGGGAGTGTCAGTCTCAGCGCTGGGGACATAGGGGCAGATTACTCTCTGTGGGGGGCCATCGTGGGCCCTGTGAGGTGTGGAACAGCATCCCTGGCCCTCACCGCACGATGCCAGGAGCCCCCCAGATCATGACCAGCACAGATGTCCCCAGACACTGCTGAGCATCATCCCCTGGCCTAGGTGAGCAGCCGAGCACCTCCTGGAGCATTCAGGGGTACACCCTCCTTCTGGGAGCTGAGGCCGGGGGTGGGCGGCAAAGAGGGAGGAAGCCCTCAGACTACGAGGGGCTCCCTAAGGAACTGTTATTGACTATTTTTAGGTGTGGTGGTTGTTTTCAAAAGGTCTTCTTAGCTGTTTAGTGCCTTGGTTGTGACAGATGTGCTGTGGTTACGTAAGGCATTAACCATGGGGACAGCTGAGTGTGGGGTGCGGGAACACTAGACTATCTCTGCAGCATTTCTGAAAACCTAAACTTATTCCAAAATAAAATGTTTATTGAAAAGAAACATGCAATCTCCCATGTAGACCAATTAAATGAAAATAAACAAGATTCCCCCCGCCCCCTACCCCCACCTAAAAAATTCGTTTTAGAGAAAACAGCCTGAAATGGAAATGTTTCTAGATGAAATAGGGTGTTTGGGTGAGGCTGTCTGAGGAGCTGGCAGTGGCCCTTCAGGCTTCTGACCACTTGAGGTTGGAAATGTCTCCGTAAGAAAACGCTAAAAGCCACCTGTTTCTGGGGTGGGCCTGCCTGGGGCACCGTTGACACTCTGTGACTGGGTGAGTGACTGTACCTGCCAGGCCCTTGACTGCCCGCGTCCGAGACTCGGGGACAAGGAGGGCGGCCCTGTGGTGGCTGGGAAGTGGCTCTAGGAGCGCAGCCTTGAGGGACGTGGAGGTCCAGAGGCCCGATGGGGCGCCACAGCCGCACCCTGGGGGCTCCTGTGCTCGGTGGCTGTGGAAGGATATTCCCAGACCCGATGGTGGGTGGCGACGTGTCCTCCGTGCCCACCGGGCAGAGGTTGACCCCAGCCAGCACCAGGGGCGAACTGGGGGACCACAGACGTCCCCGGATGGCCTATCCGGGAACATGCACTCAAGGGCCTGGAGCCTGGGTCCTGCAGCCGCTGGCCATGTCCAGGGGCTGAGCAACGCCCTGCAAGCCCCCCAGAGCCCCGGCGATGCAGGGCCTGTTTCTTGGGTGGGGCTCAGCGTCAATCCAAGGGCTGAGGTCTGGAGACGCTTGCTTGGTTCCCTGGGCTCTGAAAATCCCATCAGCAGCCCCTCCTGGGCGTCAATGCCCCAGGCCCGCCTGGTGGTGGGTCCCCTCAGCTCTCTGAGGCAGGCTCCGCAGCGACCCCTGTTCACACCAGGAAGTGAGGCCCTGTGAGGAGGAGGCCCAGCTGGGGGAGGCTGCTGGCTTCCCACAACCCTGGTCAGTTCGCAGGGGTCCGGGAGGGGGCCCGCCGGTCACCGGCGGTAGCGGTAGCGCTTGAAGTGGAACCAGAGCTGGAAGATGCCGTTGGCGAACTGGCAGCGGAAGCCGTGGCGGTGCGAGTACTCCCACTCGCGGTTGACGATCTTGAAGGCGATGTCCTCGTAAGGCGGCCCGGCGTGGAAGCGGAGCGTGGCGAAATCCTTGTTGTCGGCGCAGGCCTCCAGGAAGTACTCGGGCGTGGAGCGCTTGTCGATGAGGTCGGGGTAGAAGATGTTGAACTTGTAGCCCTGCACGATCTTGGGCGGCGGGTTGTCGAAGTCATAGTGTGTCTGGTTGTACTTGTTCCACTCGAAGCCCGTGTGCACGCGGTTGAAGAAGCGCGGCTTGCGCGGCCGGTACTTGTCCGCCCACAGGTAGGCCTTGCCCGTCAGCGGCATCTCCACGCTGAACTGCGCCTCGTCCTGGCCCATGCCCTCCTTGGCGCGCCGGAAGAAGATGTCCTCCGCGCTCTCGGTGGCGTCGCCTGCGGGCGGGGCGGGCGGGGTGTGTTAACCGGGACCCCGGCACCACAGCCTCCCTTTCCCGGTCACATGCCCCGACCCGGGCCCGCCTGCCGGGTGCCCCCCGCCCTCCCAGGTGGGCACCAAACACCACGTGTCCCCTGCCAGGTTGGCCGAAGAGCCTGGTGGTCAGAAGCCTGCAGTGGGACCCCGGACCGGGGCCTTTCCGAGGCCGTTTCTCCGCTCTTCCGGGACGATGGCTGCCCAGGAAGGCCAAGGCCCTGGCAAGCGGGCAGTGTAAGGAGCTCAGAGCAGAGCTGGGCACGGGAAGTAAAGACCACCACCACTGTGTCCTTGGGACCAGCCAGCCAGTGACGCCCAGAACGAACAAACGAGCGAGCAGGTGAATGAACGGACACTCTCAAGAGAGCAGGCAGCGGAGGAGGATCGGAGGATCGGGGCGGGTTCACCACCAACGCCCCCTTCACCAAGGGGAGGCTCCGCCCCGTGCTGGCCCCACCCCGCACCTGTGACCTGGAGCTGCTGCCTGGATAGGTGCAGGCGCTGCAGGTCCTCGTCCGGCTCCAGCACGTGGGCGTCCAGCGGCAGCTCGTGGGCCGTGAGCAGCCGCGGGCTGTACTTGCCGGCGTCGTAGTCGTCCAGGCTCTGTTGGATCAGATCCTCCTCCATGAGCACCGCCTCCCCGTCCGCCTCGCCCTCCGCCGGTGCTGCCGCTTCCGCCTCGGGCTCAGCAGCGACACCCTCCGAGGGCCCGGGTGGGGTGGGGGCCCGGTCCTCAGGCTCCAGGCTGCGAGAGAGGGCTGGACTGAGCGGGGCGGGCAGTGGGGCGGGCAGTGGGCGGGGCTTCCAGTCCCACCGCCCGGCAGGGGACGGCAGGGGACGTCCAGAGGCAGGCCTACCTGTGGCCCGGAGACTGCGGCTCCTGCTTGAGGATGGGGAACAGGGGCTCGCTCTCCACTCCCTGCTCCTGCTTCAGCTTGTACAGCTTCTGCCGCAGCACGTCCTGGTGCCGCTCGCGGAGCCTGGAACACAGGCCAGGTGGTCACCCTGACTCTCCAAGGGGGAAGGCCCCACCATGGACTTCTCATGACCCCCCCCCCCCATTTTGCTGCAAGGGCCCGGAGTTTGAGGGCAGCAAGTGGCCACGGCACAGGCGGACACCGGGAGGAGGCAGGTCCCTGTACTGGGGTGTTCACATGCAGGCGTGACCTAAGGGCCAAGCTGGGCTGGAAATGGATGGGGGACAGGCAAGGAAGAGGATAAATTTAGAAGTGACTGCACTTAGCAGCAGATAGGAGCCGTGTTTACATGACAGCGCCAAGCATGAGGAGAATTCATACACAGTGGGTGTGGGGCCTGTGGAAGGTGGGGGACAGCAGCCTTGAGGGCTTCCTGTGATGTCCACTGACCCGGGGAAAACAAAGACCAGGTGCTAAGTAGAGGCCGGAAGGAAGGCGGGCAGGCTGCTGGGGGCTGGGCGGAGGCCTTCCAGCTGGGGCCCCAGCTTGTGGCTCCCAGGGAAGCCCCGCCAGCTCACCTGGCACGGGCCATGTGGGCACGCAGCTGCTGCAGCAGACTCTCCCAGTAGCCCATGTCTAGGTTGGGGCCCCCGGCCCGTATCTTGCCCTCGATGCCCTGGAAGATGACCTGCAGCTGGCTGTACGTCTTCCCCTTGAAGACCGACTGCACATCGGAACTGACCGAGGCGTTGACCCCCTCTCGCCGCTCACCTGCAGTGGGGTGAGGGCTGCTTGGCATGGGGCTGGTCCCAGGTCCTAATCCTCTAGACTGAGAGGCCCCTGAGGGTGAGGCCAATGCTGCCTGACCCCGGCTCTCCCTCACACTGGCTGGCTTCCTTGTTTGTGGCTCATCAGACAGCACGCTGTGCCCTTCTGACCCCTGCCCTGCCCCAAGGCCCCTGCACATGCGGTGGGTGCTTCCCACCAGCAATAAGTTCTTCCCCATCCAGTCCGCCTCCTAGACCCCAGCCATCCTCAGCCCTCAACGAGAGCTCCCTTCTACTGGGAAGCCTTCGCCGACCACCAGACTGCTCCCTTGGCCTGGATGCCTGATTCTCGGCTTTCGAAGGGCAGGGAGCTCTGTATGCAGCTGCTGGGTAAACGTGGGGGCAGGCGACTGGCTCGTGTTCCCTGCTCCAAAGCCGGCTTCTCCAAGCCCAGCTGATCAGACAGGGTCAAGAAGAACCCGAGTCCCCTCCAGCCAACCACCTGGGACCCTGGAATCAGCACCTGGGCTCCCAAGCAGCCCTAGCTCAGCGGCAGACCCATAGGGCCGGCAGCCCGGCCTCGGTCTGTAGCAGGTGCAGACACATCACGGGACCAAAACCCAATTTGGCGACACCCTTCACACCCAGCCAAGCAGAGCCGCATCCTGCACTGACCTCAAACAGAAGCCAGGCCTCTGCTCGCTCAGACAGACGGAACCACCGATGCTAACTTACAACCCAAACAGACAGCCCCAGTGGGCGCCGCTCCCACAGAAGCCACGGGTGCTGAGCCACTGCTTAAAGGAAGCCAGGTCCTGGGTTTGGATGCCACCCAAGGGTCCACCAACAGGCCTGGCTGGAGGGTGCCGGCTGAGTGCCCTCTGGGACACCATTTCAGGAGAGGGGGTGGCACCGTTTGGGTGGGGGGAAGGCTTCTCCTCAGAGATGCTCCCTGGGAGGACCCACGGGGATTGTAAGGGGGGCGGGGCACTGGAGAGGCCATAGGGGTGTCCGGGGACCCACTTCCTACTGTGCGCTCTATTGTACAGTTAGGATTTCCCAGCTGCAAAGAGAAGAAAAGGGGGGGGGAGAAAAAGAAAGAAAAGGGAAGGGCCAACTTAATTTAAAATGATGAAGGCCGCCTCTGAGGGGCTCCAGGAGTGGTGGCGGAAATGAGGCCAAAAGAAGACAAACACACACACTCTCTTTGAGGACACCTGGGACCCTGACCGTAACACGCGAGAAGGGAGAGGGGACAGAGGGGTGATTGACGTGGCAGGGTGGGGGAGAGGGAAGGGCAGTGCCACAGGAGAGACCGTGGGCGAGGCACGCAGGGAGCCCTGGAAACGGGAGGGACCCAGCACAACGTCCCTTCACACTTTTCTGCAGCCATGGGGCAGGGCTCCTGCCCCACGGCCACCAGCCAAGGGGAGAGAAGACATTTCCTGACACGTGGGATGCCAACAACTTCCTGCCTCTCTCTACAAGTTACTGGAGGATGCGAGGGCACAAACCACAGGAAAGAGAGATGTGGGGTTCCAGAAAGGGGCTCCTCCTCTGGGGCGGGTGCAGGAAGCTGCAGGAGGGTGGCAGCGGACAACCCACCCGCTGTGGAAGAGGGAGTGGGGAGAAGGGGCCCAGGGACGGGGCAGGGGGCCTGATGGGAGCCTCCCAGGTGTCTGACCACCTGGGGAAGGTGGGGTCAGTGGTGCAGAATCCCCCACCCACGGTCCTTGCGCTGAGGCGTTGGCATCATAAGAGCGGGCACTGGTTTGAATGCTTGACGACCATGTACTCACTCCTCCTCACGCAATCCTCCCGGAGGTGTTTTCTCAACCCACTGCGATGCAAGGAACAACCAAGCCCTGGGGAGGTCACCGATCGGCTCCAGGTGGCCAAGCTGCTGGGCAGCCCAGGTGTGCACCCAGGGCCACACCTGTAACTGTCGTTCTGTCCAAGGGCCCTGCAGCACCCTCCCAACCAGCACCACTGCCACCAAAGCAGATGTTTCTGGACATGCATTTATTTTTTGTCGTCGTCGTTGTTGTTTTTGGATTTTTTTGGCCGTGCCGCGTGGCTTGTGGGATCTTAGTTCCCCGACCAGGGATTGAACCTGGGCCCTCGGCAGTGAAAACACAGAGTCCTAACCACTGGACTTCCAGGGAATTCCCCTGGACACCCATTTCTGATAGCAAAGAGTCCTTTCCTTTCTCTGGAAGTTACTACAGGATGTGCCCCGCTAAAAGGGTCGGGAGAAATAAAACTCCACGTACAAGGATAAAGGATGCTCCTCCTTTTCCTAAGAGGAAGGAAACCTCCCCGAGCACCGCAACTGAGCAGAGAACAGCACTTACACAGGCTCAGGGAAGGGAGGGCATTCGTCCTCAGCCACCATGGGTTGGCACTAACATGGAGCTGAGGGCTTAGTGACACAGGCTCAAGGCCCCCAGGAGCTAGATGTCGTTAGAGCCGGTGGCTTCAAGGAGGCGGGAGGGGTGGGACTGCAGTGGTTGCCAACGAGCTTTTAGAACAGTGGCTCTCAACCGGAGTTGAATCTGCCTCCTGCCAGGGGACACTGGGCCATGTCAGGGGACATCTGTGGTTGTCACGACCAGGGGCTCCTGCCACCGAGTGGGTGGGGCAGGGAGGCTGCTCCACACCCCACAGGGCCCAGGACAGCCCCACAGAGAACGGTCTGGGCCCAAATGTCAGCCGTGCTGGGGGGAAAGACCCTGCTTTAGAGCTTGTCTCCCTTGCAATTATATGCAGGCAATCATTCTGAGGAAAAGAAAAGGTGATTAAAGAAGCACACCACGCTGCACGGGTTCCCGCCAAGTGCAGTCAGGTCCTGTTCTCACTCAAACGGACGGAGCCTCCGGCGAAAACTTGAAACCCAAACAGAAAACCCGTGGACGCCGCTCCCGGGGGAGCCCAGCGCTAAGCAGCTGTTTAAAGGAAGCCACTGGCACTGCTTGGGTGAGCCCTCAGGCGGGCGGGAGAGCGCCTCACTCAGGACCCGCTGCCCTCGCTGCCCAGTGCTGCCCCCTGGTGGCTCGCAGACAGGCCCTGGCAGGGAGACCCCAGAGAGGAAGCCGAGGCCTCTTCTGTGGAGCCAACAGGCCCACAGCGGCTCCCACCAGACCCAGAGGTGCCTCCCCGAGGGCACAGCCCGGCGTGCCTCCGGCGGCCCGGCCCGCATTACCTGGCCCCTTGCCCGAGGCCTCCAGCTTGCGGAGCTTGGCGATCTCATCCTCCGTGATGATGGTCATGTCCCGCCAGAAGTCCGCGTTCTTGCCTTGCTCGAGCTCCATGTACACCTGGAGGCGGAGGCGCAGACGGTGGGTGAAGGCACGCCCGGGGCTGGAGTGGCAGCAGCGGTGCCGGGCGCGCAGCAGGGCCGTACCTGGATGTCCTCCAGCAGGTCTTCCATGTCGGCCACCGTGAGGCCGTTGAGGAAGGTGTAGGGCTCGTGCATCTCCACAGCCAGGTCGTCGTCCTCGGCGCTGATGTACTTGGCCAGCAGGTCGATGGGCTTGGCCCGCCCGTCCCGGATGCGGATCTTGGAGCTGCCGGGGAGCAGGGGGCAGTGTCAGAGCCGGGGCTGTGTCTACCCTCCTAAAGACCTCGCCCTTGGGGGTTGACCGGAGCCAGGGGAGGAGCCCGGCCTGCTGTGGGTGGTGGTCAGGGAAGGCTTCCTGGAAGAGGAGGTGTCAGGCGGAGGAGCAAGACAGGTCAGCCGCAAGGCACAGGCCCTGAGAGGGGCAGAGACGGGCGCGAGGGGGTCTGAAGAGCAGCGGGTGGGCGGGGACAGAGGGTCAGAGAGGCCCAGCCGGGGTGAAAGATCTGGAGCCTCAGTGTTGCGTGTGGGAACACGCATCAGAGGCTGACCCCGGTCCAACCCCAGGGAGCCCTGTGACCAGGCAGGTCTGAGCCCCTGGGGGCTGGCGCGGCTGGTGGGCAGCAAGGTGAGAAGGGGGCCGGGCCTGGAGCTCACACACCCTGTGTGAGCTCGGGCAACTCTCGACACCTCAGGAGCCTCACTTTTCTTGACTCTAGACGAGGCTGCTGAGTGAAGCACCCCGCGGTCTGGGGATGGCAGGGCACCTGGCACCCTCCACTCAGCAGCACGTTCGTGCGTCCCCTTGGCACCCGGTCCCTGGGGAGACAGGAGCGATGAAGGAAGCGACAGAAAGCAGCGCAGCGCCCGAAAGAGGGTCAGAAGGGACCCTGGGGAGGAGAAGGTGGTGGGAAGCTGAGGGCCCAGGGGCGACGTGAGCGGGGCGCGCTCCCTGCGCCCGGGGGCGGGAGGGCGGCGGGGGCGGGGCGCGCACCGCAGCTTGGCCTGCTGCAGGTGGAAGTGGTCCTCCTGCTCCTCCCACGTCTTGAAGTGCTCCGCCTCCTTCTCGCGCTGCAGCAGCTCCAGCTCCTGCTCCCGCATGGCCTTCTCCCGCTCCCGTTCCAGCCGCAGCTGCTTCACCTGTGGGCGCACAGCGGACGATGGGGGTCTCGTGGGCCTGCCTTCATCCTGTCGGGCTGGGGGACTCCCTAGGGGCGGGTGGGACCACACCCATGGCCTGGCCCCGGCGGGCTGGCCCCGGACACAGGAATCGGTCCGGGGATGCCTGAAACGCTGGACACACCCTGTGGCAGACGGAGCCCTCCTTTTGCTAGAGACACGGCAGCCTTCAGCAGCCAGGGCCAGTTTGGCCACCCAGCAGGGAGTGTCTTAGAATAAACCCCAGAGGCCAGCAGAGCCGAGCCGGAGGGAAACAGCTCTCTGGAATCCCTGCCCGAGCCCCTGGATCCAGCCATGTCTGAAGCCAATGTCCCCTGGACTCTCCACGTAAACCAGTCAGGTCTCCCTTGACATAAGCCAGGGTGAGCCAGCCTGGGAGCCCTCAGGAGGGAAGGAGGGTGGCCCGGGGCACCCCACCTTCTGCAGCTCCAGCCGGTTGTCCTCCTGGATCCTCTTGTTCCGCTCCTTCAGCTCCTTCTCCTCCAGGTGGCCGATCCCCTTCTTCTCCAGGGCCTGGAAGGGCCAACGACACACCCCCTGAGCAGCGATGCTTCCTCCTGCCGCCCGCCCCAGGACCACCTGCTGCTCTACGAGGCGGGCATCCACCAGACCGAAGCACCCGCTCTGCCCATGAGGAGCACGAGGCTGAGGGAGAAGTGACCTGCCCGCGGCCACACCCCGACTTCCAGCGGAAGATGTGGCCCCCCGTTCGCCTGCAGAATCGGTTCAGTACACTCCAGCATCGTGGGGCGCCCTCTGCCCCGAGCCGTGTGCTGAGATATGGGGAGAGGCAGCTCCGCCTCTGCAGAACTCGACCATGTCACACACGGGACAGCCTTACTTGGGGCTGCTGACTCTTGTTTTACACACAAGCCTGGCTGCACTGGCTGGGTGGTGTCCGGCTCTCAGCAGCTCAGACCCCCAGCGGCCATGCGGAGGGGCGGAACCAGAGGCTGAGCGAGAGGGGGACTCTGAAAGCACACTCGCCGGGGTCCCCGCTCACGGACCCCTCAGGGCACCCTGAGCATGGAGAGCGGCTTCTCCCTGTCTGTGCCCTCACCTGACGGAGGGGCCCGGGCACAGGCTCCCGGAGAACCCCCAACCCTCCCAAGTCATCTCACAACTGTTGTGGGTAGCACGTGCCAAGACCCGTGCCTCCTGTCACCTCCACTGGCTCCGAGGGTCGTTCCAGGAGCCCCTGTGCACAGAAAAATGCGCCTCCAGGGTGACACGGGGTGGCCCGGCCTGGGGCCACTGCCACACAGTGACAATGACCACACTTCGTCTCTACGGCCACACAGAACAGCCGCAGAGGGCCTGGACGGAGAGAGCCCACACTCAGACACAGAGCCCTCGACCAACGCCCGGCCTGGAGAGGCATGTTCGCGGCCCACACCACGCCTGCCCACTCTGCCAGCCCAGCGCCCCGAGGACACCGGGACGAGATGCGTGACACCACTCATACAGTTGGGCCGTCTAGCGCCCTCCCCAGACTACAGAGGTCTCAGAGGCTGGGCCGGGGCTTCTCAGACGCCCCGAGGCCCGCTCACCCATTCGACATTTACCGAGGGCCGACTGCGTGCCAGCGCCTGGGACAAAGCCTGCCCTGTGGAGCTCACAGTCCACGGGAATTACACGCCATAAAGTGGGACATGTGGTTTAGATGTCACCTTTGCAGCGAGACCTCTCTGGACCCGTGTGTTTAAACTGCAGCCTCCTCGCCCACCCCTGCCTGCCTTCGTTCCCTCCTCTGCGGACTCGGCTAAATGACTTATTTACAGCCAGCCTCCCGAGACTACTGGCCGCACAGGGACAGGCATCTCTCTATCACTCACTGACGTATGCGCAGGGCCCACACGGTACCCAGCACCCGACAGGCGCATGATTCACGTCTGTTAGTAAAGCACTAGGAAGGGAGAAGCAGTGCCTTGATAAAGGACGCAGGGAACCTGGGGGACCAAGGGGGCCAGGAAGGCCTCTCAGAAGAGGGACACATCAGTGGAGATCTGAAGGTTGAGGAAGAAACAGCCATGGGGAGGGCTCGGGAGTGCTGCAGGTAGAGGAATGGTGAGTGCAAAGGCCCTGAGGTGCCATGAGCTCACAGCGTATGTAGACAGCGGTAGATACGGTGGCTTCCGCCTGTGTCCACCGGCTCTCACCCTCCCCACAGCTGTGTCGTGTCGAACTTGTCCTCCACATAGATATGTCCACGTCCCAACCCGGGAACCCATGAACATGACCTTATTTGGAAACAGGGTCTCTGCGGACGTGATTAGTTGATGTCGTGCCAGACTAGGCTGGGCCTTAGTCCAGTGATTGGTGTGTCCTTATAAGACAAGGAAACTCTGGACTCAGAGACACAGGGAGGAGAACACCACGTGAAGACACAGACACGGAGAGAAGACAGCCACGTGACGACAGAGGCAGAGACTGGAGTGATGCAGCTATAAGCCAAGGGTGGCGGGCAACCACCAGAAGCTGGAAGAGGCAAGAAAAGATTCTCCCCTAGAACCTCCAGAGGGAACGCGGCTCTGGTGACTCCCTGACTTTGTACTTCCGGCCTCCAGGACTGCGAGGGAAACTGTGTTGCTTTAATCCAAGTGCCCAAGGCCCCGGCTGGTGGGTAAGGGATCGGTGTGTAGTTTTGTGGGAGGTTTTTTTTGTTTTTGTTTTTTTAGTTTTGTGGTTTTTTTTAGTTTTTTATTTATCTATTTTGGCCGCACCGCACAGAATGCAGGATCTTAGTTCCCAGACCAGAGGTCAAACCCGTGCCCCCTGCAGTGGAAGCACAGAGTCTTAACCACTGGACCGCAGGAGAAGTCCTGGTGTGTAGTTTTCATCTCAAGGATGAGGCGACAGCTCTGAGGTGAAATCCCCCCCCGGGCATGTGACGCCGAGAACCTGCCTTGAGGTTAGGCTGGCTCTGTGGGCAGAGTGCCTGAGACTGTACAGCGCACAAGACAGCGTAGGCAAAGCTGGCGGAGTCAGTGTGTGTGCATGTGTGGGTAAAAATACACTCTCGATGGCCAGGTACGACCTGGGCACGTGTGCTGGGAATGCTAAACGACGTCTCTGAAAATAAGCTGTAAACAGCTCATGAAGCAAAAACCAGCAGGAGGACAGCAAGAGCTGGCGAGCAACACAAGCAGAAGTAAGGGCGTGGCCGGTGGCCACCTCGGGCTCACCTTGTTCCAGATGAAGGTGCCCAGCAGGTTGTTGTCCCCGAAGGGGTTGTCGGTGTTGGTGTAGCCCATGTACTCCTCGCCCCAGCCCATCTTCTCCCGCTTCTTCCTCTCCTTGGCCTCCTTCTTGGCCAGCCGCCGCGCCCGCTTCTCCTCGGGCGTCTCGAAGGCCTTCATCAACTCCTCCTGCTGCTTCCGCTCCGCGCGCAGGCGCAGCCGCTCCTGCAGGCCCTGGCGCTGGCTCAGGGATGCCGCCGCCGCCCGAGGGCTCTGGGAGGGGTCCGGGGACGCGGAGCTGGACGCGGAGGAGCTGGGGGACCAGCAGTGTGTCCGCTGCTGCCACTGGCGGGCCCATCGGCCCCGGCGCTGCTGCCGCTCGTCACCCGAGTCGGACTGAGAGGAGCGGTCCTGGGAGCGCCGGGGGGCTGGCGGGGGGCTCCGGCTCTGCCTGCCTCGCCGCTGCTGCCACCGCTCCTCATCCAAATCCAACCTGCAGAGGGGACCCGCAAAGCTCCGCTCGCTGCCTGCTGGCCAGCCATCTATCCCACCGCCCTTTACTGGGCGCCTGCTGGGTGCCAGGAGCTGTTCTAGGTTCTGGGGACACGGCAGTGACCAAAACATTGATGGCCCCTGCCTGCACATCAACAAACACAGTGTGACACTAGATGGTACCATGAGCTACCAAGATAGTGATGCAGCCTCAGGGTGCGGAGAGGTCAGAGAGGATCTCTCTGAGGAAGTAACGCCGGAGGAAGTGGGGGAGGGAGCTAGGCGGAGATCTGGGGAAACAGTGATCCAGGGAGAGGGCACAATAAGAGCAAAGGCGCTGGGGCAGGAATTTACTTGGCATATTCAAGAAGCAGCAGGCAGGCCTGTGTGTCTGGAGCAGAGTGAGTGAGGGGGAGAGAGGGAGGAGGGGAGGGCAGGGAGGCGGGGCTTGGGGCCAGATGGTGCAGGAGCTATAAGCGCTGTCCAAGGTGTCCAGGGAGGGCTTACAGGAGAAGATGGTGTTTAACTGGTCCTATAGGACGGGCAGGAGTGAAATGGAGTAACACTGTAGGGAATACAGAGCCTTGGAAGGGCACTGCGAGCACGGAAGGCAACGTACGAATCCTGGGGATAGATTCTTTAATGTTGCGGGCCTCTGAGCAACTACATCTGTCTTTAGTTTGTCAAATGCTCCACTTACTAAGCTCACGTCAAAGAATCTACACCATGAAAATCAATTATTTGATTTTCAAGTACGTAAATACAGGCTGTAAATCTGATCAAATCTTCATAAATGACATTGACTCTAATTACATATCTAGGGTGGCTGATTCTTGTGAATAACTAAAATCTTAGAAACCACTAGATGATAATCACAAGATTTACAACTACACATGAACCAATGCTAAAACATCAAGGCCAGGAGCTGAAACCAGAGTTAGCAAACTTTTTCTGTTAAGAGCCAGAGCGTCTATGGCACAACTACTCAACTCTGCTGTCATAGCGCAAAAGCAGCCACGGACAGTACATGAACAAATAGACATAAATTTGTTCAATAAAATTTTATTTCTGGACACCAAAACTTGAATTTCATATATTGGGTTGGCCAAAAAGTTTGTTTGGGTTTTTCTGTAACATCGTATGGAAAAACCCGAATGAACTTTTCGGCCAACCCAAATAATTTTCACGTGTCATGAAATACTATTCTTTTGATTTTTTTTTCCTCCTCACCGTTCAAGCATGTAAAAACTATGCTTGGTCCACAGGCTGTAGTTTGCCAAGCCCTGGTTTAAACCATCTCTTTACTATTTCCTCTGCTTATATCTTCCTGGAATTCCTAGGTGGCAATGATCTTATGAGACTCAAAAGAATAAGCCACCTTCTCAAACCTAGAGGGTGATCAGCTATGTCTGACAACAGTCACTCCAGCTATGGTGTGGAGAACAGGTTGGAGGGATGGGAGACAGCGCATGCCTGGAGAAGCCCCGTGGAGATCCTGAGGGTACAGATGAGGAAATCTGGGGGACAGTGGGGCAGGTACTGGCCTGAGTGTCACAGCCAGTTATGGGCTGAGCCAGCACTAAGACGCAGGTCTGAGAGTCAGTCCCTGTCACGGTGCTGGTTCTTTGTGCTGGAGGAGACTCAAGCCAAGTCTGGCCAGGTGACCCATCTCCAGAAGAAAAGGGCTGCGGGCTGAGGGGAGGCTGAGCACCAAGTCTCAGGAGTCAGTTGAGTCCTGCCACCTGCCATCAACAGTTCTTCTCTCTCACACCCCACCTCCATTGGCAAGTGCTGTCACCTCTACTTCGGAAATCCCTCTCAAATCTCCCCATTTTCCCACTGTACCTCCCCACAGCCTCCCTCTCCTGAAGGCCATCATCATCTGTTGCCTGCACAGCTGCACTATCTTCCTCCTCCCTGGTGTCACTCCTGCCGACACTCTCAGTCCCTTCTCCACGCGAAAACCAGCAGGAGTCCTGCAAAGTAATCCAGACCACATCGCTCCCTGGTTCAAAATCCTCCACAGCTCCCTACTCCCCTCCAAATAACAGTCAAACCCTTCACCACGGTACACAAGACCGCACGATCTGGTCTCCCGCTTCCTCTCCGACCTCATCGACTCCCCTCCGCCTCGCTCACGGCGCCTCCTGCTGTACTTCCAACCACCAGGCGCCCTGCCTGGAACGCCTCTCGCTTTCCTTTCGCTGCCTGGTTAACCCCGACGTGCTCAGACGTCCCCTTCTTCAGGAAGCCCTCCCTGACTAACTCGGGGGTCTCCCAGCTCCTCGAGGGCTGGAGCCAGACCCCCAGCGCGGCTCACACAGCGACCCTACCTGCGCTCCCGGCTCCTCCGCCTGCACCGCCCCTCGTCGTCCCGGCGACGTCGGTTTCGCCGCCCATGGCTCCCGCTCCAACTTCGGCTCCGACTCCGACTCCCACTCCGCCTCCGCTGCCTTCGGCCCCTGCGACCAGCCGACCGCGAGCGCGAGCGTGTACCCCTACCCATCGGCTGGGAAGGTGGCGACGGCGCGGACACAAATATCCGGGACCTGCGCCGGGGGCCTTCCTCGATCGCGGCGCGTGCCTGGCTGCCCCACCCACGCCTGAGCAGGGAGATAGGAACCCATCTCGCGGCTCATCCCGCGGGGATTCCGACCCTCTCATAACCTCCCCACCGTCCTCAAACGTGGCCTGCGTAATGAACTCCTGCCGGACTGTTGTCGCTAGGGCTGGGGATTCGTTCTTCAGGCAGTACTGGGGGCAGGCCCAGGTGGGTCCTCGAGCCTTAGGGAGCCAGAGGAGCAGTGGGCGGAGCAAGGACGAACCAGGAACGGCGACGGGGCGGAGCCTGGGGAGGCGGGACCAAGAAGCCGGTCCAGAGAGGAACTGGAGTCGGCGTGGGCGGGGCCTAGGAGGCGGGATCAAGAGAAGGCGGGGTCTAGGGGCGTAGCCAAGGGAGGCGTGTCCCGGGGGCGAGGTCTCGCGGCCCGTGGAGGCGGGGAAGCCTAACCGTAGGTGAGAGTTCAGGCTGCCCAAGGAGGCGACGGGTGGGAGCTGGGACGGAGACTGAAAAGCCTTAGATGCTGGGCTGACCCTCAGTGAGAGTCACCATCATGCTTCACCACCGCCAATAATACCTATGTGTTTCAGGGGTTAAGGTAAAAAAACAAAACATAACTTGGATAACTCCTTAAGTTCCCCATTAACCCATTTTATAGGGGGGGAAACTGAGGCTCAGAGTGAAAGTCACTGTAACACTCCCACCCTCAATGAGGCAGTGCAGAGCTGGGATTTGAACTTGGTGGTCCAGCTGTGTCCTCTGGGTGCTGGCGAACCGTAAGAGGGCTTTGAGCAGGGAGGGATGAAAGGGGTCGTTAGGTGGGGTCCCTTCAGGCAGGCAGGGGCAAGACCACAAAGGGGCAAGAATGGAGGCCCGGAGACCTGAAGGACCCCGGAGTCCTGCTCTGAGCTCTCCCAGCCCACCCCAGAGAATGGCACTTAATACTTTAAATGTTTATCCTATAATACAACTTCCTCACACCACCCTAGATGCTAGCTTTGTATGCTCTGCTTGGTGCCGAGGTGGCGGTGGTGGCGCAAAGGGAACCCTTGACGACTGCCTGTCATGGGATGTGGGTTGTCCTGGTGATTTTCCCGATGCAGATGCATCCTTGAGCGTATCCGGATGGATACTCATCTCTGAATGTAAGGTGAGCACATTCTCGATCGCCTAGTCTTGTGTATAAACAAGCCGAGCCGTCCGCGTCTGGGATTAAAACTGGGTTTTCCAAGGGCTTGCTTACAGACAGGATCTTATTTTCAATGCAGTGTTTCTCAAATTGGGAGTCCGGGAGAAATATTTTCCCCTTAAAAGGGGTCCATGCATTACTCAATCTTTGAGACTCTGGCAGAACAAATACAAACTCCGGGGAGTGTTTGTTCCTTCCAGCTGGGTTGCACTGATGTGAGCTTTTAAGTTTTTCCGAGCTGAACTGGAACTCACTACTATTAAGGCATTTGGGTCCGTTGCTGTTATTTAATTATTTTGATTCTTACTAAGGTTTCTTTGTGCTCTCCTTCAAAGTCAGTCCTTAAACTCCCACTCGGACCATCGGATCGCACAGAGACAAAGAGGCGGCTAATGCTTATTACCCGATTTATTAGAGATCTCTTCCAAGTAAAAAGGGGGGGGGACGGCGGGGCTGGGGGGTGGGGTCCCGGGGCTGCATATGAGTGTTACGGGGCCAGCAGTGGCTGCGGTTACAGAGGCGCCCACGGCTCTGGGTTTGAGCGGGATGGCGTCCTGTGCCCGAGGAGGCTGTGCCCCAGATTGTCACACACCAGACCATGGGGGCTGAGCACACGGAACCCCCGGTGAGAATTAAGACACACAAGGTTTGCAGTTTTGTTGTGTTTGGAAATCAGTTCGGCCATAAAAACGGGGTTGGGATAGGGACAGGCGATGCAACTGAACCACCAGAGAAGGTGGCCAAGGGTGCTTGTCCCGGGGTGGGGACCGAGGGGCTGTGGCGACAGTACCATGGCAGGGGGCCCCAGTGGGACGGGAGTATTGCACTGAGCCAGGTGGTGGAGGGAGAGGGTGAGAGGAGGCAGAGGCCAGAGGCCAGCAGGGGACACACTGGAGGTTCCACCTTTTCAGTCTCAGAACACGCCTTTCATTTGTACATTCGTGCCCACATTCGCAGTGACAGCAGCCGTCAGGGACGAGCTGCGACAGAACCAGGACATCGCCACAAAGGAGTCGACAGACTTCCATCCTGGGGCGGGGTGGGGCGACAGCTGGGTGGGTCCAGGGCCCTCCTTGCTGGGGGTCTGGGGAAGGCCGCGAGTTCACTACACGTGATAAATAAGGTCCTGCCTTCCCACCCTTGCCCTGACCATAAGCACATGCCTCCCGTCGGCCCAGTCCGCAGACCACTTTGCATCCGTGTGACAGTTCTCTGAAAAAGGGACAAAAAATGCAACTAACACAAAGGGGGTCTTCAAAGGGGTGTTCATGACTTAGCACAAAAATGAAAACGTCTTGATCACCAGAAGGTTTGCAAATTTCTCCAAGTCAGCATCCGACTGATGCATTTGTTCCATGGTTCACTCGGGAAAGCCTGAGGGGCCCAGCTCCTGCAGCTCCAGGTGGCTGAGGGCGTCCTGGACGTAGGGCCTGATGCTCTGGTGGTCCCCATGGGACACAGTGTCTCTGTGTGCGGCCTCTGGGGGCCTGGGCGGAGACTCCGGTTGGCTTTTGGGCAACTCAGCAGTCCCTGTTCGTCCCCTTCAGACCTCTGCCCACTCAGCCTGCCTCCCCCCCGGGCAGGACGGGGCAGGCACTGCAGAGGGCGCCCGTGTGAAGTCCAGGTGAGGACGTTCTGGAGTCTGGACACACCTTCCGTGGACAGGAAGGGAGGACGCTGTTTTGCTTCTAGTCCAGGACACCCGCAGGCTTGTTCGGACAGGTTCTCTTCCCAGAGCTGCTTCGTGCTGCAGTGTCCCTGGCGGCCCTGCGTGGGGAGAGCCCCCAGGGCACAGCCCAGTTCTCCAGGGAGGAGAGGCGCAGCTAGACACCAGGTTACAGCCAGGCGCATGAAGCGGGCTGTGCCGGGGAGGCGAGCAGGGGCCCGCCGAGCACGAGGACAGCAGTGTACGCAGTTTGCAATGGACTCAAAAAATCAAATTCCTGGGTCGGTGGGTTCTCCAGCTGTCTCAGGCTCCACCAGGGAGGCAAAGGTGGGGAGAAATTTTCCCAGAAGGTGCAACTTCCACTCCACGCTAACTCCCAGCTCCTCCCATGCAGGGCAGGTCGGGCCAGGGGAAACCATCCCTGATGTGTCCCTCTCCAGAGGCGGGAGAGAACCTGCAAAGCTGCCAGCTCCAGCAGCCTGCTGTGGACACAGCAGGGGCCCCTGGCGGCCGCCCTGTGGGGCTCTGGGCCCAGCAGTGGTTGCCCTGCTGAAGATGACCATCCAAAAACAAAATTTGTTTTTCACCGAGAATTTCTTCTCCTGTCCTTCAATCGGCACAGGTGCCCCCACCATTAAAAAGAGAGAGGACGCCCACCTCAGTCCTCTTACTCAAGGGGGTCTGGTCCTCTAGGCCGGGCACCTGACTGTGGACCTCTGCTCCAGGACACGGCTCTCGGGAAGTCCCGCGGGCTGAGGGCCCGGCCGCCTCCTCCCAGCTTGGCCCGTCTTCTGGAGGAGAGGTAAGCCCACGGCCCTGAGCTCCACTGAGAGGGGGCGGCCATGCGTCCACATGGAGGTTCTAATCACGCCGGGTGATTCCCGCTCAAGGTCACCGGGGAGGTGGGAAACATTCTGAGAGATGGCAGGGGTGACAGGGTGGAGAGCGCCCCCAGCCACTGCCCGGCCACCCTCAAGGACGGTGTCCGGCTCTTGGCCCAAAACCCTGAGCCAAGAGCGCCTGGCAGGCGTGGTGGGAGGCCTCCAGAGGCGCCCTGGGGACCCGGCGGCCCTTCCGTCCCAGGTGCCCGTCCATCCCAGCCAGGACTTGGAATGGATTCCACTGGGGTGCAGGTCCCCAGAGCCTAGGGCCTGGTTCCCTCAGCAAGACACATGCAAGCACAGCAAAGAACCAGAAGTGCAGTGGAATGGAGTTTTTTCTTTTCCATTGTGTGGTGGGTTTTTTTTTTTTTTTTGGCCTTTTTCTTTTTCTAAAAAAACACACACGTGTGCTGCCATGTCTGTGCAAAGAATAAGGGCCCCAAATAAATACATGACGGGAAACTCAGGAGGGTTCACAGTATCAGGCATAGGGGCTGACGGGGAGCCGGCGCCAGGTGAGCCGCCCGGACTGCGATCACTGCAGCCCGAGCGTTGGCGCCGTCGAGGGGAGGGCGAGGGTGAGGGCCGGCGGCCAGGCAGGCGTCTCCCGAGCTCTGGGCTGAGCAGGTGGGCAGCACCTCCAGGGAGCAGCCGGGGCAGCAGCGGACACTCGGCTCCGTCAGTGCCTGCATAGGAATTACTGAAGAGGCAGGGGGCGGGTGAGGCCATGGTGGGCCGGGGCTGGATCCACACCCGCCGGGCCTCCCCTGGCCGGGTCGGGCCCCACAGCTGATGCCGAGGGCCAGGGACCCCAGGAGCCATGAGGGCTGGACACAGGCCCCCGCACGGTAAAGCCCGGCTGCCCCTCCCGCCCTGGGCCTCAGTTTCCCTGTCAGTCCCGGGGTGCCTGGAGGCCAGGCTCTCAGGCCCTCCTTGGCCAAGGCCACAGGCCTGAGCCCCCAGTGGGCCCGGCTGGCCAGCCGTGGCGCACTTACTGTGTCGCTCTCGCCGTCGGAGGCGGGGTGGGCCTGCGTGCTATAGTGAAGCGGGGAGTACACCCAGCTCCTCTCATCGGTGGGCTGGAGGGCAGGCGGGCGGCATGTGCGGGAAGGGTGCAGAAGAAGAGCAGGGTGCGAGGAGGTGCGACAGAGGCGACAGGAAGGAAGGAAGAAACAGAAATAAAAGAGGGGGCCCCCAAGGCAGCACGGGTGGGCGGCTCAGCCCCCGCTGCCCTCTCCCTGATGGTGACCTGCCCCAACCCAGATGGCCCTCGGGCTCAGCGGGGCCGGGGGCTGGGCCTCTGGGGCTGAGTGGCCAGTGCGCGGTGCGGGGGCAGCAGGAAGCAGTGAGCAGAGTCAAGGCAGGACCGGCACAGCGGGAGGCGGGGAGGGCGGGCGGGGATTGGTTTGCTCTGCTGTCTACCGCCCCCCATGGCACCCTGACCTCCGGCCTAGCCCGGCAGCGCCCTGGAGACCCTCTGCTGGGGGTTCTGAGTGGTGGGGACTCGGGGGGAGCCCATTTCCTGACCCGGGAAGCCTTTCAGCACTGGCACACACAGGTTTGCTCAGGAGAGACCCAGGCAGGCGCCACCCAGAGAGCAAGCAGCAGAGGCTTCCCTGCCCGGCTCCAAGAGCCCGGGCTCAACTTCCTGGGGAGGGGGCGCACCAGAGCCCAAGTCCCGGCCTGGGGACAGGCAGAGCGGGGACTGGCCGCCGAGGGGCCGCAGGCTGGTCTTCCTCCAGCTGCGTCTGGGGAGGGGTCCCGGTCCGGGTCCCACTGCGGGGAGGACATACATTCCTCCGGCCCCCTCGTCCCTCCCAGGTCTGCTCTCACCACCAGAACATTCTTGGGGCTCCCCCGGCCGCCTTCTCCTCTCTCTTCCTTCAACGCCCCCGACAGCCTGTGACCTCCACCCGCCCCCCCCCCCCCCAACGCCAGAGCACACACCTGTCCTGGCCGCATCCCCCTGGGCATCCCACGGCCCCTAAGCCCACCATGGCACCCCAAGACTCACCCCTCCTCGGCGGGGTTGGGGCACCACCAGCAACCAGCCTCTGCCCTGCTGCCCTCGGGGCCCGCTGGCCGCCTCTCCACCCCACCATCCCCGCAGCTCACAGGCCGTCCCGGTACCCGTGTGGGCCCAGGCCGCGCACCCACGAGAACCGTGCCACCTACGGAGGGGTTCGCACAAAGTGTCTGGGGCAGCAGAGCAAGACCCCAGCTCGGGCCCCGCTCATTCCTTCAGGGGGTCACAAAGCAATAACCCGCCTGGCCCCCTGCTCACCTGGGAGCCCGGGGGGTGGGGCCGGGCCTGTCTGGGGCCACAGCAGGTGCTGACACTGGGGTGGCTGCCCTGCTGGGCTCAGAGTGGGGACGACACAGGGGTCCTGCAGGGAACCCCGTGAGGAGCCAGCCCTGGGTGACCCACGGAAGTTGGGCCAAGGGCACACCTGCCCCGCACGGCGGGCCTCGGGGTCCGGCCTTCCTCTTGCCGCTCCCTCTCCTCCCGTCGGCCTCCAGGCTCCTGCCTCTTCGGTGCTCCAGCCAAGACCGCCCTTCCTCTTCCGCCTCCCCACTCCCCACGCATTTCTCAAAGTCCGGGTCAACCCCCCTCCAGGCAGCTTCTGCCACAGCGCCCCACCCCATGGCCCTTGCGGGCCACGTGTCCCGACTCTGGGACCATCTCTGGGGAGTGGCGTCCCCGGCTGGACCGAGTGTGGCGGGAGGGCTGTGGAAGCAGTCTCCCTTTTTCAGGCTCGCCCGGCAGCGCCCGACACCTAGTGACGCTCAGAGGGGCTGCTGACGGGGCTGGAGTGTGGTCTCCGAGGGGCCTCATCTTGAGAACACAAAGTCTCGCTTTAGGCCTTTGCCTTGTCCTGCCCGTTTGAGCGCTGTGTGCCTCTGGGAGGTTACTTGGCCTCTCTGGACCCCCATCTATTGCTCACAGTGACAATAACAAGCACTAACGATGCCACCGCTACACAATATCCCCACAGCATCCCAGGCACGCTGGGTGGATAAGCGTTTATTAGACACACAGGTGCCTGAAGCTTGGGATCCAGACTGTGTCTACCCTGCACTCTCATGGGCTCCCTGGAGAGCCAGGGACTCGGTGTCTCCATCTGTGAAATGGGTATGGAGACACCAGCTCCTTTCTCCTGCAATTAAGAGCTTGGCTTTGCAGTCCCTCTGGTGACTCATGACGCCACCCCCTGCAGGGGACAGACACCCCGTGGGAGCCGTCAGCAGCGAGGTCTGAACAAGTTGGAGCAGTGCACCCGGCACGTCCCTGACCCGGGAGGGTTGGGACAAAGGGCAAGGGCGGCCAGGGGATGGTGGTCAGATGCAGACCCTGCCACAGCCAGGCAGGCCTCCGGAGCCCCAGACGTGTGCCCGCAGGCCCAGTGATGCCCACCTCGGAGGGGAGCAAGCAACGTCCCCATGGGATGCCTGCAGCACAGAGCCCCACACGGGCCAGCGCGGCCGACCTCAGCCACAGTGACATTTTCCCCAAGTCCCTTCTCAGAGGAAGAGGAACAGCCAGGACCTGTGGCTCCCTGCTGCCCATGGCGCGGGGCGGGGCTGGGCTCCCTGGAGGCCTGCCATGGTCACTTACAGTCCCTGAGGAGCTCAGCGTCACGGCCCGCAGTCGGCGATGCCGGGGAGAGTAAATCCAGTACCTCCCATCGGTGAACTGGGCGGGCCGGGTGGGCGGGGGAGGAAGCAAACAGAGGACAGGATGAAGTGACAGGATGAGGCCACAGGGATCTGGCAGGCGGTCAGGCAGGGAGGGCACCGGGAGGGGCAGGTGAGCCGATGGCCAAGCAGGAGGTGCGGGCGGGGGTCCCAACGGCTTCCTTCTCTGCTGCGTGGGGCCCAGCTGCCCACTCGGGGGTTTCAGGACTCTGACGCACACGACAGGACATGGCCCCAGGGGCCACCTCCCACACAGATCCAGAGAGCGGGAAGCAACCAGCCCTGGCGGGAGCTGACGGCAGGTGGGGGGACACACAGGGTGCACTTGGTACCCTCCAGGCCAGGCAGGGCCATGCCCCGGCAGCACTGGCTCGGGGACCGAAAGCAGGGAGGTCGGTGTTAGTTACAAAGCAGCGATGCCAGCGGGAGGGCCAAGCTCACCCCAACAGGCCCCAAGGCCCAGCGCCGGGCGGGGGGCAGGCCCTGGCTCACTTTCCTGGGGCAGGGTCGGGGGTCAGAGGTGAGAATGAATGTCCGGGAAGAGGATGGGCGGCTGGGCGTGTGTCTGGCCCTCTCTGTTGTAACTGGGACCATGTGATCCCTGAGCAGGGCCACCCAAGGGAGATGGCTCCAGGACCCACTGTCGGGGGCTCCCTGGCCCCCGGGCACCCACTTCACCCAGGCTCCTGGTTCAGCTCCCTACCCGCCCATGGGAGGTGTGTGGGGAAGGAGACCCCCAGCTCTGGAGAGAGGTCCCGGGTCCCTGGGGCAGGGCCCCTTCCTACTCTGACGGACGCCACCTCGTCCAGGAGCAGCTGTGCGTCCTCATCCTGTGAAGTCGGCAGTGTGGAGCCCACCTGCCCCTCTCGGCGGGGCCCTGGCCTCCCTGAGCACAGAGCCCACCCTCCGCACCCACCACCCAGAGAGAGAAGGTGCGCATCATGCCAGCCCACCACGGCCAGCCCGGGCTGCCCTGGGACCCAGGGCCTGGGCCTCCCCTCAGGCCAGCGGGGCCGAGCACGAGGACTCCAGATGTTTCCCGGGGCAACGCTGAAGACAGGGCCTTGGCTCGTGGCCAGATGTGGTTATGAGGCCTGGGCAGGAGGACCTGGGCTGGATGGTGAGGGATGGGGGTGCTCCCCAACACCTGAGCGTGAGCATGCTGGCCGGGCACGTGGCCCTGAGTGTTGAAAGGTGAGCACACACGTGTGCCTGTGTGCCTGAGTGGGAGTGCACGTGCAGGTGTGCACAGGCGCCTTGAATGTGCGATGTGTCAGCACGAGCCTGTGAGGGAGCAGTGTGCGCGTGTGTGAACGCATGTGGGTGTAAGCACACGTGGGTTCGTACAGGCACGTGCGTGTGTGTGCACGTGTGAGCACAGGTGGTGGAGGGTCTGGCGACGGGAGGGATCCCGGGAGGACTTACAAAGTAGATGTCTGTGGCGGGCGCGTCCTCCTCGTCTGAGGCCTGGCTGGCGGGCTCGGAGGCCTGGCTGGCGGTTTCCACTTCGACGGCGGCAGAGGCGGCAGAGGCACAGGCCGGGGACGACCCCTCCCTGGGGACACGGGGAAGACACGGGAGTCCTGGCTGGGGGCGCTCTGGACTGCCCGCGCCTTCTCCAGCCCACGCCCCAGGACCCTCCCTGCTCCGCACCATCCTTCATCACAGAGACCACGATGCAGGGAGTCCTACTGCAGGGATGCATCCTGTCTGACATGTTCTAGTTCCCACACAAAACAAACAAAACACCCCCAAGCACGGCTGTGGCCCAGGGAACGATGTGCCCACCCCCGAGCAGGCAGGCCCTTTTCCCTCTATTTGCTCAGGTTCACGCCCATGGGCAGATCCCTGCCTCACCACTCACTTGCTGGGCAGCCATGAGGACCACGTTCTTTCTCGGAGCCTCAGTTTCCTCGTCTATAAAGTGGGGACACATGGCACCTACCCCCGAGGGACCAGAACCTCTTGCTCTTCTTTTCTGAGCACTTACTAGGTGCCAGGCCTGTCTGAGGGCCTTGCGTGAATGAACCCACCGAACTTCCACTCGGGAAGGGGGGATGCTGCTGCTGTCCTGTGTTACAGATGAGGAAACTGAAGCTCAGAGTGAAGGTGAGGAACATGCCCGAGGCCTCGGCTGGCGGCCGTGTGACTGGTGACTAAATTTCACCTCCTGGATGAAATGACGAGTTCTGAGAAGAAGGAGCACCTGTAACCGTGCAGAACTGGTTCTTCAGTCACGTTTGAGGGCAACTTGTTTCGTGGGGCAAAGACTGAATGACATTTCCCACCGTGACACCTCAGTTAATGGCAAAAAAGTTGACAGTGGCAGGAACTGGTGCGTGTGTGTGAAATAATAGCAAAGTGCACCTGGGAATGTGTGCTGGGAGTGCTAAGTAAAGTCTCTAGAAATAGAACAGAAATTCTAAAAAGTATATAAAGCAAAAATTATGGGAAATGCAAGAAGAACTGGATAAGGCAATTATATAATTAAACAGCCCAAACAGACAAGAGGCAAGTAAGGACATAAAGGAACCGATGACACCGATCAAGACACTGGACAGAAAAGGCTTGTAAAGAACTTTCCATCCTTTCACAGAGAAGACACTTTTCTCCCAAGTGTCCACGGACACTTAAAAAGTGAATTTTGGGGACTTCCCTGGTGGTGTAGTGGTGAAGAATCTGCCTGCCAATGCAGGGGACACGGGTTCGAGCCCTAGTCCAGGAAGATCCCACATGCCGTGAAGCAACTAAGCCCAAGCGCCACAACTACTGAGCCTGCTCTCTACAACCCGAGAGCCACAACTACTGAGCCCACCTGCCACAACTACTGAAGCCTGCACACCTGGAGCCCTTGCTCCACAACAAAGAGAAGCCACCGCAATAAGAAGCCCGCGCACCACAACGAAAAGTAGCCTCCACTCCCCGCAACTAGAGAAAGCCTGCGCTCAGCAACGAAGACCCAACCCAGCACCCCCCCCCCAAAAAAATAGCGTAGATTTTTTGGCTGCGTTGAGTGGCATGCGGGATCTCAGTTCCCCGACCAGGGATCGAACCCCTGCCCCCTACAGTGGAAGCGCAGAGTCTTAACCACCGGGGAATTCCCCAAAGCGTAGACTTTTTTAGGCCATTTTCTTCAGCTCTAAACCTAATAAAGTTAGAAGTAAGTACCAAAAAGGTAAACAAAAAATCTTAAACACTTGAGAGACACCCCTAAAAAGCCTTAGTCCAGGGTCTCCCCCTCAGCACTGCTGACATCGGGCAGGTCATTCTCTGCTGGGGGCCATCCTGGGCGCTATGGGGTGTGGAGCAGCGTCCCTGGCTCCCACCATGATGCCAAGAGCACCCCCCGGTCGTGACCACCAAAGATGTTCCCAGACACTGCCCACTCTCCCCTGAGGGCAAAATCGCCCTCAAGTGGTTGAAAGCCACTACCTTAATTCAAAGAGAAAATAAGAAAAAAATCACTAACCATGCACATGTGAGTCAGTATAAAAGAACTGCTTCACGTCAAAACCCATGGGACACAGCAAAAGCAGTACTCAGAGGAAACTACATAGCCTTAAGGACCTCATTATTAAAGAAAAAAAGGAATTTAAGCACTGGAAAAAAGAAACAAGTGAGAAAACAAACCAGAAGCAGCTAGAAAGAAGTCATTACTGGTGAGTTACAGTAAATGAGATAAAAACAAAACACAACAGGGGAAAAGGTAACTAACTCCCGAACTGGTTCTTTGAAAAGCTTGTAAGTTGCTGTCTTGCAAGGCCCTTCAAAGCTAAGAGGGCGAAGAGAGGATGGGTGGGAGGGAAAGTGACCTCAGATGACAGCGCCGCTCTGAGCCCTGGAGGAGGCGACCCTTCCCCGAGTGCAAGACCCCCACTGCTCCCGGCATCACGCGCCCCCTTCCCCCTCCCCATGCCCCACGCCCCGGAAGCCCCATTCCCTCCCCCAGCTTGCGGACTACTTTTCCCAGCCTGCCCCGCGGCCAGCTGGCCACGTGACCACGCTCGACCAATGGGGCCAGAGAAGAACTGGAAAGCAGGAACCAGGTAACGGGACCACAGGGACTCGGGGGCCACTCACCCCGCATCCTCCTCTTTGGGGACCACGATTTCCACGCTGCATGCGGGCTCCACCTGCACCGTGATCTGCTGCAGGTCCTCCTCCGCATGCACCTCCTCCTGGGTCCTGGAGGCAATGGGAAGCCGCGCCTCAGTTTCCCTCCTCACCAGCCCCCCAACCAGGAGCACCAGCTGAGCTCCAGGCCGGTGCCAATTTCCAGTCCCGGTAACAAGCTGGAAGCCTCCACGAGGTGCTGTCTCCGCGCACCATCAGACCAGGGCCCTGAGCCAGCCCAGCTCGCACCTGGTCCCTCTGGCTGTCATGACTGCCTGAGGGCTGCAAGAGTCCACCTGGGGCTATCCTGTGACTCAGGCACCAGCAGAGGCATAATGAGTGAATGGTGGCCTGGATCCTGCCCACCCCCTGGGGGCAGCTAGGCACCTGCCTGGGGCCTGGACTAGGGGGTGAGGTAGTTCTGGGGTTCCAGGCTGAGGCCCGTGGTGTAGGTGGGTGAGAACATTCCAGCATCCAGGCATGCAGAATCTCTGGGTGGCAACACCAGGGAGCAAAATGGTGGCTGACATCAAAGCAGGTAGCTGGACAGAGGGGGATGCACTTTGCACCAAACATGTTTTGTACCATGACTTTTTTTTCAACTGGCAGGAATTATCCCAAAAAAACTAATTAAAGAAATGCCCTCTTCACTGCAGTCCTGTTACAAGATCAAACAGCTGGGAACAACCCAAGTGTCCATGGCCCATTAGAGGGATGGCAACCAGCACATGCTCCACCTGCTCAGACAGGTGACCTTCTGCTGGTAGGTGACAGAGTAAGGGGCAGTGTGCCGCCCAGAGTGCACGCTGGTCAAAATGCGAGGAGAGACAAGCCCAAATGTGTATCTGCTTGTATATTCACAAAGATCTCCGGAAAGAGACAAAAAATCCGTCCGGGGGGTTGCTCCCAGAGAGGGGAGCAGGCATGGGGCAGGGGGAAACATCTTAACTATTTTCCTTTTTGTATCTCTTAGAATAAAAATATTAATAAAAAGAGAAAGAAGAACCAACAGGCAGGTGTGGGAGCAGGGTCCTCTGGGCACCCAGGTGGGAGACAAACACAAAATGACCTGAGATATTCTATGCGGTTCTAGAGCCTGACTTGAATCTGTGCCCAGAAAGGAGTGGTCAGAGACGAAGGGCTCTGGATGGGGAAAGCGGAGGAGGGACTGGGGCAGGCGGGCGGGGGAGAGGGAGAGGGCTGGGGTCTCAGCTCACCGGCCATCCTGTCCGGAGGACTGCGTGCGCCGCCTGCAGAGAGACCACAAGCAGGTGGGAGAAGTGGGGCGAGGCCCCGCCCACGCACAGCCCCCCGCGGAGGGACACAGCTGGTCTGCTCACCTGTACCGCGGCTGCTCTGATGTCTCCGAGGGGGACCGCTCCGGGATGGAGAGGGACGTGGAGGACAGGGTCGTGGCGATGGAGGCGGTGGTGGCCTCCTCAAAAGAAGGCGGTGTGCAGGGCAGGAGGTCTGGCCGGCCTGTGGCGAGGAGCGGGTGGGCACTTGCGGGGGCCTGGGAGGCCTCTGGGCTCCACCTACAACTCGGCTCACCCTCCACCACCCATGCCCCCCACTCCCACCTGCCACCCCACACTGTCATCCCTGCCAGCTTTAAGCGGGCAGATGTGCTCCAGTTTCCCCCTGGCCTAAGGCCTTCCAGTAGCTTCCCACTGCTCTCAAACTAAAATCCGAACCCCTCCCTTCGGCCCCCAGGGGGTCCTGCTCCACAGGCCTCACCTGCCCTCTCCCCCCTCCCCCTCTGCTCCAGACACACAGGCTCATCGCTGTGCCTCCCACACAACAGGCTAGGCCAGGTCCCACCCCAGGGCCTCTTGCACAGGCAGGTTCTCCCTTCCTTGATGATCTTCCACCAGCCCCTCCTGCCTGGAATCTCTGACCCAGGGGACAGGAGGGACCTTCCAGAACATCAGGCCCAACCCCATCAAGCATTTCATCCCTCCAGGTCTCTGTGCACCTCTGATGTGAAGGAAGCCTGTCATCTCTGGCGCGTGGGTTGGGGGGGGGGATGGGCAGGGAGCCAAATTCTATGCTCGACCTTCGCTGTGGCTCTTCCGGGGGCCCCGTCCCAGCTGCTCCCCACTTCCCAGCTGGGTTACAGTCACCCCACTTCCCATCCAGGCTGGGCCCAGCTGCAGGGGCCCCTTCCTCCTATTGGACTGCTGCTGTTGCTCCCTGAGCCCCTCCCTTCTCAGCCCCCCAGGGACGACGCCTTGCCCCAGGGGCCCCCTTATCTCCCGGCCTGCCTGCTCACCTTCGTCCTCCAGCGTGGGGTAGCTGCGGGCCCCCCGCAGGTCGTACTGCGCATCCTCCCGCTCGCTGGGGATCTGGCTGGCCGAGAAGGCGGCGGTGGGCCCCAGGGGCTTGACGGCCAGCAAGGCACCGCGGCCCTTCTTGGACGGCGAGGACTTGAGGGCTGCAGAGGGAGGGCTGCTGGTGCTTGGGTGGCAGCACCGAGGCCGGGCCCTGCAGCCCCCGGTGCCTCTGTTGTACAAAAGCCTGGTTGCCCCCCCCCCCGCCCTGCCTCCAGCTTGTCCCCCAGTGCTCTTCACTCTTGGTGGAGAAAGCCTGCCCTGCTTTCCACCCGGCTTGCCTCGGGAGGTGCCGGGAGCCCCAGGTACCTGTCCTGCCCGTCAAGAGAAATGGGACGAGCCCCGAGGGACCCAGCACTCCCACCCTGGCCCCCAGAAACAGCAGCAGACCAGCAGCTGCCAACGTTTACCAAGCACTTTGGGGCCTCACCCCGTGTCCCAGCCCACCCGGCCACGGCCCGGCCGCTGACATGGAAGTCAAGGGCCTGGGACAGTGGGGCTCGGCACCAAGGGTCTGGCTCCCATGTAGGCTGCACAGCCTGGGGAACGCAGCTCAGCTCTCGGGGCCCCCAAGTCCTCGTCTGCAACATCAGGGTCAGGGGAGGCGGGTAAACCCCGAGACGCCCTCTGCGCCCTGTCAGGACCTGTCACCACCCTCTCCCAGCGGGCCCTGTGACCTCTGCCCCCAGCATGGCCAGCTGAACTCCCGCATACAGTAGGTGCTTGGTTTGCCTTAGGCACAGCCATCCAGTCCCTGGAGGCCGGCACTCCCTGGACCACAGCGGGAACAGTGCCCTGAGAAGGTTCCAGGAAGAGATGTGCTGGTAAAGGTTAACAACCGGCTCTCTGGGGACAGATGCTGGGTTTGTGGTATTTGCCGACTTCCATGGTGTAAACATTCCCTCCACAGTCAACATCAGCGTACAACTAGATGTCACAGAATGTGGAGCTGTGCCGAGAGCCAGCTGCAGGTGACTGGCGCTGGCTCGCGGACCGCACACGTCTGGCCCAGGCAGGGAAAGCAGCCCCCCAGCTGAGAGCCAGACACTGGGCCTGCCCCTTCCCGCTGCCTGCGTGGAGCGCAAGGCCTGGACAGTAAGGCGCATACCAAGACCATCCCCACGCCCACAGACACTTACTGAGCACCTACTGTGTGCCAGGCCCCGGGCTGGACGCTGGGGACGTGGAGCGACCAGAGTGAACAAGCACCCTGCCTTTTGGCAGTGGGTGAGGGGTTGCGGGGGCCGATGACAGACACGTAGGGAGAAAGACCCCTTCAGGCCCCATGTGGGGTCCGGCCTGGGGTGCACCAGGGTCTGTGACTCCGGAGGCCCAGCACGGACATGGGGCTTCCAGAGGCCACCGTGGGCCGGGGCCACCACGCTTGCCCTGTGCCCGCCCCGACGATGCCCAGTTTGGCTGATGACCGGCCGCTTCCGTGTGGCAAGGTCCCGTTTCCTTGGCAACGGTGCTCCCCCACTGATCGCGTGCGTGAACACACCTCCCCCTCCTGGCTCTGTACAGATGGGGAAACTGAGGTGCGGAGGGGGCGTCCCTTGCTCGAGGTTGCGCGGGAAGGATGAGGACTGGGACTGGGCGGGAGCCAGGCCCTGTGCCGTATCCTGCAGGGGCCACCCCAGCTGCCCTGTTCCCTGGACCAAGTCCCCGCCTGAGGCCCAAGGCTGGCCGAACACAGGACCAGCGCTCCAGGCTTACCCTGCCCTAGACCTTCCGCCCTCCTCCCTCCTCGCCCCCACCCAGAGGGCCTGGGCACTCACAGGAGTTCTTCCGGAAGACTGTGCTGCTCATGAACTTGAAGAAGCGCTCGGCGTAGAAGCTGGGTCGGTGGACAGAGATGGTGTCCTGGGAAGGGAAGCAGGGGCCCGAGGGCAGGCAGGGGTGAGCGCTGTGGCCCCACGGGGGCTCCCATGGCGGGGGCGGGACGTAGCCTCTGTGGGGAGGGGACCCAAGGAGCAGGTAGGGACAGGGAAGCAGGGAGGCGGTTTCCTAATAACCGCATCTGTAATTTTAACTTTTTGAACCATGTTTCAAAGAGGTAAACAGGTAACTATCAAAATCAAGAAACCGGAAAGAATCTCTAAAGCAAGGGTCGGGGAGAGCCCGGCCCGAGCCTGCTCCGCAAGCTGGGTTGCAGGCCTGTCCCTGCAACTGAGGGAGGCTGGTGTCCTCGGGGCAGGCAGGCCCGGCGTCCTGCACTCAGGTGGGGGTGGCCCTGGCCAGGCACTGCTCCTCATCTGTGCCACGGGGGAGACCGGAGGCTGCCGGACTCGCCTGGATGTAAGGACGAGACGTCCGTGAGGCAGGGAGCCCAGCACACGGTAGGGGTGTGATATGGGCTGGGCCCCTAGACAGACACCCTTGCTGTCCCTGGGATCCAGTCTCCTCGCCTGCGATGGCACAGTCTCCCCAGCACTGCTGACAGCAGGCCGGTTGTTCTCTGGGGGCTGTCCTGCGCACTGTGGGGTGTGGAGCAGCATCCCCGGTCCCCACCCACTCGATGCCAGGAGCCCCCCAGTGTGACCACCACAGATGTCCCCAGACACCACCCGGTGTCCTCCCCCTGGACACGTGGCCTCCCACAATGAACGCTGCACTCTATCCTTGCCTGCGCGGAGGCGTGGCCACATGACCACGTGACCACGTTCTGGCCGATGGAGCGGGTGAGCTGAGGTGAGCAGAGCTAACAGAAGAGTCTCTCCGCCCTGAGAGGAAGGGGGTCCCTCCCTCCGGCTGGGGCCCGGGGCCTAGGACAACGCCTGGGAGTGTGCAGCAACACACAGGAAGAACCTGGCCCCCAACACTGAGGGCCATCCTACTGGCCCCAGGATGCTCACACCTGGATGGTTACTTCCATCGACATTTGAGGCTCCTGGGGAGTAGACCCAAATCCTCTGACGGGGGTTGCGGCCGCCCAGCTGCAACCTGGACCTTCTCAGCGCTTATTCCGGAAGCTCCCCCAGACCCTCCAAACCCTCTCTGAGTGGTGGGCGGGCTCGTTAGGACCCTGGATTTTACAGACTGCAGGCACACACACAGCCCTTAGCACTTGAGTGAGAACTGGCCTGCAGGGGGCAGGGGGGCCCATGGGAGGAGAGGCCTCTGCCTGAGGGTCCACAGCTGGACCAGGGGTGTGCGTGCGGCCTCGGGCCCACAGGCAGGCTCTGTTTAGCCCCAACTGTTGGTCCTCACAGTCTTTTACATTCTGAAGTAATTCATTGCAAGTGTTCACGGGTTGGCTGCGCTCACAGGAAAACATGAATTTCAAGCTTTTCTCAAGTAACTGAGCCGGTCCATCTAAGCAGGCCCCACCCCCATGGGGCAACAGGGGTCAGAGTTGTGCAGTATTGCCCCCGGGGTGCAGCTGGGGCTCAAGATGCCCTCCACAACACACGTTTCCAGAATGCTCTCTGCCTGGCCGGCCCCTGACTTTCTGGATCAGCCTGTCCTTGGGAATCCTTCCCACTCAGCTTGGGGCCCCCCGACCCACTCCAGGAAGCCTTCCTGTACCCCTCAAGGGTGGCTCGGACCCCTCGCTGAGGATCCTGCAGCTGCCTTGCTTCCTCATCCCGGCCCTGACCCCTTGGCCCATGACTGTGGCTCCAGAAAGGAGGACACATCTCTCAGCTCTTTAGCACCTGTGCCTGGCCCAGGGAGACGGTCAGTGCGTTTGTGGACGGATGAACGGAATGAATGAACAAACGATGCTCACCCCATCGTGGACGAGAGCCTTCCAGGTGTGTTCCAGCTTCTTGATGAACCTGCAGAGAAGAAAACGCCCAGAACGTCAGCCAAACCTTCAGGTCCAGGGGTTCTCTTCTGGGCAAGCCCGTCCCAGAGGACACTGGTGACGTCTAGGGACGTTTGTGGTTGGCACGGGTGGGAGTGTTCCTGGCATCAAGGGGGTAGAGGAGCCCTGGTCTAGAGGAACGAGGCCACCTGTTGCATCAGCCAGAGGCCACCTCCCCTTTCCTGCCCCCTTGACCGCCCCCCCCACCTGCTGGCTGCTCCCACCACATTCTCTGGGGGCGGCAGTGGAAAGGCCGTGGTACGTAGCCCCCCGTGGGGGACAGAGCCCACCCTTCTTCTCTCCCACGGGGCAGGCTGAGCCCAGCCCCTCGCTGCTGGAGTGAGTGCCCTGCGCCGTGACCCCTGGCTAGGCCCCGCCCAACACCGGGGCTGGGGAGAATGTTGCCTCCTCCAGGCAGCCTTCCTGGACACCTCTAGGCTGCAGGGGGAAGGAGCCCCTCCTTTGGCACACACCTCCGCCCCAGGGTGAGCTCCCCTCGCCCCACCCAGGGCCTCTGCAGAAACCCTGGCTTGCTACTCGGAAAGCTGCCTGCTCCTGCTCCAAACGGGAGGGAGACGCCTGCAGGGGATGGGGTCAGCCCTCAGGAGAGGAAACAGGCTGCAAACGTCAGCAGTCTGATGGGCAAGAGGTGACCAGCAGGCAGAGAAGTCACCCAACGCCAAATGGAGTTCCCGGCATGGGGTGGGGTGTGGACGGGAAAGGGGGACCGCCAGGGCCACAACCTGCCTGTCATGCCTGGACTGTGTGTGATGCGTGTGTGTAACTCCTTCGATAAAAAACTAACAAGAGATGCTCACTGCTGTAAGCGTGCAAAGCACAAGGCACGGGTAACGGAGCTGCCCATCACCCAAGGGCGTCTGTTCCTTCGGCTATATCACGCTCGTGTCCACACTCAAGACCACACAGCACATGGCACCGGCTGTGAGCATTTATTTCTGGAAGTGTAGGAACCTTCCAGAGATGTTGCGCTTCCCAGCCACAGGGTGTTTCCGTCTTGCTCTGTTCAGCCCAGCACTTGGCACACGGCAGGGCCCACAGTCAGTCAGCTGGTGACACTTCGCCCACCACCCAGCCCTGCACTGGCCCTGACCGGGCCCTGACTGGGCTCTCACTGGGGAGTGGGGAGACAGGGCGGGGGCAGGCACCCACCCGTAGGACCGCAGGCTGGAGGGGGCGCAGGCTCCCACCTGGAGGACCACAGGACGGGGGGCGGGCACCCACCTGTAGGACTGCAGGATGTCGATGATACCAATGTGTAGCAGAAGCCGCTCCCCGCGGCCGTTCACAGCGGGGATCCCGCCCATCCTGGGGAAAGGGGTCGAGAGTATCAGCACCTGCAGAGCTGGCCCAGGGGCAGGCCAGCCTGTCAGGGGCACAGGCTGGAGGTGGCCTGGAGCCCCGAGCCTGGGGCCCTGGGCCTGGTCTGGGACTTGCGGGGACAGAGATGGAGGGAGATGCAGGCAGGACTGACGGGGCCTGGGGCTTGAGGATCCACACGCTCCCTGTAGGTGGCAGCCTGGCTGGACCCTCAGAGGGGATCCAGGCACCTGGGAACCCCACCCTGGTGAGGGGTCGAGCAGCTCTCCCGGCCAGCTCACCGAGTCAAAGCTGGAGGCCACAGGGTGCAGAAGGGTCCCGGCCATGAGACCCAGATGTGCGCACACCCACACGTGCACATGTGGAACTTGCACACACGTGCAGGCACACGCACACATGCCTGCACGTGCACACGCAGGCTCCCGGGCAGGACCAGGCTTCCAGGTGCAACCTGGGGAGTTAATGGCCTCATGCAGCCCCAGGCCGAGCCTGCCCGGCGCACTTAGTGAGGTTGTACAATGCAGCAGCTGTCTTGCAGTCATTAGGGCCCCAGAGGCTCTACCAGCCACACTCCACACCCAAGCTCACTTGCACGCCCTGCCATCTCGCCTGGCCTGGCACCAACCCTACGAACGCCAGACGGCTGAGCTCCGGGCCAGCTCGTGTCCCCCCAGCCTCAGCCCAGCCAGGGCCCTTCAGCTGGCGGCCCAGTGTGGTGGCCAGGCCGGGGTCAAGCCTCGGCCCGTCCCCCAGCTGGCTGTTGCACCCTGACAGCTACCCCCACCTCTGAGCCTCCTTTTCCCAACTGAAGACAAGGGGATGCCACCCTCCTCCTCCAGGGCCCCCTACCCCCCAAGGACTGAACAGGGTCCGGAAGTGGAGGGTGCCGCCGGTTTCCAGCATGGTCAGTGCCTGGTGATGAGGGGACAATTGTGACACCTGTCCACAGCAGCGGTATCCATCTGGGGCGACTCTGTCCCCAGGAGACAGTGATGCTGTCTGGGGACATGTGTGGTTGTCACGACTGGAGGGAGGGATGCTGCTTCACCCACCACAGTGCCCAGGATGCCCCAGAGAAAGTGACCCGACCCTGAAGGTGAGACGCACGGGGTGGGCGGCAGGGATACCCCGTGAGTATGTCTGCGACTGCGCCCAAGCCCCCAGGGCAGGACCAGGTTGGCCAAGTGGGTGGGGTTGGGGGATGCACTCCTCTCTGGACCCGGTCACTCCTCACTGCCGCGTGGCATCGCCAGGGAAGGACCGTTCTCAGCCCTGCCCCCGGTGGGTCCCGGGTTTGGTATCTTGCTATGAGAGGGTCCCTCATCCACAGCCTTCTCCGGGGCTGTCTTTCAACACCTTTCCAGCTTTGCTGCCTACGGTGGCGCTTTAACCCACCCTGGGGTCCAGCGGGAGGGAAGGGGATCTGTCCTTCCCACAGGCATGGCCAACAACCTCCGCCTACTGAGTGCCTGATCTGGATGCCCTGGTCAGAACACCTGGCCGCAGCTGTGTGTCCGCCGTCCACCCCTCGGGGCGCGGGGGGCTGGGGGACGGGTGGGCGCTGCTGTGCACTTGACAGACCAGGAACAGGCCAGACCCTGGACTCGGTCATATCCCTCGCGCCTTCCTCACAATGCCCCCCACCCGTTTCTCGCCTGGCAAGGGGGCCGGGGTAGAGACGAGAGCGGGAAGCCCCCGAGCCCCGCCACCTACGTGTCGTCCGTCTCGATGGCCTCCCCGCGCGCAGCCCCGCCCTGGATGGACTCCATGGCCGTGGAGTAGAGCGCCTTCTGGCCCAGCGGCCGCTTCTCGTCAGCGGTGCTCCGGGCGCCCTCGGCCTGCCGCTCACGCTGCTGCTGGTCGATGTTGTGCACGCCCAGAAGCAGGCTGTAGTCCATGATCTTGAAGCTCTCCAGCACCTGCGGGGCCGGGGGTCAGGGGGAGGTGCCAGCTGCCCCCCAACCCCCACCCCGCCCCCATCTGGGTCTGTGCCCACTCAGTCCCCACAGCCCGGTGGGAGGTCCCGTCCTCATCCCACTGGGGACCCCGGCGGTGGGCCTGGGGCGCAGCTTCTGACTCGAGGCCAGGCCACCCCGGCCCTGGCTCAGGAGCCTGGTTCACTGGCCATCACTCCTGCTGCAGGCCCCGAGGTGCAGCCCAGGACATGGACACCCGGGCCCTGGGGGGTGGGCTCTTGGAAGCCATGGGGCCCTGAGGTGTCTGGTGGTTTTCTGGGGAGTCTGTGTCGAGCTTCCAAAGGGGTCTGGAAGCCGGGGTGCAGAGAGGACCCTGGAGGACCCAGGCCTGGCCTGAGCCCCGCCAGGCCTCCGTATCCTCGCCTCTGAGGCCGAGGGGGGCGCGGGTGGACTGCAGTTGCAAGGCCTGCAAAGAGCCTGGCGGGCGTTCTTGTTTCCTAAGAAGCACCTGCCCGTGGAGGAGGGCAGCTCGGAGCCCGCCCGAGCCTGATCTGAGGCACACTCTAAGGTGAGGGCCCTCCCTGAAAACACCAGGCTGCTCCTGGGGCTTTGTTTCGGCAGCAGAAACGCAGCCTGAGGTGGGGCTGGGGCAGGGAGGGAACGCGTATCTCAGGCTCACACTGAGTCCCCGCTTTACAGGTGGGAAAACTGGGGCTCAGAGACGGAGGCCCCGTAATCACGGCCCCGGCCCGGCCCCTCCTCACCAGGCAGTCGCGCTGCAGCGTCTTGACGAGCGCAGAGAAGGTGTCGGCGTCGAGCATGAGCCCCTCAGGCATGTCCTGGATGAAGTCCAGGTCTTTGTAGGTGGGGATGCTCTTTTCCTTCTCCTTCTTGCTGGCCCGCCGCTTGTACGTGGAGCCCTTGAGGTCGAACTTGAGGTGCATCTTGACCACGCGCGGCAGCACGTTGTTCATCACCACCACGCGGATGTTCTTCCCGCCCGACTGCACACAGTACAGCCCGTAGAACTTGGGCAGCAGCGTCCGTGGGTTCTGGTTGAGGTTCTGGCGGGGAGAGGGTCAGTGGAGATGACGCCGGGAGCTGTGCCCGCACCCTGCGCGGCACCCTGTCTGCCCCACAGATCTCAGGCCAGAGGCCACCTCCTCAGGAAGCCCTCCCTGACCACCTCTCCCAGGCTCGTCCCTCTCTCCGCGCCCCCAGCACCCTGACTGTACAGCCAGCCAGGTGAGTTCCCCATCACCCCACCTGGAAGAGCCAGGAGGATCTGTTTCTACAGAGCCAGGCCCAGCGAGAGACAGCCTTTCCATAAAGGGCCCCAGGGGATGCTCCTGAGGTGTCTGGGCCTGGCTTCCCACCAGGTCAGACCCAGGTGTCCCACCTCCCCAGCCCAAACTGCGGGGATGGCGGGCATGGCCTCCAGGCATATCCAGGGCAGGGGTCAGCAAACTCTGGCCCGAGGGCCAAATCCAGGCCACTTGTCTTTGTACAGCCGGGAGCTAAGAATGGTTTTACATTGTTAAAAAACTAAAAGAAAAACAGTGTCTTGTGACATGTGAAAATTACGTAAAATGCTCACATCAGTGTCCAGAAAAGGTTTTACTGGCACTCGGCCACGGCTACTTGTTCTCGCCTTGTCTGTGGCAGCTTTCTCGCTGCAACAGCAGAGCTGAGCCGTGGAGACAGAGGCTGTCACTCACAAAGCTGAAAATGTTTACTATCTGGCTCTTTACGGAAGAAGTTTGCTGACCCCCTGAGCTAGGGGAGCTGGGGGTCTCACCCAAGATCATACACGGCTGGGGTGGGTGGTGCACCCCACAGGGAGAGATGGGTCACGACCTGTGCAGAGCTGCCCAGGGCCTCTGCCCCCACCCCCATTTGTGTGTGTATCAGGACCCCCGCTACTGCGGGCCAGCAAGTCTGAGGCTCCTGCTCCCACCCCCGCCCAGCGGCCCAAATGCCAGCTGGCAGCCAGGCCCACCTCCCCAGCGCCTCTCTGAGTCACCGGCTGTTGAGACACGAGGCGCGAAGCCATGATTTCTAGGACCCATGACTCAGGGCAGTGGGCTGGGGGGATGGCCAACAGGGCCCAGATGGCTGTTCCTGCTCGCCATGTGAGGGGGTCCTGCGGGTGAGGCTCAGTGACCCAGGACGGCATGTCGAGGCCTGCCTGGAGGGGATGGTGCCCAGGGTGGGTGGTGCCGGGGTGTGAGGGGGGGAGGGAGGTGCCAGTGCTCAGGGGGGTAGTGCCGGAGTGGGGGGACTAGTGCCCACGGCTCCTTGGGCAGAGGGAGGAGGAGGGCGTGAGGTCGGGGGCGCTGGGGCTGCAGGGGCACGGCACTCCCACCATGTAGTAGCCGGGCAGCAGCTTCTGCAGGAACTCGGCCTCCTTGTGCATCACCGTCTTGATGATGAACTCATCGTCGCTGGTGACGTAGAACAGGGAGCCGCTGGCACCGGGGTTGGACAGCTCGATGAGCGGCTCATTGCACAACGAGTACTGAAAAGGGGGGCAGCGAGTGGGCGGGGTGCTCACCAACCCCCACCCCCTGGGGGCCCAGGGGCTGGCAGGCAACCCCGAAACTGGTCACCGTCAGCTCCATTTTACAGATGAGGCCACTGAGGCTTGGAGAGGGGGACGGTCTCGCCCAAGGCCACACAGCAAGGATTTGAGCCCGGGCTAAGCCTGCAGCCTCAGTGCTGACCCACTAGAGTGTGTTCCCTCTCCTGTGAGGGACAGACACCTGGCCGCGACTCGCCTCCCAGCCTCCCTGCAGCTACGACAGTCAGCTCTGGCCCGTGAGCCGTAAACACAGGCTGCCGTGTGGGACTTGGGAGAGGCTCTCTAAACGGGTGGCAGGAGCTGGCGCACCTCCTGTCTGCACCCCTCTCTCCTTCCCACCTGGAACCCCGCAGCCGCACTGGACCACGTAGTGACCTTGGTGGTGGAAGCCCGGCACCGGGAACGGCAAAAACAGAAGCTGCGTGCCTGGTGAGCAGCCGCCCCCCCACACCCTGGCCCCTACCATCTCTCTTCCCCACCTCCTAGTCCCTGACACCCACGTTCCACCTCCTCGATCACTGCCCATCGTCCCCGCGCATCCCCTCCGCACCATTAGATGGTAAATTCTAGGGAGACAGGGATATCTACACGATTTTGTTCACATAACAAAAGGGATCCCCAGCACATACTTCAGTGCCTGGCGCAGAGTAGATGCTCAATTGTTAAGCAAATGAATGAAAACCAAGGCCTGCAGACCTTTTCAGCTGAGTCAATGAAGTACTTTTTGGGGTTGAGGCTGTCTGGGTCAGGTTTTCTGTCCCTTGCAGCCCCCAAATCCTAATTGAGTACCGCTGGTATTCACAGCGTGGAGGATGGGCCCCGTTTCCTATCCACAGAGAAAAGCAGGGAGACAGACACAGGACCCCACTGCCCTCAGCCCAGCTCCTAGATCCAACTACGCCTGACGCCACAGCTGCCCCTGGATGTCCAGGCCCCTGAGCCAAGGGCTACCCTGTGTCCACAAGCACTAGGTGTGGGGGTGCTCACAAGCTGGAGCCCACATTCCAGGGCTCCTCAGAGCCCACTGACAGCCAACCCTGGATCCCACCCGCCATCACCCCTTCCAGGCACGGAGCAGGACTGCCTGGCTTCCCTGGGGTGGGGTGAGGCTGTCTGACGAGCACTGGCCAGTAAACTGTGAGCACAAGTGGTGGGTCATCCCCAGGATGGAAGATTTAAATGCTGCTGTGAGCCCTCCAGAACTCTCCCTCTGCCACGGAGGCCAGACGTTTAGGGTGGGAGCTACTTCGTCAGCCTGGGCGTGCCAGTGATGAGCACAGCCCCTAGCCAACCAAGGGCGGACACAGAGTGTGAGCAAGAAACACACCACTGTCATTTTAGGCCACACGGATGCAGGGGTCTGTTTCTTACCCAGCATAATCTGCTCCGTGCTGACTGATACATGCTGTTCCCAGTGCTCCTGTTTCTCACGTATTACTGACTTGCAGGAGCACCAGCAGAGGCAGACTCAGGTCCAAGGGAGGAGAGGGGCCTTCCTCAGTCCCTTGACCAAAAGCCAACTGCTACTTTCTCAGTACTACCTGACACCCAAGCATATTTCCACGTACCCCCTGGTCTGCTGGTGCCTGACCTCAGCCTTGAGAGGTAGGAGCCGGCAGTTTTATTGCCCTTACTCAGTGTGATGGAGGCAGAAGCCAGCTCATACGGCAGTCAGCACAGTCAGGATATGCCGACTAACAAGCAGCCCCCAGACAGCACTCACACTGCGCCTGCTGTGGGTCAGCTGGGGCTGTGTTCTTCGCTGTCACTCAGGGGCCCAGGCTGGGGCCACCCCGAGTGAGGCAGTAACACTTCAGGCATCTTTCCTGGAGTGGTGGGGGGACAGTCAGTCCTCCCGCCAGGGATTCTGAAGCCCAGTCTTGGCACCGGGGACACAGCAGTAAACAAAACAGTCTGAATCCTTGGCTCCTGGAGCTGACATTCTTTTTTTTTTTTTTAATTTATTTTATTTTTAGTTTTGGCTGTGTTGGGTCTTCGTTGCTGTGTGCGGGCTTTCTCTAGTTGTGGTGAGCAGGGGCTACTCTTCACTGTGGTGCACGGGCTTCTCATCACGGTGGCTTCTCTTGTTGCGGAGCAGGGGCTCTAGCTCGCAGGCTCAGTAGTTGTGGTGCGTGGGCTTCAGTACTTGTGGCTCACAGGCTCTAGAGCACAGGCTCAGTAGTTGTGGCGCACGGGCTTAGTTGCTCTGCGGCATGTGGGATCTTCCTGGCCCAGGGCTCTAACCCACGTCCCCTGCATTGGCAGGCGGGTTCTTAACCACTGTGCCACAAGGGAAGCCCTGGAGCTGACATTCTAGTTGAAGCCAGACAGATAAATAAAGTAAAACAGTGTGTCAGATGGTGACAAAGGGCACAGAGAAACATCCCGCAGTTGAAAGGCAGACGTGCTGGAGGCAGCTACGGTGGTCAGGTGGCCAGGAAGGGTGTGTCCCCTGAGGAGCCAACATCGAGCAAAAGAACGTGACGGAGCCCATGCAAAGGCCCTGAGGTGCAGCTGGTGGAGGACAGCATAGGGAGGAGGCCGGGGTGGGGGGCGCGTGGCCAAGGGGATGGTGCAGCGGAGTTCGGCTGGGAAGGGAACCAAGGAGGCCGACCTTTATTCCGAGTGTGGGGACAGCTAGGGAGTGACATGGTGTGATCTGTGCCTTAAGAGGCGCCTCTGGACTTTGGGGGTGAGAGCCTGACGGGGTGCCCAGGTGGGCGTGGCGGGGGCTGGCCAGGGGCATCAGTGGAGGGTGAGGAGTGGCCAAATTCCGATGCATCTGACAGCAGGGTTGGAAGGACCCCCAGCAGGGCTGGCCGTGGGGAGCAAGAGCAGCTCAGGGAAGGCTCAGACGGGGGCGAGGGGCTACGCTCCGCCTGTAGCCACTAGCCACAAACATCCACAGCACAGAGGCCCCACCCAGGTGCCCCGTCCTCCTTGAGCTCTGCCAGGCATGGGCCTGCAGCCACCACCGGGCACCTTGGGGCACAGACTACAGCGAAGCACCCTGCAGGAAAGCAGGGACGTCGAGTGGAAATCCCAGCAGAAGGGACATGTCCAGTTCTGTACAGGATAAATCTACGGGCGGAGAAAGTTCTGGAACCAGATGGCTGACAGCAGCTGCCCTGGGGAGCAGCTTGGTCGGGGCCATGGGTCTTGGGCCTCACTGGGCGCTGCTGCCGAGGGGCAGGCGTGTGACAAGCAGGGGCTCCTGAGCCAGGTAACCCACCATCAGGACGAGGTCATGGGCAGACGACCCCCGATTCAGGAAACAGCCCGCCACTCCGCCCCACCCCCATGCCCTGCTGTCCTGAGCTGAGATTAAATGACATTTAACCCCAGGAGAGCGTAGGGGTCTCACAAGGGGTGAGCATGACTATGCACAAAAAAACTCGGGCCTGGTGCCCATAGCTGGGGCAGGGGGCGGCAGCCAGGGGCCAAGGCCATGATCGTGGAGGAGAGGGGAACCCCGGGGGTGGCAGAGCCGGCGAGGGAGGCTGGGGACAGTCCGGGCGCCTGGTTCATCCCTGCCCTGCCACGTGGGCTTCAATCCTGCAGCTTGGAGCGACCCAGCCCGCAGGCTGAGGGGCTCCGCTTTCCCTCCGCACAGCACCCATTTCCTTGCTGCATTTCCCGGCTCGCTCCCCGATGGCTGACCCCAGCAGTCTCCCCGAGGCCCTGTCTGCAGCACCCCCACCCCCTCGGGCCCAGGATGGACACGCCTCAGGTCTGAACCTTCCAGCGAGTTTCCAGCCCGCCAGGGGCCCCGTGGCCCAGAACACCCGGGCCATCTCCGCCCTCCTGCTGCCATTACAGGCTCACGCTTCCTCCGTGGCCTATGTTGGCGGTCGCAGGGCTGCTGCCTGCCTGTCCCTGGCGGTGTTGGTGGGAGTGGAGGTTAGGGGGAAACGAGAACACTCCCCCTCTGGGAAGAGCAGGGAGAATGAAGTTGAAGGTCGCCAAGGTGGGGCCGGGTGACCTCAGACGTCTGAGGTCCCTGCACTTTGCTTATCAAGTTCGAGATCAGGCCCCAGCCATCTCCATGGCCCACCTCTGTGGACGTGGCAGTTCCACTGTCCACTCCCTGCTAATGGACACCGAGGCCATTTCTCCCCAACTGTGAACAAGGCCGTAGGTTTCCCCTCCCGGTAACATGATAACACAGAGTCTGGGTAACCGGCGTCCTTTCTGCTGTAGAACCACCAGGCTGCACACGAAATGCTCCTCCTCGCGCCGCGGAGCTCGCAGATGAGGGAAGCTCTTCCCAGGGCTGGGATGGGAGAGGTCGCGTGGGTCTCGGTGACTTCTGGGCGCTGACCAGGCAGAGCTGGGGAGCCCCAGGTCACGTGTGTCCCCGGCCGGAGCAAACGTTGGGCCTCCAGAAGGACGTGGCCCCGGCTGAGGGCACAGCTTTCCCACAGATTAAGACCCGAACGGGAGCAATCGGAACACAGTCAAGGCCCCCCAAACGCACGGATCAGGCCTCCCCGGAGACGGCAGGTGCTGGGAGGTCAGACGTGGGCGTCTTCGCAGACGCCGAGGCCTCCACGTGCAAAGTCACAACGTGTGACCAGGCGGGCCTGGAACAGACCAGCCAGACCTTCTGAAGTGGAGACTCTGGCCGACGACCCAGACGCTGCTGCCGTGAGGCTCCATCTGGACATGACCTTCAGGAGTCCTGACATGGATGCGAGGTCAGAGGGTCTGGCCTAGGTTTTGGTTTTTCTAGCTTGAGAGACTAAAACCACAGCGGAGCCGGGAGGACAGAGTCCAGGCTGGTGGCCAGGAGCACAAGCATGGCCAGTGATGCAACAGTCCCTCCAGGATGAGCGCACAGGAGACTGTAACGTCTGGAAGGAACAGACGGCCCAGCCAACAGCCAGCGAGGACCGAGTCCGGCCCACCCTGACTACAAACTGAGCAGGGAGCCCGGCGACACTACACCCACGTTCCTGCCCCACAGAGACCAAGAGGCAACAAACAGGTGGTGATGTGAGCCGGCGAGCCTGGGCTGGAGCCGGGGGAATGGGGACGCAGCAGCAGCCGAGGACACACTCACCAAGTAGTCATCCGGCCGGATCCCAAAGAGTTCCCGGAAGTAGCGGAAGGCGACGGGTGCGTAGGTCTTGAACCTGAAGTCCTGGAAGTGATGGGCGGGGGTGAGGTTGCTGCCTTCACTGCAGAGGAAGCAGGGGGGAGGTCCGTGAGGGACGGTGACTCGTGTGCTCTCCCCTCACCCGCTGACGGCCCGCCTGCCTGCCCAGGCCCAGGCTTGGCCCCAAGGTCCCCGAAGAGCCAATCCAAAAAGCAACACGGGGCTCCCGATGGGACAAAGGGCCATGGCCAGCCTCGGGCTGTCCCCCAACAACCACCCTCCCTTCATCAGCAACAGAGCCCACAGCATTGGGTGTACACGTGGCTGCCCAGAATAAGACCACTGCCAGCCTCTCCCACAGCCAGGTGTGGTCAGGGGGCTGTGCTCAGCCAATCCCCTGTGAGTGGAGGAGAAATGATGTGGGTCCTTTCTTGGTCATGCCCTTAAAGGGCGGGGGCATGTGCTCTCCCTCTCCTCCTTCCTGCTGTTGGAATGCAGGTGTGATGGCAGGAGCCTAGGCAGCCCCTGGGGGCCACTGGTAAGTAAAGCGGCATATTGAAGATGCTGGAGAAACCAGAAGGAATCCGGGCCCCCCAACATCATGGAGCCACCTGACCAGCCCTAGACTATCAGTGTGTGTGAGTGTGTCGCGCATGAGCGCGCACACACAGGCACACACACACACACACATATGAGAAACAACGAACTTCTGTCTTTCCCTATTTTTAAATGTCACCATTATATTGCGTCCCTGTGATTCAGCAGCAAACTAACATCCTGACACAGGGTTGGACCTTAAAGCCAGGAGACCCCAGGAGGGGCCAGTGCTATTTTTGGCAGAGAAAGGAGTTGAGAGAACAGGAAGACTATTTCCTATCACCGCTGTCTGTGAGCAGGGCAAGCTGCTGAAGGCATGGGAGCTGCCCCCGCAGGGCGGGCCGGGTACCTGGGGAAGAAAATGCTCTCCACCACGTAGAAGTCCTGCATGAGCACGTCGCGCTCCGGCTTGGAGCTCAGGTTGCCCACGGTGTAGCCAATGCCCAGCTGGATGGCCCCCTTCAGGGTGGAAGACGTGGTCTGCGGAGAAACCCAGCCACATCAAGACCCCCGGGGCCGGTCCCTGGCCCAGCCCTCGGCCGCCAGGGTGAGAGGCAAGATGGGAGGCCCCCTTGGGACGGGGCGGTGGGGGGGCGGCATCTGGCCTGCCGCTCAGGCTGCACAGCCACACAGCAAGGAAGTGGCCTGGCTGAGATGCCACCACCACCTGGCACGGCCCCAAGGCCTGTTTTCTATCCAGCTTCTAGAAGGTTCCCACATCTCAAAACTGCCCCAACACAGCAAGGGTCTTTGGGGGATTTTGCCAGGGTTTCCTTTGGGGGGAGGGCACAATACACAGCAGTGCCCAGGCTGCACTTCCGACACCAGGGTTCCATCTGTCCACCTTCGAGGGGCTCTGCCTCTCTATTCCTCGGTCCCCACCCCGGTCGGGGATGGAGGTGACAGCGTCAGCCCTCCCGGGGCCACCTTCATGCCCGCCCACACTGGAGAAGCACCAGCTGCCTGTCCGTCTGTCAGCACCGCCATTCATGTTACTGTCACTGTGAGCCCTAAGCAACGCGCCCACCACTGAGGAAAGACACCTCAGCCCCCAAGTCACTGACTCTGGTCCCCAGAACCCCCACTGCAGGAGCAAGCCCTTCCCCGGCACCCGCCTCTCCTCCTGAAGCCCCCTGCGAGCCACTCCCTCAAGATGCTACTGACTGAACACAGTTCTCCAGAGATGTGCAGACAGTTAACAAGCACAGGAGAAGGTGCTGAACACCACCAGCCACCAGGAAGATGCAAATCTGGACACAGTGAGACCCGCTTCCCACGTGCTGGGAGGGACAGAACCAGAGAGACAGACAACAAGCACCACGGAGGCCCGGAGAGTGGAATCCCTGTGCTCGGCTGCTGAGAATGGAAAAAAGGGCAGCCGCTGTGGATAGAGTCTGGCAGCTAGTCCACTGGGTTACATACGGCTCTCAGGGGACTCAGCGGTTCCACTCCTAGGTGTGCCCAGAGAGAGAAGCACAGTCCACACAAAAACCTGTACACAAACCTTCACAGCAGCACTACTCACAACAGCCGAAAAGTGGAAACAACCCAAGTGTCCATCGACAGATGCTGGACACACAAAATGCTTCCCTCCACACACGCGAGCATCACTCGGCCATGAAAAGGGGTGAAGCACTGACGCTCGCTACCACGTGGATGGACCCTGAGAACACGATGCTCAGTGAGAGAAGCCAGACACAGGATACACAGTGGGTGATTCCATTGATGGGAAACGTCCAGAACAGGCAAATCCACAAGGACAGAGAGTGGGTTCCTCATTGTCAGGGGCTGGGGAGGGGGTGGAGGAGGCTAAGGGGTGCGAGGGTTCTCTTGGAGGTTAAGAGAAATGTTTTAAAGATGACCTTGGCGATGGCTGAATACTCTAGAAACCACCTAACTGAACACTTCAGAAGGGTGACTCATAGGCTGCACGCACTGGCTCCCAGCAAAGCTGGTATTTTAGGAGGTGCAGCAAGGCCGGGGGAGGGGGGGACCAGAGGCAGCGGGGCCCAGGGCTGCCTCTCACATCCCCGGCCCGACCGCTCCTCTCCTCAGCCCCCCTTTCAGAGGGAAGGGAGGGAGCTGTGATTTCCTCTTGCACAAGGTCACGCCCAAGGCCACAGGTGACTCGAGGAGCCCGGCAGGTGCTGCAGCCTCAGAGCAGCTGCCGGCAACCGAGAGCAACTGTCTCCAGCCACCTACAGCCACTGCCCACACCCGACCTTCAGGGCCCGGTGCACCCACGAGGACCCCTCGTCCCACCCCCGCCGGCAGAGGGCAGAGCAGGAACCTTCTTGTAGGTGGTTTCGCCGGATGCGTCCACACCCCGATGACCCAGCTTCTTCCCGTGGCCAGGGCCCGGCTGTCCAGTCATCAGTGGGGCCTGGAGAAGAGGAAGCAGGAAGTGTTCAAAACTGGCAAGGAGGCACTGCTGCAGGGGCCAGAGTGCTCTGGAAACCCTGCCGAGAAAGGGGCTTCGTGCCGTGCCCAGCTGGAGCCCAGGGCAGGGGCCGCTGGGGGCGGGCTGCAGGGCACTCGGGCTCCATGCCCGGGGGGGGCCACCCCCAGACCAGAACCGCTGGCTCCTCTAGAAAGGAGGAAGGTCAGCAGCCCCGGCCCTCTGCAGGCGGGGGGAGAAGAGCCCCAATTTCAGGGTCTCCCCCCACCTGGCACTGCTGACTTGGGGCTGGTCACTCTGTGAAGGGGGTGTCCTGGGTGCTGTGGGGTGTGGTGCAGCATCCCTGGCCCCCCCCACTCGCTGCCTGTGGTTGTGACAACCACAGACGCCCCCCAAGACATGGCCAGGTGAGACCCTCTGGGCTGGAATGACTGCAAACAGCATCCTCCCTGAGGGAAGAAGTCCCACTGGCCCGGGAGCAGGCTGGCTCCTGCCAGCTCCAGGGGACACATGTGGCAGCCCAGCAAAGTCGTGTGGAAGCCGCTGGCCCCCATGTGTGACATCACGGGGGGGATGGTGGATGGGGCAGTGGGGCCTTGAGGGATACAGGTGCCAGCTCAGGGCTGGGCTCCACAAGTCACAGACATTTAAGAAGCACCTGCCGCCACCTGAAGGGCTCAGACCAGCCTGTTCTGCACGCTGGCCACCAGGGGCCGGGCTCCACTCAGGGAAAGTTAGTTGCCAGCCCTGCTCCGCACCCATCTCTGGCTCCCCACTGCCTGCGGCCTGGACGCCCTCCGGGACCCCAGCAGGTGGACAAAGCTCGCCTAAGAAAGACCTGAGTGCCCAGCCGCATCCTGGGAGAGGAGCCTGGCTGGGAGGGAAGGCAGACACCCGGGGGTGGGGGCTCCTGTGCACCTGGGCTGCCTCTAACCCGCTGTCCGTGGCTCCTTGGACAACAGGACTCACAGACGCCCCTCGCAGGCGGCCTCCAGGAGTGACCGGAAACTGACCAGGGACTGGGTACCCGGGGCTCACACGAGTGGACAGGACTGGAGGAACCTGGACAGGTGTGTGGGGCCGCTGGGGCGCCATCCTGGAGGTGCGGCTGGCGGGCGGTGGCACCACCCTCTCCAGACCCCTTCCGCCTCCCCGCTCCCTGTCCTCGGGGCCCTCCTCACCCACCCCACCCCTCCCTGAAACTCAAGACGTTGGCGGGACAGACAGGTTTTCACCGTCTGACGACAGCTGCTTATTTGCTTGGCCAGCACCTGGGGCCCAGAGAGGTGCAGGGAGATGCCCGAGGCCACAGAGCAGGATGCGGGCTGGGCCAGGCACTTCCGGTCCACCTTCGGGAGGCAGGCCAGGGTGGGGCCCATGGGACACTCACCTCCACCGGGGTCGTCTTCTTCGGGGCCAAACCTGAGGGAGAGAAGGGAGACTTCAGTCTGGACACGGGGGCGCCCCCATACACGCACCCTGCGCCCCTGGCAAGGCCGTGAGGACCCAACATGGGCGACGGGCCCGGGGACGTGATGCAGGCGGGCTGGACGCGGGGCCCCAAGGCGGGAGAAGCTGGGGGAGCGACCACCCCGACGTGGCCGTGCAGACGGGGGGGCAGAGGGGGGCGGGAGCGGGAGAGGAGAAACGGCACAGCCCACCGCCAGGAGGGCCCCGGGCGAGGGCAGGTGGTCGTCGCAGGGACGGGGCAACAGCGGTTGGCGGCTGGGGCCCAGGCTGGAGTGATGGCGCGGTTCCCGAGGCAGTCGGGCCAGCCAAGGACGCTGCCTGGCTCCCACCCACACGGCTCCCAGCTGGGGTCCGGGGGGCCCAGGAGGCTCACGTGGGTAGGCCTCAGGCCAACCACTGACCCCTCTAACCTCGGTGTCCTCACCCAGAAAGCAGGCTTCTGAGGATTATCTGTTCAGTGAGTGTGATCAGCAGATATCCATCGCCCCAAGGATGTCCACATTCTGATCCCAGAATGGGCTTTAAAGGTGGGGTTAAGGCCCCTGAGACGGGGATGACCCTAGATTCCCCGGAGGGGCCCAGCGTCATCCCAGGGTCCTTATAAGAGGGAGGCGGGAGGGTCAGAGGCAGAGAGAGACGGGAGATGCTGCGCTGCTGGCTGTGAGGATGCAGGAGGGGCCGCGAGCCAGGGATGCGGCGCCTCTAGAAGCTGGAAAAGGTGGGAACCGATGCTGCTCTGGAGCCTCCAGAAGGACCAGCGCTGCCCACGCCTGGATTTAGCCCCGTGAGGCCCTAGTTAGACTCCTGACCTCCAGGACTGTGAGAGAATCAGTCTGTGTGGTTTTAGATCAAGTTTGTGGTGATTTGTCACAGCTGCAACAGGAAATTCAGACACCGGTATCTACCAGGTGTCAGCTTGGAGAGGGGAGGTAAGTGGTGACCAGGACAGTCCCAGCCCCCGCCTTCAAGGGCTCACAGCCCAGGGGGAGCAGAGAAGGGCCTGGACAGTGCAGTGAGTGCCAGCAGGATGACTTGGGGTGACAGGTGGGGGGTCAGATCAGCAAGGGAGGACTTGGGCTTTTACCCCAGGGAGGTGGGAGTCCTGCAGGACCAGGGGTGGGAAACACACCGGACGTGACTCAGGTGCCCTCTGGTGGCCGTGGGAGGACAGAGCCGGGGACCAGTGGGGAGGGGACGCACTGGTCCAGGTGGGAGATGATGGGGTGGGCCAGGGTGGCTGCCGTGGAGGGGTGAGTGAGAAGTGGGCGGATTCTGGTTAGCTCTGAAGTCAGGATAGACAGGCTGTGCACACTGGGGGCGGAGTGAAGAAAAGTGAGGAGTCGGGAATGACTCAGGATCTTGGAGCGACTCACAGAAGGAGAGAGCTGCCTCGACCAAGATGGGGGACCAGCAGGAGCAGGTTTGGGGGGTGGTCGGGTGCAGGGTGGCCATGCTGAGTGCGAGAGCCCCGTGAACCCCCTGCGTGAAGACGTCAAGGGGCAGCTAGACCCTGAGTCAGGAGCTCGGGGAGGCCCAGGCTGGAGACAGGGCTGTAGGCAGCTGTCCGGGGGTAGAGGGGGTTCGAGCCCCAAGGGTAGACAAGGCCGACCGGGGAAGGTAGGGGTGGGGGAGGAGAGATGCCCACGGTGGGAGGCAGGGGGAGCAAGGGCAGCCAGGGAGCAGCAGGCCCAGGTCAGGGGTCAGAACACCCACTCTATCCACCCGGTTCGGGCCAGGGCTGGGGGGCGGGGACTGACAGTGAACGGGCATTCGGCTTCCTCTGGGAGGATGAGAATGTTCTGGAATCAGTGGTAACGGCTGCACAACACTGTGCAAGAAACACTGAATTGTACACCTAATAGGGAATTTTATGGTATCTATGAATTATCTCTCAATAAAGAACATAAACCCAAGATGACACGGCCATGGGTGCAGCCAGGCTGGACAGGGTAGGGACTCCCCTGAGCACCCATCTCTGTGCGCAACCCCCAGAAGACAGGAAACTGAGGCCAGGTGGGCAGCCAGCTGGGCGCTTCGTGGCAGCACGGCCCACAGAAGGGACCCCCCCACCCCCAGAGGACAAAGCCCACAGGCCCTGGAAGGCGCATACCACCACCAGAACGGGAAACGCCAGCAACATGTGGGTCACATCAGCCATGCTCGCCGGCAATACGCAGGCCTCCCAGCCTGGGCTCCCCGGCCACAGGGACGAACCTGGGCTCAGCCCCTCCTGAGGCTGAGGGGGGTGGCGGAAGGTGCTGGAAAGCCAACATAATATTTTCATTGGCTGTCCAACAGCAGAACAATGCATGGTTTTGTGTCTGGGGTGTGGGGGAAGGAAGAGGGAACAAGGCAGGAAGTGGCAGTGGACTGCGCAGAACATTCCAGACTTTGTCTGGGGGCCCCAGGCAGCCTCTTCTCGGCCCACCTGGGGCACCTGAGCCCACAGCCCAACCCCTGTGCCCACCCGAGTCCGCTGCAGCTCCCGGCCCCTCATCCCGGGGTCCAGCTGGTCCAACACGGTGGTCCCGATTCCCCCCCAAGCCCCAGCCTACCACCGAGGCCTCTGCAGTCTTAGGCCTGTGGGAGCGGCCTGGCCAACACCAGCATCAGATGCAAAGTCCCAGCCGGGTCCACCCTGCCTGGGGACACTTGAGGGACTGACCTCAGGGTCTCCCCGCTTTGTGCCTGGATCTCACCCCCAGGCCCCCCTGCTTCTCCTGGCTGGTGAAGGGGGAGACCCACCCCACCCGGAATACCCCCAGGTGTGAGGCCAGGAGGGGCAGCAGGCAGGCTCCACGCTGGCCCAGCTCACAGGGCAGGGGTGGCAGAGACAGAGCGAGGGGAGGACAGGGAATTGATGGCACACCGGGGACGGTGCCGCGCCCTCTGCCCGGACACTCTCCCTGACGTCCCCTCGGAGGGGCCTCCTCATGGCCTCCCCGGGTCCCGCCATCCACACGCTCTCACTCACTCTCTGCAATTCCCTTTTGGAACCTTGTCTGTCCGTCGCCCCCGTGACCAGGTGGCCCTGTTGCTGGGGGCCACGCGGTTCCTGCACCCGCTTCCACCAGCCGGGCCAGGGGCGGCAGGGACCACGCCAAGATGTCGAACTCCTCCCAGCCCAAGATGTGACCAATTATCTTTTGAATGAGCCACCCCGTTTTCAAGGAAATTAAGTTTTAAAAATAGCCAGGGAGAGGAGGAAAGTGTGAGGCGCTGCAGAGCTGAGACCTGGGGGAGTCTGGGGGCACAGCTGTGCCTCGGGCCGGGCTCCCCGCAGACACCCCTGAAGCCTGCTGACGAGGGACCCACCCCCTCCTCAGTACACACAGGACCGCTTCTCTACATTTGATGTGGAAAATGAGGCAAAGAAAGCTCCCCAAGGACCCGGGGAGGGGCCTTAACATCTGTCCTTCAGCAAAACCACTAGGTTTTTTCTACCTTGACGTCTACCCAGAGTCCACCACTGTCCCCGGCTCCTCTCAGCCCCCATCCTCTCCCACCTGGACCAGCTCAGTCCCCTCCCCTCTGGTCTCCAGCTCCCACCCTCCCTCCAGTCTGCCCTCCCCACAGCAGCCACCAGGGGGCACCTGTGAGCACCTGAGTCAGGCCCCACCCCTCCTCTGCCCACAGCCCTCCAGGGCTCCCACCTCCCTGGAGATAAAAGCCCAAGTCTTCCCTGTGGCCCACAGGGACCTGCACAACCTGCCCCATCCCCTCCCTGCCCTCCCCCCTCCCTCCTTCTCCCCCTCCCTGACTCTGCTCCAGACACACAGGCCTCCTTGCTGTGCCTCCAACGTGCCAGGCCTGGTCCCGTCCCAGGGTCTTTGCACGGGCTGTTCCCACCACCTGAAATGACCTTCCCAAGACTCCTGCAGGGTTTGCGCCCTTGCTTCATCCAAGACCTGGCTCAGACATCAGCCCCTCAGAAAAGCCGTCCCCCAACCACCTCGCCCCAAACTGCCCCTCTGAGGCCACTCTCCCCACCTCTCGGCTTTCTCTCTTCCCACCACTTGACACCACCTGGTGCTTGTGTGTTGCATCTTCCCCCAACTACAGGGGGCCAGGTCTGCTTTGTCACCTGCCAACAGGCACCTGCAGAGCTCTCTGAGTGCTGAGGGGGAGAGGGCCCGCTAGAAAGAGGCGGCAGGGGGCATGAGGCCTGTGGGGTCACTGCAGGGGCTGTGCCCTGAACACTGCCCACTTGGTGCCCAGGAGAGGGCTGGCTCCCCATGACTCAGCAAACAAGAAAGCACAAGGCCGTCGGGCCTGCAACCCCGAGAAAGCAGGAAGCGGTGCCAGGGCCAGCGCTCACTCACTTCCCCTATTAGCTGGAAAGGTCTGGCCACAGCAGCAGAATCCTGCAGGGAGGCCGCAGGGAAGCCGGGCATCCCATGGGCATGGCAGGAAGCTGGGGCCCCCGGTGAGGCCGGACCACCCACAAGCCACACCAGGAAATCTGCCTGTAACCCATAAGGACGGCCGGCTCTGTGGCCAACAGCCGTGTGACTCACCCTGAGCTACAGAATTCGACGGAAGGGACCGTGTGACGTGAGGAAGGCGGGCAGCTTCTGGTTCTACCCTCGGGGTCCCTGCTGGGGCCCTGGGGGAGACCCCCCTAGGGGGGCAGGCAGCCCCCTCCCCTGAGGCCTGTGAGCGCAGGAGCCTCCTAGACTTCGTGCCGCCCGCCGAACCCGACCCAGATGGCAGAAGCACAGGCAAGCGTGTGCAGTTTGCAGCCACGCAGCTCCGAGGTGGCTGTTACACAGCAGTAGCTGACTGACGCAGGTACCACACCTCCACACCGAGAGCACTTCCGAGAGGAATATAAGGATCCGGTTCCAGGGACTCCTCTGGGAGAGGGATAAAGGAGAGAGCAGCTTGCATTCTTCACGCTCACAAAAGCATTAAACGTGCCACACGACAGATCACTCATCCCTAAAAAGGCATGAAGCACTGATACTCGCTGCAACGTGGATGGACCCTGAGAACACGATGGTCAGCAAGAGAAGACAGACGCAGGACACACAGTGGGTGATTCCACTGATGGGAAACGTCCAGGACAGGCAGATCCACAGAGACAGAGTGTGGGTTCCTGGCTGTCAGGGGCTGGGGGGAGAGGATGGGGACTGACTGCTCATGGGGACTGGTTTCTTTTTGGGGGGATGGAACATTCTGGAATTAGATTTTGGTGGTGGTGGCACAACAAAGCGAACATAATAAAGACAACTGAACTGTGTATTTCAAAAGGGTGAATTTTATGGTATGTGAACTCTATCTCAAAAAAAAATTTTTTTTTAAGGAATGAATCCCTTTAGTTGCAAAAACACCACCCAGTGCTGTGCGGCACCAGAACCTTCTCCAGACCCTGCCCCTCTAGCAGTGATGCTGCAAAGCAAGAGTATGCAGGCCTCAGTCTCCCCACCTCTGACACAGGGTTGTGCAACCAGATGGAGGTGTCTGAGCTCACAAAGGGCAGCCAACCCTCCAGGCCGCTGCCCCCCTCAACCTCCTGTGGGGAAGGACCAGTTTTTCCTTCTGTTTCCAACCCATCCTGGGGCCAGACATCCATAAAACAGAGTAAGAATCAGCTACTGGAGAAGTGAAGCGAAGACACGCAAGATCAGGCCCGAGGTTTTGCTCCTGATTCCGCGCGCACACAACTGCAGTCAAACCGGACAGAAGTCACTGCCGCGGACCCCCACCTCCTGCTCTCACCTTGTGGAGAACCCACCGTCGTGTCAGCTGTGACAATCTGTGCAGCCCGGCCTCGGCCTTTCCTCTTCCCACTGCGGACAGTGTAGGGGGCTCCGGGCACCCCCAAAGCCCACTCGCTGACCCAGCCCGCCCCCCAGCATTGCGGACACGAGGCCCGGGTCGCTCTCTGTGGAGCCGTCCTGGGCACTGTGGGATGTGGAGCTGCATCCCTGCGCCCCCACTGGACGCCAGGGGCCGCCCAGTTGTGACGACAACAGCTGACAGGGTCCCAGGGGACAGGGTCGCCCAGGTCAGACTGTCTGCCCTAGTCCCTGTGGTCGAAAGCCCTAGGACGAGACGTTTACCACGGCAGTGACAGCCAGCATCACGCCCTGCCGCTGTGCGGGCCCTGTCCCACAGACCACCCGCCCTGCCCTGCCACTCGTCCCTAACGCCACACTGACCGGGTGACATGGGTACTGGCCTCCCCAGTCTGCATGGGGACCCGAGGCAATGGTCCCCATGGGAAAGCAACAGACAAGAGGTGTGAACCCAGGCACGCCTGACTCCACAGCCCCGTGCTCGGCGAGTATATCCCTCGGTTACACCATCAGAAACCCCCTACCTGGGCTTTCTTTCTGGACGTACTGCGTTGCTGTGAGTTGAGTCAACTTTCAAAATCACAATGTTTTGGAGATAAACCTGGGTTTCTTGAAAAGCGAGCAGATCTACATAGACAAGGCCAACATCCTCACTTGCCTGGATCCACGTTCTTGCCCTTCGTGGTCTGTTCCCCCCATGGTGGCCAGAGGACGCCGGTGAGTACCTGAGCCAGACACCACCTGATTTAATGACCACATTTCATTACCACCATTACCACCAAGGGGACGCACGGGTTTGGAGAAATTTAGGAAGTTATCCCAAGTCAAAAGTGAAAAACCTTACGATCACACCTCAGAATAAGTCACGTCCAAAAAACTATTAAGAAACTACAGGAAAGGGGAAAAAAAAAAGCAGGGGTGGGTCCTGAGGCAGGAACAACCTTTACTTAAAAATAAGTAGGGTGGGCTTCCCTGGTGGCGCAGTGGTTAAGAATCCGCCTGCCGGGCTTCCCTGGTGGTGCAGTGGTTAAGAATCCACCTGCCAACGCAGGGGACACGGGTTCGAGCCCTGGTCCGAGAAGATCCCACATGCCGCGGAGCAACTAAGGCCATGCGCCACAACTACTGAGCCTACGCTCTAGAGCCCGTGGGCCACAACTACTGAGCCCACGCACCACAACTACTGAAGCCCATGAGCCTAGAGCCCGTGCTCTGCAACAAGAAAAGCCACCGCGATGAGAAGCCCGCACACCACAACGAAGAGTAGCCCCCGCTCGCCACAACTAGAGAAAAGCCTGCACACAGCAATGAAGACCCAATGCAGCCATTGTAATAATAAATAAATAAATTTCTTATAATAATAAATAAATTAATTAATTAATTAATAATAAATAAATAAATAAATTTCTTTAAAAAAACAATAAACAAGTAGGGGAATTCCCTGGCAGTCCAGTGGTTAGGACTCTGCGCTTCCACTGCAGGGGGCACGGGTTCGATCCCTGGTCGGGGAACTAAGATCCCGCATGCCAAGCAGTGTGGCCAAAACAAAAACAAAACAAAACAAAAAACGACAAAGCAAACACAGTAAACATATTAATATCAACCACAAGACAAGGAGTGCAGCTGTGAGGGTTACCACTCCAGGGGGGGCACTGGCCAATGCAGTAAGAAAAAAGGAAAGGAACGAATATTGAAAAGAAAAAAGACCAAATTTTAGAAAATCTAAGAGAACCAACTGACCAGTCATTGAATTAAATGGAGCGGAGCACGGTGGCCAGACAGATACCAGCGCCTCACCTGAGGTCATATTGCAGACAAGTCAGGAAGAAGTGGGCTCTGGGAGTGTCTGCCCTTTGCACCCACCATCTGCTCTTATATGTCTGCCTATCCATGGTTTCACACTTGGGTTAATTTTAATCTGTCAAATGTAGACGACCTCTCTGATTAACAGACATTAACAGGGCAGCTGCTAATCCTTCCTTCACCAGGGTCACACCTGGTGTGACACTGAATAGATGTGAATCTGGGGTCAACACCACACAGTGACAGAAATAAAGAACTTTCATATTTTTATATTACCTCAGACTTTTACTGCCAGCGTTAATGACAGGGAAGGCTAAGAAGTCTAGAGTTAATAACTGATCAGAGTAGTTAATATCCCAAAGAACATGTTGAAAAATATCAAACTCTAGTTAATGATACACATATGTGTTTCAGGTGGAGTGTGCTGATGTCTGCAACTTTGAAATGCATCCGTAAAATTAGATGGAGAGAAGGATGGATGAGAGATGGGCAGGAGGATGGAGGGATGACGTAAATACAGCAAAATGTTAATTGTAGGATCCAAGCGGTAATCAGTCAGTGTCCACTGTCCAATTCTTTCAACTTTTCAGTACGGTTGAAGATTTTCTTAATAAAATCTTTTTCCTCTGGATTAAAGGTGAATTTTCACCTTTGATGTCAGGTGTTTTTGAACTTTGGAGAAACACATTTTTGAGCAGATTCTGCCCAAAGAATGTGAGTGATCACAGGGGCAGTAGTGGACACTACTGAGCACCAGCATGCCAGGCCCGAGGCACGGCGTAACAGGCATTGCTCATCACACGTTGGAGGAGGCACGTGCCTACCTCAGGGCCTTTGCACTTGCTGTGCCCTCTGCCTGGGACACGCTATCCCTACACCTCCTCGTGGCTGGCTCCTGTCCTCTGTGCTCGGGTCTCAGCGTGAATGTCTCCTCCTAGAGACCTTCCCCAACCACGCCGGCCCCTTCCCACCCCCAGCCCCTTGCACCCTCTACCGCGCCCATTTATTTCATGATACACATCACTGTCTGAAGCTAACTTCTTGATCGCCTTGCTCCTTCCTGGGAGAGCAGAGACCGGACTGTCTCGTTCACAGCCGCTTCCCCAGACCTAGCCCGCCTGCTGGCACACAATAGGAGCATAGTAACTACAGGTCCAATGGAGCTGGGGCAGGGGAGGCTGGGATGGAGAGAAGGGAATGGACGGATGGGGGAGCAATCTCAGAGGGGGACGGCCAGGATGAGGAGACCCCGTTATGGGAGTAAGTGGGGCTGGGACGCCTATCACTGAGACAGGGGCCCGGGAGGGAAATCCTGGAAGTGGCTGGACATGCAGGGCTGGGGACACGTGGGAGATGGCCTGTGGAGGTGGCAGCTGATGCCTAGAGCAGCGCTCAGTGCACAGCAGGTGCTCGCTGGGTCAGCAAATGAATGGATGAAGACACGGACACTGGGAAGCACCGCCTGGCCCACAGTGGGGCTTGGTTGGGCCCACTGGAGGAATCCACACCCGAGGTCTGATTCCCCGTCACAGCCAGGTGGCTCCGAGTCCACAGCCACCAACCAGCTGGGGCTGCGGTGTAGCGAGTGGGGCCTCACCGCGGGAGGACTCGGGTCATGGTCTGGAACTTCAGAACAGATGGCAGGTCTCCAAAAAATGTGTGGGGATTAATACAAGCTATTTCCTTCCTCTTGCATATGTCTTCTCTTATGATTTTGCATTTATCACATTGCACCCCAGAACAGTGAATGGAACCAGGTGAGGAATGAAAACTTTCCCCCAGTAAGCGACTTCCCAGATGATACTCTGTCTGTTCACTCATTCCTTCATTCATTCACTCATAACAAACTCAGTGAGCACCCCTCAGGTATAGGGTCCTGTTTTTTTGTTTTGTTTTGTTTTGTTTTTTTGCGGTATGTGGGCCTCGCGCTGTTGTGGCCTCTCCCGCCGCGGAGCACAGGCTCCGGACGCGCAGGCCCAACGGCCACGGCTCACGGGCCCAGCCGCCCCGCGGCACGCAGGATCCTCCCGGACCGGGGCACGAACCTGCGTCCCCCGCATCGGCAGGCGGGCCCCCAACCACTGCGCCACCAGGGAAGCCCTAGGGTCCTGTTTTACAGATAAAATACTCCAGAGGAAACTGGTTCCTTGCCTAATGTTTAATAAGAAGAGAGTTTAAACACCCAGAAAAGCAAACAATAAAATAAAAGACAACAATGTGTTACTATGCAGGTTAAACAAACCTTTTTTTGTTTATCCCTTAAGTCAGGGGTCAGCAAGCAGTTTCCGTGCAGGGTCAGAGGAGACCCAGCAGAGGCCACCCAGGCGTCCTGGTGAGGGGAGTGCCCTAAAGGTGGTTCTCACCCATGGTGGCCTGCTCCCATGGGACACTGCACAACGTCTGGGGACATCTGTGGTCACCACTGGGGGGCTCCTGGCATCCAGTGGGTGGCGGCAGGGATGCTGCTTCACACCTCACACCTCTCAGGATACCCCCAGGGAATGACCCGGCCTGACATCAGCAGTGCCAGGGGAGACCTGGAGCAAATATAAAGATGTGTGGTTCTGGGGGGCAGAGCCTGTACATGGGGGTTCATTGTACTATTCTCTGGGTGTTTAAAATATTTCATGATAAAAATATACTTACTCGTACTATCCTGTCTGCCTTTCATTCTGTTTGAGGTGCCCCGTAATAAAAGGCTATGGCACACACACAGCACCCCCTGCGCTGGGCTGGCGCCCCACTAGCTGAGTCTCCAACCCTCTCGACACCCCCTGGGAGGTAATCACCGTTGGACCCACTTCATAACCAGGGAGGCAGAGGCCCAGAGGTCCAGCGAGTTCAAAGGCTGCAACGTCACCATTCGCTGCACTGAGAGCCACATCACAGGCCTGAGGGGGAGGAAGGCTCTGGTGCCGTTTACAGGAGAACCAGGTGTTGGAGCCACGCAGCTTGACCAAGGCTGCGTGGCCAGCAAGCCCCAGGGCCTGGGTGGGGTTCTCAGCCTCTGAGATCGACCAGGCTCTGGGGCAAGCCCCTTCCCCACCCCCGGCTGCCCATCCAGCAGCTGGAGGAGAGATGCAGAGGCCCGGACAAGTGCACTGTGTGCAAACACACTCCCAGGAGGCCAGGCCTTCGGAGAGCCAGCTGTGCTGCCACACAGCTCTGGGTCCATTTACCCAACAGCGCAGGGCTGGGGGCAGGGGGACAACTGGGGGCAGGGGCCCCCTCTTAGCAAAGGTATCTCATCAACTCAAGCCGTCAAGACACACAAGGTCCTGGCACCAGGAAATAAGGCCTCTTTTCTCACTATGAAGCAGTTGCCAGTCCCATTTCCCTCTTCACTCTGGGTCCTAGGGAGCTCAGAGCCAGACTGGCAGCCTCGCCCCCCAGCTCCCTGTCCTTAGAGGAAGGACAGCGCCAGCTCGTGAGGTGACACGGGGAGCTCCCCTCCTAGCCTGGCAGTTCAGGGGCAAGTCCCAACCTCCCGAGCCTCAGTTTACCCACCTGCCAAACAGGTAAGAACAGTGCTGAGCTCCCAGGGTGTGGAGAGGAGTCTGAGGCACATAGAAAGCCGTCCCCAAATGCACCTTGTTAGTTTTCCCATTGTCACCCTCCCCCACTTTCTTCCGTTCATCATGCATGTTCATTCAGCGAGTCTGGTGGGGACGGTCATGGGGGCGCAGGCAGGACACGGTGGAAGCAGCACAGGACAGCTGGCACCACACGCTCCCCTGCCGACCCAGGTGTGCAGCCACGCGAGGTCTGAGCTCCCCCTCAGCGAACATGGACCACTTCACACCCTCCCATCTGGTTCCTGGCCTCGTGTCCCTTCACACCGACATCTCCAGGGAGCCACACAACCCTCGCCCTTGGAATAACATCCCCGCGTGCCTGGGTTCCTTTCCAGAGTCCTCTGTGTGGGGAGGGAGTTGTGGTTGCCCTCCAGAGCCATGGCCACCTCCCTTTCTCAGCAGACTCGACAGTTGCGGGGAGCCAGCTGGGCAGCCTGAGCCCTGGGCAGGGCAGGCACCAGGGGAGCCGAGAGCAGCCTCCCGCCAGACAGTATGTGACAGGGTGCTGCAGGTCTGTTGGGGAACGTCTACCTGACACCCAGACAACCAGTTGCTGGGGACCCCTGCCTCACACCATACACAGAAATCAACCCTGGACAGAGAAAGACTTAAAAAGCAAAAGATAAAAAAACTTTAGAAGGAAATCAAGGAGAAAGTCTTTCTGTTCTGGGGTGGGTGGGGATTAATGTCTCCCGTGCAAAGTGTGAGCTAAGTGAAGCTCCAGGGGGTCCCCAGGGCCCCATGTGCACCTGGGTCCCTGTAGACTCACTGAGCCCCGGAGGGCAACTCTCGGAGGTGCTCAGGCCACCAGGCCAAGCTGGGCCGGCCCGTCCGCAGAGCAACCAGAAGCTTCCTCCCAAACCCTTTCTGGGGCTTTCCCTGACCCTCCGGGTGGAGCCGTGCTGCCAACCGTGTCCTGCACCTGGCCTGGGGCCCTGCGGCCATCTGGTCACCTGTCCCCGCCTCCACTGGGCTCAAGGACAGAGTCACTGCCAGGGCTGGCACCAGCCTGGCACGGAGCGCAGGCTCACCTCACGTTGGATGACCGACTTTCGCTCTGCCCCAGGGCACAGACGTGCCTGGACGTGCGCAGCCTTCCGCCAGGCCCACACTACCACCGCACCTCCTCCTCTGCGGATTTGGGTGCTGGGGTGAGGAAAGCCGCATCCGGTTCACACCCGGGTGGAGCTCGCCTTCCCCATGCCCGTCCTGGGACCTCGGCAGTCCCAGCTCTACCGTCTCCTGGAGGTCTGGGTCTCTCCCTCTGGCACGACACACTGCGACTCCACCTTTGGTGCTCTCCTGACTCCACTGAGAGCTCCACGGGGCAGGCTTCCCTCTCCAGCCCCCTCAGTGCCCCCGCACCAGCCCAGGGCTGGGCATGGAGTGGACCTCAGTGAGTATCGGCTGAGCGAGAAACCCTGGACGGCTGCATGGAGGAGGCTGAGGACAAGCACCACCAAGAGCCTCAGAGAAGAGCAGTGGGGACGCAGCCCTCACGAGTCTCAGACACGTTCCCTCAAGCTGACATCAGACAAAGGGCTGAAGGCCCAGAATGGCCATGGCCCGTGGTGCTTCTGGCTCAGCCTGTCCTGAGCGATGCCCTACTCGTCTCTCCTATTCAGTGGGGGAAACTGGGCTCAGAGAAGGGGTATTTGGGTGTTTTGAGTCGAGACAGAAACCCAATTCACGCTGCTTGGAGAAAAAAGATGTGTGGGGGGAGGAATATTTGTTAATGTAAGTCAAGGGCCAGCAAACTGCCCTGTGGACTCAACCCCCACTGCAATTGTTATAAATAAAGTTTTATTGGCATACGGCCCCACCCACTCATTCACAATCATGGCAGCATCAGCTCCCACAGAGACCACCCAACCCCTCACAGAGAAAGCTTGCAACCCACCAAGACCAAGGAGGCTGGGCAATGGGCTTCAAGCCTCGCCGGGCTGGGGGCCCCGAGGACTCAGTCTCCCCATCTCAGCTCTGCTGCTGCCCCCCCCAGCAGGCACCTGGGTGTGGGGTGGACCAGCTCCTCCATCCTGTTGCCCCACATGAAGTCCCAGAGCAGGGAGGCTCTGATGCAGCCAGGCCTGGTTCCACTCACCCAGGGCCAAGGCGCCCTGCCTGTGGGTTGGACAGGGGCTCCCCAGGGGAAGCCAGGTCACCAGCGTCAGTGTTCGGGAAGGGGCCGGCAGACGGGAGCCAGGTCGGAGGACAGTGGCCAGAGTGCGGTGGGGACAGTGCTCCCCCAACCCTGAAGGTGCCTGGCGGAGGGTCACACGCTATCTCAGGACTGAGTTTCTTGGCCCAGTTTGCCTCCCAGATGTATTTTTATTCTCCAGCAGCCCGGGCTGGGCGGCACACACCGCACTGGATTCCAGCAGACCGAGGGCACTGAGGGAGGCAGGGCCATGGCCGGAGGCCCCCTGGTTGCTCACGGGGTGGTACTGCCAGTTGGGGGGTGCTGCTCTCACAGTCTATTCTGGGCCCCATTTCCCAGGGGCCCCCAGACCCTATAGGCCAGACCAGGAGCCAGGCCCCTGACAGCCGGCTGGGCCCTGGGGGTGTCACAGGGGCTCCTGCACTTTGAGGCCCCTCTGAGCCAGGCATGGTGGAGCTGACTGCCCAGCTCCACCCAGTGAGACAAGGGCTACAAGCGCCCCATTTTACAGATGAGAAAACAGAGGCCCCAAGGCCAAACAAACTGCCTGATCCCACAACCACAGCAGGGACCCATCCTGGGGGCAGCTCCTCCAGCGTGGCCCACAGCCTCACTGCAACCTCGTGAGAGATGGAGCCGCGAGGTTTGGGGCTAAGCCACCCTAAGATTCCTGACCCACAGAAAGTGTGAGATGATAAATGTTTATTACTATTTTAAGCCACGAAGTTCTGGGGTAATTTGTTACACGGCAGTAACTAACCGATGCTACCTGGGTCTCAACATGGTCCCTGAGGCACAAACAGGAAGAGTGGATGGAGATGGGAGAGCTGTCCAGATGGAGGGCCCTCCCGGCCCGCACCTCCTCCTCCTTCCCCCTCCCCTCACTGTGTTCCCCCTATGTGGCCCCCTCACTGCTCCTCACACACTCCAGGCACAGTCCTGCCCCAGGGCCTTTGCACGTGTTTCTCCTCTGCCTGAACGCTCTTCCCCAGCTCACCATTCAGGCCTGGATCAAACGCCATCCCCTCAGAGAGACCTTCCCTGACCACCGGCTGCAGCTGGCTCCCAACCCCACTCTCTGCCACTTATAAGTCTGCTTGGTTTAAACCTTCTTTTTTATAGTTTTGTTCCTCCAGTGGCTGCTCCCTTAGTAGCCATGAGCCCCGTGCGGGCAGCAATCACACCCTCCTGCACATCTACAGCCCAGGGAGCAGGTGCGTGGCACTTGGCAGGACCGTGGGCACCGGCGGCCACCCCCTTCTCCCTGGTGATGGCCCCAGGAGTCATGACGAGGTCTGAGGCCAGGGTGCCAGGGCTTGGCTCAGAGGGCACACAGCGGGCAGCAGCCCTAGGGCACAGGCTGCTTTGTGTGAGCCACCAGCTCCAACCCTCCAATCACTCCAGGGACCAGCCAGGGCAGCAGGGACAAACAGTTAACGCTGACCAAGTCTGTACCATGAGGCCAGACGGACCTCTGGCCAACGGACCCGTAAGGCAAGTATTATGATTACCTCCACGTGACAGATGTGGAAGTTGAGGCTCAGAGAGACCAGGTCACTCACCTGAGGTCACCCAGGATAGAGAGGGGACAGATGGACTTGATTCCAGATGGCAGGCTTCAGCCTGAGCAATGACTGCATCCAGGAAAGGAGACAGGAAAGAGCCAGCTGAGAGCCAGCACAGCCTCCCAGGCAGTGGGAAGAGCCAGTGCAAAGGTCCTGGGGCAGGACCGTGCCTGCAGAGCTGGAGGGGGGGGGCGAGGGGCGGGGGGCGATCGGCAAGAGGCTGTGATGCCAGAGCAGAGTCAGTGACAAGAGGTGAGGGCAGGGAGGGGACAGGCCCTGACACCACTGTCACCACTGGACCCACGTGTGGCTGGTGATTAGGGTCCATCTCCAGCGCTTCCCAGACTGGGGGCTTCCTTGGAGGCAGGGCCAGGGTCTGTCTTGGCCCCCGTTATGACCAGAGGCCAGGCCACAAGGGCACCCAGACAACTGGACGGGGGAAACACTGGGTTCCTGCCCACAGCAACACCACTAACTCAAAACGCATCACAAACCTACACGAATGCAAGAGCTGAGACCATAAAACCCTTAGAAGAAAACAGGTAAATCCTCATGACCTTGGGTCAGGTAGGGATTTCTTCACTACAACAAACAAGGCACAGCAGCTGAAGAAAAAGAGAAACGGAAGCTGGTCAAAACTGACACCACTGGGCTTCCCTGGTGGCGCAGTGGTTGAGAGTCCGCCTGCCGATGCAGGGGACACGCGTTCGTGCCCCAGTCCGGGAGGATCCCACATGCCACGGAGCGGCTGGGCCCGTGAGCCATGGCCACTGAGCCTGCATGTCCGGAGCCTGTGCTCCGTAGCGGGAGAGGCCACAACAGTGAGAGGCCCGTGTACCGCAAAAAAAAAAAAAAAAAACTGACACCACTAAGATGAAAAGACAACCCACAGAATGGGAGTGAATACTGTGGATCATCTATCAGAAGAGGGGCCCGTGTCTAGAACACAGAAAGAACGCCTACAATTCAGTAATGAAAGGAAAACTAACCCAACTGGAAAACGAGCAAAGGACTTGAACAGACGTTTCTCCAAAGAGGACACACAAATGCCCAACACGCACACGAACAGATGCTCACCATCACTAACCGTCAGGGAAATGCAAACAAAGACCACGGTGAGTCCCCCACCCCCTGGTGAGGATGGGGGAGGGGAAGTGGCGCGGCCGCCGTGGGAACGGAGTGGCAGCTCCCCAGAAGGTTAAACGGAGTTTCCATCTGACGCAGCATCACCACGGCTGGGTGTCCACCCAAGAGAAATGAGGACACGTGTCCACACAAAGGCTGTACGTGAATGTTCTCAGCAGCACGAGTCACAGCAGCCAAAAGGTGCAAACACCCCAAATGTCCATTGACGAATGATGGATAAACACACGTGTCCCTCCACACACGGGAGCATCACTCAGCCATGAAAAGGGGTGAAGCCCTGACACTCGCTACAATGTGGACGGACCCCGAGAACACGACGCTCAGTGAGAGAAGCCAGACGCAGAAGGACACACAGTGTGTGATTCCATTTACATGAAATGTCCAGAACAGGCAGATCCACAGACACAGACAGTGGATTCGTGGTTGTCAGGGGCTGGGGAGGGGGAGGGGGGTGACTGCTCATGGGGACGGGGCTTCCTTTTGGGGTGATGAGAATGTTCTAAAATCGATTGTGGTGATGGTCACATAACTCTGTGAATATAGCAAAAACCACTGAGTTGCACACTTCAAATAGGTAAAACCATGTGGCATGTGAATTATATCTCAACAAAGCTGTTACCCAAAAAAGTGTTTAGAAAAAAGTCTAAGTGCAGAATGAGGTCTGCAGGCCAACCTTGCTTTGCTGCACTGAGCAGATACTGAGTTTTTGACAAAATGAAGGTTTGTGGAAGCCTATCGGCGCCATTTTCCCAACAGCATTTGCTCCCTTCATGTCTCTGAGTCACACTGTGTTATTTCTCACAACATTTCAAACTTTGTCTCTATTATTATATTGTTATGCTGACCTGTGGTCAGTAATATTTTATGTTACTATCAAAAACAAGATTACTACTTTCTGAAGGCTCAGGTTGACCGTTAGCATTTTTTTAGCAATAAAGTATTTTTAAATTAAGGTATGTGCATTGCTTTTAGACATAATGCCACTGTACACTTAATAATACTACAGTATAGTGTAAAGATAACTTTTTTTTTTTCTGGCCGCAGGCGGCTTGTGGGATCTTCGTTTCCCAACCAGGGGTCAAACTTGTGCCCCCGGCACTGGAAGCGCAGAGTCCTAATCCTGGGCCACCAGGAAATTCCCAAAGATAACTTTTATATCTGCTGGGAAACCAAAAATTCATGTGACTTGCTTTTTACTGCGGTATTTGCTTTATTTCAGGGGTCTGGAACCAAACCTGCAGTGTCTCTGAGGTCTGCTTGCATTTTACAAACACAATAGTAGGAGGTGTGTGACCAGGGCAGGTGTGCACAGCAAGTGCCTCCCAAGGGGCTGGCAACAGAGGTGCCTGGGGTGGGTATGAGGGTGGGGCCAGGCCTGTATTTCGTGCCAGAAACACATGGCAGCTTTCCAAAGGAGGGAAAAGAAAAATCACGAGAAAGCTGAATTCTGGGGTGGCGGGGGGTGGGGGGGGCACATGCAAAGGCCCTGTGGTGACAGGACACTTTCCAGGAACAGCAAAGAAAGGGTCTGTTTTGGCTGGAGGGGAGGGTGCAGCTGGGGGCCAAGCCCTGACCAGCAGCCCATGCTGCCCCCCACCATTTCACTGCACAGAGCAAGTGTTTCCACAGTGGTAAACAGGAAACCTTGCAAAGGACAGGGCCAGGGGTAGGGGTGGGGGGCAAGGTGTTAATCCAGAACTCACAGGCCCTAAGAGAAAGAAGGTTCCAGAACTTTCACCACTCATGCCACAGACACAGCCTAACACTGGTCTGGGCTGAGCACCGGCCTGCCACCAAAGTTCAGGGCCCGAGGCTCTGGGCAGAGACGGCCCTCAGGTCAGCAGACAATCACCACATGGAAGGTCTAAGGGGGGCGGACTGGGTCATGGAAATCGGGTGGGCTTCCTGGAGGAGCAGGCAGAGGACGGACTGTACAGGGGGGAGGAGGAACGAGGCAAGGAGGGTGGCTCCGGGGGTCACCAGGCACATTCTCAGTGGCTCGGCAGCTGGAAGGGTTCAGGCGGCTGGGTCAGGGTCATAGAGGGACTGTCAGACCAGGAAGGAGGCTTGTCCAGTCTCGGGCCCTTGGAGGGCCCGCCGACCCCACGTCTCCAAATGCCGTGTGTGATCCTGGACTGAATCCGGGAGAGGCAAAAAAAGTTACCATACGGGAAGGTTTGGGTTAATTCACAAAACTGTGAATCCCGACTGCGGGCCGCGCCGATGCTCCATTTCCTCCACGTGACCCCTGCACTCAGCTCAGAGAGCGTCTTTGTTTATCGGACGTACAGCCCGTCCTCCGTCCTCCTTACTTACAGATTCCACGTCTGCAAGTCCACCTACCGGCTGGAATTTATCTGTAACCCACACGCGGGGGGCTGCCACGCTTGTTCTCAGGCACACGCAGGGCAGCGAGGTCTCCGGTGCCCCACACACGTGCCCAGCGAGCCCGAGCCAGGTGACGCCCTGCCTGCTCGGTTCAGCTCTCAGACCACAGACAGGTGTACTTTCCGTGGTCTCTTTAGTGCCATGTTTTCTGCATTTTTGTGTTTTTAGTGAGTGATTCTGCATCTAAAACGGCCCCCCAGCGTAGAGCTGAAGTGCTTGATGGTCGGTGTCCCAAGTGCAGGAGGGCGGTGACATGCTCATGGGGACAGTACGTGTGTTAGATGAGCTTCTTTCAGGCAAGGGTTACAGCTCCGCCGTGAATGAATCAACAACTGGTATCAGACAAGCCGTCTTTAAACAGAAACGTACATCACACGAGGCTGCTGCATGGGGATCAGTTGTGATGATGGGGTGACAGAGGCGGAGCCTGGCCCCACGTGTCCTCCCTCCCTTGGCAGAGGGCGTGTGGGTGTCGCCAGAGTGTCCCTGAAACTTTCCACAGGCTCCAAAGGTTTCAAAATAAAACGTTAACAAAATACTAATATATACGGAGACGGTAAACATCCGGAATAACAGTCATTACCTCCGTAGAAACGGAGGGTCAAGACAAATAAATGCTCACATTCCACTGACTGCAGGTCTGGGCTGCTGCTTTTTTCCAGTAAGCATGTTATTATTTGTAGCTGAAGGCATGCCTTTTGCACGAAGACAGAGGCAGACGAGGGGAACCGAACAGAAAGCCCAGAAATAGACCAGCTACACGCAAGCATCTGGTCTGTAATCAAGGTGGCATCTGAAATCCGTGAGGAAAGCAGATTATCCAGGAAGTGGGGCTGGGCTGACCCTGAGCCACCTGGGAAGACTTGGCTCAATTAAATCCTTGTACATCTTATGCCAGGATAAATGCCAAATATAACAAGAATTTAAATGTAAAGAAAAAAAATGTAAAGAAAAAAATAAGTAAAATTATAGAAGTATTAGAAGAATTTAACTGTAACCTTGGAACAGAGGACACATTTCCATCATGACACCAAACTGGGAAACCATAAAAAAAGACTGATAGGGACTTCCCTGGTGGTGCAGTGGTTAAGAATCCACCTGCCGATGCAGGGGACCCAGGTTCGAGCCCTGGTCCAGGAAGATCCCACATGCCACGGAGCAGCTAAGCCTGTGTGCCATAACTACTGAGCCTGTGCTCTAGAGCCCAAGAGCCACAACTACTGAGCCCACGTGCCACAACTACTGAAGCCCATGTGCCTAGAGCCTGTGCTCTACAACGAGATGCCACTACAATGAGAAGCCTGCGCACCACAATGAAGAGTAGGCCCCGCTCACTACAACTAGAGAAAGCCCGCACGTAGCAACGAAGACCCAACACAGCCATAAACAAACAAACAAACAAACAAACAAATAAATAGAAGATACGATCTAAAAAAAAAAAGAGAGAGAGGCTGATAAATGGGACCACATGAAAACAAAAACACCTGCCTGGCATTGATAATCATCTTAAGAGAAGATGGGGAAAAGCTACTTAAACTTACTTGTATCATGGATTTAAAAAAAAAATCTTCCATAATATACAAAGAGCTCCCACAGATCAATAAGAAAAAGACTGATAAATAATTTGAAAATGGGAAAGCTACAATCAGTATACAGCTCCCAGAAAATGAATAAGAGTCCTGAGATGTGTAGGATTAAATGTAGGAATGGGGTGAGTGGTGAAAAGGGGTCTGTGAGTGTGGAATCAAGACAAGACAGAGTGGAGACATGAACGCTTGTGGGGGCAAAGGCACCAAGGACTCCCTGGTGGCCGATGCTCCATTTTCCAGCTCTGACAAAGTGCAGGATGCTGCCAAGGTGAGGCAGTCCAGTGCCATTGCCCAGTGCCACTGGGCAAGTCTCTGCTCCCTTTGCTGGGATACATTTTTAATAAAACAAAGATGAAACATTAAAAAGGAAAAAATACGTGAAGACATTTCCCTCTGATTCACGTTTCCCTCTGATTCACGTTTCCCTCTGATTCACGTTATGATAAATACAAGCTGCAACTATGCCCAGACCTCCCTTTGTGCCAAGGATGGAAGAAATGGGTGAGGCACGGCGCTCTCACCCTTGCTGGAGGGAACTCAGAACGGTTCACCTTGGGTTCATCACGTGCATCTTATGATGCTCTGACATCTTAGGGGCCTTGCAGACCTGGGGACTGTCCCTCCTGGAGTCAGCCAACCCCTAGATCACAAACCACCTGCCTGTGAGCACATCTCTGCTGTGCCAACCAAGCCACTACGGGCAACACCCTCAGCACTCCTCATCCTGCTCACATGCAAGCCCAGGGGCACCGCCTCAACCGCCCCCAGCCAGAGCCCACGCCAGCCCACAGCCGCCGCCATCGAACGAGCCAATCCCAAGCTGGCTCAGGGTGCCAACGCTGCCCGTCCCTCCCGTCCTGCAGAAACTCCAGTAAAGACCCATGCTTTCTCCACGTCCAACCTGGCTTGCAGAGACGGGGCCTCCATTCCCCACAAGCTGGGTCCCGTCCTGGATAGTTCACATGCGCTGGCTCATCTAATCCTCATGGGATCCCCGAGAGGAAGGCGTGCCTGGATGCTGCTTCACCAATGAGCTGCTGGGACCCTGCATCTTGCCTCTTCTCCACCTGCGCCCGCCCCCTTGTCACCTCCCCTCGTCACACGCTGTAAAGGCCATGTCCTGCCAGGTGCTCTAAGACGCGTCCCCCCACGAACACATCAGCTGCCCAGTCATCGCTCTGCATGAGGAGGCCCTTTCCCTGCCTCGTCCCCACCTCCTCGCCCCATGGCCGTCCGCCCAACCACCCCCTGGGCTCCAGACTCGGTCCTCTGCCCCCCACGTCTCCACGTCTCATACCCACACTGCGCCTGACCATCCCCTATCTCAGCTGAGGCAGCTTGCCCTTCCAGGGGCTCAGACCCCAACCTGGGAGTCACCCTCTACTCCTCTCCCCTCCCCCGCCACACTCAACCCTTCAGTAAGTTCGGTCAACTCAGCTTCTAAAATCTACTCCGCATCACTCCTTCCTCCTGCCTCCACCTGAGCCCAAGTCCCAGCATCACCACCTGGACCAGCACAGTCCCCTCCACCGTGGTCCCCGGCTCCCACCCTCCCTCCCCACAGTCTTTCCCCGACAGTGGCCAGAAGTAGCCCGTGAGCACCTGAGTCAGGCCCCACCCCTCCTCTGCCCACAGCCCTCCAGGGACCCCTCCTCCCTCGAGGTAAAAGCCCAAGTCCTCCCCGTGGCCCACAAGGTCCTGCCCGACCTGCCCCGTCCCCTCCCCGCCCTCCCCTCCTCCCTCTCTCTCCCTCACTCACTCTGCTCCATCCACATGGGCCTCCTTACTGTTCCTGCAACAACCCAGGCACGGTCCTGCCCTAGGGCCTTTGCATGGGCTGTGCCCTCTGCCTGGGAGCCTCTCCCCACACCCCCTCAGTGCACATCCCCTCCTTCCTGTAGATCTCTGCTCAGATGTCGCCCGTTGCCCCTCCTGAGTACCTGGCCTCCATCGCTCCCCCTACGCCCATTTTTCTCTCCCCTTCTCCACTCTGCTCTTCCCCGAGGCACTGGGCACTCGCTTCCCCTGCCGTGTTACACCTCTCTCTCCTTTCGTCACTTACTGTTTGCACACACCCCACCCGCACCCCCGGCATGCACACAAGGACCGTGCCCGTCTCGTTGGGGCCTCCCCAGCACCCGGCCCGAGCAGTCTTCAGTGGCATCTGTTCACGAACACCTGACCTGCACCCCACAGCCCCAAACCTTCAACGGCAACCCTGTGGCCCTTGGATAACGGCCCATATGTGTGCATGACACGCGCATGATCGAGAGAGAAGAGCAACTGGGGCAGATGCTGGGGTCCCTTTCCTCGGTCAGAGCCAGAGGCCAGGTCTCCAAATACCTTCCCACTGGCTCAGGCACTTGGGGCCCCTTAGGCTGGACCCCTAACACCTCCATGGGGCCTGGTGGCACCTAGTACAGGGGCCCCGAGGCTAATCCCCGGGTCAGTAATCCCCCCACGTGCGCAGTCCCCGCTGTCCAGCTGGCAGCAGCCAGGAAATCCCCAGCGGGATCCCGACCTGCCCTGTCACGCGTGGTGCCACGCGGCTCAGTGGGGGCAGCAGGAACAGGAGGGCCCGGGGCCTGGTCACCAGGCTAGTAAATGCCTGGGCCACACGTCTGTCACTTAACGCGCACCGCCGGGGGTGCGGGGCTCACCTCTCCATGCCCCGCCGAATCCTTGGGACCCCTGCCCTCATTCTGAGAGGCGGAGGCAGGCACACTGTCCTCAGCCCAGGCAGGGCTCAGCCCGGTCAAGCCCCAGGCCGCCCTGCCCAGGATCCCGTGGGAATCCACCAGCCTTGGGAGCCCTGAGCAGCCCCCCAGACCTGCTCCTTACCCATCAGCACAAGCCTTCCAGGGCCTGGACCCCCACACCTGCTCCTCCTTGGGCCCTCACCAACCGCCCTCCCCGCACCAACTCCAGGGTGCAGGCCTCCCTACCCTCCCTCCCCTACCACAAGACCACCGTCCAGGCCCCCAGTCCCACTCACCTGGATGCCCACCCCTGCAGCCCCTCCCCACCAGGCAGGCAGAGGGCTCTCACTCTGTAAAACGTGACTCTCTGCCCTGCTTAAACCCACCAGCACCACCGACTAGACTCAGACCAGAACGCGAGCAGGGCCAGGCCCCCCACCCCTTCCCTTCTGAGGAACAAGTCATGCTCATTCCTGCCTCAGGGCCTTTGCCCTGCTGATCCCTCTGCCTGAATGCTCAACCGCGGCTGCTTGGGTCACCTGCTCCCCTGACCACCTGGCAGCTGCAGGCCATGGTCACCCCCTGGGGCCACGGCACCCATTTCACTGCCCTGGCAGCTCCCCATGGGCTGGCGTGGTCTGACTCAGGGGTCGGCAAGCGTTCTCCGTAGAGGACCAGCCAGTGAGTGTCTCCAGCTTTGCAGGCCACGGGTCTCTGTCTCAACTCTAAGCTCTGTCACTGTAGCTAGACAGCCCCATGGACCACAGGCAAATGACAGGGCGTGGCGAAGCGTCAGGAAGACGTGACAGACAAAAACCGGCGGGCAGGATGGACCCGGGGCCCCAGTCTGCAACCGCTGGCCTCACCTGTTTACTAGCTTGCCATTGCATCCTGACCCCCACCAATCTGAAGGTGAGGGAGCCCAGGTGCCGGACCCCTGCCCCCACAGCAGGTGCTCCATAATGTCCAACAGGCCCTGCCCAAGGGCAAAGCAAGAGGTGACCGCACGTCCCCGTGAGCCGAGTCAGACAGCGGCCCCGCCCACCCAGGCTCTGGGGGAAGCGGTCCCTTGAGCTGGCACCCTTGTGGGGCCGGCCAGGGCAGCACCCTTCCAGGGCTCTACAAGCCAATCGACCTGATCCAGCTCCACGAGAAAGGCACAGTCATCACGCCCATTTCACAGATGGAGCCACCGAGGCAGAGGACCCCCTGGCTGGCAAAGGTGGTCCGGCTCCCAAGGCCTCTCCACAGAGAGGACCAGGCTGCCGGCCCAAGCGCCGGACATGGCCTCACTAGAAAGTGGCCAGGGCGGGATTAGAACCGGGAGCCTTCTGCCTCCAAAGGCCATTGTTGACTCGCAACGAGCAGACGAGGGACACTGCTGCCCACGGTTACAATCTGCCCACAGCTACAGAGGAGGCCCCTGGTGATGAGGCCCCACCCTCAGCCATGCTGGCTCGACGCTGCTTTTTGAGCACATGAGGCCTTTTGCTTGAGCCCTGCTGGCTTCCTGCGGCTCCTTCAGGCCTCCCTCAAATGTCACGGGAAGCCTCGTTGAGAGGACACAGTAGAGCAAAAACTTGAAAGAACTAAGGAAGCAAATGACAGGGATATGGAGGATGAGCATCCCAGACAGAGGGCACAGTGGGGCAGCACCAGGCCTGGCGAGCTGGAGGAACGGCCAGGAGGCCCGTGTGTCTGGAGCAGAGTGAGCGAGGGGGCAGGTCGTGCAGGACCTTGTGGGCCGCGGGGAGGACTTGGGCTTTAACCCCCAGGGAGGTGGGACCCTGGAGGGCTGTGGGCAGAGGAGGGGTGGGGCCTGAGTCAGCTTTTAGTGGGAGCCTTCTGGAGTGAGCGGGAGCACAGGAAGAGACATGCGGCCAGGCCAGCCATGGATGATGGGACTGAACCAGGTGGTGGCAGAGGAGTGGGGGGCAAATGGGTGGATTTTCGGTCCACTTTGAAGACAAAGCCGACATAATTTGCCACCAGGTTAGACGTGGGAGGGGCCAGGGGTCAGCGGGGAACGCAGCTGACTATTCTGAGACATCATGGAAGCAGGAAGGACAGGAGGGAAACTGCTCAGAGACCACAGCGCAGGCCAAAGCCCACCGGCAGCTCGTGGACACCCACAGGGTCCCCGTGAATGTGCCCAAGAGCCCAGCCTTCCTGAGATCCTCCACAGAACCAGGCACTCCACAGAGTCCCCAAAAGCCAGCAGAGAACACCATTGGGCCTTCCGCGGTCCAGGCCTCGGGAGCCCGGGAGTTTAAAGTAAGTGGATTCTAAAACACCACCAATACATTTCACCTCCCATCAGATTGGCCAAAATGACGGAGGCCGATAACATCCGGAGCTGGCAACACTCCGAGGAGACAGTCTCTCTTGGCTCCTGCCGGACCTTTCCAGAAAGCCAGCGGGCATCAATCTGGTTGTGCCTGACCCAGCCATTCCAAGGCACGGACTCCAACCACTAGAACTGAAAGCACCACGGCTACAGGCCCACGTTCAAAGATGTTTACTGCAGCATCGCTTGTGACAGCAAAAGGGGGCTCCAGAAACCACTGGATCGTCCTTCAGCAGGAAGCTCATGCCTAAAGGGGGTGGGCTGTCACTAAAGTTCACCAAGCACCCTCCACCTGCTGATGCACTAACTCAGGTAAAGCTGGCAGTGTGACCCCATTTTACAGATGGGGACACTGAGGCTCAGAGATATCAAGGCATGTGCCCTGTGAGGTCACACAGAAATTGAGTGGAGCCCAGGCAGGATACAGGGTTTCCACCTTCTCAATCACAGCACCATATTCTCTCCCTCTGAAGAAAAGAATTGATACCAATGTGGGGGGAAAAAAACGTATTATGGATAAAAAGCAAGCAAGTTACAGAATGATGGGTGAAGTACGGCAGCCCTCACCCCGGGTGACTGTGTCTTCAGGGGACACTGGGCGATGTCCAGGGACATCTGTGGTTGCCAGGACTGGGGGGGCTCCTGGCATCAAGTGGGTGGGGGCAGGGATGCCGCTGGACCCCACAGAGCACAGGACGGCGCCCACAACAAAGAACTTTCCAGCCCCAAACTAGCGCGGAGGCATCAAGACTCTGGCATCGTACGAACCCCCTGGTGAGCAAGCAGACCCATCTGTGTGTTTACGCATCTGTTCGAGCAGCAGGAAGGGCATGGACAGTTGTTCTCCAAACTTAAGAGAAACGGGTTCGGCGGAGGAGAGACAGCTATTAACCCTAAAGTGAGTGAAGTAAGTGATCAGCTGTGGGAACCAGATTTCTGCGGGTTTGGGGACAGGAGCGGGGACGGCCCCTTATGGGCCAGGTTCCTGTGCTCAGACCCAACCACAGCCGGGGCCTGGGACTTTATCTGCCCCCATCAGATCACCTAGCCCCTGATAAGACAAATATATGCTGTGTGGCTTTCCTGTGGGCACTGCATCCTAGGCTATTGTGTCTTTGCCCAGCACAGGGCAGAGGGCTGCTGGCGGAGGTCAGGGGGCTGAGAAAGGACTTCAGCCGGGTCCCTCTGCCATGTCTGGGGCTGGCCAGGCAGGGCATCGCCGCCAGCAAAGAACGGGAGCCAGAGGGCCGGATGGTTGGAGCTGAACCAGGGTAACCCACCAAGCAGCTCCAGATGGCAGCAGGAAAGGAAGCGGTGGGAGTCCTCTGGAGCCCGGGGGAGCTCGCTCGCTCTGGCTCTTTCTCCAGACATTTCTCCCAACTCCCAGGCAGCACAGCATCTCCCTGCCTGCCAAGGAAGTTTCGGGAGGCCCGGGGGAGAAGGAGGATGGATGCCCCTGTGGGTGTCTACAGGGGACTCGCCAGAGAGGGCTGCCTGGAACAGAGAACTCTGCGGATCCAGAAACTTCCTATTTGGGAGCCTGCAACCTTGACCAAGAAGGAACCAGGCAGTGGCTGCGCTCTGCACACCGCCCCAGGGAAAGGCAGACCGCGGGCCCACAGGGCTGGGCGAGGCTGCCTCCTTCCCCAAACCTGCTCTGCTAGAGGGCCAGGGAGGCATGCCAAGGAGAGGGGCTCAAGAAAGCAGTGCCCCTACAGAGCTACGGCAGCCCCCCAACATCCAGGGAAAAGGCTGCAGGGGGCCTTCTCCTCCCCTACCTGCTTGCCAAGCCCTGGCACTGAAGGTGCCTGGAGATGTCATCCCCCTACCTACCTCCGGTTACAGGAGGTAAACTGAGACCCAGAAAGGGAAGGAATGGCCAATGGACTAGAAACCAGGTCTGGTGAGTTCCACAAAAATGAGGTAGTCAGGAGGCTGACCCAGCTGGCCTCCGAGACCCTCCACTTCCGCCACAGCAGCCCCTTCCCTTAACGACCAGTAAGATGTGCCCACAGGGTGACGGCTTGCAGGGGAACGGGTGAGGCCAGCAAAGTGGGTGGCCCCGAGCAGTGGGTCCAGAGGTCGGGGGTGGGGGGGACATGTTGGACAGCGTCACCCCTCGGAGGCAGGGCCTCACATTGGAACGGGGGTACTCCACTATCCCACATGCAGAGAAGCCCCCTGACAACAAGACTGGGTGGGACGTCGTCCCCAAGCGCCCTCAGCAGGAGGCAGTGCACCCACCTACCGCGCGTCCTAAATAGGGGTCGCACCCCTCCCAGAGGTGAGGACCCATCTTCCCCGCATGCCTCCAACGGGGTCTGCTCCACCCACAGCCTCCCAGATGGGGCCCTACGCCAACCCCCGCTCCCAGACAGGCGGCTCCTCCAAGAACCCCGGGAATGGGCGGCGCCACCCCAACCCCCAGGGCGGGGCGTCTCGGGCCCCGCGGCGTGTCCCCCGGCCCCGGAGTGGGGCGTTCCATCCCCCCCGCGAGCGCCCCCGAGTGGAACGTTCCGGCCTCCCCGCTGCGGGTCCCGACGCCCCTCCGGCGCTCGGGCGGGTCCACTGGGCCCCAGCAGGGGGGGCAGGCGGGTCCATTCGGGGAGCGGGGAAAGAAGGAGGAAGGTCCGGAACCGTTACCTGCTGCTGCACTGCTCTCTGCCGCCCAGGCCGCCTCCGAGGTCACGGCCCCCGCCTCGGCGCTCTCCGCTTCGTCCGGCACCTCCAGCTCCATGGCCGCGCGCGGACCTGCCGGTGGGCGGGCGGGCGGCCGGAGGCTGTGACCCAAGGTGCGGCCGCCGCCGCCGCTGAACAACAACCGCCACCGGCTGGAGAGCTGAGGGAAGGGGCCGGGCCCAGGGAATGAGGGGCGGGCCCGGGGCGGGACCAGGCGGTGCGTCATCGCGCACCGCGCGCACCGCCAATCGGGGCTCGGGGGTGGGGCCTGCGTGCGTCCCGGGCCCCAGGAGCGCCGCGAGCGCCCTCACGTGCCCAGGAGTGGAAGAGCAGCTCCATTCCTGTCAATATTACTGTAGTACGTAAGAGCGTTATTATACATAACGAGCATAGATAATAATTACAGTTAAAAATTATCATCACATTAAAAATAAAATTTATATTACATATGCTTATGTTTGATATAAATAATAGTTACGTAATAATAAGAAACAAATTTTTATCATTATGCACAATATACAAATTATATGTGATATTGTCATGATACATTAACGTGACTATTAAACAAACAGTAATATGGTATTATAATAAGTAATGTTAATATGTAACGTAAAAATGTTATTTATGGTATATAACGTAGTAAAAATTAGTGATATGTAACAATAATATCCTTAAATGCCAAGGTTAGTGCTAAAGCCTTTATATGCAATATCTCCATAACTTAGGGACCTGCTTTTTGTTTCCTTTTTTTAAACTATTACCATATTCCCAATACCTAACACAGAACATTACACCTGGAAGACAATAAATATTTGATAATATTGATCAACTGGTTGGGAACTATTATCATCCCCATTTTACACATGAGAAAACAGGAGTGCAGAGAGCTGAAGCCACGTATTTGGAATCACACAAAGGACGGTGCTGTGAAGCATCCCCTTTACTTATTGTTTTAAGAATAATAATATTATCTAAGTCTAATGGTGAACTCACCAACGATATGGTTAGGCAGTCATTCATTCTGAGGTCATGGTTTGGGGAGTAATAAATGTTGCTATTAGTAGTTTTATTCATTATTAATGATTTCTGCTGGGAGGCAGGTGGGGGAGTCCAGACGCTCAGCTGGTGTGGGTGAAGCTGGGCTGTTTTCACCCAGGCCTGTCCTACTCCAGGCACGTGATCCCTCTTCATTGGCAGGGTGCTGGCGAGGTCAGTGGGAGGCCGAAGAGGCTGAGCTTAGGGGTGCTTAGTGATGGGATAAGGGGGAATCAGCAAGATGGAGCAGGCCTCGGTCCGACCCAGGGCTTAGAAAGATGCTCCTGAAATGTTCTCCATCAAAACAAGGAGACAAATCAAGAAAAAGGAAGACGCAGAGAACAGGACCCAGGATGAGGTAGAGGGATCCCCTAGGTTAGCTGTGTCCTGTTAGAATTGAGCCTACCCAGAGAGGAGGAGTCAAACAGCTCCAGGGAATCAACAGATGATGGATAAACACAATGTGGTCCATTCATACAATGGGATGTGATCCCGCCTTAAAAAGAAGGGAATTCTGACACACACTGCAACGTATGTGAACCTGGAGGACGTGATGCTCAGTGAGCGAATCCAGACACAGAAGGACAAGTACTGTCTGATCCCACTCACAGGAGGTCCCTAGAGGACTCAAATCCATAGAGACAGGAGGTAGACGGTGGGGACCACGGGGCGGGGGAGGGGCTGGGGAGTCAGTGTTTCCTGGGGACGGAGCTTCAGTTTGGGAAGATGAGAAAGTTCTGGAGATGGGTGGAGAGGATGGATGCACGACAATGAGAATGTGCTTAATGCCACTGAGCTGTGCACTTAAAAACGGTTAAGACAGTAAATTTTATGTTATGTGTATTTTGCTACCATTTTTAAAAAAGGCTCCAGAAGTTCTCTGGACACGCGCCATGGATAGAACTCCTGATTCATTTTGAATCTGTCTCCAGAGAAGATCTACATCAGTGATCCTCAAAGCGAGGTGCCTCTAGGGAAGGTGGGAGGGAGGGAGACGCAAGAGGGAAGGGATATGGGAACAGATGTATATGTATAACTGATTCAATTTGTTATAAAGCAGAAACTGAAAAGAAAAAAAAAGCGAGGTTCCTGGACCTGCCCCCATCAGCATCAACCAGGAGCTTGTTAGAAATGTAGGTTCTCAGGCCCCAGCCCAGCCCTCCTGCATCAGAAACTCTGGGGGCGGGGACCCACAGTCTGTCTTTCAATGAGCCTCCCAAGGCAATTCAGATGCCTGATAGTTTGAGAACCACTGGCTCAGACAACTGGGAATGGAGAGGAGGGGGCGGGATTCCGTGGGGCAGCAGCTTTTGCTCCTCTTGCTTCATCCCCGCAAGTGCCTGCTTGATATTCCCATTTTGCAGGATGGAAAACTGAGGCTGCCAAGCTGGGGCTGGTTGCCTGGTTTGGGGCGCCCCCTCGTGGCTATTTCTGTCAGCACTGGGTCCTGCAGGTAAGAGGGACTTTATGAGTCTTCCACCCCCTCCCCATATTCCATTCATTCATTCCACAAATATTTATTGAGCACCTACTGTATACCAGGCACTGTTCTAGGCCAGGGGGATATACGAATAAGCAGGACCAAATCCCCGACCTCAGTGAAGAGACATCTAGGGAATTCCCTGGTGGTCCCGTGGTTAGGACTCCACGTTCTCACCGCCGAGGGCCCGATCCCTGGTTGGGAACTAAAGTCCCACAAGCTGCATGGCGCGGCCAAAAAAAAAAAGAGAGAGAGAGAGACACATCTAGAAGACAAACAAACAAGCAAACAAGACACAAGGCGTTTCAGCTGCTAATAAATACTTTGAAACTGATACAGATGTGATACAGTGGCAACAGAATGTGATTGCAAAAGGCTCCACAGCTAATACGTATTAAGCTCCTATTCCAGTGTTTTCTGATAGAACTACAAGACAAGCCCATTTCAGTTTAACTTTTTAAATGTCATTTAAAATTTTCTGGCAACCACATTTTTAAAAATTAAAAAAACAAAAGCAGGTGAGATAACTTTTAATACTATATTTCACTGAACACAATACATTCAAAACTATTATCATTTCTACAGGGAATCGATAGGTAAAACCAATGAGCTATTTTACATGCTTTTCTGCACAGCTGCTCTTCCAAATCCAATGTGTATTTTACCTGTATGTCATTCATTCAGACCAGCCACCTGTGGGTCTCAGCTGGAAGGTGCAACTCTACTGTGTGCCCAGCAGAGTTCTCAGCACTTTATGGACGGACATTCATTCACTTTACTGTAGGAAACAACCCTAGGAGCAGACGCCAATGTTGTTCCTATTTTTAAATTTTATTTTAGTTTTCATTTTATTATTATTATTATTTTCATATTTTTTTTGGCCACACTGTACAGCATGTGGAATCTTAGTTCCCCAACCAGGTATCAAACCTGTGACCCCAACACTGGAAGCGTGGAGTCTTAACCACCAGACCGCCAGGGACGTCCCCATTGTTTCCATGTTTTTAGATAAGGAAACTGGGGGGCTGGTGACTTGCCCAAAGCTGCCCAGCTGGGAAGTGATAGAAAATTCTCAGTATAGGAATCCGGCCGGTCACTTGGTGGCACAGAAGCAGAATTTGAGCTCAGATCTGTGGGGAGGGAAGAAGCAGCCCCGCCACAAGTGGTGGGACGCTGTGCCAGCTGGAAAGCAAGGGGAGCAGTGAGGGGATGGGGGGTGTGGGCAGGAATGCGCCATTCATTCATTCATCCTTGAATTTTTCCACAAATGTCTCCCAAGGACCTGCCACATGAGCCAGTCCCTTGCTGATGCCAAGGGCTCAGCGGTGGCCAGTGCAAGCAGGGCGGGACTGGGCGTCCCTGGCCTCTGGGCCGGCAGGGGTTAAGGTCAGCTGCTCCCACGTGAGAGCACCTTGCAACAGAGCCACACACCCAACCAGGTCTCTCTCACTCTCGCTGGTTCGCCTGCGCCTGTCTCCCTGCTGGCGGGACCGGCTAGCCTGTGGCCACCACAGGGAGGCAAAGTTGGGCAAACAGGTGGGGAGACCAGAGCTCAAGCCTCGGGTCCCCTCCCCGCCCCTGATGCCAGGCGGAAGTCCAGGCCCTAGCTCCTGTCGCCTGCCCAGAGGCCACCCAGCCTCCTAGACAGGTGAGTCCCCCACCCCGATCTGCCCACCATCCCGAAGGCACTGCCCAGAATGGGCTCCCCACTGTGGGGTCCTGGGCCCCCTGTCACCTCCCCCCACCACCAGGCTCCCCGGAAAGCAGGAAACTGACACTGCTGTGTGGGCATTTGACATAGTTTCTAAGGGATTATCTGGCCGGCAGTTACTGCCCCTGGCAGCCTGCCAAGGATGCCATAGCCACAGACTTCAGAGGGTCATTGTTGGCCCCGGCTGTTGCAGGGGGGCTGAGGGGGCACAGACTGGCCTCTGATCCCCCAAACTGAGGAGGGGAGGCTGGCGGGGAGATGGCAGGTGAGGCAGCCTGGCACCTGCTTGGTATCTGGGCCTCCTGGTACTCCTTAAGAGGCTCCCAAGTTTTCAGACAATTGCATCTCATCTCTGTCCCCTCTCCCGGTGCTGGAGCGAGGGGAACGGGGGGTTCTTGGGAGGCTTATCTTGCTTATCTTGATTTCTTCTCTGGGTGAAATCTCCCAGTGGAGAAGTGCAGGAAGGGGCGGATGGATGGTTGTCACAACAGTCTGCAGAGCTGACTGTGGGCAAGGAGCCAGGATGGTCTCCGGGCAAAGGAAGCTTAGACCCAGGAGAAGACAGGGATCCAGTGGCAAGAGCTTTTTCTGGGTCATTTGCTCCCAAAAAGTGCAGGACAAAGAGAACTTCCTAGCCAACCAAGTGTCTGATTGCACCTCAAGGCCTCAAGGCTCTTTGTCTGGGCCCAAGAGGGCCCTCTGGGGCTCGGGAGGCATGAGTGTCCCAGTTGCAGGGTATAGAGCTGGCCTGGCATTTGGGGTCACTCCCGGGAAGCAGAGCTGCTTAAGATCTGGGTTCTGTGGGGTTGGGAGGGGGGACATCTCAACTGTCAGATCCCACCCTGCCTCGGTTTGGAGAGAAAAACCCATGGAGTCAAATAGAGCTGGCTTCAGTTTTCTACTCTGTAAACTGGGTATAATAAGAGTCACCATGTTGCAGGGCTGCTGAGAACAGCATATGATAGAGCAAGTAATAGATTCCCAGTCATGCAGGGATCAAGGTAAACTGTCCCACCCCAAATCAGAACTCATGCCAAGCCAATGGTAATGTCCCATCGCCTTCCTGTTTTGTGGAGGTTGAACCCGGGCTCAGAGAGGGGCAGCCACTTGCCCTGGGCTGCAGAGTAAAGTAGGGCTGTCAACCTGATAGGAGTCAAATTGCAGAGAGTGGGGAGGTCTGGGGGCTGCCTATGCCCCCAGCCAATACCCCAGTTTCAGCATCTGTAAGAGTCCTGCCTCCCCAGCTCAGGGCTTCTGTGTGGCCCCAGTTCTGGGGAAAGTCCACTGCGGGAGTTTGGGTTCCTGTTCTTCCACCTCGGGTCTGGCCTGGCGCCAGGGGAGCTGTGTTTGCTCAGGGAGGAGCCTGACACCCTTTGGAATGGGCTGAGGTTAGCGGGGAACATGACTGGGGGGGCGGGAGTGCCCAGGGAATGAACCTGCATTTATGGAGCACCTACTGTGTGCCGAGTGCTGTTCTGGGGCTTGAGGATTCAGGGGTGATCAAGAGAAACAAAGATCCCTGCTCTTGTGGGGCTTGTGTTTTGGTGGAGGAAGACAGGCAAGAAACAAGAGACACAATAAGGAAGTAAATTGTATCCTAAATTGTATCCTGGGTTAGAGGATGGTCAGTCTTACAGGAAAAAAAAAAAAAAAAGTGAAAGACGTACAGGGATAGGAGTAAAACAGGCAGGGGGATGTTTTACAGTCTTAAGTAGAAAGATTAGGGGAGAATTCATTGAGAAGGCGACATTTGAACAAAGACTTGAAAGAAGTGAGTAGTTGGTGGAGGGGCATTGCAGGCAGAGCACACAGTCTGTGCAAAGGCCCTGGGGCAGTACCATGCCTGGCGAGCTGGAGGAACCGCTAAGAGGCCTGTGTGTCTGGAGCAGAGTGAGTGAGGGGGAGAGAGGGAAGAGGGGAGGGCAGGGAGGGAATGGGGCAGGTCGTGCAGGCTGGAGGGCTGTGGGCAGAGGGGCCTGGGCCTGACTCAGGTGCTCACAGGCGCCCTCTGGTGGCTTCTGCGTGGAGGACAGACTGTGGGCTATGAGGGCGTAACCAGGGACCTGGATGGAGGGGACTGAGCTGGTCCAGGTGGGAGAGGATGCGGTGGACCAGGTGTGGGCTCAGAAGTGAGGAGAAGTGGGTAGATGCTGGACAGATTTGGGGAGAACCAACAGCATTTGCTGACTACGAAAGACAGAGTTCAGGATGATTAGGAAGAAAAGTGGGAAGAATGCCCTGGGACTTGAAGATGGTAACAGGTAAGACGGAGTAGTTGGGAATCTCCTCATGGAGGAGCCTTGGATGCTAGAGTGAAGGCTTTCGGTGTAATGGAGTTAAGGGATCATTTTTTTTAATCAAAAATGTAAAGCATGACTCTATACTAATATAAAACAAACAAGTGCTTTATGAGTTTACTTAACTCATTAATTAATATGAGAACCAGCAAGATTTTACAGATTGTTTAAAGGAGAGAACATTGGGACTTCCCTGGTGGCGCAGCAGTTAAGAATCCGCCTGCCAATGCAGGGGACACGGGTTCGAGCCCTGGTCCCTGGCCCGGGAAGATCCCACATGCCGCGGAGCAACTAAGCCCATGCGCCACAACTACTGAGCCCACGTGCCACAGCTACTGAAGCCTGCGCGCCTAGAGCCCGTGCTCTGCAGCAAGAGAAGCCACCACAATGAGAAGCCCTCACCCCCCTCGCCGCAACTAGAGAAAGCTCACGCTCAGCAACGAGGACCCAACGCAGCCAAAAATAAATAAATAAATAAAAAATTTTAAAAAGGACGGAATATTGAGAAAGAACACACACACAGGCAATCAATGCTGAAATGAATTTACAAATAGTTGTAAAGCTGGTCAATAGCCACAGGGTAATAATCAGTGGTCTCCACGGGACAAAATTCATTTGTATTTCTATGGACAAGAATCCTTTGAGATACCACCAGTTTTTTATAATTTACAGAGTTGTAAAATAGTTCGAAGACCATAAGAAGCACAGATAACTAGAGAGGGTACCCAGAGCCTGGCATTGATCAGATGCTCAATAAATATCCTTGACCGAATGCTAGGGAGCTATGGAATATTCTTGAGCTAAAGCCACAGCTTGTTAACTGCACTCTCATTGCTGAGACTGTTTGTTTACTTTTTGGTTTGGGGATCTTAGTTCCCTGACCAGGAATGGAACCCACGCCCCCTGCAGTGGAAGCGTGGAGTCTTAACCACTGGACCGCCAGGGAAGTCCCGACTTATTTGTTGAATATCTGCTCTCCGTGCTGGTCTGTGAGTTCTACCTCTGCAGTGTCCTAGGCTCCCAGAACAGTGCCTGGTATGCAGTAGACGCTCCATAAATGAATGAATAGCTCATGGGGAACCACCTAAGATTCTGAGCAGAATAGAAAGACCAGTGCTGTGTGCTTTAGCAGGACAGATTCCGGCTGTGGCAGGCTCAACCTCAAGGCAGATAAGGGTCAGCAACATGAGGGGTGGGGTCTCAGGGGACCTTTCATGGGGTGTGGTGGGGGGAGCTGGTGTGGGTACAGGTGCAGAGGCCAGACTGAAACCAGGGATGGTGAGGAAAGTGTCAGGGGCCTGGGTTCTTCCCCCAGCCATTGCACACAACGATGGAAGCTTGAAATAGACAGTTCTGCAGGCGGTCCCCATCCAGCTCTGGAGAACACCATAACTCCCTTTCATTTTTTCCCAGTGGGGGCTTGTCTCCCTCCTTCTGGCCTGAGTGGAGGAACTTCAAGAAGCACCCTGGTAAACCTTTCTGTGCACCTGCTACATGCCAGCTGCTTTAATTTGTGAACCTTCCCAATCATAGCGCTCAGAGTCAGAACCAGGTCCCATTATACAGATGAGGAAACTGAGGCAGGAAGCAGAGGGGCTGTGATTCTCGCCAGGCACTGCTCTGCCCCCTGCTGTGGAGCTTCCTTCTAGGGCTTCCTCCCACCTAGGGGGTGGGGGGGTGACACCCTCTGTGAGCCCCCTCCAGCCACCCCCCAGAAGGGTCTTCACCCCTCCTCGCCTTCCCCTCCCTCCAACATCAAAGTACTCGCCCTAAGGTGCCCCGGGACCCGCATGGTGCCAACCGCTGGGCCATTCCTCAGTGCTGTGCTCATCAGCAAGCCCACTCCACCCAGAAACTGCCCTTCCTCTTGCGCCCTCTGGCTGAACCCATAACTCCAGTCCAGGCATGAGGAAAGCATCAGACAAACCCCAAATGAGGGGCATCGTACAAAATCCCTGACCCGTCTCCTCCAGACGGAAAATATCACGGAATGAGGGGAGCGGAGCCTGAGAAGACGTGATCCCACAGACGTGAACACACTGTGGGATACTGGATGCGCTCCTGGTGCAGATTTCACACTAGTAAAGCCTGAATACAGCGTGGAGTTTAGTTAATAGTGATGAGGATGTGGCTTCTTAGTTTTGGCAAATATACCGTGGCGGTCATGTAAAATGTTAATGTTGAGAGAAACTGGATAAGGAGCATAGGTGGACTCTCTGAATTATATCTACAACTTTTCTGTCAATTTAAAACTAGTCCAAAATAAAATGTTTCTTTTGTTTTTTGGCCACGCTGTGTGGCTTGTGGGATCTAAGTTCCCCGACCAGGGATTGAACCCGCGTCCCCTGCAGTGGAAGCTCAGAGTCCTAACCACTGGACCGTCAGGGAAGTCCTCAAAATAAAATGTTTATTTAAAACCTTTTTTTTTCAGGGCCTCTGGGTTTAGAGTCACTGCTCCCCCAGCTCCAGCCTACGGCCCCCAGTCTGTCCTCTCGGAAGTGGCCACCAGAGGGCGCCTGTGAGCACCGAGTCAGGCCCCGCCCCTCCTCTGCCCACAGCCCTCCAGGGTCCCACCTCCCTGGAGGTAAAAACCCAAATCCTCCCCGCATACCACAGGGACCTGCACGACCTGCCCCGTCCCCTCCCGGCCCTCCCCTCCTCCCTCTCTGCCCCTCACTAGCTCTGCTCCATCCACACGGGCCTTCTCGCTGTTCCTCCTACATGCCAGGCATGGTCCTGCCGCAGGACCTTTGCACCAGCTCTCCCATGGCTCCTCCCTCACCTCCTTCAGGTCTATCTGTTACTTCTGCTCAGATACCTCTCACTTCGGTCACTCCTATTAATCTCAGTACCACCTCCTCAGAGAAGCCCTCCCAGAGCCCCCAGCCCAGGTTGTGCCCCTGTACCTATGCTCTCAGAAATCTAGGTCGGACTTGTTATTTCTGTTACGTGATGATCTGATTATTGTCTGTCTCCCCTGAGGACCCTTGGCTTCCTTTAGGGCAGGGACTGGGTCTGCGTCAGTGCTGGGTATACACAGTGGGCGATCAGTAAACCTCGAGTGAATGAGCCAGCTCCCAGCCAGGCTGCAGAGCTGCTTCATTCTTGGGCTCTGGTCAGACCTGTTAGGCCACAGATAAGACCTCAGCCTCCTGCAGCCCCACAAAGCAGCCTACGCCAGGGAGACCCCAAGCTCCCAGTGTGAACGAACCCCCCAGGCTCCCACCCCTCCTGGCGGCCACGACCCACTGGGAGACCTCAACCCAGTCCCTACCCCCTTTGGGCCTCAGTTTCCCTGTAGGCGCTCAGAGGGGGCAGAGGAGGATCATCCCACAGGTTTCTCTGAATCTTCCCTTCCCCCACACCTTCCGGCCATGCGCACGCTGCCCCCTCCTGGTTGTAGTTGGCACTGCAATTTCAGACGGGAATTCCGTCCCCCATCACTTCTACTTTCTGTACTTGGCGCATAGCAGGGGCTTGCAATATTTTTGTTGAGTGAATGACTGAATAGGTGGGGAAATGAATGCATGAATGACACCGCCTCTGGCCTGTGAGGCAGCACTGGATGCACCCTTCTCCAAAGCCCTGCATTTGAGCACAGCGTCATCCGACGGGTACTAGGAAGACACTGAGTGTTCTTTTTTTGAAATTTATTTATTTATTTATTTTTGGCTGCGTTGGATCTTCGCTGCTGCTCGCGGGCTTTCTCTAGTTGCGGTGAGCGGGGGCTTCTCTTGCTGTGGAGCACGCGCTCTAGGCGTGCGGGCTTCAGTAGTTGAAGCACGCAGGCTTCAGTAGTTGTGGCTCCCTGGCTCTAGAGTGCAAGCTCAGTAGTTGTGGCACTCGGGCTTAGTTGCTCGGAGGCATGTGGGATCTTCCTGGTCCAGGGATCAAACCTATGTCCCCTGCATTAGCAGGGGGATTCTTAACCACTGTGCCACCAGGGAGGTCCCAGTGAGTGTTCTTGAGCAGGGCATGAATATGTGAGGTGGCTGAAGGAAGACCATGTATCATGTGGTGGTTGCCCCCCTTCTTAGAGGGGTTTAAAGTGGGGCTTCTCTATCTCAGCACTATTGGCTTTTGGGGCCCAACCGTTCCCTGGGGTGTCAGGCTGGGGGATGGGGGGCAAATTACCCTACAGTGAGAAGCACTGGTATAGACTGAGCGGTGTGAGGTCAAACAGAGCCAAATCCAGGGCCAAATCCAGCTCTTCTAGTTGGTCTTGCCACTCGACCCATCTGGCCTCAGTTTTCTCAGCTGCAAAATGGTCACGTGGATATCTGTGTAACAGTGGCTGGAGCAAAGCAAACACTCAATAAACATGAGCCAGCTTATTTGTCTGATTTTGCTAGACCTACATCCAATCAGTAACTCCTGCCCAGTCCTCCCCAGTAATCACAGCCACGAACCCCTGCATGCACGTGGCAGTGGGGAACTTATTTATGTTTTGTCCTATGAGTCATTAAAGCAAATACACATCTATTTAGAAAATATTTGACTTTCTCCTACCTAAAATCATGCTGTGTGCCACCTGCTGGTGACCCAAGGTCATGTCGGGAAAGGCTGAGCTTTCCCCTTTAGCCATGAGGTTCCAAGCAGGTCCTTAGAAGGGGGCTTCTGCAAATGTTTATTGCCTTGGGGGCCTTTGGGGACCCTTGAGGTGTTGATTCTGGCTAACTGGGGTCTCCAGACTAGGTTTTGGGGGATAACTGCAGTGGGGAGTGGTGAGAAATCAACTTTGGGGGCCTCAAAGATTTTGATTATATTCTCTGCCTTGTACATTTGGCAAACTCTTATCCAACCCTAAAAACCCTAGTGGCAATACCCCCTCCTCCAGGAACACTTCCCTGATCCCCCATTTTCCCCTCTGCCTCCCCCTTACCACAGTCTGGAGTTCCTCTCTGCCCAGTCTTGACTGGATGAGGCTGGGAAGGGGTGTCTATGCCCACATTTGCCCCTTCAACCTTGGCCTGAGATGGGGCACAGGAATAGCTGGGCCTCAGGGTCTATTTTTTTTAAGCACAAAGGAATGTGTGGGTGGGGCCGATGGTGGCTCAACCCATCCAGGTGACTTCCTCCCTCCCTCACCCCCAGGCAGAGTGTTTCTTGCTCTCCTCCTGTAGTTCCTAGACCGGGCTCCTGAGGGTGAGGCTGGGTGAGGAGAAGGAAGCCTGACCTTAACTCAGAGGAGCCTAAAGAATTTCCTCCGCCCTCGCCGCCCCGCCCTCCCCAGCGGGGGACCCAGCCAGGTGCCAGGTGTGAAGACAGGCGGGTACCACTGGATTCGGGGCAGGCCCAGAGGCGGCTGCTGTGCGCCTTCAGAGAGTCCATGCCCCTGGCCTCCCTGGGCCTCCGTTTTCTCTCTCTAAAATAGGATAAACCTCCCGAAGATGGGGGTGACCCGAGAAAGACAAGCCCTATGCTCCTGAGGTCTCTGACCCTTGACTAGCTCCTAATCCAAGAGGTCTCCCTACTGAATTTCAACATGTAGAGTTTTTCGCGGATGTTAAACTTTCCGAAGCGCAGGCTCCGTTCCGAACGCGGCTGTAATCCCTGCCGGGTCTTCCTTGCAGCCTTGCCTGGCTGGTCTCCAGCCCTGCCGCTGGCTAGTGCTCAGCTGGGTGGAAAACCGGGCCTGGAATTCCCACCCCTGGGCCTGGATCCTGTGTTGGGAGGGGAAGCGGGGACGAAGGCTGCCTCGGCGGCGTCCCGAAGGCGTGTCGGGGCGGGGGCGGGGCCGGTAGGGGCCAAGGAGGAGGAAGAGGTGCAGGTGCAGCCGCGGCGACGGAGCGGGCTGGAGGAGGGCGAGAGCCGGGCACCTGCTTCTCCGCGACCCTCCAGCCTCCTCCCTCACGCCAGGGTGGGGGCCAATTGTTTCTAGGCCCCCCTGGGGCAGAGGCACTGGACGGCCCCCGGGTGGACTATGGCGGTGAGATTCCAGGCGAGTAGCCCGCCGAGGGCGGGAGGGGGAGGGGACCGAGCTGGGGTCAGGGCTGGGACCTGGATCCAGGACCCCAGATCACCTTCTGCCTAGGTAACAGATGGGGAAACTGAGGCCCAGAGGAATGTGGTGGCTAGCCCGAGGCTGCATGGGCAGAGGCGTCCGCGCCCACTGGCCTCCAAAGCGGCCTCCGGTGCTTCCTCTGTCCTGGGTCTGCCTTCGCAGGTAGACCTGGGTTCAAATCCCATTTTTTCTGCGTAACTTTGGGCCGGTGAATCCATGCGTCTCCGAACCTCATCTATAAAGCGGACGATGGTCACTTTATAGAAGGGCGTAGGAAGGATTCCAGGACAAAAGTGTGTTGCAAAGCGCCTGGCACGTAGTAGGTGCCCGGTTTCCCGGGAGATCAGCGGAGTTAGGCTTGAGCACTAAGGGCGGAACCGTGGGCAGGGACTTCATTTGTGGGCGGGAGAGCCTTTGGCGAATGCGGCGAGGCTGCGGACGAGGGGATCCCCATTTATTGGGTGCCTACTGTATACAGAGCCGTTCACTTGGGCGACCTGGTAGACATGGGCGTCGAGAGCCCCGTTTTGCACCGAGCAAGCCGACCGGGGCTGCGAGAGGGAATCCCTGTGGCTCTGTTTGGGGGGACTTCACTCTCCAGGGCTGAAGCTTGAATCGACTTTGTCACACCCACCCCACTGGGTCTCAGGTCGGGCCCCAGAGGGGTAAACTGGCCTAGGCTGTTTACTTGGCTCGCCCCAGGCCAGACGGCCCGAGGCTCTAGGGCCGGGCAGTTCTGGTTCCCGCCGCCTCCTTCCCGGCAGCAAGGAACCGCTCCCAGAATCCAGTCCCCAGCTCGAGTATTTGTGACCCCCCCTTCCCCTCCCCCTCCCCACCCCCGCCGTTGTTCCCAGAGGTTGGAGTGCGGAGGGGGAGAGCGGACAGCAGCCTGGTAGCCAAGTGTCCGGGGCGGTGTGACTTGGTAAGACCAGTCCCTCTGGAGAGGTCTCCTCTCCGGTGTTTCTGTCCCGCGCATGACAGGGGGCGAGGACGAAGGCCCGGGCCCCGCCCCCTCGGAGCGCACCTTGACGGGGGCTGGGCTGAGGAGGCTAGGAACTCAGGACGTACCTGGTTGAGTTCCTGGTGGAATCAGCCTTTTATTCCACCATTCACGCATTCCTCAAACTCCCGCATGCCTGGTCTTGTGGGGACAATGCTGGGGTCCCAGGGCCCCCAGCCCTGCCCACTAGGAATCTCCCTGACTAGAGGGATGTAGGGGAGACAGGTGGACTGGGACAACCCAGGCCCCAGTAATCAGAGACGTAAAATGTGCGTGGGTGGAGGGCGGGGGGGGGGCTTGAGGACTCATTTCCTGGAGGAAGAGACAGTGGCACTGGGGCTGTGAAGGATGAATAAGAGTTTGCCAGGGAGCGCAGCATGTGCAAAAGCCTGGAAAGGAACTGATTGGAGGGCCCGTCACCAACGTACCCAGAGAGACAGCCCCACTCAGCCTTCACAGCCCAAGAGGAAAGACCAGAAACTCACTAATTGATGATTAAACAGGATAATTTAAGATGGTTTTGGATGTCATGAATAAAACCTCATAAATTAAGTAGGGAGGGGTGGTAGGGTGCCAGGGAAGATTGGCTAGTCTAGTAGGGTCCCCTGGGGAGGTTGCGTTTGAGCTGAGACCTGAGTGTCGGGGCAGCTGTGTGCATCCTGGGAGGGTAACCAGGCACAGGGGACTGCCAGGGAAATGTTTGGAGGTGAACTAAGTTGAGGTGGGATGTGGCGTTAGGCATGACCCCATGGGTCACGGAGAGTCCTTCAGTATCCCTGGAGGCAAACCTACACAAGCTGGGACAAGCCCCAGCCACCTGTGCCTGCCCCCTTAGGGGCCCTAACTCCCTGTGGGCTGTTTCTTAAAATAAGGCCAGGAAATCAAAATTCTGGGAGGCTGTTTAATGACACTAAGCATAAAATCAAAGCAAGTGAAAAGATTCTGTTCTGAAAAATAAGTTCAGAAAGAAAAAAAAAAAAAGCAGAAGGATACTGTAGCCTGGTGGTTAAGATTAAAGGTATGGGATGGGCTGCCAAGGTTTGCGGAGCGCTGTGTGAGCTCCAGCAAGTCACTGAACCTCTATGGGCTTCCTTTTCTTCCCCTGGAAGGCAGGAAGGCAGGAATAGGAGAAGTGCCACTTTCTGAGGTCACTCAGGAGTAAATGAATGGGTACGTGCAATGCGCTCTCTGGCAGCGCACGGAATAGTGTTGCTTAGTGATATTATGCAGAGGAAGAAGGTCATTATTATTACTTCTCACAACAACACTGTCCTCTCTCCTAGAGGCTCCTTCTGCTATTCGTGCATGACTCCATGCCTGCTTCCCACACCTCAGTGCTGAAAGATGGGGCGGCGGGGGTGAGGGAGGTACACATTTCATAGATGGGGAAGATGAGGCTGGGAGAGGCACCACCACAGCCAGCAAAGGGCAGACTGCAGGATTTGAGGCTCAGTTGAGGGAGCAGACCTGGCTCCCAGGAGTGTCCGTAAGGCCCTGCCCTTGGCTTTGTTTCCCTCTTCTCTGCCCCCTTCCTACCTCGGGGTGGGGGGGAGCCTGGAATGCTGCTCTCCCAGGAACCTCTAAGAAAAGGCACCAGAACACATCACACCAATGGAGGGCTCACAGGGAATCCCCCGCCCTTACAGTGCTGAGCTGCGCAACCAGGCTGGGGAGGAAGCGTCATTTCTACAAGGCCCCCAGGGTAGTGGGACAGCCCCGCAGAAGGTAAGGGATGGGTGGGGGCTGGCTTCCCGGAGGGCTTCACATCCCCCCCTTCTGCCAGCATCTCCTGGCTGAGTGACCTCTACTCCCAGAGCCTGTGATTTCATCCATACCCTGGGCTTGAAAATAACAGAATCCACGCCCTGCAGCCCCACCCTCCAGCCCCATCCTCCAACTGCTCTGTTGTCTTGGCAAGTGACTTCCCCTCTCTGTGCCTGGCTTTCCTCTTCTGTGACGGGGGATAATAGAATGCCCCTTAGTGAGCAGATTAAATGAGATCTTACCTGTGAAGTGCTTAGCGCAAAGGAAGTACTTCATTCCTTCATTCATTCCTTAGATAGTTAGAATTTCTCCTATGATCCAGGCACTCAGGCTCAACTTTGAATGAGGCAGATAACAATCTCTGACCTCTGAAGCCAATATTCTAGAGGGAGAAGGGCAGTGACCAGATTTTAAAAATCTAGAGAGTGTCAAGGGATCACAAGTTCTGTGAACGAGGAATCAGGGAAAGGAGGATAAGCTGGTCTGTTGTGGGATGGCAAGCGTTCCAGTTCCAGAAGGGTGGCTGGGAGAAGGAGGTGAGGGAGCCAGCCAGGTGCAGATCTGGGGGAAGAGAGATCCAGGCATAGGAGATGGCTCGTGCAAAGGTCCTCGGGCAGGATCAGGCTTGGTGTGAGGGAGGAACATCGAGGAGCCCTGAGTGTCTGGAGCAGAGTGAGACCCTTGTGTCTGCAGGCCCCACCACCACCACAGGGACTGAGCCAGACCTTCCAGAGGGACAATGACAAGGACTAGCATTTCCTCTGCTCCCACGACAGTATGGCACTATTAACATTTGGAGATGGATCATTGTTTGTGGTGGGGTCTGACTGTGCACTGCATGTAGGGGTTTGAGCAGCACCCCTGGCCCCCACCCCCTCGATGCCAGGAGCACCCCCCAGTCATGACAACCACAGATGTCCCCAGATACCACCCAGTGCCCTCTGGGAGAGGGGGTAGAATGGTTCTGGCTTGAGAACCACTGATTTAAGTCCATTTTGCAGATGAGAAAACTGAGATCTCAAGAGAGGTAGCAAGTAACTCACAGACTTGGGCCATGGGAGTGTCAGAGCCAGGCTCCACACCCACCCAGGTATGGGGAGCCCTGATTGCTCTGATAGACCTCATGTCCACCTTCCCTGTCACCTCCCACCAGGTGCTGGACATGGAAGAGCTGACCATCTGGGAACAGCACACAGCCACGATCAGCAAGGTGGGGCCTCCCTCCCTCTGTGTGGGCGCTGACGGGAATGGTGGGTTCGTTCCTGCAGGACAGCCGTTGTCCCAGTGAGAAGCAAAATCACGTTCTGTCTCTCATCCCCCCTCAGGACCCCCGCCGAGGCTTCGGCATTGCAATATCTGGTGGCCGAGACAGGCCCGGTGGATCAGTGGTTGTGTCCGATGTGGTGCCCGGAGGACCAGCTGAGGGCCGGCTACAGTAAGTGTCAAGGCAGCTGGGTTCCGGCGGGAGTGGGGGTGGGGAGACACATCAAGAGGAGGGAATTGTGTGGGCCAAAACCAGGAGGCTGGAAAGCACCTGGTGCCTTCCAGCTCTGTCAGTACAGGGCTTGGGGCTGGCAGAAGGACAGACAGTGACTAGCCCCCACTCTCCTCAAGGCACTGGTCCTCTGATGAGTTCTGGGGGCCATAGTGGCCCCAGGATGCTCCCGGAGCAAATATCCTGGAAACCTCTTTTTGGCTGGAGGGAGAGAGACCCAGTGTCCTAAGCCCTTGGGGGTAGGAGGCTCCTGGGAGTTATGCTGGGAAAATGGTTCTGGGACCCAAGAGGCTGACGGGTGATATGGCTCAGCTCAGAATCAGCAACCACCTTCAGAGAGAGAGAGTATGAAACGGACAGGGAGAGAAGGGGAGAAAAGCAGGAAGAGGGGGCCCGAGAGAAAGAAGTGAGGGGGTACAGGGACACCAGGTGTAATTGCAGCTTATGTTCTATGATTTCATTTCACTATTATGTGGGTTCTGCAATCAGCCCCATTTTACAGATGAGGAAACTGAGGCCCAGAAGGATAAATGTCTTCATGAGTCTGGGGACACCAGTGAATCAAAACCAGGCTTTGTACACATGGGGGTACCTGCCAGAGGAGAGGGGCTCGTGGGTGATGTCTCCTCCCTGAGACCTGGCCTCCTCCTTCAGGACAGGGGACCACATCGTCATGGTGAACGGGGTCTCCATGGAGAGTGTCACCTCCACCTTCGCCATTCAGATACTCAAGACCTGCACAAAAGTGGCCAACATTGTGAGTGGGGGCTCAGTGGGAGAGGCAGCCCCTGGCTCAGGTGGCACTTCTGCCCCTGGCTGAACCCCACTTCTCCTGGTCCTGCTGCCCATGGGCAGTGTGAGTATAAGCTTCCCCAAGCAAGTGGAATCTTGTTGCCATTCACAGCTTGGATGTTAAGGCCCAAAGGGACCAGAGTCCCCCAGGGTTCCCCAGGGTCCGCCATGGGATGGGGCAAAGACTTGAGCTGCCCCCTGCCACCCCGACCATCTCTGCCTGCCCTAACAGACAGTCAAGCGTCCCCGGAAAGTCCAGCTGCCCGCCACCAAGACCACCTCTGGCCTGGGACACCAGGACTCGGATGAGGAAGATGGGCCGCGGCGGCTGGACGAGGCTGACCACGGCCAGGGCTACGAGGGTGACACGTCCAGTGGCTCTGGCCACTCCTGGGGCGAGCGCTCCCGCCGGCCAAGGACAGGTCGCCGGAGCCAGGCCAGCAGCCATGGGCGCAGGAGCCCGGGTGGTGGCTCCGAGGCCAACGGGCTAGCCCTAGTGTCTGGCTTCAAGCGGCTGCCGCGGCAGGACGTGCACATGCGGCCCTTGAAGTCCGTGCTGGTGCGGAGGAGAGAAAGCGACGGTGAGCATGGGGGCCACGTTGTCGGCAGTGGGGCTTGGCATCCCCGGAAACAGGCAGCACTGCTGCTCCAAAATCTGATCACATATGGTGTGTGGTCAGCAGAATAACGGCCTCCAAAGATACCCACATCCTGATCCCAGGACCTGTGGATGTGTCACCTCATAGGGCAGAGGGGACTTTGCCGGTAGGGTTAAGTTAAGGCCCCTGAGATGGGGATGACCCTGGATTCCCCAGGGGCTCCTAGTGTCATCACAGGGTCCTTATAAGAGGGAGGCGGGAGGGTCAGAGGCAGAGAGAGATGGGAGATGCTGCGCTGCTGGCTGTGAGGATGCAGGAGGGGCCGCGAGCCAGGGATGCAGCGCCTCTAGGAGCTGGAAAAGACAGGAACCGATGCTGCCCTGGAGCCTCCGGAAGGATCAGCCCTGCCCACACCTGGATTTTAGCCCCGTGAGGCCCATTTCAGACTATTCGATAAATTTGTGTTGTATTATAGCCATTACATTTGTGGCAGTTTGGTACAGCAACAGGAAACTCACACATCATGACATCAGTAGACTGTCGAGGGATTAGTAGGTATAGACTAGTAGGTTAGTAGGTATAGACTAGTAGGGACGTGATCTCTCATTCCTGTCTTGAGTCAATGGCAGTATTGTGACCTTGGAATTCTGGTCATGATGTGACAAATGACCCTGGGATATCTACCCCACGTTGTAATTTTAATAATCCTGGAAATGCTCATCGTGATGTCACTGAGTATTGGGGTTGTGACCCCTAAGTCGCTTTGGTGATGTCATCAGGGTGTTGGGAAGGGACAACCTGGGCTCTGCTCCTTCTCAGGTGCCTGCTGCTGACGGCTGTGCAATGATATCAGAATCCCTGCCCCAGGGCCTTTGCACGGGCTGTTCCTACCACTTGAAATGACCTTCCCAAGACCCCTGCAGGGTTTGCTCCCTTGCTTCATCCAAGAGCCAGCTCAGACATCACTGCCTGAGAGAGGCCATCCCCCAGCCACCTGTCCCCAAACTGCCCCTCCGCGGCCACTCTCTCCACCTCCTGGCTTACTCGCTCTCTTTTTTTCTTTTAATACTATTTATTTATTTATTTATTTATTTATTTATTTTGAAAATTTATTTATTTTTGGCTGCGTTGGGTCTTTGTTGCTGCACGCGGACTTTCTCTAGTTGTGGCGAGCAGGGGCTACTCTTCAGTGTGGTGCGCGGGCTTCTCATTGCGGTGGCTTCTCTCGTTGCAGAGCAAAGGCTCTAGGCACGTGGGCTTCAGTAGTGTGGCACACGGGCTTAGTTGCCCCGCGGCATGTGGGATCTTCACGGACCAGGGTTCGAACCTGTGTTCCCTGCATTGGCAGGTGGATTCTTAACCACTGTGCCACCAGGGAAGTGGCCCAGCTTTCTCTCTTCCCAGCGCTCAGCATCACTGGGTGCTTGTGTGTTCCACCTCCCCCAACTACAGGGGACCAGGTCTACTTTGTCACCCGCCGACAGGCACCTGCAGGGGGGAGAGTGCCCGCTGGAATGGGGCAGCAGGCTGAAGCCTGCCCCCTCCCTGCACGACAGCAGCCTGGAAGGTGGGATGGTTGAGGGCAGGTGAGAAGGCTGAGGTCTGAGAGCCCCTGGCAGCCCAGAACCCAGGCCCTGCCTCAGTTTCCCTCCTCTTCCCCCCACAGATTTTGGGGTCAAACTGGGCAGTCAGATCTTCATCAAGCACATCACAGAATCGGGCCTGGCTGCCCGGAACAGCAGCCTCCAGGAAGGAGACCTCATCCTACAGGTGAGTCCAGGCTTCCTGTCAGGGGGCAGGGAGACTGGGGCCAGAGGGTAACAGTGTTACCGAGGCATATGACACAGTCAGCAAAGCTGGTTCTGAACCACTTGCCTCCTGCACTGTGGCCTGTTTCACAAAGGTTGGAGATGGCTATGCAGGATTTTCACCCCTTCCCCCCATCTGCTGCAAATCCATTGCCAGATGTCGGTTTCTAGCACCCCCTTTGGGTTGTCTGTTTCTAGTATCCCCAGAATCACATGCCCTGCTGGCTACAGCACTGATTCATGGGCCTGCCTTTGGTGCCTGGATGCTAATGGTCCAGAGACCAGGCTTTGAGGAGCAGCTCTGCCTTAAGAGCTTGGTTTCCTTCTAGACTCCTCCCCTGAAAATCTGTTTCTAGGGATTCCTAGTGTTTGATATCCAAATCATTTCTGGTTGATTGTTTCTAGAGTTTCCTCAGAGTTATCTGTTTCTAGTGACCCTGAAGAATTGTCTGTTTCTAGTAGTTTGGGGCTGACACTTGAAACAGAGCTTGGAGGTGGGGCTGGGGGCTAGAAGGGTTACTGAAAACAGACATTCCCAAGAGAAAATGTTAGCAATGGATTCCTGGTGAGCGGAGATGACACTAAACCCCTCCTAGGAATTGTATGTTTCTAATCCACTTCTAGATGTCTGTTTCCAGTACCTCCCAGAGATTGTCTGTTTCTAATATCTACGTATTTACTCCCTCTCCCCCAATTAGAGTTGTTTTTAATATCTGTTCCCAGTGTCTCCTGAGAAATTTCCCCCTCTGGGGAAATGAGAGTCAATCCATTTTTAATTTTTCCTTAGCGCTCCCCCACCCCTCTTAGAAAATTGTCTGTTTCTAGAATTCTTCTCGAGGTCAGTTATTGGCATAGTCTCCTGTCACAGCAGGAATGCAATTCTATCATTTTCTGTTGAGAATGTCTGTTTTTAGTAACCCCTGAGGGTTGTGTGTTTCTAGTCCCCCTCACCAAGGTATCTGTTTCTAGTATCCCTTATCTCTCATGAACTTGCTTCCTCCTTCCTGATCCCTTTTAGATCAACGGGGTGTCCAGTGAGAATCTGTCACTGAGTGACACACGGCAACTGATCGAGAAGTCGGAAGGGAAACTGACTCTGCTGGTGCTCAGGGACCGAGGCCAGTTCCTGGTGAATATCCCTCCGGCCGTCAGTGACAGCGACAGCTCCCTTCTGGAGGGTGAGGGGCCAAGAGGCCGGCCCTGGGAGGTTCAAATGGAGGGCCAGGGAGGCAGGCTGTGCCAGGCAGGGCCAAGCAGGAGTTGGGAAGCCTGGCCCTGAGAGGCTCAGAGAGGGACAGAAACTTGCCCAAGTCCACACAGCAAGTTAGGGCTGGAGGCCCTCAGCTGAGTCTGACTCTGGTCTGGGCCCCTTTGCTTAGAGGGGCCTGATGTGCCCCTCTGTGAAATGGTAGCCTGGAAGGCGTGCCCGTGGCTGAGACACGCTTTTCCCCCACAGACATCTCAGACCTCGGGTCAGAACTGTCTCAGGCGCCACCATCCCATGTACCACCGCCACCCCAGCATGGGCAGCGGAGTCCGGACGCCAGCCGAACCAGCTCCCCCATGTATGTAACCTCATTGGCTAGAATGGCCAAGTGGGATGGGAACATGGGCCTATCTTTTCCAACATGGGGTAGCCTTGAGGGTGCAGTCATGGCGGCCTGCCTGGAAGAGGCCTCTCCTTTCACACACAGTCCTTCTTGCCTCCTTATTGTGGCTCAGGGTTCTTGGTCCTGGGAGAACCAGATATAGGCGGACTTAAAGCAGAAGGGACAACAGAATTTTACAAGAAGCCCTAGAAGACTTCAAAATGCATAAGCCCTGTCACTGAGCAAGGCTTTTAGAGAGTTCTCTTGGGGACAAAATAACCACAGCTGTGTGCAGGGATTAGAGGATGCTTATTCATTATGATGATGTTTATAAAAGGGACAGAGTGGCAGTTATTTTGTTAGCCTCCTGGGGCTGCAGTAACAAAGTGCCACAAACTGGTCAACTTAGAACCACAGAAATTTATGGTCTCAAAGTCCTGGAGACCGAAGACCCAAGTCACGCTGTCAGGGCCACGCTGCCTCTCAAGGCTCTTAGGGGAAAATCTGTTCCAGGCCTTTCTCCTAGCTTCTGGTAGCCTCCGGAATTCCTTGGCTTCCAGGTGGCCGTCTCCCCGCTGTGTGTCTTCATGTCATCTTCCCCCGTGTATGTGTCTCTGTGTCCAGATGTCCCCTTTTTATAAGGACACCAGTCAGACTGGATTAGCCACCCCCCCCCACCCCAGTATGACCTCAAGTTCACTAATCACATCATGATGATCCTGGTCCCAATCTGAGATCCTGGGGGTTAGGACCACAGCAGATGAATTTTGAGGGTACACAATTAAGTGCCTTAAAAAACATGACTGCACAACACTTGGGGATTAGGTAACAGGCACCTCATTTAAGCATGCAGTCTCCTGTGAAGTAGGGGGTTGTGTCTGTTATCTACAGCCGTATAACAAATGACCCCCAAACCTGGCCGCTTGAAACAATGGTAAACATGTATTACCTCACTGTTGCTGAGAGTCAGGAATTGGGGATGGCTTAGCTGGGTGGTTCTGGTTCATGGTCTCATGAGGTTACAGTCAAGACATGGTCTAGGGCTGTGGGCTTTTGGGAGTGGATGATCCCCTTCTAAGCTCCCTCGCATGGCTGTTGGCGGGAGGACCAGGAGGTGGGGGTCATTGCGGTCCATTTTAGAGGCCAGGGGAGGGCCCACGCCAAGGCCCCAGATCTTACTCCACACTAATTAGGGCACTAACTAGCGGTGACACAAGGAGATGGTGTGTGTGTGCTTGGCCCATAGTGAATGCTCTTTATTACGATTGTTAAAATATAATCCTTGCCATGAAACAGGATGTCTCCAAGAGTATATTGAAAAGGCCTTGGGAAAATGCACTTGGCATTGTGTATGGTGAATGAACCGGATTGCAGAATGACACAGGGCAGCATCTCAAAGGGTTTGGGGGACTCTTGTGTGATCTTCCCAGGGATTCCATGGGCACACAGAAGGATCTGTGGACAGATGGCTCCAAGTAGCTTGATGTGTTTCTCCGATGCAGACCCTGTACTCTTTGAACCTGCCCCGTGAGACCTGGGCTGCGGGTACATCATTCTCAAGTGTCTTTCCCCACCCCCAGTCACTCAGCACGGGGGGTTCACAGGCTGTATATCGGAAATGCTAACATATGGCCTGATCTTGATTTTCTTTCAGAAGTATATATTTCCTCACCATTTCTTTGAAAGCATCTGAAAGATCTGGAAAGTAACTCTTCTGTGTTAACAGTGGGTTGATTTTGCAGGGAACTTCTTTCCGTCCTGTGGTTTAACTCTGTGTTAGTCTGCTCAGGCTGTTAACAAAATACCATAGGCAGGAGGCCGGAAGTCCATGGCCAGGGTGCTGGCATGGCCGGTTCCTGGTGAAGGCTTCTTCCTGGCCCATGGACGGCCGCCTTCCTGCTGTGTGTTCCCACGGTGGAGAGAGTGATCTCTGGTGTCTTTTATAAGGACACTAATCCCATCGTGGGGACCCCACCCTCATGACCTCATTTAAACCTGGTCACCTCCAAAGGCCTGCCTCCTAAGACCATCCTACTGGGGGTTAGGACTTCAGCATATGAATTTGGGGGGACACAGACATTGGGTCAAGAGCACCTTCTATAACTTTTCACTAATATTAAAACAATAAACATGACTGTTTGTCACAGGCTCACCTCATTTTGAGGCCTTGACTCGACTCAGCCATCCCAGGGCTCGGAGGAGGAAACTGGGGCTCAGAGAGGGGAAGCAGAGGGCCGGAGGTCATACAGCTGCAGAGGGGCAGGACCAGGATTAGAACCTGAGTGCCGATAAATTAAAATTCTTCTAAAAATTGCTACTCAACATCCCCCCACCCCCACCTCACCCCAAATCTGTTCCCCACCAGGGAGAGCCCCCAGCTTCCGCAGGAAAGTTCAGTGGATTCTAGGACTGCGTCAGAACCAGGTGAGCAGAGGGTGGTGACTCTGAGCACCCCTCCTCTGATTTTTCTGATCGCAGCCAATGAGGCTGTACCGAGCAGAGCGGGGAAGGCTGACACGGACCTAAGAGGACAGGGACAGTTCCCTGGGAAGAAGTGGGGGGCTGGGGGCTGCATTCCAAGGGGCAGGGACACCCCCCAGCAAAGGTTTGGCGGCTGGACCAGTCAGTGTGCTTGGGGAAAACTGGCTGTTCCCTTTCAGACTCCCCGAGGCAAAGGAGCTGTGACATGCACAGCGTGCCTAGCGGTCAGAGCGTGGAAGACCACGGGTATGTGCCCCAGGACAGAGCCCCCCAGCTGAGGACCCGCACACCCCGGCTGCCTCCTGGTTCCCGTCACCTGCCTTCTCGCACCAGCATGGGGGTGGGGCTCTACCATCCACGGGCCTGACGCCGTCTGTCACTGCTTCACTGCTCAGGTACAGCCCCGCCTCGCGGGTGGTCCGCTTCCTCAAGGGCGCAAACATTGGGCTGCGGCTGGCCGGAGGCAATGACGTGGGCATCTTCGTGTCCGGGGTGCAGGCGGGCAGCCCGGCAGACGGGCAGGGCATCCAGGAGGGAGATGAGATTCTGCAGGTAAGCAGGGGAGGCTGGTGGTGGGCCTGCTGGGTGGTACCCGAGTCTCTTACTGCTTGTGTGTCCTCCCCCGGGGACCCCCTGGGGACTGGCAAGACCCCCAGAGACATTCAAACATTTTAAGGTTTCCCAGCCTGGGGCATGACCTTGATGATTGGGTCATGACCTTGTGCATGTCACATCCTTGTCAATGTCATGACCTCGATGTCCAGCTCACGACCTTTCCCAGGTCACTGCCTCGTTATCGATGTCAGTCTCCTTGTTTGTGTCACTGAGTTGACCGTGACCATGTTGCCTGGGCCGCACCCTTGATCCCTGCGTCTATCCACAGTCCCTTTCTGTGCCACCTCCAGTCTGCCGTGTCCGGGTCGTGGCCCTATCCAGGTCGCGCCTTCGTGGTGTGTCTTTACCTCCATGATAATCAGTGTCTGTGACCTGCCGTCCGGGTCTGTATATTGTGTCCCTGTCGCGACCGCATGTCTGTCTTGACTCTTTCAAGTATCACAAAATTCTCACTGGTGTCCTGGTCCTGTCACAGCTGTGACCCACCGTTCCCATGTCTTGATGTTGACAACCTACAGAGCCTCGGTTATGCCTGTACTGATTGCATTCCCTGTATCCTGGTTTCTGGGCCAGACCTTCGCGCGCGTGCGTGCGTGCGTGCGTGCGTGCGTGTGTGTGTGTGATGCCCAGGCTGCCACAGGGCAGTGCCCCTTTCGGAAGGCCGTCCCCCACTCTTGACAGCAGCTCTGGAAGGAGTTGGGTGGAGGGCTTTGTCTGGAGGAAGAGCTGGGATCTTGTGCTCTGGTCCCACCCCTGCACCCACTTCCCGGCAGGTGAATGGTACTCCCTTCCAGAACCTGACCCGGGAGGAGGCTGTGCAGTTCCTGCTGGAGCTGCCCCCGGGCGAGGAGGTGGAGCTGGTGACGCAGAGGAAGCAGGACAGTGAGTGTGTGAGACCGTGTGTGTATGTGAGAGTGCAGCTGGGATCCACGGCCAGGCCCTGGGGAGGGGTCGGGTCTGGGCTGTGGCCCTGCTAGCTCATGGAGCCTCCCTGTCCACAGTCTTCCGGAAGATGGTGCAGTCCCGTGTGGGCGACTCCTTCTACATCCGCATGCACTTTGAGATGGAGCCCAGCCCGCCGTCTGGCCTGGGCTTCACCCGCGGAGACGTCTTCCACGTGCTGGACACGCTGTACCCCGGCCCTGGGCAGAGCCATGCCCGCGGAGGCCACTGGCTGGCGGTGCGCATGGGGCGTGACCTCCGGGAGAAAGAGCGGGGCATCATCCCCAACCAGAGCAGGTGGGGACTGCCCACTGGAACAGGGCACAGCATTACTACTTAGCATCCTTGGTGATTCACTCCGGGGAGCCATGCAGAAGGCTCAGGGCTGACCAGTCAGTGCTTGTATGAGTTTCCTGCAGGTGCTGTAACAAATTACCACAAACCTAGGGGCTTTGAACAACACACTTTTATCCTCTCATGTTCTGGAGGTCAGAAATGAGTCTGATGGGGCTAAATCCAGGTGTGGGCAGGGCTGGTCCTTCCGGAGGCTCCAGGGGAACATCCGTACCTGCCTTTTCCAGCTTCTAGAGGTGTCGCATCCCTGGCTTGCGTCCCCTTCTGCATCCTCACAGCCAGCAGCGCGGCATCTCCCGTCTCTCTCTGCCTCTGACCCTCTCGCCTCCCTCTTATAAGGACCCTGTGATGACACTAGGACCCCCGGGGAATCCAGGGTCATCCGCATCTAAGGGGCCTTAACCCCACCTGCAAAGTCCCCTTTGCCGTGAGAGGTGACATATTCACAGGTCCCGGGATTAGGCCTTGGACATCTTTGGGGCTGTGATCCTGGACCCCAGTGCTCACTCATCTCCTCTCTTCTCTCCAGGGCGGAGCAGCTGGCCAGTCTGGAGGCTGCCCAGCGGGCCGTGGGGGTCGGGCCTGGAGCCTCAGCGGGCTCCAGCACACGGGCCGAGTTCTGGCGGCTGCGGGGTCTTCGTCGGGGAGCCAAGAAGACCACCCATCGGAGCCGTGAGGATCTGTCAGCTCTGACCAGACAGGGTCATTACCCGCCATATGAACGCGTGGTGCTGCGAGAAGGTGGGCCAGGGTGGGAGGGGCCCGGGGGGGGGCCTCAAGTAAGAGTGTTCAGAAGCCACAATCCTTACCTCTGTCCTTCCACCCAAAATACCCCCTTTTGGTTACTTTAGGATGAAAATACACATGCACAAAACCAGCACATAGATCCTTTCCCTACCTGAGAACCAGGGGTAAAAATACACCTCATTCAGATTTCAGGAAGGGAAGAGATTAAGCTCTTGCCCACAGCCTCAGGGCAGAAGGATTAAAACCAGGTGCTGAGGCTTTTTAAAGAAAACGGTGGGAGGGTGGGAATAGCAGGTGACCCAGGACGGGAAAGGGCTGAGCTGCTTTCCAGCTGCTGCTCCGTCGTCCAGACAAAAAAGGCTCAAACATAAAAGTCTATGTACTTGGGTTTCCCTGGTGGTGCAGTGGTTGAGAGTCCGCCTGCCGATGCAGGGGACACGGGTTCGTGCCCCGGTCTGGGAGAATTCCGCATGCCGCTCCGCAACGGGAGAGGCCACAACAGTGAGAGGCCCGCGTACCGCAAAAAAAAAAAAAAAAAAAAAAAGGCTACTTAATTTCTATCCCCAGCCAACGAAAGTTTAGAAATCTGAACGTATCGAGTTTTTAAGAGCAAGAGAGAGGCCTGGAAGGAGAGGAGAAAAAGAGAGAAGGGTCAGGTGTAAAGAGCAGTCTGCTTACTCACTTTTCTCTGGCCAAGATGCCTTCTGCACCCACTTCCTCACTGGTAAAAGGGAGTATTGGTGAGGCCAGGGGTCAAACAAGCTCTTCCTGCAAAGGGCCAGACAGTATTTTAGGCTTTACAGGCCAGATGGTTTCTGTCCAAATGACTCAACTCTGCAGGAAGGCAGGAGAGAGGGGACATGCTGGATGTGGCTTTGTGCCAATAAAACTTTATTTACAAAAACAGGCAGTGGATTGGATGTGGCCTGAGGGTTGCAATGGTGGTTGCCAATCACTGAGTTAGCTGGGTTCAGCTGCTCTGACAGACCCCAAACTATAAACAAGAAGTTTTCTTTTTAAGTAACAGTCTCAGTATAAGAAGGCCAAGAGGTCTCACACCTTCCCTTGAAGGATACAACCCAGATTTCACACATCATTCTGCTTGCATCCCATTGGCCAGGATGTAGTCACATGGCCATCCTTAGCTTCAAGGGAGACTGGGAGTTGTAGTCTTTAGCTGGGCAGCTATGGGCCTGGCTAGATCTACTACAGAGAAAGTGGAGAGGCAGTTGCACAAGAAGCTAGCAGACTTTGCCCCGCATGGGATCCTGATTCTTGTCATTGATTCTCTGCCCCGCAGCCAGTTTCAAGCGCCCGGTGGTGATCCTGGGACCCGTGGCTGACATTGCTATGCAGAAGTTGACTGCTGAGATGCCTGATGAGTTTGAAATTGCAGGTGAGAAACCAGGTCCCATAGCAACCTCATTGGTGAATCATTTCATAACCCTTTCCTAGGTTGAAGCAGCTTGATAAGGGGGCTGCTAATGATGCTGTTTGGGGGAAAGAGTTAGAACAACCATGCCAAACATGAGGCAGATCAGCTGCCAGCACCCCCTCCAACCCCTGGGCCAGACACCCTCAAACAATCTTGCCACCCTTTACCTGGATAGAGCCTCAGAATCCTTCTTTAACACAGTTCACCAAGCAGCCATTGCCAATGGAGCCAGTTGGACAATTGCCAGTTGTCTGTTTGTTCAAGAAATTTGTCTATTGAGCTATAGACACAGCATCGAATGAATACACAGGGTCTCCCGAGGAGACCAAAAATGAACAACCTAGGAACAATTAAGCTAGAGTAGAGAATCAACAAATTACAGCTCCTGGGCCAAATATGGCTGTTTTTATTCAGCCTGCTAATTAAGAATGGTTTTCAGAGACTTCCCTGGTGGTGCAGTGGTTAAGAATCCTCCTGCCAATGCAGGGAACATGGTTTCGAGCCCTGGTCTGGGAAGTCCCACATGCCGCAGAGCAACTAAGCCCATGCGCCACAACTACTGAGCCTGAGCTCCAGTGCCCGCGAGCCACAACTACTGAGCCTGAGCTCCAGTGCCCGCGAGCCACAACTACTGAGCCCGTGCGCCTAGAGCCCGTGGTCCACAACAAGAGAAGCCACCACAATGTGAGAAGCACATGCACCGCAACGGAGAGTAGCCCCCGCTCACCGCAACTAGAGAAAGCCCGCATGCCACAATGAAGACCCAATGGCAGCCAACAATAAATAAATTTTAAAAAAAAGAATGGCATTGATATATTTTTAAATTTTATTTTATTTTTGAAATAGGTGTGGCTCTTTTATTTATTTATTTATTTATTTTTGGCTGCATTGGGTCTTCGTTGCTGCACGTGGGCTTTTCTCTAGTTGCGGCGAGTGGGGGCTACTCTTTGTTGAGGTGCGTGGGCTTCTCAGTCCAGTGGCTTCCCTTGTTGTGGAGCATGGGCTCTAGGCGCATGGGCTTTAGTAGTTGTGGCACACGGGCTTCAGTAGTTATGGCACACGGGCTTAGTTGCTCCGTGGCATGTGGGATCTTCCTGGACCAGGGCTCGAACCCGTGTCTCCTGCATTGGCAGGCAGATTCTTAACCACTGCACCACCAGGGAAGCCCAAGAATGGTACTGATATATATATATATATATATATATTTTTTTTTTTTCTTTTTTTTGCGGTATGCGGGCCTCTCACTGTTGTGGCCTCTCCCGTTGCGGAGCACAGGCTCCGGATGCGCAGGCCCAGCGGCCATGGCTCACGGGCCCAGCCGCTCCGCGGCATATGGGATCCTCCCAGACCGGGGCACGAACCCGTATCCCCTGCATCGGCAGGCGGACTCTCAACCACTGCGCCACCAGGGAGGCCCGGTACTGATATATTTTAAATGGTTAAAAAGAAGTTAAAACAATTTTTTTGTGACACGTGAAAAGAGCTGAAAGCTGCAACTTGAACAGATACTTGTACATGAAGATTCATCATGATTCACAGCAGCCAAAAGATGGACACAACCCAAGTGTCCATCGACAGGTGATGGATAAATAAAATGTGCTCCATGCACACCATGGAATATTACTCAGCCTTAAAAAAGGAAGGAAGTTCTGACACTCACTACAGCATGGATGAACATTGAAGACATCACGCTCAGTGAAATAAGTCAGATACAAAAAGACAAACACTGTCTGATTCCACTCACAGGAGGTCCCTGGAGGAGTCACATCCACAGAGACAGGAAGTAGATGGTGGGGGCCAGGGGCTGGGGGAGGGGGATGAGGAGTCAGTGTTTCATGGGGACAGAGTTTCAGTTTGAGAAGATGAGAAAGTTCTGGAGATGATGGTGGGGATGGTTGCACCACAGTGTGAATGCACTTAATGCTACTGATCTGTGCACTTAAAAATGGTTAAGGTGGTATGCGTTATGTTACACACATTTTACCACAACAAAGAGAAAAAAGGCAAGTATGCGTCCCCCTCCTTTTAGGCCCCAGTGTGCCTTCTCCCTCAGCTGCCATGCTATCTAGGAGGGCTTTCTAGAGGAACCAGTACTCCATCTCATGTCCTAGAGGACAGATACGGGATGGGAGAGTAGCTTTTTTCGGGTCACAGCCCAAGCAAAGGTCCAGAGTCGGGACCGAGCCTGGGAAAGTGAGTGTGTGGAGCACAGACTCTGCATCTGTCTCCCCATCATGTCAGTCGTTGGCTCAGTGACACTGAGCTGGTGACCGTATGTCCCTGACTCAGTTTCCCCATCTGCCAGTAACAGCCACTCCTGCTCAGGAGGAGGAGGTGCGGGTCGTGGTCAGGAGGGGACCCAGTGTGGTGTCAGGAGTGGGGCCAGCAGGAGCTGCTGCTGCTGCTGCTGCTGCTGGCGTTAGGATTTCTCTCAAGGGCCATGGGGAGCCATGGTGGGTTCTTGAGCAGGGGAGGAGCAGGGAGACATGAATTTGAAGGGCCAGTGGACTGCCCTCCTGAAGCTGCCAGTCGCCTCTCCCCTCCACAGAGAGCATGTCAAGGACCGACAGCCCCTCCAAGATCATCAAGCTGGACACCGTGCGGGTGATTGCAGAGAAAGTAAGCAAGGCTCTGCTGTGGGTCCCATTTCACGGATGGGGAAACCGAGGCCCAGGACTCCAACCTGTTCTGGCCCCACACCCCGCAAGTGTGGTTTTCCCCCTCTTGGAGGCTTTGTGATGTGGGGGACTTGAGGCAGACAGAGCCTGCCCAGAGTCACACAGCAGCAGGTCCTGGGAAGAGGCAGAGACTCAAACTTGGGCTCTGGTGCTCAAGACACTGTGGCCTGGTCTATCACCAAGCCCCACCCCAACATGCTGGCCTGCAGATGTGAGAGGCTGAGGTCCACTCTGACCTCAGACTCTTCATCTCTGTCTCTCTGATTCTTCACCTGTCTCTGATACTCTGTCTCTGGGTGTTTTTCCCTCCACTGTCTCTCTGTCTCCCTCCCCGACGGCCCCCAACATTGGCCCGGCCCAGGACAAACACGCACTCCTGGACGTGACACCCTCAGCCATTGAGCGCCTTAACTACGTGCAGTACTACCCAATCGTGGTCTTCTGTGTCCCCGAGAGCCGGACAGCCCTCAAGGCACTGCGCCAATGGCTGGCCCCCACCTCGCGCCGCAGCTCCCGCCGCCTCTACGCTCAGGCCCAGAAGCTGAGGAAGCACAGTGACCACCTCTTCACAGGTGGGGTGGGAGCTGAGGGTCTGGGGTGGGCGGTGGGTCCTGGCCTGAGTCTCCCAGCCATGCTGATGCCCCTCCCCACTGCCCGCAGCCACCATCCCCCTGCAGGGCACAAGCGACTCCTGGTACCAAGAGCTCAAGGCTATCATCCGTGAACAGCAGACGCGGCCCATTTGGACGGCCGAGGACCAGGTACCTGCGAGGGTTTGGGATCAGTCGCAGTTAGGGCTGGGTTAGGGGCCATGGCCAAGGCCCAGATTTGACCTGAGGCTAGGGTCTGGACCTGGTTCCTGGGGTGAGGTGGGATTGGGGTCTTCTCCTGACGCTGGAGTCGGGGTTGGGGCTCAGCTCAGATGTGGCGGCTCAGTCTGGACCAAGGTCAATGTTCAGAACTCACCTTGGGGTCAAGGGTTAAGGCTCACTTTGAGGTTGAGGACTGGAGTTTGAAAGGTGGTGTCCCGGGTCTGGGGTTTTCTCTAAGATCAGGGAGGGCCGGGGCTCGGCTCAGCCAGGCCATGTGCACCCGCAGCTGGACAGCTCCTCAGAGGACAACCTGGACCTCCCTCATCGCAGCCTGGCTGACAGCTCCGCGGATCTGAGCTGTGACAGCCGGCTCAACAGCGACTATGAGACAGACGGTGAGGGCGGCGTCTACACGGACGGCGAGGGCTACACGGATGGCGAGGGTGGGCCCCACATGGACGTGGACGAGGGGCCCCTGGCGCCAGCCCTGGCCCGATCCTCGGAGCCCGTGCTGGAGGATGAGCCTCGGATCCTGCACGATCACGGGAGATCCTCGGGTCACCGGGGGACCCAGGTGAGCTGAGCACCAGGCTGGCCCCAGCAAGGGTCTCAGGACGGGGCTGAGACACCCGGGGAGTCTATTTTCTGCCAGGATGTCGAGGAACAGATACTCCCCCGACCAGATCAGTAGCTGGGACCTGGATCTAGGGTATTTGAACCACTGAGTCACTTAAAGCAAATATTCAACCTCTGCATGAGTTTCCTTATCTGAGATACAGGGATTGATGGTAAAGTCTTGACGTCATGAGCTTGACCTTGTGGGTGGCGGCCATCCATCTTGCAGAGGGAGAAAGGAGGTTAACGCTATTTTGTTGTTGTTGTTGTTTGGCCACGCAGCTTGTGGGATCTTAGTTCCCTGACAGGGGATCAAACCTGGGCCCCCTGCGGTGGAAGCTCAGAGTCCTAACCACTGGACCACCAGGGAATTCCCACAAGCTTGTTGTTTAAACAGAATACACTTAGTCCAAGTCCCGGCCCACGGGAGTCGGGTGTTTAACAAATATTGACTTAGCACTTATTCTCTGTGCGGCTGCCACAGCCTCCAAGGTGCCTTTCTGTGAATTTGACAAATTCCTCCAGACCCTCTCTAGAGAAATGTAAAACTGCACGAATCTATGATTCTCTGGTAGAATGGTGCTCCGTGGGGTTGTGCAGTACCCGACCTGCTCAACTGTCCATGGCATCCTGATTATGGGGTAGGCTCTCCTCTAAGCACTTGACATATACGAACTCATTTATGAACTCCTGACAACAGCCCTCTGAGGAAAGTCACAGATGGGAAACCCCACTCCCCCTTTGCTGACAGGCTGGGAGATCACAGCCAAGGCCTTCCCCTATCCCAGGCTGTTTTCTCATTTAAAATTGGGGATGAGCTCCAGGCTTCTGTGGGGGCAAGGAGAAAGCCTGTGGGTAGCACTGCGGGGGGCAAAGGTGGGGAGGTGGGATGGGGTGGTTACTCATCCCAGCTTATCATACTTGGGGGATAAGTGTTAACCTCCTTTCTCCCTCTGCAAGGTGGATGGCCACCACCCACAGGGTCAATGGCGACAGGACAGCATGCGGTAAGGGCTCCTGTACTCCACGTTGGGGGGCCTCAACCCTCCCCCTGGGACTCAGGGTGTCGGGTGGAGAAGAGGCCTAGAACCACGCTATGCCTCTGTGGTGTTGGGAGCCTACTGAGTGAGACAGAGCCAGACAGAGCCACTCCAAGCCCCATGTAGTTAGGGCCATGGGAGTAGGAATCCTCTTCCTGGGAGGATTGGGAGGGCTCCCTGAAGGAGGGGAATTTGGAGTGGGCTTTGAAGGATGTGTAGGAGTTTGTCAGTCTTGCTCATCTCTGACTGCACCCACTGTGCCTAGCCCAGAGTCAACTCAGATAATGGTAGGTAAGTCCACCCCACCCACAGCCTCTGTTCTATTTTCTGATCCGCAGGACATATGAGCGGGATGCTCTGAGGAAAAAGTTTACACGAGCCCGAGATGTGGAGTCCTCTGACGAAGATGGCTATGACTGGGGACCAGCCACTGACCTGTGACCCCTCCCAGGTGGCCAGCTGGCCTGTCCTCCCTTTTTCTCCCTGGAGCTGAGACTCAGCTTCCCACACAGAACCTGGAAACCTGCCTCCCTCTGCCCGATCTTTAATAAATGGAGTATTTTCACAGCACTGGCTTCTAGTGACTTCCAGGGACAAGGGGCCAGAGTAGGGTGTTGTCTTTCCTCCCTCAACCCCACAGACCCAGATCTGAGACTTTGCCCATTCAATAAGCTTTTAATTTTTTACATAAGAAAATAATGTAGAACCAAGAAACTTTTGGGGCCCTGGCCAGCCGAGGAGGGTCCGCGGACAGAGTTCCAGGGCCGGCGGGGGCTAAGGCACAGTGGTGGGGGAAAGGTGGCCGGTCACAGGTACACCGGCTGCTCCTGGCCTGTGAGCAGGCGGTAGGTGGCAGCAGGCATCGTCTTGATGTGGACCTGGGGGCGGAGAGGAGGCATCAGCTGGAGGTGGCCTCCTCCCACTCAGGCCCCGCCCACCACCCCCGCGCAGCGCACCTCAATGTGGGCCTCCGTGAGCAGCTCAATGATGCGGGCGTGGGGCGTGGCCACCACACTCTGCCCATTGATCTCAATGATGCGGTGCCCCACGCGGACGCCCCCGCGCTCGGCAATGCCACCCCGGAGGAGGCTGCAGATCTGGGGGGACAGGAAGGGCCACGCTGCTCAGGGGGCCACGCCTGGGGCCGCCCACCCCCCACCGGGTCCCTGGACTGGGGACTCACTATGCCGTCCTCCACGCAGAAGCCCAGCTGCTCGCGGATGTGGGGCCGGCGGATGATGGCCGTGGTGACCGGCGGGCAGTGGACGATGCTGAGGGTCACCAGCGTCTGAGACTTCACTTCCTGTGCAGGATGGGGGCTGTTGGCCTGGCTGGGCCTCCGGGTGGGCTGCCAGACTTCCCGTTGGGCTGCAGCCCCTCCTGGGCCTGTTTACCCACTCATAAAATGGAACCTATAGATTCTACAAGACCCCTTGAGAAGTGGTTAAGAATGCAGACCAGAGCTGGGCGGCCTTGGAGTCAGAGCTGTGCCACCTCTCACCTCCCTGGGCCTCAGTTTCCTCATGGTCAAAAGCAAGGTTCTAGCAGTGCCCACAAGGCACGGTTACAAGCACTCAGTAACACACTGCGTGAACCGTGTCAGACTTGCCCTTCTGGCCTGGCCAGGCCCCTCCCCATCTCTGAACCTCAGTCTCCCAGTCTGGGCAACTCAAGAATACACTTGCTGCCTCATGGCAGAGAGGACAGGCCTTGTGTTCCAATCCTGCTCCCGCACCAGAGCGGTGTCCCTGGACTTACCCTCTCTGAGCCTCGGTTTCCCAGAGTGCACGGGAGCGGGTAGGACTTGAAGCTCTACTTGCCCGTTGTGGACTGAGACACAGAGACCTGGCCTCGGGCTCACCTCCCTGGCCACGTGGGGAGGGGGGGCCTGCCATCTGGGGGGTCCTTGCAGGCCCTCTGCCCCGGCCACCCCGGAGAACTCACGCGGACGGCAGCCTGGCAGGCGGCCAGGGGCAGCCCCACCAGGCTGGTCCCGTTGATGGCAGTGATGCGGTCTCCGATGCTGAGGGCCCCTGAGCGCTCGGCGGGGCCCCCGTGCAGCAGGTTGGCGATGACGGCCGTGGGCAACAAGGAACCCCAGCCCGACTCCACCAGGGCTACGCCCAGACCCTCACCCCGGCGTTTCTCGATGCACACCTGGGGGGTCACAGGTGGCGCTTCAGGGCTGCTTGGAGGAGGTAGGAGGAGGTGGGTGGGGGGCGCGGGAGGGCTTCAGGGCCATTTGGTGGGCCGGGATGGGGGGACCTGCTTGCTCACCTCCCTGCAGTTCTCACTGTTGGAGAAGTGGTCGAGGTCCCCGTTGTGGAGGTGGCCGGGGCCCGTGGCCCCCTGGCTCTGCTGGGAGCCCACCTGGCTGGGGTTGATCCCGCTTTCCCGCAGGAACTGGCTGTAGGCCACGGCAAAGGCCTGGCCGATGGCCTGGGCGATGAGCTGGGCCTGTGGGGTGGGCGGCACCTCTCTGGGGGTCCCACCCACCTCCTTCAGGTCTCCCCCCCAGCCACTGACATCCTTACTACCAGCCCATCCACCCCCAAGTGGGACTGGCCTGCCAGCCGCTGGCCAAGCATCTAGGGGGAGGGGAAGGGAGACAGGCCTGGGGCAGGGAGGGTTTGGGGAGATGGCTGCCAGTCTCAGGCTCTTACAGGAAGGCCTGGAATATATGGCTCAGGGCCTTCAGGAGGGTGAGGACGGAAGGACGCTGGGGTGACAGTGCGACCAGGTGGGGCTTTGGTGGAGAGCAGGGGCCATTGTGAGGTCCCCCTCGCCCTCAGGACACCCGGAGCCCGCTGCTCACGTCCTCTGAGTGGAAAACGTGGCAGATCATCTTGTAGAGCCGGCGGCTGTGGGGCTGGGGTGCCGGCCGCCGGGCCAGCCGCCGCCGGGCCATGAGCACCAGGACGCTGCCGATGTCGGCGATGTAGGAGATGGTCTGCAGGGCATGGTCCATCAGGGCCTCCTGGAGGGGGCGGGGAGACCGGGCTGGGTGGGCTGCGGGGGCCTCGCTCGGCCTCACCCTCAGCAGAGGCGCCCACGCCCCAGAGGCCAGGCCTGGGCCCCGTACCTGGGAGTCAGCCGTCAGAACCTTGACCCTCTTGGTGGAGACGAAGAGGTCTACCTCTGTCATTGGCTGGGTCTCCCCATCGGGGGCCTGCGGGGGGCGGGGTGGGACGTGGAGGCCCCCAAAGACCCAGACTCTGACCCGCCAGGCTCAGAGGGCCTCGGGGGACCCGGCCTGCAGCCCACCTGCCCCCCACCCACCTGCTGGCCCCTGGCTTCACCTTGACGCGATCCATGGCCTCCTGGGCCTGTGCCATGCGCGTGCTGGGGGGCGGGTTTCGCTCGGACACCAGCTGGGTGGAGCCCAGGTATTTGGCCCCAAATATGACACCATCTAGGAGGTCTTCGTGGTCACAGGGGCCGGACGCTGAGGGCGACAGCAGAGACGGGTCAGCCCCCTAGAACCTCTGCCAGGCTCGCCTACCCCTGAGGGCTCTGCCCAGAGCCCTGAATGGTCTGGAAGCACAGAGAGTTCTGCCCCACGGCTTGGCACTTGGAGCCACACACGTCTGCCCACGGTCCCAGAGCCACCCCATCAGCCGGAGCCACAGATCAGTGGCTCGGCCCTCATGGATGTAGAGCCTTCCGTCAGTCTAGAGCCAGCTCCGTCCACAGCTCAAGGACTCCCAGGCAGAGGACGCAGTTTCAGGAGCAGGCTCTGCATCCAGAACCACGGCCAGAAACAGCTCTAGTGCCCATAGACAGCACCGCCCTGTGTTGCTAGAATTCCAGGAATCAGGATAGAACCAGACAGTCCCACTCCTATTTCTAAAACCCTTGACATTATAGAACCATAGTCAACTCTGCTGGATGAATCCCAATCAATCTACAGCCAGTCAGCTCTGCCCACTGTTCTAGAATTCTCTATCGGCCCAGGACCACAGACAACTCTACTCCATGGTCATAGAACTGCCCAAACAGAGTAGAAAGAGGAAACTGTCCATATACCTCAGACTCTCATACTGTCCAGAAACCCAGGTGGTTCCTGATCTGTGATTCTAGAACTCCCTGACACGTCTCAAACCACAGAATTCTGCCTGGGATTTTAGAAACCTACACTGCTCCAGAATCACACTTTTCCACTATGTGATTCCAGAACGTCTTGATCAAGATAGCATTGGGAAACTCCTCCTGTGGTTCTAGAATCCCCTCAATAACTCACAACTGCAGATGCACTGGGCAATTCTAAGAATTATCTGAACAATCCAGAAACGAACAACTCTGCTCATGGTTCTAGAATCCCCCCAACCCAGCTCAGGACCACAAAAAGCTTTGCCCCCATGGCTCTAGAATTCCCTGAGCAACCTAGAGCCAGACAGCAGTGCCAGTGATTCTAGAATATTCTAACCAATAGCTATTGCTTTTTGGAGAAACACAGGCCACAGGGAATGAAACCACATTCCCGTGAACTTAAAGGATAGCCAGTTCTGCCCACTGTCCTTCATGATCTAAGCATTCCAGAACAACAGATAACTCTGCTCTGGGTTCTAGAACTGCACCATCCAATATGGTAGCCACCAGGCATATGTGGGTATTGTGCACTTGAAATGTGGCTGGTCTGGACTTAGATGTGCTGTAAGTGTAAAATGCACGCCGGATTTAGAAGCTCTCATAAAAAAAAAAGTAAAATTATAAAATGTTGACTGTATGTTTAAATAACATTTTAAATATTTGAGCTTAATTTAAATGTTATTAAAGTTAATTTTTAGTGTTTGCTTTTTTAATGTGGATAACTAAAAAATTTCAAGTGACATGTGGCTCAAATTCTATTTCTGTTGTATAGCTGTAGAACTTTCTAGAATTGGACAGTTCTGCCCAGTTCTAGTACAGCTCCTAAAGGTCTAGAACCAGAGATAAATTCTATTCACTCCATGGTTCTAGAACTCCCCAGTCTGAGTAGAACCTGACAGCTCTGTTCATCATTCCAGAACACCCTCATCAGCTGAGGTCACTTTAATCTAGAACCACAGGCAAAATGCTAGGTTCTGGAACTCTAGGTGAATCACAGCTCCACCCATGACTCTGGAACCTTCTTGGAACTACAAGTTCAAACCAGCTTCCTTTCCCACAACCACAGAACTTGTTCTTTGACCTAGAGCCTCAGATAGTGTGGGGGAGAATGTTCTAGAACATTCCAGGTGGCCAGAACAGGTACTTCTCATGCCTTGAGAGCAGATTGGCAAGCTTTTCTGCAAAGGCCCAAAGAGTAAATATTTTTTATTTTGTGGGCCAGATGGTCTCCATTGTAACTACTCAGTCTGGCTGTTGTAACATGAAAGCTGCCACAGACAACATGCTAATGAATGGTCATGAGTCTGTCCCAATAAAACTTTATTTGCGGATGCTAAAATTTGAATTGCCTATCATTTTCACCTGTCAAAAAATGTTCTTTCAAGTTTTTTCAACCATTTAAAAATGTATGGGGGCTTCCCTGGTGGCCCAGTGGTTAAGAATCTGCCTGGCAATGCAGGGGACACGGGTTCGAGCCCTGGTCTGGGAAGATCCCACATGCCATGGAGCAACTAAGCGCATGCACCACAACTACTGAGCCTGGCTCTAGAGCCCGCAAGCCACAACTACTGAGCCCGCGTGCCACAACTACTGAAGCCTGTGCGCCTAGAGCCCGTGCTCTGCAACAAGAGAAGCCACCGCAATGAGAAGCCCGCGCACCGCAACGAAGAGCAGCCCCTGCTCGCCGCAACTAGAGAAAGCCCATGAGCAGCAATGAACACCCAACACAACCAAAAATAAATTTAAAAATAATAATAAATAAAATAAAAATAAAAATGCATGGGCTTCCCTGGTGGCGCAGTGGTCGAGAGTCCGCTTGCCGAAGCAGGGGACGTGGGTTCGTGCCCCGGTCCAGGAAGATCCCACATGCTGTGGAGCGGCTAGGCCCGTGAGCCATGGCCGCTGAGCCTGTGCATCCGGAGCGTGTGCTCCGCAACGGGAGAGGCCACAACAGTGAGAGGCCCGTGTACAGCACAAAAAAAAAAAAAAAAAAAAAAAAATGCATGGGACTTCCCTGGTGGTCCAGTGGTTAGGACTCACGCTTTCACTGCAAGGGGGTGCAGGTTCAATCCCTGGTCGGGGAACTAAGATCCCACATGCTGCGTGGCGTGGCCAAAAAAAAATAAATTAAATAAATAAATAAAAATGCAGAAGCTGTCTTAGCTCACAAAACATACCAGAAAGTCCACGGATGGTAATTTACCAACCCTTGCTCTAGAATCAAGTCAAGTGCTACAATTTGCCAAGTCTGCCCTAACGCTCCCTATTCATTCTAGAACATTCTCAGGACTGTCTCTCTTCTTTCAGTTGTCTGGAATCTATTCAAAACCAACCTCAGAACCTCTCTAGAAGCAACTCGTTACTGGCAAACTTTGTGCCAGGTTTTGGGAGCTTGAGTCGGGCTGTTCTGAAACCCCGAAGTCCCTGGGGCCAGGGTGGGCGGAACACTCACCCTCCTGGAGGGCAGGGTAGGAAGCCAGGGTCTCGGGGCTCTGGAAGAAGACAGAAGAGGGGTAGGCCTGAGTCCTCCTGCTTGGCTCCCAGCAGTGAAGCAGTCTGGGGGGGGCGGGGCGGGCTCTACCTGGGCACTGGCAGGTGGCTCTTCAGAAGTGACTAGAGGTACTGTCTCCAGCCAGGGTTCTGGGGAGCTGCTTGAGCTCCTGCCCTCGTCCTGCTCGACAGAGGCTCCTTCTGCCCACTCCTGGGGGCCCATATCCCCCTCTGGGTCATCAGGGGGCTGCAAGAGGCGAGGAGCAGGGTCTGGAGGTTCCTGGGGACCTGACTGGGAAGGAGGGCGTTCGTCTTGCTGCAAGAGGCTCAGCAAGTCTTCCCGGCCAGCCTCGGCGGACAAGAGTCCATGGGCATCAGTGATGTCCTGAGAGGCCAGGCCGTGGCCAGTGGCAATGTGCAAGGGGCATGGGGGTCCGTCTGGGGACAGGCCCACCAGATCACCTGGCAGAGCTTCAAACTGTTGCAGCAGGTCCTGAATATTTAGCCCGTCAAGTTCCATCTGACTCAGGCTGCCGGGGCCTCCTGGTGCCGGGTCCCACTGGCAATCAGGGGTAAGGTCCTGAGAGGGTGAAAGTGTGTCCCTGGGCTCCTCCAAGTCCATGGCTGGAGGTCCTGGAAGGGGTTGGGAGGTTGTCAGGAATTCCATGCCTGGACCCTGGGCTCAAGCCAGCATCTGAAAGAGAGAATCAAAGATGAGATTTCCTGGTTGCCAATTTGGTACCAGGCTCTCACCTGGTATGTATTCATACAGGACACATAATTTAATCCCCATCATACCCCGCAAGGAAGGTTCTGCTATGATCCTCATTTTACAGACAAGGAAACTGAGGTGCAGAATGAGCAACTGTAAGGCTGTGGCTTCCCAGGCTCCAAACCCCGGGGGATTCCCCTGTACCCGTTGCTCCAGACCACTCCCCATCCGTGGACCCTGTTCACCCCGGCCCTGGTTCTTCCAAGTCTTCCTCCCCGGGGATGTGGAGGCTGGAGACATACTCTGACTATATAGACCCGACCGGTGTAGGTCGCCGAGACCCAGGACTCAAGACCTCAGTCCAAGACTTTAGACCCATAATTTCAGACTTAATACTAGAGTTCCAAGATGCCAGAAAGCGGACTCTCATCTCAAAACCTCCAATGCCACCCTCAGGATCGACCCCAGACTCAGACCTGGAACTCAGACCCAGCCTGAAGACACAACTCGAGCCTAAAGCTGAGTTAAGACCCCAGTCCTCTCTAGCAGACCCCAGACTCAAGACTTCAGACCCGTGACCTCAGGCGCTGGCTCCAGACCTCGCTCTGCTCCGCCGGCACACTCACTTCCCAAACCGAGATGGCCTCAACCCGCGAGGCCCCCAGGACCCCGCTCCCTGGCTCGTCCGGTCCTGCCAGTCGCCGCCGCTCGCCAATTCCCAGACTGGGCGCTGGCAGATCTGTCCGCACAGCGCTCCTGGACCACTGGGCATGCGCACGCCCGCGGGGCTTGCTGGGAAATGTAGTTCTCTCAGCCGCCTGGCGGCGCGGGGGCGCTAGATGTTGGGACCGTGAGTTCGAATCCCGAACCTTCATTTACGCACAGTGAAAGCTCGGACTGGCTTCTGAGCCTGTTTCCTGAGCCGCAAAGTGCGGCTTAAAGCCACTGCTTGACTGCTACGGCTTTTTTCATTATTCCAAGGAATGGCAGATGGGAAGAAATGGGACTGGAAAATACTAAAGGAGCGTGAGAGGCGGACTCTTTCGACTCCAGGGACACCGGAAGCGACGCGGGGACCATATTATAGACAGACTTCCGGTGTGGCACTCAGTAGGGCGGCCGAATGGCTCGCCTGGCTTAACTTTACCTCCCTAAACTTCAGGCTTCCTCAATTGTAAGGATAATAATAGTACCTACCTCCTAATTAAACGAAATCGAGCTAGTTACAGATTTAGCAATAGGTTTAGAAAATAATGAGCCTAATAATAGTGTTAACTTTTATTAGTTCTAGGTTTTCAGTAATTGCTCATTGACTAGAATCAAGGATGTATAAGTTGTGATACTTAAAGTAAGTGATAAGTAACTGAAGGGCAAGAAGTCGGACATCCTTTGGAAGTCGCCTCGTGCAGCACCTGGGGATAGCTACAAAAGTTTAAAGAAATCACAATTAACGTATGCTTACGGCCGGAATACTACATTTCCCATAAATCTCTAGGAGCCTACAACTCCCAAGCACCCCTCGGCCGCAGACGTCCTCCGGAAACGTGCACGTGCAGGCGGCCGGGACACGTCATGGCGGCCAGGCGCCTCTTCGGTGCTACGTGGAGCTCGGCCGGCTGGCGGGTTCGGGAGCTCCCGGATCCCGCCGCTTCTGTAAGACTCCATGTACGAGATTATGCCAAGAGACCGGGTGAGCTGGGTTACGAGGGACCAAGTTGGGAATGGTAGGGACATTGGGGAGTTGGTAGTGCGCAAGCGCTGGTTGGGGAGGCACGTCCTAGAGTCAGCGCGCAAGCGTAGAGGCTAAGCTCTATGCGCAGGCGCAGTTTGAGGTACCTAGGGCGCTATTGGACTCAGCGCGCAGGCCCAAGTGTTTTTTGTTTGTTTGTTTGTTTGTTTTATGTGGGGGCGGGGGTAGGAGTAGGTCATGGACTTGAGTCCCTATGACGTTTCTGCCTCCAAATCAGTCACCTTTGGAAGGTTATCACCAGAAATTGGGACCCATCTAAGCATTAAAACCAAAACAAGGTTATTTAAATTTTCTCTGGTTACAGCCTTGCCCGATCTCCTTTGTTGAAAGGAGGGATTTGGCAGACGTGAGGTTTTAAAGGCAGAGCAGCCAGCGGAGGCTCTTTTTTCGTGAGATAAACAGAAGGAATGAAAATGGGAAAGAGGAATGACTTGGTTACTCTGAATATCAGTGTCATTTAATGCAGTATCCGTGTCCCAGTTAAAATCATTTTGAATGCAGCAGACAGGGTCCAGCCAGGGCGGAAAGGGACGGCTGGCCTCCCGAGGGTGGAGCTGGGCTGAAATGATTCTCCCCCACCGTAGTCATTAAGGGGGGCAAGGGCGCTGTGGTCGGTGAGGCCCTGAAGGACCCAGAGGTGTGTACAGACCCCATCCGGCTCACCACGCACGCCATGGGTGTCAACATCTACAAGGAGGGCCAGGATGTGGTCCTGAAGCCGGATTCCGAGTACCCTGAGTGGTGAGTGGGCCAAGACTGGCTACGGAGGGCCTGGCTAACCAAATCTGAGGATCTGGGAGGGCTTCCCTGGGGAGGTGGTGTGTGAGTCGACCTGAGTGGGTGGACAGAGCTTTAGAGGTGGGCGGGAACAGCCAGTGCAAAGTCCCCAGGCAGAACTGCACCTGGTTTATTAGTGGACCCCAGGAGGCAAGGTGGAGAGTAGGGGGAGACAGGGCAGGAACTTGATGGAGCCCAGCTTGCAGGGGGCTGCAGGGGGAATTTTGCTCTTGGCCCTGAGAGCACTGGCAGGATGCAGAAGCCGTTGCCACCTGCCAATCCTTCAAGCTGGGGAAGGTTTAGAAAGGTTGAGTGAGTGGGTGGGGAGGCCTTACAGGTGGTTAGGCGGCACGGACAAAGGCCAGGAGGCAGGTTTGGCGTGCGTCCACCTCAGATCCCAGCACCCTTGGGATGGGGGCGCTCCCTTGTTCCACAACCCGGCACCCCCTTGTTCCATGTCCTCAGGGTGGGGAGGGACTGCCCTGAGGTCAGGGTGTCTGGGGTGGGGGAGTCGCGGGGAAGGGAGCTGCTCTGCAACCCCGACTCCGCCCACTCCCCGTCAGGCTGTTCCAGATGAACGTGGGTCCCCCCAAGAATCTGGAGGAGCTGGACCCCGAGACCCGGGAGTACTGGCGGCTGCTGCGGAAACACAACATCTGGCGCCACAACCGGCTGAGCAAGAACCAGAAGTTCTAGGCGGGGCGGGACCAGAGCACCCTGACCCTCCAGTGACCTGGAGATGCTCCCCGAGCCCACCCCCTGGACTTTTTTTCTTTTTTCTTTTTTTTGCGGTACGCGGGCCTCACTGTTGTGGCCTCTCCCGTTGCGGAGCACAGGCTCCGGACGCGCAGGCCCAGTGGCCATGGCTCACGGGCCCAGCCGCTCTGCAGCATGTAGGATCTTCCCAGACCGGGGCACGAACCCGTGTCCCCTGCATCAGCAGGCGGACTCTCAACCACTGCGCCACCAGGGAAGCCCCCCTGGACTTTTTATTTTCTGGAAAAACAGACTTCTCCGAGAACAGAGGAGACTACCCCCCTCACTGGGGTTACTGGGTGGCCCCTACATTGAGGCTGAGTCAGGGCCCTGGGGGCCAATAAAGACTTCTTGGGGCAATTGTTGGCAGGCTCCAGATGCCTCTGGGTGTTGTCACATGTCAGGGGCAGGCAGTGGGGAGGTGGGCATTTCAGACCCAGTGGTCCCATGGCCCAGCCTCCACCCTCAATGATTGCTGGGCGTCTGCAGGTCCATCTTCCCCTCCCGGCCTCACTGAGCTGCTCACCCTCATTCCTGGAATTCCTAGCATTGCCCAAGAGGCCCCAACAACCTCCATCCTCGAGGGGGAGAGTTTCCTAGCCAAGCCGCTCTGGGGTGCACTGGACTCACACCTGAATCAAGTCATCCTGAGCAGACGAGAGTCTTTTTGAGCTTCAGGAACTGAAATGTCCAGGGGTACGGTCTGACTTCAGGCACGGCTGGATCCAGGTGCTTCAGTATTTAGCTATGTGGCTCTCCGTCTCTGGGTCCTTTTAACTCCAGTGGGTAGTTCCCTCGGGCAGGGGTGGCTCCAGGGCTTCTAGCTGACACCCCCTATCCAGTTCAGCAAGCCCAGCCAGAAGGAAGGGACTTCTCATTCCTTTCTGCCAGGGTCATGGGTTATCTTCATTGGCCAGTCACTTGAGCCGAGGTACCTGGGCCTACTCATTCTCCTGTCCATCCACCCCCACTGGTGCCTACCAGATTGAAGGAAGCTGGAGGACACACACAGTGCCAGGACCACACTGCTTGGGGGGCTGGACCAGGGCCCTCTCACCCTCCAGGCTCCTCGAGAGCTGGACGGGTCGGTCAGGGCAGGGTCCCCGAGGCTAATTCTGTCTGGTCCCAGGAAAATGAGGGCCCTTATCCTCTTAGGAGGACTCTGCCAGGCGGATTACCCCACACCTGTCCTCGCTGGTGGCCTGTTCTGAGCAGGCGGATCGCCCCGACCCTCCCATGATTCCCCATGGCTCTCGGTAAAAACAGAAGTTGTAATGGCCATGGGCCTCCTCACTGTTCATCCAACGTGCCAGGCATGGTGCTGCCCCTGGGCCCTCTGCCTGCACCTCTCTTCCCCCGGATGTTCTCAAGGCTCCCTCTTTCACCTCCAGGCCTTTGCTCTGATGTTGCCTTCTCTTTGGCGCCTCCCCTGACTACCCTATTAAGTTGCAACCCTGCCACACATTCCTGATCGCCCTTCCTGGTTTTATTTTTCTCCCAAGCACTCATCACCAGCAGGTGTTTCATGTTTTACTTATTTTTAACATCATGGTTCCTGTCTCTCTCCCACTGGAGTGGCAGCTCCACTAGGGCAGAGATTTCTCTGTTTTGTTCAGTCGTGTCCTCATCTTAAGTTGGATGGGAGGACAGATGATTGGATGGGTGGTTGGCCTGGCTGCTGCAGTGTAGACAGCACACAGGCCATCGGGTTCATGCGTGAGGTGCCACCTGAGGTTGGTGAGCAGGCCAGCTGAGAGCCCCAGTGGGCAGGTGATCTGGGTGTGAGGACCTAGAAGTGAAATTGCTGGAATGTCCTGGTACCTGTGGAAACTTCCTGGACAGAGCCTGGAACGAGTGGGGTGCTGCCCCCGACCCTGCCTCACGGCACTCTCCTGTCCTGACCCTGGCTGCCCCATCCCATAAGGAGGTGCCCTGTCATGTGGGCACTGGGCCAGCCCCAGGCAGCAGTGACATCCCATTCCTTGCCAGCTCCCCCCTCCCCCCAACCTGGAGTGCAGCTCAGCCCCGGGAAGGCCAGTCATGATGCCTTCGTGAGCAGGACCACACACCCCTATCCGAGCAGGTGGGACCCCAGGACGGTCCTTGGAGGCTCCCAGGGGGCGGTGTTTTCCACCGAGTCTGGCCTCTGCTGTGGCGCATCTCAGGTGGGGTCGGCAGGGACGTGGTCAAGGACAGACTGGGCTGCAGGTGACAAATGTCTGTTCCAACTGACTTAAGCAGAAGAGGGAATCCACTGGCTCAAAGTGCAAAGTGTGGGCCGGGACAGGGTCCTGGGGAGGCCCCCCTCGCGGCTCGGGTTCCTCTGTGCTGAGCGGCCTTACTCTTCTGAGCAGATCCGTTTGCCCAGCAGCTCGTACTCTCTCAGTTCCAAGTCCCGGGGGAAAATTTCTTTTCCCAAACGGTTTCAACAAGAAGTCATGGGCCTGACAGCACCCGTGTCCCCTGCATTCATTGGCAGGCGAATTCTTAACTACTGCTCCACCAGGGAAGCCCTGTGTGGGTTTTTTTTTTTTTTGTGGTACGTGGGCCTCTCACTGTTGTGGCCTCTCCCGTTGCGGGGCACAGGCTCCAGACGCGCAGGCTCAGCGGCCATAGCTCACGGGCCCAGCTGCTCCGTGGCATGTGGGATCTTTCCGGACCAGGGCACGAACCCGTGTCCCCTGCATCGGCAGGCGGACTCCCAACCACTGCGCCACCAGGGAAGCCCATGTGTGGTCAATTTTTGACAAGACCTGATCTTACAGGTGTCGCCCACCCCGCCCCCGCCAAGGCTCAGAACCCGTGTTCTAGATGGTGTGGATGGAGATGTTACCTGTTGCTCTGTGCAGTCATGGCCCCCAGCTCCATGTGGCCAGGACAGCTGAGGAGCGCAACGTGTAATTTGTTGTCACCAGTTTGAACTTTCCAGCCACGTGGCTGGCGGGGGGCCCCAGTGGACTGTTCCAGAAATCCGAGCTGGCCCCTCTGCTCCAGCCGGTCTTGCTGCCTCTTCTCTGACTGGGAAACTCCCAACTTGTCACCAGGGATCGTTGCCTCTGGTCACCTCCAGCTCCCTCGCTCTGCAAACCCGATGCATCCTGAGCTTGGCCAGTTCTAGGGCTTCTGTAGCAGCTGTTCATTCCCCTTGAGGGGACAGTGGGGGACAAAGCCCAAGAGGTTGGAATGAGCTGGGGATGAAAGAAGAGATGGTGGAAGCTGAGGCCACGTGGCCAGGGGCGGCCTCGACAAGACAGGAAAACTTGTCTTGAGGCTAATGTACCCCAAAGTCACCCTGGGACCTGTGGACGTGTCACCTCACAGGACAGAGACTTTGCAGGAGGGATTAAGTTAAGGCCCCTGAGCTGAGGAGGACCCTGGATTCCCCGAGGGACCCAGTGTCATCACAGGGTCCTTGTAAGAGGGAGGCGGGAGGGTCAGAGGCAGAGAGAGACGGGAGATGCTGCGCTGCCGGCTGTGAGGATGCAGGAGGGGCCGCGAGCCAGGGATGCGGCGCCTCTAGAAGTTGAAGGCGGGAACCGATGCTGCCCTGGAGCCTCCGGAAGGACCCGCCCTGCCCACACCTGTGGGACCCACACAGTAAGGGTGAGGAGGGTGTCCAGGCAGCTGGGGAGGGACCCTGCTCGCCCTGGGCAAGGCAGACCCTCTGCTGCCCGCAAAAAAACAATCTGGGGTGCCTGGGCAGGTGAGGAGCCAGGGTTCTCCCAGCTCCCGCGCCCTGGCTTTGGGTCGGGAGAAAAGCCAGCAATGACCACCCGACCAGGGGTGGTGGGGCAGCTGAAAAGGGGCCGGTGTGGCCGATGTCCTAGCACCGCCCTCCCCAGCCACCTGTCAGCACTGGCCCAGGCCTGCAGGGTCAGCTCAGCTGCACCCTCTCCCCTGCCCCTGCGCTGGGCTGCGAGGAGCCCCTGCTGAACTCCCGGCGTGGACCCCACTGACAGGTCCTCGTCTCTCCCAGGAAGGACGTGGGTGCACCTGGCATCAGCCCCGCCCCCACCCGCAGAGTGGGCAGGGGCCTCCAAGGGAGCTGCGGGGACTGCACAGAAAGCACCCAAGTGTGCCAGCTTTCTGGAAACCTCCACACCCAGCTCACGCCAACACTGCTGGGGCCCAAGTGTCAGGAGGCCCCACTTGGGGCCATGGGAAGCCCGCCCTGTCTGGGAGAGGCCAGGGGTCTGCCATCCCCTCCCATCCCCCAACCCAGGGCAGGATGATGAACTTCAGGACAGGCAGGCTCCCAGCGCTGCGACACAAAACCTGGGATTCTGATAAACCAAGGCCCCAGACCACGTTCGCCCGACACGCTTTATTCAACACCGCCCACAGGAGCCTCCCTCGGGCCCGCGGCCTGTGGAGGGGATTCCTGGGGCCCGTGATGGCCTGGACCCTGGCAGTGTCACTGCTGCCACTGCAGTGCAGCGGCCGCGCTCCTCAGGGCTTTGTGCTTTGACTGGACTAGGAAGGATGCAGTCAGCCCAACCTCCTGGGCCAGAGTCCTTGGAGGGAGTGGGCAGCGAGTCCCACCCCCGAGGGGCTCCCACTGCCACTGTTGCCCCGCCGGGCAGGCCACGGCACCCCAGGGTGTCTGGCCCGATGAGGCAGCGACCCAGGCCCCGCCCCACCCCGACAGTCACGGCTGTGCGTGTGGCAGGGTTGGGACAGGGCTGGTGGGCCCTGGGGCCGCACCGGCCCGGGGTTTGTGTCTCCAGGCTGATGGAGGGGCTGAGGGAAGGGGCCTGGCCCGGGGTCCACTCAGGGTAGCAGAAGCTCCCCTGGCCCGGGGCACTCGCTGCAGGGAGGGACAGCACAGCTCTGACCGCCTCCAAACCCCATGCTTCATGGAGGCCACTGCCCAGGCCCGGCCAGGAAATGTGCCTGGGATAGGGATGCAGAGGCCCCCGGTGGTGGGAGGCCCCACACCTGCCAGATCAGTGCCACTGTCCCTGTTCTATGAGGCGAGACCGAGGCCTGGAGGTCAGCCGATGGCGGCGCTGGCCTGGAGCCTGGGCCGAATCCGGCCGTGAGCAGTTAGTTCTCTGTCCGCGGCGCTGACCATCAGGCTGGGCCGGGCTGCAGACAGCGAGGTCTTCAGGCGCTGAGGCCTGAGTTCCTGTCCGTGTGCAACAGACAGCAGGTTAAGCAGCTACGTGGACATCGACCTCGCCTCTACCATGAGTTTTACTGAAGGAAAATGTCCGGGTTGTGCCATTTGCTCTTGGGAGCACTGTGCCCGCCAGGTGGGCCCCGGGGAGCCATGCTGCATCCCCTTCTGGAAGGGGTGACGGGCGGTCCGGGATACCGTCCCTCACGTGTGCAGGTCGGGAGGGGAGACTGTTCCACAAATGTTTCTCCAGCCCCGCGGGGAGCCTCGCAGGCGGCCCAGTGGCAGCTGTCCTGTGCGAGAGGTCCAGGGCAGCAGCCACAGAGACCAGGCTGGCCTGAGTTCAGTGCGGAGCCATATGACCCCGAGGAGGGGCAGACATGGGGGGGTCCATCGGGCGAGAGGCCATGCTTCAGCCATGTCCCCGTGGCCCAGGGGAGGGGACACGCCTGGGCAGGGTGAGAGCCGAGTCTGCAGGTGGCCCCGTGCAGGAGGGCAGGTGGGTGGGGCCCGTGCAGGGACAGAGAGGGCGCCATCCGCGCCTGGCAGGCCGTCCTCCTTGAAGACAGGTGCTCTCGGGAGGCGCCCGGCCCAGCACTGCTGCCACTGGCACAAGGCAGGTCCCAGGGACCCGGACCACCCCTCACCCGTGGTCGCTGCTCACGCGAGCTGGGGCCTGGGACCCGGCCAGTGCCCGCTCTACACGTGCTCCATCTCCTGGTCCTGGTCGGGCCCCTCCTCCTGGTCCCCGTCATCCTCATCCCCGTCGGTGCCCGCCCTGTCCAGCGGCGCCTCGCCGTCCCGGGCCAGCTCCTCCACGTGCGCCAGCATGTCGGCCATCAGCGCCTCCTCCAGCCGCTTGCGGACCTGCTGCACCAGTTCCTCCTGCCTCCTGGGGACACAGGAAGACCTGCTGGCCAGGGCATGTCCATCTCTGGGGAGATGGGGGTGCTGCGAGTGCCCTGTCTAGACAGACACCCCCATCCCCAGTACAGCCCGCAGGCCCTCCCCAAATCAGCGCCACTGAGAGGGTGGCTGCCGGCCCGGGCCAGGGACCCCTGTCCCCTCCCTGCCGCCTCTACGGTGCCCGCCTCAGCACGTGGACCTGACTCTGCCTGTCGCTCCCCTCCACCGGCCACGAGTCCCTCCTCCCGGCAGGACCACAGCCACGGCCACTGCTGGACCTGACACCTGCGGTTCCTACCTCACTTTCTATTTCTGCAAGTTGTGCTTTAAAGATCTGTCTGGACTTTTCAGACAGTCGTGTTCTTTTCCTGCCCTTTTCCTAGGGACGAGCCCTGTGCATACACGTATGTGAACGTGCACACGTGTATGTGTGCGTGTACATGCATGTGCAGTGCATGCATTTGTATGTACACGTGTGTACCTGTGTGTGCATACGTGTGTACACGTGTGTGGTCTCACCGCCGTGTCCTCGCCTCTCTCGGGGCACAGAGCTGCCCTCTCGCACCCACCTGGCTTTTACCTGCAGTCCCGAGACTGCCCCCCACAGCGCTCCAGGTGCAGTTGCTCTGCCTTCTAGCCCCTCTTGTGGGTTCCTAAGCACCACCCCCCGCCTTCTCCCAACCTCAGCTGTGAACTGATGTTTCAAAGCTGAACACGACGCATGTTCTACCTTCTCAGCACCTCTAGATGTTTCCTGACCAGGAGCCACTTCCAACCACCTTCCAGGAGGCCCTCCCTGACAGCTCTACCCGCACCTGGACACCACCCACGGGGTCCTGGCCAAGCACAGGCCCAGCATTCAGGGCCCGGGACGCATCCCGCTTCCCCTCAGCCCACCCTACCCGGTCCTGCGTGTGCCAGCGCCCCCTGACCCAGGACCTCACAGCCCACGTGCATCCCTGCTCAGGGGAGCCATCACAGGGCCAAGAGCCCCGTCCTCTCCCGCCCCCACAGGCTGCCCCACCCCCCAGGCGCCCGCCTGTCTGAACCGAGCCCTCCCCCGGCCACTTCCACATCACACCTGGACACTGGCAGGGGGGGGCTACCTGATGTCCTCGTCGGTCACCATGAAGGCCTTGCAGAGTGGCTGGGCTGTGTTGAGCCACACCCCGGGGTTCTTTTCCACGGCGGCTGAGAGCTGCCCGGTGATGGGCATGGTGCTGGTGTGCAGGGCGCTGGCGATGGCCGAGAGCAGCGTCTCATCTGTACAGCCAGGACCCACGCCTGCCGGGCAAGGGAGGGTGGTCGCTGCAGGCACCAGCCTTGCCCCCTCAGCCCCGATTTCATCCTGAACCTCCCTTTACAGCCAGCCCTGCCCGGTCCTGCGTGTGCCAGGGCCTCACAGCCCACGGGCAGCCCCGCTCAGGGGAGCCGTCGCAGGACCAGGAGCCCTGCCCCCCAGGCGTCTCCCTGTCTGAATCGAGCCCTCCCCGGCCATTTCCATGTCACACCTGGACACTGGAAGGGGGCAGTCACTCCCACGACATACAGGCAGACAACTACCCTCTCAGGGACAGCAGGGACGCTTTTATGGCACGGCAGGGAAATCAGACCCCCGAGTGTTTTCAGGACCCCGTGACCAGACGCGGCCCCAGCGTCAGGTGCAGCCGGGCTGGCCCCAGGCTGGGGGAGCACAGGCCTCATCCCTCCTCCATCTCCCCGCTGCCCCCCGCAGGGGGTCACCTTGCAAGCCCTTGGGGAGGTCCATGGTCTTCACGAGCTCCTCCGCGATGTCAAAGGCATTCAGGCCGCTCAGCTTCTTCTCCCAGAAGAGCTGCCGCCACACAGATAGACGTCAGGCCAACGGGATGGCCAGGCCGCCTGCTCCCAGAGCAGGCGACCCTAGGCGGCCAGGATGGGTGTCTCAGTGTGACCTCTGACCCCCACACTTGCTGGGGCTGCTCGCACCCCAGGGTCCTCGCAGGGCAGAGAAACCCAAGCCCCGTTTCCGGAAGGACGAAGACCCAGGACGTCAGCTGTGCCATCGGACAGTCTGTGGCTCCCCTTCACCCTGGAGTTGGGGGTTGGGAGGTCCAACCTCTACCCCGGGCCGAGGGCAACAGCCCCAGCCAACCCCTGCCACAGCCCGAGCAAGCGCTGTCCATGGGCACTGCCTGGTGCAGACAGGGGACCCAGGAGCCCCCGGACGGGCAACAAGCTCACACCCTCGACCGCACCTCCAGACTCTGGGGAGGGGGGCGACAGGCAGCCCCACAGGTTTCTGACCTGTTACCTAGAGGGCTCCAACCCAAACGGCACAGCACCCAGGGTGGCTGCCCGTGGTGGGGCCCATGCCCTGCAGGGTCCCTGAGCGTCTCCCACTCTGACGGCCACGGCCCCCTGCTCTGGCCTAGCACCTCCACACCCCGCTATCTACCAGGCGTTTGTAAAGATGCGTGAAAACACGGCTAAGGCTCAGTTTTTGGAAAACAGATCACAAAACTGCATTTGTGGGATCTTATCAATCTGTTCAAGACAGCGGCCGGCCCGAGGAGGCCCCGCATACGCGTGTTGGGCACTGGTGCCCACAGGACCGTGCCCCGGGGTGACGGCTCCTGACCGCGGCGCTGGGGACCCGGGCCCGCGGACTCAGCTCTGAAGAGTAGACCAAGCGCCGGAGCTCACCTGCCGGGGCTGCTCCACGGCCTTCTGGGGGTCGCTCTTCACCTTGTTGCTGGGGTGGTTGGTGATCTTGGTCACTGGCTGCTTGAAGATGGACGCCGTCTGCCTGACCGGGAGGGCCGTGTTCAGGTCGGGCTTGCCCTGCAGGGTCGGGCAGGGTCCTCAGCGGGCTTTCCCCGTCAGCGAGAAAGCCGTGCCCCGCAAGGGGCTTCGGGGAACAGGCCCCGGTCATCAGCACACCCCGTGGCACCCACGGATCCAGAGGCAATGCCAAGCCCAGGCCCAGCCGCTTCGCTGCCCTCAGTGTGGCCGCAGCGGGGGCTCTGGACACACACCTGCCCTCTCTCACAGCCACCCACCCCCGCCCCTCACCTCCCACCCCTCTCACCTCCCGCGCCTCGTTCTCCGCAGAGCATGGGCCTGGGGGCGCCCTGGCCACCTCTGTTTTGCAGCTGGGGCAGGGAACAAAGTCCCCTGAACACGCGTCCATCAGAGACCCACAGACACACTGGTCACCAGGCACCCAAGTGTGGACCAGAGCTGAGCCGCCTCCCAGGCCCCGTGCCCGAGCCTCTCCTCGGGACAGATGATGGGCGGTTTCCTGTCTTCTTTCCCACAGCTGCTGAGCTTCCCCCAGTGAGTAGCTAGGTCTCTAACTCCAGGACGGTGGGTGAGCCCTACCCAGCAGTGGTCGGCGTGGGCTCACCTTGACCTGGCTCGGGGAGTCATAGCGCACCCGCTGCCGACTCTTGTTCATCTTGCCCATCAGCATCTTGCCCGTGCGGAAGTCGAAGGTACTCAGGTCCATGGAGCCGCCCAGGTAGCGCGCCAGCTGGGGCTTGCTCCGGAACTTCTTCCCGCTCGGGCTGCGGACACAGCGCGGTCAGTGGGGGGGGGGGGGGGGGCCGGGGGGGCCCAGGCCAGGCCGGTCCACCCTCTCCCCAGCGCAGCAGATGCCGAGGCCGAGAGCAGGGATGGACGCCCCGACCTTCGGAAGTATGGGGTCCAGCCCTGGGAGCCTGGCTGGAGTTTCTGGAACATTCCAGAAGCAGAATCTGGCCATGTTCTCGAGAAAAGACCCAAGGACAGCAGGTCCATTACAGCATTATGGACCTGTCCTGGGGGGGGTGGGGGCTGGGCTGTAAAACCTCAGTTTTGGGGCCAGGACACCAAAGAGCTGTCCAGGCGGGACCTGCTGGGAAAGCCTGAAACCTGGCTGTGAAGCTCTGCCATCCTGCTCACCCCATGGACCAGCGCAGGGGACTCGCCTTTCTAGAAAAAGCTAACGCCAACCTCTAGCTGCAGTGCAGACGCAGAGTTCATGCTACAGGTGACCAGAACGGGACCCAGTGAGCATTAATAATGACACGTCCCTGGGCACAGGGACTCCTGCAGCCACTTTGGGAAACAGTCTGGTAGTTCCTCTAATGGTTAAACAGCAATTCTACCCCTAAGTATCCAAGAGAAATCAAAACACATGTCGACATAACAACTTACACCTAATTACTCACAGCAGCATGACTCACTGGGCAGAGTGAAAACAGCCCAGATGTCCCTCCACACATGGGAGCATCACTCAGCCATGAAAAGGAGAGAAGCCCTGACACTTGCTACCACGTGGATGGACCTTGAGAACATCATGCTCAGTGAGAGAAGCCAGACACAGAAGCACACACAGTGTGTGATTCCATTGATGGGAAACATCCAGAACAGGCAAATCCACAGACACAGAGAGTGGGTTCCTGGCTGTCAGGGACTGGGGCTTCTCTTTGGGGTTATACAATGTTCTGGAATTAGTGGTGATGGTTGCACAGCCCTGAATGTATTAGAAACCAGTGAGTGGCACACATGAAGCCTCCAGTAGGCCTGGCACCCGTCTAGGATGTCCCTGTCACTCTCCATCTGAGGCTAACGAGAGCCTGCACTTTGCTGATCTCCCCTGAGAGCCTCTAGGCTGAGCCTGAATTCAAGCCAGCACACGCCCACCCCCTCCAGGTGTCCCTGGGCACTGAGGACAAGTGGCAAAAGTGGGAAGAGTAGAACCCGTTCCAGCCCCACCAGGGCCTCACCTGGGTCAGGGCCAGCCCCACCACCTTGGGTTCTGAGACTCCCGTGGACTCTTCTGGAAGATCCATTTTTCCATTATGCTCTGTGCTGGCTGACGTGAACAGAGTCCACGTGCCTGGAGCAGCGGAAAGGACCCTGAGTCCCGACTCTGGCTCCAACTATGGCCACAAAGAGGGCCAGGACCCTGACAAGCACTCGCCAGCACTTCTTGGCCTCCAGTCACCCCACCTGCTGCTGTTCTGCTTTAAAAAATGCATGAGGACAGGGAAACAGAAACGCAGAACTGTAGATTAGGGGCTGGGGAGCAGGGCTAAGGGCAGAGATAGTTAAAGGTCTAGGGCTTTTCTAAGGGGAGGAAAAGGCTCTAACTTTGACCGTGGTGGTGGCTGCAGCTACCTGTGAATTGTACGCTTTAACACGGGTGAACAGTATTGCATGTGACTCCTACCTCGATAAAGCTGTCACAAAAATGAACGCAAGACAGAGAGTGGATGGGGGCTACGAGGAGCTGGGGAGCTAATGACACAGGGCTCATTTTGGGGTGATGAGAACGTTCCGGAACTAGAGAGTGGTGATAGGTGCATGAAAACTGCTGAATTGGACACTTTTAAAGACTGAATCGTATGGAATGTGAACTATATCTCAATTTTAAAAACAGGTTTTGCAGATCTGTATTGGGACAGAAAAATGTCTGAGCTGTTTTATCCAATGAAAGAAAAAAACTTCTGTAGTAAAACCACAGGTGTAGAACAAAAATGAGCACTGCGGTCTTTCTCCGGAAACAGGCCTACCCGGTGGGTAGACAGGTAGCCAGAAGCCGGGCAGAGAGCAGCCCTGGGCTGAGTCGGTGGGACCCTGAAGCATTGGGGCCATCATGGGGATGGAGCCAGCACCAAGCGCAGAGCCCAGGGCCTGGGCCGGATGCAGGGCTGTACAGGGGTGATGAGTGGGTGTTGACCCCAGGCCTATAAGGAGGCTTGTAACCTGAGATGCCCAGTGAGGCCCAAACAGCAAGATGAAGCTGGTTCTGGCTAAGCTGAGCCCGCTGCCCAAGGAAGGGGGGTCAACCCGCCGAGCACCTCCTGCTTTCCTGAGTATTTGCACCTTTAAAATGACCTCTGGGGTCTTCCCTGGTGGCGCAGTGATTAAGAATCCACCTACCAATGCAGCTCGAGCCCTGGTCCTGCAAGACCCCACATGCCGCGGAGCAACTAAGCCCATGTGCCACAACTACACAGAGCCTGTGCTGTAGAGCCCACGAGCCACAACTACTGGGCCCGCGTGCCATAACTACTGAAGCCCACGCACCTAGAGCCCATGCTCCACAAGAAGAAAAGCCAACGCAATGAGAAGCCCACACACAGCAACAAAGAGTAGCCCCACTCGACGCAACTAAAGAAAGCCCGCGTGCAGCAACAAAGACCCAATGCAGCGAAAAATAAATAAAATAAATAAATTTATTTATTTATTTAAAAAAAAAAAAAAAAAGAGCTCTGGGACTTCCCTGGTGGTCCAGTGGTTTAAGCCTCCACACTCCCAAGGCAGGAGGCGTGAGTTCTATCCCTTGTCAGGGAACTAGGATCCTGCATGCTGCAATGGTGCAGCCAAAAAAAAAAAAAAAAAAAAAAAAAAAGCTCTGGAAAGTCCCCTCTATTCCACACACCCCAAAGAATGACGCTAACTTCCAAGTCCTCAACTTCTTGCCTGGATTGTAAATGTCAGGCAGGGAGATGATTTTTCCAAAGAAAATGCTCGGCTGTAACCAGATGCTCCACCCCCATCTCCCAGTCCTCAGGGCCAGGTCGCCAAGCTGGAGGGGCGTGTGGGTGAGTCCTACAGAACGGTCTGTGAGGTCGCTCCACCTCTCCTGCAAAGAACACACTGGCTCTCTCCCACTCTCTGGACTAGCAAACCAAGGTTCCACATCCCTAGGGGCAGGGCTAAGATCCAAGGACAGGTCTGTCCGACTCAACAGCACCGGAGATCTGCCTTCCCTCTGCATTAAGGAACCAGGAAGGGACTTCCCTGGTGGTCCAGCGGTTAAGACTCCGCGCTCCCAATGCAGGGGGCCTAGGTTCAATCCCTGGTCAGGGAACTAGATACTTATCCCACAACTAAAAGATCCCACATGCCACAACTACAGATCCCGCAAGCGGCAACGAAGATTCCATGTGCCGCAACTGAGGCGCAGCCAAATAAATAAATATTAAAAAAAAAAAAAACAGGGAAATCCATCTGTGCTCCCTGCCTAGTCACCTGGCTCGGCATCAGGTGGTGAGAAGGCCAAGGGCCCACATTCCAGAAAACATATCACATCCCCCCCAGATCTCCGACCTGCTGGGACAGGGTAGGTCACCCACACCAGAGACCTGGGAGTGGCACTGGACCACGCACCCCGCATCCTGTCTCAGGCCCTCACCTCTCATTGGAGCCGTGGGAAACCTGAAATTCCACCTGTCCAGCCCCAGTTTGGAGCCCTTCCCTACCACCAGACCCCTATGCTCGGGGGTGGGGCCATGGAGCGGGGTCCCACTTGACGGAAGCCCGGAGAGGTTCCCAGGCAGGTGGGGACAAGAGGTGAGGCAATGACGGGCTGCGGCCCTCTAGCCACGCTGGCCCTGGTTCAGCTCCTGAGCCTCCTCACAGGCTGCTGGTGCTGCCTGGACCCTCCTCCTGGCTCCACTGCCAGGGCTCACCTCTGTGCTGCCTCCCCAGACAACCCCTCACTGACCCGCCCCCAGCTCGACCAGGCACTCCCATCATCTGCCCCTCACAGATCCCCACATCTCTCTGCATATGTCATCACCTGTTAACTATGAAAGCAAAGGGGTGATGGCTGGGGTACCAGCTGTCACCCAGGAGGGGAGGGCCCAGGTCTCACTCCCATGTGAATGGCCAGGACAGACACCCAGCATGTGCTGCAGAGGCATCTGTTAAATTAACAAAGGACTAGAGGAACAGAGACCTGCCTCAGTCTTCAGACCTAAAAGGAAGAAGTGAGAACACAAGTGGGCTCAGAATTAAATGAGGGGAGGTGGTGAGAGGCCTCTTCACGCACCCAGAAGGAAGCTTTTCTAAATAGCCAGCGAGGGAGTGACGTCACAGACAGCCGCAGTGAGGGGGAATACACACGTTTCCCTAAAAGATGATGATCGTAACCCCACTATTTCACGCTTGACATTACGGGAGGGGCAGCCAATTACAGTACACACTGGAGGGCCACCAGCACTCTTTGAACACTAGAACCTGAGCTTGTCCTGGATGAGCTGCCATCCTTACCCTGCTCATTTCCTTCACTCCTCCCAAAACGGGGACAGCAAAGGCCCAGGACCTGCTGCACCCCCACCCCAACACCTGGCAGGCATTCAACACGTGGCAGGTGTCCCGCCTGCCTTTCTTTTGTCAGGGTCCTAAAGCAAAGGGGAGGAAGCCATCAAGCCTGGCTCAGAAACAAAAGCATCTTCCACCAATCAGGAGGAAAAAAAAAAAAAAAAAAAGGAAGGGAAAGGCAAACAGCAGGTGGTTGACGGTCTGGGGCTGGGCTTCCAGCCGCCTACTGACTCTGTTTCACTGGGTGTGGGGGGGTCCCTGCCACCTCTCTCAGGCCAAGGGCAGCCCTCCCCCCAGTCTGGGTGAGGGAAGCTCACAAAGGCCGCGTCCCCGGTCTGGCGACTGGAGAGGCCACTACCCACGGTGCCCAAGGATGGGGGAAGGGCGGCTCTTAAAAAGACACGCAGCTCCAGGACCAGGCCATCCTGTTAAGGGCCCAGGAACCTGCGTCCCTAGGTAGCCCGCCCTGGTCCCCCAGAGCAAACCCTGCTCCCTGAAACCCGGGATCCCCACCCGACCGAGGCTGCGCGCGGCCCCAAGAGCGCCCCACGAGGACCAAAGGGACAGCCCAGCCCCCACCCCCGCCTCCCAGCGGCGTCTGGCCCGCGCCGGGGTGCCCCTTGCCCAGCCGGCCGCTTCGCCGCGGCCGCGGAACAAAGGCCGCCGCCAGCCCGGGGCCGGTCCCAGGACCATGCGGCTGAGGGGGGAGCGCAAGCACGCTGAGCGAAGGCTTCGCCGGGCACGCACGCGCACTGGGACCGGGCCCGCCGGGCACGCACGCGCACTGGGACAAGCGCCCACCGCGCGCCGGCACGCACGCACGCATGCACGCACAACGCACGCGCGGGGCCCAGTCCGCGGCCCGGGTCGGGGCGCCCAGGCCGCCGCAGAGGCCGCTGGGAGGCGCCCGCTGGGGCCCTGCCCGGCCGGCACGTTCATTCACCTATAGTAAAAGACATCCCTGTGGCCGGCCGACAGCCCCGACCTTCTGGGCACTTCTTCCCTCTCCCAGCCCTGCGGGAGCGCCGGGCACTCCCACCTCTTCCGCTCCATCGCGCCCGGCTCCTCGGCCCGCCGCCGCCGCTGCCGCCCGGACCCCCGCTCGCCGCCGCCGCCTCAGCTGCCTCCGCCGCTGCCGCCGCCACTTGCCGCGGCTGTTCCGGCCCGTGGGCCTCCGCCCTCCGCCCCCAGCCGGGCGCGCGCCGGCTTTGCCGCCCTTTCGGCCCCCTCCCCGCGCTCGCCAGCCCCCGCTCGGGGGGCCCGCTCCGCCCACCCGCCCGCGCGCGGGGCCCCGTGCTGCGCAGGCGCCGCACAGGTCCCGCCCCGCCCGTGGCCTCCGGCCCCGCCCCTCGGCGGCGGCGCCAATCAGCGCGCGGCCTGAAGGTGGGGCCTGCGGCGGCGCGCGGCTCGTCCGCTCCGCGCCTGCGCCCTGGCCCGCCCGCAAGTGGCTCGTGGTCCCTGCTGGCAGCTGCGCCGTCAGCCTTGGTCTCTCTCCCGCGTCTCCTCCGGGGCTCCGTCTGTGTCCCGGGATGCCCGTCCAGTGCCGGACCGCCATCCCGGCCGCCTCCCTGGTCTCGTCACTGGCATCCGCGTTTAGGGTCATTGTCGGTGACCACCCACCTCCACACCCCAAGGCCCACCCGACGCTTTAATGACATATCAGAATCCGGCCTCCTCTTCCTGCCTCCTTAGTCCAGCCGCTTTCTGTCTCCTGGGGCTCCAGGCCCTTGGGAATCTCCCGCTCCCCCTTGTGTCCCCTCCCCCTCCCCCAGGCCCTCTCCTGCCTGCCCTGCTCCCCCAGGGCAGAGCCTGGCCGGCCCAGGGCAGGTACTAAGAAAAGACTGTTGAGTGAGTGGCCGGAGCTGTGGGCAGTGCCAGGAGCGGTTCGGGCCTCCCGACGGGCCTGTCCTGGCGTCGGGTCCCTGGGGGAGGGGGAGGCTGCGGGTGGGAAGGCCCTGGGCTCCCCCGAGGGCAACAGGCCTGGGCCGCGCACCTGGAGCTCCCTGCAGGTGTCTTCGCAGCCTTGGGGCCCCCCAGGTCCCTGCTCTAGTTGGAGGCGGGGCTTGGGCGGGACACCGAAGACCATGGCCCGCAGGTGTCACTTGTTTATTTATATTAAGTCCCCGGGTAAGTGCAACTTCTCAATTCCTTAACGTCCCTTTCCCTCCTGGGTTCCCCAAGGGGTAGCTGGGCTGCTCTCCCACAGACAAAGGGCATAGTGGCCGGGAGGCACCCTGATCGGCGAACGGTCACCTCGTTACAAAGCTGGTTCGGGGCACTGTATGCCTGTGTGCAGGTCAGGCCCAAACCCAGGGCTCCCGGACCTGGCCTTCCACAGAGGGCAGTGCTGGTCGCTGTTGTGTTTTCTCCCAGCGTGTGCGACTTCGTTTTAATTTAAAGATCAAAGTTGCAAAGATAGACGCGTGCATTGTAATCAGTGAAACCACGTGAAGACGCTTAAAGGAAAAAGTTCTCAGCCTTCCTGTGACAGGAGACCCCAGCACCACCCCAGCCCTGCTTTTACTTCTCTTGGGTGCACACCCAGAGCTGGAATTACTGGATCACGTGGCGATCCTACATTTTAATTTTTTGTTTTGTTTTTGTTCATTTTTTGAGAAGGGCAAAACATTAATATATTTTTTGTAACTTTTATGCAGTTTTCAAAGTGTGCTTTCCATTTACAGTTATTACTAAATATTGGCAATATTGCTCATGTCCTACAGTACATCCCTGAGCCAGTCTTACACCCAACTGTTTGTACCTCCCACCCCCAACCCCTATGTTGCCCCTCTCTCCCTCCACTGGTAACCACTAGCTTGTTCTCTGTATCTGTGAGTCTGCTGCTTTTTTGTTTTATTCACTAGTTTGCTGTATTTTTTAGATTCCATAGATGACCAGTATCATAAAGTATTTATCTTTGTCTGACTTAATTTCACTGAGTGTAATACCTTCCAGATCCATCCATGTTGATGCAAATGGCAAAATTTCCTTTTTTATAGGTGAGTAATATTCTATTATATATATGTACCACATCTTTATCCATTCATCTGTTGCTGGACACTTAGGTTGTTTCCGTGTCTTTGCTATTGTAAATAGTGCTACTCTGAACACTGGGGTGCATGTATCTTTTTGAATTAGTGTTTTTGTTTCTTTTGGATATATACCCAGGAGTGGAATTCCTGGGTCATATGGTACTTCTGTTTTTAGTTTTTGCAGAAACGTCCTTATTGTTCTCCATAGTGGCTGCACCAATTTACAGTCCCACCAACAGTGTAGGAGGATTCCCTTTTCTCCACAACATTCTCACCAACATTTTTTATTTGTAGACTTTTAGATAATAGTCATTCTGACAGGTGTGAGGTGATACCTTATTGTGATTTTGATTGGCATTTTTCTGATGATTAGTGATGCTGAGCATCTTTTCATGTGCCTGTTTCCCTATGTTTAATTTTTTGAGGAACTGCCAGACTGTTGTCCACTGTGGCTGCTCCATTTCCCATTCCCACTAGCAGTGAACAAAGGCTCTGATTTCTCCACATCCTCCTTTGTTATTTTCTGGGTTTTGACAGTCGTGTACCCATGGACACGTGATGTTGGATTTGACCTCATGGTTGGATGATGGAAATGCAACGCCTCCACCTCAAAAACCAGCCCCGCTGGTCTCACTTGCTTCTCAGGGAATCTGACCCCCTCAGGCCCAGGCTGACCCCAGAGCATAGACAGTGGGTCTCTGGGTGTTACTTGGCCCGAGCCAAGGACTATCCTCAAGGGACTGGTCCAGAGGCCTGGCCGGGAGGGTGGCCGTGACCCAGGGTGCTGGCGGCAGATGCAGAGACGAGAGGCCAGGAGGCCTGGATGGGAGGGATGGGGGCTGCCCAGCTCCTCTCCCGTTGGGCTGGGCACTGCTCCTTTGAAATAAACTCTTTGACCAGGCCTGCTGGCCCAGTCCCCAAGCAGATGCCTTCTGCCCGTCTCCACAAGGTGAAAGATAGAAATTAAACCAGGAGGTGCCATGTGAGGACCTTGAAAAGACTTTCGGAGGCAGGGTCTCTCTGCCCTGCAACTGCTGCCATTGGGGCCAATGCATTCTCTGTGGGGTCATCCTGGGCACTGCAGGGTGTGGAGCAGCATCCCTGGCCCCGCCCACTCATGCCAGGAGACCCCCCTGAGTCGTGACAACCACAGATGTCCCCAGCCAAGCATTCCTGCAAGCTAATATGAGGCATTCATGGCACTTACCTTGGGCAGAAAATTTAGTGGGCGCCAAAAACTTCAAGATTAATGGCAGTTAATGCAATATTTTAACAATCCGAAATGAATGCAAAAAATCCATGATGAACAAAATGTCGAAAAATTTTTAAATTTTATTGAAGTATAGTTGATTTACAATGTTGTGTTTAATTTCCGCTATACAGCAAAGTGACTCAGTCATACATATATATATTTTTCATATTCTTTTCCATTATGGTTTATCACAGGATATTGAATGTATTTCCCTGTGCTATATAGTAGGAACTTGCTATTTATCCATCCTATATATAATAGTTTGCATCTGCTAATCCCAAACTCCCACTCCATCCCTCCCCACCCTTGGCAATCACAAGTTTTTTCCTCTGTGTCTGTTTTTGTTTTGTAGATATGTTCATTTGTGTTGTATTTTAGATTCCACATATAAGTGGTATCATATGGTATTTGTCTTTTCTCTTTCTGACTTACTTAGTATGACAATCTCTAGTTGCATCCCTGTTGGCTGCAAATGGCATTATTCTTTTTGATGGCTGAGTAGTATTCCATTGTATATGTACCACAACTTCTTTATCCATTCATCTGTCGATGGACATTTATGTTGCTTCCATGTCTTGGCAATTGTACATAATGCTGCTATGAACATTGGGGTGCCTGTAACTTTTCAAATGATAGTTTTGTCTGGTATATGCCCAGGAATGGGATTGCTGGATCATATGACAATTCTATTTTTTGTTTTTGTTTGGCCACACCATGTGGCTTGTGGGATTTTAGGTCCCCGTCCAGGGATTGAACCGGGGCCCTCAGCAGTAAAAGCACGGAGTCCTAACCACTGGACTGCCAGGAAGGTCCCTATTTTTAGTTTTCTAAGGAACCTCCATACTGTTCTCCATAGTGGCTGCACCAATTTACATTCCCACCAACAGTGTAGGAGGGTTCCCTTTTCTCCACACCCTCTCCAGCATTTATTATTTGTAGACTTTTTAATGATGGCCATTCTGACTGGTGTGAGGTGGTAACTCACTGTGGTTTTGATTTTCATTTCTCTAATAATTAGTGATGTTAAGCATCTTTTTGTGTGCCTATTGGCCATCTTTGGAGAAATATCTATTTAGGTCTTCTGCCCATTTTTCGATTGGATTGTTTTTTTTTTTGTTATTGAATTGTAGGAGCTATTTGTATATAAAATGTAAAAAATTTAAATACAGATTGAACAGTACTGTGCCATTTTAAAGTGAGACAAAATGAGGAAGATACGCCCTTTATACATTTTTTAAGGCAATATTTACTGAACACCAACTTAGTACAAGACATTATAGGAAGGTATTTTTATTTTATTTAGTTATTTTTAAATTTAATTTAATTTTAATTTATTTTTTGGCCACTCAGCGCAGCATGTGGGATCTTAGTTCCCCAACCAGGGGAACCCACACCCCCTGCATTGGAAGCACAGAGTCTTAACCACTGGACTGCCAGGGAAGTCCCCCTTTATACAATATGTTTTTATGTAGTTTTTTAAAAAATAAGTTTATTTATATATTTTTGGCTGCGTTGGGTCTTTGTTGCTTCGTGTGGGCTTTCTCTAGTTGCGGCGAGCGGGGGCTACTCTTTGTTGCAGTGCATGGGCTTCTCATTGCGGTGGCTTCTCTTGTTGCAGAGCACGGGCTCTAGACACACAGGCTTCAGTAGTTGTGGCTCGTGGGCTCTAGAGCACAGCCTCGGTAGTTGTGGCGCACGGGCTTAGTTGCTCTGCAGCATGTGGGATCCTACCGGACTAGGGCTCGAACCCGTGTCCCCTGCATTGGCAAGTGGATTCTTAACCACTGCGCCACCAGGGAAGTCCTTCATGTGGTTTTTGATGGTTAACTTTCCCCTCCGTGAACACTGAAGTGGTTGAAAAAGTATTGAAATGTTGAAAAGGAGTTGTATGAAAACTCACAGAAGTTTAAGCCTAAATACTGTACTTAATCCGAACCTGAAGTTATTAGAATTTTACTTTTTTGGCTTTCACAGAAGCAAACACAGATATTTTCATTAAAACCATTAGCCATTACAAAAATACATAAAAACTCTTGTATAGGGGCTCACATTTCCTTTTGTTTCAGGCTTTGATGGGGGGCTGTGGGACTGTGCACATCTGCATGAGTTAGAAATTTTTTTTAAATTGAGTAACTTATCTCAGAATCCATCACTTATAGGTATTTAAGTGGCATCTATTCATTTATGTCTGAAATAACATCACTCCACAGATACTGTTATAATGGCAAATGACAGGAAATGAATGTCCTTTGCTAATAGACTGGTTAGTAAATGTTGGTACCAGGCAGCCGTTTAAAAACTGAGGATGCTGTGTTTTTTTTAATTTAATTGAGTTGTAGATTTATAATGTGTTAGTTTCAGGTGTACAGCAAAGTGATTCAGTTATACACATGTATGTATATTTTTTTCATATTTTTTCATTATGGTTTATTATATTGACTATAGTTCCCTGTGCTATAGAGTATGTTCTTGTTGTTTATCTATTTCATTTATAGCAGTGTGTGTATGTTATTCCCAAACTCCTAATTTATCCCTCCCTTCCCCTCTTTCCCCTTTGGTAACCATAAATTTATTTTCTGTGAGCCTATTTGTTTTGTAAATAAGTTCATTTGTATCATCTTTTTAGATTCCACATATAAGTGATATCATATGATATTTGTCTTTTTTTGGCTTACTGCACTTAGTATGATAATCTCTAGATCCATCCATGTGGCTGCAAATGGCAATACTTCATCCTTTTCTTATGGCTGAGTAATAGTCCATTGTGTATATGTACCACATTATCCATTCCTCTGTCAGTGGACATTTAGGTTGCTTCCATGTCTTGGCTATTGTAACTAGTGTTGCTATGAACATTGGGGTCCATGTATCTTTTTTTTTTCTTTTAATAAATGTATTTATTTATTTTTGGCTGCATTGGGTCTTTGTTGCTGTGCGCAGGCTTTCTCTAGTTGTGGGAAGTGGGGGCTACTCTTTGTCGCGGTGCGCGGGCTTCTCACTGTGGTGGCTTCTCTTGTTGCGGAGCACGGGCTCTAGGCATGTGGGCTTCAGTAGTTGTGGCACACGGGCTCTAGAGCGCAGGCTCAGTAGTTGTGGCACACGGGCTCTAGAGCGCAGGCTCAGTAGTTGTGGCTCGCGGGCTCTAGAGCGCAGGCTCAGTAGTCGTGACGCACAGGCTTAGTTGCTTTGCGACAGGTGGGATCTTCCCGGACCAGGGCTCAAACCTGTGTCCCCTGCATTGGCAGGCAGATTCTTTTTTTTTTTTTTTGTGGTATGCGGGCCTCTCACTGTTGTGAGAGCACATTGTGGAGCACAGGGTCCGGACGCGCAGGCCCAGCAGCCATGGCTCACGGGCCCAGCCGCTCCGCGGCATGTGGGATCCTCCCGGACTGGGGCACGAACCCGCGTCCCCTGCATCAGCAGGCGGACTCTCAACCACTGCACCACCAGGGAAGCCTTCCATGTATCTTTTTGAATTAGTGTTTTCATCTTTTCCAGATATATGCTTAAGAGTGGAATCACTGTATCATATGGTAATTCTATTTTTAGTTTTTAAAGGAACCTCCAAACTGTTCTCCATAGTGGCTGCTCCAGTTTACATTCCCACCAACAGTGTAGGAGGGTTCCCTTTTCTCCACACCCTCTCCAGCATTTGTTTGCAGACTTTTAAAAAATATTTATTAAAAAAATTTTTTTTTTAATTTGGCTGCTTTGGGTCTTAGTTGTGGCACGCAGGATCTTTCGTTGCAGGCTTCTGGTTGGGGCACACAGGCTTAGTTGTCCCACAGCTAACTAGTTCAAGATCGAACCTGCAACCCCTGCACTGGAAGGTGGATTCTTAACCACTGGACCACCAGGGAAATCCCTTATTTGTAGACTTTTTCATGATGCTTTGTGCTTTCCAAAGTGGCATGGCTTCCAGGAAATAAGCCATAGGTGGAAAATGTTTGTGCAGAAAAGTGTGTAAAACATGCCACTACTTGTGTTAAAATATACAAAGCTGCTGTGGTCTGAAAGCGTCTCCCTGAAATGTATATGCTGACACCCTAACCCCCAGTGTGGCTGCATGTGGAGATGGCCTCCCAGAAACAATTAAGGTTAAATGAGGTCAGAAGGGTGTGGCCCTGGTCCCCTAGAATTAGCATGTCCTAAGAGTCCCTGGAGAGCTCACTTGCTCACGTCAAGGAGAGGCCATGTGAGGATGCAGTGAGAAGGGGGCTGTCTGCAGGCCAGGAGGCGGGCCCTCGCCAGGAACCAACCCTGCCAGAACTGAGCCGACTTCCAGCCTCCAGAACTGTGAGACGTTCATTGTGTAGCTTAAGCTGCCTGGCCTGTGCTTTGTTGTGGCAGCCCAGACAGACTAATAAAACAGCTCTTCTTCACAAATAGAACGTTTCTAGAATTTTCCAGAACTTGGCAGGAGTTGGAGGGAACTGCCTGTATGCAGTATATCCTCGTGTACCCGCTCATTTTTGTATCCCCGGTGATGGTTTAACACGTCTACAGGTTCTGATGTTCCTCCTTCAAGACACAGAGCCTAATTCTCCTCCCGAATAAGGTGTGGAGCAGGGGATGGCCTGAGAGTCCTGAGTAGGTCATAAAAAGCACAGAGGCTCTTCCCTGCCTGCTCTCGGGCTGCTGTGTCGTAGAGAGGCTCAAGCAGCGTCTGGGAGGCCCATGTGGGGAGGAGCCAAGTGAGGGGGCCTCCTGGAAGCCCTGACTCCCCACCCCACCCCGGTGCCACCCTTCATCACGCAGCCGATGCCTCTACTGCAACCTGATGAGGGACCCTCAGCCAAGAGCCCCCCAGACAGATCACTCCCAAATTCTCACTGAGAGATAATGTTTGTCTTGAGCCACTAGGTCAAGGATAACTTGTTAAGGCAGCGATCGATAAAAACCCCGTGCAGGTATTATCCACTAAACATGTGAAGTAATCAAACCATGTCTGCCAGCCACTGGGAAGCTGCAGATTTGCAGTTTTGGAGTTGAAAGCCTCCCCGGGTCATCTGGGCCCCTGGGCCTGCAGTCAACATAACCAACCAAGCCCCAGCATGAGCACGTGCAGGCCAGCAGGTTTCAGAGTGAGGTTTAATGCCGTGTGTGTTCACACACCAAAGCTATTTCCACCAACGCAGGAAACCTAACTTGCGCCGTGTATTTCCTCGAGGTCAATCCCAAGAGCCTGGGCCGTTCCAGATGCACATGGAAGGGGGCAGCACCACCAGACACCTGGAGGGGGAACGAAGCAGGGTGAGCAGCAGATGCTGAGCGCCCAGTGAGAGCACAGACGCCACAGACAGGCTCCAACACCAGATCTGGCTGTGCCACTTAAGAGTCTGTGAAATGGGGATGCACGTGCACTCTGGGCTGTCAGGTGGGCAGCACAGCGCCGGGCTCATCAGTGCTCATAGCAGCCCGCCCAGGGAGGCCAGCCTCCACTTTCCTGTCTGTAAAACGGGGCATCCCTCCGTCCCACCCAGGGTGCAGGCTCAGCCTCCAGGACTGAGCCCCAAGGGGCAGCGCCCACTCCCCAGCCCCACAAACCGAGGCTGCTGGCTGGCAGCTCTGCGCCACCAGGCAGGAGGCTAGTGCAGGGCTCCGCCCTCAGGCAGGGTTCTCCAGGTGAGCCCCCAACACCTGCCGGCCCAGCCCTGGACCTGCGGGGAACACTGCTCCTCTGCTGCTCAGGAATCCCGGGCTACACCAGCCGACAGCTGCTGAAACTTACCGGAGGGGTCCGAGGGGGATGGGTTTAATTAATCGTCCTTCTTGAACTTGCCGTTGATGTAGGGCACCCAGTCCAGAATCAGCCGCCAGTCAGTGGCCCACACCAGCCCCATGGCTCCCACGGTGCCCCACGTGCCCACTGTGGGTAACCTGCAAGAACGGGGGTCAGGCCTCACCTGGTAGCGTGGCCGGATCCCCCCATCCCAAGCTGCCGTTTATCAGGTGCCCACCCCCCACCCCCCATGCACCTGGCCCTGCCCAGCATGTGGACACATCATGCTGATGACCCCGAGGGCAAGCACCAGGCAGGTGACCCTGAGTCAACTCCATTCCCAGCTGCCTTCATATTAGGATATGCATGAGGTTTTATTCTTTTGTTTTTTTAGTAAATTTATTTATTTTTGGCTGCACTGGGTCTTCGTTGCTGCATGCGGGCTTTCTCTAGTTGCGGTGCACGGGCTTCTCATTGCGGTGGCTTCTCTCGTTGCGGAGCACGGGCTCCAGGCACGTGGGCTCAGTAGTTGTGGCTCGCAGGCTCTAGAGCGCAGGCTCAGTAGTTGTGGCGCACAGGCTTCGTTGCTCCGTGGCATGTGGGATCTTCCTGGACCAGGGCTCGAACCCGACTGGCAGGCAGACTCTTAACCACTGCGCCGCCAGCGAAGTCCCTGCTTAAGGTTTTATTTGAGGAATTCCACTAAAAAAAGAGAAAGCCCAAGCTTGTAAAGCATAAGGATATCTTAACTTTGCAGGTAGGCACGTTAACGTGGTTTGCGGCAGCTAGATCCGAGACAGCCAATGGACTGAGGGAGGTGTGAGTTATCAGGGTCCCTGTCTCACAGATGAGACCAAGGCACAGAGGGCAAGCCATGCCCCCGGGACACACAGCCCACCGGGTGCAGAGCCGAGGCAGGGACTCCAAGACCACCACACTCCACATGTGCGTCCAGTGATGGGCAGGGTCCAGGATGGCCCCAATAGTCCCACCTCCTGGTGTTCACACCCCTGTACAGCCCCTCCCCTTGAGGTCGGCAGGATCCAGTCACTCGCCTCTGATGAATCAAATACGAGAGATGATGGGCTGTCACTTCTTTCGTTTTGGTTTGGTTTTCTTTGGCCGTGCCACACGGCTTGCGGGATCTTAGTTACCCGACCAGGGATTGAACCCAGGCCCCGGCAGCGAAGGCGCCGAGTCCTAACCACTGGACCGCGAGGGAATGTCACTTCTGAGATGGGCTTTTAGAGACTGGCTCTGTCAGGGCGTGCTCATTTGCTCTTACCTCTCTGCGGGGAGCCAGCTGCTAGTTTGTGAGCTGCCCTGTAGAGGGGCCCCTGTGTCAGAGGACTGAGGGTGGCCCCCTGCTGCAACCACAGGTGTGACCTGGAAACACATCCTCCAGTAAAGCCTTCAGATGAGACACTGAGCAGGGGACTCAGCTGTGTTCCAATTCCTGACCCACAGTAACTGATAATGAAAGTCTGCAAAGCTGCTGCGTTTGGTGGGCTATGCAGCGACAGAGAGCTGTCACAGGCTCCATCGCTGGTCTGTGCAGGGGCAGAATTTGTGCATGGGTGCCCACTTCACCGGATCGCCGTAGCCCATGGGCCTGGGGTGTTGGGGTAGAGAGATGGAAGCAGCAACACCCCCTCCCCAACCTGCCTCACCAACGACACCCCCTGCTCCCTGGGGAGACCCTGGGGAGAGGCCCGTACAACTCAACTTTGCGCCTTGATGGGGTCCCGGGTTACTGCTGCTTTTGGAACAGGCTCTGGGGCAGGTGTCACGAACAGAGAGGGAATCTTTCCTCTCACAGCCCAACAGCTTTGAGGGGTGTTGATGTCAGAGGAGCCTGCCCTCAGGGAGGCCTCCACCGCCCGCCCCCCCCCACTCCCGCAATCATCCTGGCCACTCCCCTTGGGGCACTGTGAAGCTCACAGAGAGGGAGGTGGCCACACACCTGACCTCCACGGGGCACCGAAGGTGATGATGCTGCTGACAGTCCCTCGTGGGATTTCGTTACACCCTCACCACCTCTCCTCCCCCTCCTCACAGGAAGACGCCCAGGGCTCGGGGAGGAGCCGAGTGCAGATTACCCAGCTGGTGAGCGCGGATGCTCCGAGCCTGAGACCCCACAACTCCACAGTGTCTCCTGGGGGTGAGTCCCGCTTCCTGGCCTCCGGAAGCCAGTGTGGGTGGGACAGGGCTGCACCCACCCCCTTTATTACTTTACATCAACCTCATGCCATGGATCACATCGCTTTAATTTTTTCTGGTCCACGACCTAGAGCATCAGCCAGGAAGTTTCCGTTTATCGCTGTGTCTCTGGCACCCGACTCAGTGGTAGGTGCGAGCACACACCAGGTGCTCAGTGGGTGCTGCTGCCGACTGAACGAAACCCTGGATGAGGGGGTCGCTGCTCTGACCATGCGCAGATGGGGACGGACCGAGAGCGCCCGGAGGCTCGAGCCGCCCGCGGTAGGGGCTGCAGGGGCCGCTGGCGGTCCCACCCGACGCCAGCGACGGCCTTTCGTCCTGAGCCTCGGTCGCTCCAGCTGTAAAGCGCCACTGTCACTGTCCACTCGAAGGTCTCTGCCGGCGCCACTGTCCAGGGACAGCCCCCACCCATCACTCTCCCTGCCGGGGCTCAGGGACACGACTGCGGAGTACAGGCCCCCTGTTTCTCAGCGCCTCACGTCGTGGGCTCCCCAATCCCGGCTGCCACGTGGGGTCACCCCCATCCCACCCGCCTCCCACGGGGGTCAGTCAAGGACAGGCGCAGCCCTCGGCTTCACAACAACGTCAAACAAAAGCAAAGCCAGGAGCGCACAGGGTCAGTTTCCAGCCCCAGGAGCTGAGCCGGGGGTGCTGGGCGCGGACTGGGTGGGCACCATCGCGGCCCCCAGGCAAAGCGCCTCAGGGTCGGGGGCCAGCCACGCGCGGGGCAGACCGTGCCGCCGCTCTGTGACTCAGTTTCCCCATTTGGGACCTGGGAGGACAAGGGGTCCGGGGGCGGTAGCCGCATCCTCACCAGTTTCTGGCCAGCTGGCGGTAGCGCGGGGCCACGAACCTTTCCAACATAGCGGCGCCGTCCCACCTCAGGGTGACCCTGGCCCCGCCGGCTCGGATGCACTGCGCAGGCGCGGCAGCCGCTGCGCGCAGGCCCGCAGGGAGGCCCCGCCCCGCCCCGCCCTGCCCGGCCCGGCCCAGCCCAGCCCAGCCCAGCCCAGGCGGGCTGACCGCGCGAGATCCGGGGACCGCCGCCGCTGCGCGCGCAGACTCGGAAAATATTTGCACTCACACTTCCGGGGAGGGTCTGAAGAACGCAGACTAGAATGGGTGGGCTCGGGAGGCTGGGCTTTCTGACCACGTGACGTGGGGACGCGGGTCTTCCTCTCCGCTCTGGCGGTCAGAGTGGCCCCAAGCTGCGCAACGTCCAGCGACCAAGTGTGGCCCGCGACATTTGACTGGTGAGTTTGTGTCCTTATTACGTGCCAGAACTTTATTTACAGTTAAAGAAACAGGCCAAACGGGGAAGGGTTAAGCCCGGAGTCGCGCAGAGGGGAAGGGTGGGATTTGAACTCCCTTTTGAAGGAATTAGGCGTTGTCACTGGACTCGCTGTGTGTGGGACCTTGGCCAGATGACAGCGCTTGCCCGAGCCTCGGTTTGCTGGCATTTTGTTGTCTGTTGCTCGGAGGCTCGGTGGGAAATTGTTTGCACGTTTCGATTGGGAGTGATTCCTCATTCCGGCAGCAGAGGGAGGCCTGGTTCCTCGCGCTGTCAACATTCCGGATGCCACCTGTTAGCTGATGGACCCAGGACAGGTGGGTCCTCCTCCCTCTGCTTTCCGCCGCCCCAGGCTCGCTCGGGCTCGCCTTCTCCTTTCACCGCCTCCGGGGTCCCAGCGTCGAATGCAGGCTTGGAGATGCGGACTGGAAACCGTGGGGTTTGTCTGCCCAGCCCAGCCCATCCTGCTGGGATCAGCCCCTAGGCACCCTCCAAGACTGCGGTTCCCAGAGGGCTGCAGGTTCTCACCTAGCCCTGGCCTCGGACCAGGGGGTTGGCTGGAGACCACGGTCTGGGCAGGAGGGGTGCTCGTTGCTATTGAGTTGGACATTGTTTCTCCGCCTTTCCAGTTGCCCTGGGATTTTTGAGCTTGGGATCAGAGAGGACCTGAATTAAGTCTCTGTCCTCGATGGAAACTTAGAAAATGGGATGTAGGGGCCACCCTGGAGATTGTAGAATCTGAGACAGAGATTAGAAATCATGAGACAGAGAATAGACCTGCGTGAAAAGATGAGCAGAGGTGGGCATAGAGGCCTTGGGGCTGCAGGTCCTGGATCCAGCAGTTTCTGAAGCTCTGCCTCATTGTTCCTTCTGCTTAATGCACTTCAGCTCACGAGGCAGAATGCTTTTCGTTTCAAGTGATAAGCGAAGAACAAAAACTGGCTTAAAAGAACAGAAGGAAGTTCTGTGGCATGTTAGATGGCTTCAGGCACAGCTGCATCCAGGAGTCTAGCAATATCATTATGAATCTTCTCTCTATCTCTCATCTCTTCTTTCTTCTGTGTTGCCCTTACTCTGTGGTGAACTCTGAGCAGAGGCACCCAGAAACTCTTGGCTGACATTCCAGCAACCCTTGCAGGAAGATGGCACCTCTTTCCCAATAATCACAGAAAATGCCCCTAAGCTGGTTCTCATTCACGTGCTGTGGAAACAGGGCAGAGTTGGCCCCTCTCATTTGAGGATGTGGGCTGAAATTGGAGGAGGATCCCCAAAAGAGAATACCAGGATTCTGTGACCAGAAGAGATGGTGGATAAGCAAGAACGGTTGGCCCCCCTCGCACCCTGCTGGCCCTCTGCCCTGGCCTCCTGGGTTCCATGCAGGATCCCTATCTGGCCCTCAGGAAACGGAATGACTTTTCTTGTTTTCATCAATGTGAAATTCACATAACATACAATTAACCATTGTAAAGTGTAGCATTCAGTGGTCTTTAGTACATTCACAAGGTTGTGTGACCACCACCTCCATCTAATTCCAGAACATTCCATCACCCCAATAGAAGCCCTGTCCTCATCAGCAGTCATCCCACCCCCCACCCCCTTCCCAGCCCTTGACAACCAGGAATTCACTCTCTGTCTATGCATCTGCTTGTTCTGGACGTTTCCCATCAATGGAATCACACACTGTGTGTCCTTCTGTGTCTGGCTTCTCTCACTGAGCATCGTGTTCTCAGGGTCCATCCACGTTGTAGCGAGTGTCAGTGCTTCACCCCTTTTCATGGCTGAGTGATGCTCCCATGTGTGGAGGGACCACATGGCGTTTATCCGTTCATCTGTTGGATTCTTTTCTTTTACAATTTTTACAACTTTACCGATGTATACTTGACCTACAAAAATGCACGTATTTAAAACATACAACTTGGTATTTCGACATATGTGCACACCCATGAAACCATCACACTGTGGAGATAATGAACACCTCCCCCTCGTCCCCTGGAAGTTTCCTCCTGCCCCTTTGGGACCCCACCCACTCCCCCCTCCAGCCCCTACAACCACGCTACTGTGAATTAGTCTGCATTTTCTAGACTTTTCTACCGAGAATCATAGAGTGTGTTCTCTTTTGTGTCTGGCTTTGTCCACGCAGCGTAGCTATTTTGAATCATCCAAGCCATTGTTTCTGTCAGTGGTTCATTCCTTCTCCTGAGTCGTGGTCCATGGAGTGGGTGGACCCTTGTGTTTCCCCACTGACCTGTTGAAGGACATTTGGGTTGTTTCCACATTTTGGCGATGGGAAAGGAATCTGCAGTGAGCAGTTGCATCCAGGTCTTTGTGTGGATGTGTGTCTTTGTGTCTCTTGGGTGGATGACTGGGGTGGACTGGCTGCTGGCTGACTTGTAGGGGAGGCTTATGTTTAACTGTAGAAGAAACTGCCAAACGCTTTTATTATTGTTGAGGTGTAATTGACGTGTAACATGTTAGTTTCAGGTGCACCACCAAAGTCTTTTCCAAAGTCCTTGTATCAGTTTGTGTCCCCACCAGCGAGGTATGAAGAGTCCCTGTTGCATTTGGATGTTTTGCCGTTTTAAAAAAGGGCACAGATGCTATTAATTTCCCATGGCTGCGTGACAAATGACCACAAGCTGGGTGGCTTAAAGCAACAGGGGTTTATCCTCTTCCAGTTCTGGAGGCCATATGTCTGAGATCAAGGTGTCACAGGGCTGTGGTCCCTCTGGAGGCTCCAAGGGTCCTTTTTGCCTCTTCCAGCTTCTGGGCCGTGCCACCCCGCCGCACTGCCCCCCACCCCCGGCATCCCTTGGCTTGTGGCTGCATCCTTCCAGCCTGTTGTCACGTGGCTTCTCCTCTGTGTCTCTTGTCTTCTGTCTCTTATAAGGACACTCATTGATTTGGGGGTCACCCTAAACCAGGGTGATCTTGAGATCCTTAACTCGATTACATCTGCAAAGACCCTTTTTCAAAATAGGGTGCCCTTCACAGGCCAGGACGTGGGCCTTTCTTTTGTGGCTCCCATCATCCTGCTGCAGCCTGGCACTGTCTCTCAGTCAGGCATGTCCCTTCCCTCCCTGGCCTGCGGGTGTCAGGGCTGCTCCAGGACCGGGCTCTGCGGGTTCTCTGTCAGCCCTGGAGGGCCCGGTGGGCATCCAGCAGATGGGGAGCCGCAGGCTTTGAAAGGCTTGGACTCAGGAACACACCTGCGGCACCAGTGGCGCTGTCAAGCCACACACACATCCACCGCCCCCGTTTCCCTGTGCCCAACCCCCTGCCACCAGATTTCTCTGACCTGAGTCAAGCAGATGCTCCTTCCAGAAATTTCCCTGGAGCCGACCCCTGCTGGGACAGAGAGGTGACGCCTCCCCGGATAAGAATTTTGGCACCTTTAAGATATTTTTAGACAGCTTTATTGAGATATAATCCACACACCATACAATTCACCCATTCAATGTGCATCATTCAGTGGGTTTTGGTGTATTACATTATTTATTTTTTAATATTTATTATTATTTTTCTTAATATTTATTTATTTGGCCGCGCCAGGTCTTAGTTGCGGCATGTGGGATCTAGTTCCCTAACCAGGGATAGAACCTGGGCCCCCTGCATTGGGATCCAATAAAGATGTTAAAATACATACATACATACATACATACGTACATACATACTAACTCAGGGAGTGGCCTTCCGCCAGGAGCCAGTCAGCTTCCACATCCCGGGAGCCCTTATTCCAAGTGCAGGTCCCTGGCTTTGCCCGAGGAACTTTGCTTCTAGAACAAGGAATCACCGTGGCCACCTTTCCCAGTGTCTGCGGCCTTGCTCCCCACCACCCCATCAAACCCCAGTTGAGGGCTAAACTGTGTCCTCCCAAGAGGACATGTTCAAGTCTTGACCGCCCCCCACCCCTGCTACAGCCTGTGAACTGGACCTTATTTGGAAATAAGGTCTTTGCAGATGTGATTGGTTAAGATGAGGTCATGCTAGAGATTTTGCGGCCCTAAGGCAATGACAGGTGTGTGTGTAGGAGGGACACCTGGACACAAAACACACAGGGAGAGGCCACCTGAAGATGGAGGTGGAGATCAGGGTGATGCGGCTGCAAACCGAGGCACACCTGGGGCCCCCAGAAGCTGGAAGAGGCAGGAAGGACTCTCCTGGGGTGGGGGTGGTCAGGAGGGAATGCGGCCCTACCACACCTGGACCTGGGACATCTGGCCTCCAGAATGTGTGAGAACAGATTCCTGTGGTTTCCAAGCCCCCCTGCCCACCCACCCACCCGCCGAGCTGTTTTAGCTGTCCAGGAGATGTGCAGTGCGGATGAGCCCACAACCCCCCGGGCCATCCTTGGTGGGATGTACTCAGGCCACCTAGTGAGCGCCTACACCGACACCGGAGGCACCACCTTCCCAACCCCTCTTTTCATCTGTAAGCACACAGCAGCTGAAAGATCCAGGGACAGCAGAGTATTGTCATAAAATGTCACATTTATTGCTACAGTGCTGTTATGTACAGGTCTCCAAATCGACTTTAAAGAGGATCGTTATTAAAAATCCCAAAGAATTCAGCCAGCTGTGTTGACACTTATATAAAATTATTCTACTTAAAAAACTTTTTGTTGTTGTTTTTAAAAAAATCAGTTATCCTGAGGCACTCAGAGCACAATTTTCCCCGTAATTGTGGTTCTTCCCCTCCCCCAAGGCTACTTTTTCCCGTGCTGGGTTAATCTCATTATATATATATAAAATATATAAAACTTAAATTATATATGTAATACACAGTTCAAAAGTTTGTGGGCCTCGGGGGGCCGCAGAGGCTCCTCCGCCCCTGCCCATCTGGGTCTGTGGGTTAGGCCCAAGGCAGAGGGAAACTGAGGCAGGTTCCCCAAAGAGAGACAAGACCCACAGACCAGGGGAGTCACCAAGGAGAGTCCCCTGATCGGTCTCAGGGGCAGACCCCAGGGGATCCCAGGGACCTGGAAGTAGCCCCGGCCCCAAGCTGGGATGTCCTGCTCGTGCTGGCCTTGGGGTTCCCTCAAGCTTCCCGTGGGGCACCCGGCCCCCAGCCATGGGGAGTTCCAGTCTTGAAGAGTCAGGCCACCCCCGTACTCGGGGAGTGAGGGTGGGGTTCTGGGGGAGACACCTGGGATGCTGGTAGGGTGGGGTGTGCGCAGCCAGCCTGGGGGTACGTAAGGCCTCTCTGCAAGGGGTAAAGGGAGGGCAGGTGAGACCCCAGCAGGCCTGACCCCCACGCCCAGGTGACACGTAAGGTGACCAACTGCCCTGGACTTTGTTTAAACCTGGGACAGCCCAAGCCAAGTGGGTTCCCCTGAACACACGGGAGAGAGGGCTACTCGGGGAGGCCTGGGAGTTGGCGCCCAGGGCCTGAGGGCGGCTCACCCTCCTGGTTTGCAGTGGGGCGTCAACCCTGACAGACACACAGCCTAGGGGCCTTTCTGGGCAGGGGGATCCTGTAACTTCCCCAGTCCACACCGGGACGGCCACTTGGGGAGCAGGGGGTTTCTGTGCCAGAGTTCAGAGAATGAAGGATGGGGTGTTTAGGGAGGCCCCCCAGTACCATACTCAGCAACGCAGGCCCCGGGCCCAGGAATGCTGGTCCTCACAAAGTCCCATCTGAGAGAGGTCCCAGGACTTGGAGGGATGTGGGGCTGGCAGGCCGCAGGCAGGGGCCTGGGGGACCAGAGCTGTTTGTGGGGAGGAACTTCGGCTGTGTGACAGGGGAGCGTCCCTGCCTCCTTGGAGGTGCCCCAGCAGGGTGTCCCCCTTCCTGAGGGGAGATCGGGCAGGGGAGGCCCCCACCAAGCAAGGGCCCACTCATTACTTCACAGGAAGCAAAACCACAAGAGCAAGCCCCCCACGCTAGAACCCAAACTGGACGGCACCTGCCACCCCTGGTCCAGTGGCTCCCGGGGCAGGGGGTGGGGAACCTCAAGTTTACACGGGGTCTTTTACAAGTTTTTTGGCCACGCCACGTGGCACACGGGATCTTAGCTCCCCGACTAGGGATTGAACCCATGCCCCCTGCATTGGGAGCGCAGAGTCTTAACCACTGGACCACCAGGGAAGTCCTGGGGTCTTTTTAATACAACTTTCAATAACCTTGTTGATCATGAAATGCAATGCTCATTTCTAGAAACAGCAGCAAAAATAGCAAGACACGAGACTTTTATACAAAAAAATTTGTTGCTTAGAAAACATATGCAAAAAAAGCTAAAAAAAAAAAAGGCATCATTCTTACTAACTTTCTTCTAATTAAAAAAAAAAAAAAACCTCTCATAACTAAGGTTCCTTTTATTTTCCTTAAAAAAAAAAAAAAAAAAAACTCTCAGGCGTAGGCACAAGTTGCTGGTTGGTGGCTGCCGACCAAGCTGGCTCCGCACAGCATTTCCCTTCTGTGAACGGTATGTTTGAGTCTTCACGTTTTATACTTAAGGCATTCATTTTCTCGTCTGACAACGTGTATATACCAAAAACAAAAACAATGCTCCTTGCCACCCAGGCCTGGGCAGCAGGGCCGAGACACAGTTTCAGGATCAGGCCAGAGACCTGGCGGTGGTGTTGCCTTCGGAGCCCCCAGGGCGGTGTTGGCTCAAGGCTGACCACGGGCTGCGTGGGGTGGGGACCAGGCGCCTGGCGTGACTGTCCCAGGTTAGATCAAGGTGGGGTCATTCGTCTGGGCGGCGTTCCTGTCACATGTGCCCGGCAGGGTTGTGGGCCTCGCCCAGGCCGGGGTGGGCGGCCGACAGCACCATCTGGGCGTCTCCGACCACGCCGGACACCTTCTCCTCTTCTCGGCGCTTCAAGCAGGCCGCTTTGGGGTTCAGGTTACGCTCTGGGGGGAGGCGGAGAGCACTGTGGGAGAGGGTCCCCAGGGGAGGAAGGACATGGGGGGGCCCGCACGGCTGCTCCATCTCTCGACCTGTCCCCGTCCCCGAGAAGGCCATGCAGGCCGGGGGTCTAAACAGCAGGATGAGCGTCGGGGGGCGCCGGCGGCTCAGGTCCCCGGTGGGCGGGAGGGCGGGGCGGGGCCGGCCCGGGCGCCTACCTCGCACCTGCTGCTCCAGGCCCAGGATGACCTGCACGGCCTGCTGCAGGATGAGCAGCTTGGTCTGCGCCTTGTCCGACTTGAGGTGCAGCTGGCACATGCGCCCCAGCTCCCGGAAGGCCTCGTTAATGTCCCGCACGCGCACCCGCTCCCGCGCGTTATTGGCCATGCGCCTCTCCCGGTCCCTCAGGTCTTTCTCCTCCAGGGACAGCACCTCCTCCGTACTGCTGGGTCACAGCACCGGGGCCCCGTTAGTCCCGAGCGGGGGTCGTGGGGAGGGCACCCGCTGGCTGCGAGTGCGCATGCCGTGTGCCTGGCAGGAGGCGGGGCCTTGACCCCAACACGCGCGTCTGCAGGGAGCTGGGCACAGCCCTTGCCCCCGCCCGCTCGCCATGCCCAGGACTGGCCAGGAAACAGGGAGGCCCCATGCTCCCACCCCCCCCCCAGGATGACGACCTTCCCCGTTCAGAGCAGCTGCTTGCTGGGCGAAGGAGAGCTGGGCCTGGGGCTCCCAGAGCTCAGGACACTGAGTCCACAGAAGCAAACCAGCTCATAGCCTAGAGACCCCTCATGCCTGGGCGCCACAGGACTGCACCTGCCCCACGTTGGACCCTGGCTGCCTGAGAGCTGGGCCTGAGTGGCCGTTCTGAGCCCTGCTCGCAGGCCCCTGAGGCCTGGCACTTGTGCTGTAACCGCTGGGCAGCGGGCACAGTGTTGAGTCCCCCCAACGAATCTGGAACAGGGGCTCAGAGAGCTGACCACGGCACGGGGTCCACACCCCAGCTCAGGCCCTGGGAGCGTGGGGCTCTGCACAAGCAACCTCTCCGTCTGCCTGTTTCCCTGGGAGCCCGTCCTGCCCGCCCACCCTGCCCTCGGGCCTGAGCGACCCCCACGGGCGGCGGCGGCGGCGGCCGGAGCTCAGGACAAGCGTGCAGACCAAACTGACAGTCAGGCCTCGGGGCCCCTTTCTTCCCTCAAGTCCCGACGGGGGCTGTGGGGGAGGAAAGGCCCGGGTCGCAGCCCTGCCGTTTCAGCGCTCGGGCGCAAGTGCGAGGTAAGGAGGGCAGCCGGTGGGAGTGAGGAGGTGGGCGGCCAGGGTGGGGGAGCACGGGGGGCAGAGAGCAGAGAGGCGGACGCGGCGTGATGCCCACGCCGCCATGGGGACGCGGAAACCCCAGAGCTCAGGGGACAGTGGGCGGCAGACGAGGGCCCTAGCTCCGGTCCAAGCGACAGCGCTGCAGGAGAGAAAGGGTTAACGGGGCAGCGGGGGTGGGGTGGGGGGCGTTAAGGAATCAGCTGGAGGGAGTCACACAGCTTCCCTGACCCTCACTCAGCCTTGGGGATGGGGGGTGAACCCCACCTGCAGGTGGGGACCGATGGGCTCAGGCGCCCCACCAAGTGTCTGCTCAGAGCGAGAGCGACAGTGACAGTCTCTGGGAGCCAGGGGACACGAGTCCCTCCCAGCCGGGCTCTGGGCTTCCTCAGAAGGAAGGGCTGGGCAGGTGGGGTCTTTGGGGTCTCAGGACACAGTTCTGTGCCAAAGTGCCCAGGGCTACAGGGCTGGAGTCCAGTGTCTGTTCCTCTCACTTCAGAGAGAACAATGGGATGGGACTTCCCTGGCGGTCCAGTGGTTAAGACTTCCCCTGCTTCTGTTGCAGGAGGTACAGGTTCAATCCCTGGTTGGGGAACTAGGATCCCGCCTGCCAACGCAGCACGGCCAAAAAAAACCACTAGAGGCGGCAATGGGGCCTGGCCAGGCAGAGGGCCCACGGTCAGGAGGGAGATGGTCACTGAGGAGGGAACGGTCACTGCAGAGGAGGATGGTCACTGGGGGGATAGTCACAGCAGGGAGATGGGAAACGGTCACTGAAGGGGGACTGGTCACTGTAGGAAGCGGAAAGTCAGCAGGGGGAGGTCACTGCAGGGGTGATGTCACTGCAGGGAAAAGGTCACAGGGGGAGGGAGGAAGGTCACAGCGGGGGATGTCACGCAGGGGAGGTGGGCTCCAGGAAGGGAGCAGGGGAGAGCGAGGGCAGCAGTGGGGGAGGGGAGCGGCGCCCCCACTGACCTCGCACCTGCTGCTCCAGGTTCAGGATGACCGACACGGCCTGGTGCAGGATGAGCAGTTTGGTCTGGGGCTTCTCACTGTTGAGGTGCAGCTGGCACATGCGCCCCAGCTCCTTAAAAGCCTCATTGATGTCTCGGACCCGCAGCCGCTCCCGCGCGTTATTGGCCACCCGGCGCTCCTTCTCCCGCTCAGCCTTCTGCTCTGGGGGGAGAAGGTCGTCCTCGTCCTCGTCCGGGCTACGGGGCCAGGGGCCAGAGGGAGACAGTGAGGCGGTGCCGGGCAAGGGCCTGCCGCGACCTCGGGAGCCGGCGCCCCGTGCGTGTGCACGGGCGCCCTGAAAGGCCCCGTGCGCATGCGCAGCCGGCGCCCTGAGGGGGCCCCCGTGTGCGTGCGCAGCCGTCCGGGGGGGTGGGGGGGGCGGCACCTGGTCCGGGCGCGTGGGGCCTTGAGGTCCTTCTTCTCGTCCTCGGCGGTGTCGGCCGCCACGTTCTCTCCGTCCTCCTGCTCCTCCCGCTTGATGTCGCCGGGCCCCGGGGCAGCGCCGCGCCCGAGATCTGCAACGGGCTCGGAGTCAGGGGCCTCCATGCGCAACGGCAAGCCACCCAGAAGCCCACCGAGAGCGGGACACCGGCCTCACGCCACATGCGGGCACCCGTTCCAGACCCCACGGACTGAAAGGCCTTCAGAACAAAGTGCGCCGAAATGTCGTGGCCACTCAGGGGCGGAAAATTGTTTCCTAAAACGCTAAGGAGCTGTCCTCAAAAGAAACAGAAATCGATAAACTTGAATATATCGAATTGAGAACTTCTCATCACCGAGAAAATAAGCGGCTGCGCCACTGGACAGAAGACGCCGTCACGTACAAGCCAGTAAAGGGCAGGTCCCCACGATCCCAAAGAACTGCTACAAGTCAGTGCAGACGTGATGAAGAAGCCCGAGGGGAGCAGGGAGGGCCCCCAGGAGCCTGCAATCTGCATCAACGCTTCAGGAAATGCGAAAATGCTGCGGGTCTGAGTATCGCTTATGGGTGTGACCGCTCTGGAAAACACTTTTTCCACCTTATCTGGAAAAGGCGGGCACGTGTGTGCCCAGCAACTCTCCAACCCAGAATCACACCCGCCACCAGGAGACACGCTCGGAAGGTTCGGTAAAGCGCCCACGCGTGGGCCCAGGGTGGGGCGGGACCTAGTGTCCCGTGAGGCCAGGGCTGGTCCTTCCATGGCAGCTGAGCGAGCAGTCGGCTGGGAAAGCCACCCAGTAGGACGACGACACACAAAACCCCATGCCACATAAAGAGACCCACGGCCGAGAACACACAGCTGCTTGAAACTGCCACGTGGCCGCGGGACTGGCCTGGGCTCTCCCGCAGCTGAACCGCAGGACGGGGGCAGTGCTTAAGAGACCAGCTCGGGGGCTCCCTCAGAACTGCTGCCACCAGGCTGGGGCGTCCTGGGCCCTGTGGGGGCTGAGCAGCATCCCTGCCCCTGTAACAGCCAAAGATGTCCCCAGACGCCACCCAGGTGTGGAGTGACAAAATCTAGACACCCAGGAAGCACGAGTTAAGAGTCAGGCTGGTTCTGGGGTCAGGCTGGTTCTGGGGCTGCAGGGTCCTCAGGTGGGCATGAGGGTTGTGTGGTGGGTTCAGGGGGGCCTTGCTGTCAAATGCGCGCAGCATGTGGCACAGCGTATTTTTCACCAGGTCGATGGGGGCAGGGTGGGTGGAGTCCTGGATCCTCTCCAGGCCTTGGTCTCACCAGCTGTTGCAGGGTCAGCATTAACTGACCCTGGGATGGGTCCCTGTTGACACCCAGGGCCCCAAACCCCAGTGGGCATGCGCAAGCCTGCCACCGTTACCCCCTTCTGTGGATAACCTCGTGCCCAGTGACTTCGCCCCCTCTCGCTACCTTCCCTGGGCAGTTAACAACCCAGAACTCCACCAACGCTGCCCCACTTGCCCTGACGGGGCCCCTCAACTCAGCATCCAACGTCGTGCACCCTCCTCCAGGCCCCTCAGCGCCCGCCCCCCCAATCTGCCCGGGACCCTGGCCCCGCCTGAGACCCTGCCCCACCTGGGACTTGCCCAGGCTCCCCACCATCAACTCCACCGTGTGCCAAGGACCCCGAGACCCCACCTACAGACTGGAACCGTACCTCCTCCTCCACATCTGCAAATCCTTCAAAGCACCTGGAAATCGCCCACCACTGCCCCTCTTCGGCCCCTCGCAGGCCAGTCCATAGCATCCACCCACACCATTCCTCCTGGACCAGCAGTCCCCTCTGCCCCGTTTCCCACTTCCAACCCAAGCCCCCCCCCGTCTGTCCTTCCAGCAGCAGCCACCAGAGGGCGTCTACGAGCACCTGAGCAAGGCCCCGCCCCTCTTCTACCCACAGCCCTCCAGGGCCCTCACCTCCCTGGGGTAAAAGCCCAAGTCCTCCCCAAGGCCCTGCATGACCTGCCCCGTCCCCTCCCCCGTCCCTGCCCTCCTCCCTCTCTCCCCCTCGCTCACTCTGCTCCAGACACACGGACCTCCTTGCTGTTCCTCCAACACACAAGGCACGGCTCTGCCCCAGTGCCTTTGCACGCGTGCACCACCCCCCCCACGCAACTTTCTCCCCAGCACTCATCCTGACACACTTCCTTCACCTTCCAGTTTCCGCACAAGTCACCCCCTTTCTCTGCCTGATCTGTTTTGTTCCCTGGTGCCGAGAAAAGTGCCAGATGTGCAGTGGACGCTCAACATATGCCTTTTGGGACTCTCCCAATTGACCGGGTGAACAGAGAGAGAGGTAGCAACCCACCCCAGAAGCAGCAGGGCCCCTCCCAACCCCTGTGGGATCCTGGCACCAGGCCAGGTAGGGCTTCGGTGATGTGGCAGGGGGCATCTCCCCCCACCCTCCACACCAGTGCCCAGTTAGTTACCCTGGACCTCAGTTTCCTCAACTGGAGATGGGGGTGACAGTCCAGAGTCCACAGGCCGCCTGGAAGGTTGGCGGGTGGCTCTCAGTCCCCATTTTCCAGAGGAGGAATGTGGCTCCAAGGAGTAGTGACGCCCACTGGCGGGCCCACGGCACGGGCCACCCTGGGGTGCAGCCACCCCTACGCAGGGGACGTCACAGGGACTTACCGCTGTAGGAGTCAGGCGGCCGGGAGAGGTCGGGGAGGGCCACGTGGTTGTGCACGAGGCCGCCGCTGCTGGAGAGGCCGTCCTCCGAGTGGCTGCTGCCCACCTGTGGACAAGGGGGGTTATCAGTGCTGGCCTAGCCCCGGCTGACCCCCCAGGCTGCCCTCGCCCAGCACTCACCAGGCCAGCGTGCCGCCCGCCCAGTGGCATGACAGCGCCAGCAAAGCCCGAGGCCAGCGCCCCGTGGCCGGGCAGCAGTCCGTGCACGTCCCCCGCTGTGCCCACAGCATGGCTGCGGAGGACGTGGATGGCCTCGTCCAGGTGGTCCTCCATCTTGCTCTGCTGTGGGGTGGACAGGGGTGAGGGGCCTGGGCTGCCGGGACCCCATACAGCTGCCAACAGCCTAGCTGCCTGTCGTGGGACATGGGCCATGGGCTACAGCCACAGCTTTGGCCACCCACCAGCTTTGGACCCTATTCCCAACAAATTAGCTGAAAAGTTTAACCTGGTCAAGGGGCACCTATCCTGTCGCACGTTCTGCTGTTTCCACAACACCTGAGACCTTACAGGATGTGGCTTTGTGGCCATGGCAGACATGCGAAGCCACCCCCCACCCCAAACGGGTGTCCCTATGTGTTCACAAGCACCTCTGCTCCCCGCGCTCCCATGAGGGTGCACCCTCCCCGGCCCCCAGGACACTCACCAGGCCGTGGAGACCCCCATCGTAGCTGGGCGATAAGGCACCGGGGGCTCCTGCTCGAGGCCACTGTGATGTCCCTGGAAGGGGCAGATGCACGTGAGTGACGGGGGAGTGTGGGGGTGGGGTGTCTGCGCAGCCTGGCCCAGGGAAGGAGAAAGGCTGGGCTGGGAGTCTGCGGCTGTGATGCCCAGACTGGCCACACAGGGGCTCCCACGCCCACAGGGCGGTCTAAGGACCCCTGGTCTGAATTTCAGCCAGGCTGGGGTGTGAACCCAGTGGGCAGGTCACGACTTTGAGCCTCAGTTTCTCCAACTGCAAAACCCACGGGGCAGGCGGCCCCTCCCAGTCCCGCCCCACCGGAGCCCCAGAGGCACCGCGCAGGCCTGTGCGCCCTCCGGAGACCGTGGCCCTCACTTCTCCGCGGCCCCTGGCTGAGCCCCGGGTGCACCCTCTTAGGGACAGGGGATCCGGCCCCCTTGGCAAAGCTGAACATGAGGCATCCAGTAGGTGCCTAACAGCTTTTGGGGTGAATAAACGCCAACATGCCCACACCCTGGAGTCCAGGCGGGAGCCTCGGGCCGGCTGCTCTGCCTCTTGGGCATCCCAGGCCCCCCTGCTGGATCCCACGTGCCCCTTACGCTCACAACGCATGGCCTGCTGTGTCGCGCCTCCTGACCTTTGCCTCTGCTGTGACCTAGGAGCATTGGCTTGGAAGCCCCCCCATCCTCTAGGGAGCCCTCCTTGACAGCCATGGGAACGTGAGCTCTGAGGCATGTGGTCTGTCCAGCTCCCCACCCAGCCAGGGCTACAGTCAGCAGACCCATTCCCCTCCCCCAGCATGGTGCACAGACCTGCCAGGCCCTGTGGGGAGCCCACGGGGGTGGAGGGGCTGGATGAGAAGTTATTGCTTGACTGGTCTGGGGAGTAGATCTGTGACGGGGACAGGGAGAGAGAAAGGGCCACCACGTGGCTGGTCAGGAGTCAGCCTCCTGGGTCACCAACCCAGCCACCCACCACGTGCCAAGTCTCACCGAGGCCAGCGCCTTCCCAAGGGCGTCCCCAGAGCTGCCGGCCGTGGTTCCACGGGAGCCTGTGGGTGGAGAGAGGTAAGGCCCAGCCTCTGGGATGCAGCAGCCCCAGCACCTGGGCCGGGCTTACTCGCCCGACGGGGAGCTCCCTTCTGCATGCAGCTGCTTGCACGGATGCCGCAGCCTGGCCCTGGGCAGCCCCGGTCTCAGTCAGGCGTCTCCTGACGCCTCGCCACATGCTTCCACAGTGCTCTGGGGACAGGCAGGCTGCGGGGCTCGGGGTGAGCAGCCCCCTCACTGCACCTCAGTTTCCCCAAATGAACAGTGGGACCTACGCATCGAGGAGCCACTTTGAAACATCTGAGGGAGCCCTAGCCAGGCGAGGGGGATGCGGTTAATGATGATACCCAGGGCTGGATCCTGAGCCCACCGGGGGTGTGGGGTGAGGGGGCCATACCCAGGAGGCTGTCGGCCCCGCTGACGGGGGGTGTGTGACTGGAGACACTGCTGTAGGCGCCCGTGGGGGCCGAGGAAAAGGTGGACACAGCCGGGAGCCCGCCGTTCACCTCTGCTCCGTGCAGCTGGTAGCCCTGTGTGCGGGGGACGGGGTAGGAGGGGTCAGATGCAGCACTGCCCACACACCTCCCCACCCCGCCCCGGCCACGGCCACCCCGTGGGGCCTACCATGCGCTCGTGCTGGTGCAGGCCGCCAAACCCACCGCTGCCACTGCCGCCCACGGAGCTGCCGCCACCTGCCGGGAGGGGCAGGGGGGATGAGCCCCCACCCAGCATGGGCCCGAAGCCCACCTGGCCTGGGGAGCTCCAGAGCTCGGCCGAGGGGTGCAGGCTGCCGTCTGCGGAGAGGGAAATGGTGAGGTGGGCGGGCAGAGGGAGCCCGGGCCCCACCCCAGGCAACCCGGGCGAGCCCTCAAGTACCTGCCACGTAGAAGGAAGCAGGGTAGGTGCCGCTGGAGGTCTTGGTGGGTGGGTAGGCAGCAGTGTCCCTGCTGTAGTCATCACCTGAGCTGGGTGGGTACACCTGTGCTGGGCCAGCGGGCATGGTGAGGCAGGAGGGGCCGGGCGGGGACCGGCCAGCCCCCGCCCCGCAGCTCCCCCTCCTTGGTCTCCCCCTCCACCTGGAGGACTGTCCACCCCACCGCCCACTTCCCTGTGCTTCTCCAAACCTTCCCTCTAAAACCGCACCTCGGCCCCGCGTCTGAGGCTTTGCTCATGTTACCACCTCTCTCTGCTGTTCCTCCTTCACCCCCACCTGCTGCCCTCCCCACAGTCCCAGCCTTACGCCTGAGGCCTCTGTAGACTGGACCCCCAGCCCAGACTGCCTTTTCCCTCCTTAATCCAGTAAACTCCTATTGATCCAGCAGAGCCCAGCTGTGCCACCCCCAGCCCTGATCACACAAGACCTGGGGGCCTCAGAGGCAGGGCCCCGGGTGAATATCCTGCACCAGAGCAGTGAGACAGCAAACGCTTTCAAGGATCGGCGCCGACCCTGACCAGCTGGGCACTGCAGCAAAGTGCTGGGGTCAACTGGCCACGTCTGCCCCGGCACTGGAGCAGAAAGCGGGGTGCAAGTGCCGAGAGATGGTGGGACAAAGTGGGCTCAGGGGCCTCTCAGATCTGACGTTCCAGGATGTGACATCACGAGCTGAGTCTTAAAACAGCCTCTGGGCCTGCGGCCTGGTATGGGCCAGATCAGCCTCCAGGGCTCAGCACAGAAGGCAAGCAGAGAGGGTGGTGGCCGAGCCGGGGAGGCCAGCAAATTGCCTTTTTTCCCAACGTGATTAAGTCTCGGGAGCACGGTGCTGGGAGCCGCTGACGGCTCGGCACTATCTGTTGGGCCTGGCAGCCCGCCAGCCACCAGGCATCGGGGTGAGGACAGAGGGCAGCCCCAAGCAGGGCGGACGGGGCGGGAAACCCTCTAACTGGCCGCCAGGACGCCTGCCTGCTCCCGCTTCCAGGACCCCGTTCACGCCCTTTCTGAGGTGCCTCGGCCAGAGGAAATCACCTTCTCTTAAAGCAGGAGGGACCCAGGCTAGACCCAGGCTAGAGGTAGCAGGAAGGACTTCCTGGCTACCTCAGGGCTGGGGCCTCAGGGAAGAAGTCCAGCTGAGCCCATGGGGCTTTCGTCAGACCCCACGCAGGACCGGCCCACCCTCGGGAGGGGGTCACGAGAGGCGCTCGGCCTGTGGGGCCCGTTTGTCCCACAACTCACCGAGGACGGGAGACCCGGAGGCACCTTCCGGACTTTCTTGGGCTGCGTGTCTGTTGGGACAAGAGGAGTGAGCACCCCCGGCCAGGCTCCCGCCCTCACCACTGGGAGGGGTGCAGGGGGCCCTTCCCGCTTGGACACTCCTGTCATTAGGGGGTGGGAGACAGCCCCACCCTGCAGCTCGGAGAAGAGACCCCCAAGCTCCCCTACTAAGAGAATGACTTAAACCAGCCTCGGGCCCATGTGGCGAACTCAGAGGGCGGGTGTGTGCCGGGAGCCGGGTCACAGGGTTCATGGACGTGGGAGCCGGTGCCTGCTCCGCGAGCCCCAGCTCCTGGCAGCCGCCCGGTCGCCGAGTCCCAGACCTGCAAGCTCCCCCCCTCGCCGAAACTGCTAAGCCCCAACCCTGGCTTGGGCGCCTCCATGGTGGCCAGGTGCCGCTGACCTTCTGGCTCCAGTGCGGCCCAGACGGGAAGCCGGGGTCCCGGTCCCGGTCCCGCTCACTGTGGGCCCGCGTTGGCACCTGTGTACTTCTGGGTGGGTGACTTTAGCATCACTGAATCAAAGCAACCTCGCTAAACGAAGCGTCTTTCGATAGAACCGCACGGTGCGCAGGGTGTGTATGGCCGGGGAAGCGACCAAGGGCTGTGGGACCCTCGCCGCGCCAATTCAGCGCTGCCCAACCTCACAGGACACGACCGCCAGGACCCACGGGGACCGCCGTCCCCACTGCCCCGCCACCACCCCACTCACCCAGGCTGCCATCCGCCGCTCTCCGCCGAGGGTGACCAGAGTAGGAGTAATAGTGGGGCCCGCCTTTGACGCCTGAGGGGGACAGCGGCCCTGGGCTGCTGAGGGCCAGCTCGCTGGGCAGGAAGCTGGCCTGAGGGAGGGGGAGGGTTAGCAGCTGGTCCCCTGCCCAGCCCCCAGGCCATTCTGGTTTAAAACAACAAAGGCAAGAGTGAGGACCCAGGCCAATTGCAGGGTCCTGGGGTGACAGTGACCTGGGGGCGTAGGTTCCTCCCTGCTGACACCGGTAGCGTTTCTCTTATCTAAGACCTACCGATTCATTTTCATGAAGGAAAAAGACGGGGAGAGAAACACCTTCAAGCCTGAAGATGTGTCGCTGTCTGGGCACTAAACGGGCACAACTATGCTTCAGGTGTCAAGGGAATCTACGTACTTTGTACGTATGCCCCCCCACCTTTTTTTTAAGGTAAACAGTTTAATCTCGCAGACATGAGTTTGAAATAGACTCTCTTCCCAGGAAAGCAACAGTGAGTGGGGTTCGAGGTGCAGTGGAAAGCCTTGGCTTTCCTGTCTGTGAAATGAGCATGTCAGACATTCCACGGCTCAGGGGCATCATGGGGACAGATGGGGCCATCCAAGTTCTGCCCCTGGCCGACGACCTGGGGCCCCACAGGCACTCAGTGGCTGTGACCTGGCTGAGGCCCAGTGTGCACACAGGCGGCACTGCCTGCAGCAGGGCCTAGCTGCACCCTGAGGTTCCAGAACTGCAGGCAGGGGCAGGGAATAAAGCCCTCGGGCGTGGGGCAGGAGAGAGACCCAGGCAGAGACCAGGACAGGAGGCCACAAGGGACCACTGTGCCAGGCAACTGGCCCGTCAGCATCCCAGTGGGGTGGCCACGGGTGACAATCTCGCCCAGGCCTGGGACTGTGCCAAGGCTGGACCACAAGGCTGGGGGCATGGAGCAAGGGTCAGGCCTCGTCTGCCTGGCTGGCCTCGGTTTCCCTGCCACTTGGGGGCCGGTGGGCGGGCAGGTGTCTCCTGGAACCCCTTCAGCTGTGCACAGGGCCCCACAGGCTGGACCCCAGCCTCCCCTTTCCCCATCAACAACCCACCCAGCCTGGCCCAGGGCCTGGGCCTGTTTCAGCATCTGCTGGAGAGTGACCAGCACTTGGCTAAGCCTTCACAGATCAGGAGACAATTGGGACGAATTTGTTTCAAATTAAAACTAGGGAATACAAGTTGGGGTGAAAAGTCAAGAGGTGACTGTGGCCCCCACTGGATACTCCCCGTCCCTAACCACCTGCGCTGCCCCCTAGTCTGGAGACAGGGGCTCTCCAGGCTCCAAGGGCCGCTGGGGGCTGATGGGACCCACGCCCTCCCCTGCCCACCCTGCAGACGCAGCCTCACCTGAGTCAGGCTGCCGACCCCCGCGTCTCTCCCAAAGGGGGTGTATGCGCCCCGCTCGCTGCCCTTGCCTGGGGAAAAGGAAGGAGGATCACCCAGAGCTGACCTAGAGGCGGGCACATGCCCGCATACAGCAGGCGCTCCACAAGTGCACAACACTGAAAACCGTGGTGGGACACTGGTCTCCCCATCAAGTGGCAAGGGGCCGAGGGACAAGTGGGGTTCCAGCCAGACGCTATCCCTGGATGACCCGCAGAGGATTCTGCAAACCCGCCAGGGCCCCCGCGTGCCCCATCCCCAAAGCGGGACAGCACCGACTTAGCTCCCCACCCCCGCCCTTCTCAAGCTTCGGTTTCCTCTGTTCAAGGTCATGAGGTGTCAACTCCCCAGGGTGCTGGGTTCCCAGGGGACAGGTCGAGGTCCCTGGTATCTTGCAAGTTTCGGCACCCAGGCCCTGGGCTCCTGGACAGGGTCAGCTCACGAACAAGCATGTGACATCCCTGGGGACGCTGATTCAAGCCACTCGGGGCGAAGGAGCCCTTCCTCTGTGTGGGTGGGGAAGACCGAGCTGTGGGGGGACAGCCTGCCCGAGAGAGCAGCTGGTGTGAACAGACTCCTGCAGCTACACAAACACCTGGATCCAGCCTGGCCTGAAGCAGGTCCCTGGACCCATCAGTACCTGAACAATTTCAGTTTGTTTCTGGCTTCAGCTGGGCACCTATCCTGACTGAGGGTGGACCTTAACCAGCCTTACCGTAAGCAAGGAATCAGAATGCTTGACTAATTTGGTTTATTCTCAAACTGGGTGTGGGGGGCGGGAATTCTCCCCTCTATCCATTTATTTCTTGAATATTTTTACTTATTTTTTGGTCATGCTGCACAGCTTGTGGGACCTCAGTTCCTCGACCAGGGATCAAACCTGTGCCCTCGGCCGTGAAAGTGCCGAGTCCTAACCACTGGACCACCAGGGAATTCCCTCTCCCCTTGATTTTTTTTTTTTTTTTTTTTTTTTTTTTTTTTTTTTTTTTTTTTTTTTTTGCGGTATGCGGGCCTCTCACTGTTGTGGCCTCCCCCGTTGCGGAGCACAGGCTCCGGACGCGCAGGCTCCGGACGCGCAGGCTCAGCGGCCATGGCTCACGGGCCCAGCCGCTCCGCGGCATATGGGATCCTCCCAGACCGGGGCACGAACCCGTATCCCCTGCATCGGCAGGCGGACTCTCAACCACTTGCGCCACCAGGGAGGCCCTCCCCTTGATTTTAAAAGGACAATTTCAAGTGGACTCTTGGAGCAAATGCCATTTAGGGGGCAGGGAGAAGGACCACGCTCCTACCAACACAGCAGATGCCCCACAGGCCACGCCCACCAGCTCAAGCTCAGGGCAGGTGACACAGGGCCCATTTAGGGATGAACAAACCACAGCCTGGAGGCCAGAGGGAACTCGCCCCCAGTCCAGAGGGTGCACTCCTCCCTCCCTTCCCAGGGTGGCCGTGGGAAGCAAAGCTGGCCGGCCCAGCCAGGGCTCTGGGCTCCCCACTGCAGGGTGGGGCTGCTGTGGTTTGACCCTGCGTACAGCAGGCACCAAGCAGGGGCATCCTGAAAGGAAGGCTGAGGGAGGCAAGGAGAGAAAGCAGAGGTTCTGGGAGGGGACCTGCGAGGACCACGAGCCCTGTGGGTATACAGCAGGTACCCAAGCCATGCACCGGGCCCGGGCATCAGGGTATGAGAGGGAGAAGGAGGACAGACACCAAGAGCAGAACCACCAGGTCTCACTGAGGAGCTGGACCAGGTTGGGGGCCGCACGGGAACAGAGTGACCTTCGCCCCCTGGGCCTGGCACTCACCGCCTGCTGCCCCACCATGGCTATCACCAGCCCCAGTCCACGGGCAAGAAAACCAGGGCCCAGGGAGGCCGAAACTGCGCCCACCTCCCCACTGTCTCCCTGGGCCTGGCCTGGGCTCCCTGCTGCACTCTCTGAGCTCCTCAGCCACTGGGGCGTGTGACACAGCTGGTCTCTGGGCCCTGCTGACCAGGCCCGGCCGTGGCAACTGCCTGTGCCAGGAAGAAGCCGAGGAAGGGACAGCAGAGGGGAAGTGGTGTCGCAGCAGGTGCAGAGGCCACCCGGCCAGCCCTCACCTCCCGTCTGGGAGACGCACACAGACTCCCGCCAGACACAGTGCTCCCCCTCCCCGCCCGGGACTGCGCCCAGGCCACGCTCGCCCATCCGGCTCCTTCCATGCGCCAGCCCACAAGGGCTGGACCCCAGGCCCTCCGGCCTTGGCTGCCCCACTGGTTGGCTGGGCCTGGCAACCAGACTTCACCCACCTCCCCCAGCAGCCACCAACCCCGCCGCCATGCACCTCGGCCTGGGAACCGCTGGGGATGGCACCAAAGGAGCCTACCTCACCCGGCTATCATGTGCAAGGACCTCGTGTCTCAGGAGCACCGGGAGTGCGCAGCCCAGGCCCTGAGGCGGGAGCTGACCCACCCCCTGGCCCCTTTCAACCCCCAGAGATGCCAGCTTTGCAGTCACCCCGACACTCCCTCAGAACAGGGAGGGCCCAGGCTCAGCAGGGCCAGCGCTCAGACACCCAACCAGGGCCTGAGGGTCCCAGAGGCTGGGTCCCTTCTCGCTGAGCCTCAGTCTGCTCATCTGCAAGATGGGGGTGGGCCTTCGGGCCTGGGGAGCCAGGTGAGTCCTTACCACTGGCTACGCAGAAAGCTCCGTGAGAATCCCCATCCCTGCAGGTCGGGAAACTGGGGCTAGAGAGGGGACCCTCGTCCAGGTCCCGATCCTGATTCTCACGGTCAGGATGCCGGTGCTCTGGGGAGAGCAGGCGAGGGGGCCGGCCTCAGACTCGGCCTCCCCAGGTTGTCGGGAATCCGGAGTCCACTTCCCGGCAGGCACCTGGCTGGTCCCCACCTGTGTCCTCTGCTCTGGGTGGCCATCCCGGAAGCCCCGGTGCTCAAGGACCGAGCGGGCACGGGGGTGGGGGCAGGGACCATGTTGACACTCACCTCCGAGCCCAGGTCCCAGGAATGTGGATGAAGTGAGGGTGCTGTGGGACTCACTGAAGTGGGCGCCATCACTGTAGGTCTGTGGGGGGCACGGGCAGGGATGAGGGAGGCTCGGGGACACCTCCGGGTCAGGATGCAACCGCGCGCCACAGAGCCCCTGCAGGCCAGGCCAGGGTTCTCCTCACGCCCACCCACCCCCACCCCCACCCCCACCCCAGGGTCTCAGGCCTCCACGGGCTCCTCACCCGGCTGGGGTCGAAGGAGGAACTGTTCTGCTCGCCGGCGCCCCACGAGCCCGAACTGGGCCGGTCCTCGAGACCTGCAGGGCAGGAAAGGCAAGGTTAGGGGCCCGGCCCCTGGCCGCTCCACACCAGCCGCGTTGCCTCGGGGAGCCCTCACTCGACCTGGGAAGCTTTCCAGGCCCCTCCTGACCCAGCCTGGTGCTGAAGCCCGTCCAGATGCACCCACCCTAGCACTACCCATGGTGACACCACTGCCAGCGGCAAGCACCCCGGACACACCGGCACTAAGCAGACCTCCGGGTCCACGGCCCAAGAAACAATTCCACCACCAGCTGCTGGCAAACTCGCCATTGCTGCTGGCACACTTCTACCCTCCCATCCAGCCCCCAGCCCACCCTGGACGGAGCCCTCACTCGCACTCTGGGCTTCCCTCCCCAGGCCCAAGTCCCTCCCTCTGGCCCAGGCTCATGAAGGCGTCAGGGAATGGGGATGAGGGAGGATCTCTCATCTCCAGAGTGGGAGCCTCCCCCTTCCCATCTCTGCCAATTCAAGAGGCGGGGCCGACCCTTTGTTGAAGCAACAGCTGCCGCCGACTACCCGACTACCCAACTACCCGCCAGGCTGGCGGGCAGGGAAGGAGAAATCCAATCCCGTAAGATAGGCGGGGCCCTGAGGCCCAGGTGTGGCAGGGTTAGCCACCGTGGGGACAAGGACCTTGGATGGAGGGTGGGCAGGGCAGGGCCCTTATCTCCCTGAACACTTGCCCAGGGGCCCAGCCCAGGACCCGGATCTTCCCAGCAGGCAGGCACACGGGCCTGCACCCTTCCTGGGCGGGTGGGCTCCAACACCGTGCATCAGGGGCCACGGGGCTCAGGGCCTGGACAAGCAGAACGGGAGCAGTCCCCGGGCCCCTCCCAGCTGTGCCTCAGTTTCCCTCCTCTTCAGATGGGGTCACAAACACGCCCTACTTTGCAGGGCTGGGGGTATCCACGTACGAGTCTGAGTCAAACCTGCCCAGGCCAGGCTGGGCCGGAGAGGCCGTGCCCAGCCCTGCCATCTGTGCCAGGGGACGTGCCCCACCCCACCCCCGACCCCACGTGGTGGACATCCCGAACACCCCAGCCAGAATCCTTCACCCTGCCCTCCTCTGCGCATCTGTACCAGAAACTTCTTTCAAATTGCATCCTTCTCTTTTGGTGCCTTTTGAGTTAATCATTCCCCTGGAGGGTTGGTGTTTAATTGCTGTCTGATTTGCATAATATGCATATTAATCTCCCAGTCTGATAAATATTCCTATACCTCGGTTAGATTCTGTTTCCTAAACAAAAATTTCCAATGTGATTACAATGAGGAGCTGGAGGCCGCCTTGGCGGGCAGGGGGTCAGACAGAGCTCCCATGGTCTCCACAAATCCATCTAACATTTGGCACCAGGTTTGGGATGTCTGCATCCCAAGGTCCTGAGTCCCCACTTGGGCTCTGGCGACGAGAGCAACTGGTGAAGGGGGGGTGACCCTGGGCGAAGGGCCAGCACCCGAGCCCCAGTTTCCCTCCACGGCCACTTACTTGTCATCCCCTCGCTCTCCGGTGCCCACCCACGAGCTCGTTCCACTCTGGGTCCCCCACCCCCAGGGCATCCACCACGGGCCCCAGAGTCGCCAGGACCCTTGAGCAAGAGCAGGAGGCCAGGTCCAAGGCCAAAGCAAGGCCTTCCCACCCCCCGAGGGCTGGCAGGGTGATGGGCGCTCCTGGGGCCGACACCCAGGGACCCCTCCAACTTGGGCCCCACAAGCTTCGGGCAGAAGAACCCAGGCCCTGCTCTGCCCTTTCTGGTAAAACCCCCCAACCCAGCCCCAGCCTCCCCGATGCTGGAGACCAGACGACAGAACGAGGGAGGGGCCCTCCCCCACCGCTGCCATTAATAGATATTAACCCCCCGCTGGTTAATTATGCATTTTAAATAACCGATCATGAATATTCATAACATCTCTTGTGCACGTTCTAATTAAAATGTACTAATAGAATAAGACGTTGCTGACGCAGTATAATTTTTTCTTTTTAAAGTGCTGGAGGTGAAGTGGTGGCAGGGCAGCCCCCGGAAAGGTCATCTCTCTGCTCAGACTGGGCCCTGCCCCCAGGAAGAGGTGGGAGATCGATCAATTGAGCAGAGGGCCGACCGCCCCTCGGAGTTTCAGATCTGATCCCAAGTCACCCCAGGTGACAGAACTGCTGCCGCCAGGATGACCAGTGTGGCACAGCTGGACCCGCCCAGCCCGGGCCCCAGCCGGACGCCACCTTGGCTGGATGACATGGGGGGGGCCCTCTGAGTGGCCTCCGTCCCGACTGATTCCTCCAGGGCAGGTGTGCCAACTGTGACTGGACCAAGTCTTGCCCTTGCCTGCTTTTGTCAGTAAAGTTTTATTGGCGCATGGCCACGGACGTTTGTTCCCTGTATACAGCGGTGCTGGTTACAACGCAGGGATCAGCTGCGATACAAACTGTCTGGCCCTTTACAGGGAAGGTCTGCTGACCCAGGCACAGAGAAGATTCCAGGAGCCAGTCCCTCCGTAGAAAGTAGCCAGACTAGCAGACTTCGGTACCTGGAGTGTGGGGAAGACGTAGTCACAGGGCCTAGGCATGGCCCTGCTCCATCCCCAGGTAGTCACAGGGCCTAGGCATGGCCCTGCTCCATCCCCACCACAAACCTGTCGCATAGCCACGGTCGTCAGGGGCTTCGTCCTGCAGCCCCAGCTCTGTCAGCACCCCCTCGCCCGGGTGCCCGGGTGCCCGGGCTAAATCCCGGGAGCCGTCCTCTCCCCTTCCCTCACCCCACTGCCCCCCACCCGTGGCCTCGGATCAGAGCCTGGCTCGGCCCTGTGTCCCCTGGGTCAAGCCCCATCCGTACAGCAGTGTCCCCCCCACCCCTGCCCACACTCCACCCCGAGCAGCCTGATGGAGCTTCCGGAAGCCAAACCTGCCTCTCCTCCCTCCTCCTAGCCTCTCCCATGGCTCCCCACTGCTCTCAGGGTAAAGACCAGACCCCTCCCTCACCGCCCTTCGCCCCCAGCTCACTCCTCCCTGCCCAACAATTGAGCAGATCCCCAACCCCGACCCAAGCTCTGCCCCAGCAGTCCCCACACCTGCTAATCCTTCATCCCCTGTCAGGGAGGTCGCCTCGCTGGCCCCGTCCCCAGCGTTGCCTGAACAGGGCTGGCCCCCCAAAAAACTCGACAAATATCTGTTTTTGGCTTCTTCGTTGCTCTGATAACTATCTAACCAATCACAATGTCCTCCGGAGGTGCCATCCTCCTGCGGTGCCATCCTCCTGCAGTCACAAGCAGCTGCTACGGGACTGGCGGAAAGACCTCCCCACTCGACGAGATGTTAATTAACGCACGATTAGATGACCCTGTGTGGCTAAGCGGCTGCTGTGCTGGACGTGTGGCCCCCCCAAGTAAAGACTAAAGTAGCAACAACAATAAAAATAACCACCGTGCACCATGATCACATCTGAGAAAAAATTAACAGCCCTTAAGGGCAGCCGTCTGCCGGTCCTCACGTTAGTGTTTCCTTCCTGCCACTATCAGCTCCCCCTCTGGCTTTTTCCCCTTAGAATTAAAATCCCCAAGAAACGGGATGTTGGCCTGTTCACCAGCACATGGGGTCTCACGAGGGGCAAGACCAACACAGGTGTGAGTCAGGAGAAAGTCCTTCCTCAAGTGGGCCGGGGCCTCCCTGCACGGGCCAGTGGGGTCCTCGCCTCTCTTCCTGTGGTGTTTGGGGCAACTTCTGCACTCTTACATCACTTCAGACTTGAAGGAAAGCTGCGGGGAGATGCACGATGTGCCCTAAACCCAGACCCTCTCATCGCTTATATGCGCCCCCTTTTTCATTTGCCCCTCCGTGTTCACAAGCTGCTACGCTTGTTTCTGGCCTTCAGAGTTTCAAAAGTTGGTAGGAATTCCAGGGCGCCAGGGAGCTCCCGCCAGAGGGAGCAGGTTCCAAGTGGCTGGAGGAAAGTGCCGGAGCGGCTCACAGCCCTTGCTGTTCCTGCCCCTGAAACTGGGGGTGGGGAGACAGGGGACCTGGAGCTGCGCCCAAGCAAGCGGACCTGAGGCTGGAGAGGAAGTGAGTGGAGGGCACAGCCCACTATTTCCAAGAGCAGATGGTCCCCCAAACCAGGGCTTGGCTCCAACCCAACCTCTCCTGAACCCCCGGAGCAGCAACCCCCCAACCCGAGGCTTCCCCAATGGGCAGAGCTGGTCCTCAGGTGGGGGGCCCACAGATGCATGGTAATTCAGAGGAACGGGGTCCCCCAGCTGCAGAAACTGCCCTGCCCCCTCCTTCCTGTGAATTTCAGATTCGAGACCAAAGCAACAGCAGAAAGACCCCATCCTGCTTCAGCCTCAAGGGGGACCCCTCTACCCAACAGCAAGGATGGGAGGATCTCACCCACCCCACCGCTCAGCCAAATATGAGCTCAGAATCCCAGCTGGGACCTCCCTGCAAGAAACAGGCCCAGGGCGAAACAAACGTGGAACACATAAGATGGACATTCACAGATTTAGGATTTATCCCAGGAAACGGAAGCATATCTAAGACCACCACCATGCGCCGTCAAGGAAACTACAGAGCTTGTGGGTGCCGTAAAATAGAAGGAAGATAAGGCTTCAGGGAGAGAGGAAGAGCGAAAGCAGGAAAAACTAATAAGTTTTTGCTGCCAATTCACAAGAGATTTTAAAAGCAGCATCAGAGGCGGCAAGGCAGAAGTGACAATGCAGAAGAGGTGATCCAACAGAAGGGTGGGTTCTGGAGATGCCCCCAAACACCGGGGAAGGGGGGATTCTGAGACCACGGACACGAGGGCCTAACACGAGCCCAGACACCGGAGCCGGCATCCTGGGAAGAACAGGAAAAACACCCAAACCTGGAGTTAGAGAAAAACCCGGAAAAACACGCGCGCACTCCCTGGAGGCTGTGTGCGCACGATGACACAACCCACGGGGCTGGAGCTGAGGGAAGGAAGGCGAGGGCCCGGGAATTCCACCCCCAACCCACTGCCCCTCACAAAAGGCAGGCGCCAGGTGCACATCCAGAGCCGCACCCCTCCCTGGAGAACATCCCCAAGGGAGGGGAGTCCCAGCACAGACCCTGCGAGTCTGGAGGACGTGATGGTGCAGGGAGGCTGAGCCCATCTGGGCCATGCGTTAAGTTAAACTAAGTGGAATTTCGACACCATCCCAAGAACAGGCACCAGAGCCCGCAGGTGCCGCGCTGCTCCAGGCACTTCCTGTGGTTTATCCCACTGAACCCTTAAATGGCCGCCATCAACCTCACTTCCCAGGTGAGGAGACTGAAGCCTCGTAAGTGACAGAATGAACACAATAAGGACAACGTATTTATACCACACAGGAGGGGTGGGGAAGAACCCTTTCCTGCAGGACAAGATGCGACGTCAATTCTGAGGCAGAAGGAGCCAGACATGGGAGGCTTCAGCACATTCCCTAAAACCATCAGAACCACCAGCAGCACAGCCTTCCAAACCCAACCCAAGAAAAGACACCAGGCACAACTGCAAGAAAAAAGTATAAAGACGTGAAAACATACAATAAGAGCATGGAAAGTATAAGACAGATGCAGACTCAATTTTTTTGAAAGCTGAGAACACAGCACCTACAGAAAACAGTTCTGGAACGAGTGACTCAGGAAAACAATCCGATGCACATAGATATACCAAGCAACGCAAGTGAAAAGGAGGGGCCATCACATTCATAGAAAAGTCTGAATTCAAGGCGCAAGCTCTCACGTGGAATAGAGGGTGGGTTTTTGTCAACAGTGGGTTGGACCCACAGAGAACATCCCACCACCCTGGGTCCTTGACACTGAACAAATTAGAAGTCTAAACGTGATGGGCAGGAGATGAAGACCTCACAGCTCCGTGTCCAAGTATCCCTCAAGCCCTCAGGAATAAGGATAAACGCGGCCCCCATTTCAGGAGAGTAGGAACGCCCTGCATCTACCCAACAGCAGCACAGCCCAAGCCACGGTGACTTTTGCATCGGTGACCTAGAAATTAGCCAATCGAGGAATAAACACTCCACGGCCAACCTGGAAATTGGAAATCTCTGAAGAACCTGACTCAAAGAGAAACGTGTTTTTTTTTTTTTTTTTTTTTTTTTTTTGCGGTATGCGGGCCTCTCACTGTTGTGGCCTCCCCCGTTGCGGAGCACAGGCTCCGGACGCGCAGGCTCCGGACGCGCAGGCTCCGGACGCGCAGGCTCAGCGGCCATGGCCCACGGGCCCAGCCGCTCCGCGGCATATGGGATCCTCCCAGACCGGGGCACGAACCCGTATCCCCTGCATCGGCAGGCGGACTCTCAACCACTTGCGCCACCAGGGAGGCCCGAGAAACGTGTTTTAAAAATTATTACCAAGAATCTATTAAAAAAAAATAATGAAAATACGCATTATTGAAACCAACGGGATATGGCCAATGTGGTCCTCGGAGGGAAATTTATAACCCTCAACATGATTACTGAGCAAGAGAACAGTGATAAACAAAAGGGCCTTCTATTCAAAAGTCAAAAGAGAAAAAAGAAAAGAAAAACTAAAAAAACGGGAGGAATTAAAACAGAACTAGTGGGGAATTCCCTGGTGGTCCAGTGGTTAGGACTCCACGCTTTCAATGCCAGGGCCCGGGTTCGATCCCTGGTTGGAGAACTAGGATACCACAAGTCACACAGCACAGCAAAAAAATGGATATAAATTAATTAAATTAAATAGAAGTAGTGAAGAGAAAAGCAGTTAATTGATACACATCGATTCGTCAATGAAGCAGATTCCTTGGGGAAAAAGTCAATAATACAGACACGAGGGCTTCCCTGGTGGTGCAGTGGTTGAGAGTCCGCCTGCCGATGCAGGGGACACGGGTTCATGCCCCGGTCTGGGAGGATCCCACATGCCACGGAGCAGCTGGGCCCGTGGGCCATGGCCGCTGAGCCTGCACGTCCAGAGCCTGTGCTCCACAACGGGAGAGGCCACGACAGTGAGAGGCCCGCGTACCGCAAAAAAAAAAAAAAAAGAAAAGAATGCAACATGAACCATTTTTAAATGTGCCTGAAACGGATGATATTTTTTCCCCCCTAACAAAATGCTAGAATTGACAAGAGGAGTGGACAAAATCACAACAGGCCAATCGCCGCAGCAGAAATAAAGCAGTTGGGGAAAGTGTCACATGCAAACAGGGTGGCGGTCTGCTCCCCAGTGCCCAGAGAATGGGGGGCCCCACTTGCTGGAGACTGTTCCAGAGAAACTGGTGCAGAAACATGGCAGGGAGCCACAAGAAGCCTCAGTGCCACACGACATGGGAACACAGGCAAAATGCAAAACGGATGCTGGCAGATCTGGTCTGGCAGCTAAACAAGGATATGGACCAAACCCAAAATTCAGGGAGCGTCGGGGTGAGAAAAACCATTAATGAACAGCGTCAGGACGTGGGGAAGGAGGAAACCAGGGGCTGTCCTGAGACACCCAACACACCACAGTGATGCCAATCACTTGTGTGGATGGTAACATAGGACCAGAAGGAAACGCCCTGAACATGATAAACACAGACAGTCAGAGAGATCTATCTTGAATTGACAGCCAGGATCAGGCCCGGTCCTGCTGACAAGAAGCCAAAGAGCACACACCCAATGTGGTTCTAGAAACACTTGCTGATGTGAAAAGGCACATGGCCTCCACACCAGGATGGAAGAGGCCTGAGGATGATTTACCTGGAAAACCAAGTCAAGGGAAGAATGCAAATAATCAGGGGATGTCAGGAGGCAACCAGGTAGAAAATATGGTAAAAAAGATCCCCAAACCACAGCATGGAAAATCCTAAAACACCTAGAAACAACCCTCACTGCAAAAGTATGTGAGCAAATTAAGAAAGAAAGAAAACTATAAAATGGCTAAGTGCCTTATGCTTTCATTTTCAAAGTTTATCTTAAAAACTTAATATTAAGGGTCAAAACTTAAGGGAGAAGACACCAAGTTCTTACAACATGAAAATGCAGTACTATAAACACAAACAGTTCTTCCGAAATTTACCCATGAATTTAACATAACATCAAAATCCCAACAGGTAGGTTTGTTTTGGAGGGATGTGGGAGGAGACATAACAGTTATTCTAAAGATCATGAAAAAGAATCAGCATATCTGAATATGGGGTGGAGGGGGGACCTGAAAAATAACAATTGAAGACTATAAAAACACCACAAAGCTAAAGTAACTAGGGGACTTCCCTGGTGGTCCAGTGGCTAAGACTCCACACTCCCAATTCAGGGAGCCTGGGGTGTTTGATCCCTGGTGAGGGGACTATATCCCACATGCCACAACTAAAGACCCCACATGCCACAACTAAAGACTCTGCATGCTGCAACTAAAGACCCCACATGCCACAACGGAAGATTCTGCATGCCACAACTAAAGATCCCACATGTGGCAATGAAGATCCCACACGCTGCAACTAAGACCCCGCGCAGCCAAATAAATAAAAGAAAAAAAGAAAAATTTAATAGTAATTCTAAAAAGCCACAGTAACTGACACCGGGTAGTACTAAAGTAACAGGAGCGTAAAAAGATGAGACAAAAATTCATGGGTAAATGGCAATTTAGGAAATGCTTTAAGGCATTTCGAACCACCAAGAAAGGTTTTCTTGAGTTTATTCCGTCATCCTAGAACTTCCTAAATTAAATGCTTACTCCATTTCTTTTCATTGTATCTGAACACTGTCAAAGGCTATGAGTCTTCCCTAAATACAGATTTAGCTGCACCTTGTAGTTTCAGTGTGTTTAGATTATTGCTGATTTCTGTCTAGCCTGTTTTAATTTCCTCTTTAACCCAAAGGTAAACAAAAAGGAATTTTGTTATTTCCAAGTCATTAAGCTTTTTACTTATTCCTACATTTTTTGGTCTTTCATTTCCAGTTTTACCACATTGTTCTCAAAGAATATGGTTTATACTTTGGTCACTTTTTTTATGTTACAGGTTTTTTTTGTGCACAGTATGTGATCAATTTTTATAAGAATGGTATGATCTCTTTTACAAGGCATGGCCTTTAAAGGTAAGTGCTTCTAACTGGAGGTGCCCCTCAGAATTGCCTGGAAGCTCTTACAGGCCCCATCCCAGGCTTTTTATCAGTGTCTCTGGGTCTAGAGCCCAGGGGTGTGTGTTCTGAGCAGTCCCACAGGTGAGCTGGATGTGTGCCCTTGGCCAGGAACTGCTGCATAAGCTCAACCTTGATCACTTCACTGTTGAGGTTCTCTACCTCCCACTTATTTTTCACTTTTTTGCTCTGCCAAGAACTGCAAAGGCATGCTTTTCTGCCCTCCAGCATCTTTTCCCATATATTCCTCAACTTGATGGAATGAGGAACAGGCACATTCATGACTGTCACATCTGCAATGCAGAATGGACTATGCCATCTAATTCTCAAGGATTTTGCAGAAATGGCACCAAAGCTAGAACAACATAGAAGACTTGACAACAAAAAACTGAAACCTGTAAAGCACTGAGACAAATTAAAAGTCTCCATCAGGGCTTCCCTGGTGGCGCAGTGGTTGAGAGTCCGCCTGCCGATGCAGGGGACACAGGTTCGTGCCCCGGTCCGGGAAGATCCCAAATGCCGCGGAGCGGCTGGGCCCGTGAGCCCAGCGTCCGGAGCCTGTGCTCCGCAGCGGGAGAGGCCATGGCAGTGAGAGGCCCGTGTACCGCCAAAAAAAAAAAAAAAAAAGTCTCCATCAACAACGGTTATAGATGAAAACTTAGGGAAAAGGCTGCAGATCACAAGACTAACATCCTTCCTCTATAAAAAGCTCTTACAAATCAGTAAGTGCAGCATAGTGCAGGAGTACAAGACATTACAGGGAGACAACACTGGGTGGCTAACTGAGATGGTTAATAAACTCTGAATTTCAGCTTCATCGTAAGTAAAATGGGAATGACAATCGCACTTATTTCACCAACCTGTGAGGACTGAGGACTCAGAATAAACAATCCAGGCTCAGTGCCTGGCATACAGCACTCAACAATTGTCGACATAAGTTGTCGTTGATAAGTGTTGCTGTTGTTAAAAAGTTCACCAGCCAGCAATAAAAAGGAACAAACTATTGATGTAGCCAAGGAACTGTGCTCAGGAGAAAAAGCCAATCTCAGAAGGTTCCATGCTGTATGATTCCATGTATGTAACATTCTCGACACGACAAAGTTGGGAAGATGGAAAAGAGTAAATCAGGGGTCGCCAGGGTGAGGGGTGGTGGGTGGTGAGTGGCAGCAAGTGGGAGGTCATGGGGCGATAGAACAGTTCTGAACAGACCATGGTGGTGGCTTCATGGCACTACACACGGGATAAAACCAAGCAGAACTACACGCAAACAAACACGGGATAAAACCAAGCAGAACTACACGCAAACAAACGTGTGCACGCAGATCTTGTGAATAAAGTACAATACCCAAATAAACTCTTGTAGATCATACCAAGGTCAGCCTCCCGATTTGGTGTCATGTGAGGAATTTGCAGGACTGACAGCTGGGGAAGGGTGTGCGGGGCCGCCCCGCACATTTGTTTGCAACTTCCTGTGAATATATCACTATTTCAAAGCAAAAAGTTCACTAAATCCAAGAAAAAAAAGGGGGTAGTGATCGGAAATTCATCAAAAAATAACTCACCTGGCCAATCTGCTTTTGGAAAGATAATTGCCCATGATTAACGTGTAAATGCCCATTGAAACGGCACATTTGGAGGAGGTTGGAAAGAGCCAGAACTGGGATACCAGAGGGACATTCTTACCGTGGACGCACGTCCACGGCTGGCAGTTCTAGCCGGGAACTTACGCTGAGGCCGTAACCGCACACCTGTGCTGAGCCAGGGTAGATGTCGCCTTGCCTACCTATTAGGTTTGTACCCAAGGGCACGTTACCTTTAGAGTCACACAGACCAGGAAAGCTGCGAGACAGGAAAACAGGGAAGATGTCTCCTCCGGTGTCAGCAGGCATTTCCCCATATCTCGTGGGGCCTCAGACCCTATAGGTTGTGGCAGAGGACGTGCTGCCACTGAGAGATCTGTGCCTTGGGGTTTCCCAAAAGGGAGGGAGTGGAAAAATTATCCCCGTTCTGCAGTCTTCTGCTCTAGATGACGAGGAGAAATCCTCTGGCCTCGGTGCCTCCCTGACACCAAGTCTTTAAAACAGAATCTTTAAACAGAGACGGCGCAAGCAGCCCGCACACCCCACATGCTCAGCTCCTCTTCCTGAGACCTTCAGAGACCACTCCTCAGAGACCCGTCCCCGCTAGCCTGGGCTGCTCCTCTTCTAACATGAAGTGCCCTTTTGGAGTGAATCTAAAAGAAGCAAGTTGACTCAAAGGAATTCTAAGTAGAGACACACTAGGCCAAGACATTCAAGGAGAGTGAAGGGGAGAATGTGGCTGGCGTGACCTACTAGCATTCAGAAACTCTTGTCCCCTTAAAGCGACACTGCCCGTCTGGAGGGCGGTGACCCATCTAACGGATGAAAAAAGCTAAGGCTCAGAAAGGGGGTGACTTCCCAAGCCCTATCCCGCTGTTGGACCACCAACCTTTCCACCCCCCCACCTTCTCCTGGAGTCTTCAACTCCACCAACGAGGGAGTAGGGAAATGAGCTCAGAGCTGGGAGAGCCCCCCAAAGGGACCAGTCTCAGTTCCTGTGGCTCCCGGGTCTGGAGCTGCGACCCCCTGCACACCCTCAAGGCAGACACCGAGATGGGCCCCACGCCTCATTTTAAGGCACTTTCACGCCCAAGGACTCGCTGAACCCTCTGCCGATGGGGACACTCCCATTTTACAGACTAGGAAACTGAAGCTTGCAGTCACACCACCTGTGTCAGGTGACACGGCCTGCCTTGTGCCTGAAGTGGCAGCAAGGAGGGAACCCCTAAGCCCAGGTCTTAGGGCTCTGGGTCCCGTGCCCCCTCCCCCGCCCCAGACAGCACTAACTGCTCAACTGAATTGGGGAAAGGGGTCCCCAGCTGTGTGTCCAGAACTGGAGACCTCCTGGGCTGGACTAACCACACAACCCTTGTGGGGAAGAAGAAAACTCAGCCCAGTGTGCAGTGGGACAAGGCCAGACCCTCCCCACCTGAAGTGGCCAAGGTAGGGCCCTTGAGTGGGCTACAGCTGCAGAAACCACACAAAATCAACCTGCAAAATTCACAGGGATCCCACTCAGGCTGGGCCAGGCATGGGGTGTCCTGGAGGGGCCCCTTCCTTGGGGGCTACTGGCCCCAAGTGGACACTGGACAACAGAAGAGAGCAGGGGAGGAGCTGGGGGAAGATGAGGGAGGAACTGTGCCACCACCTCCAGGAAGCCTGCCGGGGCCTGACCCTCTGCCTGAGGCAGGGGAGCAGCAGCACCCCCTGCTCCCCAGGGCTGTTTTGGGAATGGGGAGGCAGGGTGGCCTGTGGGGATTTCCACACTTCAGGGAGGACTCTGGCCAGCCCTGAGGCCACTTCCTCAGGCCGAGAGGAAGGCCAGCGTGGGGCAGTGGGGTCAGCAGCACGATGCCCTTCCTTTTGCAGGGGGGGTGGGGGGAGTACAAACCACCCTTTAAACCCCCTCCTCCTCCAGCCAGAGCCCACTGGTCACCCTGATGGAATCTGGAGAAGAGAGACCCTTCCGTCTTGGACCCCAGAAATGTGGGGGGACACGGCCCCCATCCCAAGACCCCAAAAAGATACTGAAGTCCATGCAGAGCTTGGCCTTCCCAAGGGGTCCCCCATGTCCTCCCAACAGCCAGAGTGGGCTCCCCCCCATGCACGTGGCTCCTCTCAAAAGCCCAAGTCCACAAGGCCCTGCACAGCCTGCCCTCCCCTCCCTCCTCTCCCCACCCCTCCCCCCTCCCCCTCCCTCACTCTGCTCCGTCCACACAGGCCTCCTAACTGTTCCTCCAACTCACCGGGCATGGTGCTGCCCCAGGGCCTTTGCGCCCCCAGGCCTCCACTCAAACAACCAAACATCTCGGTGGAGACAGCCCCTACTGCCCTCCCCACCACTCTGCAGCCTGACCCCTGCTCTACGCTCCTTGAGGCCATGCCATCTGTCCTCCCTGGGCCATGTCCTCTGCACTCAGTACCAGGCAGGGTGACCAGCTCACCCAGGTGTGCCTGGGATGACCCCAGTTAGAACGTTCAAAGTCCCAGATCCCAGGAACCCACCCCCAGACCTCGAACAAACCAGACCAAGCGATCACGCTAGTACTGGGTCTCGTCAACGACCAGCACCTAATACGTACTTGAATGAGAACAGCCAGGAGCAGGGCAGGATTTGGAGAAAGCTGGGCTTCCATGTCACACCCCTCCTGGGCCTCAGGTTCCCTCCCTGGGGATGGACTGGACACCCAGAATGCCACTGGGGCCAAGGAGACCCTGGAGGCTCAAGTGCCCAGCTCACCCAGGCCCTTGTGAGTCACACAGAGTCCCCCACACCCGGACCAGGGGCCAGGCTCTCGGGGCAGGGTGGACGGTAACACCATGCTGACCACGGGGCTCCTCCCTTAGCCCCAAGACAAGTCACACAACCACAGCGGCAGACGCTTCCTGGGGTTCCCTTAGGCTCACCCTCCCCCCACCGCACGCTCACATGGGCACCTGGACCTCTGTCCCGGGCCCCTCACCCCGACTCTGCCTGGCGGGCCTGAGCGCTGCCCCCGAAAACCTCTCCTGTTAGTGCATAGTCCACGAGGCTGTGCCCGGCCGCCAGCCCCACCCTGCGGTCGCCCCCCCTCACCCTCCATGGGCCCACCCTTCACACGTGGTGATCTCCTCAAGCAAACAAGAAGCCCCCAGGCAGCCAGCGGGGTCCTACCTGAGCTTCCAAACTGGGCCCCGGCCAGGGAGGTGGGCCGGCTCTTCCCATTGGCCACCGGCAGGGGGAACATCTGTGGGGAGAAAGAGGGGGTGAGTGGGGGGCACAGCCCAGGGCCACAGCTCTGCTGGGGTCCTGTCCCCCAGGAGGCCCGAGGCGCCCTGAGGGCCCTGGCCGGAAGAGGCTCCCCGGTGCCCCTCCGGAGCACAGCCGGGGGCAGGGAAAACTCCCCGGTTTACCTCTATATTTGTTTTACTGGGGATGAAATAACACGAAGGCACTTGATACAATATACCCGCTTAGAAGTGATACAAAGTTTTCTTCAAGTTACAGCTTAAAAAAAATGAGATCATTTACACTCCCAGATGGATCGCGTGTCCCACCCGTGTCCCAGCCGCGGACCCCGACCTTCACCCAAGGAGCCCGGCATCCACCTCCCCATGGGCCCCTGACCCCGAGCGGTGGGAGTGCAGGGAAGACAGCCAGACCCCGCCACCGGGATGGGGAGCGGGGGGCCCCCACGAGCCGGGCTCCGTGCTCAGAGCTGCATCCTTCCCGGCCAACGACAGGGCAGTTCTCCCGGGTGGGCAGGCACCGAGTGTGGGTGCATCGCCACGCCCCCCCCACTCGTTCACCCAAACCCACAGTGTTAAGTCCCTCAAGATTAAACAGCTTAGCAGCATTAACTGGGAAAACCCAACATCAACAAACCCTTGTGCCGCAGAAGAAACAAACCGTGGCCCTGCCCTGCCCCAACGGTCTGAGTTTCAGAGGTTCTTTTGGGGACCAAGAAATTCAGAGTGGCCGCAATCAGCATTAAAGCTCTGTGGGGAGTGGCTGAGGGCTGACAAGCAGGACATGGGGGTGTGCGTTCGTCGGGCATGACTCGGGGCAGCATCACAAGCCCTGGGAGCAACCCAGGAAAGGGGGTCCTGCCCCCACACCCTGTTCTCCAGAAGGGGACACTGAGGCCACAGGCTGAGCTGGCAGGGCAAGTGCAGACTCGGGGCACGTGTGCACCCAGGCACACCCAGGACTCAGGTTCCCACGGGGTCTGTTGTCCCCTCCGGGGGCGGGGCTGTGCTCACTGCACCCAGGGCCTTGGCCTCAAGGCGGGGCCCCTTTCCTGCTGGGGACACTGAGGCTTGCGCTGGGGGAGGGGCAGGCCTGGGGATCAGGAGCCTGAGGGGGGTGGTGCTCAATTCTGTTTCTGTTTCGCCCTCCAGGGTGCCAGGGGCCGCTGACGTGGCACTTGACACGGGGGGGGGGGGGCAAGGGCGGGGGGAGGGAACTGGGCTGTGTCCTGCAGGCACTGAAGGTCTATGATCAGCCCAGCCAGGCCCCCGCACCCCCCTCGGAGCCTCAGTATTCCCTTCTGTGAAACAGATGCAGAAGACACAGGGCTCGCACCGTGTGGGCTGTTGTGAAACCCAAACGCTCATGGGCATCGTGGGCATGTAGGGGCCTCTGCACGCGCAGAGCTCAAAGGAGCACGGTCGGGCCACCAGGCAAGCCCACAGCACCCTCCCCTGGCCCCTCGCCCTTCAAGGCTGTCGTCAGACCCAGGGACCACCTCAGGCCCACACACCCTCAGAGCCACCAGCCTAACAGGCGAAGCTCAGGGCTGGGGCAGAGGTGCAATTTTAACAGCTAGGAGGAGCCATTTTTCCTGGTATTGAAGTGGTAGTTGCCTCGTTTACTTTACACGGACCTGCCCCAAGGAAGCGCTTTCCCTTCAAAATCTTTCCAGTCGAAAACTTGTTTCAAAAAAACAAATTAACTCAGTGTCTCTGGAGCAGGTGGGAAGGAAAGGGTGTGAGCCTCCTGCAAATGGGGGCTGCCTCAGGGCCTCTCTCCTCGTGGGAACAAGGAGGTCGAACAAAAATCCAGTTCTGGGTTTTCCCAGAGGACACACACTGGGCACCTCGCACACTCAGCTTCGCTTTCCTCATCTGTGAAATGGGTCTGAGCTGGGGGGCGGGGGAGTCTGGACCCCCTGGACAGCAGGAGGGGGTGAGCAAGTGGTTGAGACTGTGGGGGGGGGGGCGGGGGCAAAATCAGAACCTGTGCCACCCCCTCCCCTGACCCCCAAGCCAGTCTGTTCCGGCCCACTGGTCTGTGACTTGTCAGTTTAACAAAAAAACAACTGAGCAGCACCCCTGATTCCTCAGCTGAGACGCAAAAATAAAACGGGGCTTAAAAATACCGGCATGGCCCTTCCGGAGCCGCGGCCGCTCCGTCCCGTGGGCTGTGTTTTTCCACGGGGCGGCTGATGTCGTTTCAGTTTGGGGACTTGTTTCGACAGACCTCAGTGGCCTGGGCCTCATACCGGCAGAGGATTAAATTCAGACCGAAAGCATCCTCCCTGAACCCATTTCAAACCAAAATAGTGCTCGCTGGGGGAGGGGTGGGGGGCAGGATTTGGGGAGTCCACACACAGCTCCTGGGTTTGTGAGGAAACGCAGACCACCCCCCTCCCCCCGACACAGGTGGCCCATTGCACAGACGGGCAAACCAAGGCCCCCAGTCCTCCAAGGGACGGTCCAGCTCCCAGCCTCCCTGGGCCCGTCTGAGCTGTGTGACCTCTGGAAAGCAGTACCCTCTCTGAACCTCCATTGGCCTGGCTGGGGAACGGGCTGTGTCAGATAGAGCACACCACCTGGGAAGTGTGAGGACATCCCCCTGTCCCCCCACCCCGTAGACCCACAGCACTGACTCTCGTGTCAGTAAACAACTGAGGAATCACACGTCCACTGCCTGAGGCCTCTCCTCATTCAGGGAAGGTCCCCACAGAAGACACCTAGACTTTGGGCACCCCACGTCTTTTGCACCCACGATGGCATGAATAACCCCGATCAGAGTTTTATGAATAACCCTGATGACAGTTTTACAGGTGCCAAGGCAAGGTCACTGCATGCCCAGAGCCAAACTGGGGCCTCACGGCCGAGCCTCCCCAAGGAAAAGCTGAAGGCCCTGGGCAGTCCCTCCCTCGCTCTGGACCTCAGTTTCCCCAACTGCAAAGTGGTGGGTTGGACCCACTCCGTGCCTGGGCAAACAGCTGGGTGACGACGGGTGCCTCTGGAAGCCCACAAGGGCCCCAAAGCTGCACCCTGCCGCGGGGGCGTCAACCCATCCATCCTAGGGTGCCCCACTTCCCCTAGCCCCACCTGGGGCTCTTTAAGCCATAGAAACTTGAGGTCCAGATGCTGGCAGTGTTTTTGGCACAAGCTTCTTTCCCACCGTCTGGGGGGCGCACGAGTGTGGACAGCTAGGCATGCGGGGGGCGGCAGGGGGACGACGGTGGGATGGGGAGGGCCGCTCACCATGCTGAAGTCCAGGAGGTCACTGAGCTCCTTGTCCGTGCCCACGGGCGCCATCCTCTGTGGCTGGTTCATTCTCCAGCAGCAACGGGGGGCCAGGGGCCGGGGTGGGCTCCTCAGGCCTAGAGACAGCCCTGCAGGGTGCCCACAACGGGTGCAAGGAGAGGTGAGGGGTGGAGAAGAGGTATGAGTGACAGTGGCTGAAATGAGCAGATGGGGGAGAGCTCTTTAAGGCCCCTCTAACTGCTCTGGATCTGGGTCTTCCCAGTCTGCGTCCCTTCCAGACCCTGAGGCATGGGGGTGGGGCAGCCAGAATTCAGGGACTGGGGCCCCTAGAGACCCCTCCCCAGAGCCCTCAGGGAGTTTGAATAATGGCGGGGAGAAGCGCAAAGTACATTCCCTGAACTCCCTCTGCGACCACCAAGGAATCAAGTTGCAAATTTTAAACTGGATGCGGAGTGGAGTGGTCCCTTCCCAGCTTGGCCAGAACCCGCCCCTCTCCCCGCCACCTCTCCCATTTCCACCCACTCTCAGGCTTTCCACTGGCCCCACCCCCGGGAAGGGGGAGGGGCGACCCGGTCCCGCCCCAAGGGAAATTTGGTGACCCCCCTCCAGCAGCTGTCAGAGCACGTTGAAGGCCCGATCACCCCCAAATTCAAAGCAAAAGAAATCCACAAGACGGCGAACCCCCCTTCCTGCTCCACAACTAAACAGGGGGGACGCCCCGCGCAGGGACCTACCCGCAAAGCTTCCCACTACACTTAACCTCCTCCCCCCCCATAAAAAACAACCAAATTCTGGGGGAAAAAAAAAATACCCTAGATTGTTTTATTGTCACGATGTATCCGGGAATTATTCTTAAGCAACTTTGAAAACATCCCTTGCCCTGGGGGGAGGGGGGGTCCCAAGACCAGGGTTTCCCCCCACTCCGCATGGTCCCTAGGGGCTCCATTCTAGCATGGGGGGGATCCACCTGCCGGGCCCCATCCCACACCCAGAAAAGAGAGGAAGGAAGGGTCTCCGTCCCACAGTCAGACAGTTAAGTCCCTTCAGCTTCTCTTCCCCGGGCCCCAGGTGCGGGGGGGGGGGGGGTCGCGAGGGAAAAGGGGTTCCGAGATCGAGGGAGACCCGACCTCAGAAGCGGAGAAACCCCCGCTTTGTTTGCCAACTGAAGACGAGTGTGAAACGGATGCCCCAGCGCACCCCCTCCCCCGCGAAGCTTTTTCTTTTTTGGAAAGCGTGTGAAACTGACTTTTTTTGAAGAGCACGAAACCGCACTTTTTTGTGGGGTGGCTGAAACCGATTTTAAGGCAGACCTCGGGGGGCTAAACAGGCTTCTCTAGGAGAGCTAAAACACTTCTGGGGTGTCACGAGAACTTTGGGGGGCTTGAAGGGGACTCGAAGGATGTGTGAAGCCACTCTGGGAGCAGAGAAGCAGAAACGTCTTCCTCTCGGGGGGGAGGAGGGGAGGAGGCCCGGGAAACCAATCCCCACCCCACCCCCCGCAGCCAGTGCGGGCGGCGCGGCCCGGGAACCCTTTGAAGCTCGGGGCGCAGCCGCCGCCACCGTGCTGCTCGCCCCGAAACCGCCGCCCGTGCCCGCGGAGCGCGGAACAGATGTGGCCCCCGGCCCGGTTCCCGGCCCGAGCCCGTAGGCGCGCGGCGCACCTTCCCCGCAGACAAAAGGACGCTCCCTCTCCCTCACTCGCTCCCCTCCAAACTCCGCCGCCGGCCGGGCCCCGGGAAAAGGGGCACTCGCGGCCTCCACGCCGCTGCCCCGCCGCGAAGTTGGGCGGCCCCGCGGCGCCCCCCGCGCCCCCGCCCGGCTCCTCAAACTTTCCCGAAGTGCCGGCCGGCGGGGGCGCGCGGGCCCGAGCGCGCCCTCCACGTCGCCGGCCCCCTCCAGCGCGCAAAGTTGGAGAACAATGACTCCGGCCGCGCCGCCCCCGCCCGGCCCGCCCCCGCCCCGCGTCCCCGGGTCCCCGCGTCCCGGAGCCGCGCGGGGAGGCCCGCCCCGCCGGGCACCAAGCGGCGGACGGTCCCGGCGCGCTCACCTGCTCGGCGTGGCCCGGCCCGCAGCGCGCGGGGGGCGGCGGCATGAACGGCCCCCCCGGACAAAGGGGCGTCGCGGCCCCGAAGGGCGCGCGTGGGCGGCGGCGCGTGGCCCGGCTCCCCGCGTGTCCGCCCCGCGGGCCCTACGCGGCCGGGGCGCTGGCGGAGGCGGCGTGCGAGGAGCCCGCGGTGCCCGCCGGCCGCGTCGTTGGGCTCGGTCCGGCCCGCTACGCCCGCGGCCGCCGCCGCTGCCTCATCTTCCTGCGGCGGGAGACATGTTCCGCCCCCACCCCTCGCCGCGCCCCGCCTCCCGCCCCTGCCAGGCCCCGCCCCGCGCGCGCCCCGCCCCGCCGCCGTCCGCGGATCCCTCCGCCTTTGCCCGCTCGCCCGGCCGCCGCCGCCCGCCCCACGCTTCCGCTGAACGCGGCTGAGGTCCCGCGGAGTCCGGAGCCTGGAGCGGGCGCGCCGGGGGTCCGTCGGCCAACGGCGGGGGTCGAGGGCAGGGACTATCTTCCAGCGCGGAGGCGCACGTGGTTTCAGTGCACAGCCTGACGCAAGCGGGTGGGGCCGTGAGATGGAAAGATAAGGCAGAGCGACCGAGGCCAATCGGAGAGTGCGAAAGTCTGATTGGCGGGGCCCTCGGCCTTTCGTAACTAGGCCCCGCCTCCACCCCGCCCCTCTGAGCTAGAGGCCGCGAGAAGCGGTAAGGGGTGGGGCTTGCAGTTTTATTCTCAGGTTTGCGTGGCCGCCCGCACGGCCGTTTAGGCTCGGTCGTATCTGAGTTCCTAATGCTGGACCCCGGTGCTGGGTGTCTCGAGCGTTCCAGACCCCCCGGGAACGAATCAGACTAATCTTACCTGCAGGGCCACCGATGCCAGCTCTGTTTTAGGGTCAGAGAGCCCCGCGTGTAACCCGCTCTGTGCTTCTGACTTGCTGGTTGCCTTTGCCTGCCTGAGACTCAGTTTACTCATCTGTAAAATGGGATTTGGACCTGAGTTTGGGCTGTACTAAGGCCGGACCAGGCCCTGAGAGTCCACTTAGATCCCAAGGCCCCCCCACACACAGCCAGGGGCTCTTCAGCTTTTGGGAACCATAGACCCTACAGAATAAAAATAATAATTCGTATAAATGAAAATAACATAATCTTTCATGGCCCCCTGTGTCCGCAGAGAGAAAGCTACACTCCCTTCCAGGCTGGGAAGAGGCCACGGTACCCCTGGCCCACTGGGCTCCAGCCTCAGCGGCCTCCTCCTCCTCACTATTTCAGAACCTGCCACGCTCATTCTCATCTCTGGGCCGTTGCCCTGGCTGTGCCCTCTGCCTGGCAGGCTTTTCCACCCCATCTGGAGCCCTGAGTTCCCACAGTTCAGGGCAGCCCTAGGTCCAGGGAGAAGGGCTGAGAGGAAGGAAGAAAAGTAGGGGTCCTGGGGGGAGGGGGGTGGAGAAGACCCCAGGGGCAGGTGGGGAGCTCAGGGGGCTCCTAATAAAGCCTCTTCCTGCTACATCCGAACTGGGCTGACCTTCACCTTGACCCCTTCTGGGCCAGAGCGCCGCCATGTGCCACAGGTCTGGGGAGGGGACTGAGAGAGTCTTGGGGACAGGGTTCAAATCCCTCATCCTTCCCAGTATCACTGTGACCTCAGCCAAGTTCTTGCCACTCTCTGGGCCTCAGTTTCCCCATCAGGAAAATGGAAGGGTGTACTGATGGGCACAGAGTAGGTGCTGAGGACATGTGCCTTCATCCTGCGGCCTCTCCCCACTGTTAAGACCTAGGTCTCCGAAGTGAGGGTCCCCTCAGCCCACAGCCTTTCCCTGGACCGACCAACCATGACTGCACAAGTCCATGGTCTGCTCTGGCTTCCTCCTAGCCTGAGGGGTTTCACAAGGACCAGGCTGGGGCTGAGGCCCCTCCGGGACCCCAGCCTCACTCAGGTCGGGCCAGCACCCTCTCCTCCGATGATGCTAAGGTTCTAACCTGCATGGGGCCCGTGTTCCTGGAGTTGACACACCCACTGAAGCAGGGGAATGATCCATTCATAGGCCATGCAAATACTGAGCACCGATGGTGTGCCAGGCTTGGTGCTGGACATTGGCACACATTGGTGACTGTGACCTGTCCAGTCCCTATCCTCCAAGGCAAGAAGAGCCATCAAAGGCTTCCCCCCCAGGGCATCCCCCCCAGGGCATCCCACCCAGGGCATCCTCCCCAGGGCTTCCCCACCCAGGGCTTCCCCACCCAGGGCTTCCCTGGTGGTGCAGTGGTTAAGAATCCGCCTGCCAATGCAGAGGACACAGGTTCGATCCCTGGGCCAGGAAGATCCCACATGCCGTGGAGCAACTAAGCCCATGAGCCACAACTACTGAGCCTGCACTCTAGACCCCAAGAGCCACAACTACTGAGCCCACGTGCCACAACTACTGAAGCCCACGTGCCTAGAGCCCGTGCACCGCAACAAAGAGTAGCCCCCGCTCCCCACAATTAGAGAAAGCCCGTGTGCAGCAACAAATTCCTAGCACAGCCAAAAATTAATTAATTAATTAATTAATATTTTAAAAAGGCTTCCCCCTTTAGTCCCAAATGTGCTCTTTCCATCCATGTTTGGCTGTCAGGTCCTCACGCCTGAGTGATTAAACCCATTGTACAGATGAGGAAAATGAGGTTCAGAGATCTCCTCCCTGGGGCCCAGTCCACCCTGGGGCTCACACCTGCCAGAAGTCCCTCCCGGCACCCACAGGCCATCGTTGTCTTCCCTGGGGAGACCCGGCTTGGGGCTGAGTCACCGGGAGGAGCAGCCCATGGGGGCCACACTCGGCCACAAGCTCTGCCCAGCCCCGAGGCCTGGGTGCGCCCTACGGGGCCCTGGCATGGGGACAGGCAGCCAGCAGCTGGTGCCAGGGGCCCCTCGAGGCCAGCCACAGCCCGCCCCCCACCCTGACTGTGGCCTTTGTTCTCCTTTGGGTGCCAGCTGGGCAGGCAGGCTGGAGCCAGGGACCTGCCTCCCCACCTGGGGCTGCCTTCCCTCCCCCCAAGCCAAACCTACTGTGTGCTGCCCCGGGTTGGGGACCCAGAGGAGGAGGAGGACCCCATTCCTGGTTGAGCAAACTCATGCCAAGGACAGATTCCCACCAGTGAGTGGGGCAGCTGGGGACAGAACATGGGGATGGTGGTGGAAACTTCCAGAAGACAGTAGTTGTGCAAGCCACGGTTGACCATGGAGAGAAAGCAGTTGGACTTAGGACTTGGGGGCCACCCTGCTGACATTGTGCTTATTTGTCTCCAGAGTGGGTACTTTCTCCTGGGCTGTGAACAAGCCCACCCCCAACACTCTCCCACCCCCACCCAGCCCCTCCCTGCTTTTCTGAAGCCCGGGAGGAAGGGAGGGGCCCTTATCAGTCAAGCCAGACCCCACATACAAACCTAGGTTCATGGTCTCGAGGGAAGCAGGGGGCGGCACTGCCTCTGGAGCTGGGGGCTTAGTGGGCCACCCCCGTGGAGGGACCTAGCCCCGATTTGTCCACACTCACCATGACCCCCACCCCAGACATCATCGGGGCTCATTCATTCATTCATTCATTCATTCTCCCTGGCTTCTGGGAGAGAGGTCTCTGCAGGGCCTGCTGCTCGGGTCTGGGGCCAAGGGCTCTCGCTGGATACAGGGTGGGGGGCTTCTTACTCTCTGCAGAGGCGGGAGGAGGTGCTGGCCGTGGTGGGCATAAAGTGGACGATGAAGCAGCACCACTGGCCACTCCCCAAGCCTGCCTTCCCTGGCGCTCACAGCCGTGGGCATAGGAGGGGACCCCATCCTTCCACCTGAGCTTGTCCTAGGGAGCCAGAGGGCCAGGAGAGCTGGGTGGGGTGGGTGCCTGGAGCCCCAGCCTCGTCCTCCCTATTGCCGGGGCATGAGGAGGGGCTCTAAACTTGCCCTTCTCTGTGGTGGGTTCCCTGGGGCAGCAACACTTGGATGTGACCAGAAGGATGAATGATATCAGCGGGTGAAGAACAGGGAGCACTGGGGGTGGGGGGACTGCACAGGTTACTTCAGGAACCCAGGAGGCTGGAGCCCAGACAATTGGAGGGAAGATGAGCGAAGGTCAAGGGCGCTGGGTCGCCATGGTGGGGTCACTATGGAGCCACTTGGGGATCTGAGCAGGAGAGAGAAGTGGTCCCAGTGGTGCCATTTGGAGGCTGCAGGTTCAAAGGGGAGGAGGAGGGATGATCGTTAGGGGAGAGAGGGGCTGGCCGTGGGGTGGTGAGCTGGGTGGGCTCGGGGTACATTTGAGGGGTAACAGAAGGCTTGCCTGGGGTGGGAGTGAGGAGGCAGCCACCTATGGGCGCTGGGTGTGAGGCCTGGGACCTCAGTGCCTTAGTAGTGGTGCCCTCCTCCGAGCAGGGCCGTCTCAGGGCCAGTGACAGGGATGAATGGGGCACAGGAAGCCCATGTCCCAGCTCTGCCAAGGCTCCAGGGGACACAGCCCCAGGGGACAGAGCCAGGGCTTGGCCACGAGGGGCTGCGTGAATGAATGAATGAGCGCCGCCCCAAGCTGAGCCCCAATTCTGCTCTGAGCCCCTACCCTGGACCAAACCCTGAGACCAAGCTGAGCCCCTGGCCCTGGCCCAAGTCCGACCGCACTGAGCCCCTCCCACCCGGGCCCCCCACCTGTCCCCTCCCCCTGCCCTGTGCCCATCCGCCCCAGGGGGCTGGTGCCACCTGTCGAGGGCTGCCCTTCCTCCTCCTGGCCCGGTGCCCACAGCTCCTGACTCAGGGGCCCTGGGGGCCTGTCCCACCACATTCCGGGGCAGCCTGTGTCAACACTGGGCACCTCCCCCTGGACTGGCCCCCAGGCATTCTTTGGCCCAGTTCTGGGGTGGGGGTGGGGGGCGAGGGGGGAAGGGCAGAGGACCGGGAGGCCCGGCCTGATTTCTGCTGCCCACGTGCCCATCCACAGGGTGGCCCCACTGACTTCTGCCTGCGGCGATATGGGGGTGCTCCTGGCTCCCCAGGGCACACTGGGGTGACACCCTTCTCCCCAGTGCCCCGCAGCTCCCCTGAGCTTCATGCGGTGGGAACCACCCATTGTTCAGATGGGCAAACTAAGGCTTTGGCCCCCGCCTAAAGCAGGCCAGCCTCCTATACCTGGTTCACCTGTCTGTCCAAGCTCCTTCACCTCTTCCCTGGTGCCTTCCAGGAACAGGGGGGTGTCCTGGCTGCCAGCACCTTGCCACGCTAAGGAGTGTGGGTTTTACTCAAGGGTGCTGGGAAAAGCCAAGAGGGCAATGTGGTTTCCTTGGGGACATGGGAGCTGAGCCTGAAAGGCTGAGGGAGGGTGATCAGGAAGAGGGCACAGCTGGGGCCAGGGCCGGGTGTGGCCTGGGGGATCAAAGCTGTTCCCTGGTGTGCACTGAGGGCCCTGGAGAGCCCTGGCACCGACCCCGGTCCTGGCCACCCTGTCTGGAGCTCCGACCCCTTGCCTGCCCCTCCCCAGCCCCCCGTGAGTTTCCAGGCCTTTGTCCCGGCTGTGCCCTCCTCCCGGGTCACCCTTCCTCTTGCTGTGCCTGGCTCTCTCCTCCTTATCCTTCGGCCCTCAGCTTGGGTGCCACCTCCTCCAGGAAGCCTCCCCAGCCCACAGGGCAGGCCAGGCCCCCTGCCTGTCTTATAACTCCTGTCACCATTCGTCCATCTTTTTGCCATTTATGTTACCCCGTCACTTGTGCCCGATTAAGGGTCCCCGGGTGGGGGCCCAAGCTTCCTTGCTCACTGTCATGCCACGAGGCATGGGGCATCGCAGGTGCTGTGGAGGCCTGGAGGGTGGCAGTGAGGCAGCCGAGGTCCAGCAGGGCTCCTGGTTCCTAGGGACAGGTTTGGGGCCAGACAGGTGGGTGTCCAGGGGAGGACCCAGAGCGTGAGGACTCCTCCCAGCCCCTCAGCCCTGCTCTCTAACAGGTTCAAGTTCAAGTCCCACCCCCAACCCCACCCCCAGTCTTGGCTGGATGACCCTGGGCAGGGCTGGACTGGGTCATCTCCGGGCCCCGGGAACTGCTCAGTGGCACTTTCCCTGCAGGTATCATCTCACTGAATCTCACGTCAGCCCCGTGAGGCAGTGACCATACGGCGCCCGTGTTGTAAAACTGAGGCCCAGAGGAATGCAGCCACATGACCAAAGCCACCTGACCTGGCGGTGAACTCAGCAGGGCTCCATGATCAGGACCATCTGAGGGCAGGGTCCCTGGGTAGGTGCTTACAAGGGGCAAGTCAATGGGGTCACCCATCAACATGATGCAGTTTTTCTGCCCAGCATCTCCTGCAATCTTTCCGCCTGGCCTCTACTTGTCCTGTGCAGCCAGCAGGGAGCATGTGTGGGGTGGGATCTGTTGACTCAGCTGAGCTCCCTGTGCTCCCAGGATTGGAGGAAACTCTGAAAAGTTTGGCCTCCCATCTCCCCCCACCTCCTTGCCTTCTTTGGGGGTGGAAAAGGCACAAAAGCCAGAACTAAAAAGGGACAAACATCTTCAAATGTGACTCCATAAATATGCTTCTGAGTTGTAACAAACTGACAGATGAGGTTAGATGAGGTGGGACATCTAGGGAGAAAATATTTTCCACATGGGAACAGAATAAGGATTTGGGTCCTTCATACACAAAGAGTTCCTACAAATCAATAAGAAAACAACCAAACAGAAAACTGGGCAAAGAAAGGAACAATTCATTCACACATGAAGACACACAAATGGCCACTGGAGAGACAGAGAAAAAGAAGCTTAGTCACTCATGACTGAAAAAAGTGTAAACAAATACGCAAATAAGAAACCACCTTGGGCTTCCCTGGTGGCGCAGTGGTTGAGAGTCCGCCTGCCGATGTAGGGGACACGGGTTTGTGCCACGGTCTGGGAAGATCCCACATGCCGCGGAGCGGCTGGGCCTGTGAGCCATGGCCGCTGAGCCTGCGCGTCCGGAGCCTGTGCTCTGCAACAGGAGAGGCCACAACAGTGAGAGGCCCGCATACCACAAAAAAACCCCACAAAAAACAAAAAACAGAAGCCCTGAATCCGTTTGAACTCCCTCCCCTTCCAATTCCAGCCCTAACACTCAGGAATCTAATAAAAATGAGAGTGTTCATTAGAACAAGTTTTGTGGCAGCTAACACTCAGAAACAACCCATGCCGGCCACCGGGGATGCGTGAGAAAATTCCAACGTGACTGAACAAGGAAAACCATCCTGCCTGACAGTAGAGGGGGTTTGCACACCTGTCCTGAGCCAGAAGGACATCCGAGGTGGACTGTTCAGACAAAATACAAGTTCAAGACCCATGATGCCATTTTGAGAGTAAAGTTTTTGCGACGCAAAAAAGTGTGTATTGAAGAAATACAGGCGGAGGAAATGCCCCAAGGGTTCCGCGGTTCCTCTGCGTGCAGGGTGGAGGGGGAACTTTCAGTTCTTACTTTATATTTATATTCAAGAGGTGGGATGAGCTGAGAGGTTGGATTGTATTTCTGTGTGAGTGTGTGCGTTCTGGTATTTTTTAACTTAAAAGAAAGTTTAATTTTCAACTCATAGCTAAAGTTGGGTCTCTGAAGAGCCATGGGATGGGGTGGGGTGGGTTTCCACTTGGGGGATCCCTGACCCCCTCGGGGACCAGGCTCACTGGGCATTCCCTGGAAGGAGCAGGCTTCCAGCTGCCCCGGGGTCCTCGGGGGGAAAGCTGAGGAGGTGCTCCGGGGAGGCCCCCCCCAAAGGGCGACCCTGGGACTGAGGCAAGTACAGGGAGCACTGAGGAGAGAGTCCAGCATGGGGTACTTCCCTACTCGGGGCCCAAGTTCTCACCAGGTAAAGCAGACTGGTGAGCACGCCACCCACCAGGGGCGAGGCTGGGCTGCCTGGTCTCCGGGCAGGTGCTAGGGGAGCCCAGGAGGTGGGGGGCCCTTCCCCAAGGGCAGGGACGGCCCCAAGCACTGTCCAGAGGAACTGGGTAATGCGGGGCGACGGAGCATCCCCTCTGAAGGTCCCTGTCTCAGTTTCCCCCTCTGCATGGAGCCTGGAGAGTGGAGGTCCTACCTCAGACCCGCGGAACCACCCAGCTCTTGGTGTCTCTGGCTTGGCCTCCCCATCACCCTGCTGTCTGGGTGGGGCCTGGCCCCTCACTGCTCCTTGGCTTCCTCCCACCCCTAGCTGGCCCCAGGCGGTCTGCAGAATGGGCACAGAGAAGAACGAGAAATTCACCCACCAGCTCCTAATTCTTTCCCCGCCTGGGGCCTGGCTGTGTCAGGCTGGACAAAGACACCTCCCAGCCAGGGCTGGGGTCCCAGCAGGCCTGAGTTGGGGGGCGATCCGGAGAAGGAGCAAACTGGGGGCAGAAGCACCGACTATGTGCGCTCTGACCTGGCCTCCCTCCAGCCCCCGCAGCGACACTGGCTTCCTATTCCCTGCTCCTTGGACACCACGCCTCATTCTGACTTCAGGGCCCTTGCAAGGCTGGCCCCTTGGCCGGGAACACCTCTCTCCCTCACTCTCCAGCCTATTATGCTGGATTGTCACCTCGCCCCTCGCCCCACCAATGCCCAGGACTGTTTGATTTGCTTGCTCAGTGCTCCCACCCCATTTCCTGCAGGGCAGCCCCCAGGCCTGGGCCTGGCACACGGTGGGCAACCACTGGGTGGAGAGGCTGGGGAGGACGGTGGTCCCCATTTCACAGGTGACAAAACCAAGGCTCAGAGGGAGAGGCCTGAGGTCAGGCAGAGAGAGGCACTTAGAAGCCCCGGCCCAGGCAAAGGCATTTCCTCCCGTTCAGGGGGCTGCGGGGTCCTGGGGCAGCTGGTGGGGCGCCTAACGGGCCTGCTTGTGTGGCAGCAGCAGCTGGGGCTCCTGGGGCCCAACCCCCACCCAGAGTGCAGGAGGGAGGGCGGGAGGGGGAGGGGAGGGGAAGGCAGCAGCTGGCGGCTGGCCCTGCGCCAGCTTGGGGCTCTGCAGGGAGGGGCTGCATGGGGACTGTCTCTCTGTCTCTCTCTCTCTCTCTCTCTCTCTCTTTCGGTCTCTGTTTCTCTTTATCTCTCTCTCTGCCTGTCCCCCTCTGTCTCTCTGGGTCTCTGTTTCTTTGTCTCTGTCTCTGTCTCCCCTCTCTTGCTCTCTGCCTCCTCTGTCGGGGCTGGGGGCGGGGCTGGCCCCATTTCAGGGCATTAGAATCCCCCCTTCACTTCGACCCGCCTGCATGACTCCATGAACTGAAGGACACCCGGGCCTCTCTACCCTCACTGTAGTCTCTATTCCTCCCCAGATGGGGAGCCTGGGACACACCTCTCATGGGCTGGGGGACCCCGAGCAAGTCTCCCACCTGTAGAGTGTTTGTGGGCACCCTCTCTGGGCCAGGGCATGGGGGTGGGGGTGGGTCACAGCCAGCCTGGGAAGAAACAGTCACCAAGGAGCCACTTTATAGGCATCTGAACCTGTCGGGGGTCCAAGCTGGGTAGCTCGAGAGGGCCCTGGGGAGAGGATACAGAGGCCAGGAGCGATCCTGGTGGGGGCCCCAGCCTGTGCAAAAGCCCTGAGGCCTGGGGCCACCCTCAGCCAAGTTCCTGGGTCCCCACCCCCAGGTCACACAGCAAGCTGAGCTGGCTGACCCTGCCCACTGTGTTCGTACCCACCCCCCGGCCCCCCAGGGTGTGCAAGCAGCAAGGAGGACACTGTGGGGGCAGGGAGCTGGGTGACCCTCCCCCCAGGACCCTTACCACCCAGGCCACATCCCCCCACCTCTGCCAGCACCTCCCTGACAATAGAATCCATCAAGGCAGAAATATCCTCTGGGGGCTGTGGCTTAATCACCCCCAGATTTGCATTTTTGCATATTAATGCAGGCAGAGCTGCTAATTTTGCCGCATTACGTTAAAGGTGCAGAAACTCTGGAACTGCTGAGGGGTGAGGAAGGGGCATTCCTCACTGGGCCTGGGGGGCTGGGTCTCTGGGGACAGGATCCCTGACCCTCGGGTCACAGGGACCATGCCCCCCAGGGGTCTGCGGGTCTCTGATCCTGAAATTGAGGCATCAACCCTGGGAATGGGGATTCTGATATTTTCTGCAGGTGGCTCCATCCTGAGCATCCCATAATGGGGAAGTTGAGAATTGAGGATCAGACTGCCTTAAAACCTGTGGATTGTCTCATAGACCCTGGATCCAGCAGTTATCCCCACTTCCTGCGTTCAGGCCAGAAGCCCCGCCCCCACCCCCACTCCCCGCAGCCCCCGTGGTGGGTGTGGTGCGCCCCACAGTTGGCCCCAGGCTCCCTGGCTCCCTCAACCCAGGCTCAGCACGCCTTCCAGCTCCCACCTGCCCACCTCGGGGTCTTAGCACATGCAGTCCTCCCCCTCCCCGCGCCGGGTGTGCTCCTCCTTTCCCTACAAGGTCACCTCTTCAGAGGTCCTCTGAGCCACCCTGCCCACGCATGTGTCCAGCCCTGTCATCTCCAGGTCCCCATCGCGAAACTGGGAAACCGAGGCACAGAGCGGCGAGGCCGCGTGCTCGGGGTCACACAGGGTCCTCCCAGACCGCTCCCCTCCCAGGGGCCGCGGGGGCGGGGGCTGGACCCTGGGGACTCGGGGTCCTGGGGTTCAGGCCCGAGGTGAGCACTTGGGCGCGTGCTGCCACCTGGTGGCGCCCCGAGGTTGGGCTGCCGGTTTTCCTCCGGCATCGGAGCCCTCACCCTATGGAGACCACCGCGCGCTGGCGGACCCCTGGAAGCCCCCGGGTGAGGGGATACCGAGCCGGGCCAGATTCCCCGGCCCCGGGCGCGCGGGCGCCAATGGGCGGGATGGAGAGGCTTCAATAGTGAGACAAGAAATGGGGACCCGACCCGGCTGCCCCTTCCTGACCCTGTCCAGACCCCTCCCGCCCTGCCTCTCCAAACCTTCCCGTCCCATTCTCACCCTAATCTGACCACTTTACGCCCGCGCTGACTCCCGGCCTGACCCGGTGGCCCTGGGGTCTCCCCGGTCTGGACCCTCCTCTGCGCTACCCGGGACAAACGCGCTGCCGGGCCCGGGCCGCGGCCGTTTTCCACTAGGGGGCGCGCACCGCCCAGAAACCCGCGGGCGCCTGCTGTGAGCGGCCACCATCTGCGTACGAGCGTGCCCTGTGCTCGTGGGTTCTGAGTGCTCGCGGCGCTGCGACTCGCGCGGGTAAGTCCACGCGTGCCCGGGAGGGTCCCCGCACGTGTGAGTACGCTGTGCTCGCATGTACGCAGCTCTCAGCCGTGCTCACGCGCTCGGTCCTGCTTGCATGCTGGCGTGTCTACGTTGACGTGGGTGCCCACACGGGCTGCAACAGCTCGTTTGGGTGTAGAGTGCTCAGCTGTGTTCACATGTGTACGTGTGCCCTGGCGTGTCCATGCACATGCACGCACATTTGTGTTTGCACCCGTGAGGCGTGTTTATGTTTGTTCACGCGTGTGCACACGTGCTGGCCATGCCCAGACGTCCACGTTTCCTTTGTGCCTTGATCTGTCCGCCTGCCCTCTGGCATGGTCACACGTGTAAGTCTCCACGTGCTGCCTGGCGTATCCGCATATGCGCATGTCCTGGCAAACACGTGTCCACATATTCTGGCATGTTTATTGCATGTTCACACGTGCACTGTGATGGGGCACTCACACGTGCAGTGTGATGGGGCACACGCACGTGTGCTCAGGCATGCTCATGTGTATATCTGTGTACACACCTGTGCTCACTCAAAGCCACAGACCACACTCGCTCCCCCCCAGACCCTGGTCCCAGCAGGACCCCCTCCTACCAATTCAGCTGCCTGACCACTGTGAACCCGTCCTCCCTGAGGTCCTGACGCCCATCCTGCTCCCTCCCTGCTCTCTCTATGGCCTACCCTCAATCTCTTCGCATAGGTGACCACAGGCTCCATGTCACCTGCTCCAAACTCCCAGCTCCTGCACAGGGAGCTTCTGGCCGAGTTGACATCTGGGCCTTTGCTGTGGCTTTTGGCCCAGACCTCCCCAGGACTCTGCTGGCATGTCCCCCGCTTGGCGTCACCTCTGGCCAGCACTGGCACCCACAAGGTCCCCCACCCCATTTCTTTCCTTTGCTGCCCAGGTCTCAGTGTCAGCTGTTGCCTCTCCCCCATGATGACCTGTGCTCTGTGAAGTCACCCCTCATGTCCAGCACTCCATGGGCACCTACCTGAGAAACAGCTCAGAGACCCAACTGTCTGAAGGATCTGCCCAGCAGTCCCCATGATTATGGGAAATCTATGCCCGGCTCTGACAACCAGCCACAGTCCGCCAGCCTTGGAGAAGTGCCACCATCATGGAGCCTGCCTGATACCCCAGCCTCCCACCCCTTCCTCTCCACTCACACCACTCTTCCTTACTGTTCCCTCTCCAACCCTCAAACTCCTATTCATCCTGTGGGGCCCTGTGCCATTGGCCCCTCTTCTAGGATGCCTCGCCTGGTCTCCTGGGCGTGCACGGATGAGAGGCCACCATGGAGGCAGGCTGACCCCGGGTGGTCCAAGCCCAGTGTGCACACAGAAGGCCATCAGTGGTGCATCAAAAGTGGACTACAGGGAGGGTGAATGCCGGTTCCCGGGTCACCCCGCAGCTGTTGGTAGAGCTGACATGCTGCCCAGGAGGCTCTGACGTGTGCCCCTCCCTCCGTGCCTCTGTCCTTCCCTCTGTCTGTCCATCCCCTCCCTCTATCCCTACCTTCCTCTCCTCCCTCTCTCTGTCCCTCTGTCACCCCCGGCCTCGCCACCCCCGCCCAGCCCCCAGGGGCCATCTCCTTGGCAACGGTGGCCATGGGGTCAGGGGCTCCATCAATCTCCTCTCACCCCGGCAGCCCCGACCCTGGACCTGGACGGTGACAAGGAAGTGGGGTCAGGCCTGGAGTGCGGGGTGGGGGGATGCTGCAGGGTTAGGACAGGGGTCCACAGCCAGGGTGGGGGTGGCAAGGTGTGGAGGGGGAGAGAGGGTCCCTGGGGGTAGGGTCAGCAGGGTCAGAGATCAAGCAAGCTCTGGGCACACACTGACTCCAAGTCAGGTCCAGGCCTGTTCTTCCGAGCACTCATGACATGTGAGGACCAGGAGGACGGCCTGCTCCTCATCCCAATTTATGGCTGAACACAAGGCCGCCTGGCCGGGCACTGGTCAGAGCTGGCCCTGGAAACCAGGGCTGTGTCCACAGCACACCAGGCAAGTCCACATTCCAGCTCCTGAGCCGGCTGCCATCACCACTTCTGGAAGATTCCACTGTCACCGCTTCTAGATTATGCCACCATCACTGCTTCTAGAATATTCCATTACTGCTACTGCAGGCCACCATTATTGCTTCTAGAATATTCCCCATCACCACTTCTAGAAGATTCCACTGTCACGCTGCTAGACTATTCCACCATCACTGCTTCTAGAATATTCTTCCATCACTGCTTCTGAAGAGTTTAGCCCCAGGGGCCTTTAGGTTTTTCCCTTTCCGGGCAGGGGAAGGTCCCCAAACACACCAGGAGGAATTGGCTCTCTCCCTTCCTCAGCTGTGGGGGACACAGCTCTGCAGAGCAGTGCAGAGGGGTTGGGGCCACAGGGGGCCCGATGGCAGGTCGATGAGCCTGGCCTATGAGGACATTGATCGCTAAGTGCGTTTGTATAGATCCTGAGACAGGTAGCCCTGGCCCGCGGGGAGGGGAGGCAGGGCCAAGGGAGCCTCGGGGGACCTTGAGGGGGCTGAGTGGGGACACTGTGGCTGGGGGCGCAGCAGAGTACAGAAGATACCTCAGCCTCACTTTCCCCATCGGGGAGGTGCAGACGTGGAGGCGGTTTGCAGTGGGTCTCCCGGGCCCCCTTTTCCAGAGGATGCACCTCCAGCTCAGAGAGGTCAGGCTGCTGGCCCAGGACCACACAGCCTGGGGGGGGGCCCGCAACGCGCTGTGCTGATGCAAAAGCCTTTCTTTACCCAGGGCCTTCCCACCCTGCGGCAGGTACTGGGGGGCACTGGGGACCCCCTCCCCGCCTGCCGGGCGGGGCCGCTGGCCCTTTAAGAGCCTCATTTTGGCGCGGCCTCGGGTTATCGATCGATCGCAACCTTGGAAACACGATTAGATTATATGGGCTGGGAACAGCAGCCTGGCGGGGGCCAAGCCGGGACTGTAGGCTTCTTGTGAACGGCTCCCCTCCCCGAAGGGCACTGGGGCTGGGTCTCGGGCCCGGACGCTGGGGGCTTCCCGAGTGCAGGAGGCCCTGTGCTCCCAGGAGGGACGAAGGGGTGGATAACCGGTGCCCCCATCTTGTGAGTTTGGAAACTGGGGCACACAGAGGGGTGTGCCGTTGTCCAGCCACATATATTGAGCGCCTCATGTGCGGGGAGCGTGAATCCAATAGTCACTATATAGAAAAACATAATCAAATGGTATTATTACCATCAATAATAACTGTGGCTTGTGCTGTCCTGCTGTCCTGCGAAGGCTTTATACGCGTCCTCTCTGATCACTGCAACAATTGGTGTGGGTTGGGGAATCCCATGATCGCATTTTACAGATGGAGAAACCAAGGCCTGAGCTCTCGCACGCCTGAGGAGCTGAGCCAGAACGCGCAGCCCCCGGCTCATTCCTGGGGCGCCTCCCTGGTGGGTCACTTGGAAAGGGTCGGGAAGGGGCCGGTTTGGGGGACAAGCCCTTCCACCAACCCTACCCCGTTCTGCACCTGCAAAGGCCTCTGGTTGGTGCTGGAGCTTGTTGGGCAGGTCTGAAGGCAGACTTATCCCCCACTGTGGGCGGAGGAGGTGGCGAGTGGGGAGGGCAGTGTGGCGAGGACTGACGGGCCTCCGCGCCTGTGCGGGGCTGGGGCGCCCCCTCCACCACCAACTTCTGAAGCTTGGGGAGGAAGCTCCACTCACCTGAGGCCTGCCCACGCCGTGGACCGGGCGGCGCAGGCAGCGCGCAGGACCCGCCTGGCTCACACTCCTCCGCTGGTTGGGGAGTGGGTGGGAGGGGCACGCCAGAGCACACGCGGACTTCCTTGACCACCTACTGTGTGCGCATGCGGGACCCTGCTGGCCCTCACGTGAGCACACCTGCAGGATGCGCAGCCACAGCTGATTCCTACGTCCACCCACGCTCACCCCAGAGATGCCCTGAGGCCCAGTTCCAAATGCTCCGACAGTGAATGTTTGTCGATTGGCTAAACAATAGTACTTAGCAGTAATGGTAATAGCAGTAAATTAAATCCAAAAGGCTTAGGCTGGATGTCGCCTCTTGCTTACCCTCCCAGCCTCATCATCCCGCAAACGTCTACCATCCAATCATTCCCAACATTTATTGAGTGCAGACTGTATGCTCCAGCTACTGCCTTCATCCCCTCAACAGCCCTGCGAGGCAGGAAATATGACCCATCTGGTCTACAAAGGAGGAAACAGGGTCAGGGAGGTGGTGGGGCTTTACTGCAGAGCCCAGAAGATGAGTTCTAAACCCAGATCCATCTCTGCCTGACCCTCAGGTGATCTCTGAGGAAAGGGGTTTGATCGTGTATTTCTGAGGTTCTGAATGTGGGGAAACTGAGGCCCAGAGCCAGGGAGGCAGTTTAGACAAAAGTGGGGACAAGCCAGGTTTGGGTCAAAACCACACAGTGTGACCTTGAGAGCTTCACGAGGGACGGCACACAAGGAAGGGGCCTGGCCATTGGAGGAGGGATCTGAATAGAGGGAGGTCCCCTGAGGGGAGCATGCCCACAGGCGATCCCAGACCAGCCAGAAGGGCCCTACACACAGCAGGAGCTTAATAGATGCACCGTGAAGGCCCAGAGGTGACCGTGGGAGGGGCTGCCTGGGGGCTGGGCAACGGGAGGGCTGGGGAGGAGGGATCCACCCATGTCCTCCCAGAGTCTCCCCTGCACACCCCAGCACAGGGCTCCCCCAGGGGCCCGCCGTGTGCCCTTTCATAGCCCTCTGTCTCTCTACATCCCTCTGTCTCTCCCTGTCCCTCTGTCTCCCTGTCTCTCTGTCTCTGCGACCCTCTGTCTCTCCCTATCTCTCTATCTCTCTCCACCCCTCTCTCTCCATCTCTGTCTCTGGGCTCTGCTGCAGTCACATGTCTCCCCACCTCTTAGCTCTGGCTCACCCGCTGCCAGAAGCCACTGGCCGTGGCCTTGCTGGGTGACCCAGCCCTTAGCCCCCAGCCATCAAGAGCCTTGTGGCTGGCCCAGGAGCTCAGGGCCGAGAAGACTTGAGAAGCTCCACGGACGACCCCGCCCCTCCCAGAGAAGAGTCCGAGGCCACTGGACTGTGTGGCCTTGGCAGGGACCCTGCCCTCGCTGGACAATGTTACCCCACTGTAGACCCCCAAAGGGCTGGGTCTCCAGGCAGTTGAGAGGAGACACGCAGGGCCCCATCCTTCCCCCTGACTCAGCCCTCACCTTCACACAGGCTGGGAGAATGTTTTGGGCTCCGTCCCTGAGCCTGGGGCCCCCGAAGGGCCAGGCGCCGATGGTGAGCGGATGCTGGGTGGAGGGAGAGGAGAGAAGAAATGAACCCAGCAGTCCTTCACATCTGACCCCCTCCTGCAGGGACCTCCCCTCACATCCTGCTAGGGAAACTGAGGCAGCGGCAGGACAAGGGTGCCAGAGGAGGGCCGATGCCCCACGTGCTGGACGTCCGTCCCCCTTGCTGCCTCCAGGCCTGGGTTTGGAGCATCCCCACCCCATAGATCCATCTAGATCCACCCCAAGGGACTGCAGGCTGAGGTGAGCAGGATGGCCTGGGCCCGGCGGGGAGACAGCCTTCCAGGCGGAGGGAACAGCAGGATGCAGGAGGTTCTGTGGGCCATGGTGAGGTCTGGGGTCTTTTTCTGGAGTGCACTGGGGAGCCACAGGAGGCATTAGAGTGATGGGCAGATGAGGAAGGAATCATGCTTTTAACCAGGCCTCCTGGCCGCTGGGAGGGAAGGGACACTGTGGGCAGGCAGGGAGGCTGGGTGGAGGCTGCTCCAAGGCCACGTGGACACCTGAGCTAGGGCAGGGATGGAGTGACGGGCCAGGTTTGCCTTCCTGCCCAGCCCCAAGACCTGGAGAGGAGCAGGGTGACCAGGGAGGGGCCCAGGGCCAGGAAGGGGTGCAGGGCAGTGGCCGTGGCCCTGCAGGTCCCTCTGAAGCAGTAATTAAGGGCTCCCGGCGTCCCCGCGGCGTGATGTATGTGTGCCTTAACTAATCATTTATTAGGTCACTGATGGTTCGTCAATATTAATTCATTTATTTAAACAACTCGGCTCTGTAATGAAGATGTTTCCTGAGAGGGGACGCCAGTGGACGGCAGGGCCAGGGTTGCAGACAAGGGGCTCAGGCCCAGGTCTGGGGGTCTCCAGGGCACCAGGAGCCAATGTCCGGGTGAAACAACCCAGCAGGTCAGGGTTACACCAACACTCCTGGGCCGACGGGGAGACTGAGGCCAGAGCAGGTGAGCTGCCTGGAGGCCCCGGAGCAATCGGGGAGGGTGGTGAGAACTCAGACTGACCCCTCTGGACACTCCACAGCTCACCTGCCCTCTTCCTGCTGCCTTGCTTCTGGAAAGCAAACACCAGCCCAGCCAGCTGGCTACGGGCTAAAATGCTCAAGCTTGGCTTTCTCCTTATGCACGCTGTGCCCTCTGCCTGGTGCATCCTTCCCAGACTCCCTGCCTGCTGGCGGACTTGGACTTGTCAGGGGAACATTCGAGAACAAAAATCAGATCACATCCCTCCTCTGTGCAAGAGCCATCTATGGCTCCCCAGTGCCCTGTGGAGAAAATCCAAACTCATCTGTCTCTGCTGACCTCCCTGACCCTCCCCACCCCAAGGGGCCTCCTTCACGTCTCTAACACCCGTGACTCTGTCCTGGTGATTTGTTTACCTGTTTGTCCTCTGTTTTCCCTGCCAGCCTCACCTCGCTGAGGGAAGGGACGCTGTCTGTCCCAGAGTGTGGGTGACACTCAGCAAATGCCCCCCCAACAGCAGACACTTTGGGAGCTGGCGTCTTGGCCCCATGGCCCGTGTAATTTCAGCATAGCTGCAGCTGCCTGTTCCCAGGGAGACTGAGGCCTCCTATGTGCTTCTGGAGGGACTGGAGGTGAGGGACAATATCCCTCCATGACCTGATGGATAAGTGTCCGTCATTTGTCCTTGACAGTGAGCATTCTGGGGTGTGTCCTTCAAGATCCTTCCTGGGTGGGCTCCTGGATAACCACCATCACTCAGCCCTGGTCTTGGGGAACCCATGACTGGAGTTTCTGAGGTCCAGGAACGGAAAATACATATCGTGAAGCTCTCCCACCTCCTTGCTCCAGATTCTGCCTTTTTTTTTTTTTTTTTTCCTGGCTGCGCAGTGCAGCTTATGCTATTAGTTCCCCGAACAGGGATCGAACCCAGGCCCTCGGCAGTGAGAGCGTGGAGCCCTAACCACTGGACTGCCAGGGAAGTCCCCAGATTCTGCTATTTAAAAAAAAAAAAAATTCTAAATCAAGATAGATTTAAAACATTCATTTAGGGCTTCCCTGGTGGCACAGTGGTTGACAGTCCGCCTGCCGATGCAGGGGACACGGGTTCATGCTCCAGTCTGGGAAGATCCCACATGCCACGGAGCGGCTGGGCCTGTGAGCCATGGCCGCTGAGCCTGCGCGTCTGGAGCCTGTGCTCCAGAACGGGAGAGGCCACAACAGTGAGAGGCCCGCGTACCGCAAAACAAACAAACAAACAAAAAAACATTCATTTAATAAATGAGCCTATGGACGCCACAGAGACTGAATTAGTCACATCACTGGATTCCACTGCTCCATCTGCCTCTGTGGTTTACTGAGGATCTAAGCTTAAACTTTGTTACGACTTGAATGCTTATGCATTGTTTTAATATTCTCACTACTACTGACTATCCATAGATGTTATTATACCTGCAATTCTTCATTGCTCCATTTGTTATTCAAATAAGTGAAAGCTATTTTCCATCAAATTTCCACTGAAATGGGTTACTAATAAATTTAAGAAAAATATGAACAAAAATAGGTACACCAAAGTAAAATAAATAAGTTTTTATTTAAAAAAATCTAAAAATAAGGTAGTAATTGAAATCTGCATGGAGATGACAAAGACACAGGAATGAGGGTTGGAAGAAAGGTGTAAAGGGACACAAACTCCAGGGCACCCGTGGTACTGTTCATCCAGTACGCTGGGATTCCGGGATCTCGGAGTTCTGGGACGTGGAGATTTGGGCATTTCAGGATGTCAGGATTCTGAGATTTTCAGGATTTGCTGCTTTATTTTCCTTCAGGGAGGGAAAGCATCTACGGAGGGAGGTGGGCGCCTCTCCCCTGAGGAATGTCTAGGTCCCTGCTGGCCTGGGGCCAATTTTGTTCCCTCCTCTTCTCCCAAGACCCTGCTGACTTCTTTGGCCAGCAGGACCCAAGTCTGTCATGGACACAATCATTGTCCCCCTTGTCCAGAAGGGGACACTGAGGCACTGTATGGCTGGGTTACACGCAGGCAAATGTCAAAGCCAGGATGCAGACTCCTGGTCTCCATCTCTCCCACCCAAGACATTTCTTTCTTTTCTTTTCTTTTTTTGGCCGCATGGCTTGTTTGATCCCACAGTTTGACCAGGGATCGAACTGGGCCCTTGGCAGTGAAAATGCCGAGTCCTAACCACTGGACCACCAGGGAAGTCCCTCACCTGAGCCATTTCTAACAGTCATCCAACCAGGGCCCTCTCCTGCTCTACAACCTGCCAGGGCTCCTCACTGCCCACTGCCCACAGAGTCATGGCCCCGGGGCCAGGGTCTCGAGGCCCACACCCTCCTTGCCTTGGTACCCACAGTCCCCCCTCTGCCTGTTGCTCACTCTGAAGGCTGAGCTCTGGCCCTCTCAGCCTTGGACTGTGTGAAGTTTCAGCTGGTCCCCTCAGTGGGCACGTCCAAGGGGCCATGGGGAGGCCAGCTGGCAGTGTCTTCAGCCCTCCCAGCTGTGGCCTCTTGTCCTGGTTCTGGTCCAGCCTCTGAGTGCTGCAGTGCCCATTTTACAGATGGGGAAACTGAGGCTCCACAAATGCAGCAGGCCTGCCCGGCAGGCACAAATCACAACAATGACAACAATAATCTCTCACTGCAGGGTTGTTGTGAGAATCTGTCAGTTGTTCATTCATTCACTCGTGCCCCCAGGTGCACCTCTCTGTTCCCTGGGTGACCTGGAGCCCCAGCTGGTGAGTTCAGATGGAGTGGAGACAGAGCTGGACACAGACATTTCCAACTCCCTGGAGGTCAGGGTGGGGTCAGAGAGAGAGATCCAGGGATGGGGCAGGGGGTCAGAGAGGGACTGAGGGCCGGGCCTGGGGGAGGGCTTGAAGGATGAGAAAGTGGGTATTTTCTGAGTGAAGAGGGAAGGGAATTCCTGGCAGAGGGACCAGAGCTTGCAAAGGCTCAGAGGTGTGAAAGGGCATCCTTTCCTTAGAAATCCTGCCCGGCTGCAGCGAGAAGGGGAGGCTCAGACTGAGGCCAAGGTTCCAGGGTCCACTGAGGACTCTGTGCTCTTGCAGGAGGGCACAGGGGTGGGGGCTCAAGTAGGGGAGGGCTGGGGCCCTGATCTGCCTCCCAGATTTGTTTATTTTTTTTCTTATTTTTAAAATTAATTTTTAGTGGAGTATAGTTGCTTTACAATTGTTGAAAATTTCTGCGCCTCCCAGATGTATAACTCAACACTGGGTGCAAGTGGGAGCGAGAAGCCCCACTGAGAATGGGGGATTAATTGAGCACCTACTCTGTACCAGCCTTTGTCCTCATGCTCAGAGGTGCCAGCACACCAAGGCTGGAGTTGGCTCGCATCACATCCTGACAGCAGGGCTAGCCTCCCAGGCCAGCCTGAGGCTTCTACTGTGCGACACAGGAGGGCCTCCCATGCCTTTGTGCACAGCTGGAACAGCTGAATCTCGCAGGGCTGGGAGCCGGGTCTCAGTGGCCGGGTGGTATGTGGCAGGCCAGTGCTGGTTCCCTTCCAGACTCACCGCTGGTCCACGTCTTGGGGTCTCGCCGGCGCCCGCGGAAACTCCCGGCAGCTCTCACAGTGCGCGAGGCGGGTGGCCAGGGCATTAAAGTTAACTTCCTCTTAAACAGACTTAATTAGTGTTCTCCAGTCCCACATAAATTAATCGTGGCCGGCCACGGAGGCTGGAGCGCCCGATCGATGGGCAGCTGGACGGCAGCGAGGATTTCTCCAGCTCATCCGTCACGTTGCTCTGGATGATAACGGCTTACGGCTTTATCTTTTCCAACCAGGCCCGGCGGCCAGAGGAGTCTGGGCAGGGGCAGTCCCTCTCTGGGCCTCAGTTTCCACATCTGTGAAGTGGGGCGTTGCTCAGATTGGCAAGGAGGTTGGCAAGGAACCTGCTGAGGAAGGAGTAAAGTAATAACGTAACAATCCCCCAGCGGGTCATGGGACCAGCCTGGAGCTAAGTATTACTTAATTTTTTATTTTATTTTATTTTATTATTTTATTTTTTGACCGCACCGCTCAGCATGCGGGATCTTAGTTCCCCAACCAGGGATGGAACCCTGTGCCCCCTGCAGTGGAAGCGCAGAGTCTTAACGACTGAACTGCCAGGGAAGTCCCAAAGTACCACTTCATTTAATCCTGGCAAAGGGCTACAAAGCACCCGTTTCTGAATGTGTCAGCTGGGGGCAGAAGAGGTCATGTGAACCGGGCATCGAGCTCCAGGATGTAGTTTAACCACATCCCAAGGCGTCTCCTGCTCTGAGGGCTGGGACTTTGGGGGTGGTCACTATGGCATTGATTGTGCACCTGCTGTATCAGGGCAGGAGCCAGGGGAGGTGGAGAATCCCCCAGGAGACCCTGCACCCCAAACTCTGCCAAGGAAGAGGGCACCCCAAGTCTTCAGGAGTCAGTGGGCTTGAACTGGGGGGGATCCTAGGGCGTGAAGGGTGCAGGCAGCTCCCAGGACACCCCTCCAGACAAGCCCAGCCTGGCAGACCTTTGCCCTCCCAAGGGCAACGGGCCAGGCAGGGGTCTTCAGGAGCCCTCCAAGTGAGGACTGAGACCCCACATTCCTGCATGTTTACACAAAGATATTGTGAATACCTCCTAAGCACTAACCCCCGGTCTGGGCACTGGGATCACTGCAGTGAGGACATCGGAAGTGACCTTGTTCTGTGGTAGAGACAAACAAATGAAGGTCGAATTAGGAAACTGTGAAAGATTCAGGGAGGACTTCCTGGAGGTGGGGGCATTGGGCTGAGACCTAGAGAAGGAAGGGCTGAGGGGGAGGGGTGGCCGGGGGCAAATCGATGCCATCAGGAAGGGGTGGAGAGTGGGGGAGGTATGAAGGGGCTCCCGAAAGCCCCCAAACCTGGAACCATTCTGGAGTCGTGGGGAGGGAAGCGGGATGGGGCATTTGGTCAGGAGCAGAGCTCTGGAGGGGCGGCTTGCGTGGGGGTGGTGGCCAACCCGCTGAATTTACCTGTGGGCGTGGTCGATATGGGGCGTGGCCTGGGCCTAGGTGAGTCAGGCAAGGTCTCCCCTCTTTGAGGGCAGGGCTCAGGTAGCAAATATTCTCCCACCCGGGAAGAATTTGGATTAAATTGAGACCAGAGAGGTCTCTGTCTCAAGGTCCCGGAGGCTGGTGGCAGACAGAACTGGACACGGACTGCTTCCAGGGCTGTGGGGCAGAGTGGGGTGCGAGGGAGGGATGGGGGTGGGGGGTGGAGCCTAAGAGGTATTGGAGGCTCTGCTTGGGGGGCAGGGAAGTCTCCCCAAGGAGAGGACTTTGAGTAAGGAGAAGGAGCTGCCTAGGTAAAAAGAAGACCCGGATCAGATCTGCATGTGCAAAGGCCCTGAGGCAGGCAGAGTGAGGGATGGGGAGTGGAAGAGCCTCAAACCCCGGGTTGGAAAAGTGGGTGGGGTGGTCGGGGATGTGGATTTTACTGAGAAGGGAGGGAGCCATGGGGGGCTTCCAGAAGGTGGGGGGCAGGCAACAATGCAATTGTCTTTTGGAAATCCCTTCTGGTTCCCCATGGAGGCTGTCCCAGGCAGGAGGAAAGGAAGGAGGAGGTGGGGGATCAAGATCCAGGCAGGAAACCAGGGGCATCATGGAGGGGGGGTGCAGAGGTGGAGAGAAGTGGCCAGATTCAGATTCAATTTTTTTTTTCTTTTGGCCTTGCTGCCAGGCATGTGGGATCTTAGTTCCCTGATCAGGGATTGAACAGGCACCCCCTGTATTGGAAGCTCGGAGTCTTAACCACTGGACCACCAGAGAAGTCCCTAGGGTCCAATTTTGAGGGGAGGGTGTTGGAAAAGCAGGGAGGACCCCTCCATCGACCTGGGGAGAGGCACAGGTGGTAATGTGTCCCCACCCCCACCTTCATAGCTGCCTGAACCCAGACAGAAGGCTTCGATCCTGATGGCTCGGGGCTGCCTGGAATTATTATTCATAAACATATTTCAGGCCCAGCCACTGAGCTGGAATCCCAGCCCTGCATGTGTGCCGGCAGCATCTGGCTGCTGTTGTGAGCTCGGCCAGGTCTGGAAGCAAACTGCTCCTGACCCAGCATCAAACAGCCACCCAGGTGGGCAGCTCCCCAACCTGGCTAGCCTCAGTTTACCCATCTGTGCAGTGGGGCTTCCTGTGGATGGAAAAGAGGTTGCTAATAGGGGTCTGCAGGCAGGGGCAGCTGTGTGTGATCCCTCTAAGAGCTCTGCCATGGGGAGACGGTACACAAACTCCCCAGCCTGAGGGGTCAGGGCAGGGAGCCTCCTCCAGGCTTCAGATTCCCCATCTGGGTCTGGTTGAGTGCCAGGCAAACAATAACAACAACAACAACAACAACAACAATCATATCTGCCCAGGGCGGCTGAGAGGGGCTTCCCAGGGCTTTACTTGGGCCAACTGACCTTCCTCTCTGGACCTGGCGGGAAGGATGCTGGTGGTTAGGGAAAAACGACGACTTTGGAAAATGATGGTCAGGGAGCGGCTGAGTGGGATCCTGTGCAGACTTGCCAGAGCAGCCAGTCCCACTGGCCCACTGGGGGCCTTGGGCCAGCCACTGGGCTCTCTGATTCTCAGTTTCCCCATCTGTAAAATGGGGGTGGTTTGTGCCTTGAGGAAGTCTTCTGATCTTGGAGCCGCAGACTGGGTGCCAGCGATGAGGTTACCCATGTAAAATGAGCTCCACCCTCATTAGAACTTCACCTCCTGCAGGGGAGGCTGGGCCCCCTGCCCCAGGTGTGTCCCCAGAGCCTGGATGTGTGGAAGGCAGACAGGCAGGCAGGGAGGGGTGAGGAGGGAGGGGCTGCCTCTTCCCCTTAGGGGCCCCGGCGTCTCTCTAAACTCCCGGGAACAGCCTGCAGTAGGTCTGCGTGTCTTTGAGCTTCAGTTTTCCCAGCTCTGAAATGGCTGCACCGACTGGCATGCCCTTGTCTGAGCCCACCCTCCCCTCTCCGACCGCTTCCACCCCTGAGGGACAGGGAGCTCACGCCCTCCCCAGAGCCCACAGGTGGTAGTTTGATGTGCATCAGGCTGGGGCCCGGGGATGGGTCTGGAGGAGGTAGTTCTGCGAAGAGATGGAGACAGTTCTGAGAAACCCCGAGACCCGGCGGGACTGCTTCTCCTTCTCAGAAACGCTCCCCCCGCCCGCAGGAAGACGGCTGAGCCAGAGACGTGGCATCCGCGGGCAGGGGGCTTGGACCACCGCAGACACCAGCCCCTGACAGTACCCCTGCCTCCAGTCCCCTTCCCATCTTCCCCCTCCAGCCACAGCCCCCCACCCAGGCCATTGTCTCCCACCTCCTGCCTGTCCCCTGGGGGCCCCCATCCTTCCCCTCCAGGCCCTGGGCCCACCAGGCCTGTCCCCCATGTCCCTCCTGGTTCTGAGCTGACGGCCTCCCCGCCCTGCCCTGACCGGGGTCCACTTGCGGCTTTGGGCTGACAACCTCTTGAGCCCAGAATTCACACCCACTCAGCACAGATTTGGGGGCTGCTTTGGCCCTGCCTGCCCACTGTCCCCTCCCCACACTGGGGAAGGGGTGACACGCTGACCTGCAGCCTCTCCTCCCCGACGGCTCCCCGGCCGCCCTGGCCCAAGGTCATGCTGGACACAAGGAGCCCTCCACAGTGGGACATCTCTGGGTCCCCTCGCTCAGGAAGCAGACTCAGCCCGGGGCACCCCCAGGGTGTCGTGGTTGGCAGCGCTGGGGTGGTGGGGCCACCCTGACGTCAGGCTGGGAACGGCTGCCACACGCTCCAGGCTGACCAGCCGCTCATTGTGCGCGGCTGGGGTCCCACCCCAGGCCTCCCAGGAGGCGAGATGCTGGTCCTTGACCAAGTGCCCCCACCTGAGTCCTTACATGGCCCAGGTCACCCCCGTGTCCCAGAGGGAAGGTGGGGCTCTGGTGGACAGTAGCCGGGGTGTTGAGATGCAGGGAGGCCCCCAGCCCCAGTGCTGGGGAGGAGACACTGAGGAGAAAAGGAGGAACATCCCCTCATCTGGCTGCACCCAGAGCGGAGCCTCACCCCCCCAGTCTCCCCACCCCACCCCTGCCTGAAAACCAGGCAGTTCTCCCAGGAGCTGGAGCCTGGTGGGTGGGAGTTGGAGGGGTCGAAGCCCCCAGCCTCCAGTTTCTGCTACAAATATCAAAGGTTTCACATCCATCAGAATGGCTTTAGGGGCTTCCCTGGTGGCGCAGTGGTTGGGAGTCCGCCTGCCGATGCAGGGGACACGGGTTCGTGCCCCGGTCCGGGAAGATCCCACATGCTGCGGAGCGGCTAGGCCCATGAGCCATGGCCGCTGAGCCTGCGCCTCCAGAGCCTGTGCTCCGCAACGGGGGAGGCCACAACAGTGAGAGGCCTGCGTACCGCAAACGCAGACAGGAAAAAAAATGAGAAGTTTTGGAGATGGAGGAACTGGATTCCTAGGGCATCCTGGGAGGGGCTGTGAGGTGGGGCAGCTGCAGGGGCCTCTTCCCTGGATACCTCAGAAGTTACACGGTCGCCATGTGGCCTCGTGGTCCCACCCCCAGGGCAGCGATCAGCATGGGCAGCGGCAGCCTCAGGTTGCAACCCTGGATTTTTAAAAATAGAGGTAAAATTGACTTCATGTAAAGCTAACTATTTTACAGTGAACAGTTCAGCGATTTTCAGCACATTTCACAACTGTGAGCAAACATCACCTCTAGTTCCAGCACCCCAAAAGAAGGCCCGTCCCCATCAGCAGTCCCCCTATCCCCCTCCCCAGCCCCTGATAACCAGGAACCCACTCTCTGCCTGTTCTGGATGTTTCCCATCCATGGAATCACACACTGTGTGTCCTGTGTCTGGCTTCTCTCACTAAGCATCGTGTTCTCAGGGTCCATACACGTTGTAGCGAGTGTCAGGGCTTCACCCCTTTTCATGGCTGAGTGATGCTCCACCATACAGATGGACCACATTGTGTTTATCCATCATCTGTTGATGGACATTTGGGTTGCTTCCACCTTTAGGCTGTTTTGAATCACGTTGTTGTGAACATGGGTGTGCAAATGTCTATTTGAGTCCCTGCTTTCAATTCTTCTGGGTGTATACATGGGAGTGGAATTGCTGGGTCATGTGATAATTCTATGTTTATCCTTTTGAGGAGCCACCGAACTGTTTTCCACAGAGGCTGCCCCATTACACTCCTGAACGTGCACCTGAGAAAGTGGGGGTGTGAAACCAAGGGTTTGAGGAGGTGGACGCTCAGCCCAGCTCAGCCAGACCATCGTTCAGACCACCCGCTCCCCCCTTCTCCTCGGTTTCCCTGTCTGAGTGGTTGGCAGATGGGGTCAGACCGGGGCTTTAAATCTTTGCACGTAGTGGCAGAACCGCTTTTTTCAAAGAATCAATTTGCAGAAGACTAACGGTTCGGACGGATGAAACAGGGTTCCTCCGCAGCAGGGAGGCAGGGGCATGCAGGTTGGGGGTGTATGAGTTTCCTGTTGCTGCTGTAACAAACTCCACAAACTTAGAGCTTTAAACCACAAATGTTCATTCTCTCTCAGTCCTCAAGTTCAGAACTTGGACGTGGGTCTCATGGGGCTAAATCCACGCGTGGGCAGGGCTGGTTCTTCCGGAGGCTCCAGGGCAGCATCGGTTCCCGCCTTTTCCAGCTTCTAGAGGAGCCGCATCCCTGGCTCGTGGCCCCTCCTACATCCTCACAGCCAGCAGCGCAGCATCTCCATCTCTCTCCGCCTCTGACCCTCCCCCTTCCTCTTATAAGGACCTTGTGATGACACTGGGCCCCCCCAGGGAATCCAGGATCACCCCCATCTCAGGGACCTCAACTTAATCCCACCTGCAAAGTCCCCTCTGCCTCATGAGGTGACACATCCTCAGGGCCCAGGGATTAGGGATGGATGTCTTTGGGGGCCACTATTCAGATCATCACAGAGGACACCCCCCCCAAGTCAACCCCCCTTATCCCAATTCTACCTTGCAGCCGGGACACCATTCATAGCCTCTGAGGCTGCGGAAACTGTTTGTGCCCCTGGGATTAGATGATCTCCAACTTCCATCACTCACGCAACAAGCATTTATTGAGCACCTGCTGTGTACCAGGCCTCTCTAGCGGGGCTGGCTTTGCAGGCGGGCGACCTATGTAGTCGCCGAGGGTTCTACACTTGGTTTAACACTCTGCTGCCGCCCTCTTGAGACTCTTGATCATTTGATCTCTGACCTTGTGTTTGGTAAGTGACGGCCACTGGGACCACAGAGCAGGATGTGAGCTCAGGACCCACGCACGAAATGCGAGCCCCCACGTTCCTGCTGCCCTATTTGCACCACCAGCGTCCACAGCATCGGCAGAATGTTCACATGTCCAGAAGTGAAATGAAAACACCCAGGTTTGGGGCTGTGTTTCATCTGTTCTGATGAGAACAAAACACTTATGCAGGCACAGGCTACAAAATCCAAACTGTGTTTTTGGTGATGCTGCGCATACGAGGTACGCGATCTTGTATCTGTTTGCATGCACGACCTGAATTGCACAAAACAGGTGGTAATGTTCCTGCTGATCATTCAAACTTTTCATTTTTCTTTACTTAGAAAGACACGGAACCGCAAGTGTTAAGAAACCATGACAAGTGGAGAGACACACACTGAGGGAGAAAGGAAAAAGCTTTGTATTTTAGCACCCTGAATGACGCATCATTTCTTGCTCTCCAAACAGACGGTCCTGCACTTTCATTTTGCAGCAAAGCCCCACCCATTATGCCTCGGTTCCTGCATCCTGGGGCCTGGAGACAGCTGTGAATAGACATGCATTCTAGTGGGAGAGACACTCAAGGAATAAATGAATATTTTGAATGTAAGGTAGACAAGATGGTGGGTGATATGAGCTGTGGAGGAAATTAGGAGATTGGGGAGGAAAAGGGAAGCTGTGGTTATGTATTTGTTCTGTCTATGAAACACCTACTGTGTGTTGGTGGTGATGGTAATTGATTTCAAGTTGTCTGCATAAAAGAGGGGCCCGATTCCTTCTCCCAGCCCAGCTGCCCTGCAAGAGTCCCCATGGTGCCAAGCACACAGCCTTCTGTTTTCTCAGCAAGGGAGCGAAGGATTCCTCCTTGCTGCCTTTGACTGAAAAGCTCCAAGGAAGGACTTTTATTGGTCAGTGGGGGGGGTCACATGCCCATTTCTAGACCAATCAGCACAGCCAGGGGGAGGAGATAATACACAATTGGCTGGCTTGGGCACAGGGGAGGACTTTTATTGGTCAGTGGGGGTCACATGCCCATTTCTAGACCAATCAGCACAGCCAGGGGGAGGAGGTACTACACAATTGGCTGGCTTGGGTAAAGTACTCCCATGACCAAGACATGGTTTGGAAGAATCCCCGGGATTGGGAGGAGACAGGGCTGGACACAGATATTTTTAAGTCCAGGTGGCAAGGCTGGGGTGGGGGTGGAGCAGGGGAGAAGGTATGGTCAAAAGCCATGCTTGGGACCCAGGTGAGGAGTCACAGAGGAGGGGGCATTGGAGCTGGGGCTTTGAGGGATGAGTAGGAGTTTGCCTGGTGATAAAGGTGGATGACAGAGGAAACAGCATCAGTGAGAGAGAAAGCATGGCTATAAAAGGCAGCAGTGATGGCAGGCTAAGCCAAAGCCCTGAAGAGCCTTCCAAGCCAAGACAAGAGAGTGGGACCTTTGTCCCCCACCAATGAAGAGGCAGAGAAAAGGTTTAGCTCAGGGGAGGTATGCACCAGGTCTGAGAGTGAGAAAGAGCCCCCTGAGGTCAGTGTTGGGGGGTGGGCTAGATCAAGAGTTAGCAAACTATGGCCTGAGGGCCAAATGTGGCCCTTGGCCTGTTTTTATCAATAAAGCTTATTGACACACAGCTACGCCCACTCACTTCTACATCACTTACGGTGCCTTCACTACAAGGGCAGAGCTGAGCTGTCCTCACAAAGACCGTCCGGCCCAGAAAGCTGAACTTATTTACTCTCTGGCCCTTTGAAGCCTGGTCCAAAGGAGTGAGAGCAGAGGTGGAGGCCCAGGAGGAGTCGAGGCCATAGGGAGGCTGCAGAGGCAGCCCCTTCCAGGGAGACTCAGAACGCAGGATGGAGATTGTTGGAAGGACTGACTGTGGGGGCCGGACGAGGGCCAGTGGACAGCGTCTCTAGCTGGGAGATGGGTGGCTTGCAGGGCCATCACTGATGGGGACACGGAAGGGCCCTGAGGCCAGTGAAACTGGCCAAGTCGGGGGCCTGGGGCAATGGAGAGGGGCTGTCAGGAGAGGACTGCAGTGGCCCGTGGGCCTGGAACCTTCCACGGGGCCTGGTGGGCTTGGGCCAAGGCCCCCAGTGGGCCCCCAGGGCCCTGCTGGCTATCTTCAGAGTGGCCCCTGTGTTGCTGGAGGTCACCTGGTGACTCGGGACAGAAGAAGGTCCCACAGCCGGAAACCCCGAGGGTCCGGAACTGCACTGCAGGCAAGGCAGACATCAGGTATGGAAGCTTTCCTGGTGGCCACCCGGATGGTCCAGGGGGAGCTGCAGAGTCCAGAAAGTTTCCCCTATGAGAAGCCCGTGAGCCACTGTCTAGGGCTTGTCTGGAGTATGTGGAATCACTACAAGTGACCCGGGGAGAGTTGCCCACGCGGTGGGGGGCAAGGCTGGCCCGGGGGGCCGGGTGCAGCTCGGGCAGAGCTTCAGATCATGGCCAGAGGCATGGGGGCTTCATCCCACACAAAACAGGGACCGCTGGTCCTACAGAAAATGCCCATTGGCCCCGATGGTGCCCTGTACAGGCCCCCAGCTCGGGTGCTGAGCTGGCCCCGACGGCCCCCGCTGCCCCGGCCCCGAGCACCCCGCCTGGGCCCCTGCGGCCTCCCGCGCTGCCTGGGCCGCGCCTGGCACAGACCCTGGTGCTCCGAGGATCCCCGGAAGGATGGGCCGTGGGGAGGGCCCAGCGATCAATAGCTCCATCAACCGCAGTGGGGGCGGGTGGAAGCCAGGCCCGGGTGGCTGCCTGCTGTCCCCCACCCCACCCTCCAGGAAGGCGGATAAGACTCAGGGACCCTCTTGAGAGAAGCCGGGCACCCGCCTGCCACCGGGCACCCCTATCTGCCGCGGAAGGACCCAGTTCCTGAATTGCTCGGATGGGCCGCATCGCAGGCCTCTGCCGAAGCCGTTAATAGCCTGGGCCTAATGTTTTATTGTTGGTTTTAAAAGTGTAATTAGTTCAAGTGTAAACAGAAAAAACCTGCTTAATTAAGAATTTTTAAACAGGGGCATAAAAGCGCTGGCGGAAACACTGCGAACCCCTAACTGCTTTCATAAAATCGATCGGGAAGAGGCTCAGAGCGCAGGGCCGGGCGGGCGGGGCAGGGGCGCGTGGGGCTGCGGGCAAGCCTCCGGATGGATGCCGTTCACCGACCGGGCGCAGGCCCCAGGGACCTGCCGGTTTATGCTCGGGGTCTCGGGACCCGTGCCTAATGATTTTTACGCATTAATGAAGAAGAGAGTTGGCTAGGACGACGAGACTGTTTAAGAAGTACTTTTGGATGGCTTGGAGCTGAGTCCCGTGACCCCGGGGCTGCCTGGGTGGTGAGCACCCTACCCCCGCCAGGGAGGCCCTGGTTCTGACCCCTTCTTGGGCCGGTGGCCGGCCATCCTCTTGGTGTGGGCCACACACACAGTATCAGTTGACGGAAGCTCGGTGGTCACTGGGTCACCTCCTTGCCGATCGGGCTTGTCCCCTGCGTGTGTTAGACGCCCTCCCTCTGTGTCAAGTGCATGAACTTCCCGCTGGATGCTGGCAGTGCCTGCCTTCCACAGGGGTGGGGCAGTATCCACAGAGGCGCTCTGGGCTAGGTAGGAGCCAGAGCCCCCCAGAGAGATGGGCTGGACCCAGGTGCCGGGGAGGGGCGGGTGGGACTTTCACCCATCACCAGGAGGTCACGAAAGCCCCAAGTTGGGCCCCACCACTCGCAGACTCGGGGAGTTAGCCTGCTCCGAGCATCACGTTTAAGAAGCAGGAGAAAATTCCAGAGAGCCGTGTAGTTGATGGCACCGTGCCGGTGTAGACTGGAGCCTGTGGATGGAGGGTCCCGGGGCTTGGGGAACAAGTGAGGCGGGGCGCAGAGCGTGGGCTGTGGTCTGGCCCCAGCGCCCTCGTCTGTGAAGGGGTCCCATCCTCCTTCACCCTCTCTCCAACAGCCAGTTTCTGAGAACGCGAATATGCGGCGTTTCCAAAGTGGTTGGCAGGTCCACGTTGGGGTCTGGAACCCACTTTCGGTCTCAGAGCCTCTGGGGCTGAGAGGGGTTGGTGGTCTTCTTCACCTCCGTCCCCTGAAACCCTCCTCGGGTCCACTCAGCACTGCTCCCCAGGAATGGAGACTGGGCACAGGAGCCAGCCTGGGCCGAGGTCCTTGCTTGCCAGTAGCTGCAGTAGGATTCTGGTGTTACTGTCGCTGCATCCCACGTGGCCAGAACGCTGCCCCACTGGACCGGCGTGGACACCTGGGCTGGCCCAACCCATGCGACCCGGGGTCAGATCTGGTTGTGCCTGGCTCCAAGGCCTGAGCTTGGATCCACTGAGCCACATGGAGACCACTGGGGAGGGCCCAGAAGGAGGAGACTCTCCCTTTCCAGAACAAAGAGGCTATCTGCAGGAGGTCCTGGGTCCCTGTGTCCCTGGAATCTGGGCAGGAAGGGGTCCTATGGACACCCCTCAGGGGATCAGAGAGGCTGAGATGGCCACCTGAGGCAGCCCAGTGGCTCGGGGTAGGGGGACCATGGATCTTGGGGTCCTTTCTTCCTACGGGACAGACAAAGTGGATCCCCTTTGGCCCTCTGCCCACCTGCCCACTGGTATTTGGGGTGTCTGGGCTGAGCCCCTCAGTCTAGGGGGTGCTCCCTGTGCATCATAATGAAACTGATATATGGGGGGAGGCCCGGGGCTGGCATGCAGGCTGCCCCCCGGAGCCCCACCTGCTCCCAGCCGCAGCCACGAAGGCAGATCAATAACCGGAGAGGCAGACAGACTGGGGATTTCTCTCTTCTAATTGGGAGGTGCTGGTGGGGGGAGAGGCGGGCTGGGGTCAGATGTGCAGGCACGACTGGCACCTCTGTGGCCAGACATCAGGGTCTCGGGCCCTGCTCTGCAGCTCTCATGTTTGTGGGTCTCTCTCTCTGTCTGTCTCCATGTCTCTGTGTTTCTTTGTCTTCTGTGTCTTTGCATCTCTTTATCTCTCCTTTCTTGTTGGCCTCTGCTTCTCCAGTAAGCCTTTGTGGGTCTCTGTCTCTCTTTTTTTTTTTTTTTTTTTTTTTTTTTTTGCGGTATGCGGGCCTCTCACTGTTGTGGCCTCCCCCGTCGCGGAGCACAGGCTCCGGACGCGCAGGCTCCGGACGTGCAGGCTCAGCGGCCATGGCTCACGGGCCCAGCCGCTCCGCGGCATATGGGATCCTCCCAGACCGGGGCACGAACCCGTATCCCCTGCATCGGCAGGCGGACTCTCAACCACTTGCGCCACCAGGGAGGCCCTCTGTCTCTCTTTTAATCTCCATTTCTCTGTCTCTCTCTGTCTCTATCCCTCTCAGTGTCTCTCTGTCTCTCCCTCTGTCCCTGTCTCTCTCTGTCTCTCAGAGACCTCTCTCTCAAAGTCTGTACCTCTCTCTCTCTCTCTCCCTCTCAGAATCCAAACTAGGACCTGAGATCTCCCCCACAAAGCACCCCCAGGAGCCCCCAGCCCAGGATGGGACCACGTCAGCCTCACCTCCCTGTGGACCTGGGGCCCCCACCCAGGCCCTGGTTGAATGTCCTTTGTCAGCAGAGTGTTCAAGTTTGAACAAGTTTCCATCACAAAAGCCATGAGATTTCCATGGGAAAATCCTATGCTGGCCACTGGGCTGCCACAGCTGCCCTGGTCTGCATTCCTGGGGGGGTCCCAACCCCCTGGCCCTGCCTGCTGCAGGGCTGGCACACCATGCCTTATCGGTTTGGACCCTTGCCATCTGCGAGGTGGGGTCTGTGCTACAGATGAGCAGACCCAGCGACTCCCTATCCTTTCCCCACCCCGTGTTTGAATCTTCCTCTGAGGGCAGACCCTGGCTGACTCCTCAACCCCTTGGAGTCTCAGGGCTCTCGTCTGCAAAGTGGGGGTGAGTTTCAGAAAACAACTCCAGTTCCCTGAGATAAGCAGGGCTCCCTTAGCAGGCAGATGCTTGTGGGTATGAGAAACAGGAAACTGGATTTCAGTGGCACCAATAATAGAACGGTGGAATGGACCTATGAGCGGAAGGCCAAAGGTAGCAGCTGCAGGTAAGGCTTGATCCAGCGGCACAGCCTGGTCACCAGAACCCCAAGATGATGGCTAGCAGCCTCTTCCCTCCTTTGAGCTCAGTGAGAGAGAGACAGAGAAAGAAAGAAGGAGAGAGAAGGAGAGGGAGAGAGGCACATCCCTCATTGTCCCCAAGCAGTTCAAGGCCTGAGGTTTGCTCTGATTGGATCACCTAAGTCACAAGACCACCCTGACTTAATCCCCGAAGCCCCGGGCTGAGCCTCTCTGATTGGCTCTACCTCTGGCACGTAATTTTCTTGGGGATGGAAATCGGGGGCCGCTGGGAAGGGAGAGGGAGTTATGGATGTCAGCAGCCAATACCTGTGCATGGGGTGCCTCCTTCCTAAGGGAGAGGGTGGGGGAGTCAAGGAAGGGGCAGCGATGCTTGTGCAGCTGGGGCTGACCAAGCCTGCAGGCCCTACCCACCGGTGGTCAACCCCAACTTCTTTCCATCCCCAGCTCCTATGCCTTCTCCTCCAGGCAGCCCTTCTTGACTGCTCCTCCCCATGAATTTCCCAGGTTGAAATCCTCCTTCTGGCCTGGCCTGGGCCACACAAGGGCTGCACTTATCCAACTCTGTCCCTGCCCCTTAGGCTATGGGTCTCAAGGCCTCTCTGCCCCTCCCCCCTACCATTGTCTCCATGTCATTCAAATAAATCCTGTGTCCCTCTGCCCTGGCTGTGACCTGGGGTATGCCCCACCCCCAGCCTCCCAGCCTCAGTTTCTCCTCCTATAAAAGTATCTTGATCTGGGGAGTGCTCTCAGCCAGCATCTCAGCCAGAGGGAAAAAAACACAGGAGGCTGGATGAGATTCCAATTTCCTAGAAGCAGCAAATACGTTTCTAGTGCAAGTGCAAGTTTTAGCACTTCCTCCTGTCTGCACGTCTGTCCCAGCTGCGGGTGAACACAGGGGCTTTGAAGCCTAGCTCCCCACTCACTGGGGCGGGGGCGGGGCTTATGTGGATGGGGGCTGGACACCCACAGGCGCCACCAGTATGAGGACAAGGACTAGCACCCGCACCCGCGCTCGGGACCCACTTGCACTAGTCATTATTTTGCTGAACTCACGTGTAACTGGGCCTTTATCGGGCGACTCTGGGGGTAGGAGGAGGCAGGCTCTGCTCTGGAGCCTGTGGGAGCGCCTCTCACGGCCTAGGGCCTGGCTGACTTCCCGAACTCTCCCCCACGCCCCGCCCCCAATGGAGCATTTATTAAGCACCTACTGTGGGATCTAGACACACACCCCCGGAGGTGGGGGCAGGGTCAGGGGGCGCCTGGGGTCACACAGAGGCCCCCAAAGGAGCTCCCCGGGGAGTGTGCAGCCAGACCTCCGGGAACCTCCACCCGGGCCAGGCCGCGCATCTCTCCCAAGGCTGGAGTGTGCGGATCGATGGCTTCTCGGTGTTTCCAGGAGCCGCGAGCAGCCCAGATCCAAGCGGGAGGGGCGCAAGGGGCTGGGATAGGGGAATGGACGGCGCGGGTGCGCATGTGCCTGTGTGCCCGCAGACATATGCCTGTCTGCCTGTGCACCTGTGCACACAGCCGTGTGGGAGCGATGCTCTGCATCAGTATCTCTGTGTGCCCGCCAGTGGCCTGTGTAGATGTCCGGGCAGCGTGTGCCCCAATGTGGACGTCGGTGTTGTCTGTGTGGATGTGTGTGGACGTGTGTGAATATTTGTGTGTGTGGTGGACCCTCTGGCCTTGTCTTTTGTGCCTGGCGGCCTGGCCATGTTGGAGAGGTCACCCTGGGCCATTGGTGGTGCCGCCAGGACAGCAGGGACGCTCAGGAAGCCAGAGTCAAAGGGGTTGAGGGTGCCAGGCAGCTGGCTCTCCCAAGGCTCCCCGGCTGGGCTGCCCACGTGTGGCTATCAGGCTGGTGGTCCCAGGTGTCCACCTTCTCTTCCCAACTGGACAGAACGGGGCAAGACCACCCAGGCCTCTGGGTGGACACTTGGCCAGCAGCCCTCCAAAGCCATTTCATAAACTCCCAGTATGGGAGGGGCGGTGGGCTGGGGAAATCCAGAGACAGAGAGACAGAAACAGAGAGAGAAGGGGCAGTGGGTGGAGGATAGAAAAGAACCTAGAGACACAGCAGCAGCTCACACTGTCTCTGTTTCTGTCTGTCTCCCTCCCTCCCTCCCTGTGTGTCTGTCTGTCTCTGTCAGTTTTGACTCCACCAGGCCAGCAGGATAACACATCCTTACATAGAAACAGGAATAAATAAAGAAGCCCCCCAGCAGCATGCATTCCTGGGGTGGTCTGAAGGACAGAGCTTTTTCCCTGCCTCAGAAGCCCTGGCCTGCGTAAAGGCCAGCAGAGTTGGGGGGTCAATCTTTCCACAGCTGGAGGAGGCCCCACATGTGCCCTAGCCAGCAGTTCCTGCCTACCGACACCCTTCTGGTCACAGCAGCTGGACAGACTGAAATGCCAGCTTGATGGTACCACTCTCCTGTTAAGACACTCGCTGGCTCCCTATTTCTCTTGAGATCAAATCAGACTCCTCACGGTGGCCACGTCAGAGGTGGGTCCTGCTGTCCATCCCCCTTTTAGAGAGATAAACACTGAGGCTTGGAATGGAAAAAGGACTCACCCAATGCCTGAGTTCTGGCTCAGCTCAGAGAGTAACAGAAGCACGGGTCAGGCCTGAAATGGTAGGAGAGGGAGGTCAGATGTGACACAGGAGACCAAAGTGGGGCAGGACCTGCTAAGTGTCTCCAGGCACACAAACTCAGGGCCCACCATATCCCAACGTGAACACACAGGCACCTTTATTCAAAGGAGAGAGGCTCACTCAGGTCCTAGTGACTCTTAGGCTACAAACAAACATGACAAAGTTCAAGTTCTTGTTTCTAGGCTGCAAGTTCAAGGGGAGAGAGACCTGCATGTGCTGAGAAGTGACAGTGAGGGGAGAGGCAAACAGTGTAGACCCAAAGTCAACAAATTATGTTCCATGCTTGGGGGCTACTTAATGGATAGACCAAAAACACTACAAACCCCAGCCATCGCTGCATCCCAGAAAACCGATCTTCATCTGGATCCCAATTTGCCCAGAAAAGTCACAATCCATTCCTCAGCTCTGTTTAAATAGAAGATCAAATCTGTGATATAGTTTTTCTTTCCTTTCCTTTCCTTCTTTCCTTCTCTCCCCCTCCCCCCTCTCTCTCCCTCCCTCCCTCCCTCCCTCCCTCCCTCCCCCCCTTCCTTTTTGTTTTTTTTCTTTTTTGGCTGCGTTGTGTGGCTTGCGGGGTTTCAGTTCCAGACCAGGGATTGAACCTGGGTCTTGGCAGTGAAAGTGCCGAATCCTAACCACTAGACCACCAGGGAACTCCCTGTGATATAGTTTCATATATTAAAATAATGTGAGCTTTATTCAGATTACAAAAGTAATTTGTTAACCTTATAGACATTTTTAAAATTCTGATAAAAGCAGAGAAAATAAAAGAAAAATTACCCAGTCCATCTGTCATAGGTTGAATATAGCATCCCCCCAAAATTCATGTCCACTGGAACCTCGGAATGGGGCCTTCTTTGGAAATAGGGTCTTTGCAGATGTAATGAGTTAAGGGTCTTGAGATGTGAAATCATTCTGGATTTAGGGTGGAAGGAAAAGACAGAGAAACACACAAGGAATAAGGTGATATGAAGGAGGAGGCGGAGATTGGAGTGATGTGGCCACAACCCAAGGATTGCCAGCAACGCCAGAAGCTGGGGAGAGAAGCCTGGGATGGTTTTTCCTGTGGAACCTTCAAAAGGAACGAGCCCGCTGACACCTGGATTTCAGACGTCTGGCCTCCAGAGCCAGGAGAGAATAAATTCTGTTGCTTTAAACCACCCACTTTGTGCTACTTAGTTTCAGGCGCCCCAGAACACTAGATCACTGTCCTACTATTGCAATATCTGCTCTGAAACATTTGTGTGTGGCCTTTCACTCTTTTTCCTATTCACGGGAATCCTTTCTTTCTGTCTGTAGGTTTATCCAAAACACTCCACTCTTGTCAATTTACAAGAGTATAATGTGAACATTTTCCCAAATAAATACTCAGCAGTCTTCACTTTCAATACCCAGACACAGATATGTCATCGTTTATTGAACAAATTGTCTTCTTTTGGACACTTAGGTCGTTTCCAATTTCTTTCTGTTGGAGACAGAACAGCCAAGAGCATCCCTGAATATGGGCACTTGGACACTCCGTGGAGTTTCCTTCAGGACAACCTCAGCGTCAAGGAGTTACTTGTCAGAGACCATGAGACAAATATTAAGGCTTTGATGATACACTTTCTCAAATTACCTCCAAAGCACCTTTACAAAATGCACATCCTTTAGTTGTGTATCAGCATGTACATCTGCCATCATCCATGCCAGCCAGGGGAGTTGGCATTTTTTAACCTTTGAAGCATCGAGGTATACAATCCAGCAATTCCACTTCTAGATATGCACCCAAAAGAATTGGAAAGAGGTGTTGAAACAAGTACACGTGCACAAATATTCACAACAGCATGATTCACAGCCGCCATAGGTGGAAACAACCCAAGTGTCCACTGATGGATGGTGGATAAACACAATGTGGTCCATCCATACACTGGAATATGATTCAGCCTTAAAAAAGAAGGAGATTCTGGCACCTGCTACAATGTGGATGAAACTTGAGGACATGATGCTCAGTGAAATAAGCCAGACACAGAAGGACAAATACTGTCTGATTCCATTCACAAGAGGTCCCTAGAGGAGTTGGATCCACAGAGACAGAAAGTAGATGGTGGGGGGCAGGGGCTGGGGAGTCAGTGTTTCATGCGGACAGAACTTCAGTTTGGGAAGATGAGAAAGTTCTGGAGATGATAGTGGGGATGGTTGCCCGACAGTGTGAATGTACTTAATACCAGTGAGCTGTGCACTTAAACTGGTGCAGATGGTAAATGTTTATGTTATGTAGATTTTACCACAATACAAAAACGTTTTTAAATGGGATAAAAACAAGGTAAAATTTACACACAGTGAAATGCACAGATCTGAGTCTATAGTTTGATGTGTTTTAACAAACACACCGCTCCTTGTGTAAAAAGAATTCTACCAGATCGGAACGCTGCGGTTTTAATTCATGAATTCCGGTTTTTCATGTTATTGGTTATTTGTGTTTCCTCTTCTGGGAATTTCCTCACTGTGGTTTTTGCCCACTGCAACACGGTGGGCTGCTGCCAAGAACCAGACTAAACCCGACTGGCCCTCGAACTCTGCACATCTCTAAGTACTCGCGTGGACCAGTGGTCCAGGGACAATTGCGAGGTCGGAGAGTGTCAAAAGAGGCATGGGTGGATGACACACATGCTTGCACAAGCCCAGCCTGTGCCTGGAAGGAGACCCCGGACCCCACATAACGCATGTCCCTGGGGAGGGGGACCGAGAGAGCAGTCTTTTTGCTCTGTTCTGTTTGCTGTGGCTGAAAATATTGTTTGCCGCTGCATAGAATAAAGTAAACATGCTTGTAATTTAAAAGTCACTGCTGGCAGCAGTGTCCCCTGAGAGCAGAGCTGCCTCCCCAGCCCAGGGCTGAGGACTCTTTCCCGGTTGAAATGTTCGCCTTTTCTCCCCACACCCTACTCCCGTCACTCAGATTCCATCTCCCAGCCTTTGAGGCTCGTCCCTTCCCCTGGCAGAGGACTGAGGGTCCCTTCCCAGCTATGAGTCACCCATGCCCTGAGGGGCCAGGTGAGTGTTGACTGGAAGATGCGGAGACAGACATATGGGTGGGGACACAGGTGGATGGATGGATAGCTCGAATGGAAGGGTGGGTGGAGGGTAGATGAGAGAAAACAGGTGAAGGTCTTAGAACAAGGCCTGGCACACAGTAAGCAACCAATTAAGCGTTACCTTTTGATGGGATGGGGGAGGGAGTTGAGGGGTAGACAGTGGAACGGATGAATGCCTAGGTGGTAGGAGGATGGCTGAATGAATGAATGAATGAATGAAGCCATGATGGGTAAGTGAATACGTAGGCAGACTAGGTATGTAAATAAGTGCTCACATCAATATGTCAACAAATGGTTGGGTGGATTGAGGAATGGACAGATGGAAGGATGGGTGAATGATGGATGATGGATAAATCTATGGGTCTACGGATGGATGATGGGTGATGTATTAATAGATGAATGGATGGATGGACAGACGGATGAATAGAAGAACATATTATAGATGGTGGATGTAAGGATGGATGGATGGATGATGGATGGATGGATGGATGGATGAATGAATGAGTCATGGATGGATGATGGGTGATTTATTAATATATGAATGGATGGATGGATGGGTCTATGGATGGATGATGGATGGATGGATGTAAGGATGGACAGAGGGATTATGAATATATGAATGGTGGATGGATGGATAGATGGATGCATGGATGGATGACCATACACGTGGATGGATGAACAGTTGGATAGACGGATATGTGGACAATTGTCCCTGTGATTCCCACACCCAACAGGGCTGCAGGCCACCACTTCCAAGGCCTGGTTGGCTCATGGGGGCTGCACTTCCAGGCTTGGATGCAGCCATCTGCTGCCCTCTGGGTCTCAGTCTGTCTCCACATCCTTGGGGGGACACGAGGGGGCCCAGAGTCTGCTACGCTGCCCCCTCTCACACCACCCCCATTCCTCCTCCTCAGGAAGGGCCGGCCCAGGAGCAACGAACAAGGTGCAAGATGCAAAAAGGTAATTAATCTACGGTGGGGAGAGGAGTGTTAATACCTTGAAGACACAGGGGACACACTGTCATCTCCCACCAATTAGTGGCCGAAACCCGTGTGGGTGCTCTTGGTGCTGCGGCCGAGTTGATTACTCTAATTAATTTTGCATCGACCCGCATGGATCTGCTGGGGAGCGCTGACTGGCCTGGGAGATGGATGCCGCCAGCCGGCCTGTAGCCTCCCCAGCCCCTGGCTCCCCACCCCGTAGCCACTGGGCCCCTCCTTCCCCGTCCAGTCTGCAAGGTCAAACGCCCCCTCCCCTGGCCTCCTGCATCCAGCCCACTGCCCAGGACACACCTGCACCTACAGAACAGGGCGGAGGCACAGCCAGGAGCCTGTTTCCCTGTGACAGTGGTTGAAGAGGAGCTGAAGGCATCGTCCAGGGCCGACAGGGACCCCTCAGTGGGCCTGGATACAGTTCATGGCCACTGAGGGCTGCCCGATGGGAGAGCGTATGGGCTCAGTGTTTGCAGCTAACAAAGCTTCTCCCTGCCTTGGCTTCCAGTGACAGCCAGACTCTCCTTCCCCCGTGCATGGGGGACCTCCCTCAATCAGGGGGTTTTAGTTTCTCATTCCTGATATAACAAATTGCCACCAAGACAGTGGCTTAAAAACAACACAGCCCTGGAGGTCAGAGGCCTCACGAGGCTAAATCCAGGCGTGGGCAGGGTCGGTCCTTCCGGAGGCTCCAGGGCAGCATCGGTTCCCACCTTTTCCAGCTTCTAGAGGCGCTGCATCCCTGGCTCGCAGCCCCTCCTGCATCCTCACAGCCAGCAGCGCAGCATCTCCCATCTCTCTCTGCCTCTGACCCTCCCGCCTCCCTCTTATAAGGACCTTGGGATGACGCTGGGCCCCCTGGGGAATCCAGGGTCATCTCTGTCTCAGGGTCCTTAACTTAATCCTGCCTGCAAAGTCCCCTCTGCCCCGTGAGGTGACAAGTTCACTGGTACCAGGACCAGGACTGGGACATCTTTGTAGGGCTGTTATTCTGCCGAACACAGGCAGATGTCCCCATGCAGAGACAGAGCAGTTCCCTAGATCTGGTCAGAAGCTGGATACAGCCATGCCTGAAGGGCCTGTTTAAGTTGTTGGGATGAACAGAAAGCCAAGACAGGAGCTCACCAACATATCCAGAGAAAACATGACTACTGACACCCTCCCCCAGTCTCCTCCCCCTTTCCCCATCGTGGGGCTGAATGGCAGCAACACCAATGTTTGGTTTAGAATCACCAGAGAGGATTTTGTTGTTTACAGCTAGACGCATCTTTACATATAGATACACCTATGTAACCTTCATCCCAGTGAAGAGCTACAGCGTCTCCATCCCCAGAACACTCTGTCGTGCCCCCAACCAGTCTATATCCCCTGGAAGTCATCACTACCCTGGCCTCCATCACCAAGAATCAGTTTCACCTGTTCTCGAAATTCATATAAATGGAAGCGGATGTGTGTTCTTTTGTGACTGGCTTCTTTGACTTAACAACACATCTGAGAGGTGCATCCATGTACACTTTTTCCTTGCTCCATGGTCTTCCATTGTATGAGTACCCCACATTTATTTATCCCTTCTACTGTGGATATTTGGGTTTGATGGACATCTGGATTATGTCCAGTTTGGGGCTCTCATGAACAAATCTGTTATGAATGACCTCCAACAAGTCTGTTTTTGTGGACATGAGCCCTCATCTGTCTGGGGCATTCACTCAAGAGAAGAATTGCTCGGACATGGGATAAAGAGATATGGCTAGACTTCTATGTGGTGGGGCCACCTTATACCCCCACCAGCAGGAGATGGGAGGTCTCACGCCTCTACTACAGGGAGTACGGACCAGCAGTCAGGAGACTCAGCGAGAAGACATGAACACTATTTCCTAACAAATGGTAGTCGTCTCAGATCTGCCTTCACCTAAGGATGATTAAAAATACGGATAAGGGCCTCCCTGGTGGCGCAAGTGGTTGAGAGTCCGCCTGCCGATGCAGGGGATACGGGTTCGCGCCCCGGTCTGGGAGGATCCCATATGCCGCGGAGCAGCTGGGCCCGTGAGCCATGGCCGCTGAGCCTGCGCGTCCGGAGCCTGCGCGTCCGGAGCCTGTGCTCCGCAACGGGGGAGGCCACAACAGTGAGAGGCCCGCATACCGCAAAAAAAAAAAAAAAAAAAATACGGATAAGAGGGGCTTCCCTGGTGCGCAGTGGTTGGGAGTCCGCCTGCCGATGCAGGGGACGCGGGTTCGTGCCCCGGTCCGGGAGGATCCCACGTGCCGCGGAGTGGCTGGGCCCGTGAGCCATGGCCGCTGAGCCTGCGCGTCCGGAGCCTGTGCTCCGCAACGGGAGAGGCCACAACAGTGAGAGGCCCGCGTACCACAAAAAAGAAAAAAGAAAAAAAAGAATACAGGACACATGGAAAGACAACTGCCAGGAACTTAAATGTGCCCAAGGATACTAAAGACACGAAGCTGTCACATAAAGGAAACAATGTTAGAAATACAGTAAAAAAAAAAAATGAGTAGATGCCTCATAATATGTTTTAACCCATCTCTCCTAGTACTTGTGGAAAGGAATACACAGAAAAATAAGACTGACAAGGATCAGCATGGTTTACATAATGAGGTCGAGCTAAAAGACACATCAAGCTCTCCTGGGACAGAGGACAGAATTCTTTCCAAGACCCATGGATCAAAAGCCAGCCACCTACTGAGCCCCAAAGAAATCCCGATCCATTCCTAAGAGTGGGAAGAACGCTGCTGATGTTTGCCAACCACAATGAATAAAACTAGAAATAAATACCAAAGTCTTAAAAAGAACTAATTCTCAGATCAAAACAATTCCAGAGTACTTGAAAAATTATGATAATGAAACTCTTCTCCCCAAAATCTACGGGTGATGGCCAGGCACAAATCCATTGCCTTAAATGCTTTTATGGCTAAAGGAAAAAACAGTGACTATAAATAAAGTCAGCGTCTCAAGAAGACAACAACCCCAAAACAGAGCTAATGAAAGCAGAGGAACAAATTAATAAAGATAAAAGCCAAAATTAACACGTTAGAAAAGAGAAACACAGCAGAATTAATAAATAAATCCCACGACTGCTTCTCTGAACAAAAGGAAAACACTCTAAAATAGATAAACCTGCTGGTGGAATCAAGAAAGAGAGAGAAGAAACACAAATGAGAATTAGGAATGAATGACAGGCTATGAAACCATAAATACCGAGGACGTTGAGATGCACAAAGATAAAACGATGGTGGATTCTTTGCTAACCAACGTGAAAACTGGGACGAAATGGATGATTTTCTTGGAAAAACATAAATTATCTAAATTGACCCCAAAAGCAGCAGAACACAAGGAAAAACATGAGAGAACTTTGCCCTAAGATGAAGCCATGGGTCTCTACCCAAAATACTTGAAAAAAGATGTTCAAACAAATACTCGTTCATGAATGTTTACAACAGCATGATTCACAGCAGCCCAAACTGGAACAGCCCCAGTGCCCATCAACAGATTATAGATAAACACTACGTGGTCCCTCCACACACACGGGACTGTCACTCAGCCGTGAAAAGGAGAGAAGTCCTGACACTCGATAACATGTGGACGGACCCTGAGAACACGATGCTCAGTGAGAAAAGCCAGACACAGAGGGACACACAGGGTGAGATTCCATTGATGGGAATCGTCCAGAACAGGCTGATCCACAGACACAGAGAGTGGGTTCCTGGTTGTCAGGGACTGGGGGAGGGGATGGGGGTGATGCTAATGAGGTAGGAGTTTTCCACTGGGGTGCTGTGATATTGAAATTAATAATAATAAATATGTATTTGGTCTTTGTCCCTGTTCCTGATACAGAGCTCGTAAAATGCTGGAATTTCCTAAGTGACAAGAGAAATAGAGGGGTCTTGTGTGAGTCAAAATAAACCCCTTTCAACTAGCCTGAGTTTATGTTAATGAGGTGACTTTTGGACTGTCCCTAAGGACAGGGAACCAGTGATTAAAGGATGGGAAATTTCAGCTCCACCCCCAGACCTCTGGAGAGGGGGCAGGGCCTGGAGGTTGAGTTCACCATCACCAGCAGCCAATGATTTAATCAATCATGCAACAACGAAGCCTCCATAAAAACCCAAAAGGACGGGGTTCGGACAATTTCCGGGTTGTTGAACACGTGGCGGGGGGGGTCCCAGGAGATTGGTCCCTGGAGCATGGAAGCTCCGAGCCCTTCTGACATACCTTGTTCTAGGCATCTCTTCCATGTGGCTGTTCCTGAGTCGTATCCTTTTATAAGAAACAGGCGATCTAGTACGTAAACTGGTTTCCTGAGTTCTGGAAGCCGCTCTAGGAAATGAATCGAAGCTGAGGAGGGGGTCATGGGACCCTTGGGTGTATAACACAGGTGACAGCCTGGATTTTTCCATTGCCATCTGAATTGGGGGCAGTCCTGTGGGACTGAGCCCTTACCTGTGGGATCTGACGGGGTCTTTAGGTAGATGGTATCAGAACTGAGTTAAGAGACTTCCCTGGCGGTCCAGTGGTTAGGACTCCGTACTCTCACAGCCGAGGGCTGGGGTTCAATCCCTGGGGGGAACTAAGCTCCCACAAGCCTCATGGTGTGTTCAAAAAATTAAAAAAAAATAAAAATAAAAGTTCAACTATTAAAAAAAAAAAAGAACTGAGTTAAATTTAAGACATTCATCTGGTGTCTCACAGTTGCTTGGTGTGGGGAAAAACCTCCACACCTGGCCTGCGAGTAGCATACTACACTGGTTTTGAAACGAGAGAGAGTCAATGGTTGCCTGGCATTGTGAATGCACTAAATGCCACCGAATTGTACACTGTACAGTGGCTAATTGTGCTGTGTGGATTTCACCTCAATTTTTTAAAATGTGAAACAAACAAACAAAAAAAGAGATGGTGCCTGATGGAGGTGGTTTCACAGGTGAGTTCCTTCAAGGTTAAAGAAAAGAGAAGTAAACGTGATTCCATTTAACTATCCCAAAGCCTGGGAAAATGAGAAACACCCCTCACCGAGGTAACTAGTGTCCCGTGCCCCCACCCAGTTCATGTCCACTCGGAACCTCAGAATGTCACCTTATTTGGAAATAGGGTCTTTGCAGATGTAATTAGTTGAAAATGAGGTCATACTTGGAGTAGGATGGGCCCTAAATCCAATTTGTTCAGAAGTGCATGTGAAGACTAAGGCAGAGATCTGAATTACGCTGCCAAACTCAAGGGATGCCAAGGACTACCAGAGGCCCCAGAAGCTTGCAGAAGGGCAAGAAACAGACTCTCCTTCAGATACTTCCAGAAGCAACCAGCCCTGATGACACCTTGACCTCAGATTTCTGGTCCCCAGGCAGTGAGGGAATACACTTCTGTCATATTAAGTCACCCCAGTTTTGGTACTTTGTTACGGCTGCCCAGGAAATTCATATAGCCCCCATGATCTTTTTTTTTTTGCAGTACGCGGGCCTCTCACTCTTGTGGCCTCTCCCATTGCGGAGCACAGGCTCCGGAGGCGCAGGCTCAGCGGCCATGGCTCACGGGCCCAGCCGCTCCGCGGCATGTGGGATCTTCCCAGACTGGGGCACGAACCCGTGTCCCCTGCATCGGCAGGCGGACTCTCAACCACTGCACCACCAGGGAAGCCCCGGCCCCCATGATCTTAACAATATCAGCAGACCCCAATATTAAACCTGCCAAAGATAAAACGAAAAAGAAATCTGCAGACCACCTCCACCCATTAAAACTGCAAAAGGACAAAAAAAATTCAAAAAAAAATTCATCTCATCCAGGTGAATCCAGACATATTGGAAGAAAAACACCCCACCGTCATCAATTAAAGCTGGTTCCAGGATGGCAGAAGCTAGTCAGTGTTAGAAAATCTATTCAAATAAAAATAGACTTCACCGTCTTAATAGATCGGAGGAAATGAACCAAGGGCTCGTCAGGAGATGCCACAAATATTTGCCGGAGGTTCTAGGTAAAACGGGGAAAGGAGACTGACTACATTAACGTGATGAAGAAATGGACAGGTCTTCCGGCATTGGCATCGTTGTTAACCACACGAAATCTTCACAGAAGTCTCTGGGAGAGAGGTTCCCAAAAGCGTCTTCTAGTTTTTTCACTGGGGACCCACATGTGTCTTGGGAACAGGGAGCTGGGCATGAGGTCCATTCTAAACCCCAGGACCTGCACCAGGTAGCCCCAAATTCCTTAAGCCTGCACCTCAAGAGTGAGGGCTGAATGGGATGGCATGGTCCTTCTGATGGGCTCATGTCCCCTTCTGTTTTCCACGAAGCTTTCCAGTAAAACCCTGCAGTGGGGCTTCCTTGGTGGTGCAGTGGTTGAGAGTCCGCCTGCCAATGCAGGGGACACGGGTTCGTGCCCCGGTCCGGGAAGATCCCACATGCCGTGGAGTGGCTGGGCCCGTGAGCCACGGCCGCTGAGCCTGCGCATCCGGAGCCTGTGATTCACAACGGGAGAGGCCACAACAGTGAGAGGCCCGCGTACCACAAAAAAAAAAACCAAAAAAAAAACCCTGTGATGGAAGATAATTTGTCAACATCGTCAGGGTGGGTTGACTCCACCGTGGAAGTGCTAGCCAGCTTCATAAGGCAGGATAACAAAATAGCCCTCATTAATAATGGAAGGGGTGCTAACACTTGAATCAATGCCCAGAGGAGCTGTAAAATCAGGGTACAGCTGAAATAGGAAAGGAAATCACTCATTGCTATTTTGGGATGGTGTCATTGGATTGCGGAAACCCCAAGAGAGTTTATAAAGAGCCATCAAGGTGTTAACGATAATTACAGTGTAAATACGCAGAACGAACAGTAGCTTTCCACAGACTGGCAACAACCCGTGAGAACATAGACTGGGAAAAAAGGATCCATTCACGATAAGATAGAGAGCAAAAATTCAAAAGGCTTTAGGGGAAAAAAAGCACAGATACTTCAGACACACACAGGACTTAAAAAAGTACGAAACTATTGAAGGACAAACAACATGGAATAAAGGAAGAGATGCTCCAGCTGCTGAGGGAAAAGACCCAAGAACGTAAAAATGTCGGTTTCCTCCATATTCATCCATACAATTTTATTTCAATACCAATCAAAATTCCAATCAGATTTCTTTCCACAGGGTGAAGGAGAACTGAATAAAATTATTCTGAAGTTCATATGGCAGAATACACATTTGTGAGTTGCCAGGATTTTAAGAGCAGAGTAGCTGGGGGAAGGGGACTACTTGTTTTTGCAAGAAACTGAAATGTATTGTGAAATGACAACAATGAGAAAGTTATGGCAGGACTTCTCTGGTGGTACAGTGGTTAAGAATCTGTCTGCCAATGCAAGGGACACAGGTTCGAGCCCTGGCCCGGGAGGATCCCACATGCCGCAGAGCAACTAAGCCTGTGCGCCACAGCTACTGAGCCTGCACTCTAGAGCCCGCGAGCCACAACTACTGAGCCCGTGCGCCACAACTACTGAGCCTGCGCTTTAGAGCCCGTGCTCCACAACAAGAGAAGCCACCGCAATGAGAAGCCTGTGCGTTGCAACCAAGAGTAGCCCCCGCTTGCCACAACTAGAGAAAGCCCAGATGCAGCAACGAAGACTCAATGCAGCCAAATAAATAAATTAATTAAAAATAAATATAAAAAAAGAAAGTTATGCTCTCATTGGCCTAAAAGCTAATCAAACTATATATTAGCTTTGAATATAATTGAAGTGCCTTTTCATTTTCAGCGAGGGAGGGTGCTGTTGGCACAGCTGTTACCATTACAGATAGAATGATGTAGGCTTTCTATTTCTCTCTTTACACCAAAGGAAGCCCATTCCTGGTGGGGTTGGGGGCAGGGGTCTAAAATCTCTCACAGTGGGACTTCCCTGGTGGCACAGTGGTTGAGAATCCGCCTGCCAATGCAGGAGACGTGGGTTCGAGCCCTGGTCCGGGAGGATCCCACATGCCGCAGAGCAACAAGGCCCATGAGCCACAACTACTGAGCCTGCACTCTAGAGCCCGCGAGCCACAGCTGCTGAGCCTGCGTGCCACAACTACTGAAGCCCGCACACCTAGAGCCCGTGCTCCGCAGCAGGGGAGGCCACTGCAATGAGAAGCCCGCGCCCTGCAAAGAAGAGTAGCCCTTGCTCGCCGCAACGAGAGAAGGCCTGTGCACAGCAGTGAAGACCAGTGCAGTCAACAATAAATAAATAAATAAATAAATAAAATCTCTCACAGCTGTAGAGATAGTTGTAAGATATTCACTGCAGCATTCTTTGACTTGTCTTTTAAAATTGGAAATAATCTCAATGTTCGTGTCAATCTGGCACCAAATCTTCGGTCCTTCTTGGGTGAGAACTTTGCAGGGATCGGGGAGGGGTAATATCCCGCCCCTGGGTTCAACCCTGTGACTTGCAGTGGCCCAGTGGGGTGTTAGCAACCGCGACCCAAGCAGAGACCTGAAATCACCTTAACGATGTCTTCTCCATGCTCGGATGTATGTTACCCCTTGGTGTGTAAACGATGACCCCAAACTTAGGGGCTTACAACGCCACCAATTTTAATATTTTTAAAATTTTTATTGATTGATTGATTGGCCACACTGCACGGCATTCAGCCTCTTAGTTCCCCAACCAGGGATCGAACCTGTGCCCGCTGCAGTGGAAGTGCAGAGTCTTAACCACTGGACGGCCAGGGAAGTCCCAACACCCATTTTTTTTTTTTTTTTTTTTTTTGCGGTACGCGGGCCTCTCACTGCTGTGGCCTCTCCCGTTGCGGAGCACAGGCTCCGGACGCACAGGCTCAGCAGCCATGGCTCACGGGCCCAGCTGCTCCGTGGCATGTGGGATCCTCCCGGACCAGGGCACGAACCCACGTCCCCTGCATCGGCAGGTGGACTCTCAACCACTGCGCCACCAGGGAAGCCCTGGAATAAATTTCTAAACATAAGTAATGAAAGCACAGATGTATCAGAAAGACAAAGGACAATCTGAGGATAGTCAGATGTATATCATTTGGGGGAGAGGAAGACTTCCTTAGCAAGAAACCAAAGGCAGAAAGTATAAAGAGAGAAATCGGGCTATGTGAAAAATAAAACACCGGAAGCAAAAATAGAAAGCTGATAACAAACCTACAAAAATATGAAAACATGAATGGCAGTGTTCGTGTCTTCAATCTGTAAAGAGATCTTACAACTTAAGAAAAAACTTAGGTACCCCCAATGGAAAATGGGCAAAACATCAGAACAAGCAATTCACAGAAGCAGTGACAAATGAGCAAAATGAGATAAGATGATTAAAATAAGATGCTATGTCCTCCATATTAGAGCAGCAACACTAAAAAGAATAATGATACCCACCACTGGAACAGATGTGGGTGTCTCCTGTCCTCTGGTGAAAGTAAATGTGGACAGCCTTTCGATGAGATGATTTGGTGACAATTCTGAGAAGGCTTCTTTTCAAATGACTGTCCTTTAACTTGTGAAACCATCAGAGAAGATGTGGTACAGATATTCATCACAGGATCACTCTTAACAAGAGAAAATTATTATAAAGGCTTAAATGAGAGGTGGCTAATTAAATAAAATTGGATAGTCAGAAAGTTAACCATAGGGACTTCCCTGGTGGTCCAGTGGTTAAGACTCCACGCTCCCAATGCAGGGGGCCCGGGTTCGATCCCTGGTCAGGGAACTAGATCCAACATGCATGCCACAACTAAGGAGCCCGCCTGCTGCAACTAAGACCCAGCACAACCAAAATAAATAAATAAGTAAATAAATATTTAAAAAAATTTAACCATAGAATCACCATGTGACTCAGCAAATTCCACTCCTCGGGATGTACCCCCAAAGAATTGAAAACAGGTGTTCAAACAAATATGTGACCACATGTGTTCTCAGCAGAATGATTCACAATTGCTGAAAGGTAGAAATGGCCCAAATACCCATCCATGGATGATGGATAAACAATGTGGTCCCTCCACACACGGGAATATCACTCAGTTGTGAAAAGGAGTGAAGCACGGACACTTGCTGCAGTGTGGATGGATCTTGAGAACACGATGCTCAGTGAGAGAAGCCAGACACAGACGGACACACACCGTGTGATTCCACTGATGGGAAACGGCCAGAACAGGCAGCTGCACAGACACAGAGTGGATTTGTAGTTGCCAGGGACTGGGGGAATGACTGCTCATGGGGATGGGGTTTCTCTTCTGGAATTTGATAGTGAAGTTGGTTGCACGACTCTGAATATGCTAGAAACCATTGAATTGCACACTTTAAAATGCTTAATTTTATGGTATGTGAATTTCATCTCAATCTTAAAAAAGAGGAAAAGGGGGGCTTCCCTGGTGGCGCAGTGGTTGAGAGTCCGCCTGCCGATGCAGGGGACGCAGGTTCGTGCCCCTGTCTGGGAGGATCCCACATGCAGTGGGGCGGCTGGGCCCGTGAGCTGTGGGCGCTGAGCCTGCGCGTCCGGAGCCTGTGCTCTGCAACGGGAGAGGCCACAACAGTGAGAGGCCCACGTACCGCAAAAAAAAAAAAGAAAAAAAAAAAAAAGAGGAAAAGGAAAGAAACTCAGTTATGTCAGCAAGCACAATATTATTAGCAAAAACTATAGAAAAGATGGATATTTACTGGCCTAAAAATATTCTCAATATTACATTAAGTGGGAAGAAAGACTGAAAAACAACATTTTGATTCCCTGTTTATAAAAATGGGTGTATTCGTATCCCTAAGCATATCTGCATGAAAAGATAGCCTGAACTATTATGGATCAAAATAAGAGAGGTCTAGGGCTTCCCTGGTGGCGCAATGGTTGAGAGTCCGCCTGCCGATGCAGGGGACACGGGTTCGTGCCCCGGTCTGGGAGGATCCCACATGCCACGGAGCGGCTGGGCCCGTGGGCCATGGCTGCTGAGCCTGTGCGTCCGGAGCCTGTGCTCTGCAACGGGAGAGGCCACAACAGTGAGAGGCCCGCGTACCGCAAAAAAAAAAAAAAAAAAAAAGAGAGGTCTAAATGTGATGTGAAATACTGCATGGGATTCTGGAACAGAAAAAGATATTACGAAAAACCTGGTGAAATCCAGATCACGTCTATAAGATATGTGTTAATTTCTCGGTCGTAGCACACACACATCAGTGACAAGATGTTTCCATGAGGGTAGGGGCTGGGGTGGGGTTCCCTGCCTTATCTTTGCAACTTTTCTGTATGTCTAAAATTATTCCAAAATACAAAAAAACTTTTTTTTTTTTTTTTTGGTGATGAAACCTGAGAATTTTTTTTTTTTAGGGGAGAGAATTGCTGTTTCAGTTCTAAGGCATGAAATTACCAATGATTAGATTTTCTCCGTTCTTTTCAATATTTTCTAATTATTTCTGATCCTGGTGACATATTACTTTTTTAATCAGAAAGAGCTGCTTATCTTTTAGTGCAGATCACAGACAATGTATGAAGCCATTTTTGCAAACTTCTTTAAGATTTAGGTACAATTATTTTCCACAAATGTACACAACTGTATGGGAGAAATCTTGAAAGGTCTCTCTCTGGAACAGTGGGATGGATATTTTTGGTTGTAGGGGATGATGACCCTCATCTTAATACATTTTTGCCACCACAGACATGCAGGGTTTGTGTAATAAAAAATAATAACGGGATTTATTTTTCCACCCACGAATTTCCCCCTTGGCCTCCTGTGAATTTTCCCAATGACCTTTCCCAATACCCACAGTAATTGATCCTAAATCAGATATTCAAATGTGTGCTTCGAGGGAAGACACAGTGATTCGGCAACTTTGATGATGAAGAATATTTCTTTGCCTTCCTCTCCCACCCTGCCTGCTGCTACTTGCCTCCTAGCCCCCCTGTCCCCCAGCTTTCCCAGACCAGCCCCCTTTGTCCCGTGCCCCACTGGAGTCTTGCAAATATCTTTTGGTTTTAAGAGTTCCCCAGGGAAGCCTTGTTCTAAATGAGGTGTAAAAATCTAAGCGGCACACACACACACACAAAATAGCAAGAGGCTAGAATCAATACCCTCTTCACAGCTGCATCGATTAACAACCATATTCTTCATTTATTAATTATGAAGGGAGATTTCAGAGCCGCCATCTCCTTCTTTTGCTGTGACATGGCGCCCCCCCATCCCTGCTTCCGGCGGCTGCCCCCCTCACCTGAGGCCACCCTGGGTCTGGGGCCCGTGGTACCCTGGCTCTGCATCTCCCAGGCCTGGGAGAAGAGGAGGGAGACAAGCACCTGCCCCCACCTGCCAGTCCAGCCAGGAACAGAGAGCTTGGGAATCAGTCTTGCAGCAAATGATTCTAATTTCTTGGCTTCTTTGCTATTTTTTTCCCCCGGTCTTCCCCATTAGAACAGAAGCTCCGTGAGGGGCCTCACCAGCTTTTTCCCTGCCGTGTTTCAATAAAGATCTGCTGAGTGATCCTGCATGTGGAGTCCAAAGAGAGAGGGCAGCCGGGGTGGGGGCAGTGAGTGTCAGCCCTTGTCTGGGCTGAACCTGGTTTTACACGAGGGCAAAATGTCGTTGGTCTGGGAACTCATGGGGCGGGGGCCAGCTCAGACTCACCTTTATCCACACAGGGCAGCATCACCATGGCCCAGAAGGGACCACGGAAAATGCCTGTGGTGGATGAATGAATGGGTGAATTGATAAATAGATGGGTGGGTGGGTGGGTGGATGGGTAAGTGGATGGACAGGTGGATGGAAGGGTGAATGAATCAGTGGATGGGTAGGAGTGTGGTTGGATGGGGGGGTGAGTAGGAGGGTTGATGAATGAATGGGTGTGTAAATGGATGGGTGGGTAGATGGGCCGATGGACGTGTGTTTGGGTGGAAACTGGATTGTGGGAGGAAGGATGAGTGGATGGCTAAAAGGATAGATAAATGGAGGGACGACTGGACGGATGAATAGGTAAGTGCATGGGTAGGCAGGTGAATGGCTTGGTGGACAGATGGATGGATGGATGGATGGATAGAAGAATAAAGTGGATGGGTGAATGGGTGGAATAGATGGGTGAATCACTAGGTGGATGGATGGGTCATTGGGTATGTTGGTGAATGCATGGATTGTTGACTATATGGGTGGATGGATAAAGGGATAAACAAATGGATGTATTTATGGATGGGTGAGTTGGTGAACGCATGCAAGATGGGTGAAAGGTTTGGTGAATGTATGGATGGGTGGATGGGTAGGTGGGTGAGTGTTTAGGTAGGTGAGTGAATAGGAGTGTAATGTGTGGGAGAATGGATAGACAAATAGGTGTATGGGTGGATGGGTGGATGGATGGTTGGGTGGATGGATCAGTGGATGGATGAATGGGTGGAATAGGTGGGTGAATCACTAGGTGGATGGATGGATGGATGGATGGATGAATGGATGGATGGATGAATGGGTGGAATAGGTGGGTGAATCACTAGGTGGATGGATGGATGGATGAATGGATGGATGGATGTGTGGATAGAAGGATAGATAAGTGGATGGATGAATGGGTGGAATAAATGCGTGAATCACTAGGTGGATGGATGGATGGATGGATGGATGGATGAATGGGTGGGTGGATGGATGGGTGGATGGATGGATGGGTGGCTAGAAGAACAGATAAATGGATGGATGCATGGGTAAGAGGATGGGTGGGTAAATCAATGGGTGAGGAGGCAGAAGGACTGATGGATGGATGGAAGGATGGAGGAGGCATTGGATGAATGGGTACGTTGGTGAATGTATGGCTTGTTGACTGGGTGGATGGGTGGGTGGATACTGGACGAGTGTCTTGGTGAAAAGGCATATGGGTGGGTGGGTTGAGTGAATCGATGAGCAGGTGGATGGATGAATACTCCGATGGGCATGCTGGTGAACGTGTGGATGAGTGGGCCCGTGGGTGGGTGAACAAAGATGCTTAAGTGGGACTATTCTGCACCGGTTACTCTCTTTCCAAGTATTTACTGTACCTGTGCAGGTGCTGTGAGAGGAAAGCTCCTGCTGGCTCAGGAGCAGCAAGCGATTCTCAGAATAGGATGGCATGGGGGTCGGGGCAAAGTGTCGCAAGAGGCAGAAGTAGCCACTAGACTTGGAGCTGGCAGCAGGGCCAGGCCTGGGAGGGGAAGAGCAGGATTCCAGACAAGGAGAGACGCTCGCAGGGGTGGGAAGCCTGAGACCAGCCTCTGCTCTCCCAGCCCGCCCTCCTTCCCGAGGGACCCCCTGACACCGAGCTGGCCCCTCCCCGCCCCCCACCTTCCAGGGCCCCACACCCCCCCACCCCCCGGCTCTGTGCACACTGCACCTCCCCTCTTCCCTTGCCCTGTCTGTGCCCTCCAGCCCCCACCTTCTCCGGGACAATGGCTGGAGGAGAGGGGGCGGCCCTGCGCGGGGTGCTGGGGTGCAGAGCCTCGGGCAGCGGGAGCTGTCAGCGCTGGATCGTGGGGAGGGGCGCCTCCGCTCGAGGTCGATGGGAGCGGGGGCCTGGGCTGTGGTTTACACTGAATCCACGAAAATCACCGAAGCTTGAAAAGTGCTCAATACTCCATCGATCGCTCTCTGCTGATCGGCGCGGCGGCCGCAGTGGGCTGGGGGCAGGGACCAGGCCAGCAGACCGGTCTCCCACCGCAGAGGCCCCACGCACCCGCCCCCACCCACCCCGGGCCTGGGGAGAGCATCCCCCGGTGCACGTGCAGACCCCCAAATCCCTCCCCGGCTATTGTGGGTGACATGAAATTAAGACAGAAAACCTGGCTCGTCCACTGCTGGGCTGTGTGACCTTAGTGCGTTTCTAACCTCTCTGGGCCTCAGTTGCTGCCTCTGTAAAATGGGTGTTGTAACCCGTACCCCAACGAGAATTCCTGACTTACTTCCTGTCTATGGCTTCTGCATTTCCTCCCATCTTTGAGGTGCTTCTCCTCTCCTTCTCAGCTTGGGGGAAGGGTTTCAGGCAGAGGGAACAGCATGTGCAAAGGCTTGGAGGCTGGATGCCACATGGGGCATTCAGGACAAGCGACTGGGACCTGTCTTTGGAAGGAGGGTGCACGGTGTTTGTGGCAGCTTTAGCTTTTAATCCCGGAGGTAAAAGAGAGCCTCTGGAGGATCTGGAGTGACAAGTGGCTCAGCAACTTTCCTCCCGAAGCTATGCCTCGGCCCTGGCGTGGCCTGGCCTCCCCTGCCCCACCCCCAGGGCGCATCGGTCACCACTTCCGGCCGTAACCTCACACTGGCTCCCCCAGAGACCTTTCAAGGCCAGCTCTGAGCTGGTCCGTCCCCTGCTCTAAGCCCTCCCATAGCTCCCCGACGCTGGTCCCTGCACCCGAGATGGACAGCAGCCTGTGACATGTCCCACTGCACGTCTAGCCACACGGTGCGAGAGCTGCCCCAGCTGCTGTCACTCGTGCTCTCATCCCACTCGGACTTTGTCCTCCTGCTAGGAGTTCTGTCCCCACCCAGTGCACCTACTAAACCCCTCCTCATCCTCCAAGCCCCACCCCGGGTCCTCCTTTGGGCTGTGTCTGATTCTGTGTCCTCCAGCCATGATTGAGGGGGTGCTGGGGGGCATTTGTAGCAGACATTGGGCTAGGGGCTTTGGGGACACAAAGCCAGAACCTTCCTCCCACAGTCAGGGAAGCTGAGGCCCACCTGGGGGGGTCCTACACCCCTCAGCTCCCTCTTGCCTTTGAACCCAGTCCCCAACCCACCACCAGTGTGACCCCACCTGACCGGTTCCCAAGAAGGAAACAGAAAAGAGAAAAAAAGAGAAGAGACAAGTGAAGGGGCTTCCCTTCCCCCACTCCTTTCACCAGACCACCCCCCTTTCTGGTCTCTTCCATGAGTCCCCCCTCACCCACCCCGGAGTCTCAGCCCCACTTCAGGACCCCCATCTGACCTCTGCTGGAACAGGGGCTGCCCTCTCCCCACCCCTGCGTCCTTCTCCTCAAAGGTCAGGCAGTTCATTTCATTCCTGTGTATCTCTCACACCTCGATGATTAATAATTGAAGAAAATGTATTTCTTTGGGGGCCCAGAATAAATCAGAAATAAGTCCAGCATTCACATGCTGCTTAAGGGCTGGGGATGCCTGGGGCGGGGGGAGGAAGAGGCAGGAGAGGGGGTGTGGGCTTCTGAGGGTCTAGCAGCCGTGAGGATACTCAACAATGATTTCAAAATCATCATCATAACAGCAACAGCAAGTTCACTGAAGACTTGCTCTGCATACAGAGGCACTGTGCTTTTGAAAGAAATGAGCTCGCTGCCCCCATTTTAAAGACAAGGAAACTGAGGCCCAAATCAGGAAACTGTCTTGCCCAAAGTCACACAGCTGGGATTCAAACTCAGGTGGGTCCTGTGCCGTACGTGGGGCTCTGTCCAGGACCCCTTCTGGTATATTCCCTTCAATTGGGGTCTTGAGGCCCATGTGGGGTTGGATGGAGGATGCTTGGCCCCATATGGGGACTGTTTGCTGCCCCAGGACTTGCCACATGGAAGTTAATGAGGTCAAAAGTCACCAAGGTACACCCATGTTCACAGCGGCATTATTCACCATAACCCAAAGGTTTGGTGTTCATCAACGGAAGACAGATAAACGAAATGTGGTCCATCCATACAATGGAATTGTATGTACTACTCAGCCATAATAAGAGTGAAACACTCACACTCGCTACAACATGGATAAACCTTGAGGACATGATGCTCAATGAAATAAGCCAGACACAAAAAGACAAATACTGTCTGATTCTGCTCACAGGAGGTCCCTAGAGATTCAGATCCACAGAGACAGGAAGTAGATGGTGGGGGCCAGGGTCTGGGGGAGGGGGTGGGGAGTCAGTGTTTCACGGGGACAGTTTCAGTTTTACAAGATGAAAAGATTTCTGGAGACAGATGGTGGGGCTGGTTGAACAACAATGTAAATGTACTTAATGCCACTGAACTATGCACTTAAAATGGTTAAAGTGGTAAATTTTGTTATGTATATTTTACCACAGTTTTTAAATTTTCTTTAAAAAAAGGAACAAAACACTGACACACACTATAACATGGATGAAGCTCAGAGAAAGAAACCAGACACAAAGGGCCACATAGTGTGTGACTCCATTTATATGAAATGTCCACAATAGGGAAATTCAGAGACAGAAAGTGGATTAGTGGTTGCCAGGGGCTGGGGGGAGGGGCGGCGGAGGAGTGGATGGTGGGGGGTGATGGCTATTGGGGACAGGGTTTTATTTTGGGGTGATGAAAATGTTTCAAAGCTACATAGCAGTAATGATCGCACAACATTGTGTATGTACTAATTACCACTGAATTGTACACTTTAAAAGGGTCAGTTTTATGTTATATGAATTTCACCTCAACTACAAAGAAAAATATACCATGAGGGCTGCCCATTGCCATCGCTGGGCATCTGTCTATATTCTGGTGATACTGCCTCCCCTCCCCACCCCTGAGGTGGGGTAACAAACTTTAAATGCTTTTTATCCAGTTTCAGACATGCAGCAGTTGGGGGGGGTCTTTATTTTCCATGTTCTGATCCCCAACTGATTTCATCCTGTTCCACTTACCCTGTGCTATTTTGCTGCTTGCCAAAAGAATATGTGCCGGGGGACTTCCCTGGTGGCGCAGTGGTTCAGAATCCGCCTGCCAGTGTAGGGGACACAGGTTCGAGCCCAGGTCCAGGAAAATCCCACATGCCGCGGAGCAGCTAAGCCCGCATGCCGCAACTACTGAGCCTGCACTCTAGAGCCCGCGAGCCACAACCACTGAAGCCTGCGCTCCTAGAGCCCGTGGTCCACAACAAAGAAAAGCCACCACAATGAGAAGCCCGCGCACCGCAACGAAGAGTAGCCCCCACCTCTTGCCGCAACTAGAGAAAGCCCGCACACAGTAACGAAGACCCAATGCAGCCAAAAAAAATAAATTTATTTTTTTTTTAAAAAGAACATGTGCTGGGATTAGCCTTGCTTCCCAGGGGAAGGGGATTGATAAAGAGTTGTCTCCTCCTTGGGGGTAATGCTGGGTGGGTATTAGAGGTGATGGAGGAGGAGAAATTTTAATGACATGGAAAGATACCCATGTGATAAAGTGAAAGACACTGACCACATGACAGCCGGGGGTCGCATGAGCCCATTTTGGTAAAGCCTCGGGCCTCTGTCAGCATTTCCCTGGGATCCTAGCCCAGAGCCAGTTGTATGGAACAATGTCCTGAGACCATGCAGAAGGTCACCACCATATCTGCCTCCCTCCATGCCCACCTAGTGAATCAAATAATGTCCTCCAGAAGTCATGTCCACCCGGAACATCAGAATGTGGACTTATTTGGAAATTTGGAAATACAATCTTTGCAGTTGTAATTCGCTAAGATGAGGTCATCCTGAATTAGGGTGACCCTTAAATCCAGTGACCGGTGTCCTTATGAAAAGAGGAGAGACACACAGAGACACAGAGGAAAGATGGCCATGGGACAACAGAGGCAGAGTCTGCAGTGATGTGGCTACCAGCCAAGGGACATCAGGATTGCTGACAACCACCAGTAGCTGGAAGAGGCAGTAAGGATCCTCCCCTAGAGCTTTAGGAGGGAGCACAGCCCTGTGACACCTTGATCTCAGAAGGAGGGAAGGGCCTCGATCCTCCAGACATGCTGGCCTCGTTTTTCCTGTTTCCTCATCTGTAAAATGGGGATACATTACCCAAATGCACAGGATTTTGAAGAACCTGTACTCTTGCATGTGCAAAGCACTTAGTGAAGTCTAGCTCTCTGTCAATGCTCAATAAATATTGTGAAAAAGATGAATCTGAGGCAGAAACAAGTGAGGGGGAGGAGTGGGGACTGCCCTGAATCTGTAATAGGTGCAGTCTCCGAGCCAGTGATTTTTCCTCTCTGGGCCTCGGGGTCCCCATCTGAGAACAAAACATGGTTGATGCCAACTTAGAAACAAAGAGCTTAATGGGACACCTTGCAGACCCCAACCGGGCAGGTACTACTTTACCTTACGGTACAGGTGGGAACCCTGAGGCCGGAGCCCACGTGCCCCAGGCCACTCAGCCGGTGGGTGGTGGAGACAGGATGCTGCCCCGGGGTGGCCCCTGCGTGCACCTCCGGGATGAAACTGGGCACCAACTGGCCCCTTTGGCTGGGATGTTGGGAGATTATAAGTGGATGGTCCAGTGCTGGATGAACGTGAGCTGCTGCTGCTGCTGCTGTTGTTGTTATTATTATTATTGAAAGGAGAAGGAGGGGAAGAGGTGGCGGATGGCGGGGCACCACCCCCCCTTAAGCCCTTTTCCGAGCTTATTAAGAGCCTCGGGCCGCGGCGATCGATGGCCACTGGGCGCCGGCTGCAGCATCCCTCCCGGCCGCGGGCCGCGCATGCGCACGGGCGCCGGATTGATCGTGGCCGCCTCGGATCCATCGCGCGTCGGCCCGCCCCTCCTCCCGGCCCGCGTTGCCCAGCAACAGCAGCTCGACGCTCTCCCATTGGCCGGCGGCGCGCGGGGCTCCCCGGCTGCGCGTGGTCAGTTGGTCAGCGCGGCCGCGGCGTGGCCGAGGGCCTGGCTCCGGGCGAGGGTCGATGCCGCCTCCCGTCTGACCTTTCCCGGCGTGGGGAGGGAGATGCAGGCGGGAAGGGGGCCTGGGGAGGATGGAGCAACCCGGCCCGTCTTGGAAAAAAGTTTATTGACCCGTGTCTTATCTCGGGGACGCACGGCTTCCTGAGGTGGGGGCGATTGAATAGCCAGGGTAGGGGGTGAGGAGGAGGGGCGAGGACCCCTCCCCAACTCTCCCCTGGCCCCAGCATGCACGGGGCTGCATCTGCGAACCCTACCTGGCCATCTCCCTGGACTGGCTGGCCCCATTCCCTTGCTGGGAAAACCATGACTCGTAAAAGCCCAGTGGCTTGCCTGATTCACAGGTCATAGGATGAAGGTGGGCCTGCCACCCAGAAAGTATGGCTCAGGGGCTTTGGATTCTTTCTGCCACATCTGTGTGACCACTAGTCACCAACCCCCGCCCCCCCCCCCGCCAAAGGAGATAGAAACATTTATCCAGTGCTTACTGGGTCCTACACACTGGCTGCCCCTGTAAGGAAGGACAATAATTTAAACTATAATACAATGTTGAAATTAAGGGCTCGGGGATGCTGTGGGATCTTCCTGTTTAAAGGGCACCCCCCTTTCACAGAAGTTCAGGGAGGCCCAGACTCAAGGGTACAGACTTCAGAAAAGACACTGGTTATTTTGAAGGGGGTGGGGGTATGTGTGCTGCCCTAAACCTTCCAGTTAAAAAAAAAAATCCCAAAGCGCCCAACAGTCAATTGGGTTTATTAAAATGAACAATTGGATTTTGTCAAAGGAAGCTTTTTTGTAAAACTAAAGATGCTGTTTATAATAAAATGGTAGGGTTCTTGGCATGGGGCAAAAAATATTTCTTTGAGGGTGAGAAACAGGAATGAATTATTTGATGCAAATATGTGATTGTTAAAAAAATTGAATGTACATAATAGTTTTAATATGCATCTTGTACCAAGTCCAGTGCTGAGAGATTTATTTAAATGATCTCAATTAATCCCCCCACACACACACATCCACAGATCAGCGTGGTTTTGCAGAGGTAGAAACTGTAAATTCAGTTCTATAACCACTTTAAAAAGAACAGAAGAGGTCACAACCATTGGCCACAGGCTCACCCACCTAAAATCAGCTGCGGTCATTCTGCTCAGGCCTCCTCCCTGGCTTCTGTGCACAGTACAGACACGCTTTACAAAGCCGCCAGCCTCCCTGGGTTTTGCATTTATTTTATTTAATTTTTCGCATCATACTGCACCCAGTCTCCTTCCCTGGCCTTTGCCTTTCTAATTCTTAGCAGCTGAGGAAGCTTGCATTGACCGGTGGAGTGTGTGGGGTTATTTTTGAAAGCAGATGCTGGAATTCCATTTTTATTTTAACCTGGTTATTGAGTGGGGTGGGGGAGGGAGAGGCTGGCCAATTCGTGTGCAAGACGAAAAAGCTGGATTTTATCACAGGCTGAGCAATTTTGACAATGGCTGCTTGGGTTTGTGATGTGTGAGTGGTTCCAAGGCAGTCCTGAATGCGTGTATGTGAGTGTGCAAATGTGGGTGCATTTGGGCATGTGAACAGAACGGGTGTGAGTGTGTGTATGTGTGTGCACTGTGTGAGGGGGTGGGGAGAGGGAGGGGGCAGAGGCTGGTCTGTGCACCTGACCGTATATTCTTAGTGTGCGTGCACGGGTGTGCGAGGGTGAGTTGGTACGTGTGTGTGGTGTGGGAGCATGCATGCGTGTATCTGTGTGTGTGCCTGTGAGTATGTGGATGATGTGCAGGAGTGTGTGGGAGGATGTGCGTGTGAGTGCATGCCTCTGCGCGTGTGTGTGAGAACTGTGCGTGCCCGTGTGTGAGTGGTTACAGGTTAGATAGGTGTGCGTGTGCTTGGGATTAAGTGCCTTGTTGGTGCACATGCGTGAGCGCGTGAGGCTGTGTGTCGGAGCCTCCGCCTCTCCTGCCTTCCTCACTCCTGCAAGCTCAGCTCCCAGCTTCCCGAGACCGCTCTGCCCCTGCCCGGCCTCCCTGCCTTCTCTCCTGATGCTCCTGCCGTAGGGACATGGGTCCGTACCTCTTCACTGCTGCCCTGCTCATTCTCTCACGAGCCTCAGGTGCCCCACTCGGGACAATATGCTGAGATGCATTCATTCCATAAATGTTCGCCTCCCCTGGGCGCTGTCTGAGGGCAGGGGCCCGCGTCCAAAGCATGGCTCGGTCCTCAGTCCCCAGAGCCCAGGACAGGATGAACGGACTAGAGTGTGACACCCATAGATAAGAACAGTGGCCTGGACTGTAGGTGCCGGCACACTGTGCCAAGGGCGGCCGTGGAAACCCCCTTGATGGATGGGGAAACTGAGGCCTAGACAAGAGGTCCCCCCACCCCGGGATGTGCCTCCCACCCCGTCCAAGCACCGGCCCTGCTGGGTGTCAGCTGTCCTGGAACACTTTCCCTGTCGTACCTGGCCTGGCGCATGGATTTCCGCAGCCATCTCTCCATCTGGCAGCTTTATTAACCTGATTCGACTGATCGAGTGATTGACGTTTGCTTATTGGCTACTCCTGCCCCTCGAGGGACCCGGACTAGGAGCCCCCCACCTCCATCTCCATCAGCCCAGGAGGACAGGGGACACCAGGACCCTCTCATAGGCCCATCACACACACAAACAATTACTCGCAATTAAACACTTGTGGTGATTGGGTCCATTTGAGTGGATCTTTCCAGAAGATGATGTGCCAACATCTAACAAAAAATTAAAAGCCAAATTGAAAATGCGAGCTTGGTGAAGACAAGAACTTTTATCTGTCCCCTTCCTCCCTGGGTCCCGAGCCCCTTAAAACCATGCCAAGCACACAGTAGGTACTCAATAAATAGTAAACGAATTCCCCTGGCCTGTGTTCCTACTGCTAGAAATGTACCCCATCCCATGGGGGCATGCACAATGGGGCAATATTTACATAAGAGTATGTTCCTAGAGGCATTCATTGTTCCAGCAAAAATGTGGAAACAGCCTAAAAGCCAGGGATAAGATGTTCTTGAAATCAGTTACAGAGTGCCAGCAGCTCCGAGCACTACACAGCTGTTCCAAAGGCGAGTGCCGCCCAGGCAGCGGCACTGAATATTCCTAAGATATATTCAGTGCAAAGGCTAGTTGCCCCAAAGGAGCCAGCAACGTATGTCCGCACAAAAACCTGCATAGGGGTGTTGATGGAAGCTTTATTCCTAACTGCCCAAACCCGGAAGTAACCGAGATGTCCTCTACTAGGTGGACGGATCATCCAGAAGATGCAATGTTACTCTACACTAAGAAGAAAGCTAACAAGCCATGCATAGAAAGACACGCAGGAACCTTAAATGCACATGACTGAGAGGAAGAAGCCAGTCTGAAAAGGCTACACACTGTGATTCCAACTCTGGGACATTCTAGAAAAGGCAGGACTCTGGAGATGAGAGTAGGATCAGTGATGTGGGGTTTGGGGGGAGGAGGGATGAATGGGCGGGGCCCAGAGGGTTCTTAGGGCTACAAAACCATTCTGTATGATGCTGTAATGCTGGGTGAACAGTATTACGTCATGAAAGCCCATAGAACTTACAACACAAAGGGTGAGCCTTAATGTAAGTTATGGACCTTAATGTGCCATAACAAGGGACCTCAGACTGAGTGGCTTAAACAACAGAAATGATTCCCTCCCAGCTCTGGAGGCCAGAGGTCCAAGATCAGGGCATGGGCAGGGCTGGTTCCTTCTGAGGGCTTGGGGGAGCATCTGTTCCAGACCTCTCTCCTGTTTCTGGGGATCGCTGGTGATCCTTGGTCACCTTGGCTTATAGAAGCACCACCCCGATCTCGGCCTTCATCTTCACATGGCCTTTTCCCTGTGTGTGTGTGTCTATGTCTAAATGTTCCCTTCTTATAAGGACACCAGTCACATTGGATTATGACCCACCCCAATGCCTATCTTAACTTGATCTTCTGCAAAGACCCGATTACTAAATAAGGTCACATTCACAGGTGAACTTCAGTGTCTTTTGCTAGGGATAAAATTCAACCGATTACAGTCACTTATAATGTATTAAGGTCAGTTCATTAATTGTAGCTCGTGTACCACACCCATGGTAATAATAGAGGACGCTGTGTGTGTGTGTGTGTGTGTGTGTGTGTGGTGGGGGTGTATATAGGAACCTCCTACACACTGTTCACTTTTCCTGTGAATCTGAAACTATTCTAAAAAGCAGAGTCTATTATTAAAAAAAAAAAGCTAGGTACTAAACAGTGAGAAAGATGCTCAAATTTGAGCAAAGCAACGGGGGCACATCTATGTGTGGGGCTCGTACAGACACAGGACACAGAGGCTGCCAAGCTCGCCCTCCTCCTGCCACCAAGCCTTTGCATATGCTTTTCCCACTTCACTTAACTCCTGCTCTACTTGCAGCTCTCAAGGCAAATGTCCTCTTCTTGGGGACCCCTCAGGCTGCCTGTCCAGCCCCGATCCCCCTTTCAGCCCCCCTTAGTCTGGGTCATGCTTTAAGGTCTGTCATCCCCAGACTGAACTCCCCTGCTCCCCCTGCACCCCGTCCAGTCCTGGCACACAGTAGGTGCAGTAAAGATCCTTTAAGCGATTATAAGATTAAAATAAATGGAGACTCCACAGCCTCTTGTAGCAGGAACTCAGCAAATGGGATCACTGTTTGAAGGGTTATTAGCAGCCATCAGGAGCACCCCCTCCATGAGCCCCCGCAAGCCCGAGGTGGGGGGACAGAGGCCCCTTTAAGGGTCCACTGCCACCCGGCACCCACCCACCTGATGAGGCTCAAGAAGCCCATTAAGTGATTTTTTTCCTCCACTTACAGCTAGCGGCATCGACAGGGATACTCAATATCTGAGGGGCCGCTGGCCTTGGAAGAGAGATTGCAGCTACCTCAATAAAACATTCCCTCTCGTCAGCGCCTCCCCCGCCCAGCCGAAGCTGCGTGTCTGATCCCCTCCCCTAATAAGCTCCGTTCTCTCCCCTCCAGGAGGATGGGATGCTGCACCCTCCCAGGCTTTCAAGCTCAGCTCAAGGGTTGAGGGTGGTGGTGGAAGGAGAACCATTCCCACTTCCCATCTGTCCAGATTCTGGTGGGGTCACCTCCCCCAGGAAGTCCTCCAGGACCACCCGAGTCAGGCTCTGGATTCCTGCAGCCCTGCTTTGGGAGGTGGGAGGCTGGGGTACATAGAGGGACCGGGGACTGAGTGGGGTCACCCAGCAGTGTCCAGATGCCACCACTCTCAATTGTCCATTTGCTCAACAGAGAGGGAGGCAGGGCTGGGCTCTGGTACTCCCAGCCCTGTGGGGCTGACATGAGGGGCCGGGCAAGATGGGGTGGGGCGCCGGAGCTACAGAGCAGGGAGGGACCAGACAGGGTGCAGGGCTAGAGGGAGCCCCCTCAGGATGCGATGGCAGCAAACTGGAGGGCAGACAACCCAATGTGACTGGACTGGGCTCGTCCAGCCTGCCTGGGGAGGGGGTACATGGGGTCTGAATGCTGTGGCAAGGGAGGGAACTCAGCTGGCCAGGTTGTGGGGGAAGCCCTCTCCCCAGACTGAAGACCTCCGGTTCTAGCTTCAGCACCAAGAACAGCTCCCCAGTCCTCTCTCGATGGGAGGGGACCTCATTCGTCAGAACATAGGACCTCTGAGAGACACCTCCCAGGACTTCCTTGGGCCTCAGCGTCCCCAGTAAGATGAAAAAAATGCCTTGCCCTTGTGGTGGGGGGATGGGAGGCAGCAGGTGTCAACGCCAGAGTGAATGAGTAAATAAATGATTCCAAAATTTCAAATCTGACTCAAACCCCTTGTTCAAAAACAGGGAAACTGAGACCTGAAGAGACTGTGGCTCTGCCCCTCCTCCACAGCCAGATTCCAGAATCTTCTCTCCGGGCCTAAGGGTGAATGGGAAGGGGGAGGCAGGGAGGGAAGAGGGGTGGGGGAACAGCCACCTCCCAAAATGAGCCCTGTTCATTGTCCAGACACTGATCCACTGCACTGGGAGATGCCAAAGTCCCGGAGGGCCAGCTCTGGTCTGGATCTCAGGAAGCCCCCAGGCTGATGGGGAGATGGGCGGGGGGGTACTGGGTGGGCCAGAGTGTGAGCCCCAGGGTTCAGGAGTCCCTGGAGGGGGGAAGTGAGGGTGCTGGAGTCGGGCAGCTGGGGAAGGGCAGCGAAGGTTCTATCTGGGAGGGGTGGGGAAGTTGTATAGAGTGGGGGCATTGGGACTGGGCTCTGTAGGTAGAGTAGGAGTTTCCTAGAGTGAGCAGAGGGACAAGCAGAAACGCAGGTGAGAGATCATGGCTCATTTGGGGAGGGTTGGGAGGAACTCAGATGAGAAGGATGCCCCCCGCCCCAGAGGGGAGAATGGGGGTGAATTGAGGGAGCCCCTGGGGCCTCGGCCAGGACTAGGAGCAGGTGGGGGCTGAGAAGGCCTGCTCAGAGGGGCCCAGGCACCCACTGCGGGGGCCAAAGCCTCACCTTATCCCCACTACCCAGACATCAAACCCAGCCTCCCCGTCTTTCAGGTTATTAATTTTTCAGAGAAGAAAATGCTTTTTGTATTTTTTCCAGGCAAAATATTGATAATGGTTTTAATGTGCCTTTCCTGCTTTTGTGTGTTGAGAGGGCTTTTCCATTCTGGTTGCTGCAGAGGCTGCTATCCCCCCTACACACACACACACACACACACACACACACACACACACACACACACACACACACACACACACACACACACACACACACACACACACTCTGCTGCAGCCCCCCATCAGCAGACCCGCGCTTGTCTGTGGAGGCCCGGGTGTCTGCAGAGATGGCTGGGAGTGGGGTGGGGTGTTTTGATTGCTGCCGGGTGGGTTTTGATCGCAGCCCCCTACCTGCCTCAAGCCCCCCACCTCTGCTTGCACAAAGCCAGATGCCCACCCGCCCCAAGGTGGGTCGATGCGCCCTGCCAGGGGAGCTGATGTTCCCAGCAGCTCCAGGCTGAGATACATCTTCGGGTTGTTTGAAATATGCCTGCCTTATTCTCATGACGATCAAGAAGCAGGAAGGTAGGGAGGCCCGTTCATTTGTTCATCCATCCATCCATCTACCCATCCCTCCGTTCACTCACTCACTTGTACGTCGGCCGGTTACTAGGCACTTACTATGCACCAGGCAGGGTACTGGAGCCACAGCCACCACCAGGCAGCCCCTGACCCCTGCCCTTTTGGAGTTCACAGTCTGGTGGGAGAGAAGGGTACTAACCCAAAAATTCCAGGGAAAAAGATATCATTACAACTTGTGACAAGACCCCTGTGAGAGACACGTAGGTGTGTGAGACTGTAAAACAGGGAGGGGTCAGGGACTTCCTAGGGCTGTGACACCATCTGAGCCCTGATGAGCCAGGAGGAGTGGCCTCTGGGAAGAGGGGCAGTGAGGTGCTCAGACCTCCTCCGAAGGCAGCAGCCTGTGCGGGACCCCAAGGCACCAGAACCTGTTCTCAGTGGTTCTGAAACATAAGCATGTTTCACAGTCCCATGGGAGGCTCCCTGATGCCCAGCCAGACAGCCCCCCACCTCTGGGGCACTGATTCAGCAGGCGATCCTCTCTCTGAAGGCCACCGCACCAGGGGAAGCACCAGTGATTGGTGAGATCCAGACAAGGGCCATACCTCCAGGGACAGGCAAAGGGGGGGCCCTGGGGCCAGACACCCTCAAGGCCCGGCTTACCGTCTGCATGCTCTGGGGGGGCTCACTTCAACCTTCAGGTGTCAGCTTCCCCGTAGGGAAAACGAGCATGGTGAGCATCCCGATTTCCTGTGACAGGAGAAGGAACGAACCAAGATGACCCAGATCAAATACTTAGTGCAGAGCCTGGCACACAGTAGGTGCTCAATAAATGTGAGTGCCAATGATGATCAGGTGCGTGACTGATTAAGGAGCAGGAACCCTCCTCTGAGCTGATGCCCGATTAAAATGCAGAAAGCAAGAGCATGTCACACCATGTATTAGTTAGCTACTGCTGCATAACAAAGCATCGCAAATTTACCAGCTTGGAACAACACACATCTACGATCTGTCAGGCTCTGTGGGTCAGGAGTCAGGGCACTGGGTCCTCTGCTCTGGTCCCACAGGCCACAGTCAAGGTATCAGCCAGGCTGAGTTCTTTTCTAGAGTTCAAGTTCCTTTTCCAAGCTCACGTGGATGTTGACAGAATTCAATCCTTGTGGTTGTAGGACTGAAGTCTGGGTTGTTTTATTTTTTCTGGCTTTCAGTAATGAGTGTGCCAGCTGTTTCCCAACACATGCTCCCCTCCAGGGACCCCTCACAATGTGGTAGCTCACCTCTTCAAGGCCAGCAGGAGAATCTCTGCTGGGATAGGGTCTTATGTAACACAGTGTAATTATGGGTGGACACCCATCACGTTTGCCATATTCCACTGGTGGTACGTAAGCCCACACTCAAGGGGAGGGGGTTATACAGGATGCAACACCTGTGGGTACAGTTTCCGTGGCCATTAAAATTCTGCTGAGCACACCCTGCTCGGGCACACACTCACATGCACACGTCCAGGACCAGGCTTAGCAATGGCCACAAAACTATGCGTGGCCATAAGTATGAACATACCAGCAAGTGTTTCTCTTTTCGCATTGCCTGCTGAGGAGCTCAGAGCCAATACTGTGGCCCACCTGCTGGGTTTAGAACCACCTGCTGTGGGTTTTATGGACTAACTTCTCTTCCAGCTACAGCTTCTCTCGACCTCATTTCTAATTTATTTTCTCTGGCTGCCTTATCTCTCTGCAACCTCCTCCGTCCCAACTTTCTGGACCCAAAACAGGCTGATAAGGACAGCAGTTCCCAGCTGCTCAGCAGATGAGCACTGTTCTAAGGGCTTTACATGAATTCTCTCATTTCATCCTCAGTAAAACCCCCTCTTGCAGATGAGGGAAAAGTTGCACAGAGCGGGTGTGAGAACAAGCCCAAGGACACCAGCTAAGAAGTGGAACAGAGAATCCGGATGAGAAGCTGGGCTCAATTCCAGGAGATTGGGTTTGAGATCTTGGGCTATAGGCACCCATCACGGACCTTCAATGAAATCACATACAGAGACTGATCTGCAAAGCAACCTCAGAGAGGATTGAACCAGCAGGAAGGCTGCCCAGCCGTCACCTCCTCCCCGCTCCTGAACCCACAGCTGGACTGTGGGGCTGCCCCAGCATAAATAATCTTCTGCAAACGCGCCTCCACCCACACATCGATCTGTGGGCAGGACAGAAAGCGCTGCTTCAGGGAAACAGTTGCTCCAGAGAGCAACGTGAAGCCCCTGCACCAGCCTGCTGGGGACCTCCTCAAATCCCCGGACAAAGCCCCTGCCCCATGCCCCTCCCAGAGCCCCCCCAAAGGGAAGATGAGGGGCCCAGGGCTGAGGCAGGATGCTTGCTCACACCATGTGTTTAGCTGTCCTCAGGGACTGCACAGGCCCGAGCCTGCTGCTGAAGCACACTTGAACGGATCTTCCGGGCAGGTGTCCGTCCCTACTGAGCGCCCCTGGCCTGAGCGGGGCGATGGGGACACCAGGGCACCCCAAATGCTGTTTGTGCCTTCAGGGGATGCCCAGGCCTGGGAGAGAGACAGCAGGTTAAGAGGCAGGGCAGCGCACACACTGGGTGGAGAGCAGATGGAGCAGGACAAGACGGGATCACAGTGGGGCCTCTCAGGGTGTGGTCCTCAGACCCTCCAGTCCCCTCTTCCAGAGCTGCCTCCGTGCAGCTTTGTGCAGCCCCGGGTTCCAAACACAGGCCTGAGTATGCATCCAGCCACTTTCATTAGAACAAAGGCCCTGCACTTCCCTTGAATCAATTCACAGTAATTCAACGTGATCCCCATTTTACAGATGGGGAAACCAAGGCACAACGAATTGGGTGTGTTACCCAGAGTCCATCAGCGGGGGCCTGAGTTCACACCCCAAGTCTGTAATTGTCAAGGTAGCTGGGGAGTTGGGGCCTCAGTCTCCTCACTCATAAAAGGGGACTGACCACCCTGGCTTTGCCCACCTGCTGGGATCTGGGGCAGGAGGTGAGCTGAGGCCCACACCTCAATGATGCCCAAGGATGCTGAATCCAGGGCCCTAGCCCTGCCCCTGCCCAGTCATTTCTGCCCCATTCAGAGGAACTGGGGAAAAAAATAGCCCTGGGAAGGTACAAGGAACAGAAAATCAGGGGCTTGGTACACAGAGGCAGACTGGGAATTCCAGAACCAACACACAAAACCAGGGTTGGCTAACCAGAGGCGCATGAATCCACCACCATGCGCCTGGCACTGCCTCCCTGGAACCTCCTGTGAAGTGTGGCTGGGGTCCTGCTGGGCCTGCAGGGGAAAGGAGGAGCCTCCCTCGCCTCTGTCCGCCCCTCGCCCTTCTCTCCTGCCTCTTCTCAGGATCAATGTGCAGATCAATGCCAGGCTCTGTCCTCTTGGCCCTGCTTCAGGGACCCTCTGACCCCCACCCGGTTTGCTCTCCCTCAGACACAGCTCGGTGGCTGCACCTGCACAAGCATTTCCTGGGCATCACCCAGGTGCCCTTGGGTTTGCACCGTGTATGTTTTGTGTCCATTCCACAGATGAGTACGCTGGGATGCTGAGAGGGGCCGTGAGGTGGGTAAGGGGGCACTGGGGTTCACATTCAGAACTCACTCTTGACTTTGGGGGGGTGAAGCCCTGGTACCAAGGACCCTGAGCCAAAGAGGCACCCACAGGGGATTGGCGACCCAAGGGGCTGGGGTCACTGGCTCCACCGAGCAGCCAGCACAAGGCTCAATCTTCCTATCTGTGAAATGGGCCGCCCCTCAGAGGGGTCGAATCAGCCATGGCAGCACTTAGCTGGCTTGACATGGGTCGTCCTCCTGCACCCTGTGCCCCACTATGCTTCTGGGACCTTCAGAGGGCTTTTCCCGGGCAGCCGAGAGATGCTCAGCAAACTGGGAGGCAGGAGCCTGGGTTCCGCCTCAGTTTCCTCACCCAGAAAACAAGCAAGGGGGTCGACAAGATGACCCTCAGCCCTCCCCAGCCCCTCCCCCTCCTGCCACTGCTATGCTCCTGGGGACCCCCCCCAGGACTAGCAGCCCACTCGGGGACCCTCCTGATGGGAGCACGTCCCTGATTTCTCGCTCCACCAGGGCCCTTGCCCTCCCGTCTACCTTCCCTCTATGTGGAGGGCAGGTGAGGAGGGGGCTGGAGGGGTTCTCCCCCCACAGTTCCCCTGGGAGACACAGCCAGTGGGAGCCTGGCTTCTTCCCTCCTGATGCACAGGGAGTTAGAGGTCGATAATAATAGAAATGTTATGTTGTGCGTGCGTGCGTGCGTGCGTGCGTGCGTGCGTGTGTGTGTGTGTGTGTGTGTATCTTAAGTGAAGAGGAGGAAGCTGGGTCCCTTACCCAGCCAAAGTAGGGGATTTATGACAGAGGCAATTACACAGGGAGCCGGCAGGGACTGCTGGGGGCCAGGGTCTTGTTAAGGAAGTGGGTTAACCAGCAGTTACAGCTGTTAGCAGCGGAGGGGAGGGGAGTGGAGAGAGGGAAGGAGGGGGAAGGGGAGGGGAGAAGTGGGGGAGGGTAAGAGGGGGAGAGAAGAGGGAGGAGGGGGGCATCAAGACCCGCCCTCTCCTTCCTGGCAGACCCTCCCAGTCCCTCCGTGTTGGGGTGTCTGGGCCAGGCTCTGCTCTCCCCACTCCCAGGGCTCCCCAAAAGTCAAGCTGGAGAGAGTTCGAGCGGGACTGCAGCGGCCTTTTCTGGAGGAGCCCAGTTGGCCCTACCTTTCCCCAGTTCCTTTAATGATTATCTGGCTGGGTGGGAGTCATGGGGGAGGATGCAGGAAGCCCTCCAAACTTTAGCCCCCATGGCCCGGCTGCTGGTTCACAGGCCCTGAATAGGGGACGCCCCGAAAGTGCAGGCTGGAGTGTCCCTCTCAGTCTCTTCGTCATCACCACCACCACCACCCCGCAATCCCTGGGACTGTTCGAAGCGCTGGGTTGAAGGGAGGGACCCCAGGCAGGGATATTCTGTGTAGCTGGACCCTGTGCCCCACAGATTCGGCTGGGACTTCAGCATTGCCGCCGAGATCAACTCTATCCCCAGCTGGACACACCGATGTGTCCACAACACATGCAAACTGGGCTCACACTGGGACTCAGGCCTGGGGTCGGTCGGCTCACCGGCTGGGGGTCTGGGGCAAATCCCGGAACCTCCAAGTGCCTCAGTTTCCTCATCTGAAAAATGGGGATGATTAGCGTTGCTCCCCCAGAGTCTCACCTCCCCAAGCGCACAGCAGGCATTGCTGGGGTGGGGGGAGGGCAGGCAGGTAGAACCGGGTTCTGCCGGGCGCATTACCCGCCAGGGTTCAGGGAACCCCCTCACGCCCACACCTGGGGAGGGAGGAAGAAGGCGGCAGCTGATAGAAGGAAGGAGAAAACTGTTTCCTTTCCGCACACCTCGGTGACTCACCTGCTGGGCTCAGGAACAAACAGCTCTCCCTCCCCCACTGTCACCGCCCTGGGGGGAGGGGGAGTCATTCAGCCCCCACCACATCCTTGAGGACGCTTCTTTGTACAGACTGGGGCTGGAAGGAGTTGTTCTAGAGGCCACTGGGACCCCCTCCTGCTGGCGTCCCAGCCCAGGAGAGAAAGCCCAGCCCCACTTAGCCTGGCATTCAAGGCCTGGCTTTGACACCCACCCCCTCCTGTCAGGTCCCAGTTTTATCTCATTGACTCATTTAACAAATATTTCCTTGATGAAGGCCTCTGAGCTAACACCAGCCTCCTGCCCCTGCTCCATCCCCTTCTGCCCCAAGTTACAAGGGGCCTTTGCATCCCTGGACTTGCCTACCTGACTCAAACTCCTGCACGTCGTACAAAACCCAGCCTACAAAACCCAGCCTGGAGGTCCTCCCCTCCAGGAAGTTTGCTCCCTCCCCCCAGTCCTGCCCTCAGGGGCATGAGTGACTGTGTAGTCTTTGTCTCCCCCTCCCCAAGTAGAGGAGCTACACCTGGAGGGCAGGGGCTGCAGCCTCAGCTCTGGGGTGGGGACTACGCAGAGGGGTTCGTTAAATCAGGTGAACAGCCCAGCTCCGTTCCTCCGTCCTTGACGTGTAGATTCTGCCTGGCGGGGCGCGCACCCCGGTCCCATTCTCAACTTCTCAGTGTCCCTCAGACAGGTCTCCTAGATCCCCTCACACCCCAGGGGTGCAAGCAAAAGAGACAGACCTAGAGGGCAGCTCGGAGGTAGGGGGCGGTCAGCCTTGGGGATGGGCCGGGAAGCCTCCTCTGCCTCCCCTCCCCCTTCCTGGCCCAGCGGAAAGGGCACGGGTGTGTTCAGATAAATGGCGCATTAATGGGGCGCCAGACCAGGGCGAGGCTCCCCGGCCGGATGCCGCGGAGGGTAACCTACCGGGGCGGGGCGTCGGACCCTCCCCGAGTGGGAGGGGCAGAGTCCTCCGTCCCCGCTGGGCCTCCGTCTCCGTATCGGGAAAGTGGGCGCTCTCCCAGGCCTGTGCTGCCCACCCCCGCCTCTGTCTCGTCTCATCGTGGGCTCTGGGGATCCAGGGCAGGAACCTCCCGGGGGTCGAAGCTGGCGTGCTGGGGCTCAGCAGAGCCCTCGCTGCGACCCGGGCCAAGGTAGCTCCTGGAGGTACCCCAGGGTCAGCCCCGCTGCAGTCCGGCCGGGATCACCCGGCCTGGGGCCTCCCCGAACCCATCCACCGCGCCCCGTCCCACCCCCAGCTCCAGGATCCGCGGGCCGCCTTTCTGCAAGGAAGAAAGCGTTGTGGATTAAATAAATAAATATATATATATATTTACATCTTTACTTGTCAAAGGAGCGTCCCTTCCGGGAAGGGCCAGAGGACGCTCAGGACCGCCCAGGGGTGGGGGAACTCGCTTCACTGTCGGGGCCGGAGCTTGGCCGCGGGGGTGGCCCGGCCTCTCCGGAGAGGGCGCCAGAAGCGGGTTTCGTTGCGCCGGGGAAGTCAGCGGCCTGCGATGCCCGGGCCGCGCGGTCAGCGGAGTTGGGTAGTGGGGCGCCCCCCTCTCCCATCCTCTGGGAGGCCGCAGCCCGCTCCCTGCCTGGCCTGGCCTCGCCTCAATTTCCCCAACTGCGCACCGCGGAACAAGGTCGAAGTTTCCTCACTAGCAGGGGGCGGGGTGGGGGCGAGGGGACGACGGGTTGTGATCACGAAGGAGCCGAGAGACCAGGGGTTCGGGCCTGAGGGGGGCGTCTTCGTGTCCCCAGCCCCTTCTGGCTGCGCCTCCAGCTCGAACTCTCCGTGTTTACAAGGTCGGCGTCCTAGGCTCCAGGCCCCCAGCCCAGCTCCGGGACCTGCACGCGATCCCCGGCGCGCAGAGGGAGCGAAAGCAGGCGGAGGGGGCGGGAGGAGAACGAGCAGACCTCCAGAGCCCTGGGGTCCCCTCGCCCCTGCGGGTCACTTTCCTGACCTGGCAGGAGGTGCGGGCCCAAGCTCCGCAATCCGGGCTCCTCGCGCTCCAGCCCGGGCCTGGCCGCGACCACCCACCCGGAGTCGTAGTGGTGGGGGTGGAATTCTCTCCGCTATCTGCGCCTGGAACTCCCGGGCCCGCGAAGGCCGAGCTGCTGGGGGAGGGGACGAGGACGCGGGGCCCCAGGGAACCCCCCACCGGCCACGGGCTCCCGGTTCCGGTGCCCCGGCGCAAACAAGCGCGGTGTTTGCGGAGAGCGCGGCGGGCGGCTCGGCCCAGGAGCGATGAGGATTCGATGGAGCCGCGCGGCGTGGCGCGGGCAGCGGAGCCAGGGCGGGCGCGGGGATCGATCGGGCGCAGCTATCGCCGACACGCCCGCGGGAGCAGCCACCCCGCGGGCCAGCGCGACCGGGCGCCCCGCGACGGCGGGCAGGAAGCTCGGACGTTCTGCCCGCCACCGGCGAAACCCCAACGTCGTGGCGCCCCAGGTTGGGCGCTGGGGTGTCCCACACCCAACGTCCGAGGGTGGAACCTTCGGGCGCCGCGAGCGCAGCCGGGCCGGGACCCCCGGCCGGGCCGGAAAAGTCTAGCGCCCTCCCCCCACACCCCAATCTAAATAAAGTCCTCCGACCCCGCCCGAACGAAGGCGCAGGAGTCGGGCGGAGCACGTGGGCCCAGCCAAGTGCGAGCCGGCCAGGAGTTGGGGCGTCTGCAGGTTTGGGAGACCGTACCTGGGGCTGACACGGATCTCGGGCTGGGTGGGACTGGAGGGGGACATTAATCTCCACTATTTATTAAAACCTCGCTCTAAAAAAAAAAGGAAGGTACGCAGCGGCTGGTGAGTTTCATTTCCGTGGGCGACAAATCGAATCACAGAATCAGCCGCGAACCGTGCCTAGCGGAGGCCCGGAAAGGGAAAACTTTGAGTATAACACCTCCCCCCCCCCATATTTTTGGCTGTGATCTGGAGCCAAAACAACAAGGAATGTTGCCTGTCCAAGAAGAGAGAAGGTGGACGGTACTGATTCGAGTTGGGGCGGATTGGGGATGTTGAACCGGAGGAGATGGCTGGGCCCCCCGGAGCGGGGAGGGGGCCCGAGCTCCAGCCAAGCCTCCCTGCCGCTTGCTGGACGCTGCAAGCCCCCGGGGTTAGGGGGATGCGGGGTTGCACTTCCCGGCTTCTCCCAGGCCCGGCTGTGCACAGAGAGGGTGGGCATTGACAGAGGCAGCCCAGCGTGGGCCGAAGCACCCCTAGGCGCAGACGCGGGCTCCAAGCGTCAAACTCCAATTTTCCTGGACGGGATACTGAGGCCAGAGAGCTTCCGCCACGTGGCCAAGGTCTCCCTGCCCCCATCCAGCCCACCCTTCCCCCTGCCGCAATTTGCCTAATGACCCAAGATCGATCAGGGCCTGAGCCACCGGCCGTCCGTGGTCAGCTCAATTCTATTTTACTAATTACTAAAAGGCCACTGGTGGGGGAAGCCGGTTCTGGAGCTCCAGGGGGCTCTCCGCTCACTCTCTGGAGGGTGGCAAATTTTTGTTCAGTCTCCCAGGGGGACCATAGCCTCTTCAGGAGCGGGATCCCTGTCCCTGTGGGTGTCTGAATGTCCAGCCTAAAAGGGGTGCAGGGCTGCGCGCACCTGGATGAGCCTGGTTCCTCCGCCAGGTATCTCCTGCGGAGTGGAGGTGCTCAGGGTGTCCTGAGGCAGCAGAGAAGAGGGGACCCCTTCATCTCAAAGCTGCTGGTCTCCCTCTTTCAAAATGGACGCTTTCCCCGTTAGAAAAGGCACACATGGTTGTTATAAAAATGAAAGTGATAATCAAGCTGGAGGAAATATTTATATAAAGATGGAGGTAAAAGGCTGCATGGCCCTGACCCCCACAGAGCACCCCTTGGTTGACTTTGGGGGTACTTCCTTCCACCTTAGCTTTCCCACCCATAGAGACCCCCCCGCAACCGCCTGATCTGAGCTTGTTGGGCCTGGGATGCGATCGTTTTATGAAGGCTGATTGATTTTTAGATCCCACGATTATTTTTAATTACCTGTGATTGTTGGCCAGTGAGATGGGGGGGCGGGGGGTGGAGCCCCGCACAGCCAGAACCCAACCTCCCAGACTTGGAATCTGCATGGGGAGGGGGATATTCACTTGTTCAGACCTGCCCATCTCTGCCACCTCTGTTTTCCTACCTGGAATATGGGTGTACTGATATATAACCTGAAATTATATATAAATCCTGAATTGAAAACTTCATGGACCTGGACCTGGGGGCAGTGTTGGCCCTTGGGAAGAATCTCAGAACGATCACTGCCACAATCTACCTTGGGCCTGAGGCAGAAGCAAAGCAGCGATGCAACTTCCCGTTGGGGCTCGGTGAAGAGTGTGTGTGCCTGGTAAAGAGTAGGCAGCCACTAAATGCTGAGTCCTGAGCACAAGGCACTAAAAGGGGTCCCTTTTAGCCCTATCCCACCCAGGACTTGGCTCAGGCCATTCTACTGTCTGATCCTCCAAAGCTGGGGGTCAGGTCATCCTGGCTCCCCAACTCCCTCGCACTCAGAGACCCCCACCTCCCTCTCCCGCTATGATGGAAAACACAGATGTGTCCCAGGCTCTCAGCTGGGGCAGGCAGGAAGGCACCCTCCTCCCCGTCAGAGAAGGGGAAACAGACACTGAAAGGGCCCTGGCACACGGTCCAAGCCCAGTGGCAGTTCAGAGAATCAAACCTCCAATGCATAGCCGCGTCTACAGGGGCGGGAATCCTGTTGAAGGTGGTGACGGAGGGGCTGCCCCAATGGTTTGCGGCGGGGGGGGGCATAGCTCACTGATAGGGTCTTCCCCTCCCTCCGCTCGCAGATAAGAGCCCTGGTCCTCCCCTCGAGGTGGGGGTTCCCAGGGTACCCTAGCAGAGGGCTTACTAGCTCTACCCTTCCCCTCCCCATTCTGGAAAAGGCAAAGGTTACCCCATGGGGCAGATGTATGGGGAAGGAAGAAGGGGTGGGGCCGGTTTGGGGAGTCCCTCCTCAGCCCCCACTCTGGCCTTCAGATGGGGACACCACTTGGGGTCTGGCTTGGCCACTCCAGACTCCCCTCCCTGATCTGCATCTTATTCCAATAGAGGGATCACCTTGAGGAGGGGGTCTCTCTGAGTGTGGGAGGCCCCCTCATTTATCCCAGTTCCCAGGGATCCCTGGGCCTCACCTGTCTCCACGTGGTGAGGAAAAGGAGCACCCTCGCTCCCCTCTAAAAGAGAAACCCCAGGGAGAGCGTGGAGCTGGACCAGGGGCTTTGTGGGAAGCTGGGAGGATGTGTCTTCGGCCTGCCTGCTCTGGAGGGGGAGAGGGGTTCTTTAAGAGTCACCCCCAAGCTGCTCCCACGCTGGAGATGAACGAAACTAGAAGGAACTGGGAGGTGACTTGGGCACCCCTGAGGCCAGGTGCTCCATTGTACAGCTGGGGAAACTGAGGCCCAGATGCCCACACATGGGGGCAGATTGAGACACTTGGGAGGCACAGGCCGTGACCCAGCCTGAAGACCCTCTTTCAGCACACTCGCTCCAGAGAGACCTTTGTGGGGGGCTGTGACTCCCTACCTGTGCTGAGATGGAGGTGAGCGAGCAGAGGGCCCACCTCCTGGGGGGGTCTGTGTGAGTTGGGGGGAGCACGATCACAGACCCCCACTCAGCCACACTCCTGCGCACTCCCTAAAGATGGACTCACGGGTGCCAGGTAGGAAAGTAACCTTCACGACCCTCGGGAGAGACAGGGAATCAGAGACCCAGAGACAAGGTCCCCAGTCCCACCTCGGCAGAGTCTGTCCTTGACCCCCGCCCATTGTCCCCGGGTACGACCAGTCCCCAGGGGGCACGGCGGAGACAGAGGCAGGGGACCCCAAAAGCCCGGAGTCTGGCCCACTCCGGCCTGCCTGGCGCTGAAAGGGGCCGGGGCGGGCGGAGAGCGAGGCGGCGGGAGGTGGCGGCGAGGGGAGCCGGTGGGCGGGGGCACTGACGTCAGACCCGGGCCCGGGAGCCGGCGGCCGCTCCCCCGCCACATCCTGGTGGCCGCGCTCGCAGCCGGGCCGGGCCGTGCGCCGCTCAGCCGGGCAGCCTCGCGCGCAGCCACCGGAGAGCGGGCGGGGGACATGCGTCGGCCTTGAGCGCGCCGGGCCGGCGCCAAGGAGCGCGCGCGGCGGGCGGGCGGCCGAGCCGGCGAGGGGCCCGCGCGCGGCGGCCGAGCATGGAGCTGAGCCTGGAGAGCCTGGGGGGCCTGCACGGCGTGGCCCATGCGCAGGCGGGAGAGCTGCTGAGCCCGAGCCACGCGCGCTCGGCGGCGGCGCCGCACCGCGGCCTGGTGGCGCCCGGGCGCCCCGGCCTGGTGGCGGGCATGGCGAGCCTGCTGGACGGCGGCGGCGGCGGCGGCGCCGGGGGCGCCGGGGGCGCGGGCGGCTCGAGCGGCGCGGGCGGCGCCGCCGACTTCCGCGGGGAGCTGGCGGGCCCGCTGCACCCGGCCATGGGCATGGCCTGCGAGGCCCCCGGCCTGGGCGGCACCTACACGACGCTCACGCCCCTGCAGCACCTGCCCCCGCTCGCGGCCGTGGCTGACAAGTTCCACCAGCACGCGGCGGCCGCGGCCGTAGCCGGGGCGCACGGCGGCCACCCCCACTCGCACCCGCACCCGGCGGCCGCGCCGCCCCCGCCGCCCCCGCCGCAGCGCCTGGCGGCCAGCGTGAGCGGCAGCTTCACCCTCATGCGCGACGAGCGCGCGGCGCTCGCCTCCGTGGGCCACCTCTACGGGCCCTACGGCAAGGAGCTGCCCGCCATGGGGTCGCCGCTGTCGCCGCTGCCCAACGCACTGCCGCCCGCGCTGCACGGCGCCCCTCAGCCCCCGCCGCCGCCGCCGCCGCTGGCCGCCTATGGCGCGCCGGGCCACCTGGCGGGGGATAAGCTGCTGCCGCCCGCCGCCTTCGAGCCTCACGCCGCGCTGCTGGGTCGCGCGGAGGACGCGCTGGCCCGCGGGCTGCCCGGAGGCGGCGGCGGCGGCGGCAGCAGCTCGGGCGCCGGGAGCACCGGGGGGCTGCTGGCGCCGCTGGGCGGGCTGGCGGCGGCTGGAGCGCACGGGCCTCACTCCGGCGGCGGCGGCCCGGCCGCGGGCGGCGGCGGCCCCGGGGCGGGTGCGGCGGCCGAGGAGATCAACACCAAGGAGGTGGCGCAGCGCATCACGGCGGAGCTGAAGCGCTACAGCATCCCGCAGGCCATCTTCGCGCAGCGCATCCTGTGCCGCTCGCAGGGCACGCTCTCCGACCTGCTGCGCAACCCCAAGCCCTGGAGCAAGCTCAAGTCGGGCCGCGAGACCTTCCGCAGGATGTGGAAGTGGCTGCAGGAGCCCGAGTTCCAGCGCATGTCGGCGCTGCGCCTCGCAGGTAGGAGCGCGGCGCGTACCGCCCGACCCTGGGGTCCGGCTCGAGGCTCCCCAGCACCAAGCAGTGCGGCAGCGGAGAGCCCCGGCTCCCTCCCCAGTCGGCGGCCTTGCGCCCCGCCGCCCTCTCTGAACCCCCTTGCAGGAGGCTAGAGCGTGATCTGCGCCCCTGCCCGTCAGTTCCGTCAGCGAAAGGGGGAAAAGGATTGTGCCGCCGTCCCTCCCGTAGACTCCCGCCCAGCCCCTCCGGGACCTGGGAGGGGGTCCCTGGACCCTTTTTAGACTGCTGAAGGATCCCCAAGCTGCCAGCAGGGTCGCTCATTGTGTGTGTGATGTGTGCGTGTGTGTTTTAGGAGGGGGGGTGCCCCAAACGCGCCGCCGCTTTCAGCTCGGGGTGCCACTCCTCTCCTCCCAAACGGCCCCTCGCTGCGCCTCCAGCCCCGGGGCAGAGCGCCAGGACCGTACACCGGTTGCCAGAACCTTAGCAGCCAGGGCCGGGCCCGCGCTCAGCCCCCGGCCCCAGCGCGCGCTTCTTTGTAGCTGGGCCTCTGCGATCGATAGCGCCCTCCCCCTCTCCGGCCGCTGGCAAAGGTCACCCGAGAACGGGCGGGGGAGGGGCAGCCCGGGGGACCCTCGGCCCGCGCGGCGCGGAGGCCTTTACACCCCAGCCGGCCGCCCGCGACCACGCGTTTGCTCCTGACTAGGGTGCGCGCACCCCATTGGCCTCTCTTTTCCGTTTTGTGTTTCTCTCCTTTCTACTTCTATCTCTGTCGGGCGAACTGGGGTCTATTTTTTTGGCTCGATCTCCGTTTTCCTCCTGGTCTCATTCTTTCTCCTTCTCTCTGTCCCGCTCCCTCTCTACCTCTCTCTGCCTCTGTCTCCGTGTCTCACTCACACTGATGCTCATCCCCCCTCTTGCTCCCTCCTCCCTCCCAGCTGACAACAGCTGGGTCCACACCTGCCCCCAGAGAGCCGGCAGCCAGGACCCCTTCTCCTGGGTGTGCGTGGTGGGGTGCAGGAGAGCCCCCACTCTCACCACGGTGGCCTGGCTTGGGTGGGGGGGGGGTCTTTTCCTGGCCACTCTGGGGAGGGGCTGCAGCCGCAGCAGCCGTCCCAGCAGCGGGGACAATAGCGGCCCCGGGCGCCTGATCGATCGCTTCTCTGCGCACAGGGGAGAGTGGGGCTGGATGGAGTGGGCTGGGGCTCAAACCAGACACCCCCGTAAGCGGGGAGGCAGGAAGGGACTTGGCTGTGAGGGGCCGGGCAGGGGGGCTGGGAGAGAGGGGGTGCCGTTGGGGGATGGAGAGGGGTCGGTGTTCGTTGCTCCCCTCCCCCTAGGCGTCCTGGACAACCTGGGGGACCTGCACCCACACGCGGGCCTCAGTTGCCCGTTCTGCAGAACAAGGTGACTGCCTGAGCCTCGGATAGGCTTCCTAGATTCTCCTCATTGGAGACTAAATCCTCCTTTTATGTGGCAGGTAACCAAGTGCGTGGGAAGGTGGCCGTGAAATGTTAGAAATGGCATCAGGAACCTGGACGGTCTTGTGTAAGGGCAGTACCCACTCTGTCCTTCTCCTCATGACACATGCAATGACACAGGTGTGCTCACAGGGGACACTCAGTCACACCCGACACACAGCCACAGCCTGCCGTGTGTGATGCAGGTGATCAGGGTTCTGACGCTGTAGGTACTAAGCAGTCCTCAACGAATGGGGTCACTTGTAAGGTTTGACTTATTGCACACTGGCCACCTTCGGCCTGCTCCCCGGTGCATGTATTTTGGGGAAATTGTGTCTGACATGTGTGTACCCAAAGGACACACCACTTTCCATTTTTTTCCACCGTCACTGTCATGTAACTAACTGGACCTCTTTGTGATATTTGAGTGGCACACTTCGGGGCCACCCAACAGATTGGCCAGGGCGTCTTAGAATGACAAGCCTCAGGTGAGAAGTCCCTGTGGCGGGTGCCTGCCGTGAGGCATCAGTGCCAGCCAGCAGGGCACCAGCTCCCAGAGTCGGTGTAAGTGCGGGGAGGGCAGGGGAAACTGAGGCTGCGTTTGCATCCCAGCCGGGCCTCCCTGACTTCTGCGGTGGCAGCCAGACGCCTCACCTCTCTGAGCCTCGGTTTCCCCTTTTGAAGTGGGAGTCAGAATAGTGGCCATCTCAGGGGTACGTGGGGGAAATGGAGAGGATGAGCGCAGGACCTGGCACATGCTCAGGTCCAGGGGACATTGAGCCGCGACACCCGGCCTGTCCCCGGCTCCGCCAGGCCGCTGCCCACGCGTGACTCACCCCCCCGCCGTCCGCCTGGTCCGCGCGCCCAGCCCTGGGCCCCCGCCACACCTCTAGCGCGTTCAGGACCCCGTCCACAGCGCGGGGCTGGCCTTAGGATGTCAGAGGTGGCCGGGCCGGGGTAATTAGGCACCGACCAGCCGAGAGGCCTTTAGTTCCGGTTGCTGCGCAAATGAAAAGCGGTTAAGTGGCGGCAAATCGCAGCGGTTGGGGGGGCGGAGGCGGGGCGCATCCCTCCCCAACGCGCCGACGCGCAAGCGACAGCCCAAAGCATCTCCCGGCGCGCAGACCCGCGCAGTCCCACCCCGGCAGGGAGCACTCACCGCCGCCCTTCCTCCTCCCCGCCCCATCCCGGGCCCAGTGAAAGCCGCCCACCTTCCCGGGACCCTGCAGCTCCGCGCCCCAGTCCCACCCCTCGCGCTGGCCCGCCTCCGGCCTCGCCTCTTGGCCGAGCTGCTCCGGAAGTCCCGTCAGGTAGTCCTGTCCTTGCGCTGGACCAGGAGGGAGAAAGACACACGCAGAGACAGAGAGAAAGAGAGATAGGTAAGGAAGGACAGAGAGTGGCAAAAAAAAAAGAAGACAGAAAGTCAAAGAGAGAGTCAAAGACATAGAAAAGGAGAGACTGGAGAGGGGAGTTGAGAGGTCCCAGTGGCTGCCCCTCTGCTGGGTTCCACTAGTCTGGATCCTGTCACCTCCCAGCTCCCCAGCCTCTCTCCTTCCCGGCTCTGGGGCTGAGGAGGGAAGAGCAGTTTCTTTGTTTCTCTAAAGTACCCAAGAAATCTGGCCAGGTAGACCCGAGGGTCCCCCACTCCGTTGCCCCCAGGCCTACCAGTTCTTTGTGACTCAGTTTACCCACCTGTACAATGTGTGTGCATTGGGGGAGCCAGGCTCTGGGTCTGACATTCTGAGATTCTGGGGATGGCCCATCCTGCAGCCCCCCAACCCCACTGCCATGGGGGGGCTCTAGCCCTACTCCACCCCAGGGTCCTCAGACTCCCACAGCTTCGGAGCCGCCGCCTCTTCGAAGCCCTCCCCTACTCTGTCTCAAACAGTAATTACGGGAGAGGGGCTGGGGGAGGGGCTGGCAGACTCCGCGGGGGCGGGGCGGTCGATGAATTCGAATTACCGTCTCTAATTCATCACCGTCGCCGGGTCGATAACTTCGGCCGTCTTCAAATATTGTTTAAATTGCAACTCCGGAGGAAAAGTATTTTTTGTAACTGATCAGAAAATATATATAAAATATCAGATGGTGGCGATTGAAAGAAGGGCCCTCTCCTCCTCCTCCTTCTTGCCTGCTGATGAGCCCCAGACCCAGAATCCCTGAAGGCTGTGGGAGACCGGCCATGGGGGAAACTGAGGCAGAGAGGGAGCCATTTCCGGAGGTGACAGGGGGTGGGTACGATGAGGGCAGATGTCAGGGTTGGCGGTGGATTTGCAGTGGCCAGGGGCCTGGAGTCTGGAAGGGATGGTGACGGAAAGGGGAAAGGCACACCAGCTGCCCCCTGCCAGGCTAGGACAGGCTTTTCTCCCACCCCTCCCCCCATTCTGCAGCCACTATCCTGGACAGGTGTTGAATGGGGGTGGAGAGGTCCTGAGGCTGAAGAGACTCAACCCACAAGGTCCAATCCTGGAGTCCCACTTGGAGGGACACTATCCATCCCCCAGCAAGCACTCTCGACCCCCTCTCCCCTCCCCTCATCCCCCCACCCCCGCAAAGACCAATGTACCTTCAGTAAAACCTGACCTTGATCCACCCACAAGGGTCCACACCTCTTACAGACCCCTCCAGAAAGCCACCCCAGCAGAGAATTTGGAGACCTGGCCTCACCCGGGCTCTGTCACTGACTGATCTTGGGTGAGGGTCTAAGTCTCAGTTTCCTCATCTGAGAAATGGACAGAATCAGATACCACCTCCTGGGTGTTGGTTGAGGTTTTTCTTATCAACCCAGCCCCCCCCAGAGCCCCTGTACCCTGAGGCCACATTGCTTAATCACCCACTCACACCCACATCTCCTTGTCTTTAGGGAGGACCTGGGTCACCCCTGGCAGCCTGTGCTTTGTGGGACCCACAGAGAGTGGGCAGGGGAGCCAGAAGGGGTCTGGGACCTGGAAGGGGACACTGCAGGCCTCCTCAGGGAAGCAAGGAGTCGGGGGATACTGTCTGGGGCTGTGTGTGCCAGGGCCATGAGGGGCTGTGCATGATGCCTTGGGTCCCCCAACCAGTCCCTCCTTCTAGACCACAAGACCCAAGTGGGGTGGCACCAGCGCTCTGCCCAGGTTCACTGATTCTGGCTTCCGCTTCCATGCAGAGGGGTAGGCAGAGGAGAGGGGTAGGTTGTCAGATGGGGAGGAGGCGGGCTGGGATGCCCAGAAGCCCTCCCCCTCCCCCTTGGTTCGCCCACCAGAAATGAGGGACCTTTTAAGCCAGTTTGGATATTGAGCCCATTTTACAGACCAGCAAGCCAAGGCTGAAAGAAAGGTGCTTGCCAAAGCTGCACACTCAGGGTGACTCAAAGCCTTTAGTAAATGGGGCTTGAGATGCTCAGGCTCCCACCTCCCTCTGAGATGGGGGGACATTCCGGGCAGGTGGCCCAGCAGAGACAAAGGCTGGGAGGGGAACTCAGTGGACTGAGGCCAGGGACAGGAGGGAGGCTCTCAAGGTCATGTCAAGGTCCAGTTTACAAACAGCTTGGGTGACCCTTGGGCCGGGAGGGCAGGCCTGCACTTTTCCTTCCGACTCAGAGTTGGACAGGATCACAGACCCAGATGAGTCCCCCCAGGGACCACCAGAGACCCTGGGGATGGGGGCCGGGTCCCAGTGTCCTCCTGCTGCACTCAGAGCCACCCGCTTCTGCTTTTCCTGGTGAACTGCCCCCTCCTGGCTGCCAGCCCTCAGGGGGAACCTGGGCCCTGAACTGGAGGTCCAGCCCTCCTTGGACCCCAGTCCCGATAGCCCCTTCCTGCCTGAGAGACAAGGATGGTCGTTCCCACGTCACAGAGAAGCACACAGAGGAATCTGCCGGGTGAGGGGCTGGAGCTGGGCTTTGGCTCCTTTGTTCTGAAGTCCCCTTAGCTGAAAATCCTAGGACTAACCAAGACCCAGCCATTCTCCCTAAACTCCCTCCCTATCAACCATCACCACTCTAGTCTGAGCAACCCACCTCTGACCGCTGCCTCCTCCTTGCTGGTCTCCAGGCTCCACTCCCTCCCCTGATGTCCTCTCTCCAAAGCTGGAGGGGGCTTCTTACAGTAAGTCAGAGCTCATCATTCTTCTGCTTAGTACCGTGCCTCGTGGCTCCCGAGAGCCCAGAAGTAGAGGAAACTTCCTGCCACGGCCCTAACTTTCTGTCCTGCGTCAATGCAGGTGGAACCACCAAGGACAAAGGCTGGGAGGTGGGAAGCCAGAGCTGCTGTAAGGATGGAGGCTGGACCCCTGCGGCTGGAGTCTTTGTATGTAGCAGCGAGCTCAGCTTAACCAGGGGAGCTCAGGCTGGTTTGAATCAAGTGTTTAATTAAATATGGCCCTTGATCAATAAGGAAGGCTGTGCTCCTGGGGGAGGGAAGAGGCTGGCCAGGAGCCAGGGGCAGCCTGGGAGACCCACCTGACCTTGGGCAGTCCAGGGACATCTGCGGCCTCAGTTTCCCCTCTGCCGAGTAGGTGTGGACATGGTGGGGCTAGGAAACGGGGGAGACTCTCCTGCTGCTGGTGTCTTGCCCTATGGACAGATGTGGGGCAGGCCAGGGCCTTAGACCTAAAGAGTCACACGCACAAAGCCACAGATTGGCAGCAGATGGAAACGGACAAGGAGAGGTGCCCATGGCCGGCGCGGGCCTCTGGAGAGAGGGAACGGAAGTGTAGACGCGCCAGCGACACAGTGTAGATGCACGCGGGGAACGCAAGCGGAGATGCAAAAGAATGGGGATGTAAGTGTAGATCCTCACGGAACACAAGTGTAGACGCCCACATCCACACTAGGGCAAGTGCGCACAGACTCCGGCCCAGGACCCCCACTGCCCTCCAGTCGGGGTCTGGCACATCCCGGCGCTGGGGGAGCAGGGAAGAGCCCACTTCCCTCCCCCCCCCCCCCCCCGACACCGCTGGCGCCTGGGAATTTTTCAGGGGCCCCCAGCTGAGCCGCTGGGCCACCTCTCCTACCCATCTACTTCCGGGCAGCTGCTGTCCGGACCCCACTCCCTAGAGCTGGGGGGTTGGGAGAGGGTCGCGTCCGCCCGCGCGGTGACGGAGGTAGGTGATGGGGGACCTGGTGCGGGCACAGCAGGGTTCATGCTTTTCTATGCACCCTAGCGCGTCCGCGCCCACTAGGGAAGATGTCGGTGCCTCAGTTTCCACCACCAGGCCAACGCCGCCCCGCAGTGCCGACAAAGCCGCGGAGTGCAGCCAGGGCCGCCGCGTTCCGCACGTCTGTCCTCAGCGGACGTGGGATCTCACAAACCCGAAAGGATCTAGCGTGCATCCGCCCTCCACAGCCTGGAGGGACATGGGCGCACGCAGCCCAGTGTAAGGACCCGGCCCCTTGCCCTGCACACCCGCGGCTTCCCAGCCTCAGGGTCACCGGCGCGCCCTCAACAAGCGTCCGCATCCTACCCCGGGGGAAGTCACATCCCACCCGTGGGGAGCCGCCCCTGGGTTCGCCTCCCTCCGGCCCAACCCAGGGCGGCGGCGGACTTGGTGCGCTTGGCTGTGCGCTCAGAACGTCGGGTCACTGCTCCTGGAACGCAGACAGCACAGCACGCAGGGGGGGCCCAGGGCGCTTGGGGAGGGATTCGCGCGGCGGCGGTCAGGCCCGGGAATGTGGACAAGGCGCTTCCCCTGCGCACCTCCGTTTCCCCAAATGGAGACTAGAATCCCCGGCCCGGCTGAGAACGAAGCACGTAAAGAAAAGCCTCCTGCGCGCGTTGGAGCAACGGCAAAGTCCCTGCTCGCTTTCCTCCACCTCCCTCCTGTCTACCCACCCTGTTCTTTAAAAAATGCTGTATTGGGCTTCCCTGGTGGCGCAGTAGTTGAGAGTCCGCCTGCCGATGCAGGGGACACGGGTTCGTGCCCCGGTCCGGGAAGATCCCACGTGCCGCGGAGCGGCTGGGCCCGTGAGCCATGGCCGCTGAGCGTGCGCTTCCGGAGCCTGTGCTCCGCAACGGGAGAGGCCACAACAGTGAGAGGCCCGCGTACCGCAAAAATAAAATAAAACAAAATAAAATGCTGTATTATTTTTTTCAAACAGCGGACACATTCGCCAACTTCCAAATTTAAGTGGAGCAAGTCCCCTTTCTGTAAACCATACTTTGTATTGCTCCTTCTAAAGAGAGGTTACACTTAATCTGGCAGCCATAGTGCACGTACTTTTTTCCTTTTCCTCTTTTTAAAAAACACTGGTTCTGCTGTGCTTTTGCCTCACTGACACCCGGCACGTCCACATCAGGAAAGAGAGAGCCTCGAAGGCATTTTTGCCTGCTGCATAGCATTCTCTTTTGCCATTTCCTTCTATCTTCAACCACGTCCCTGCCCAATGGACATTTAGGACGGTCCAGGTGGTTTGTCGTCGCCCCCAGGGCCGCAGTGAGCACGACAATTTTGCCTGTGAGTTTATCTGTGGCTTAGTTTCCCAATCACTGAAATGCTGGGTCCTCCTCCCCCCCTCCCCCCCCACCAGCCTTTTCTGCTTTGGCTTCTCTATGCTTTTTCTTATCACCGAAGGTTCCTTTCCTGTCATCTTTTTCAAATCCATTTCCAACTGTCGACCGCTGTGACTCTTAACATTTTTTAAAAAATAAAAGCTCTGTGTGCACCCGCTGATGAGGTTTGCCCCCGAGTGCCTGAATGGGGGGGTGGGTCTCAAGGCGTGAGAGCTGCCCCTGGACACCCCCGTCCCCCCATCCCCAGGCGTTGCAACCACCAGATGGAGCCCCCGCAGGAGGGGCAGCCCAGAGCCCAGTGGAAACGCTCATTTCCCTGATAAGTCTTTGAAAGGCTCAGAACTAATTTGAAAATGCGGCCATTAAAATCCCATCAGGGGAAGCAGGTGGGTGGGGAGGGAGGCTGGGTGACAGCCAAGGTGCGTTCAGAGGCTGGGGGAGGGGGAGGTGTGGACCTGGCGCGCAGGGGAGGGGTGGAGGGGCAGAGAGTGGAGAGGCATCGGAGACAGAAGAGGGGCTGCTGAGGCTTCCAGGGGGTCCACATCTGAGGGCAGGGGCCTGGTTCAGCACTGTCTCCCTGGAGATGAGTTTCCTCCCCCCCACCCATGGGAACCTTTTCCCGGTGCCCTGAGGAGTGCAGGGTGTGGATAAAGCGGGTCCGAGGCATGTATATGCTCCAGGCTCCCCTCCGAGTGACTCACTGTGTGACCTTGGGCAAGTCACTCACTGTCCCTGGCCAGGGGAGGCCAGCGGGGGATGCTCAGGGCAGCTCAGCCCGGTGGGGACAAACCACTAGGGTAGTGGCATCAATGTGGTCCACATCTGGGGCTGGGCAGCTGGTGGCCCGGGTGGGGCGTGTAGCCAAGGAAACCGGTCATCATCCCAGCCGGGACCTGGCTCCGTATTGAATTGTCTGCCCCGAGAAGCTGAGCTGAGCGCAGGAGGTGGCTGGAGGGGAGGGAACGGGACTGGCTCCCGCTCCCACACCACCACCCCGTGCCCAGGTGGGCGGATACTGGGAAGGGGGTGGTACAGGCACACAGGTCCGCGGCCCTGGGGGCAGGCAAGAGTGGCTCCGTGGTGGCTTTGACACTGTACAGAGGGTGACACAGAGGGATGAGCACAATTGCCCAAGTGCCTGCATCGCTGACTTCTGGGGCCACCGTCTGGCTGCTGTCCTCCCCTGTCAGACCCAGGCTTTCACTGTGGGGGGGGTCACCCTCCTGATGCCACCTGGCTTCTGCCAGATCTGTTCCCCGCTAGCCGGGCTCATGTCTTCCCCCACAGATAGCCCACCCATGCCCACCTCCATCCCGAGCTGCACAGCGGGGGCAGCTGGCAGCCCTGTCTGAGAACAGTCAGTCATCGGTTTCCCTGTATCTGTGCGATTATTCGGGTGATGCGTTTTCACACCACATCGAGGCTCCGTGGGAGCTTTGCACACAGTGCACACAGGAGGTGCTTGATAACTGTGTGAGTGAAGGCGGGAGCGGGAAGGAGTGAGCAGCCGCAGGGTCCGCCCTGGCCCACATTTGGAGCCAGCTTTGCTAACCCTCGCGACCGACCACTGCGCAGTTGGGACCCCCAACCCCACGGACAGACGGGGACATCAGGACCAGGGGTCGCTGGGCCTGCTTTATAAACCAGGTAAACAGTGTCCACAGACTGTGTGCTCAGGGCCACTCGGCCCCTGAAGCCCAGGCCCAGGATCCCCGCTGTTAGGAAAGGGCAGGGCAGTGGGGCAGCTAGCAGGCCCAAGGCCAGAAGACAGACAGGAGCCACCCCGGGGGTCTCAATGGCCCATCCTCCATCCTGTAGACTCAGACCCAGTGGGCTCAGCACCACGCACACTGGCTGTCACAGCCAGCAAGTCACCTTCCGCCCTTGATTCTTCACACTGCATCCTCTGTCTGACATCCACACTGTGTCCCCAACCCCCGAGGCCAGCTGCAAGCAAACGTCACGCTGAGGCCTGCTGGCCCCCAGGGTCTTCCCCCGCGGCCCACTGACCGGCCACATCCTCTGAGCCTTTGCCCCCACCGCCCCTCCAGGTTCCCACCCGCTGCCTACCTGTCTGCCGGTTGCACCAAAGGCTCTGGCTACCCTCCCAGTTTTCCCAGTTCCTCACGCGCGTGTGGTCTGCTTTGCGTGGCTACCCCTCCCAATACAGCAAAGCCGTACTGCACACACCGCCTTCCACCCGGACAGGCCCTGTGCAGCCCCACGCGGGCACACCCAACTGATGGGGGACAGGCAGACTCCCGCGTGGTCAGCCGGCTGGGGCCAGGGATGGCCCAGGACAGGCACGGCAGGGGTACTCATCCCCCCATGTCACCCACCCAGACCACAGTGGGCCTCTGGAGGAGGAGAGGAGGAAGGCACAGGATGCCAGAGGGGAGGGGGAGATGGGGGGGAGGGGGAGACGGGGGGAGGGGGGAGAAGGAGGGGGAAGGAGATGGGTGTTTGTCAGGTGATGATGGGGGTAAACAGGTGCAATCCTAGCTCCCTCCAGTGCAGACCTGATCCTCTCCATCCACTGAGGGGCGACTGAATCCAGGGACACCCCCCCTCCCCTGCCTGCTGCACAGCCCCAGCTTCTCCCTGGCTGACTGGGGACAGGGTGCTCCCTGCTGAGGGCCCTCCCTGGGGTCTCTCTGCTTTACCGGGCCCTCCAGGGCAGTGGCCAGCCGGGTCTCCCTGTGCAGGGTCTTCCAGTCTGGGCTGAGTCCCCTACCACCCACACAGGGGTGTCAGGCATTGGACAACACAGCCAGCTGGCAGCCTCCTGTGGATCCACTCTGTGCTGGGCACCAGAAGGCTCCTAGGGGAGAGAATTGGGGCTCTGCTGAGGGTGAGGGGAAGAGTTTCCTGGGGCAAGGGCAACTGGGGCTGGGCCTTGAGGGTTGTCTAGGAGTTCTTTTGCTGAGGCAGCGCAACTCCCTACTCCAGACCTCATTTTCTCCATCCCTCCCCCCTCCAGGAAGATTTTAGGGAAGATGCTGAGGCTTGAGGCCTGCCCTGAGAGGGGGAGAAACTTCACGGCTGCCCTGCAAGTGGGGCCCAGAGCCTAGCTTCTCCCCGGGGCCCCCATATGGGAGCTGGGAACCTCATCTCAGCCCCACCATCGTATTCAAGACTTTTCTGGCTAAACCCCTTCTCAGGGCCTGGCAAGGCAGAGATCATGATTAAGACAATTTTCCATTCGAGGAACCTGAGACTCAGAGGCCGTCACCACACAGTAATCCACGGTGGGGGCGGGTCTGACTGCTGTCTTGGGCCCCTGGACGCGAGCAACTTTCTAGAAAGGCAGGAGGGACAGAGGTGCCGTGGGAGCAAGTCTCCGAGGGTCTGAAATGAAAGGGAACTTGAGGGCCCCCCCAACTCACCTCCCGTTGCCGCCACCTGAAACGTGGACCAACAGGACCCACCCTCCTACCTGGAGTCCCAGCCAGCGCTGGGGCGGGGACAGCCCCCCTGCCAGTCACTGCGGGAACCATGGGCCAGACCAGCCGAAAAGCCCGCTGTTAGTGCCTGCTGGGCTCCCTGTGAGGCGGCTGATTTGGGAATAAGGTCTCTTCTGTATCTCCTTTGATCTCCTCCAGGGCTTCTGGGACCCCCAGGAGCCAGCCCCAGACCCTCCTCATCCCTGGACTCCAAAAAGACTGATAGCAATGAGGGAAACAGGATGGGGTGTACCTGCCACTGTGGTGCACCTGCATCCCCTCCTCCACCTGAATCATTTCTATCTCCATCACCTTCCCCACCATCTTTAAGATCAGAGCATCTCGGAATCAGCAGCTCCAAGTATCAGATTCTCAGTCCCTGGGGTCATGGAGGGTGGACAGGAGAGAAAGTTGGGTCCAAAACCCTCACTCTGTGGCACCCCTGGATAGAGTGTGAGAGAATGGTGTGGAAGAAAGAAAGAAACAAGCAGAGGAGGGAGAAAGTTGCAGTATTAAATTGGGGGTGGTCAGGGTGGGCCTCACAGAGAAGAGATTTGAGCAAAGAATGGAAGGAGGCAAGGGAACAATGAAGAAATGTGGGAAGAGCGATGCAGGCAGTGACTTCCCTGGCGGTCCAGTGGCTAAGACTCTGTGCTCGCAATGCAGGCGGCCCAGGTTCGATCCCTGGTCAGGAAACTAGATCCCACGTGCCACAGCCAAATAAATAAATAAATATTTTAAAAATATAAAAGAGCGATGCAGGCAGAGGTGGCAGCCAGTGCAAAGGCCCTGAGGTTGGACTGTGCCCGGGGGATGTGACCAATGTGGCCACGGAAGAGTGAGCTGAGTGAGGGACAGCAGGAAGAGGTGAGAACTGAGAGGCAGTGGGGAGCCAGGGGCCAAGTGAGATGGGTAGGGCTCGGGCAGCTGATGTGCCCTGAAAAATGTTTGAAGGAGGCAGAACGTCCCATTTTGCAACTGAGGAGACTGAGGCAGGCCCTGCAAGGGAACTGACCCCCCCAGGGTCCCAGAGCATGAATGAAGGCCCACCCCGCCACACCAATCCCACAGGCCAGCCCAGCTGGCTCCTCCTCTGCTGGCTGTCATGGCAACCATGGTTGGTGGTGAGGGCCTGTGTCTGAGGCCACTCCCTGTCTCCCCACCACAGGCTGGGTGGCCCTGGTGGGGGAACCTGGGCTGAGTCCCCCTGTGCTGGACACATCACAAGGTGGACTCTAGGATGGGGTTTGATGGTGTCGGTGAGGATTTTGGAGGAGATGGTGGTGGAGGTGATAAAATGGAGGCGATGGTGGTGGAGGTGCAAGTGCAGGAGGTGATGAGAGCAGAGGTGGTGCTGATGATGGAGTTCGGCTGCGGAGAGAGGTGGCGGTGGTACAGGTGGTGGTAGTGGTGGAGGAGGAGGGCTGGTGCTGGAATTGATGCAGATGATGGAAGGGATGGTGGTAGATGGACACCGATGGTGGTGGAGATGAGGTGATGGCAGAAGAGGTGATGGAAGTGGAAGTGATGCAGGTGGAGGAGTTGGGGGTGGTGGAGGTGACAGAAGCAGAGGTGATGGAGGGCATGATGAGGTAGAAGCAACACTGATGGTGGAGGAAGTGATGGTGGTAGAAGAGATGCAGGTGGAGGAGGTGATGGAGAAATGATGCAGATGGAGGAGGGGATGGTGGAGGAGGTGATGGTGGTAGAGGTGACTCAGGTGGAGGAGGGGATGGTGGAGGAGGTGATGGAGGGAGAAGTGATGCAGGTGCAGGAGGGGATGGTGGAGGTGATGGTGGTAGAAGTGATTCAGGTGGAGGAGGCGATGGTGGAGGAGGTGATGGAGAGAGAAGTGATGCAGGTGCAGGAGGGGATGCAGATACACCACAGGGGCGGTCCGCACTGGAGATCATCGTGGAAGAGGTGGCCGCAGCAGTGGCACCGCAGTGTGAGGCTGCAGACTGGTGCCATGAGTACATCCCAGGCTGCTCCCCCGGCTCCTCTTCCCCAGCCCTGCTCCCTGGCCGGTCCTCTGGCAGCCTTGGTTTTCACTTCTCTGAAAGGGGCCCATACCCAGGCCTCTCCTCCTTCTGGGGCTGCCTCCAGGGGTGCAGTGGTTTTTAGGGCTGGCCGGGGTGATGCTGGGTGCTGGGAGGGATACTGGTGAGGGGCAGGGCAGCGATAGTGAGGACCCGCTGCTGGGGGGCTATGGGGTGCCTCCCGTGCTGGCAGTCACACCCCCGCCAGGGGCAGGGGCCTCCAGGCCGGCGCCGCCGGGGTCTGTGGGGGAGGGAAGCGGTGACAAAAGCTGCTCGAGGTAAACAGCTCCGACTGGAGCCCGGATCGATCCAGGCTGTGAGGAGCTGTAATTAGATTGAACGCTGGGAAGCGGGTGGGGGCGAGCGGAGCCTCTTTTTGCTGCGATCGACAAAACGCGAAGTTTTTTCACCACTCTGCTTCGCCCGGCCCCTCCCCCAGCCTCTGCCTCTGGGGCCCCCATTAGGCTCTGGACTGGAGAAGGGGGAGGCCGGGGGCAAAGAGGCGACCCACATCTTAACCTCCCTCCCATCTGCCAGTCAACCCGGGCTGCTGTCTTGCCCCTGCCAGGGCTTGCTGGGCGACCTTGGGCAAGGGGCTTACCTTCTCCGAGTAAGTAAGAAGGAAAATTCCTGCCCTATGGAATTATAAGGCCCTGCACACGTAAAGCTCTTGCAAGCTAGAGCATTGATACAAAGGAGCATTTGTATATCTGTCCCTAGTGTAAATGCATAGTGAATTCACGAGAAAATTGCTAAGAGAATGAATGAATGCATGAGTGAATGAATGCATGAGTGAATGAATGAATTGACGATCACAACAGGAGGGCAAGAAAGGCCTCTTTTGGAATGTAAAGGCCTGGCTGAATTTTGACTCTTCCCTGGCCTTGCTGCCTGAGGCCCAGCTTTCCCTTGAAAGAGTGGGGGACGTGGCCTTCTCTCGTGAGCCTCACAGGCTGGCCAAGTTCCAAGGAGATGGGAGGTCAAGGCAGTTCCTTGTGCTTCCTTCCAACATTTCTTTAAGCAGATAAAATATGAACAAATGTTCTCACTCCCCTGTTTTGTATACAAAAGGCTGCCCGGTACACTGTTCATCTCCTAGGTTTTGCCTCATACAGTACCAGGATTGCTTTTCCTTTCTTGTATGGCTGTTTGTTTTTCCAGGAGTTAATGGTTGCCAATCACAAACTCTTCCCACATCCTCCAACAAAATTCAAAACCAACGCATGTTAGGACATTTCCATTTTCCTTGGTTCTTCTGCTCTGATCTGAATGGGGCTGTCCTCCCTGCCCTTGGTGCCTTTGTCCTGCTGTCTTTCAGGCTCTCCCGTCTTCATTTGGGGGACCTCTTTTCCCTTTCCTCTAGGTTGAATCACATTTCCTGATTCCCACACCTTTCTTTTTTGATTTACTTCCTCATTTTGATGGAACACACCCTCTAGTAGCTTTCTGAGAAAAGGGTATACAGAAGTCAACTTCTGGAGACCTTAAATGTCTGACTATATCTTTAGTCCACCTTCATGCTTATGTTTGGCCAGTCGCACAATTCTAGCTGAATACAGTTTTCCCTCAGAATTTTGAAGGCATTGTTCCACTGGTTCCAAGTTTTCAAGAAGTCCAAAGCCACTCTGATTCTTGGGTCTCCAAATGGCATGTGGCTTTCCTCTCTGGGACCTTTTATCTTCTTTTTCATCCTGGGTCCCTGACATTTCACAAGCATGAATCTCAGGGAGTGTATTTTTTTTCATTCATTGAGCTGAGCATTTCATGGGTTCTTTTAAACTGAACTCTCATGTCTTCCAGCCATGGATTAAAACACACACACACACACACACATATATATATATATATATATATATATATATATATATATATAATTTATTTGGGCTTCCCTTCCTCTAGTTTTGGATGGCCTCTTGCTCAGATGACAAACCTGCACATTCATCCTCTAACTTTGTTATCACCTTTCCCTCATTTTCCATCTCTGTGTTCACCTGTATTTCCAGAGATATTTGCTTTATGTTCCAATTCTTTTTTTTTTATTTTAATTTTTTGGCCCAGTCACATGGCCTGCAGGATCTTAGTTCGCCGACCAGGGATTGAACCCTGGCCCTTGGCAGGGAAGCGCCAAGTCCGACCACTGGACCGCCAGGAATTCCCTACGTTCCAATTCTTACATTGACTTTATTCCAGCTATTATATACTTAAATTCTAAGAGCACTGTCTTCCCCTTTCCTGGTCCTGTTTCATGGATACAGTATTTTTCTCTTACATCTCCAAGAATCTGACTTACAACAGTGCCTGACCTGTTTCTTCTGAGAGCATCATCCCCCAATCCTCCTGCCATTTTTCTCACTTCTCTCTCTCCTTCATTAGAGGCTTTTCTGAAATGTCCAGTAACCTCTGATCATCACTCTTCTTTAATCATGAAACCTGAAACAGCCAATCAGAAGCCCTGTGTGTGTTCCAGGTCAGAGGGGGCCAGGGAGGGACGTGGTGCGTCAGTTCACACAGGGGAACCTGTCGTCCCCGAGAAACAAGCCACAGTGCAGGGGACATTCATTTATTTTTGCTGACGTGTGTGGACATTGATCTGATATGTCATCGGGTTCAGACTGTCCTGGAACCAAAAAAAGCCGGCTTGGCATGTGGTCCCAGCAGGCCACTAGGCCTGGCAGCAGGGATCTGCTAGTACAGCCTGTGCCACTGGCCACTATGGGGGTGACAGAGTCGCTGGGGCAAGCGGTTGGCGGGGAGGCAGGATAGGGCAGGTGTCCACCACCCACTGCCCCTGACTGGTACATGGATGAGGAATTGAGGCTCTGATAAAGTTTGTGCTGATGGCAGCAGCCACCCGGGGGAAGTAGCCTGTTCTGGTCGGTGAAGCTCATCTTCTCCACCCACTGGCCCCCACGGCATTGAGGGCAGGGGTCCGCTTTGGAGCTGGGGCAGGGAGGAGCAGGACCACAGGCTCCAGCCCAGCTCCACCACCCTGAGATGTTGCCATTTCCCCTTTGCAAGCATCCACCGACCACAGGGCAGCCTCCTGCAGCCTTCCCGGTCCTCCGTGCAGGTGGCCCTGGGAGAGGGAGGGTTGGTCTCTCAACCTCCCTTAGATCCTCCCAGCTCCAGAAGTTCCTCTGGGGACTTGAAGGAAGCCAAACCTCAGTCTCAGTCTGCTGGTGGGGGGAGGCCAGAGTGGGGGCTCAGATATCAGAATCAGGCAATGGACGCCCATGTGAGCCTGGCTCAGGGTCCCTGAGCTGGCCAGGCGCCAGAGGACACCAGGGAAGGAAGCATGGACTGTCACCCCCCTTCTGAGGACCCCCTTGCCCCATCATTCCAGGGGGAGGTTACTGGGGTTTGTGACACATCTCCAAGGACCTATGAATTAACCACTTTCACCCAGGTCTACACTGAGCCAAATAACTCACATGTAGAGTTTCCATGTCATTTCCCCCAGCACCCCCCAGGTGTGGGCTGCAGAAAGGGAGGGCAGAAAGCCACCAACACCAGTGGTGCTCTTGAGGTCAGGATTCTTGGGAGGGTGGGGAGGAGTTTGGGGATATGAGGCTGGGGAGGGGGCCAGCATGCAGAAGAGGGATGGGAGGGGTGGCGACCCATGCCTGTGGAGGTGTGCTCACACTGTGTCCCCTTCTGTTTCTCCCCACCTCCACATCTGCCTCTTCTGTCTCTGTCTCCCGCCCACGACTGTCTGCCCCCACCCTTCCTTCCATTACTGGTGGTCTCTACTCGATGCCTCCTGGCCTCTTTCTGTGTCTCCCTGTCTCTTTTGGCCCTGTCCCCGGATCGTCTCTCCCTCCATCTCTCGCGTTTCCCGCGTATTTCTGTGTTTCCTGGTCTCTCCGCTCCGGGACGCGTGGCCTGTTTTCTTCCGTCCGGCCGCACGGTGGCGCTGCGTCCCGCTCGCCCGCCCGCCCGCTCGCCCGCAGCCTGCAAGCGGAAGGAGCAGGAGCAGCAGAAGGAGCGCGCGCTGCAGCCTAAGAAGCAGCGCCTGGTGTTCACCGACCTGCAGCGGCGCACGCTGATCGCCATCTTTAAGGAGAACAAGCGGCCGTCGAAGGAGATGCAGGTCACCATCTCTCAGCAGCTCGGCCTGGAGCTCAACACCGTCAGCAATTTCTTCATGAACGCGCGGCGCCGCTGCATGAACCGCTGGGCCGAGGAGCCAGGCGCGGCCCCGGGGGGTCCCGTCGGCGCCGCGGCCACCTTCTCCAAGGCCTGAGGCGCCCCGGCCCCTCCCCCCCGCGCCCTCCCCTCCCCCCCCGCGCCCTCCCAGCCTCCACGGCCCGGGCGCTGCCCTCCCACGTCCCCCAGCCCCAACCCTGCTGGCCCGGAGACCCGCCCCAGGGGTCGCCTGGAGGGGCTGCCGTCCGGGTTCCCACACCCCGGGAAGGGACGCAGCACACCCCCAGCCCAAGTGCACAAAAAGGGCCCCCCTCCTCCCTCCGTCCCAATCCCCTTCAGGCCAAAGGAAGCCCTCCACCCTCACCCCCCCAGAGGGGAGGGGGTGACAGAAAGGGGCTCCCGGGCTCCCTTTCAAGGCAGTACGCCCAGGGGGCTTCGAGGAAAACCAGGGCTCACGTGTCGTCCCGAAAGCGGGTCAAGAAGCACATACTAGAAACATAAACCGGGTATTTAAAAAAGGAATTTAAAGAATAACCCCTCCTTCGCCCGCCCCCCGACCCCACGGAAGGAGGCAGGGAGGCTTCCTCTCCAGCGGTACCCCCTCAAACCCCCGCCACGGACCCTTCCCCGAGAACTCAGCCCCTCCAAAGTCGCCAAAGCCCACGTCGAGCTGGAGCCTCACACTGCCCCCACCCCACCAAGACCACCCCGGGTCCGCCGGCAGAACTGCCTCCGCAGCCAAGACCCAGCCGCCCTTCCCGGCAGCCGGGATTCCTTGTGCCAAGAATTGCCTGCCTTAACGTCTGGGGAGGGGGGCCCTGCAGCGGCGACCGCCCAGCACCCACCGGCGAGCACCCTTCCCCACCCTGTCCCAGACCGGAGGGGGCGGCAGCTCAAACAAGCGGGTAATTCCAGACGCCTCCCTCCCCACGTCCCTCTGCCAGTTCACTTTACCGCTAGGCACCTTGATGAATGACGCGCGGGGAGAGACAGACCCCAGGAAACAGAAGAAAACACCCAGATTCCACGGAGAAACAGGCCCCGGGAGAGCAGGGGCGCACCTGAGCCTCTGCGCGCTGGGGTCGCGGCGTCGCCCTCTGCTCGGGACCCCCCGGAACTCCCCCCACCTCCCAGCGCTCGGGGGTGCGGCGCTGGACCTGCAGGGGCACAGGGGTGAACCTGTACTGCTGCTGCTTTTTCTCCAAAGAGAGAAAGAAGATGATGAACAAGGTGGAATCTGCTTGCTCTGATTTTTGCCAAAAGAAAAAAAAATGACAAAGGGGAAGGAAGGGTCAGAAATGAAGATGAGCACGCCCCCCTCCCCCCAACCTCCCCTGCTCGCCCTCTCCAGGTGACCTCCAGGACTGGCCGGCAGCTGGATCCCAAGAGCCTGCTCCCCCGCCCAGGGCTCAAGAGCTGGAGGCTAGAAGGAACCTCTCCCCACCAAACTGCCTCCCACCCCCTGACCACCGCCTCCCAGAGAGGTGGCCACACCCCTCCCCTTTGAGAATGCAAGAGACATTTCTAATGAAATGCCCCTCCTCCTCCCCAGGTAAAGGCTACCTCACTCAAATGTTCATGTCTGTGATTGGAAAAATCACGTCTGATACCAAAGATTTCCCCCAAGGACTTGTGCTGGATGCTAGGATTCCCTCGCCTGGGGACCAGGTGTGGGCGAGGGTCTGCTTTGGGCCCTGCCCCCCAGGTGCCACTTGTCCACCACCAGAGAGAGCAGAGAGAGAGAGAGAGAGAGAGAGAGAGAGAGAGACAGAGAGAGAGAGGGAGAGAGAGGGAGGGAGAGGGAGGGAGGGAGAGGGTGGTGAGGTCGATGAGTGCCTTTTTCTTGAACCAAAGACGTGTGTGAGATGCTCTCTTGTCCTTATCGACTTGCTATTCTCCCTGCTTTTCAAGCAACCGGATCTGAGTGATGCTTCTAGAACCTTTGGGTGTTGGGGCAGAATCCTAAGGGCCCCCGTTCCCACTCAGCAACCAACCCCTCCCCCCAGACACACGTACACACTCCTGTGCACACACTGGTCCCACCACAGCGGGGGCTGGGAGCTGGGGTCTGGGTGGACACGGCCCCTCCCTCAGCCTGCCACGAACACGTGGGCCCCACTTGAGAGAGCACCTGCTTCTGGGGGACGGGGCTTCTCTGCTGGTTAAGTCACTTGCTGGTCCTGCGTTCAAGGCCCAAGGGTCAGAGGCCAGGCCCTCCTGGGTTTGTGCCCTGTTGGACACTTAGGAATGGACATGGGACCTTTCTGGTGATGGGATCCCTCAAGCCCCAGTGACACGGGTCACAGAAGTGTCCCTGACTCCTGCGTCCCTTTCAAACATCCTCCTATTACATATGCACACACGCACGCATGCACGTGCACACACACCATCTCCCTCTGACGCCCCACCCCCACCGCTTGGCCAGCCCCCCAGCCCCGTTTGCCCCAACACCCAGCTGGTTGTCACATACCAAAGACCATTCTCCACACAGGGAATGACACCTCCAGCACAGCTCCTTCGAGCCTTTGACAATTTTCTCTGAAATACCTCAAGATATTTAATGTATAGTTTATGTGATTTAAAAAAAAATCCTTAGCTAGTTTTTGGAATACGTGACTTGAAGCTTTATACCGTTAAATTATAATTTTGCAGACGATGGTATGTCATTTCTTTTGGTGAGCTCCGTGGGAGACGCGTTGAATGTCAGGGCAGGGGAAGCTGGGTGGTCAGAGGCAAAGGGCCGGGGGAGCATGAGCGAGAGAGAGTCTGGGAGCGCACGAGGAAGGACCGGCGGCGTTTACAGATTTCTTATTTCAATGAGTCCTTTAGGAAAGAGAGGAGAGAGAGAGCGTTGGATACCTTTCTGTTCTCTGGCGTGTTCTGTTTCTCGTTTTTTGGAGTCATGTCTTATAAGAGTATTTATTATTCTATGTGTTCTGTGTTCAAATGTAATTTAAGAAAAAAAAAGGAAGAAAAATGAAAAAAAAAGACTCAATGGAATTTGATTTGATGCATGACTAATGTACTTTTTCTTGAAGATAATGTACTAGGTGGAAGGGTGGGGGTGGGGCGGGGCCGCGGGGCCGGAGCCCTGGGATTCCGTGTCGCATCTTGTGTTTCATGCCCCAGTCGGTGCTGTTCGGTGCTCCTCGGCACTGCTCTGTGTTACTTTCCCCCCTTTCCAAGGATCTGTGTCCAGCCGGTGGTGGGTGGACGGGCCTCAGGTGGAGAAGGAAGGCGGCTGGTGGCAGGGCCTCCAGCTCCTGGCACCAGAGTCCCTTCGGGTCCTGGTCCTGGGGCACCAGTGGGCGTCACTGCCACCTCGGGCCCCCTGCCCGGTCGGTCGGTCTCACGTTAGCATGATTTCCCAAGTGTCTTGTTCAGAGGAGACAGACAATCAGCCAATTCGAGTCTTGTCGCCTAGGTTGGTGGGGGGCAGGGTGTACCCCAACTTCCTCAGATCTGAAGCGCCCTCCTGAGACAACCCCCCCAAGGCAGGCACCTGCCCGGGCTCCACCCAGACGCCCCAGCCCCGGCCTTCACCTTTCTGTGTGGCCTGGGAGGTAGGGGGTGCACACCTGTGGAGCCCTCCCTCCCAGCCCCAACTGGTACCCAGAGAACAAAGGGCCCCCCAAAAAAATCATGAAAGGGGGCTCTGGGACAGTCTCCCGGACTGTGACTCTTCTGCCACGGGGCCCACGCTCCCACCAGGAGAGAGCCCACTTTCCAGGACAGGCCCCAGGTAAGGTAGGTTTGGGTGGCCAAAGGGGATCCCTCACACCCTGAAGGACAGAAGGCCCAAGTTTGGAGGGCTGGACCTGGGGGCGCAGGTTCAACCCACCTGCAATGAGACGGGGGGGCGTGTTCCGGGGCCCCTGCACCGGTTGGAACTGGGGCCACTCACATTCTTGGCCCAAAGCAGTTTCAGCCACACCAGCCCATCAGCTCCCTGGGCTCCTCCTGTATCCCTGGCAGGCCCCCCAAGGGCTGGTCTTTGGGGGGATTGTCTCCACCAGGGGTGAGGGGGGCCAATAGGCCACGTGGCCCTGAGTGTGTAATCACAACTGGACACTAGGGCTGCTTTCAGGGGACACACGATTTGGGTCATCCAAAGTCCTCCCCCGAACCCCCAGGGCTAGAGGGAACAGAGGCCCCCTCCACCCTACCCTCAGGCGACAGGCTTAAAAGTTTAAAAAAATATATCATCATCGTTGTGAATCATTGCTGTGCTGGATTTGTTGTTTTGTTTCCCTCCAATAAATTATTTTCTAGTCACTCACCTGGGCTTGTGCCTTTGCTGAATGGGGGGGAGGGGCTGGTGCAGGAAAGGGAGGCATGGGGCTCACCCTCCATGAAAGAGGAAGGGGAGGAGGAAAAGTGGAAGCGGGCCTCTCCCAGCCCACCCTTCTCCGCTCTGAACTCAGCCCTGAGCCCCTGCCTCGACAGGGCTCCACCCTCCACAGGGCCTTTGGGCCACCTGAGACTCAGGATCTTGCTGGGCTCTGCTTCTGATGTGTCACTGACCACTGCCTTCTGGAGCCTAAAGTGTAAGGTGGTTTGTTTGAGAAGAAACCAGGGCAGCCCAGTGGAGGAAAAGGCTGGGTGGTGTCAGGACTGGACCTTATAAACTGCCCTGAGATAGGCCAGCAGGCTGCAGGCAGGAAGCCAGGGCTGGTAAGCAGAGTCTGCTCAGCACCTTTCTCCCTTCTGAGAGCAATAAAGCTTTTATCCACATTATCTACCCCAGGGTAAAGAAAAAAACCCAAAGAAACCCAGCTTTCCCTGCAAATCCCCCATCAGGCCACTAGAGGTCAGTGTTTTGATTTTTAAAACCAGAAAAGAACTCTTCCATGGGACATCACCGAAAGAAGTATAGGAAGAGAGAGCCTCAAGGAGACCTGGGGTCAGACAGAACGTGGTTTATTAGAGAAAGAAGAGCAGGTGGAGCCCCTGTCTTTGGGGGAAGGCCACATGATGCCGGGTGACACTTACTAAGCCTGGGCAATCACTGCTGTTCCTCAGGCGAGGGCGGCAGCCCTGCCAGATCAGGTGGAGTTTGACCCTCGCTGGGCCCTGGCAGCCACTCCATGGGCGACGGCTGCTTCTCCACAGGTGAGGGCTCCACCTCCATTGGCTGCTCGCTGGTGGATGATCCTCTCACAGTTGGTGGTGGAGTTTCCATCAGAGCAGTGAGATTCGAGGTGGAAACTGGCACCATCCCCTCCTTGGGGGGCCCGGGCTCCTTTTGCCAGGTGTACGGCCAGTTCTTCCAGGACAGTTTCTGGATCTTTCAGAGGGATGTCTTCTCCTGCAAGTGTGCTGACTGGCTCTTCAAAGACAGCTGGCTTGAAGGAAGCATCTGGCTCTCCTCCGCTGATAGTGGTGTCTCCTTGGTTGGTGGCAGACTCTCGGGAGTATATGGCCACGGCTCATATGACAGTGACCTCTCCTGCCTCTTCGGCAACTTCTCCTGGAGAGACCCGGACAGCCGGTTTTGGGTGAGAGTGCTGGCTCTCCTGATAAGGAGAGGACTGCCCATCCGCAGGCAAGGATGAGCTCACCTCAGAGGCAGGCTGAACATCCTCGGAGGACACCTTCCCCTGGTTCTGGCGCCTGTTCCTCCCCAGGAACGACATCTTCCTGGGGTACCAGGAGGACTCCTCCATGCTCGAGGGCAGTTCATCAGGTGGCCTCGTGTGATCAACCAGCATGTCGCTGTTGACCCCTGGTGACCTCTGCAGAATTGTGCCCTGCGTGATGAGGCCCGCGTAGCCCTCCCAGTGGGAGAAGGCACAGCTGGAGCGCCGGGTCCGTGCCTCCCGGAGGACATGGGGTATGGGCTCCACGGTGATGATCTCCTCACTTGTGGTCTTCTCCTCCTCCTCCTACAGAGCAAAGGGGAAAGCAGGAGTCATCAGCCTCCTGAGCCATGTTGACTGCTTTCGGGTCACCTGCCCCTCCAGTGGGGGCCAATCAGAGCCCTAGGCCACTATTGACTGGCCAGGCTCTTTCCTGCCCAAGTTGACCCAACTGGAGTCCTCCATGGGACCTGACTTTTTTCTCTTTTTCTTTTTCTTTGGCCACACTGCGCAGCATGTGGGATCCTAGTTCCCCAACTAGGGATCGAACCCGTGCCCCTTGCCATGGAAGTGCAGAGTTCTAACCACTGGACCCCCAGGGAAGTCCCATGGGACGTGACTTTGGACCAGCCAATCAGATTCCTTCCCTAGGACCTGACTTTGGATGAGCCAATCAGAGTCTGGGGCAGCCCAATGTCCAGCCTGTGTGGCTGAAGGTGGCAGGTTTGTGGCCATGTCCTAGTCCATCATTCCAGTCAGTTCTGGGGCCCAGCCCAGCTGCGACCCATCCTTCTAGATTCTGATTCCATGAGCCAGTGAGTCCTCTCCCCCACCTTTTTTCACTGTGGTAGTAAAATACACATAACATAAAATGTACCATTTCAACCATTTTTAAGTGCACAGGTCAGTGGCATTAAGCACATTCACACTGTGGTACAACCGTCCCCGCCATCATCTCCAGAACTTTCTCATCTTCCCAAACTGAAGCTCTGTCCCCAAGAAACACTGACTCCCCACCCCCACCCCGGCCGCCACCATCTACTTCCTGTCTCTATGGATGTGACTCCCCCAAGGGACGCCCTGTGAGTGGGATCAGACAGGATCTGCCCTTCTGTGTCTGGTTTATCTCACTGAGCATCACGTCCTCAGGTTCATCCACATCGTAGCAGGTGTCAGAACCTCCATCCTTTTTAATGCTAGTATTCTTCTGTGTGTCTATATCACATTTTGTTTATCCATCATCTGCCGACGAGCACTGGGGTGACTCCTAACTCCCCCTTTTGCCTGCCCCATTTCCAAGTCATTCCTGTCACCTCGACCCCCAAGCCCTAGTTACTTCCTGGCGGAAGTCTGACGGCGCCAACTGGCCTTTTGCGTGCTTCCACGGCCTCCACCCCAGGAAGTGCGGCCTCCCCTCTGGCCCCCCTGGGGGCACTGGGTGTGTGTCTGGTCTCCATCCCCCAGCTCTGCGTCTCTGTCGAGTCCCCGGCTCCCAGCTCAGGCTCCAGCTGCCGGGGTCCCACATATGCGGTGGGTACCCCCGCCCCTCACCTTGGGCCGTGGCTTCTGGAGGGCTTGGTAAATGATGTGGAAGGCCAGCACGGGCAGGGTGTTCAGTGACACGTTCAGCAGGGTCACCAGCAGGATGGGGGGCTGGGACAGTACGCTGAGGTCAGCATCTGGTGACAGGGCGGGGTCGTGAATGGCCTGGGGTGTAGCCTCCCCCACAACACCCCATCTCCTTCCCCTCCCTTTACCCCAGGGATGCCTTTGTGAAAATGCCCCAAAGACACCGACATCCCCTGCACGCACAACCCCCCACCTGCATGGCCAAGGAGACTGAGGTTCAGAGAGGGTGCTCCGACTGGGGTCCCCCCAACTGCCCCGTCCTTGCTGGGGACTCACACAGAAATGGGAAGGTCTTGGGGGAGACCTTGAAGAGCCAGATGCTCTGGGTGAGCCAGGTCATGACCGCATAAAAGCAGAGGCTGAAGAAAATGGCCAGCACAGACAGGATGGTCCAGTACTTGGTGATGAGGATGATCTGAACAGGAAGGGGGCGTTAAAGGAGAGGGGCCAGGAACCCCGGGGTGGCTCTCCATGGGGAGGGTGGCGGTCCAGCCCCTGGGGCCCGTGAAGGGGCAGGTCACTGGGCGGGAAGACCTCAGTGCCTGTCTGAGGTCCCCGGGGGTGGGGTGGGCAGGCGGCCATGCCTACCTCCATGGTGATGGACAGCAGTCCCGACAGGGCCACGATCACCACGAAAGACTGGTAGTCACTGAAGCTGACAGGCCCAGCTGAGTCACGGCTGATCCACAGGGTCATGAAGAAGTTGACCAGGGATGTGGCCGTGCCGTGGGCGATGGCTTGGAGAAAGACCCAGTAGTTGAAGAGCTTGTCCTCCTGGCCCGCCATATACAGCTCGGGCAACTCCAGGCTCCGCTCAGCGCTCACGTCCTGTTGAGTTTGCAGTGGGGAGGCCGGCTCTCTAGGGACCAGGTGGGGACGTCCCCCACCCCACCCCAGTCCCCCAGAAAGAGAAGGTGGGGCAGAGACAGGACCATCTACAGAGAAGCAGGAGGCAAGACATGCAGCTGCTCACCTGCTCGAAGAGCCCAATGTAGAGAACCGGGAGGGTGGTGTAGAGCAGGTTGAAGAACGCCAGGAACCAGCCTTCATACAGAGGCTGGGTGTGGGCTGGGGGAGAGGGGGAGAGGGGAGGGAGAACGAGGTGAGCCTTCAGAGCCAAATGGCCAGAAACAGAAACCAGCCTTTACCTGAGGAAACCCACCCAAGCTAGGTCGGCACCTGGAGAGGATTCCAGGTGATTTCGAAAGTCAAGCTGCAAGCAAGCTTGGGGCTAAGATCAGGGCCACATTAACCGATAAAGATTGAAAGATAAAAGGCAGAGAGAAAAACCATGGTCTAATTCCTTTATTTTTTTTATTTTTTGCGGTACCTGGGCCTCTCACGGTTGTGGCCTCTCCCGTTGTGGAGCACAGGCTCCGGACACGCAGGCTCAGCGGCCATGGCTCACGAGCCCAGCCACTCCGCGGCATGTGGGATCTTCCCGGACCGGGGCACGAACCCGTGTCCCCTGCATCGGCAGGTGGACTCTCAACCACTGCGCCACCAGGGAAGCCCTCAAATGGTCATTTTAAGAAAACATTCTCTGGCCCGCAGACCTGTCTGTAGGATCGGGCTGCATATTTGGCAGAGAAGGGAAACTGAGGCCTGGAAGATGACAGGCTTTTGTATTTGGGGTGGGGCCTCTCCCTCCCCTCCTCTGCGTCCCTCTCCCCAGCCCAGGGCAGGGGCTCTGAGGAGCTCACCAGGACCACCAGTCTGTTCATCAGATGGTCTATCTTGGTTCTCTTCAGATGGATCTTGCCACAATTCTTCAAGATCTTTGTGTCAAAACCTGCAGGGTTTCCATGCATCCATGCATCTCTCCATGCATGCATCCATCTGTCCATGCATGCATCCATCTCTCCATGCATGCATGCATGCATCCATCCATCCATGCATGCATCCATCTGTCCATCCATCCATCCATTTATCCATCCGCTCTTCCATCTACTCATCCATCCACCCGTCCTCCATCCCTCTGTCACCCCCCCGCCCAACCATCCACCTGCCCAGCCACCCATCCTTCCGTCTACTACAGGCACCCCATTTTTCCCAGTAAAAACAAAGGTGCTGGCTCAACTTGTCCATTTCCCCAGTTTCAGAACCGAGCATGCAGAGAAACCACGCCAGGAGCCCCTCATCACACAGCAGCAGACATGCAGCGGCCAGGCCTGGCCATGTGACTTCTTGCCACTGACTTCAGGGTTCTCACCCACCCACCCCTGACCTGGACAGTGCACACCCCAGGGTCCCTGGAGTGACTGTACCGGCGTAGATGACCAGTCCATAGCAGGTGTCCATGTTCCGGATCTTGCAGCCGCGCAGGATGTTGCTGCTATCCAGGGGATATTTCTTGCCCTTCCACTCCAGGCACCCCACAAAGTGGTGCATCCGGCTGTTGGGTTCCTCACACACCACTTTGCCTAGGGGCGAGCCAGCGGTCAGGGAGTCTCGCGCATAGCTGGGCTCGGCCACCCCTCTCCAATGTGGGGTTGGAGGGGGGGGGACTCAGAGAATGTTCCTGTCACTCTCTGGCCGGGGCCACCCTCACAAGCCCTACCCTGCCCCAAACCTGACCCGCTGACACCTCCACCCCCACCACGTGGCCTCCTCCTGGATGCTCCAAAGCTGGCCATTCCCTGCCTCAGGAGCTTTATGTGTGCTATTCCCTGTGGTTGCAATCATACCTCCTCAGGGAAGCTCTCCTTGATCCTCCAGCCAGATCAGGTACCTCCCCCCATTAAGCCCCTCCCCGTGGTTGCAATCCTGGGATGTCACCAGATATTAATGTCTATGAGGTTCCTGAGTGCAGGTGCCAGCCTTGTCTCAGTTGAGCTGGGGACCCCAGGGCCCAGCCCAGCACCTGGCACTTACCAGTGCTCAGTAAATGTGTGAGGAGGGAAGGAAGGAAGGGATGCCCCCATCCAGTACCCTAAACCACAGGGGCCAAATGCAGGGCATAGCATAGAGTTCCCCAGCAGGCAGAAGGGGAGGGCCTGCCCCCAACACCCTGAGAAAATGCTACCACTGGCCTCACTCGCGTTTGACAAAACCCACCCAGGATGCAAAGGCTGGCCCCTGGCAGCATCTGGCGGGGTAGGGGCTGGGACCCCAGAAGGGAGTCCGCTGGGGGCCATGGGGCTGCTTCTGAATGACCCTCACCTGCTCCACCCCTTCCTTCTCAGGGTGCAGAGCCTGAGCCTGTCCTGAACGTAGAAATGAAAGCTGTCTGGGTAGGTGGGGGAGGGCAAAGGACCACGGAGGAGCCACAGGGCAAGCCCACACCACTCGCCACCCATCTGAACCTCAGTCCCCTCCTCTGGCAAATGGGGCCACACCTTGCAGGAATTCTGGGGCAGCTGGGCCAGGTCGGGACCCAGAGAGAGCCGTCGGGATGGGAAGGCCTTTCCCCAGATTCATGAGCAGACGTGCAACCAGTGTGGATGTTGGGAGCAGAGAGGCTGTGGTTGGAGAGAAGGGCTCTGGTCTGCTCCAGAACCAATTAGAGTAACTTGCCTTTGCAACATGACAGGGGAATAATGATAAAAATGACAATCATTTTTAAAAAGTATCCCCTCACTGGGCCCTGGCAAACAGTAACTGGATCCCTAGTGTGAAACGGTGTGAAATGTCATACTTTCCTGGTGGAAAATAAGAAACTTGGAGGTGGAGGATGGTTCCTGTTCCCATGGGCCTCTCCCACCATGCGGGTGAGTTGCTAGCCAGTGTACACACGCTGCCTTTTTTTTTTTTTCCTGGCCATGCCGCGCAGCTTGCGGGATCTTATTTCCCCGACCAGGGATTGAACCCAGGCCCGGGCACTGAAAGCGCTGAGTCCTAACCACTGGACCACCAGGGAATTCCCACAGGCTGCCTTTTTGTATAAACAAGCGAAAGCATTTGCTTTGAAGTGTGTTAAAATAAAATGTAACACTTGATAAAATGCCCAGCACAGGGGCTTCCGTGGTGGCACAGTGCTTGAGAATCTGCCTGCTAATGCAGGGGGCACGGGTTTGAGCCCTGGTCTGGGAGGATCCCACATGCCGCGGAGAAACTACGCCCGTGAGCCACAACTACTGAGCCTGCGCGTCTGGAGCCTGTGCTCCGCAACAAGAGAGGCCGCGATAGTGAGAGGCCCGCGTACTGCGATGAAGAGTGGCCCCCACTTGCCACAACTAGAGAAAAGCCCATGCACAGAAATGAAGACCCAATGCAGCCAAAAATAAATAAATTAATTAATAAACTCCTACCCCAAACATCTTAAAAAAAAAAATGCCCAGCACATTTTGTAATAACAACAGAAAATGCCTCCACTGTTGCATCGATTTAAGGGATTTGATATGGGCCTGGAATAAGCCCATCTCTTAAAAGCTATCCCAATCCCAACGGTCTGGGCATAAACGAGACAAGGGACAACGCAGGAGAACAGGCTGTGCCCATCTGGATGCCAGAAGTCACCCAACACACCCCACTGCACCCCATTACCATCCCCCACCCAAGCAAGTGGGAAGCCTGTGCTCCCACCGCTCGGGGGTGCATACAGGGCCCAGAGCAGGTGGATGGCTCTGCCAGCTCCCACCTTGGAAGGACGCCATCTTCCTTATACTGGTCAGCTCGTGGTGGGTGATCGTTGGGGCCTGCCTGAACTTCAAGTTGGTCTCCCTTGGTGACGAGAAGGGGAGCGAGGTGAAAGGTGGGGACAGACAGCGCCCGGGCAAGTCGTCCCCAGCCTCCTTCCAGAGCCCCTCCAGCATTTTCCCCTAGCACCCATTGTGTACCAGCTGCCAAGCACAAGGCTGAGGCCCAGAGAGGGAGAGGGCCTTGCCCCAGGTCACACAGCGCGTTTGCCAACGGGCTGAGGCTAAACCCTAGCCCTTCTTGCTTTGGCACCTGGCACCCAGTGGGGCTTCCAGAAATACTGGTGCATCTTATTGCCCCTGCTGGCTCGCAGGCCCCCCCCCCAATCCATGCTCCCAGGGCAAAGGACCACAATATCCAAGTGGGCTGGGCAAGCAGCCCCCAGGCCCTTGAAAGCCCTAGTGATGACCTGGTATCACCTGTCGATGTCAGCTGTCTCCACGTAGCACAAGCTGCTGGGCTCCGTGCTGGCCAGCAAGACCAAGTCGGCCTGGGGTGGGGAGCGGGGTGGGAGGAGACGGTGTTGCACGGTGGGGGGAGTGGGGAGGAGGAAGACCGGTCGGGGGCGGCCCTGACCCCTGGAGCCCGCCAACCGGGACGATGCTGTCTTTGTGCAGACAGACCATGTCTCCTACACACAGATTCTTCCACTTTCTCCACAGGAAGCTGCGCGGGTGCAGGAGGCAGAGGTGAAGGCGGGGGAGGGGGGTCCTCCCAGCCCCCACCCACCTGCCCTGGGGGCTTAGCCTTGACCGCCCCCTCCTCCCAGGTTCCAAGCCCCTTCAGACCTTCCCGCCCTCCCCTTGGGCTGAACGCTCAGCTCCACGAGGGTGAACACTTGGGTCTTCAGCCTCTGCCGCTTCACAGGGCCCACCCCAGGCCTGGTAGACAACAGGCGCCGAGTAAGTGCTGGCCTGGGTTGCCCCCTACCCCCACCCCGCCGTCAGACCCAACCGGGACGTCTGGGAGCATGGAAGGTGCTGGACCATCTTCCGGGCACCCTCCCCTGTGGTGTCCATCCATCCCCCTCTGTGCTGGGGTCCCCCCGCCCGGGGATGGACCCCGCGCCCGGCTGCCGTGGCCTCACCTCTTCCCCATCAGGATCTGGCATGGCCTGTTGTTAATGTTCCTGTCGCTCCTGTGTCGCCCCTGGGCCGACAGGGGCGTAGGTCAGAGCGATGGGGCTGCCCCCCACGCTGCCCAGGTGACCGTACAGACTCAGGTGCCCCACTAGCAAGCCCACACCCCGCTGTGCCCGTCCAGCGACCCTGCCCTTAGGAGGGTGGGGCCAGAGGCAGAAGGAGGGCAGTTTCCTGCCTCTGCCGCCCGCGTCGACACTAAGGTGACCTCATCGGCCCCTGCCCCTCGTGGCCACAAGGCACGATGGACGCTGCAGCCCACCGGGGCTGCCCGGGCCGACCTTCCTCCCGCCGTGCCCAGGAGTCCTGAGGCCTCGCCTGCCCCCGCCCCATTCACAATGTCATCCACCAGGTCTCGGGTGGCCCGGATGGTGAGGAGGCCGACAAGCGGGGAGAACAGAGTGAGCCAAGGCAGCATGGAGATCTCGGGGATGCCCTGACACGGGATGGGGTGCGGGGGTCATGCCGGCCCACCGTCCTGGGTGCCCCTGCCCTGCCCCCGCCCACACGCCCAGCAGCCCAACCCGGCATCATGTGTTCTGACCTCGGTCCCTCTCCCTACCCAGACCTCCTCCCCAGCAATGCCTTCTCCTCTCCCCTCCACGCCCCGCTCCTACGTTCTCTCCTCCAGGAAGCCTTCCCAACCCCAAGCTTGTTCCCTCCTCAGGGCCTTGGCTCTCTCTGGCTCCCCTCCCTGTAACCCTCAGGTCTGAGCTCCCAGTGGCCCCTAAACCAGTCTGGGTGGGGGTCCCCGTCCCCTTCAGTGGTCCCCACCATGTGGTTTAATGACAGTCACCTCCTGCACTCCCTGGGCCACCTGAAGACAGGGGTTAGGGCCACTGCTGGGTCCCCAGTACCCAGAATAGGACCTGCATACAGTAGGTGTTCAATAAAAGCTTATCGGATCAACGGATAAAAGCAGAGTGTCTCATTTCACTCAGAACAGAATGAGAAACTGGGTGCGGTTGGGGTGCTCTGGAAACTGCCAATCCCTCACCCATCTCCACCCATGACCGGCCTGATGCCAGGAAGTGACCCGGCAGGTCCCAAGAACCTGATCCTTCCTCCTGGCCCTCTGGGATCAGCTCAGCCTGCTGGGGCCAAAGGGGTCAGGAGGTCTCCTCAGAACTGGAGGGGCCACCCATGCACCCTCAGCATCCAACATATATTGAGCACTTCCTGTGCGCCAGGCCCTGGGCTGGGCAGTGGGGACCCAGCCATGAGGGTGCTCCCAGTGTGAGGGGGGCCAGACACTGACCCACCAGCCACACAGACAAACACAGGGTAGGACCACCTTGGGTCTACAGAGCCACGTGGGAAGGTGGGAAGGGAGGGCTTCCTGGAGGAGGTGGCTCGAGCAGGTAGAAGGAGTGGAGTGAGCACAGACACTGACCCCTGGGGCTGCCCCACCCGCCCCACCTGGAGGATGATGATGAGAAGGAAGTAGAGGTTGGACATGCAGTGGAACTGCTCGTACAGGTTCAAGGGCAGGAAGGAGAAGACGTACTTGGCCGTGTGGATGACGTTCCTCTGGGACAAGAGCCGGCAGCCGGCATGGGGGCGCCGCCCAGGAGGTCCCGGGTTCCCACCCAGCCCCATCCGCCTCCCCCTTCCCTCTGGCCGTGACCAGCGTGCGTGCAGACCCAGTGAGCCGAGCTGTGACCCCAGGACTCCCCGCGTGAGACGCAGGCAGGGGGTTTCGGGTAGAGCCCAATGGACATGCCGTACCGTGAAGGTTGCCTAGTAACTTACTTAGGGCGGAGGAGACACGCGAAGCGCCAGCACCCCCATGACACGGCGAGGGCGGCGCTACGGTCCTCAGGACTAAGTGGACTGACCCAGCATGCAGAGCTTGGGTGGCAGGTCCCAAAGGCCCGCGAGGGCAGGGTGGGGGTGGAGACGGGGGAGGCCTGCGCCGTGGGGGGCTGGGCCTGCCCACCTTGTACCTCTTCCTCTGCCAGCACAGGAAGACCTTCTCCTTGAACTGGTTGTTGTAGGACCGGTTGTTGGCTTGCACCTCCTAGGTGAACTCTGAGGCCCAAGAGGACAAACACGGGCTAACGACACCCCGGAGGAGGGCTAAGGGGCCTCCTGGGGATCCAGCCAGTAAACAGATGAGAGGGCCCACGCGGCCCCTGCACAACAGTAGGCGCTCAGGGAGCCCAGGTGGATCTGAGCATCCGGCTCCCCTTGAGCCAATCCCTAGGCCCTGGGAGACCCACTCACACACATTCCTTCTAAAGAGGGGTAAACTGAGGCCCAGGGACGGGCGCCGAGGTGTCCGAGGCTGAACTCCCTGCCCAGATAGTTCTGGGCTCACAGGCCCACAAATCCTGAGTCCACCTTTCAGTGATAGGATTTTGAACTCTTTGTAACCCACTGAGAACCCCGCGCTGGGCCTCCGGTCTCCCCACTTCAGTCACTGCACTCTAACGCCCCTTGTCGGGGTCCCCCGGCACCCCTCCACTCTACCCCGAGCCCTGCGCCCACGCTTGGCCGGACACGCACCTGAGTTCCTCTCCTCCTCAAGGTCTTCTCGGTACGTGAGGCTGCCCATGCTGGTGGGGCTGTCGAGGAGAGGGGTCTGAGGTCACACTGGCGGCCGGACAGTGCCCACCACTCCACCTTCTTTGAAATGTCACTTCCCACGTCCATCTGCTGTCCCCTCCCCAGGCTCTGGAGGTCCAGTCACCAGCTGTGAGTCCTTCCTCGTTACAGCTGGTCACCTGGCCGCTGCTCCCCACCCCCATGGCCCCCCATGGTCGGCCCCCACCACCTCTCCGGGGCCGATCGCACCCACATCCTCCCGGGCCCCCCTGCTGCCCCTCCTGCCCCAATCCCCACATGGCACACGATGCCCAGCCTGGTCAGGTGCTCAGTCAATGTTTGTTGACAGACTAAATGGGGCCCCAGGGCTCTCCATCATGTCTCAAAGTGTGTTTGAGGACCAAGGGGCTGAGAGGTCTGAGTGTGGTGTTGGGGCAGGGACCACCAGCCCTCCACAGAGCCCGGAGCCCTCCCACCAGCTAGTTCATGGTCACTCCTAGTCCTTCAATGCCCTTGGCAGCTCCCCAAATGACTCCCACCCCCAGCACTCAGCAGCTCCCTACTCCCCACGCCCTGGCCCCGCTGTTCCCTCTGCCGGGAGCACCATTCCCGCTCGAATGGCCGGAGCCTCCTCACCCTTCCGCTCTCAGCCCCTACTTCTCCTACTGCCCAGCCTTGTCTGGCGCCTCCTCTGGGCTTCCCCTCTGCCTGTGGGATTCCCCCATCCTAGTTCTGATCACCCTCTCTCCTCTGCTTCTTCCCCTGTCTGGGCTGCCTGCTGAAATTGGAACCTCCCAGGGCAAGAAATACTGGCGTCTGGGTCACTGGTCCCGGGGCCCGCCCCCAGGGGGAGGGCCTGGCTCAGGGCCAGCTCTGATGCTCCCGGGGGCCCGAGCAAGGCCAGTGCCCATTCACCAGATGAGGAAAAGTGAGGCTCAGGGTGAGGCTCATCCCGTGGGGCCAGAGCCGAGATGAGCTCTGGCCCCACCGGAGCCAGAGCCGGGGGAAACCCGGCCGGGGCCAAATGGAGTTAGACGAATGCTGTGGGCCAGAATTCAATCAAAGCGTATCAGGGGGCAGGGACACGCCCTCCCCCCTCGCATTTTCAGCTCACCGGAACGCCCACTACCCCCCGGGAAGCCCTGAGCATTCCCGCAGCGAAGCGGTTCAGGGTTCGACGCCCAGCCCCCTGGGACATGCACCTGGAGATCCGGGCCCACACGACACCGGGCGCTCCGGCGCCCGTCCGGACCTTGGCCCACGCGAACCTCTAGGGGGCGACCCCGCCGCCGCGGCTGCGGCCTCCCGCCCTCAGACCGGGCAGAGTCCAGAGAGGGTGCGCGGGCGCCCGGGGACACACGGCTGCGGGAGCGCCGCCGCTCACCTGCGCGGGCCGGGGCGGTGGGGGTCCGGGCTCCCTGGGGCGGTCCGCAGGCGTCCAGGGCGACGGACGTGGTGGAGCTGTTATCCCGGTGCCAACAGGCCTGAAACGGGCCTGAAACGGGCGGCGCGGGCGCGGGGCGGGCCGGGGCGGAAGGTTGGGGCCTAGGGGCGGGGCCGGGCAGAATGCAGGGGGCCGAGGGCGGGGCCAGGGTGGAAGGTGGGGCCAGGGTAGAGGGGGCGGGGCGGGACCCCAGGGGTGGGGCCAAGACAAGTTGGGGCGGGACAGAGGCAGGGCCGAGCTGGGCCGCCTCGCCGAACAGGGCCAAAGGGGCGGGGCCTAAGGTGGGACCGAGCGGGACCTCGAGGAGCTGGGGCGGGATGGAGGAGTCTTAATCTGGGCCTGGGTATTAAGGGGCCAGTTGCTGGCGGGGGTGGGCTGGACCCGGCTGAAGCTGGGCGGGGCCGGATGTGTTGGGGGGAGACGCTAGGGGCGGAGAAAGGACGCAGAGGAAATCGCAGGTATGCGGGGCGTGAGTCTGAGCTGTGTGCGCGTTCCAGTTCAGCGAGCATGTCGTACGCGCAGGTACAGTGTTGGGCGCCGGGCTGGGAGAGGCTGTTAGAACCACCGAGATCATCCCGCCAGGAAGAAGCCCACAGGGTTCTAGCCCGGTGTGTGTCTACCCAGCGCACGGCCGGGACTCCGGGGGCCTTCCTGGAGGTGGTGACAGGGGTGGGAGACAACGATGAGGCTGGGGCAGCGTCCAGGCCGGAGATGGGGGACTTGAGCCAGGGTGGGGAGGGTGTGTGGGAGGCGCTACTGAATGTAGGATCCTCCTAGGAGGGGCAAACTTGGGGGTTCAGGGGAGGTGATTAAGCTCGGTTTTTCATATTCTTTTAGGAACCCTTTGAAGCGCAGAAAGTAGGAAGGTACTGGACACCTCCACCACCCTTTCTCCCCAGCCTCGGGGTTGCTCTCTCCCTCTGGCTCAGCCGCCACGCAACAGACCGAGGGTGGCTGTCTGACTGTGCCCTGCCTGGGGCACGGGCATCCCCTCTGAGCTGATGTTGGGTGAAGGAATGAATGATGGGGATGGTGACAGCACCCAGGAGCTGACCGCCCCCATCAGAGCAGCAGCCTCCCACTCCCATTTCTTGGGAAGACCTGTACACCCAGCGGCCTCTGGGGGATGCCAAGTAAACCTCTCCTTTCCTTCATTCACCGGGGAAACGTTCGTCCAGCCCTACCCAGCGGTTACTGAGAAAGACACTGCGGGGAGGGGCTTGGACAAACTGCTCTAACAGCCTTTAGGAGACACCTCACCCGGTATGCACCTGTGAGGAGGGCGTCGGGATCGGTTCTCCCCCCTGGGACGGTGACAGAAGGGAGAGGAGTTTCCCAAGCAGCGAGTTTGCAAAGGCTCTTTGGCCTCCAAGAGGCAGCAGCTGAAAGCTTGCACCCCACCCCCAACCACCCCCACACCCGGGAGCTCCTCTCCCAACTGCCCAAGGCCTCCCTGGGGCACTCATGCTCTGGGGAGGGGGACAGACCACACAGAAACGGGGCTCCTGGGATGCTGCCTGCATCCTTTCTTTAGAAGAACACTCCTTGTTCACAGAGGGTGGGGGAAAGTCAACTGGTCACAAGAACAGCCCCGGAGGGACACGATGGTGGCAGGGGCCTGACTTCACCAAGAACCCTCCCCTCAGGGCCCCTGTGGACAGAGAATGTTGCTCACCATCAAGCCTTCTGCCACTGCAGCGCCACCCCCCTTCCCCACAGTGGTGCGCCGTGAGGGGATTCAGGATGGAGAAAAACCAGATACTGGCCCTGGATAGCTGAAGTGCGTATCAAAGGAATGATTTCAGTGAGCCCAGACAGCATCTAGCATCTTCCCACACACAGAAAAAGCACTGCAATCATTAACTAGAGATGTCAGCTTTTTGTGATTAGCAGGAACCTTTCGATGTTTGACTCTGTTTTTTTTTTTTTTCAGCAAAAACTCCGAGGAACAGTTCCTCAGAGCTTTATGAGAGGCAATGTCTTGGACTACAGTCCTCAGTAAGTTCCTGGAATAAAACGTAACTCACAGCTTTCAGGTCTTGTATTTTTCAGTCGACACCCCCTGGGAACTCTGCAGCCCTGGCTGCTGTGTCCTCATATGGGAGCCTGCCCTCTTGGCCTTTAGCAGAAGCCAGAGGAACTTATGCGGAAATGGAGTGGCAAGGGGGCCTCCTCCAGGCAGCCCTCCTTCCAGCACCTTTGTGCTCCTGCACTGGGACCTGGGGCCCCCCAGCATCTCCCCGACCCACGAGGCTCTTTGGGCTTCACTTTTTGCTTTACCCAGTGTCTGCCTTTCCCTTCCCAAGTTAGCTGCTCAGACAGGGAACAAGCAGTGGTGGTCGGGGTCTCCCCACTCCCAGCCCTGTACGCAGGCCCCACCTCATGAGTGGGCAAGGCAACTCCAGTCCCAGGGCCTGGCCGCTGGCCCCACTGTCACGGCACCCTGAGGGGCCGGAAGCATGGGGCCCTGGTCTGCTCTGGACACTGGTCCTGGGGGCAACCCGGGCACTGGGCTGGTTTTTGTGAAGGACAGCAGGATCCCATTCCTGATTCCCCCCGTTACGGGTGACAGTGACCTCCACTGTGTGTGTAGAGCCACATCTGGCACCAAGAACACCTCCAGACGCCATGAGCTCTAAAATCCATACAAACGTTTATTCTGCCCCTGCCTGGGGGTGGGGGAGAGGGGATGCAGGAACTGGGGCGCTGTGGGCCTTTACAGACAGCCCCCGGAGGAGGGCGGGGCTCTGGCGGGAAGACAGCGTCCAGAGGCCGACGGGCTCTGGGGCGTCCAGAAGGCAAGGCCCTGGGGGCTGATGGAGGGACTGGCTTGGTTCCCAGAACTCCCAGGTCCTGGCGGCTGCTGGGGTGCCGGTGCTCCACTCCCAGTCCTACCCCCGTCCCCCGGGAGGGAAGGCAGCACCAGGGTCTTGCTCCTCCGGGTGGGGGAAGACAACTGTGCAAGTCATCAGGTTTAAATTACAAATAATAAAAATAACAATACAAAATAAAAAGACAACTCCTGTCATAAACAAACCCTCGACAAGCCTGCCCGGCCGCCCCCCGCCCACGAGAAGGAGCAGGGGCAGGTGGTCTCACTGCCTGGGGCACGAGCAGGGCCCACTGGGAGTGCCAGGCGGGAGGGCCCCGGCCTCGCCCGTCGAGTCAGCAGCAGTCTCCAGAGGACAGAGGTCTGGGGCAGAGAGGCAGGGACGGGCAAAGGGGTGCGGCGGGGGCTCGGGGCTCCGGGGTCAGTCTCGGCGTTAGGCTCTCGTGGCCTCCGGCTCGTCCCGTTCTCTCGGTTTTCTGTGTCTTGGCGACGTGGACAGGGTTAGATCTCGAGATTTATTGCACTGTTTTGGAAGAGGCCTGGGGTCGAGAATGGGCTGGGGCGGCAGGAGAGGAGGGCGGGCGGGCGGGCGGGCGGGCAGGCGGCGGTCACCGCTTGGTCTTGGCGTCTTCGCGGATCTTCCAGATCACCAGGTGCATGCAGGCGCTGGCGTCCTCACTGGAGCTGTGCCCGTCCACTGCGGGGCAGACAGATGCGTCAGGGCAGGGAGTCCGCGGCCCCCGCAGCCCCCGCGGCCCCACGGCCCGGCACTCACCATTGTCCTGGATGATCTGTCTGAGGTAGTCGGCCATGAGATTCCGCAGGGAGCGCTTGTAGGGGAGGCCCAGGCGATGCGGGAATAACACGGACGTGTCCACCACGGTGCTATGGATGACCTGCGGGCGGGCAGGCGGGCGGGCGGGTGGGCGGTCAGGGACCCCAGGAGGGCTGGGGTGGCAAAGGGGGGAGGGGGACACCGAGTGCCTGGTCCCTGACCCCACAGCTCCAGCCCTGGGCTGAGGGCAGCAGGCCCCAGACGCCCCCGCCCCCCCTCTGAGGACCCTCAGGGAGCCGGAGCCGAAGCAGAGGCGGGCGGGTACCTTCAAGGCCAGCAGGTCGCTCTCCAGGCTGTGGCCGACGAGGATGGTGTCTGAACTGAACATGCTCAGCAAGACGGCCTGGACGTCCCGCAGCGAGATGCTCGTGTCCGTGAGGTCGGCCTCGGTCACCCCTGAAAACCTGGGGCGGGAGGATGGAGGCCTTAGGAAGCTGGGGAGAGCACGGGGACCCCAACCCAGGGGCTGGGCTGCGGGCAGGAAGGCTGGGCTGTGGTGGGAAATGGTCCTGCCAGGGCTCCCAGCTCCTTGGTCAAGGGGTCCAGGGTCAGGGTGGGAGGGGCACACCTAGTGTTATAGTCGACGATCTCGTTGTCCGGCCTGACGAAGGTGTCGTACACAACCCGGAGCTCCGTGTCCACCACCGTGACGCGCGTCAGCTCCAGGCCATACGTGGTGTAAGACTGCGGGGCCACAGGATGGGCCTCAGACGCAGCACCTGGTGGCCCACCCCGGCCCCGCACACCAGCCCTCCCGCCTAGGCCACCCCTGTCCCTGAACCCTGCGGGCGGAGGCACAGCTCCCACTCTCAGATACGGAAACCGGGCCAGAGGCCTTCCGGGGCCTCTCTGCGGGTTGAAGGGGGCATGAGCCCGGGCACCCTCCCGAAGCCAGAGCTGTGCTCACGAGGCCCACGCACCCTCCAAGTGCCAAGGTGGCCCGTGTGTGCCAGGCCCTCGGACGCAGGCAAGGCTGTGATGTGCGCTCAGCGGGCACGTAGGCCTGGCTGCTGTTCACCCTCTTATCATGGCACCTGCGCTGGCCCGAGGCTCTGGGTAGAGGTACTGGGGCAGCCCTGCTGGGCAGCCGGGCCGCCTCACCATTTCACAGTCGAGGGCGTAGACTCCTGGGTGTGCATCTCCTGAAAGTTCTTTCTCAAAGGTCTTCACAAACCCTTCGAGGTTTTCCTTCCGGCCGTCCTGCACGTGTTGCTGAGGGTGGGAAGGAAGGAAGGTCAGGGCGGCAGGCTCGGAAAGACAAGGCCGGGCTCAGGGGGCTGTGCTGTGCTGGTGGCTTTCACAGACTGTCCTCCTCTTCCCAAAGCCCCCAGACCAGGCAGGTAGATCAAGGATGGGAAAAGGGCAGCTCAGAGGTCAGGGCTCTGGCCAGAATGGGGGAGGGGCTTCCCAGGACGAGGAAGGGCCCAGGACACCTACCTTGGCGACCTGACAGCCGGCGGAGCCGATGGCGGCCGAGCAGCACGTGTACTGAGTCTCCCAGCCCCCGGCCACTGCAAGGGAGACACGGTCATCAGACCTCCTTGAGGCCCTGGGCCCAAGCCTCCCGCAGGGAACTACAAACGTCGGCTAGTTTGCCTGCGCGGGGCAGGGGCTTCCCAGTGCCCTTCCCTGGAGGGGCGCCATTCCCAACCAGGCAGTGAGGGGCCGGGACAGCTCGCAGACCCGCCCCCCCGCCCAGGCTTAGCGCGAGCCCTTCGCATTTGGTAGTGAGGACGTGCCTGGCGCAGCCCCCAGGGAGGCCTGCCCACCCAGAGATGGGTCTGCGGGCGGCCAGCTGGCAGCTCCACCCCGTGTGTTCCCAGGAGAAGGAATTTGGCCACATCGGCGACAAAATGAAACAAGTAGCCGCAGGACAGGACGAACGCTTTGTTCCCGCTGGGGCAGAACCGCCCACGTAGTTCCACAGGGACCGGCGTGGAAAGGGTGCGTGGGGGCCCCATGGGGTGGGAGGCCTTCCTTTTATCTGCTCGGGGACACTGTCACAGGAAGACCTTTGTATTACTTTTCCCATGAAGAACAACCAATGGAAAAAGTTACAAATGGTCAGAGCTGGCGCCAGCCCAGCCCAGCGGCCCGGCGGGGGTCTCACCTCGGTTCCGGCGGAGCCGCCCCCAGTGGTAGTAACACTCCTCGTCGCGCACGCAGCGGCCGGAGGAGGACACGAGGTACTCGGCGCCGCAACGGCAGCAGACCCTGCAAGCGGCTGCGGTGGGGAACGGGGCAGGAGGAAGGGCGAGGCGTCAGGCCAGCCTGGGCCGGGCCGTTCCCTGTCCCCAGATGGCCCCCTCCCTGCCCCCTCCAACCCCAGGGCGGTGGCACAGGAGGTACTCACAGTCCTTGGGCTTCTTCTCCTCGGCCGTGAAGATGACGGCACCCCCTGGCTTCTCGGGGTGCGGGAAGGGGTAGCCGTTCTCCTTGAGCTGGGCCTCGGTGAGCAGGTACTCCTTGAGGCGGCTGTACAGGGCGGCCCCTGGGGACAGGGGAGAGGGGGTCAGCCCCCAGCAGGGCTGGGGCTGGACCCAGGAGCTGGGGAAGGTGGGAGAGCCTCCAGGGGCCGCACCCGGAGGAGCCAGGCTCACCTTTCAGATCCTCCACGCGGGGGCTGCTGGGACGGCTGAGCGAAAAGCTGGTCTTGGCAGCCAACTTGCCCCCCAGCACCACTTCATGGGACACCACCCTCCGGCCGCTGGGTTCTGGAAGGTGAGGGGAGGGTAAAGGAGGTTCAGCCCTCAGCCCTCACAAGTGCTCCTCCACCCTCCTCCAGAAGGGGATGGCCTGACCTCTTTGGGGAGAAGCAGGCTGCCCGGCAGCCCCCCCACCTCCCCTGGACCCCCCGGGGGTCTTCACCCCTTGGAGGAGAAGGGAAAGGACTCTACACAGGCTCTGATGGCCACCTCGGGCGCTGTGCGCAGCTGCCTGCCGGGGAAGCGGGCCGAGCGGGAGAGCAGGCGGAGCGGACAGGCGCTAATGCATCCCTCGAGAGGGGTCAGGAAATGCCCCCCTGCCTTGCGCTTTGAAGAGGCCCCCATTAGTGGCGTCCCCTCGGTTCGCTGAGGAGGGCGGTTAACAGCGAAAGGAGGCTGTTCTGAGGGCACGGGGCCAGAGCCATCCTGACAGGAGCCTGGCAACCGGGTGGCTGGCGCGCAGAGCCTTTGTCTGACAACCTGCCGGTGGCCCGGGCATGGGGGCAGGGAGAGCTGGGCCCCGGTCCTCCGGAGGCGACTTACTGTTGAGACCAGGCCCGGTGCCAGGGCCCAGGCCGCGCAGCTTCTTGAGGGTGTTCACGGCCACGTTCAGGTAGATGTTCTTGCTGGGGCTCCGGTCATAGGCCACCTTCTCCTCGTTGAGCGCCTGAAGGAGGACACTCGGCTCAGCCCCGCCCAGCCCCGCCTCCTGCCAGCCCCGCCCCACGCACCTTCTCTACGGCTTCCTGGTTAGAAGAGCAAAACTTGAGGCACTCTTCAATGAACAGGTTGAGATAGCGCTGGCGGATGACAGTGGGGACTTTGCCCCCGAACTCTTTTGGGATAACGGGCTTCTTTAAACTCTAGGGGAACAGAGACCAGCAGAGTGTGGCACGCTCCCGCCTGCACCCCGCTCAGGGTCTGCAAACTCAAACTGCTCAAAGCAGTAAGGCTACGGGTTAAATGGAAACAACGGGGGAGCAGGAAGAGGCAAGCTGAGCAGAGGGCTCACCTGTAAGGATGGACTGTGCGCCACACGCTTGGGGGCCACGGTGGCGGTAGTCTTGGACGCCATGCCCGACAACGTGCGCGTCTTCAGAGGCTGGCTGCCCGGCTCGGGGCCGTTGGGGGGCTGGCTGCTGCTGGCCGAGAGGGTCCTCTTGGCACCTGTGGGGGCTGGAGGGGGACAGGGGCCATGAGTACGGGAGGAGAGCACGCCCATCACTGAGCTGCAGAGCACCAGGCAGCTGCGGCCTTTCAGCGTCAGCACGATGTGCATCTTGGGGCACAGGCGGAAGGGCCGGGGTCTGGCCTGCGGGCTGTGGAACGCCATTAGGCTCTTTCGGCTTTCGGGCAAGTCCATCGAGAGGGGACGGGACGAAAATGGGGCTTCGGAGGCCGGCTCGGGCAAGGTCACCACTGGGGTGGCCCCACAATTGGCGGGGGGTGTGGGGAGCCTCTGCCACATGCTGCGGCCCCAACCCCGAGGCGCTCAAGTGTGAGGCCTCTGTGTTCTGTCTCTCCCTTTGATGAGGTCACAAACCAGGCAGTCTCCTGTGACCACCAGTAGGGCTGTTTCCAAGGGCCCGGGGTGGGGGTGGGGTGGGTGGTGGCGGGAGGGCTCAGCCCCGAGGAAGGACAGGAGCAGCGAGGAGACCGAGGCACAGACGCAGAGCGGCGGGGCCCACACCAGGCCCAGCCTCTCAGGCCACAAAGGAGGCCATGACTCTAAGAATGCACACTTTTCAGTGATGGAGGAAGGAACGCTTTTACGGTCATCTGGAGCACGAGGCATCGGATGACGGGTGGGGCTCGGGAGAGCCGCCACCCAACCCGAGCGCGTGCAGTGACAACGGTGGCAGGACTGTCCCAAGCCATCGGCGATGACCAGACAACCCGAGAGCAGGTGCAGGCTTTTGAGAGTGTGCATCTCAGGTCCGTAGCTCAGGGCGATCTCTGTTCACACCCCCAGGGCCAAACAACTGCTAAAGCCCATGCCGGAGACAGAGACCCTGGCTGACAAGCCCCCTGGCTGCAAGCGCTCCCTCCAGCATCCTGGGGCAGGGGGAAGGATGGGGATCTGGCCAGCTTCTCCTAAAGGGAGGCTCTAGCACCCAGGGAAACCAGGGAGGCCTGCGGAAGCCTGTATCCGCAGGACCAGTGTGTGGAGCCGTCTCCTCGGGGCTGGCTCCTCAAAGGGGTCTTGGAACCAGCAGGAAAGACATCGCAGGCAGCTGGTCAGACAGTAGGGGTCCCCCCGGCCCAAGGGGGCAAACGACTGCATCTGAACGAGCCTCCAGGTGGCTGCAGAGCCCCGGCTCCTGTCCCACGTCCTCAGCCCCAGACACACCACTGAGCACCCCACGCATTGGACTGCTGAAGGGCAACCCAGCTTTCAGACAAGCCCAAGTGGGGGGAAAGTGGCCCTCAGGGTGGGAGGGGGAGGAAAACCAGCCCCCAACTCCCACCCCAGATCAGCTGGCTTGACTCAAGGGTGAAGGCCTCCAGGGCCACCCCCCCATTAACACCTTACCAGGTGCAAGCCACACCTGGGTGGGAGCCCCCCACAGAGCAGGCAGCAGGGGCAGAGCGGAGTCACAGGCAGACCTCTGGCGCTGGTGGACAGACAGGGAAGGGAGGAAGATACCCCTCAGACTCCCTACGGCCCGCCCCACTGCTAATACCAAAGCCCACAGAGGCCCAGAGCCGCCGGGCACCACACCAGGCCTGCCTCAGCCTCCCACTAGCAGCTGGGAGACTTTTATCCCCGTCTGACAGATAATCACCAAGACGCAGCCAGGCCCTGCTCAAGGCCACCACTACTGGCATAAAAGGAGCCCAGCCTTGGGGTCCTCCTGTGGGACAAGAAGCACTCCCGAGACCAGAACCCTGGGACCCACCTGCAGCCAGGAGGGGGTTGGGGATGTGGGCAATCCTCCTCTTCTCTCCGGGGGCTGAGATGTGCACGGAGGACTGCTTCTCGGCCAGCGGCTGGGCAGCCTGGAGCCGGCTGGCTGACTCCCTCTGTGCCTGCTGGGCCCGGCGGTAGCACACCTCCTGGGCCGTCGGGGGACGGGTAGGAGGCGCTGGGCCTCTGCTTGTGGGCTCCGCCTGGGTGACAAATTTCAAGTCCAGACTGCACATCAGAGGTACCCAGAGCAGGCCTCCCGGGGCGTCAGGAGAGGGGTAGTACTGTGGGGCGGGCGGCAGGTGCTCCAGGGCTGGGATGGAGCAGGCCACCTCAGAAGCTTCCTCCTGAGCGTGCAGGGGCCCCGGAGGGAACCAGCTCTCCTCCTCCGGAGTGTGCAGGGGTCCCGGAGGGAACCAGCTGGTCTTCTGAGTTTGCTGATACCCTGGAAGGAACCGACTAGCTTCCCCCCAAGTTTGCAGATACCTGGGAGGGAACCAGCTTGGTGCTTCGGCTCTCAGACTCACCATGATGCTTCACTATCCCAGGTCCCTTCCCAGCCCTGCTGTCCTGACTTCTAAGTGCCCAGACTGTGCTCTCAGCCCTTATATAGACACAGAGTGGGTGGGAACCCCCAGCACCTAGATTAGATCCTGCTTGATCCAATCTTCTCTGAACTGTACTTCCAAAATCCCCATCCGGGTGGGGCAGGGGTCTGGTGATTGGATCACCTGCAGTTCTTCAGCCAAGAGCCCTGTCTTCTGCTCCAGTCTTCCCTGTGCTAACTCACTGAGCAGCCCCATAGTGAATGACAACTGATCCTGTCTCTGGACCACAGGGGAGGAAATCTAGGCTCAGAGAGGTTACACCACTTGCCCAAGATCACACAGCATACCTCTGAACTGGGACTGGGATGGGGCAGTGTGACCCTGCTGGAGGGCTGCCCCTCATCTCGCTGTCCCTGCTCTGTGCCCCACTCTGTGCACTAAGCGCAACTTGATGACTGGACATGGGTCCCAGGCATTTTTCTGCAGGACACGGGCAGTGCTGGATCCACGGCTGCCAAAGGCGCCCATGGGCAAGGGAGAGCGAGGCCCATCTCCCCCCCACCAGCCTCTACCCAGGACCCAGAAGCAGGCCCTCCCTTACCTCCTTGCCTTGCTTGGAGAGGTGAGAGATCCTCCTCTTCTGCCCAGGAAACAGAGTGGTCAGCCCCGAGTGCCCCTGTTCCTCGGTCTTCTCCTCCTTGGGGGGCTGAGACACACATCCGGCCCTCAGCGAGGCCCCCCCCCCAACACCGATGCTGCGGCTCCTCTCACCCTGGCCTGCAGCACGCGGAGGATCTGACTCCCAGGCCCGAGGAGCGGGTGGAAGACAGTACCGTGCTGAGGGAGGGCTGCCGCGTCTAGAGATGCGATCTGGGGTTCTCACCTCCACCCCGGGAGGTGCGCAGGCCCTGCCCTGCCTCCCAGGTGAGCAAACAGACTTAGCGCCCCGGAGCCAAGGCCCCCAGTGCTGCCTGAGCCCCGGGCACCCCTCCCAGGCCCTGCGGATGGTGAGTTCTGCACACTTGGCCCAGCCCACGCTCACGCCTGCCTCTTGCTCCCCTCCCACCCAGCCAGCACAGGGACAAGATCAGAATCGCGGGAATGAAGGGAAAGAAATCAGAAAAGCAAAGGGCCGAGAACAGGGTGGGGCACTAAGGGAGGGAGCAAGGGGCGGGGCCAGGGTCCCACCCTGGGATCCCTCAGAAGCGGCAGGTTCTCTGCAGGGACTGGCTCAGCCTGCTTTGTTTAGAGCAAGCTCCCTCTGGTGGCGAGGTGGGGACACTGCAGGAGGAGACCAGAAAGGTGGAGGCTGGCTGAGTTTGGGGGGTCGGGGACGGGGTGGGGGGTGGGGAAGCCGGGGAAGGAGGGAAGAGGGGAGAGGCAAGAGAGGCAGGGGAGAAGCAACGCTTCAGGGGAGAGGGCCGGGGAAGGCGGGATTGGTGGTGCCTGATACCCCTTAGCCGGGATGCTCTCAGGAGGCTGCTGTGGGAACCCCGCTGGGTGGGCCATAAGCCAGCGTCCTCTTTCTGGACGGGGTGCAGGGGGGCAGCAGGCAGCCAGCGAGGGGTCCTGAATTCTGAACGAGTTGAGAGGCCGACGCTGAGCGAGCCGTCTCCACCGGGCGCTGGGACTCCAGTCACGGGGGAAGCCGGGAAGGGCCCGGCTGCCCGAGCCCAGCCCGCCCTCACCTGCCGGGCCAGGCGGCCCTTGTCCTCCGTCTTGACAGCGGTGGATTCGTTGAAAATGCGCAGGCACTCCTCCATGGGGTCGGAGTCAAAGTCAACCTCCTTCTCCAGGGCCGAGTAGTCCACGTCGGAGCCTGCCCCCGAGGAGGAGGAGGAGGAGGGGGCGGGAGGGGAGGACCTGCTGGCCGAGGGGGGCGGGGAGGCCTTGAGGCGTTTGGGCGGCCCCCGCGCGCCGCAGAGGCCCAGGCTGGAGTCCGAGTCCGAATCGGAGCTGGAGCTGAGGCTGGGGAGGACGGGCGGCCGTGGGGTGGGCGCCTCGGGCCCCGGGTCCTCGTCCTCACTCTCATCCCCGAAGAGCTCGGCGTGGCTCAGGGCCCGCCTCGGCAGCTTGGGGGCGCCCTGGGGGGCACCCTCATCCAGCGAGCGGGCTTTCCGCTGTGCCAGCTTCCCTGACGGGGTCTTCCTGCCCGTCCTGTCTGGCAGCTGGTGGGCAGCCCCTTGTGCAGGGCTGGGCCGCGGTCCCGGCCCCTCGGGCCGGCCTTTCCCTGAGCTGGCCACCGGAGTGGCTGAAGATGGCTTCTTCTTGGTCCCTTGGGGCCGCTCCGCCCTGTGCCGGGGGCTGCCGGCCCGCGGGCCCCTCCTGTCCACACAGGGCTTCTCGGCTGGCCTCCCATGCTCTCCATCCTGACCCTTGCCTGTCTTCCCGATACCATCCTTGCGGCCGGCGGCCGGCAGCCCCCCGCTTTTCTTCTTCTTGGGTCTCCCCTCCTTGGGGCTGCTGCGCTCCTGCGAGGCCCTGCCCGGGGAGCTGGGCTTGGCAGGAGGCAGCCCGTCTGGGCCCTTGGCAGGCTGACCGAGGTCCCCCACGTCGTACTGCACGGCCATCTCCTTGGTCTCCCGAAGGTTGCCCTCCTCAGGCTCTGGGCCCTCCCCAGAGCCCGGCTTCCCCGGGGCCTGGCTCCCAGGGCCCGCTCGGGCTCTCGGGGGGCTGGCGGTGGCGGGCCTGTCGCCCGGAGTGGCAGCGGTGTCATCGTCCGAGTCTGAGAACCTGGCGTCGCAGCCGCTGAAGGGGTCACAGGGCTTCTTGGGTGCAGGTGTGTAGGGCTCACTGCCGCGGGAGCCCCGGGGCCGCTTGGGGGCCCTGTCGTCCTTGGTGCTGGCCCTGCTGAGCAGGCGGGCGGAGAAGTTGGACAGGGGGTCGTATTCCAGGTCTGTAGATGGCTTGGAGTTGTCCACCACGTACTTGCCGCTGGAGACGGGGCGGCCATACCGCCGGGGCTGGCCCACGGCCTTGGGGACATACTCCAGGGTGCCACCAGCCCCTCCACCATGGCCCTGACCCCGGTCCAGAGAGGCCAGCGAGTACTTGGTGCCAGGCTCGGTGGGGCTGGCCAGAGGCGTGGGCTGGTAGCTGGCATCGGGGCTTAACAGGCCACGGCCACTGGGGTTGTATTCGAAGGATAGAGGGAAGGTGTCCCCATCCAGGCCGGCAGTGGGGCCGTGGGGCACCAGGGCAGGGGCCTCGGCCGAGCCGTGCTCCCGGGCCGTCTCCAGGAGCTCCCGGTAGCGCCTCTGCTCCAGCTCCACCTCAGAGCGCACGGCCTCGATGGCCTGGTTGACCAGCTCCAGCTCCAGGATGTCTGAGCGGGGCTCGGCACCTCTGCCCAGGGCGCCATTCTCCCTCTGGGTGGGGGGCTTGGGCAGCTCGGGGTTGTACGGGTCATAACCAAGCCCTGAAACAGAGAGGGAGAAAACAGCAGTGAGCAGGCGGCTACAGCAGCAGGCCAGACGAGCCGGTGACCGGTCACTGCCTCATCCCGGGCCTCGACCCCAGGGGCCAGCAAGGAAGAGCAGAATACCAGCCTCCAGAACCTACCGGGGGCCAGGCCTCCGGCCGACCCCCACCAAGGCTCCAGCAGCAAGTCAGGGTTTCCAGAGGGCCCCTCCCTGCAGGTCCTGCCCCGAAGAGGCTGCCAGGTGGGGTGAAAGCACATAGCCCAGGCCCCAGAGGAGGCCACAAGAGCCCGGGGACTTCACCGCCTGGGACAGGGGATGGTGAGGCCTGGGGAGCTGGGCGAGAGGGTGGCTTCCCCCCAGGGCCCAGCCCACACTGAAGCCACACCACCCTGCTCCCTGCAGTCGGGGAGGCCGGACACCCAGCAAGGGCAGAAAGCGCAGGGCGCACCTGGGGGCAACAGGGGTGCGAGAGGGGGTGGGAGGCGGGGCCGACACAGCCTGCCCACAGCAGCGGGTGGACAGGCGGATGTACACAGCCCTGCCTGGTGACAGCACCTTTAGGGTTCTGTCCCCCACACGCGCCCTCGCCCAGATAACTCCACCGGCTGCATGTGTACCAGAGAGGACACAGAAAGCCCCGAAGCGTCCACTGGGAAGGGGCAGTGGGTGGGGTGGACAAAGGACAGCACAGCACATCTCACGGGGTAGGCGAGGCACGACAACGTCCAGGGAACAGCGCCATGGCGTGAAAGACGTTCCGGCAATGGGCAATGTTGGGGAAGCACGAAGTGGGGTGGACGGCAAGGCGGGCACAGGACACACTTAGGTTTGTATCAATCTGAACAGGGGTGGTGGAGCGGCTGGCGGGCTACCTGGCTCCAGGGTGTATTCCACGAGACCAGTCCAACCCCAATACCACCCACGTTGACATGAAGCTCACGGGAGACTCACTTAGGACAGAGGTGCGGAAATTCTCGGTAAGATGTAAGCAAATAAAGCCCAACGTTCAAAGAAAGGAATAACGCGTTCAAATATTCCAGAACGTAAAGACAGTTCATTGTTAGAGCGTCTGCCAAACATAATGTAAAACCTCTGACAAAAAAGTGGATCGATTTGGTGCCTTCTGGTTAACAGAGTAACAGCCAATTCTCCCAGAACCTCCAGATGGGATCAGCCGTGCCCACACCTGGACTGTAGCCCAGGGAGACCCACTTTGGACCTCTGAGCCCCAGAACCACCAGAAAAAAAAACCCTGTGTTGTTTTAAGGCACCGGTGAGTGGCGTCTTGCTGAAGCCCCGGGAAATGCACACATCACTGACTGACAAAGCACCAGAGAACCCGGCACTGCCGGGGCCAGTGGCTGGGCCTGGGCCGCCTGGGGGCCCAAGGTGAGGCGAGGCCCATTGCAGGCCTGTTGTCTGGCTTGTACCTTGGAACCTATTTCTCAAACAACGCTTAGAAAGGAGAAAGGACGCACGTACACCTGTGCTTCAGAACACCGATGACATGCCCAGGCTGCGGGTTATAGATGGGGAGGTAAAGCCAAGCTGCAGGGGCTGCAGGGGGCAGCGGGACTGGGGTGCCGGGGAGCAGTCACTTCATGCCCCCACCTCCCAGCTGAGGACACCAGGGTGAAGGGCGGAGTGGGGGACAGGTCAGGACACACAGCCACTGGGCCCTCTGCCCCCCACAAGGTTCAAGATGAAGGCACCATAGAGAGGGAAGGCTAGAAACCCCAACAGCGAGATCCACGGCCCTCTTCCCAGCCCACCCTAACTCTCAACGGGTCGGAAGGCACTAAAGCAGACCCACCCCTAGCCCACCACACACCCGGATGAACAGAAGAGCCAGTGCCCCCGCACGCCGTCCCCTTGGAGTGGAGGGCCCAGGACACAAGCCAGGGGGCACTTACAGGGCATGTCAAGTGAAGGGTGGGTCGGGTCTTGCCGGTCTCAGGGGGCCTCCAGCCCAACCCACCTCACTCCCAACCTCCCTCCTGAGGCCAAGATGGCTCCCAGCCCAGCCAGATCCCCTAGGTGGGGGACGGGAGCAAGGGCCCAGCTGGTGGGAATGCCCTCCCCCAAGAGAGGTGGGCAGGGCAGGGTGGGGATCAAATGGATGGGGGTCCTTCCCCACCCGTGACCTGCTCTGGAACAGGTCACAACGGGCCACAGACAACATGCAAATCACCCAGGAGTGCCTCTAGCCCTTCCCAAGTAAGGGCAGAGTTCAAACCCCTGCACTTCGCATTTTGAAAGAGATCCCCCCACAAACAAGTCTGTGCTTTGGAAGCAAGGAGAGGAAGGAGGTGCCCTGGGACCCAGCCCCCAGCCCCTTAGATCTGAGCGTCCAGGAGCTCTGTCAGCGTGGGGTGTTTTCAGTCCCAGGAGAGGCTGCCTCCTCACACCCCATCAGGCTACACCAAAAAGCAAAAGAAACAGCTCGAGGTGGGCGTGAGCCGGTCTAGGCCAACACCCTCCCCTCCAGGGCCTCAGGGTCCCCAAGGTACCATAAGGCCAAATCACCAGCCCGAGGAGCTCCAAACAGGTCTAGACGCGTCAAGGATACAGCTGCCAGGGGCTCGGCTGCAGCCCCCTGTGGCTCAGAAGCTAGTGCATGGGGCCCAGAGCTTGGCCCCTGGAGCAGCAACTCCAAGCCCCTGCCAAGGCTACTGGAGGCTCGTGGGGGAGGCGGGCAAATGGAGAAGATACCTGTGATGCTACCTAGCGCCCCCGCCCTACCCCGCCTCAGGGACCGGTAGGAACCGGAGAAGCTCCCTGAGAAAATGTTTTACAAGTGACTCGACAGGTGACCCTCGAGAGGTCAGGAATGGCCGTAATGGCCATGGGAGCACCTCAGAAGCACCTCCCCGTTACTGGGGAGTTAACCTGGCTGGGAGCCAATGGGAGCTCCTTTGGGGCTGGCACCAGGGAAGCATGCCTTTGGTAAACAAGATTAATTGGGCTGTTTTTCGGAAAGGGGGTGAACCTCAGGATGACTGGAAAAGCACCTTGAAGGCCTGGCTGCTGGGGTTACACTCTCAGGAGAAGTTCCTGCCCCCGGCCCAGGGCAAGGAAGGAAGGGGTCAGCTACTGTCGCTCCAAGGACACCCACAAGGCCAAGGGCCTGACCAGGTGGGCCAACGCTTGAAGGACGCCCCTTGGGAAGGCTCCCGGCCAGCTCATGGGGCCGAGCCTTCTTCAGCCGTCCCTGTGCCCAGTTCTGTGTGCACCAGCTCCCCCTCCTGGCTCTGGTGCTGCTGGGCACTCTCCCAGTGACCCAGTCCCGACCGGCTCTGATCATCAGCTCTGAACAGGCATCCGGCACGGCGGGGCCCAGGCCAGCTGCCCCACCTCCACGCCGGGAAAAGCAAACACTCGGGGCCACAGCGCTCAGGGAATGGATCATGCGGAGCCCACGGCGGGTCGAAGGACAACACGGGGTGGTGGCCACCTCCAACCCCTCCAAGCCTTCCCCTTGCTCCTCTCTGCTCGCACCACGCCCCTCCATTCCAGAAAACACTCCGCACCCTTCCATAACTGCGCAGACGCCCGGCCCACAAGCTCTAGCTGCAAGTAAAATTAACGACAAGCGAAAATGAGCAGACACGCGAGTGTGAAGACCCCACTGGGAGGCACGTGACCCCCACCCAGCCGGCTCCGAGGCCTTCCCCTTTAATCCCGACGTTCGTCCTGCCCACATCAGCCCCCCGCATCAGCCCCCCTCACAGAGCAAAGAGGAGGCTGGGTCTAGGGCAGCGGGTGAGGGATCTGCCTAACTCCAAATCCTGGCTCCCTGCCCACAGACCAGAAGACCCAGCATCGTGCGATCCTTTCTGGTCCCGAAAGACTCCCCATCACCCCACCCCTCCTCCCCCCTGCACCTCCAAAGACGATAAGCGCACAGTGGTCCCACCCCCCCACCCCTGCCCACTTGTGCCCTGATTAGACATCAGCGGGGACTCCTCCACCCAGGGGACGGTCACAACACAAGGGGGTGGGCAGGGGAGCCAGGAGAAGACAAACACCGTCCCGCCACACAAGAGGTAAGCACGACACAGGGATGAGTCAAAGAAGGGCAACGAGACACCCCGACCCAGGAAGCTACCCAAGTGGCAGAGGCCTCAACGGCAGCCAAAGAACGGAGGACATTCCACTCCCAGCCACTAGGCAAACTTCTATTCATCCTTCAAAGCCCAGCTCGGTAACTGCTTGCTTGGGGACACTCGCCCGACTCCCTGCAACTTCAGGTGCCAACGGCTCGCTCTCCTGGACTCTGGTCCGTTATCTGTGCTGCTGGACACCCCTCCTTCCCTTGCAGAGTCCCCACAGCCTGGTCCCCAGATAAGTACTGAATTTAGACAGATCCAGAAGAGCCCTTGGAGGGACCCAGAGCCAGCTCCTGATTTTACGGACGACACAGAGGCTGTGCTGTGCCCACGTGCATGCCCAGGCTGAGGCCACAGCTTGTGAGATGGCCAAGTCCCAGCCCCCAGTGCACCCAGGTCCGTCAGCCACCCGTCCTGCTCCCCCCAGCAACTACAGCAGCAGGCAGGAGGGCAGTTCCCCCAGCAACGTTCCTGGGCTTTCAACACTGCCTGCCACCCGCGCAGTCCTCGGGGGCAGGGTGCTCCAAATGGCCCTTTACAGAAAGCCTCAGTGCTCAGAGGAAGCCACGGACCCAGCGCCCTAAAACCCACATGTGCCTGCTTCTTCAAAGGGCAGACTGGATACCGCAGGAGCCTGAGGACCTGCCACCACCAAGGAGGACAGGGGACCAGAAGACAACCCTGTGGGGCTCCAGCCGGATCTGTCCTGACCACCTCCCAGCTCCTGTGACCCTCCTTCCGCGCTTTTCCTCTTTAGCGTTCCAGGTTTTGCTTTGAGTCAGGTCAGACCAGCAGAAGTCTACCTTCCCCACTTGGACAGCTTAAATAATAATAAACCAAATTCCTACGCACCCAGCACTCGCTCATCACTGGAAATGATGCTGTGCGGGGGATTCTGAGGGCAGAATGGGAGTGGAGGAGGACGGCAAAGCAGGAGCATTGTGCAGCACAGCTGAGAGGAGAGAGGCGCACTGTGTGTAGAGGGTCTGCGTCGTGACCTCGTTTTGCAGAAGAGGTAACTGACGCCAGGCTCTTCGCACAATGGAAGGTAGAGCCAAAAGGCCTTCATCTGAGGCCCTACTCCACCTGCAGGGCTGAAAGCCAGCCGTGGCGCCTGCACCTGTTCTCTGGAGGATGCTCTGGGGGTGGGGGGTACACTCGGGCATCCACGTGGTCCTCTGAGCTCTCCCAGCTGGGTGCTGTCCCTGTCCACCCCAACCTGGGCGCCTGGGCCGCCCTGCCTCACCTCCAGAGCCGGAGGAGCTGGGGCGGCGACGATTCTCGGGGTTCTTGGCTCCCTGCAGGCGTGGCCAGCTCTCCCGTCCTATTCTCAAATACGAAAGGGGCCAGGTGCTGGGATACTGATCAGGCTCCTCCATGTCACCTGGCACCACTGACGTTTGGGGCTGGAAAAGTCTGTGTGTGTAGGGGAAGGGGGCCATCCTGGGCACCGGAGGGCACTGAGCAGCATCCCTGGCCCTCGCCCCTCGTTGCCAGGAGCACCCCCAAGTCATGACAACCGCAGATGTCCCTGTATCGCCCTGTGTCCCCCAGGGGATCAGGATTGTCCACGGTGAGAGACACTGCTTTACTGACACGAAGCAAAGAATCCTAAAATACCAAAAACAGCTTTAAGGGCAGATGTACCCTTATTCAAATGTCCCAAGCCTGGATCTGGGCAAGAAGGCAGGTTTTTAAAGTTCCCCAAGTGCTTGAAGAGGGGCCGCAGGCCTGGGGACGGCCTCTCACTTCACTGGAGTCTCTGGAGCCTCTGCAAAAGAATGCAACTTCACCAGTGAGGCAGGGTCCCAAGTACAGGAAAGAGACACAGAGCCTTTTGTTTCTGAGGCTGGGAGGACGCACAAGCCGGCAGATGCAGGACTTGCGACAACATACGAAACATCTTTCCTTTGACTTTGCGGTATTCTCCAGTGGTTTTAAAACGAACGTTTCTCCGAGTCCAGGAAAAAAAAGTGCTCTGAATGGAGAGACAACTTGTCCAAGCTGCTGCTGGCTGGGACACTGCCCCCGAAGACAAGGGCTGCATCTGGGTGGGGCTGAACCACCAACACAACCTAGACTCTTCTCATCCTGGTGTAAGAGACGAACTCTGCTCTGAAAATCCAACAGCACCTCTCCTCCACTCCCTCTTTACAAAAAAGTCAAGAACAATAGAACAAGAGAACCACCCAAGGGATGGCAGTGAAGGCCCCTCCTCTGGGAGGCCACAAGCTTCTGTCCTCTGAGCCTGGTGGCCCGGGCTCCCTGGGGCTGGAGCTGCACCTGGGCACACAGCTCCCTGGGAGGGGCAGGGAGGAGACTTAAAAAAAAAAAAAAAAAAAGTGGCCTCAGCAAGAAGCAGCCTACGACCAGGGGGTCTCACCCAGGGTGATCCCGCCCCCCCAGGGGACACTGGGCCACGTCTGGGGACATCTGACATCTGTGCATGTCGTGATTGGGGGGCTGCTGGCATCGAGGGGCTGTGGCCAGGGAGGCGGCTCCACACCCCAAAGTGCCCAGGACAGGCCCAGAGGATAACCCCCTATGTCCCCAGTTTCTGCTGTTCTTCATAGCTCCCCCCGACCCCCCGACAAAGTTCTCGAGAGGCCCTGGCTGGCCTGACCAAAGACCACACCTGACAACCAGCTAGGAAAATCCCTCCCAGGTCCTCAAGTACCCTGGCTGGGCCTCCAGACACAAAGGCGATCCTGCTCTCTGCTGAGGTTTTCTCAGTATCAGTTCTCTCCCAGGAAGGGGAGGGAGGGAAGTGCACACAGCAGTTCACTCTGGAAGAGAAAGTGTCAAACCAGGGAAAGCACTGTCATCAGGGCAGTGGGAAAGCTGCTGGCACCCAGCCCACGGGGAAGGCAGCTAAGGGGCAGCGTGGCCAGTGGCCCGGGGCAGTGATACTGCAGGGGCTGCTACCCCTTCCTGTTCCAAGTCAGCTCGAGGAGAAAATCAAACAAAACCCACCCTCTGCTGGAAGCACTCGTTTCTCTGGCTGCACCCTCCCTTCCCTGCCTGACTCCTGGCTGCCACCTTCCCTGGAGAAGCAGGGCTTGCTCTCAGGATTCCAGACCACAAGGGGCCGCTGCCGAGGCCCAAATCTGAGACCCGGGGGAGGGGGTTGCCCAGGGAGCTGCCACTGCCACCTAGCTGGGGCCACCCCCGCCTTCCAGCCTCCTTCCGGCCCATCCTTGGAAGGTTTCAGTGCTCAGGCCCTGCTATATCGTCTTTCCCACATCTCACTGTTACCTCCCAGCCTCAGGGCACAGCACTGAGCCCACATGTAATAGGCACCCAGGTGCCCAGGCCCCACATGTGCCAGGCAGCAGGAATTGGCTGTCGGTGGTGAGGGGCAAGGGCCTGACAGTCCAGATCAACCCCGTGTCCCCCACTTACCAGCCATGTGTACACAGGTGCGTGGCTTCCCCTCTCTGGGTCTGTCTCCTTGTCCGTAAAATGGGGACAATCGTCCCTACCACTGGTTAAAGAGCACGCCTGAGGGTGCGTGGCGGTAACTGGGCATCCCCCAGCTGAGTGCCAAGGTGGGGACCCTGGAGCACAGGAGGGCAGATTTGAGGGCCGGGAAGAACGGGATGCCCGCCCAGCCCTCAGGAGGCCATCAACCCAAGGCCAGAGGTGCTGGGCTACACAGGGACCCCCACATCCTGCCTGCAGGTGGCCATCACCCAGCACCTCAGCATCCTTGCCAAAGCACTTGTGCTTGGGCCGTGCCTATCTGGTCAAAAGTGGATCCAGCCAAAGCCTGGATTTTTGCAGTCTTTCCAAGCCCGATGGGAAGTGGGTTTGTCAAAATCTGGAGCAAGGGGAGCTGAAGGGGTGGGGGAGGTCTAGGCACACACTCCCCCTGGCCCACGAGCACGCCGCAGAGGAGGAAAGAGAGTGTCAGAGAGGCCCCGCAGCGAGAAAGAGGCCAAGCTGGGATCTGCCCCTGCCTCTCTGCAGAGCAAGGCAGCCCTCGACCAAAAGGTAACCAGAGACCCCACCCCCCAGGCCCCGCCCTCTGTGATGGGAAGAGGGCTGCTTATTCTCACCTGCAAAAGGAAAATGCAGACACACTGGGGTCAAGGGTAGGCAGCTGCACTTTTTCCTGCGGGAAAGTGAAGCAGACAGGGCTACATCACCGAATGGATTCTCAAAAAACGATTCTTTGGGAAACTGACCATTTATGGTGTAGGAAGCAATCAAGAGACTGACTTGGCACGAGAGGAATGCACGGGAAGAGAAGTCAGCACCCCAGAGCGCAGACGGCTGGAAGGCCACCTGTGGGCCTGCAGAAGAGTCAGTCCCGGGGTCTGAGGGAGCCGGCCCGCCCGGTCTGTCCCGACGGTGAGGAACCCAAACACCAGGAGCTCTTTACAGAACGCCACACACCGCGCCAATAACTCAATAGATGGAGTGAGAAACTGCCCTGTGACAGGGTGACCACCGAGAGGCCTCCCACTCACCCCCTTCCCCTCTCCCAGACCTGAAGCTCAGGCACCTGTGTGCACGGCTGTCTTCCCTCCTCGAGGGAAGGTTCCTGAGAGGCAGGCCGGAGCCCAACGCAGGTGTGGAGCCCGACCTTGAACGCTCACATCTGCCCGGCTACAAACACTGGGCTACAGGGGCCAGTGGTCTGAGCAAATTCACAGTGGAAACTTGAAAAAATTCTACCTTTTTTTTTTTTTTCTGGCAAACTGGGAAAACAGCCCTATGGTTTCATCCTAGCAATGACGCTCCTCTCTTCAGGTAAGAAGGCTCTGAGATGAGGACCAGTGCCTTATGGGGGAAATCTGGGCCCTGATGGAAAGGGGGAGCCAGTCCCGGAGGACAGGGGCCACAGCGGGAGCCTGAATTCCCCTCGGAAAGAATGACACCACACTCGATTCTCCCGGCGGGCCTTTCCTTGTGATATCCCTCTTTTTGCCCCCGTTCTTCACGTCTCGGCTCAAGGCCCACACTTCCTACGAGAAGCACTGCCTGCCCCCTGACAGCTCGCACCGAACTCTGCCATGACATTGATAGTCACCACGCTGACGGGATGCGCAGTCTCTGAGCGTTCTCTCGGAAGCCTGTCCCCGACCCCAAAACACACACAACACACAGTCAACCGGGTCTGACTCACTCCCTAACCCTGGCATGACACACAAGGCTCGACACACAGTCGGCGGCCGCTAAACAAGACTCTCTCGACTCCGCTGTAGTAAACAGGAGCGGCCACGAGCAGAGGTGCGGCGGGGGAGGAAGCGCGGAAATAAACAACAGCTGCAACCAACACCCCGGGCCGGGGAGGCGGCGGGAACGGTTCCCCGGGCAGGAGTCCCGGGCCTACAGACCAGTGTCGGCCGCGCTCATTTCCCGACCCCCGCGCGCTCCAACCTCGCGACACCTCTAGGAGAGCAAGTCCTCCCACTGTTTACGTTTTACACTCATGGAAACTGTGGTTCACAGAGGTCCCGCGACTGGCACTGGGCCCCGGGGTGGGTGGTCCTGGCTTGGGGGGACGAAGCCCACGACCATGCAGGGAGAGGGCTGAGCGGGGAACAGGAAACCATGGAAACCCGGGCGCTGGGGTCCAGGCCCGCGCCAGGGAACGGAGCCCGGGGCGGGCGTGTAGACATTACCTGCTGCGGGGGGCGCCGCTCCGCCTTCGCCAGGTGCGCCCGGGCCCCGGGCCCCGCGGTGCCGGAAGTGGCAGTAGGGCCGCCGGCAGGGTCCCCCAGGCGCCCCGGCCCAATAGGGGCAGTCGATGGCCCGGAAGAAGCCGGTGGAGCGTAGCATGGTCCGTCCCGCGGCGGGGCCCCGGCCCGGAGCCGCCCGGGCCCCCGGGCCCCCTCACTGGCGCCGCGGTCGCCGCCGCCCGCGGCTCATGGACCCCACCGCCGCCGCCATCTTGCTCCGAGGTCCCCGGAGGCCCCCGGGACGCCGCCGCAAGGGACCCCGGGAGCGGCTGCCCGAAGTGCGCCTGATCAGAAACGCCTGCTCCCGCGGGACCGAGGTGGGTCGCGGACCCCTGACCTGGGACAGGCGGCTGCGGGGGGAGTGATGGGGGGCGCGGGCTGCCCTGCCTGCGGCCTCCGTGTGTCTTGCCGCCGCCGCCGCCCGGGCCTCTGTGGCGGCAGAAGCACCATCTTCAGCCCCAGGCCCCTGCGGCACCTGGGCTGTCCAAGGCGCGCCTGATAAAAAAAAAAAAAAAAAACGCCCCACACAGCCCGGCTGTGGCTCATTTGCATTCAATTTGCGTTCTATTAGCTTGTCTCCCTAAAGCGCCCTCTGCTGGTCGACTCGAGTCCTGCGGGCGCATCTCACCTGCACCTGGGAACCCTCACCTGAGTTACCCAGTTCAGGCTCTGAAACTCAACTCCGTCCTGGTTGACTGGCAATAAGTGCTTCATTTCTCCCACCTGGACTCTTGTCAGCAGTCTAATCCCCAGGTCTACCAGAGGAGACCTGTTCCAATTCACTCATTTGTCCATCAAATATTGAGCACCTACTGTATACCAAGGCCCCGCCCTAAGTCGTATTTTATCCATTCATCAGATGATGGACATTCAGATTGTTTCCGCCTTTTGTCTATTGTGAATTGTGCTGTTGTGAACATGTGTGTATGTGACATGTGTGTATGTGTATCTGAGTACCAGTTTTGTTTCAGTACTAGTTTTTCAAATGATATAAATTTGTGTTGTCCATTTTTTTTTTTTTTTTTTTTGCGGTACGCGGGCCTCTCACTGTTGTGGCCCCTCCCGTTGCGGAACACAGGCTCCGGACGCGCAGACTCAGCGGCTATGGCTCACGGGCCCAGCCACTCCGCGGCATGTGGGATCTTCCCGGACCGGGGCACGAACCCGCGTCCCCTGCATCGGCAGGCGGACTCTCAACCACTGCGCCACCAGGGAAGCCCTGTTGCCCATTTTTTAAATGTAGGGAGATGTCACATACAACTACAATTCTCAGCCTGTGCACCAGCTGGCAATTACCAAGGATCCTCCTGTGAGCAGGCAGTAGTCTGCGCAGGTCACCTCCCCCCTCTCCCAACCCATCTCTCTCCCTACCTCAGCCACCTGGCCCTGCAGACATATGGGCTTGAGACCTCTCACCTCAGGGGTCTCTCAGTGCCTCTCCTCCACTGCCAACAGGAGGGTGGGCTCCTGAACAAAGCAAAGATCCTCACCCTGGTGGCTGTAGCATTATAGATGCAGACAGACAGACAACAGGAAATCAGTAAATATCTTGATACAAGGTAAAAAGTGCTATGGCAGGGAAGTAGAACAGGGTAGGGGGCTGGGACAAGGGGTGGTTCACATAGTCCTATGGGAAAGGTGGGATTTGAGCAGTTCTAAGGAAGCGAATGAGGAAGCTAAGCAGGCATCTGGGGGAGGGGCTTTCCAGGAAGAGGGCATAGCCCGTGCAAAGACCTTGGGGCAGGGCCGGGCCTGGCATGTTGGAGGAACAGCTAGAAGGTCCATGTGCCTGGAGCAGACTGAGCAAGGGTGAGAGAGGGAGGAGGGGAGGGCAGGGAGGGGACGGGGCAGGTCGTGCAGGTCCCTGTGGGCCACGGAGAGAGCATTGGCTTTTACCCCCAGGGAGGTGGGAGCCTTGCAGGCCTATGGGCAGAGGAGGGACTGGACCTGGTACAGGTGCTCACTGGCGCCCTGTGGCCACTACAGGGTGGACAGACTGTCAGGAGTGAGGGTGGGAGTCAAGGACCACAGGGGAGGCCACGCTGGTCCTGGTGGGCCATGATGAGGTGGGACCAGGTGGAGGCCGAGGAGGGGGGAGAAGTGGGTGGATTCTGGATATGTATTGAAGGTAGAGCTCTAGGGAGATTTCCGGGTGGACTGGATGTGGGTGGTGAGACAGAGGGGAGTCAAGGGTGACCCCAAAGATTTTGGCCTGTACACCTGGAAAGATGAAGCTGCAGTGATAAAGGGGAGCCGACCAAGGCAGACTGGGGGCAGGGGTAAGAACATCCCGGGCCTGGAGTTGAGGGTGAGGTCCAGCTGGCATGGACCAGGGGGTGTCGTCAGCACACCTGGGGAGAAGGACCAGGGGTCCCCGAGGCGACCTGCCAATGAAGCGTCCAGGAGGCAGAGGGGGCATCTTCGAGCTGTTTCTGGGGCACGTGGGAGTGCGACCAAGAGAGACTAAAGGGGGGGGGGCTGCCCGCGTGGACCCAGCATTCCAGGAACCCTGCCACAAAGGAGCAGAGAAGCCTGCCAGAGCTGGAGGGGGACAGGGGTCCAGGGAGCGAGATCTGCGGGCTTTCGGGCCAGATTCCAGGAGAAAGGGAGCAAGGGGAGTGCCAGAAGGAGACCACCCTCGAGTAAAGGCGAGGGCCCCGTGCCCAGGTTGGGGCGACCTTGGCGGCCCCAAGGACAGGACCCTGGGGAGGGGTGGGCCGGAGCCGGTGGTGCAGTACCAGGGGAGGCCACCAGATGGCGGGTCTGCCGCCTTCCCGGGGGTCGGGAAGCGGGGAAACCCGTGGGGAGGGTCCGCGCTCCCCCCACCGCAGTCCCACACGCCTTCCGGGCTCTGGAGACCGCTGGAACCTGGGGTGCACTTTTCCTAAGGGGTTCAGAACCCTCACCAGTTTCTCAACGCTCCCGAGGCCCCTTGCCCTCTCAATTGGAAGCCGGCATACGATACAGGAGCAGCCAGACGATGGGCACAAGAGCCGGGCAGGGGTCGTGGGGAACCTCCGGGGAGGAGCCCTGTCGAGCCCGCGAGTCCTTTAGAGTCTAGAGAAGCGCGGGCTACCCCCGCCCCCGGTTCCGGAAGGGGGAGGGCAGCGGACGCCCCCGGGCGCCGTGTCACAGCGCCTCGGTTGCCGGGTAACGGAGCCGGAAGGCGGGCTGGGGGCGCAGCTGCGCGAGGCGTGGGTGCCGCTGGACTGCAGCACGCGCCGCAGAGGGCAGCCCCCTCCCCGCACCTTAGGGCTGGGGGGGCGTTGCCAAGACCGCCACCAGGTCCCCGGATTCACTAGCCCACTGCCTCAGTTTCCCCAAGAGGAGGCTGGGGACCTCATTGGCGAGGGACTCAGAGGGCCCACCGGCTCGGACCAGCGATAGGAAAAACCACAAGGCTCTGGAAATCGGGTTTAAAAAAGACATGTTTAATTAATTAAATACCAGGATGAGGCCAGGCAGGGCAAGGGGAGGGTGGGGGTCACCCGAAAGCGCAAATCCCTTGGGACCCTACCCCCCCACACACTTCAAGAGGCCACAGCTAAAATGGCTGGAGCCAGATCCCAATGACCATCGGTCCCTTCAGACCCCTGGACACGGGGTGGCGGGGGGCAGGGACAAGTTCTCAGCTCCCTGGGTCCTCAGACCACAGTCCAACCCCTGCGGACATGCACCGGCCAGGGCTGGGACAATGAGGGGGCGTCCAGACAGACACAAAGGGAAACAAGACCCGGGCCCACCCTCTGCCCCCTGGACTAAGGCATCTCACCACCGCGGGAAGATCCTCTGCAGCCCCGCCCCAATCCCCAGGACCCCAGGCACCTGTCCCTGGATCCTGCCAGGGCCGGTTCCGGTCCACGCTAGTGCCATCCAAACGCCCCAGCCGTCAACTGGGAGGCAGGAAGGTTCTGGAACACAGAGGGGTGCCACAGACCTCGTGCAGCCAAAGGCGGGATAGGCCTTTTCAGGGTATGGGACAGGGAGCCTGGGTCCCTTCCCATTCCAGGGCCGGGGTCTTCAGTCCCTCTGTCCAAAATGAAATTCAACCGCAGCCACAGTGGGAAGACACCAGGAAGGGACGTGACATCTGTCCCTCCCCATCCTAAGTTCAGACCACGCAGGCCCTCCCCCCCACACCCACAAAGCCTGAGGACAACAGACCACCCACCGGGGCCCAGATCAAGGAAGAGATTGGCGCCTGAAAAAATATTCTACCCGGTCCAAAAAAATCGAGCTATCCCAGGGGGTTCGGGGGTCAGCCCTCCCACTTCCCGCCTGCCCGCGTGGCAGGACCTCAACCGCTGGTCCAGTGGCCATGCCCGGGGCAGGATGGTGCAAGGGCACGGGGCCTTCTCACCCCCATCCGCAGGGCGGGGAAGGGGTGCATTTCGCCCGAAGGCTGGCCTGGTCCCAAATAGGAGGGATTGATTGTCACGTGATGCTGCACAAGGCCAAAGTCGGGGACTCTTCCCCTTCAGCAGAGGGGAGCTGGCCATCCAAACTGGGGGGCCAGCTTCCCCCGAGTCTCTCTCACTGACACACTCACACACCCACCCAGAGGGGCAGGGCGGCCCCCCAAGCCAGCAGAGGAAAATAAATAAGCCTGCAGTAATTCCCATCCCGTGATATTTGCACCCCGCACCCTGCCCCCACTGTGAGTCAAATTGCTCTTTGGAAGACCCCCCCTTTCTCTCCCTCCCTACCCCAAGTCTCAGAAGCAAAACTGGTACCCCTATGGAAACCCTACGACCTCCCCCGTCCCCACCCACCCAGCCCTCGAGGCTGGGGAGCTGAGGGGCCCCTCCCGTGAGCAGTGGGGCAGAACCTGTGGACACCTGAGATTGAGTACCCGAATGGGGGCGGCTGGGCCACACCCCGTTTCCCTGAACGTCTCCAATGGCTTTCGGCGGGGTGAGGGGCTCCCGGGGCGGGGGATGGGGGGACACGAGGCAGCCCGCGGTAACCCCTGGTTCACCTATGGCTCTTTGCATACTTCATCCCAACCTGGACAGAGGGGCCTGGGGACCAAGTGTGAACACCGGTTAGGGGGTGCCTTTCCTGGGCCACCTCCCCCCAAGGCCCACACGTCCCTCAAAGCAGGGAGGTGGCGAAGGGGGAAGGGGGACGCCTCCTGGCCACCCACCGGGGGTCCCTGTTTAACAGCTGGGAAGAGAGTTAACGATCATGGCTATATACAGACACGGGGCCACTACCCCTCCCGAGAGCAAACTCCAAGGCCCGGATGACCCCGGTCCAGTCTCAGACCCCTCCTTGTTCTCTCGAGGGGGCAAGGGCATCTTGGGGGCCCTCAGGGGGACACTGGAAGGGGCCGGGCTGGCAGTCAGTCCGTTCCCCGCCCCGGGCCGGGACAGCAGGCGTGTTGCTGGTGCTCCATGCCCAGGCCCAGCGGGGGCGCGCTCAGGGTGGCTGGACTGGGGCTCTACAGGCCGGCGGGGGCCGGGCTGGGCACCGGGCTGGGCGCGGGGCTGCCTGCCAGGCTGCAGGGCAGCGAGTCGCTGGGCGAGGTGCTGCGGGCGCCCGGGCGCCGGAGCAGTTCCGGGCGGAAGCCGGGGTGGCGGCGTGCGTGCTTGGTCAGGTGGTCGCTGCGGGTGAAGCGCTTGGAGCAGAGTGGGCAGGGGAAGCGCTTCTCGCCCGTGTGCGTCCGATGGTGGCGGGCCAGCTCGTCGGAGCGCGCGAACTTCTTGTCGCAGCCCGGCCAGTCGCAAGCGAAGGGGCGCTCACCTGCGCGGAGGAGGCGGAGGACAGACAGACAGCAGTCAATATCGGGGGAGAGAGGGAGAGGAAGAAGTCCCATCAGATCCCCAAGGGTCCTCGTCATCTGCCTCATCCCCTCCCCACCTCGTTCTAGAGGCTGAATTCTGCGCGTGAATTTAAAACGTTTAGATGTTTAAAGAAAACGGCCCCAACTCATTTCGCGAACCCCCGTGAATACTCTCCTCTATTTCCTACGACTAATGGTAATCAGACTGGGAGCAGCTGCCATGGGTTGAAAGGAGAATCTACAGAGACCGCGTTCTCCCAGGACCGCGCGCCCGCGCGCCCCCACCCCCAGGAAGGTGCCACCTCGGTGGCACGTGTACTTCGCACACACGTGTCCGCTCCGAACGCACGTCGAGTTTTCGGAGAGGCTTCTTATGCAAACGGGTCCTGCCGTCCCCACTCCCGCGAAACTCCCTTCTGCCCTTCCTGTGGGGGCATTCCGGGGGCTCCCAGGTGCTCGGGATCCCAGTCAAGCCCCTTCCTTTTGGAAATGACCACCCCGTGGGGGGCACCGTCTGGGCAGCTCCCCGTGCCTGACGCCACTGTTGACCCTCGTGGCCCCTCTACGAGCAGAGGGACATGTGAAGGGACCCCCACACCCAGCCAACCCCGGGGCCGCACTCGCAGGGCGCGGAGGGACGCAAGGCGAGAAGGGGACAGCCCCTGGGTCAGGAAGCCCAGGACTCGCCCCGCCCCGGAGCAAAGGCCAGGGGAGGGGCGGGCCGCCACCGGCAACTTCCTCCGCAGACCCCTCCCACCGCCAGGGCGGCCTCGCCCATCCTGCCCCTGCGGGCCACCGCCATCCCCCGCCTGCCAGTCCCCACCCGCCCATCCCTTGGGGGTCTCCGCCCCGGATCAGGGTCGTCCAACCCCCCTCATCAACCCGGGGGGTCGCCCGACCTCCCTCATCAACACATCAACGTGTGTGTTGTCAGCGTGTCCCCAGCCGACCCGGGGGGACCCCCGCCACACCCCAGGCCCAAGGGCCGTGAAGCACCTAAGAGTTTGCACCCTTCTGGACCCAGCGCCGGGTACCTGGGACCCTGGAATCCCCAGGCGTTGTGTTGCCCAATGCCCAGGGGGTTTGCAGGGTATGTTGGGGGTGGATAGAGTGTGGACACGTGGGCAGGGTCGCCCCTCGTGGCACTGGACGGAACCCGGAAGAGGGGGAGGCCAGCTGGGGGGCAGGAGGGGGAGCCACAGTGGGGTGAGGGTAGGTTACACACTGGCAGGCCCACACCGAGCACTGGGGACTGCGGTGACCCAGGCTGACCCTGCCTCAGGAAACACGCCCACCGGTGGGGGAGGTGCTGAGCGAGACAGACTGAAGGGTGTCCTCAGCCGAGGATCAGAGAAGCACCCCCAAAGCAGCACCCTAGTGGGGAGGTGCACAGCTGACCAGGAGCCGGAGGTGGGGGCCATGGGACAGACCGCAGCCGTGAGGTGGGGGGAACCTGCATTCTCAGGGTGACCCAGTGACATCTCTGCTCTGGAAGCTCAAGGCCCGCCCTGGGGAGAGGGCTGGGAGGGGGATGGGATCGTGAACCACTGAGGGGCACCAGTGGACTTCAGAGGGGCTGCCCAGGAGAGAGCGGGACTAAAACCTCCCCTCCCCCACCCCTTCCTCCTGGTCGCACTCGGACACCACCAGCGAGGCAGAAAAGGGTGGGTCAAAGTCTCCCCCAGAAAGTTTCTTGTGGGATACCTGTCGGTTATACTCACGGCTGGGGGAGGGCAGGCCCCAGGAGGCTGGGGACCCAGACGCGCTGGTGCCACCTCCCCCAGCGGTCACAGGCCACAATCATGGTGCTGGGGGGAGAGCAACTGTCCAAGACCACAGGTGGCACCAAATCCCTGGGACTGCCCCCACCACACACACCCCATGCTTCCCCTGGAACAATCCAGCAGGCAGAGTCCGCAGCCGCTGGGGGAGGGGCCCCAGCGGGGACGTCCTCCATAGAATCACGGGGCTCAAAACAGTCCCAGAAGGGACACCCCACCCCACCCCACTTTGAACCGACAGGTCCCGAGGGCCGAAGTCTGGGGGCGGGGCTGCTGGCTTCCGAGCAAACGGGGGCCTAGGGGAGCGACGCCCCTCCGAGGGGCATGCGGCCCTGTCGCCATCTTGCAGGACGCAGGCGGGGAGAAGGGGGGGGAGAGGGGGGCCAGTCCGCCACGGGTGCGCCCCGCAGTTGGCTCACTTCCCCATTTAGGGCAGCGGGGCCCGCCTCCCGCCCTGCCCTCCCCTCCCTCCGTCCCGCAGCTCTACTTTGCCACCAGCAGGTTGCAAGAGCGGTGCCACTGCCCGCAGGGGCCGGACGCCTGCAGCCGCCGGGAACACAGCTGCCGCACGTAGCTCGGCGGCGGCAGGGACATCCGCAGCCTCAGCCGGCCCCGCTCACGTGGTCCCACTCCCGCCGGGGCCGGGGGTCGCCTCGCCGGCTGGCCGCCTGCCAACCCCGCCCCATGCCCGGTTGCTGGGTAGCGCAGCGCACGTGCACACGTGGGTGGCGCGGCCTGGGGCTCGCAGGCTTCCCTCCCCACAACGTCGGGCGGATGCCTGCAGGATGCCAGGACCTGCCACCCTCTCAGTCCTCTGGCCGGGAAGGGCCGTAACATTCAGAGGCTCAGAGCCGGCATGCTGGGTGCAGCCGCCTGTCTGCTGAGTCCACCTGGGTGCCGGAGGAAGATGCGGTGGGCGGGGCTGCGGTGGACTTGACCCTCTGACTTGGGCTGGGACTAGGGGTGAGCTCAGGACGGCCGTAAAGGAGGTCCTGGCGACCGTGCGCCAGGCCTGGCTCAGTGTGCTCGGCCTTCACGGGGGACAGCGCCCCACCTCCCTGGGCTGGGGCTGGGGGCCAAGGGTCTGACAGCTGACCTTCACTGTGACCTCCTGAGGTCATCACTAACCTAAGGGGGGGGGTGTGGCCCACAGCCAACCCTTGCGCAAATGCCCACCTACCAGGTGGACTACAGCGGGGGAGGGGCCCAGGTAAGGTAGCATCCCAGGAGAGCTGGAGAAGGCTGGGACTGCAGCAGGTGGGGGGGCAGGGGGCTTCCCAAAGGAGATAGGCCTGAGCAGGCCGCGAAGGACAGTACGGACATACAACCAAAAGGACTGAAAACTGATGCTGAGGTCCGGGGGTCAGAGCACAGGGTCCCCGTGTGGCTGGCCATCCCGATGGCTTTAACAAAGACCAACCCGTGCGAAGTTCATCTGCTCTGTGATCTTAAATACTTCCTAGACATTAGCCACCCCCATCTCTCTCCCTGTCCCCGCCCCTCCTGTAGGTTTTCCATTTCAATTGTTCTGCGGTTGCCACCAAAAACCGTAGGCAGAGGTCTTGCAGGCCCTCACCTCCCCACGTGGTACCTGGCAGCAAATCCCATCAGAGCCCCTTTCAAAATATGTCCACCCCCCCCCCACCGGCTCTTCGTGGCTCCAGCCCCGCCCCCCCTCAGGCCGGGAGTGGGGCGGCAGCCCATTGGCGGCGCCTGGGCCGTCCAGCCTGTGCTCTGCTCCCTGGCTCAGAGTCGAAGCTGAAGTCTTTACTGTGGCCTCGCACCTCTGCAGCCCCGGGAGCTGCTCCATCACTCCGTCCCTTCTCTGCGCTAACGTCACCCTTCAGAACAGACTCTCCTTATCCCGCTGGGGTACCCACCCACCGTCCCCGTCCTCGGCTTTCTTATGCTTATGCTGTCTCTCCTGGGTATGATATGTGCCCCCCACCTGGCCATAAAGCTGACAGCACAGGCCTGGCACACCGTGGGTGCTTAACACATGCGTGGAAAGCGTCTACAAGCCCCGAGAATGGCACTCAGGTTGCTACAGCTCCAGCAGCAGCTAACCAGCTAGCTTGCTGGTGCGTCATCTGTTGTACCTCCCCATCCCCCAGGTAGGAGCCACCACTACCCCCGTTTACATAAAAAGCGGGCCACCTGCCACCCCACACCTCTCCTCCCTCCCGGGGAACCCAGGTTGCCCTGGCTTTGCTTCCCCACCCGGACTGGCATCTTCAGCATTGGGGGTGATGTCCCACTCAGTGCCTGTGTGTTCAGGTCCCCCAGAGCATGTGTGTTCCGGAGCCCCGCTGTTCTGGAAGCGGGACTGGGTGAGGGTGGCCGCCCTCTCTCCCCGGGAGGCCAGCTCCTCAGGCTGGTATCGTGTGCCAACTCCCGGGCCATCTGGGCCACCTTTATCAGGGAGCCTGGGTGGGGGGTGGTTATCGCCCCTTGCAAGGTTGAGGGCACCCTCCCCCGCCCCCCAGCTGGGGCACCGGCACCGTGAGCAGTCCCAGCTGCTCGCTGCACCCTGCTGCGGGAGGTGGGGGCTGGGGGGCGGGCAGTCCTTGGCACTTGCACCCCACCCCGCGCCCTGGCACTGCCCCATTCTGGCCCCCCAGATAAGCCACCAGTCTCCTGCGCCCCACCTGGCGCGCTAGGGGCGCTCACAGCTCTGCGAGGGGTGGAGGTGGGGTCTGCTGACTCAGACAGCCCTGGGGGGTGCGGTGGCTACTTCCCCTCTGGGCCTCAGTTTCCCTGTCTGCCTCTCCTCCTGGGGGCCTGTTCAGCAAAGAATACCACCACCACCCCCCTTAGCCGCTCGGCAAACAGAGGTCGCCCTAGCCGCCTCTTGTCCTCCAAGTCCTGGGCCTTGTCCCTCCCACCCAATTCATGCGGTGCCCCACCGCTCTCCCTCCCACGCAGCGGCCCCCCTCCTCGATCCCTCTGCTGGATCCTAATCCCTTCCCCATAAACGGATTTTCATCTGCAAAGCCGGGCCTTTCTGCGCGCCCCCCCTGCCCTTGGGATTAAAGGGCACACCTACCTACTCTGCCCCCTCCCCACCTCCCACCGACCACAGCCGCAGCCCTCCAAATCCACGCCCCAGGGCCCCTGCCCCCACCCCCTGCAGCCAGGGTGCCGTCCCCTCTCCTGGGACACACCCTTCCCTGCTGCATCTGACCCCACGGTGTCGCTCAGAGGCCTCTTCCTCCAGGAAGCCTTTTCCTCCATCACCGCTGCTGTCACTGTCCCCCCAGTGTTCCAGGAGCCCCGGGGGACGGGGACTGGGTCATCCCCACGGTGCCTCTCACACACTGTAAAGGCTTAGCTACTCTTGCTCAGGCTGAAGTAGACAGGGTTTTACAGGGGGTCTCAGCTGGAGGTATTGCCGCAATGCCCAGGGGACACTGGATGATGTCTGAGAACATTTGTCATTGTCACAACGGGGGGTGCTCCAGGTGGGGGCCAGGGAGGCTGCTCAACACCCTACATTAGCCAGGACGCCCCACACAATGAGCCGGCCCTGAAGTCAGCAAGGCCGAAGGGGAGACCCTAGACTAACAGCCCCACTTCCAGATCTCAGCTCCTTGCGGGGAGGGGGTGAGTCCCCCAGAAGGTGCTGGACACCGGGGGCTCTGGGGTAGGGGAGCAGTCCGGAGACGAGGGAGGTTGGGAGAGCGAGGAGTAGATTGCCAGCCTCTCCGCCCCCGCCCCACCTCCCTCCCTCTCCCTCTCGGTATCCACGGCAACCGCGTCAACATCTCCTGCAGCTTCCAGTCCTTCCGTACCCCACACCGGAGGCAGGAGAGCTCCTTCTGGGCCAGGGGCTGCAGGCCAGACACAGGGGACCAGAGGACAGCCGTCCCCGCTCCCCCACAGCTGGGTGGCCCTGTGAAAGACCCCATCGCCCCTCCTGGTCTCCCCACCCCAGCCTCTGTGCCAAATGGAGCAGGGATGATGAGGCGCCATGTTCAACTCGCCTGGCTCCTCCTGCTGGGCCTGCTTGCTCATCTGTAAAATGGGGCCAGGCCAGGATGGGAGCTCTCTTTACTTTACAGAGAGGAGAGCCCTCATCAGGCAGAGGCGGGTGGAATGGGACTCCCTCCCAAAGGCCCTCGGGGGACAACGGCGCAGCAGACAGCCATCATCTAATTAAAGCTCCTCATCAGATCACTCCCCAGGCCTGCCCCCAGCAGTGGGCAACAAGAGGTCCAAGACAAGCATGGCTTCCCCACCCCAAAACAGGCATAAAAACAGCTGCCCCCTCCCCTGGGGGCTGGAAAAACCCGAAGGCCTTGACACCGACCCTGGGTAGGGTTTGGTGGTCCTGAGCACTAGACAGATGCTGAATTAGCAATCACTGAGCACGAAGGTGCCCCAAACCCTCCAAAACCGGCATCAAAGGTGCCTGGGTGCACGACTTTGACTCTCAGGAGCAGCACCCCCTACCCCAGGGCCCAGCACCATTATTATCCAGGGGGCAAGGCATGGGGGGATGGCACCCTGCCCTTCCCCACCCATCACTGGGACACCCCAACTCAGTCCCCTGGGCCTCACTTTCTCTTTAAAACCAGAATGGCAATACTGACATCCAGGCCCTCGACAAGGAGTCCTTTCTCCCCCAAAGGCTTACGGGGGGGCCAGTACTGCCTGGGGGCCCACGGAGGTTCTCAAGGATCCCAGTATACCCTGGGGAAGTGTCCCTACAGAGCCACAGTGGGAAGGGGGGTGGCCACCCCCTTCACCAGACCCAGAGACTCAAACAGAATGTGGAAAAAACCAAACCAAACTAGAGCACTAGGGGGCCTGAGCCACTCTCGGGGGTCTGAGCCACTCTCAGGGGTCACACCATCCATGTCTCTGCCACAACGCTAGATCCAACCTCGCTTCCATGCACCCACTGCACTTGTTTCTACAGTGAGAGCGTGTCCACTGAGCCAAGCTGATGCACCCTATTGCCCGACGTGACCCCCATAACGGCCCTCAGGAGAAGGCAGCCCGGAGGCGGTAGGTAATGCGCTAGAAACGGACAGAACCACCAAGTCCAAGCGCACGCCCACCCAGCTCCCCTGCCCTTCCCAACAGAAGGAACACCTCCAATGTTCAAACTCAGGCTGGTGACCGAGGCCCACCATCCCCAGACCCCCAGCCCAAGAGAAAATCCTCAGGGTTGAGGGTGGGACTCCGTGGGGAGGACTGGGGGGACCCACAGGAGGAAAAAGAGGGGGTGACAGAGTGAAAGGGTAGCCAAAGCCCCCCTACCTCCGGCTCCCTAGCGGCCCTTCCCCACCCCCGGCTGGGCTGTGAGACGTGACAGTGTCGCGCGGAACCGTCCCCCGCCCCCAAGCCTTCCCGGCTCCCGCTGCAAGCGGGGGCGTGGGGGGGACCCAGGAAGCTGCGAAACGCACTGAAGACGTGACACCCTCAGGGGTCCCCCTCCTCCCCAGACTCAAGCCCTAACCCGCACTCCCAACCCTGCCTTCCGCCTTATTAAAATACATATAAAGGAAGAAAAAATGTGCCGGGCACCCCCCAACCTGGCTCCGCACCAGGCGCTCTGCCGCTCTCTGGGGTGAATCCTCGCGGCCACCTCGGGGGCAGCGCGCGGTTCCTCCTGCCTTTCTACAGAGAAGGAAACCAAGGCAGCAGAGAGAACGAGAACCTCAGAATTGGACGCTCCGACCACGATGCCCACCAACCAGATCCGAAACCAACGGAAAATAAAAGAGAAACGAGGCCGAGAGCGAAGGAAACTGCCCGGGAGCCCCGATCCCGCCCGCGGACCCCGCCGCGACGCGCGCCCCGCGAGCCCCTGCCGCTGCCTCGGCGCCCGCCATCCGCTCGCCGCCCGACCGCGTGGCCGCCACGCCCCCCGCGCGCGCCCCACCCACCAAGGCCCCGCCCTCCCGGCCGGCGCGGCGGCGGCCCGGGCGCGCCCCCCTCCCCGCCCCCGACGCGCCACGCAGTTTCGGGGTCCCGACCGGGGGGGGGGAGCGCGGGAGGCCGCCCTCGCGCGGGCCGGGCGCGCGGCCAGACTCACCTGTGTGCGTCCGCAGGTGCGACTTGAGGTGGGAGGACTTATAGTACGCCTTGGCGCAGCCCGGGAAGGGACAGCGGTGGCTCTTGGCGGCGGCGGGCGCGGCGCCGGGGGCGCGGCCGGAGGACGGGGACGAGGCGGCCGAAGAAGAGGAGGCGGGCGAGGCGCCCCCCGGAGCGGCGCCGGGCCCGCCGCGCAGGTCGGCCAGGATGCTGGCGGCCAGCAGGTGGGGTGCGGCGGCGGCTGCGCCCGGGCCTGGGCCCGGGACGGCGGGGGCCGGCGGCGGCGGCCCTGGGGGCCCGGGCGGGGCGGCCTCGCGGCGCGGCGCGCGCACATCCAGGCCAGCGGCCGGGCCCGCGCCCTCGGGGCCCGGTCTCCCGCGGTGCACCACGGCGCCTGAGGAGATGGCCATGAGCACGTCGGCGGCGAAGTAATCCACGCACGCCACGGCTGCCGACATGCCAGGCAGGGGCGGGCGGCGCGGCCGAGCGGGCGGAGCGGAGGCGGCGGGAGCGGCGCCCGTCCGGCCGGCGGCGGCTGATCGAGTGCGGGAGGCGGAGGAGGAGGAGGAGGAGGAGGAGGCCGGCGCGCGCCGCCGCCGCCGCCGCCCGCGCTCGGCCTGCCCCGCCCCGCCTGACGCGCCCTGACGCACCGGAGCCCGCGGGGGCGGCCGCGGCCCGCCCCGCCCGGAGGACGCCCCCTCGGGGCGCGCGGCCACGCCCCCCGCCTGGCGCGCCCTCCACCACCCTGCCCGCTGCGCGCGGCCGCCGGGGGCGGGGCCTGGCCGAAGGGGCCGCCCCCTGGCGCGCCTACTCTGGCAGCGGAGTACGCCTCTCCTCCTTCTCCGAGCACTCCTTCCCCACGCCGGGCGCCAGGCCGGGGATCCAGCCCCCTCTGGCCCTCCCCTCCCCCTGCGGCCACCCCTGGTCCGCTTCCCCGAGCACCCTATCCTCACACCAGGAAGCTCCGCCCGGTCCCCGCTACGGTCCCGCCTCCGGAGCGCGCCCCGCCCCGTCACGCCCCTCCCTCCTCGGAGGGCCCCGCCCCTAGGGCGCGCCCCTCCCTGCTCGGCGCGCGCCCCGCCTCGCCGCGGGCTCGCCCACCCCACGCTGGGGCGCGCGGCCGGCGGGGGCCCGCCCCTTCCTCGGACGCTTCCACCCTGGCCCGGGCGCGCCCCAGGTCAAGATGGGGGAGGGGTCCGTTCCCCACGTGGCCCGGTGGGGGTGCGGAAGCGGCGAGCCCCGCCCCCCGGCCACGTGCGCGACCCTTCCCCCTCTTCTCCTCCCCCGTTTGTGGCCCTGCTCGCCCGCGCGCCCCCTGCTTTCTCTCGCCCGCTTGCTTTCATGGGGGGGTCCCCCTTGCCGCTCCCGGAGACCCGCAGCTAGGTAGGGGAGGGGAGGACTCCCCGCCTGGTAGCGTCGAGCTAGCGTGCGCTTGTTCCTCTTTTTTTGCCCCATTCGGGAGTGAGGAGGGCTGGGGTCACAAAGGGCGGGGCGCGGGGTGCTTTGGTGAGGAAGAGTGGGCCGGCCCCGCCAGGACAAGGGGGTCGGGAACATCGCTACCGGCGCCACTCAGGGATCTTTGGGGCGCAGACGGGGAAAGTGGGGCCTCGGCAAGCCGGCGAGGACGTCCTGGCCAAGTTGTTTAATGTCGTCGATGACGCCAGGAACGCAGATGCCCGGGGTCCGCCCAACCCTCAGGTCTGAAGCAGCGGGCGCGGGGAAGTGGGGCGATGGGGTGGTCCCCTCCATTGCGACCACGCCCCCGCCCCTTCCTAGGCAGGCCACGGGGACCGTGCACTGGCAGGAGCGGCCTCCAGGGGGCCTTCCTGCACGGGTTCTAGTCGTCTCGGTGACCCGCCCTGAGCTGGGTGTGGACAGAGGTCGGGGGCCTCTGGCCCAGACCCCATCCCGGGACTGAATACTCACCCTGGCCACCTGCAACACATACCCACTCCGCGCGCTGGCTGACAAGGCCTGGCTCCGCCCCATGCGTCCCCCTGGTCTAGGCCCGACCATCCATGGTGGTGCCAGCTTGTGCCAGCCCCCTCTGGGGGCCCGCCCTTGCACAAGGGTGGACGGAGGGAGAGGAGAGGGGCACTGGAGCAATGACTTCAGGCTTCAGAGAGGAGACGCCGCTTCTTCCTTTAACAGATGAGCCCACTCCCACTCCAGGTGGGCACTTGGTGGGCGCCGGCTGTCAGCATTCCTGCTGGCCTGGGCTTCCTGTGCCTTTGAAAGTCTAGGAGGGTGGCCCACCTAGGCAGGCCCCCACCCTCCACTATCTCAGCACACCCACCCTCAGGTCTTCCCCAAGTCCCTGTGCCTGCCCTCTCCCAAGTCCAGACAAGGCAGGAAGTGCTTTGCAGGCTGCCCCCATAGGCCCCAGCTCACCCTAGCATGTGGGGAAGAAGCAGGACAAGAAAGATGCCGGGACCCTTTGTTCTTTCCTTCCACTGATGTTTATAGGGCCCAGAGCAAGATCTCCCCAGTGGCTTTGCCCTCCAGGGGCTCAGAGTCTAGGGCAAGGCAGCTGGGACTCAAGACAGTGGCAAAGGGGATGGATACAGGCCTGACAAGTGGAAGAAGTGGGGGTAGCATCCCAGAGATGGCTCCACCTGAGGCCTGCAGTTCAAGGGGGCAGCCACGGGAAAATGGAGCGATAACTGAAGGGGGCCCTTCTTCCCACAGGCAAGCGGGGGGTGGACCGTGGCAAAGCAGAGCTTAGGACTGCCGTCCTGGCTGTGCCTGGCAGATCACACGGCCCCAGACAGACCATTTTCTCAGAACCCCAGGTGTGCACTTGCTCCCACGGATAATCAGGGTCTTGGACCTGTGGCTTTCTTCCACGGACCACTTGTGCAGGCAGGAGACCCCAGGCAGGGGACCACACTCCACCCACAGTGTTTCTGTTCACACCCCAGGCCCCGGGGGATGCCTGGGTGACCCCTGATGACACCCCCTGCCCCACCCTGACCCCATGCCCACCTCTGCCTTATGTTTTGTCACCCTATCCTCACTACAGCCCTTCAGGAGTTTTCACCCCATTTCATAGATGAAGACATCAAGGCTGGGAGAGGCCCCAGAAGTGGCCTGAAGTGGCTGGCCCACGTGGAAGAGCTAGGAGGCAGCAGAGGGTTTGGGGGCCTGAGCTTCTGTCCTGGCCGGGGCACCCACACAGAGGTCAGTCCCTTCTTTCTCCAGACCTCAGTTTCCTCACCTGTAGATGGGGGCCCATCTCTAGCCTTCCCTTCTGTCACCAAGGGGTTCAGGGGGGCTCTCGCCAGACCACAAGGCCCATGGAGCCAAGCTGGGCAGGAGCAGACACAGGGAGGTGTGGAAGGGAAGGGGGCTCAGAGCGCAAGCCTCCCAGCTGCCAGTGAGGGGAAGGCAACATAAAGTGGAGCGCATCGGAAACATGGATGCCCTGGCGCCCCGACAGGTCAGGGTGGGAATCCAGGCTCATGTACCTGCGTGTACGTCTGTGTGTCTGTATGTACAGACATTCTGGAAGAACCATAGCTTTTTTTTTCTTCTAAAGAGTGAATCCTTTACTTTTTGTTTTAATAGTACTTTCTGTATAGTTCAACCTTTTTTTTAATCCATGTGTATTTATTACTTTTATTTTCTTTAAATGTCAGTAGATATCTAGGCAGTGCAATTATGGGCCATGGGCCCTTTCCTCTCATACTTTTCTGTATGAAACGTTTTTGTTTTTCTTTTTGTTTTGGACATGCCATGCGGCTCGCAGGATCTTGGTTCCCCGAGCAGGGATCAAAACTGGGCCCCTGGCGGTGAAAGCACAGAGTCCTAACCACTGGACTGCCGGGAAAGTCCCTGAAAAGTTATCTTCTAAATAACTCCCCCGCTTTGGTGTCGGCTGGGCTGAGGACAGTAACCTGCTTGTGGGGAAACCTGGGGACCCCACCTTAGCCAGGAGGTCAAGGTCGTCTTCAGGGTGTCAGCAATCCCCAGTGGGATGTGATGAGAAGGGCACCTCACTTCTGGGTGTTCTTCCCTATACCCATAGCCCTGGTCTGATCACGAGAAAACCTCAGAAAGGCTCAGATTAGGGGACATTTTACAGAAATTCCCGACTGGTTCCCAAACTGTCAAGGTCATGAAAAACCAGGAAAGACTGCAGGAGTGTCACATGTTTTAAGAGGGTAAGCAGACATGATGACTGAAGGCCATGTGGGCTGCCAGGTCGGACCCTGGAACAGAACAGGACGTTAGTGGGAAAACTGCGGAGATGGGAAAAAAGTCTGGAGCGTGCGAATGGGCAGGTACACAAGTTAGTCCTTGGTTTTCACAAAACCCTCCCACGAGGGGCGCTGGGGGGAGGCTAGATATGACAGCTTTTCTGTAAAGCCCAAACTAGTCTGAGGTGAACATTTGAAATTAAACACGAGGGGTGGATGCTAGCAGCCCACATCGGAGGCACCAGGAGTTCTACATTCTCACAGCTGTGTACAGAGCCGTCACAGCCGTAAATGTGGTACCTTGTGACCCAGCAATTCCACTCCTGAAAAGGTACACAAAAAATATTCTTTTTCTGTTTTAAAGCCGTGCACCGTGTGGGATCTTAGTTCCCCGACCAGGGATCAAACCCGTGCCCCCTACATTGGGAGCGTGGAGTCTTAACCACTGGACCACCAGGGAAGTCCCCATCCGTGTTTATTTCTAACGTGTGTCAGATTACTCACCATGGTCCTAGGGGTTGGTCACACGTAGGAGGTGCAGAAGGCCCCAGCCCAGGCCTAGCCGGGCAGTGGGCATGTGGCTGTCTTCCCCCACAGGAGGTGCCAGGTCCCTGCTCCCAGCTGCTGGGGAGAGACCCAGCCAGCCCGCCCGCCCCCCCTCCAACCCTTCCCTTCTCTAGGAGCGGGAGGGGGCGGGTCTGGCCTGAGCCGCGTGAACTCCCTCCCCAGGGCCCCTGCTCATCCTCCATTCCTTGCTGGCCTGGGACCGACCCCTGGAAAGCAGGGGCTTCCAGAGGCAAGTTTCAGATGGCCAGATGCAGTGGGGGCCACCCGTGGGCCTGGCCTCCCCGTGCCCTGCTCGGGGAGATGACAAGCCCACTTCAAGGCCCTCTCCTGTAACGTGGGTTGCGCGGCGCTCTGCTGGGCTTCAGAGAGCACCTGGCTCGGCTCCTCCCAGCGATGACGGTGACCACAGCCAGGCCCATCCCTTCCACCTCACCTGGATGTGCTGTGGACACACACGGGGCTCTGATCTGTGCCCCCTGGCCCTGGGGTCTGGCAGCACAGAGCTCACTGTCCAGCAGGGGCACACCTGTGTCCCAAGACCACTTGAGCACCAGAGAGTCCAGGCCTGAGTCCAGTCAGGGTCCCAGGCCTCCTTCTCTGGGCAGCTTGGCCAGAGCCATCTCCCCTGAAGTGGGGACAGTGGGGACAGCGACCCCAGTAGCCCAGGGTTGTCGTCGTGAAGATCCACTTGGCACACGGCAGGAGCTTCGAAACTTAAGTGGGACCCTGACGCTGGGCTGGCACTCCCACCTGATGGAATCGCACAGTTAACACGTTGGCCCTGCACCCTGACCGTGAAGCAGACAAAGTGCCTGCCCTGGGGGAGCGCCCAGGCCCTGGGTCGGGGTGCCGGGGGCCCTGAGGGGTGGCACCCACCGCGAGGCCCCATCTCAGATCTGGGCCCTGGGGGGCCACAGCTCCTCACATAACCTTAGCCACTACACGTCAGGGAGGACACTGAACTCCCCGCCCTCTTCTGGGACCCCTGGGGTCCCCCAGTTCACACAGAGACGGCAGAACCAGAGGGGTGGGTCCCACCAGTTCAGCCTGATGGCGGGGGCAGTGAAGCAGGGTCGCCAGAGGAAGGGAGGGAGGATGGACGGAGGGCCCTCGGGGGCTGGGCCCCGCAGGAAGTCCAGTCGGAGCTCCTCAGGGCGAGGGGCACGCGCACAACCCGGACCCCACCCTCGGGGAGGGGCCTGTGCCTGGCTGAGGCAGCCCCACCCCCTGGGCGGGCTGTGTCCCCTGGGGTCTCTGGGTGCCAGGCGTGTCTAGGCCGCGGAACAGAGACCCTGGACCCTGGTTCCGGGACCCAGGGGCCAGGTGTCAGGTGAGGTGCGCCAGGCCAGGTGTCGAGCGGAGGACCCGAGGCGCCGAGGAGCCGGGGGGCGTCTGCTGAGCAGCGCAAGAACGCTGCCCGGTGTGAACACGTGTGTCCTGGGAAATTCACAAAATGGAGAACCGAAAGTTGGCCCTTGTCCCAGGCGGCCTGGCTCATGGGCCGTACCAAGTGGAAAGGAAGGGGGGGTGCAACCCGGAAGGTACCACTCCCCCATCACAGCCCCTGCGGTTCAGAGGCAGAGACCCTCGGAGGCACCCCCCGTGGGAGAGGCGAGTCCCCCGCAGAACGGCGGAGCCCCTGGCCTTAGCTTATCCCTTCCTTGCAATGGGCAGGCACCGGCGAGTAAAGCTGACCTCAAGCAAGGTCAGCACCTCGCACTGTGACTACACGGGGGCCAGGGGGGAGGCCCCAAAGGCTTAAGTTTTCAGAATCCTATCTGTCAGAACTAGCATTACAGGGAACATGTTCAAGCCATCAGCTATTTATTGTGACAGAACTTCTCTTGATTTTCATGAGGGGAGTTGGGGCCTCCAGACAGTAAAGAAGTCAGCAGAGTTCAGGATGACTGGGGTGATAGGGTCTAGAAACGGAGCCCCGGACACGGAGAGGCCCTCGTGCGTGCGGTAAAAGCGGTGCTTCAGTCAGGGAAAGAATGGCTTTAACGGGAAATGGCTTTGGGGGCGAACGATTTGGGAAAAAGCAGTTTGGGTTCCTACCTTACTCCTTCTCAGAAGTCCTTTCTAGAGTTAGACCAAAAATTTAAATACATATTTAAAAAACAAACCATTATATTTACGTAAGAAAACATCAAAAGTTTTACAATCGTGTAGTAGGGAAGATATCTCTCAGCACGATACAAAATGCAGAAGCCATATTGATAAGGTAATGACTGATAACGATTTTAGGTGCCTGGCAAAAATAAATAAATAAAATTAACAAACAAACAAACAAAAACAAAAAAACCCACACACAATCCAAGTCAAACACGAATGACAAGTTGGAAAAAATGTATCTTTTTTTAAGACAGTGGGCTAATTTTCTTAATCTGTAAAGTGTTCCTATAAAACAGTAACACCAAGAACCCAACAGAACCCAACCCAAGAACCCAACAGTAACATCAAGAACCCAATGGACAAAGAACGTGAAATACAAACGGCTTTTTAAGTATATACATGTTCATAATAGACTTCCAGTTTCAAAATGATTATATTAGTGGTAGAAATGATCAACATAAAAACAAATCTGACAGAAGCACTGAGATGTTTGATTATACTTCTAGGAAACACAAATCAAGCTACAATAAAATACTATTTTAAGGGATCACATACCCATTTAGAGTTCTATGGAAAGCCCTTGGACCTAACCCTTCTGTATTAAGGAATTCAGCCTCCAGAAGTACTCGTACTTGGGTAGGAAGATATTTGTACGAGGATACTGGACCTAGCATTGCCTGCTACGGAAGACTGGAAAAAACCTACATGTCAACCAACAAGAAACAGGATGAATAAATTATAGTGCTAATAAACTGTGGCGTGGCCACCAGGAGGACTGGATCCAATCTATCTATGTAGGGGAAACTCAACACTCTCCAAGGCACGCTAAGAGGATCACACTTTTGTATAAACTCATTAGCTAAACATGCACTTTCTTTGTTGACACATAAGAAACTGCTTCCTCTCTGCCCCAGTGGAGGGGAGCACTTGAGGTCAGGGGTGGGAAGAACACTTAGTTTTCACCCAACACTCTTCTATACTCTGAATTACTCTGTGTGTCTGAAAACATTTTTGTTCGATCGCGAGCCGTCGCTTTGGACTTGCTGCACTGCGGAGCCCCGGCACTCAGGGAACTTACATTCTGATGGGGTGAAAAGTCGGCGGACTCTTGTGACACGGGCAGCAGTGGGGTCAGTGGGAGCACAGGGCTGGGGGGCAGCTTCGGGAAAGAAATACTGCAGCGGGAGGCTGAGGAGCCGGTCGTGCTGAGGGGGATCGGCAAAGGCCGAGCCGTAGTGGCGGCACGTCGGTCACGAGGACCAGCCCGTGCAAACGCCTCGCGGCGGAAAGGACCCGATGCTCTCTGCTCCCGAGAGAACACACCCCACGTTCAGTTTTGCTCCCAGACGTCCTGGATTATCAAACGCGAGCCTAGATTCCCAGCGGGAGTGCCCGTGGGGCTCGGGAGGGTCAAGGCCGGGCACCGTCCTGGGTCAGGGACGGCGTGGCCGGGGCCACTCCTGGCTCTTCCAGCGCCCCAGGCCCGAGGCCCAGCTGTGAGCCACAGACAACGCTGACACACACCCGCCGGCGTCGGCCGACCCGCTGCGCGCGCCCCCACGACCTGGACGGCGGCAAGGGCAGGGCCGGCCAGCCGGAGCCCGAGCCGCTGCCACTTACCGCGCAAGCCGCGGCCTCCTCGCGCTCCGCCACCCACTGCCTCCGCCGTGCGCGCGCCACCCCACTTCCGCTTCGCCCGGCCGCGCCCCTTGCCGTCTTCCCCGCCCACAGACCGAAGCACCGCCCCCTCTTAAAGGGGCCGCTGACCCCGAGGGGCCGAGGCGGAAGCATCGCCGGCTCCCGGCCTCGCCACTGCCTAGTGTCGCCACACACGCCGAGCCGCCGCCCGACCTCGGGGTGGATGACAGGCCTCTGAGGCCTTACCCACTCTAGAGTGCCGCCCTTGGAGGTCGCAAGGGGTACTCCGGAGGCCGTTGATGAGCCAGGCGTCTGGCCAGGGTCCAGGGTGACGCGGACCGACCCTGTCTTCAAGGGCACTCCGGGCGGAGGATACAGCTCAGACCAAGGTCCGGAGGTGTGCTGCGAGGTGCTCATCGTGACCTCATTCCTGGGGAGGCCCCACGGGGCCTCGGACCTGTCACTGCCCTCCACTGGACCCAAGCGTCCCCGTTTGCAAGACTCTATTAGCTCTCTGTGCAGCGGGAGCCGAGGACGGGTGGGATGGGAAGAGCAGCCCTGCGATGTCTACCACACGGGCACGGAAGGGTTGTCTGCCTCTCTGGGGGACCGGAGCAGGCCCAGCCTAAACCGGCGGCGGCCACTTCCACCCCCAGGGTTGTCTCGGAGACAGGAAGCCCACCACCCTCCCCAGGCGCGCCCTCCGAGCACGCAGCGTCCTGGGTTCGAATGCTGCCGCCCCTCCGTCACCACCCAGGCAACCGGCAGCCCCAAGGACCCGAACTGGACCCCTCTTCTGTAGGGAGTGACCTGACATCCGCAGTTGTGAACTTTCCCTGGGGGGTTGGGGACAAAGCCCGGCCCCCTCTTCGTGCTTGCTGAGCCCCAGGGAGAGCACGCATGAGCCAAGAAAGGGAGAGGAACCTTAAAATTTTAAATCTTTAATTTCTGTTCTCACGTTTTTCCTTCGTTTTGCTTCCAAAAGGAAAGGAGAGCATAGCTCCGTCGCCTGTACATTGTCCACGGCCCAGGGGCCGGGTCAGGTCCCGACCCCTACCGGCCAGCTGCTTCGAGGACGTGGGGCGCCCGGGGGTTCACATGCAGCCCCCGGGGCCGGGGCGGGGTCCGGGCGCCGCCTTATTGCTGAGGTCCCGGCGCGGCTCGGGTCTGCTGCTAGGCTAGGCGCGCTGGCTGGGCAGCTCCTGGGAGATGAAGCGGCGCAGGCGCTCCAGGTACTGGCTGTAGAGCTCGATGTCGTTGTGCCCGGCGCCCTCCACCCACAGAGGCTCCACGGCCTTGGGACAGCGCTCGTAGAGCGCCAGCCCGTGCGAGAAGTCGATCACCTCGTCCTCCGTGCCGTGGATGATGAGCACCGGCGACGTGATCTTGGACACCTTCTCGATGCTGCGGGTCGGGGCACATTAGGCCTCCACGCCCCAACCCCGCCGAGGCCCCGCCCCCTGGGTCCCCGCCCCCGCCCGCGGACCCGCCCCCCTCCGCGCTCACTTGGGGAACGCGTCAAAGCAGTAGGTCTTCTTGGTGTCGGGGAAGGCGACGCGCATGCCCGAGGTGAGCGGGGAGTGCAGCACCACCGCGGCGCACTCGTAGCGCGAGGCCAGGTCCACGGTGGGCACCGTGCCGATGCTCTGCCCGTACAAGACGATGCTGTCTGGGCTGATGCCGTACCTGGCGGCGGTAGGGGCAGATCAGCCGCGACGCAACACGCACACCCCTCCCACTGCCTGCCCTCCTAGTGCAGTCCCCCATTCTCTGCGCAGGCTCCCCTGCCTCCCAGCCCCGAGGCGGTCCGCTCAGCAGGGGAGGCAGGATCCACAGGTGTGAGGGGAGCTGGCTGCCCGAAGCCCCAGGCCCCCAGCTCTACCCTCAGTTTCGACAGCATCTACTTGGTCACACCTGGGCGGGGGCGTGTCTTCCTCCCAGCACCCGTCACCCTCACCCACCCCCTTGGCCTCGGGGAACGGAGGCAGCCTCGTCCTCTCCTCTCTCATCTCAGCCAGTTTGCGGCCCCTCAGCTGCTTAGTACAACGTGGGTGAGCAGGCATAGCGGCTCCTGAGGGGAGGAGGTGGGTGGCCACCACCTCCCTCCCTGGGCACCTTTCCTACACAGTGGCCGGGTCCTGACCCCCCCACGCCCCCTCCACACGGGCTTCCCCCAGCGCCACCCCAGCACAGTCCTCTCCTGACCCCACAAGGACCCACTCACCACCCTCCCACTGCAGGGGGCCTCCACGGCCTTCCTCCCCACACCCACATCCTGATCTCAAAGGGGATGCCCCTCCTCCGAGTAGCCAGGGAAGGTCTTTGTCTCACCTGGGCAACCCACCTGGGCACCCAGGCGCCATCTGCACCCGTCCCTGTCCTCCGGCCCCAACCCCCAGGCCTCGGGGATGCCATCTGGCCTTGTGCCTACCACCCTGCAAGCTCCTCCCGACCTGCTCCCTGGTTCACCATGAGCACTGCTGTGCTGAGCACCAGCCTCGTCCTATCACCCAGCTCCAGGCAGGGACCCTCCAGCTGCCACCTGGCTGTCTCCACCTGGACAAACGTGACAGGTGCCGGATGACACAGCTCTTCTTTCCAGGCCTGCCCCGCCCCGGGCCACCACTTGGGCCCCAGCCGCCCACCCTCCTGCTGATTCTCAGCTGTTGGGTCTGAGGGACCAGGTCTCTGGAGATCAAGGCTGGCAGCAGGACAGACGGATGGATGACAGAGCTCAGACCCCTGACCCTTCGGCGGGGTATGATTCTGCCAGCGACCGCCAGCCAGTGGGGACAGGCTGCGGTAGCCGAGTGTGGACACACACCTGCACCACGCCACCCAGCACGGGTCCCCAGCGCCAAGGTGGTGCCAGGGAATCCTGCTCCCAGGGCCTGCATCAGGGACTGCCTGGTGCATCACTCCAGCAACCAGGGCCCCGCCTCCCCAGGGCAGGCTGGCTGTGGTCCCTGAAGGAGCTGGTTGCGCCAGTTGGCCAGGCAGGGCCAAGATGGAGCGGCCCTGGGCAGGCAGAGGGCACCGCCTTCGGGAGGGTGGGGTTGGGTGGGTCTCCCTCTAGAGCAGCACAGGGCGCCGGGCCATCTCTGCACAGACACTGAGCTATTGTGCTTCAGTGAGCGAGCACGGGGTGGAAGGGGGCTGCCAGGACCTGGATGACCGGGGTGGCGGGGTCTGGGGACGGAGATGTAGACCAGACAGTGGGGGCCCTGTTTGAGTCAAGCAAGCAGCTGTGTGCTGGGCACCATGCCTGGGGAGGACCCAGCCTCTGGGAGCTGACCTCCCTCCAGCCACCAGGACTGTGCTGGGTACGAAGCTGCCCAACAGAACCTTCCAGGCCCAGAGGAGACCCTCCTCAGGATGAAGCCAAGCTCCACGACCAGAACCCTGATACAGAGGCCCAGCCCCTCCCCGCACCCCAAGTGCTCCCTCAGCCTCGGGGCTCCCAGAGTCCTTTCACACCGCCCTCACACGCCACCTCTTGGGCTCAGGAGGGGCCTCGTCCTCTGCCCGCCCCTTCCCTCCAGGCGGAACCTCCATTCCCATGGGGACAGTCCCAGGCCAGCGGCTCCCAGGAGGGCCCCCCCCCGCCGGGAGGCTGGAGGACTGCCTTCCCCCTGCACACCAAGCACGCCTGTCACCCTGCAGAGGGAACAGGGGTCGGGCCTCTTCCTGTGGCCAGTGTGGCCGCAGACCAGCTCCCTCTCCTGCGGGGCTACCCACCTGGGCTTCCTCCCACCTGGTCTCACCAGGTCCGGCCACCTGTAAAGAGACGCACCCGCCAGCCCCTCCCTGCCGCGTGAGCTCACCTGGTGCGCAGGGCCTGCCAGGCGGCATCGATGTCGGCGTAGAGGTTCTTCTCGGAAGGCTTGCCCGAGCTCACGCCGTAGCCCGAGTAGTCGTAGGAGAAGATGTTGCAGTTGAGGCGCGTGCCCAGCCCGATGTAGAAGCTGCTCATCTGGCCCAGGTCCACCGCGTTGCCGTGCGAGAAGAGAACCGTGTACCTTGGGGTGGGCAGTGGGGAAGCACAGGTCAGAGGGCGAAGGGCGGAGGGGGCAGGAGCCCCGCCGAGGGGAACAGTGCCTGGTTCTGCCTGGCGTGACTTAGGCCATGACACACAGTGGAGCCTCGGGCTTCCGCTCATCAAAGGGGGCCGCTGGGCCCACTGGTCACCTTCTTGGCACAGATGGACCCCCAGCGTGAGCCCAGGAAGCCGCAGTGACCATCACATTGACGCCCTGGGCAGCAGCCACCTCTCCCCTGGAATTGTTCCTGCTGGAGGGACTGTGATGGCCCCAGGATGGGAGGGGCGTCTGCCCACTGCTCGGAACCATCCTGGAGGACGAGACGCGGCCCTCCGACCACAGGCGAAGAGAGCCAAGCCCCGTTCACCGCGGTGCAGCTCTTCCCGCTCCTCCAGGGAATGACCCGGGCTGCCACCTCTGCCCTCTGCCCCATGGCGGCCCTGCCAGGCGGTCATGCCAAGGGCAGGTGACCAGGCTGGATCCTGGCTGACAGCCTTGCAGAGGCTTCTTCCTCCAGCCCCACTGTGGCCCTAGCCCAGCCCAGCTGAAAGGTAAAAGCTTGCCCTTTGGACCTAGCCTGCTCTGAGGCAGAAGCAGCTGGAAGGCCCCCCTCTGCACCGCCGTAGGGCTCCGGCAGTCAGAGCTGGCCCAAGCCGCCAGCCAGGCCTCAGGGGCCACCGGCCCAAAGTGGGTGCCGGGCCTCACCAGGCACCCAGGGCCCAGGAGACCAGCCCTGGGCAGGTGAACACTGAGACCCGGAAGGAGACGGCTCCACATCGAGCAGGTGACATGACGCAGCCACTCAGAGCCACCCCCGAGCCTCAGGGTCCTCGTCCACAAGACAGGGTGCCGAGAGGGCCCCCCAGAGGGCTGCGCGTGGAAGGGCCCCCGGCAGTTCCTTGGTGGCCATGGGCAGATCTCATCTGCCACCCCTTTGGCGAGAAGAATCCCCGGGCACCCGCACCTCCAGATGGGCTTTCGCCGGTCTCTGGCCCTCCAGGGGCCACCACAGGCCGAAACGAGAGCCCTGAGGATGGAGCACATCCTGGGCTCCTACCCCCCACCCGGTCCCTCCACCCCGGGGGGTCGAGTCCACGTGGCTCACCTGGCGCCGGGCACGCAGCGCACGTACATGCAGGAGATGCGGTTGCCCCGGCTGCTCTTGGTCAGGAAGACCTCGATGGTGTCCAGCTCGCGCTGGCTGTACTGGAAGTCGGCGCGATCCATCAGGTGGAGCTTCCAGCGCCCGGGGGTGCCGGCTGAGGCCCGCAGGGTCCCCGAGGGGGCGGCCCCGGCCCCACCGGGCCCGGGCTCAGGCTCAGGCACCAGCGAGTAGGTGGGCTCTGGAGGCAGGAAGGCGAGCTTGGCAGCGATGCGGCCAGGGCAGGGCGGGCAGCAGAAGAGACAGCAGAGCTCAGTCACCGACAGGCCGTTCATGGCGGGCGCCGGGCCCCGGGGCGGGCCTCGCCCGGCAGGGGAGGGATGGGGGTGCTCGGAGACACGGGCAGGGGGCAGGGCGACCCCCAGCCACCGCCCCAGACGAGAGCCCTGTTAGGAGGCCGCAGCCCAGCCCCATCGCGGTCCAAGCTGAGCCCTTGGGAGCCTCGCAGCCTCGTGTGTCCATGTCGCACAGAGGGAAACCCTGCAGGGGGACAGCAAGATGTGGAGTTCCCCCGGGGCTCCCAAGTGACCTTGGTGGGACCTAAACCTGACCAGGACCCCGCCTGCCAGCACCTTTCCTCCGCTGGCAGACACCAACTCTTGCCATTTAAGCCCATTCATCAGCCCAGCCTCGGCCTGCAGGCTGTGCGGGGTGATCAGAGCCCTGGCCCCCCCAGCTCTCCCTGGCACAGCTCCTGCTCCAGGCCCCGCGAAACATCACCCCAGCCCACTCCCACCCCGTGCCTCTGTCCACACGGCTGGCCCAGACTCTGCCCTGGGGCCCGTCCCCAACTGCCACCCCCAGGTGCCACAGCTCAGCCAGGCGAGGACCGACTGCTGACCACAGGGACCCAGGAGCACGCTCCCAGCTCCCAGGGCCTGCGAAGTCCAGAGACAGGAGCCCAGGCAGAGGAAATACAACAAACAAAGGCTCTGGAAACAAAAGCAGGATACATCTCGAGGCTGGGAAGGCCTACTGGGCTGAGACAATGGCTCTCTCCAGTGCTTGGGGCCAGGCCCAGGGGTCAGCCTGCTGGGTTTGGGGGAGGCAGGGCAGGGTCATAGGAGCCTGGGGTTCCTTCCCCAGCTCTGCCAGCTTAGGTGTCTGTGGCCTTGGGCAAGTTGCTTAGCCTCCCTGGGCCTCAGTTTCCTCATCTATCAATCAGACACCACTCAGGTCACAGAGACCGTGAATAAGATGAGGGCAAAGTGGTGGAATGGGTCAGGCTCAGAGAAGAAACGCAGAATGTCGTGTGAAACGTGGCCTTGAACAGACTACAGCGAAATTGCTCAAGCAACTGCAATCGTACATGGAGCTGCCAACAGGGAGACTGGAAGAAAATACAGAGGTTTGAAAATACAGAGTACTTACTCACTTACTACATTTTCCCTACAGCCTGGAGTGAGGGAGGGACACACACTCACAACTCAAGTGTCAGCAGCAGAGCACCTGAGCCCGTTCTGTTTCGGGGCCACAGCATTTGTAAACCACTGGGCCAGGGATACGCGGATGCAGAGCAGGTCGGCGCAGTCTGAGGCCCAGAAATACACCTGCTCCCTCCAGACCTGTGATCTGAGACCGGGGGCTGCAGAGAGCCGCATCACAGTCACTCGGATGGGGGCACACGGAGGGGTGTGGGAGAGGGTGGCAAGAGCCAAGGCGGGGACACAGACCACCTCCAGGAGCCCCCAGACTCCCAAGTGGGATGCTCGCTTTACAAGTCCATCACATTGTTCTCAGAGGAAGGCAAGTTTGCCCCCTGGGGACACTTGCCAAGGTCTGGAGACATCTTTGGTTGTCATGACTTGGGGGCGGTGGGGTTACTACTGGCACTGAGTGGGCGGGGCCAGGGGTGCTGCTCAATACCCCACAGTGCCCAGGACACCCTCCCTCCCCCTCCAGAGTGTCAACCAAACCGATGTTGTTCCAACATATTCTCAAAGAGGCCCAGGCCCCAACAGATGACACTGCACTGGTGCTTTGGTGACTTGGCGGGTCTGGAGTTTGGGTGGCACAGGGAAGGCTTGTACCTCACGCATCTTGTACCTCACTCTCCCCTGATGAGCCCCACTGCCTTCTCCTGACTCAGAGCCGAAGCCCCAGCAGTTCCCCTAATCTCACCAGACAGCCCGTGACCCTTGTCCCACCCACCCTTCACATCTCCCTTCCAGCACCCTTCCAAACAGGGTCAGCCCCCCCACACACTCTCATGGTTCAGATCTGTCTCTGCAGCTTGTAGTTGCATGTTCAACCATACCCCTCAAACCAAAGAGAAACTCCACGAGGGCAAGACTACTACCTGTTCTTGCTCAGTAAACACTGACTGAACAAATGGACAAAGTACCAGGGGCAAAAGGGAAAGGGGGACGCTACAGTCCGCCAGGTCTGACATCTGACAGAGGGGGGAAAGTCTCTTCTCAAGCCACGCAGACCTGGGACCTCCCGCTGTCTTTTATGGATGTCACTGAATGTGACCTGAGAGCCTGGCCTCGGACTGGACAGAGCACATCCAGATGCCTCACTCACTGGGCAAGCACCCCTGGCACCAAGAGCCCAGCGATTTCACCCACAAGCACATAATCGGACACCCCGCTGCCGGGCCCGGTGCAGGCTGGCAGTGTCATGAGGGCCAACATGGAACCAGGCAATTATAATACTCCAGGACGACCTAAATACGGACGACTATGACCGCACCTCATTCAGCCAGTCAGCCTGAAAGGCACAGGCAAAGTGCCGGGTGACAGGGAGCAGGGCGGAGGGGAGAAAACAGGCAAAACCCAGAAGTGACAGCGGGTTCCAGGCTAGAGGGACACTGGGAGGAAGAGGAGAGTAGAGGGATCCTGGAGAGAGCCAGAGCTGGGTCGGGCCGCGCCCGTGAGCCCTGCTGCAGTTTGGACTTCATCCTGGAGGAGAAGGAGGAGCCCTGGAGGAGTCCCGGGCTGGGAATGGAGCCCGTGGGTTAGGAGCTGTGGATATGCCCTAGCTGTAGCCTGGAGATGGGACTGGAGCAAAGGCTGGGAAGCCTGTCCAGGTGTCCCAGCCCGCCAGAGGACGCCCGCGAAAGGGCAGAGGTGTCTTGGAGACGTTTAGGAAGCAGGGCTCCGGCTGCTTCGGCGGGCCCGGGTGTCAGGCTGGGGCACTGGTTCGGGGCCGGGGATAGAGTCCGCGGCTCGGACAGCGCATTCCCCGAAGGCGGGGCTGCGTACCCGGAACGGTGAGAACACACCCCAAGTCGGAGGGCTGAATGGACGGCGGACGGGGCTCTGCCGGAGTCGGAGACGCCGTCCCGCGGTCCCTGGCCCTGATCCGGGGGTCCTCCGGCTGGGACCGCGGCCGCCCCGGGAGTGCGGGGTCTCGGGGGCGTCCGGCCGGACTGCCCCGGCCTCGCGGCCCGGCCCGGCTCTCCAGACGGCCGCGGGAAGCACTGAGACCGCTCCGCGCAGCCGCGCCAGCCCCTGCAGGACACTCACCGCCGCGGCCCGCGCCCCCCGGCCCCGGGGCCGCGCTCCATGGCTCCCGGCCGCCCGCCCGTGCGTCCGTCAATCCCCCAGGGCCCCGGCCCGGTCTCCTGCGCCGCCACCGCCGCCGCTCCCCCGCTGGCGGAAGTGAACCTCACTCCCACCGCCGCCCAGGAAGTGACGCGCAGGTGTGCGCGAGGGCCGGAGGGGCCGGGGGCCAGGCGCCCGGCGCTGGGCGCTGGGCAGGGTTTGTGGGTGGAGCTGACTCCCTGGAGGGGCGGGGGCACGTCGTGGTGGGCGGGGCAAGAGTGGGTGGGCGGGGCCCGGGCTTTGGGTTCCCCTTAGGTTACAAGCAGTGCAGACTCACAACCGTTCATTCGATCCTTCACTCATTCCAGGGCCAGGACTCGGGTGAGGCAAGTGAGGCACTCGCCTAGAAAATAAGCTTACAGCGTGCCAAAAAACTCAGTAGTCAACATAAAAAAAATATTTTAATGCACTACTAAAAAACCCACAAAGTTTTGTTGGAACCAGGCCCCCTGACTGGGATGAGGCAGTGATCCTGCCTTTATTTAAAATCTTGATATTTTGTTCATCATGGGTTCTTTTGCCTTGGTTTTGGCTTTTTTACTAGTGCAATTAAAATATTATGGATCGGGGACTTCCCTGGCGGTCCAGTAGGTCCAGTGGTTAAGACTCCGCACTTCCACTGCAGTGGGCACAGGTTCTATGCCTGGTCAGGGAACTAAGATCCCGCATGCCGCGCGGGGCAGCCAAATAAATAAATAATATAATAAAATATTATGGATCACGAGCCCCTCCCACTCAGCTCACCCCACGGGCAGGGAGGCGGATGGTTACAGAGCTGAAGGTAGGGGAGATGAAAAAACGATGTCAGTTGAGAGCAAAGTGGCGGTGTGGCTGAAGGTGACCAGGGAAACTCTTCGAGGGTAGTCAGGGCAGGCCTTCCTGAGGAGTGACAGGGACGGGGCAGGAAGGCTGCAGAGGCCAACAGGGCCCAGCCTGAGTCAGGGAGATGAGTTAGTGCGACAGCCTCGTCATTCCAGGCCTCCGCCCTTTGCGTGTGCCTTTCCCTGGGCCGGCAATCCTATTCCAGCTCAAAATCCGCCCCACCAGCTGCAGGCAACCCCAGGCCCCTCTCCTCCCCGGGGAGCCTAACCTTCAGCTTCATTTGAAGAGATAAGCCTCCCTGGCCAGCCCTCCCCCAGGGCCCCATTCCCGGAGAGGCTTAGGCTCAGGAATGGACACTGTCCAGAGGTAGTTTCCAGCTGGTTTCCTCTGGCCCCTGGCCCCGGGATCAGCTGCCACCTTCCACAGCCATGTGCCAGGGGGCTGTTGAGGGGTGCCCCAAAGTCCCCCTGCCTCGGCTGCCCCCCTCAGGGCTCCTGGCGTCAGCTGTTCTCCTGAGGTCCAAAGGTCACACCTGGGCCAGGCTCCTTCCAGTTTCCTTGTGCCAGAACAGGAAGAGGCCTGTCTGCAGCCTCCTTCCCCTGCCCATCTTCCCCTCCAGGCCCTCTTCCCCTGGGCTAGAAAGGGCCAGAGCAGTGGCGCCTCCAGAAAGCCCAGCTCCACCAGGACTGAAATGCCCCAAGGGGAACACTTGTGAAGGGGGTGGCCAGGAGGTGGGGATAGGCTTAGTCCCCACCCAAATGTGGCCTGCCCCACTCCCACTGAGTTCCCCCACCAACCAGAGGGCACTCCGCAAGGATGAAGGCGCTGCTGTGAATGCCCCAAGGTCTCAGAAGGTCAGTCACTCCTCTCTCCTCCCCTCCCCAAAGCCCCTGCTTGATGTCGCCATGCAGCTGCTGGCCCATTTTCCCCACCTCTTTTCGTTTGTTTGTTTACAGCACTAGGTGTGTGGGATCCTAGTTCTCCAACCAGGAATCGAACCCATGCCTCCTGCATTGGAAGTGCAGAGTCTTAACCACTGGACCACCAGGGATGTCCCTTCCCCACCTCTTTTGCCCCTGCTCTCTCTGCCCCAGCCAAACCATCCTTGCCAAGTTTGTTCCTACCTCAGGGCCTTTGCATAAGTGGTGCCTACTGCCTGGAGTGCCCCCAGATAGACACATGGCCGGCTTCTCCTCCTCTTTAAGCACCTGCTCAAATATAACCTCCACAGAAAGCCCTCCCTGACCACCCCCAGTCAAAATCCCTACCACACCCTATTCATTTCCATCATAGAACTTGACATCATTTTATTGAGTTGTTTGCTTGTCATCTATCTTCCCCCCATTCCATGAGCTCCCTGGGGCAGGGACCCAGGCTCTTACCCAGCAGGTCCCCAGCTGTCTCCCATGCTGTCTGATGAATCAATGGACGCACAGGAGGAGGGTAGTTCCCAGCCCAGAGGAAGGATTTCGGGAGGGTGGAGGGAGGCTCCATGAGCTTTTGGGTGCCACCGGCACAGACCTCAGACTGGCGGGATGCTGTGCTTTTCCTTCTCTCCCGAGACACTCAACCCATTGGTAAAATAACGTGACCACAGGAATCAATGGTCTTAAAAGCAATCCTGGGCTTCCCTGGTGACGCAGTGGTTGAGAGTCCGCCTGCCGATGCAGGGGACACGGGTTCGTGCCCCAGTCTGGGAAGATCCCATATGCCGCGGAGCAGCTGGGCCCGTGAGCCATGGCCGCTGAGCCTGCGCGTCCAGAGCCTGTGCTCCGCAACGGGAGAGGCCACAACAGTGAGAGGCCCGCGTACCGCAAAAAAAAAAAAAAAAAAAAAAAGCAATCCTGTTTGAGGAAAAGATCAAGAGGTCACATATTTCCCATCCTTGGGGCAAGGGAGACACCGCACATGCGCAAAAAGCCTCCTTCGGGGACGAAAGGGAGGGGCATCAACCCATAATAGGTGATGCCAAGGCCCCCCATGGGCCTCTGGGCTGGAATCCATCTTGGAAAAAAGTTGCACACACGTGCTGGGGAGGGTCCTAGAGCAGTTCATGTGTGGAAAAATAAGCCAGATAATTGGCCAAAGGTAAACAAAGACCCGGAAGAACTACCCTATATGAATGACTTAACCGCCTCTTTACTGTGCTCCTCCTCTTTAGGGGGGACGCCCATATCCTTCCGTCCAGGGGTGCATCTCTGCCTTGCTTCTGTCTTAACTAAACAAATTGTTTTTCTGTGTGTTCTCCCGCTTGTTGTGCTGTGTCTCTAATAACAGACTTCGTACCTGTTTTTTACAGTTTTTGCCTCCTTGAGAAATGCATTTTTCAATGGGGGCAAGAGCCAGGGGAACCTTGCTTCTAGCCTCTAGTCCTTGGTGGACTAGCGGCTAGGATTCCTGGTTTTCATCCAGGCTACCCAGGTCCAATTCCTGGGTGGGGAACTAGGATCTCATTTCAAGCCCCCACTCACTGCCGTCTCTCTCTGAGATCAATCCCACCTGGAGCCATAAGTTCCAGCCCCGCACTATCCAATATGGAGGCCATCAGCCCCAAGCCACTGTTTAAATTGAAATGACTTGATTAGAAGTAAATAAAATTTAAATTTCACTTCTCCAGTTGCTATGGGCTCATTTTCAAGTGCTCAAGAGCCACCTGGCGCCGGGGGCTCCCACTTTGGATGGCACAGATGGAGAACAAGTCCATCACCCAGAAAGTTCTTTTTTTTTTTTTTTTTTTTTTTTTTTTTTGCGGTACGCAGGCCTCTCACTGCTGTGGCCTCTCCCGTTGCGGAGCACAGGCTCCGGACGCGCAGGCTCAGCGGCCATGGCTCACGGGCCCAGCCGCTCCGCGGCATGTGGGATCTTCCTGGACCGGGGCACAAACCCGTGTCCCCTGCATCGGCAGGAGGACTCTCAACCACTGCGCCACCAGGGAAGCCCCCACCCAGAAAGTTCTAGAAGCACCGGTCTAGCCCCTGAGCTCCAAGATGAAAGGCATCTGCGTCGGTATCCTTTTGGTTTCCTGTTGTGTCTCTGGTGCCTAGCTTGGGGCTTAGCATTCAGTCAGTGCTCAGTGAACGTTTGAAGGAGGGAGGGAGGAAATAAGGAATTCTCCTTGTAGGAATCAAAGTAAATAATCTGATGAAGATAGCAAGTTCTATCCATAGAGGTCCATCCCTGCATTATTTACAATAGTGAAAAGTGTCCATCGACAGAGGAATGCATAAAGAAGATGTGGTACATATATACAATGGAATATTACTCAGCCATAATAAAGAACAAAATAATGCCATTTGCTGAGACGTGGATGGACCTAGAGATTGTCACAGAGAGTGAAGTAAGTCAGAAAGAGAAAAACAAGTGTCGTATAATATCACTTATATGTGGAATCTAGAAAAATGGTACAGATGAACTTATTGGCAAAGCAGAAATAGAGTCACAAATGTAGCGAACAAACTTATGGTTACCAAGAAGGGAAGCAGGGGTGGGATGAACTGGGAGGTTGGGATTGACATATATACACTACAATGTATAAAACAGATAACTAATGAGAACCTACTTTATAGCACAGGGCAGGGCTCCCCAACCCCCGGGCCGCAGACAGGTACCCATCCCTGGCCTCTTAGGAACCAGCTGCACAGCATGAAGTTAGCGGTGGGCAAGCGAGGGAAGCTTCATCTGCCTCTCCCCATTGCTCGCATTACCACCTGAATCATCCCCCCCACACCCTCACCCTCAGCCCCCGCCCCCTGCCCCCGGTCCGTGGAAAAATTTTCTTCCATGAAACCAGTCTCTGGTGCCAAAATGTTTGGGGACTGCTGGCACAGGGAACTCTACTCAGTGCTCTGTGGTGACCTAAATGGGAAGGAAATCTAAAGAAGAGAGGATGTATGTACATGTATGACTGATTCACTTTGCTGTGCAGCAGAAACTAACACAACATTGTAAAGCAACTATACTCCAATAAAAAAATAAAACAAAATATAAAAGAAAACAGAAAAACATCCTCAAAGTGAAGAGAGGAAATTAAGTAAAAAGATTATGGTCAACCCTCGATGAAAAAAACTGCAGCCCTGAGGTATGCGGACCCATACTAGGCTGTCAGTCTTTTTTTTAAAAAAAAAACAGTTTTGGGGGACTTCCCTGGTGGTGCAGTGGTTAAGAATCTGCCTGCCAATGCAGGGGACATGGGTTCGAGCCCTGGTCCGGGAAGATCCCACATGCCGCAGAGCAACTAAGCCCAAGCGCCACAACTCCTGAGCCTGTGCTCTAGAGCCCATGAGCCATAACTACTGAGCCCACGTGCTGCAACTACTGAAGCCCACGCACCTAGAGCCTGTGCTCCGCAACAAGAAAAGCCACCGCAATGAGAAGCCCGTGCACCATAACGAAGAGTAGCCCCTGCTCGCCACAAGTAGAGAAAGCCTGCACGCAGCAACGAAGACCCAACGCAGCCAAAAATAAATAATTTTTTTAAAAAGGTTTTACTTTGATTTATGTTTTTATGGGAAATATGTTTACATGGTTCAAAATTCAAAGGGTTTAAAAGGCTGTGCAGAAAACATCTCTCCCCCAATCCTGCTGCGCAGGAAACAGATGACCCCATCTTAAGGTGGGCAATATTCTCAGTTGCAACCGATTCAGTGCCAAGAAACCCAGGCATCTGTGTTCACCTGTGAGCAGGTGTAAAGACACAATCCCCATTATTATTATTATTTTTTGACACATATAGTAGCTTTCAGCAACACTGCACTTGCGATCCTCTCATGCAATCCCTAGGGCTGGCCCACTGTTTGTGTACACAGTCCGCTCTTGCTGGACACTTAGGTTGTTTCCGCTGTGGGCGGGACAAAAACAGCACTTGGGGCATTTCCCACTTGTGGGCGGGACTTGCGGGGAAGATTCCTGGAAACAAAGGATTCTAATGAGAAGATTCACACGCCACATCCAGCAAACAGTGCAACCAGGGCAACCGCAGCCGACACCCCCGCCCCCAAACACACGCCACAGTGGGAACGGGAGGGGGACGCTGGGGGATGAGGTTACAGGAGATTTTTTTTTTTCTCTTCTTCACTCTTTGATGTGTCTTCTGAGTTTTTGTTGGTTTTGCCAGGCAAAGGGAGTGTTTCACTGTTAGTATCAGCTAGAAGCTGAGATAAAACTAGATGCCTAAGGGAAGGCTGGCTATTAAAAATTAATGTTTGTGGCACTTCCCTGGTGGTGCAGTGGCTAAGAATCCACCTGCCAATGCAGGGGACACGGGTTCGAGCCCTGGTCTGGGAAGATGCCACATGCCACAGAGCAACTAAGCCGGTGCATCACAGCTACTGAGCTTGCGCTCTAGAGCCCACGAGCCACAACTACTGAAGCCCGCGCGCGTAGGGCCTGTGCTCTGCAACAAGAGAAGCCACTGCAGTGAGAAGCCCGCGCACCGCAACGAAGGATAGCACCCACTCGCCGCAACTAAAGAAAGTCCGCGGGGCTTCCCTGGTGGCGCAGTGGTTGAGAGACCGCCTGCCGATGTGGGGGACACAGGTTCGTGCACCGGTCCGGGAGGATCCCACATACCGCGGAGCGGCTGGGCCCGTGAGCCATGGCCGCTGAGCCTGCGTGTCCGGAGCCTGTGCTCCGCAACGGGAGAGGCCACAGCAGTGAGAGGCCCGCGTACCGCAAAAAAAAAAAAAAAAAAAAAAAAAAAAGCCCGCGTGCAACAATGAAGACCCAACGTAGCCAAAAATTAATTAATTGATTAATTTTTAAAAATTAATGTTTGTGCTTCTGGGTACAGACCCAAAAGAACTGAAAACAGGTATTCAAACAGATACCTGTACAGGAATGTTCACAGCAGCATGGTTCTCAGCAGCCAAATGTAGAAGCAACATGCGTGGATCGACGTATGAACAAAACGTGGTCCATCCGCACAGTGGAATATTATTCAGCCTTATAAAGGAAGGAGATTCTGACACCTGCTACCATATGAATGAACCCTGAGGACACGATGCTCAGTGAGAGAAACCAGACACAGAAGGACAAATACTGTCTGATTCCACTCATGTGAGGTCCCAAGAGGAGTCATATCCACAGAGACAGGAAGTATAGATGGTGGGGGCCAGGGACTGGGGGAGGGGCCAGGGAGTCAGTGTTTCTTGGGGACAGAGTTTCTGTTTGGGAAGATGAGAAAGTTCTGGAGATGATGGCGGGGACGGTTGCCCGACAATGTGAATGTGCTTAATGCCACTGAGCTGTGTGCTTAAAAATGGTTAAGATGGAAAATTTATAGTATGTGTATTTTAACACAATAAAATAAATAAAACTTTATGAAACCAGGAGGTGGAGGGAGGGCTGCAGGTGGTTGGGGGCAGTGCCAGCGTCCTGGGCTGAGACCCGTGGAGTCACCCAGGACCTTGCGCTCAGAAGGGCCGCACCCACCCATGATTTACTGCTCTGTGGCTTGTGTCTTGAAATTCCTCATAGTATTTGAACAAGGGCATCTTCATTTTCATTCTGCACTGGGATCTGTACATTATGTGGCCAGTCCTGGTTCAGGGAAAGGACTCAAGGTCGGGGTCTGGGTCCCTGGAGTCGGTGGAGAAACACTACAATATGCAAGTTTGTCTTTGCCCCACCCTGAGGGGAGAGGATGAGACCCAGTCAGGAAGTGGGCTTCTGACAGGACACGGAAGGAAGTGGGGGGGGAGGGTCTGAAAATAGCACTGCTCACCCAGCTGATTGTGGGTGGAGAGGGGGAGAGGGGCTTGGATGGGACTTTTCTAAGGAAGCCCCCTCCCCGGAACCCAGCCCCGCTCCTTCCCTGGACACAGCCAGACCTTGCACCACGGCCCTACCAGCCCAGCCTCAGGAGTTGGGTTTCAAAGCAAAGATGTGCCGGAGGACCACCCTAAGAGCTTGGATGAGGGTTCTCAAGAGAAGCAGAACCAATAGAATATATAAGGATACAAATATAGATATATTGTGGAGACTTCCCTGGCAGTCCAGTGGTTAAGACTCTGTGCTTCCAATGCAGGGGGTGGGTTCAATCCCTGGTCAGGGAACTAAGATCCCACATGCCACGCTGCCAAAAAAATAAAGAAAGAAAATTTATTAATATATAGATATAGATATATTGCTACCCAGAAAGAGATGTATAATCAGGATTATGGAGGCTGAGAAGTCCCTCTATCTGGATCTACCATCTACAAGCTGGACACCCAGGAGACCTGGTGCTGTAAGGTCAAAGGCAGGAGGTGATGGATGGTCCTGCCAGCTGTCAGGCAGAAGGGACAGATTCTCCCTTCTTTTGCCTTGCTTTTTATTCATGTCCACAATGGACTGGTTGATGCCCACTTAGGCGAGGGCCATCTGCTTTACGGGGTCCACCAATTCAAAGGACCACCTCGTCCGGAAAGCCCTGCACAGACACACCCAGAAATCAAGTTTAAAAAATGAAGATATATTGGGAATTCCCTGGCGGTCCAGTGGTTAGGACTCGAAGCTTCCACTGCAGAGGGAGCAGGTTCAATTGCTGGTTGGGGAACTAAGATTCTGCAAGCCACGGTGGCGAGGACAAAAAAGAAAAAAAAAAAGACATGTATCTTACAGAGCGTAATGTCGCATGACTTAATGAAATTACACACATACAGGCAAATGTTGCGATGGTAAAAAGATCCATGGTGGCCAGGGGTCGGGGGGTGGAGGGGATGACAGGTGGAGCATGGAGGGCTTTCAGGGCAGTGAAAATACTCTGTGTGATGCCATAACGATAGATGCCTCTCATTATGCATTTGTCCAAACCTGTAGAACGTTCACGAGGAAGGGTGAATCCGAGTGTCAACTGCAGACAATGGCTGTTAATGACGTGTCAGTGTAGGTTCATCCTTGTCACAAACGTCCCATCTGGTGGAGGATGTTGATAGCGGGGGAGGCTATGCATGTGGGGGGAGGGGAAGTGGGAAATTTCTGTACCTTCTGCTCAATTTTTCTGGGAACCTAAAACTGCTCTGAGAAATAGTCTTTAAAAACTGCACATGGGCCTCCCTGGTGGCGCAGTGGTTAAGAGTCCGCCTGCCGATGCAGGGGATACGGGTTCGTGCCCCGGTCTGGGAGGATCCCATATGCCGCGGAGCGGCTGGGCCTGTGAGCCATGGCCGCTGGGCCTGCGCGTCCGGAGCCTGTGCTCCGCAACGGGAGAGGCCACAACAGTGAGAGGCCCACATACCGCAAAAAGAAAAAAAAAAAAACAAAAAAAAACTGCACACAAGGGATACTTCCTCGGTGGTGCAGTGGTTAAGAATCTGCCTGCCAATGCATGGGACATGGGTTCGAGCCCTGGTCCGGGAATATCCCACATGCTGCAGAGGAACTAAGCCCGGGTGCCACAACTACTGAGCCCGCGAACCACAACTACTGAATCCCATGCACCTAGAACTCATGCTCCGCAACAAGAGAAACCACTGCAATGAGAAGCCCGCGCACCGCAACGAAGAGTAGCCCCCGCTCGCCGCAACTAGAGAAAGCCCCCGCACAGCAACAAATACCCAAAGCAGCCAAAAATAAATTTTAAAAAAAACTGCACACGAGGGACTTCCCTGGTGGCACGGTGGTTAAGAATCACCCGCCAATGCAGGGGACACGAGTTTGAGCCCTGGTCTGGGAAGATCCCACGTGCCGCGGATCAGCTAAGCCCTTGCGCCACAACTACTGAGCCTGCACTCTAGAGCCCACGTGCCACAACTACTGAGCCTGAGTCCCACAACTACAGAAGCCTGTGCACCTACAGCCCATGCTCCGCAACAAGAGAAGCCACCGCAGTGAGAAGCCCCTGCACTGCAACGAAGAGTAGCCCCTGCTCGCCACAACTAGAGAAAGCCCACGCCCAGCAACGAAGACCCAACGCAGCCAAAAATAAATAAATACATAAATAAATGAATTTATTTTAAAAGCCGTTCAATGTTATTAATTGACATATATTAAATTCACAAATAGTCTAAATGAAATCTTTCACAATGCACTGCATGATCCTAAGTCAAAATACAGATTACAAGAATTCAGAAGCATTCTTGTTCTTCTGATGCACTGACCTGAGAATTGTGATTTCTCTTTTTTTTTTTGAAGTATACTTGATTTACAATATTGTGTTACTTACTGCTGTACAGCAAAGTGATTCAGTTATACATATATATACTTTTTTTTTTTCGGCCACACTGTGTAGCATGCGGGATCTTAGTTCCCTGACCAGGGATCGAACCTGTGCCCCCTGCAGTGGAAGCGTGGAGTCTTAACCACTGGACTTCCAGGGAAGTACTTACATTCTTTTTTTTAAAATATATATTCTTTTTCATTATGGTTTATCATTGTTTATTACGCACCACCATTTCATGACCCATCTCTTGCAAATAGACATTTGGGTGGTTTCCACTTTGGGGCTATTATGAACACAGCTGCTATGAGTCTTTTCCTGATTGTGTGTGTGTGTGTGTGTGTGTGTGTGTTTATATATATATATATATATATATTTTTTTTTTTTTTTACTTTTGGCTGAGTTGGGTCCTCGCTGCTGCGCACGGGCTTTCTTTAGTTGTAGTGAGCAGGGGCTACTCTTCGTTGCAGTGCGGGGGTTTCTCGTTGCAGTGGCTTCTCTTGCTGTGGAGCACAGGCTCTAGGTGTGCAGGCTTCTGTAGTTGTGGCACGTGGGCTCAGTAGTTGTGGCTCGCGGGCTCTAGAGCACAGGCTCAGTAGTTGTGGCGCACGGGCTTAGTTGCCCCATGGCATGTGGGATCTTCCCCGACCAGGGCTCGAACCCATGTCCCCTGCATTGGCAAGCGGATTCTTAACCACTGAGCCATGAGGGAAGCCCGCACTCATATTTTACTGGGCACTGCATTCGTTTGCCTGGGCTGCCATAACACAGTACCACAGTCTGGGGGCTTAAACAACAGACATTGGTTCTCTCCCAGTTCTGGAGGCTCCAAAGATTGACGTGTGGGCAGGGCTGGTTCCCTCTGAGGCCTCTCTTCTTGATAGCCATCTTCTCCCCATCTCCTCTCATGGTCATCCCTCTGTTCAACCCTGTGTCCTAATCTCCTCTTCTTACAAGGGCACCAGTCAGATGGGATTAGGGTCTAGACCCATTTTACCCTAATTAACTCTGTAAAGACCCTGTCTGCAAATACAGCCACCTTCTGAGGTCCAGGCAATTCGGGCTTCAATGTATGCATCTAGGGAGACAAAATTTAGTCCCTAACAGACACCTACGCCTTCAGGAGCTTATTTGCTGGGTCACGGAATACCCATGAGTTTAGATTTTGTCCAAAATGCCAAATGGTTTTTCAGAGTAGCCGGGCTCTCTAGCTCCCTGGCTTCATCTCCTCCACCTGCCCCTGTTTTCCCCAAACTCAAATCCCAGGGAATCTTCCTGGTTTCAATGTGCAGAGCCAGGTCCTGCCTGGAATGCTTTTCCAACAGAAAACGTCTCATCATTCAGGATTCAGGGAAAGTGTCACTCTGTGGAGATGCCTTCTTGACCACTCCATTTACCATGGCCACATGGTCATCCTGAAGGCAGCAACTACCTTCCATTCTCCATAGAGTACTTCCTGTGACCTCATCTTTTTTTCTTTTTTTTTTTTCTTTTTGGCTGCACAACGTGGCATGCGGGATCTTAGTCCCTTGACCAGGGATTGAACCTGGGTCCCCTGAAGTGGAAGCTCAGAGTCCTAACCACTGAACTGCTTGTGAAGTCCCAATTTTATCTTACTTGGTTATTACCTGTCTCCTTCCACTGCTCGTGAGTACTCCTGGAACAGGGACCAAGTTTGCTGTCCACGCTCTATGTCCAGAGCCCAGGAGAGAGCCTGGCACACAGCAGGCATTCCAACATCACAAGCCATCAGGGAAATGCAAATCCGAACCATGGTGAGATGGTACCACATGCCCACTAGGACAGCTGCATTCAAAAAGGTAGATGATAACAAATGTTGGTGAGGGTGTGGAGAAATCAGAACCTCACACGTGGCAAGTGGGAATGTAAGATGGAGCAGCCCTGTGGACAACGGTCTGGCAGCTCCTCAAAAGGTTAAACACAGAATTTCCATATGATCCGGCAATTCCGCTCCTTGGTACATGCCCACAAGAAATGAAAATGTATGCCCCATAAAAATGTATGCGCACATACTCACAGCAGCATAATTCATAATCACCAAGAAGTGGACACAACCCAAATGTCCATAACTCGACGAATGAATAAACCAATGTGGTCTGTCCACACACTATTATTCAGCAGTAAAAAGTAATGAAGCACTGACACTAGAATGTGGATGAACCTTGAAAACATGATGCTCAGAGAAAGAAGCCAGTTACCAAAGGACAAATGCTGTATGATCCATTTATATAACATTCCAGGACAGGCAAATCCACGGAGACAGAAAGTGGATTAGTGGTTGCCAGGAGCTGGGGAAGGGAGTGGGGAGTGACTGCTAATGAAGGGGGCAGGGTTCCTTTTGGGGTGATGAAAATCTCTAAAATAGATCATGGTGCTGGTTGCACAACATTGTGAAAACCACTGAACTGTACAATTTAAATGAGTGAACTCTAAGGCATGTCTCAATACACGTTACAAAACTTAGTCATTGTACCTAGGGCCTCCCTGGTGGCGCAGTGGTTGAGAGTCCGCCTGCCGATGCAGGGGACACGGGTTCGTGCCCCGATCCCGGAGGATCCCACATGCCGCGGAGCGGCTGGGCCCGCGAGCCATGGCCGCGGAGCCTGTGTGTCCGGAGCCTGTGCTCCGCAACGGGAGAGGCCACAGCAGTGAGAGGCCCGCGTACAGCAAAAAAAAAAAAAAAAAAAAAAAAAAACTTAGTCATTGTACCTAATTAATTAATCAATTTTAAAATGTAAGGCCAAAGGAGCCAGGGTCCCTCCCTCTCCCCCGCAAAGGTCAGATCTGGGAGTGATGATTTGACCCCAGCAGCTGGAGGCCCAAGAAGCAGCAGCAGATCCCCTGGGCTCACTTGCCTGGATCCTTCTCTGCAGAGGTGGACTTGGGTCATGCCAGAAAAACTCAGTCATAAAGGTAAATACCATTTTATTGAAATATATTTTAAAAATCATAATTAATGCAGAAAACAAACTTATGGTTACCAAAGGGGAAAAGGGGGTGGGGGAGGGATAAAGTAGGAGTTTGGGATTAGCAGATAAAAACTACTTTATATAAAATAAGTAAACAATAAGGTCCTACTGTATAGCCCAAGGAACTATATTCAATATCCTATAATAAATCATAATGGAAACAAATATGAAAAAGGATATGTATATATATGTATAACTGAATCACTTTGCTGTATACCAGAAATTAACACAACATTGTAAATCAAATACTTCAATAAAAACTTTTTTTTAATTAAAAAAAATTAATGCAAAAAAGCCATGGTGGAGGAAATAAAATTTTGAATAAACACTCAGTTTCCTATCTGAGAAAGGAAAAGAGAGGGTGGGAGCAAGACAGGCAATCTCCCCGCGGCTGTGGTTCCACCCCTACGAATCTGCCCCTGGGCAATTCCGCGGGGGCTGGGGCGCTCTGTCCGCCCCCTCCTCGCCCCCCATTCCAGCGGCCAGGACCAGCCTACGCGCGCTGAAAGCTCTCAGGGCCCCGAGGCCCCGCCCCCTGTCTGTCCATCACTCGCCACGGCCCGCCTCTTAGCCAATCGGCCCTCGCCACCGCTGCCCGAGACCAATAGAAAGCGGCCTTTCCCGGCGGAGGCGGGACAGGCAGCCAGTAGGGCTCCTCGTTTCTCGCGGAAGAGACGCGCCCAGGCATTTGTACCTGCAGGATACAGCAGGAGGCGGAAGGACAAGGGGGCTCCGCCAGTCCCTGGCACAGTGGCACGGACTTCTGCAGAAGGGCCCCCATTTCCCTAAGTAGGTCTCCCCAAGTCCCATAGGGGCCTCAGTTTTAAAGGGGTGGGGTCTGCCGCCCCATAGATTTCCTCCCAGACCCAGGGACTGGGTCCTTCCTTGTCCATGCTCGTCGTTGTCTTTGCAACATCGTTAGGCGGATAGGTCCTGTCATCATTCCCAACTTACAAAAGTTGGGGCTTGGAGGCCCCAACTTGTCTCGGAGCCCCAAGACCCTTGCCCAAGGTCTCCCACTATGATTAGCATATCTGCTTGGCTCTGGGGCAGGAATTTCAGTCTAGACAGTAGACTGGGTGGATGATTCTTGTGGGGGGGGCATCCTGGGCTCTTCGGGGTGTGGAGAGCATCCTTGGCCCCCACCCACTGGATGCCAGGACCACCGCCCCCCGGTCATGACAATAACAAATGTCCCCAGACATCTCCCAGTGTCCCCTGGGGGGTTGGCAGGATCACCATGGGTGAGATTCACTGGATTAGGGGATTTCATGGACCCCCCAGGACAATGTACTCCATGACCATCTGATCTCTGAGGTCCTGGGATGCTGCACACATTTAAATACACACCTGAGGGGGAGGGAGAGGAGGAGACACAGACACCGGGGGTCACCCTGGTTTACCCTGTCTGACCATCGGGGATTTATCCTGGTGCGTAGTGTGAGCAGGGACTCAACTGAGTCCAATTTCATTTTTTCCCTCAAATAGTGCGAGGCTTTTTAACCTCGGCACTGCTGATACTTGGGGCCAAATCGTTCTCTGAGTTGGGGCCCTTCTAGGCACTGTAGGGTTTTGAGCAGCATCCCTGGTCCCCACCTGCACGATGCCTGGAGGACTCCCTAATTGTGGAAAATGTCGGGGAGCAAACGTGGTTGAAGACTGCTGCTCAGGGCTGGAGGGGTATCCCCCGGGGGCCCCGCTGAAGCACAGAAGGCCTGGCCTCACTCCAAGTCTCTGATTCCGCAGGTTTGAGGTGGGGCCCAAGAATCTGCATTTCTAAAGGACCTCAGGTGATGCAGGTGTTGCTGGTTGTGGGGAATCCCTCTTGGAGACCCACTGCTGTAACGCCACCCCTGCCAGACTGAGAGCCACTCGGAGCCAGAGGCGGTGGGGGGTTAGGGGTGGGGTGGTGGGTAGATGTTTTGCGGGGAAGTGCTCAAATGATTGCATCTCCAGATCTGGCCTGAAGCCAGGGATTCGGACCATGGTGCCTTTCGTCACTAGGTGGCGACAGTGCCCGCTTGATCCTGGAGGTCGGGGAAGGGGTGCAGGGATGCGGGGTGGGGTGGGGTGGGGGGCGGGATGCGTGAGCGACCGACTTGTCAACATAATAACAATAATAACGTGGTCCCTTCGCACGAATTGCGCTCCCACCCTGGGAAATAAGGATACCTCCGTAGACATGTCCAGTCATCCTGGAGCAGACATTCTAGGTAAATATCACCAGCTAATATAAATGCTGAAAAGACAATACAATAAAGAGCTGGCCGGGAAAGATTAGGGAGTACTAGAGATGAGGGTTCCTCTCTGACACCCCACTCCCACGTGGCCAGGGGTTTGGGGAGGATCATTTGGAATGTGTGCCTGGTGGGGTGCGTTCCAGCCCCCTGACGTGAGAAGGGGTCATTCCGCAGCCGCAAAACTCAGAGACGAAGGTTTGTGGTCTTCCTAGCTGTGCCAGGCCCTGTTTTTGTCTAAGCTAGAAGCACAGTGGACAGCTAGGCAGACCTTGGGATGTTAGTTGGGGAGGTGCACACATAAATATAAGCATAAATGTAAAATAATCAAAAGGACACAGATTCAATGAAAGATAGCTGGGTGGTTAGGAGATTGCATCTCTGTTTCCTCATCTTTAAAACAGGTTACACTGCTGTCTTACAGAGTTCTTGAAAAGATTAAATGAGATGATATGAAGTGTTGAGAATGGTGTCTGTTTCCAAATAAGCACTTAGTAAATATTAGCCACTTTTTTTTTTTTTTCCGTATCACATGGTTTGCAGGATCTTGGTTCCTCCACCAGGGATCAAACCCATGCCCCTTGCAGCAGAAGCATGGAGCCCTAACTGCTGGACCGCCAGGGAAGTCTCAATATTAACCACTATTCTTTTTTTTTTTTTTTTTTAGTTTTGGGCGGCATTGGGTCTTTGTTGCTGCACACGGGCTTTCTGTAGTTGTGGCAGGTGGGGGCTACTCTTCGTTGCGGTGCACGGGCTTCTCATTGCAGTGGCTTCTCTTGTTGCGGAGCACAGCCTCTAGGCGCACAGGCTTCAGTAGTTGCAGCACATGGGCTCAGTAGTTGTGGCATGCGGCCTTCAGTAGTTGCGGCATGCAGGCTCAGTAGTTGTGGCACACGGGCTTTGTTGCCCCGTGGCATGTGGGACCTTCCCGGACCAGGGATCGAACCCATGTCCGCTGCATTGGCAGGCAGATTCTTAACCACTGCGCCACCAGGGAAGTCCCTAACCTCTATTAATTATTATCATTACTTTCAGCATCTGAGACCTGGGAACACAGAGAACACTGTAGGTTTTAATTGTGTGTAAGCTAAGCGTTAAAGGGCTGTGAGAAAAGAGGTTGTGTTTTAGAATTTTACAACACTTGAGTTTGCTTTTTGGAAACTAATGTTTTCCGGCCTGGGGGAATGGCCAGATGAGCTCTGTGTGTGTGTGTGTGTGTGTGTGTGTGTGTGTGTGTGTGTGTTAGAGTCTGAGTAGGTAGGCAGGGATTCATTTATTGAAAGTGTCCTATAACCTCCGGGAAACAGGAGATGGCAACCTTCCCCTCCTTGTCAGGCTCTCACAGCCTTTAATCTGCCTTTCCTGGGCAGTTGAAGGAAGCCCCCTGCAACCCATTTCCAGGAAGATCCCCAGAGAGGCAGGAAACACCTGGGGCCTATACAGCTGCCCATAGCAACCTCAGAAAGTCAACAGGATGAAAAGCCATATAAACACAAGCCACACAACTTGGCTGAAGAAATGTTGACTTTGGCCCCAGCCTCATGGAGATAGGGGTGGCTTGGGGGGAAGCCTCTTTTCCCCCTGGACTCATTTGTTGACTGACTGCCCTGCAGAGGTGGAAGTCTTACCTCTGCAGCTGACACAGGCTTCTGACTGACTCCAGGGTGCTTTCTGCTGCTGTTGAGCTTACAACTGGGGAACTGATTCCATGGTTTTGCCACATTTTGGTGGCAGACACTAACCTACCACCGTGAGTTTTGAGGGTCACGTTACTTGTGAGAGGTGCTGGATGATGAATCACGTCAAAACAAAAGGAACATGGGACTTCTGTAGTGGTCCAGTGGTTGAGAATCTGTCTTGCAATGCAGGGGACGCCGGTTCGATCCCTGGTCGGGGAACTAAGATCCCACATGCCACAGGGCAACTAAGCCCACATGCCACAACTACTGAGCCAGCACGCCACAACTAGAGAGCCCGCATGAGTGCTGCAACTAAGACCTGATGCAGCCAAAAAATATAAATAAATAAATGCAAAATTAAAAAACCCCAAAAACAAAAGGGACACTATCAGTCGAAACTCTTGGTTTACAAAAGACTGAAGTCATGACTCAAATTAGCTTAAACCAAAAAACCAAAACAAAATACACAGGAAGGGCTAAGGGCCACCTGCTTCAGGTTAGACTGGATCTAGGTGCCTACACAGGGACTTTCCTGGTGGTCAAGAGGTTAAGACTCCATGCTTACAATGCAGGGGGCACGTGTTTGATCCCTGCTCTGGGAACTAAGATCCCACATGGCATGTGGCACAGGCAAAAAAAAAAAAAAAAAAAAAAGTGCTTAAACAATGTTGTGAAGGCATGGACTCCTCAACTTCTCTTTCTCTCTAAGATCTGCCCTCTTCTGTTTTGTCTTCATTCTCATTAAAAAAAATTTTTTTTAACTGAGGCTCATGGTCCAGAGATACAAATACAAAACAACCACAATGATGCTCCCAGAAGGCTTAAGTCCAGCTGATAGGTGGGGGTGAATGCACAAACGAGGAACAGCAGAGTGGCTGGTATCTAGGGTCAGAGTCTATGTGGGACATGGTCACGCCCTCCAGATCTCAGAGCTGTTGGGTGGCAAAAAATGACTCATGGCAGCTCCAGGCTTCCACTGTATGGCACCATGAGTGACACTGCTTCTATTTCAGACAAAGTGCCTGGGATGACTCTCATTGGTCCCACTTGAGTCACATGTTCATTCCCCGAACCAATCACTGTGGATAGAATCTCTGTGGATGGAAATTCTCTGATTGACGGGGCTAATTTGATAATGGATCTGTAGAACCACATGAGCATGTGAGAGGGACAGTCCCCCACAAACACTGGAGTGCCATGTCCAGAAGGGTATGCTGGATCCTAAGAGAATAGAACACAGACAACACTTACAAGTGCCTGGCTTTGATGGGGTTTCCAGTAAGGAGATGCCAACCCATTTCCATTGCCACCCCATCCCAGTCCTGGAAACATAAGCACAGGCAGCTCCCCCATCTTCCTGATCCAGGACCAATGTCGAATAATATGCTAGTGTATGGGAGGCCCCTGTTCTGTTTATCCACTCGCGTCCATTGATGGACACTTGGGTTGCTTCCAGGTCTGGGCTATTGCGAGTAGAGCTGCTAGGAGCACTCATGTACAAGTATTTGAGTCCCTGTTTTTAATTCTCTGGGGTGTGCACCTGGGAGTCAATGCCCTGACTCCAGTCTCACCCCCTCTCTCACCCCCTCTGTTGTATCCATGCCGATGACCAGGCAGTACCCGAGTGGAAGAGACACCCCTGGACCAAGCTGTTATGTGTGTGCGCCCTGTTCTGCCCACCCCGCCACACTGCCTCTCCCTCTCCGCCTTAGCGCTGCCCTGTGGATGCACAGACTTGGTGCATGACTTCCATTAGAAAGATTCAGTGGCAGGTGTCTGGGGAGGGGGGAATTCCCTGGTGGTCCAGTGGTTAGGACTCGACATTTTCACTGCCGGGCCCGGGTTTGATCCCAAAATTCTGCTGCTGTGCAGTGCAACCAAAAGAAAAGAAAGAAAAAAGAAAGATTCAGTGGGCCTTTGTTGGTTTTTCTCCCCAAAGTGGAGTTCTTTGTGTTGACACAGAGGATGCATGTTGTAGGCGGACATTTGTCTGCATGGACAGCCTGACAGCAGGGTCCCTGGACAAGGGGACCCCACTGGTAGACAGGTGGGTTGGAGGCCAGCCAGCAGCTGTCAGGTTGCAGCCAGAGGATTGCAGAAATCCTGTCTGTCCCTGTCCAGTAAGGAAATGAAGGCAGCATGCAAACAAGAGGCAGAGAGACAGGGATCACTTCTTTTCTCTCTTTTGTGTCTTTCCTGTTTTCAGGAGAATTTCACACAACACAAAATTAACTGTTTTGACTGGACAATTTGGTGGGATAGAGAGTACATCCACGATGTTGTATAACCATCAGTCCTATCTAACTGTGGAACATATTTATCACCCCAAAGGAAACTCCATGCCCATTAGCAGGCACTCCCCATCCCCTCCCCCAGCCCCTGACCCCACCATCTACTTCCTGTCTCTGTGGATGTGACTCCTCCAGGGACGCCCTCTGAGCAGAATAAGATAGTATTTGTCCTTCTGTGTCTGGCTTCTCTCACTGAGCGTCACGTCCTCAAGGTTCATCCATGTCATAGCAGGTGTCAGAATCTCCTTCCTTTTTGTGGCTGAGTAATATTCCGCTGTATGGATGGACCACATTGTGTTCATCCATTCATCTGATGACGGATATTTGAGTTGTTTCCACCCTTTGTCCATTGTGGATAATGCTGCTATGAACGTGGGTGTACAAGTATCCATTCAAGTCCGTGCTTTCCACTCTCTTCTGTATATACCCAGAAGTGGAATTGCTGGATTTTTGGGTAACTTTTTGTTTAACTTTTTGAAGAATCACCACAGTGTTTTGCACAGCAGCTGCACCATTTTACATCCGTACCTGTATGTGTTTTTGCATTTTGAGAAATTAAAACTAAGCAGAAAGATACATTGAAGAGATTCATTTTTTAGATGCAAATAATCTAGGCATTGCTTATAATAACATACCAGTTAAAGAGCATTAAAAAAAAAAAATCAGCAGGGCTTCCCTGGTGGCACAGTGGTTGAGAGTCCGCCTGCCGATGCAGGGGACACGGGTTCGCGCCCCGGTCTGGGAAGATCCCACATGCCGCGGAGCGGCTGGGCCCGTGAGCCATGGCCGCTGAGCCTGCGCATCCTGAGCCTGTGCTCCGCAACGGGAGAGGCCACAACAGTGAAAGGCCCGCGTACTGCAAAAAAAAAAAAAAATCAGCAGAGAATTCCCTGGCGGTTCAGTGGTTAGGACTCCGTGCTTTCACTACTGCCAAGGGCCCAGGTTCAATCCCTGGTTGGGGAACAAGATCCCACAACCAGTGCGGCAGGGCCAAAAATTAAAAAAAAAAAAATCAGCAAAACAGGGACCCTTGGCTAGCTTGGCTAGCTTGAGTGGGACATGCAGGGATGGAAAGATGTCTCTAAAAAAAAAAAAAAAAGCGGGGCCTCCCTGGTGGTGCAGTGGTTAAGAGTCCGCCTGCCGATGCAGGGGATACGGGTTCGTGCCCCGGTCTGGGAGGATCCCATATGCCGCGGAGCGGCTGGGCCCGTGAGCCATGGCCGCTGGGCCTGCGCATCCGGAGCCTGTGCTCCGCAACGGGAAAGGCCACAACAGTGAGAGGCCCGCATACCACAAAAAAAAAAAAAAAAAAAAAAAGAAAAAAAAAAAAGTTAAACTAAAGCACACATTAATCTGAGTATTTAGAAAAGAAAAGAGTGATTAGCTTCCAGCAGGGTGGCTTCCAGGAGTGCTGTTTCACGTAGGAATAGATTAGGAAACCAGGAGATGCTTTGCAAATTAAGAGGAGAAACACAGGGGGCTGGACTCTCAGGGTCCCGCAAGGTTGAGGAGCTGGGCTGCGGTGGGGACTCCAGGAAGTGGGTTCTCCCCTCCAGCCACCGCCTTCCAAGGGTAGACGTTGAACGGATTTTGGCAGGGGATTCCTTGGTTCTTGCAGGAGGGGAGCAGGGAGAAAATGGAAAGATTGAAATTTTTCCCCCTTCAGGGTCCTTCTAGACCTAAATCTTTCTCCTTGCTTAACAGTGGGGTTAAACCACGGTCTTCCAACCCACCCCCCTGCACTGTGGACAATTTGGGAGGCTGTTTTGGGGGCGTCCTACGCATTGTGGGGTGTTTGGCAGCATCCCAGGTTTTGATGCCAGGAGGAACCCCAGGTGTAACAACCACAAATGTCCCCAGACATCGCCCAGTGTCCCCTGGGAGTGGGGGGACAAATTGCCCCTGGTTGAGACCCTCTGGGTTTAACCTCTTTAACCAGAATGAATAACCGGATTTGCTCATTAGCATGTTTTAAAAATTAGCATGTTTTGCCTGGGAGAGTCAAGAGGTCCCTTTCGCCTACTGTAGAGATGGGAAAGTGAGGCCGGAGTCGGCTGGGGCCCCAGAGCAGTACTGGAACCAGACTGCATCCTGGTCTCCGGGAACAAGCTCTCCGGTGCCACGGGGCAGCAGCAAACTGGACTCGGGGAGTGACTGCAGCGGGTGGCGTGTGCCCCTCCACCTCAGTCTCTTCACTCTGCTGATTTCCCAAAGGGCCCCCAGGGTCGGACTTTTCCCGCCGCCCTGATGGGTCTCGAACCCTTAACTCAGAGCTCGCTCCTCTCTCCTGCAGGTCACAGGAGCAGCGTTCAAAGAAAGGGGCCGAGCGAGGCCGCGCGCGCCCGCGCGCCCGCGCGCCCTTGTGGGGATTGTAGTCCCGGCTCCGCCTCTGCCTCGCGCTGACTCCGCCCCTGGAACTACGCTCCCATCGTGCCCCGCGGCGCCAGGCGGTGGCGGAGGCGGGGCAGGCGGGCCGGTTGCTAAGACTTGGTGAGGTGCGGCGCTTCCGCCCGTCTCGTCAGGTAAGCGCACGGCTCCGGGGTCTCGGGCTTTTGCGTCCCAGGCTCCCGCGGAGGGCGAGCGGGAGCTGGGGCGGGGGTCGCGGCTGCGGTGGACGCCGGCCGCGCGGGGAGCTAGTAAGCAAACTGGGCCGGGCTCGTGCGCGCCTCGCGCGTGCGCGGGGAGCGGCGCGTGTACGTGTGCGCGTGCGCGCGGGGCTGCCGGGCCGCGGGACCCCGGCCTCCGCGCCATCAACCTTCTGCGCGTGCGCGCGCCCCTGCCGTCCGTGGTGGAGACCCCGTGCCCCAGCTGTTTCCGGCGTGCTTTGCCCAGGGGTCATCTCGGCCAGCTCTCTACCGCCGGGATGTCCACTGGACTGTCCACTTACCAGCTTCCCGCCCGCTTTGGGGGAAAGGCCCCAATCTTTCTGTACGTCCTAAACATTGATAATCCTTCCTGATACTTAAGGAAAGTGAGTTTTCAAGACCTTTTAAAATTGTGACCTCTGGTCTCTCCCACACTCCACATGCGCGAGGTTCTCAAATTTTCATGCACGAAGGCCCACTTATAGGGTGGCCAGGTTCTGCAAATAAACATGCAGGTTGCCCCCTTAAATTGGAATTTAGTGTAAACAACACACACACATATATTTTAAAATACGTATATCCCAGTGATTGCATGGGACAACAATTATACTAAAAATTTATCTGCTCATCTGGAATTCGAATTTAGCGAGACGTCCTGCATGTTATCTGCAGACCCCACTCTGTTGGGGAGCTTGTCAGAAATGCAGATTTTGGGGCCCTCCCCCTCCTATGGGGCCGAGTCCTGGAAACAGTATTTCAAACCAGCACACACCCAGACAGTGTGAGTCAGGAGACTCCAGCCCTGGCTGTTATTCTGCTCAGGGCTCCCCACCCTCCCTCCAGGCCCAGCTCTGGGTCACCGCCTCCGAGGAGCCCGCCTGGAGTCTGCCCGTCACAGGGCACTGGGCCCCTGAGCCTCCTGTGGATTTTATCACTTTCTGCCCCAGGCAGCCGTGCATGGCAGTGGCAGTGGATCCCATTTCACAGTGGGGGAAGCTGGGGGTGGGGTTAGGACAGGTAACACCAGGTCTCAGCCAGGAAACTGTGGGCTGGGTGAGGGCTTCGGGGCAGGGCCTAGACACACCCAGGGGTGAGATAAGGCCCCTTCCTCTGGTTGGGTGTCACCTTCAGAGCCTGACTCAGCTTGCTGAATAAGCCCCGTTGCCTCCTCGGACCCCAGACCCACAGCCCAGGAGTTCCAGGGCACCCAGTGAGGGGACTGGCTGTTAGGTGTCCTGGCTCCCTGGTTCCGCAGACCCTCCAGGGCCTGCCCCACGCAGTTGAGTCCTCCCTGAGCCTGGCAGCTGGTGCCCGCCACAGAGGCTACAACCATAAGTGTAAACAGTTGTGAAAGGGGCTGTCCCCCCCCCCCATTGTAGCACAGGCACCTTTAGGAGGTGCCCTCGCTGTAGGCAGAAGGAGGTGGATGCACCCAGGGAAGGGCCTGAGCTTGGCGGGAGCAGCAAAGAGCACAGCGGGCGGGGGGGCGCAGTGGGGTGCCCAGAGCTGGGGGGTGGATGTGGGGCTTCAAGGACGAAAAGAGGACCAGGTCAGCTCTGAGTGTGCGCGCTTAGGTCCCCGGGGATGATGAAGCAAGTTGCTGGGCGGGTCACCCTCTGCAGACCCTGTTTCTCATCTGTAGAAGGGGCTCAGGACCCCCATTGTCCGGGGCTCAGAAGGCAGATTTGGGGAGCTGCTGGCCACCTGGCCTTAGCGTCAGGTCCTGGTGTGTCCTCCCAGCCACGTGGCCCCAGGCAAGTTCCTTGGCCTCTAGAAAGGGAACAGCCCCACAGTCTCTGTCCTGGGTCATGGGAAGGAGTCGGGGAGCCTGTTCACGGCAGTGTGAGGACGTGCGGTGGTTCCAGCACCAGCAGCGGTCACGAGGTGCTGGGCCTCGTTTGGGGCCGGCTGCCCTGGCGACCACCAGATGTCCTCCACCACCCCCAAGAAGCAGCAGCTTTACTGAGATATGATTCACACACTGTGTGGTTCACCCACTTAAAGTGTATGTTTGAGTGTTTTTTAGTGTATTTACTATGTTGTGTGATCATCACGTCTAATTCCAGAACATTCCATCCCCCCAACAGGAACTCTGTCCCCATCAGCAGTCATTCCCCATCCCCTCCACCAGCCCCTGACAGCCACGAACCCACTCTCTGTGTCTGTGGATCTGCCTGTTCTGGACGTTTCCCATCAATGGAAGCACACACTGTGTGTCCTTCTGTGTCTGGCTTCTCTCACTGAGCATCATGTTCTCAGGGTCCATCCACGCTGTAGCGAGTGTCAGGACTTCACCCCTTTTCATGGCTGAGTGATGCTCCCGTGTGTGGAGGGACCACGTTGTGTTTATCTGTCCATCTTTCTGTGGACATTTGGGTTGTGTCCACCTTTTGCTGCTATGAATCCTGCTGCTGCAAACATGCGTGTGCAGGTGCCTGTGTGGATGTGTGTCTCAGTTCTGGACACACACCTAGGAGCGGATAGTGGCCTGCTGTGGTTTTTAGGCATCCTCCCTGGGAGCCGGCAGCCCGGCCAGCAGTGTCCCAATGGCAGCCCCCTGTATTTGTCGCTTGTTTTATTTTGATCACACAGAGCTTGCATTCTTGGAGACACAAACGGGACTGTGTCTGTCTTGCCTGGGAGACAATTCTCTCTTGCCTGGGAGACAATGGGAGCTTTTGTGGCCTGGGGCAGGCTGTGCAGGCCCTGGCATCCTGGGCACAGTGTGTGCCGGGAGCAGATTCAGAGCCAGTGCCCCGGACCCTCCTGAGGGCCCCTCCTGGCACGGGCGTCATGGGCGCCCGAGGGGCCCATCCATGCTGCCGCTTCTCAGAGCTGCCATCTGCACCCCTGGTCCTGTGCGTTTGCTGAGCTTGTATCGTGAGCTTCAGACAGGCGGTGGTGGGCGAGGACCTACCGTGTCCTCTGGGGGGCCTGTGAGCTGGGGCACATCACAGGAGCAAAAGCCTCGTCCCGGGGGAGAGGCGGAAGGGGCTGGCCCACTCCAAGACGCCGCCAGGGTGCAGGGCGCTGCGGGCATGGCACCGAGATCCTCTGGGGTTCTGCGAAGGTCATCTGTAGTGCATCTCTAATGTCATCCAAGGCAGCCCTGACCAGTAGGAATATAATGCGGGGCATGTATGTGAGATGAAGCGTTTAGAAGCCATGTTTTTGAAAAGTACGAAGAAACAGGTGACCTTAACGTTAGTAATACGTTTCTTTAACCTGAGACAGGCAGAGTGTTCCCACTTCAGCACGTAGTCAACATAGTCGTTCCCCGGTATCCGTGGGGAACTTGTTCCAGGACTCCCAAGAATAACAAAATCCGAGGATGCTCAGAGCCCTTATATAAAACGGTGTAGTGCAGATGGTCCTTGGTATCCATGGAATACAGAAAAAACTGAGACAGTTCATGTTCATTCTTTTGTATTAAGTCTCTGAGGTCCGGTGTGCATTCTCCCAACATGAGACATCTCAAAGCAAAAGGGGGAAAAAAGACACCGTAACGAGGGCGGTTTAAACTCTGTGCAAAGCAAGTATTAGTAGGCGATGAGTGAGAGCACGACCGCTGATGCGTCTCGCTCGGTTGGACGAGCCTCCAGATTCGGCACGCTCCTGGGACCGACCCTCGTCCGGCCCAGCAGGCTTCCCGCAGCTGAGGATGATGCCCTGCTCCGGTGTCTGTCCCCGCAGTCGGAGCCCTGCAGAGGATGGACCCCACCCCGGGCGACGTGGAGCCGCACAGAGACGCGAAGGCCGGGAGCTCCGAGCCAGAGCCGGCGTGGCAGGCCCTCCCCATCCTGTCTGAGCAGCAGTCGGGTGCTGTGGAGCTGGTGCTGGCCTACGCCGCGCCGGTCCTGGATAAGCGCCAGACCTCACGCCTTCTCAAGGAGGTGTCAGCCGTCCACCCGCTGCCCGCACAGCCTCACCTCAAGAGGGTGCGACCCAGCCCCCGCCCCGGCTGCCCACACGCGCTGGAGATCCTGTTGTGCCTGGCGGGGCCGGCCGCGGGCATGAGATCGCTGGCCGAGCTCCTCCCACCGCCGGCCGTGGACCCCCGTGGCCTGGGGCAGCCCTTCTTGGTGCCCGTGCCCGCGCGGCCGCCCCTGACCAGGGGCCAGTTCGAGGAGGCACGCGCCCACTGGCCCACCACCTTCCACGAGGACCGGCAGGTGACCCGAGCCCTGGCCGGGCAGCTCTTCTCGGCGCAGGAGCGGGTGGCGATGCAGGGCCACATGGAGCGGGCCGTGTGGGCCGCGCAGCAGGCAGCCTCGCGGGGCCTGCGGGCCGTGGGGGCAGTGGTGGTGGAGCCGGCCTCGGGCCGCGTGCTGGCCACGGGCCACGACTGCAGCAGCGCGGCCGGACCCCTGCTGCACGCCACCATGGTGTGCATCGACCTGGTGGCCCGGGGCCAGGGCCGCGGCGCCTATGACCTCGCACCCCACCCCGCCTGCTCCTTCGCCCCAGCCGCCGCCCCCGCAGGCGTCCGCGCGGGCTCCGTGCGCAAGCTGGACGAGGACGCCGATGGCCTGCCCTACGTGTGCACCGGCTACGACCTGTACGTCACCCGTGAGCCCTGCGCCATGTGCGCCATGGCCCTGGTCCACTCCCGCGTGCGGCGCGTCTTCTACGGGGCGCCCTCGCCCGACGGCGCGCTGGGCACCCGCTTCCGCCTCCACACCCAGCCGGACCTCAACCACCGCTTCCAGGCCTTCTGTGGTGTGCTGGAGGCTCAGTGCCGCCGGCTGGACCCCGACGCATAGGCCCTGCCCGGACCTTCCTCAGCCTCCCTCATGTTGCCAGGGGCTGTCGACCCATCTCGGCTTGGGGACACTTGTGCTGTTGCTGCCGGCGCGTGGGGTGCACGCCTGTCTGGGTGAGCTCTTCCCCGGGCTTGGGCGTAACGGAGCTCCAGCCAGGCTGAGTAGCCGGGCAGCTTCAGACCTGGGCCTCTGGGGCCACCGGGATTGTGTCTCCTTTTCTCAGGTGTCAGGAAACAGCTCTGACGTGTGAAAATAAACAACTGAAAACTAGGTCGGTGTCTGGGACTTCCCTGGCGGTCCAGTAGTTAGGGCTCTGTGCTTCCAGTGCAGGGGGCGCGGGTTCGATAAGATCCCACGTATCACGCGGTGCGGCCAAGAGGAAAAAAGAAACCAGGTCGTTGTCTGTTGACAGAGGAGCGCGGGTCCCTGGGTTGGGGTGGCTGCTCCTGCCGACACCTGGGCTTGTACTGGGGGGGGGGGCCACACATGGGCAGGGCGGGGCCCCTGGAGTCTGGAAGGCTGTGGCTGGACTCTGGGGAGAAGCCCGGCCAGCCTGGACTCAGCTGACCACATCAATTTCCCGTCCTTTGCAGGTGCCCACGGGGTCCCCAGAGGGGCTCTTGGGCTCTTCCAAGGCGGGTTAGCACTAGGACCCGTGTGCGTGGGGCTCGGAGCAGCCTGTTTGTCCATCCAGCAGACACACTTTGACTGACCACACGGTGCCACAGAGCCCTGAGACATCCCTGCTCTGAGCCCCCACTCCAGCCCCCAACCCGGGGATGCTCCCAGCCCGTGGGCACAGGGCAGGGGGGCTCAGCCAGAGCCGGAGCAGTGGGCAGACAGTGGGGCCTGCAGGCAGGAGGGCAGGGCCAGGCTGGGCTGAGGGTCCCGGTGGGGCCCTCACTGAGCAGGGGGCTGGGGGTGCACCCAGAGAAGTCTCTGTCACTGGATCCTTCCCACCTGGACCACCTCCAGGCAGGGCTCCCCCACCCACTCTGGTGCCAGGCACAGGGGGCAGTGCAGGGCCAGCTGTACCGTGAGGGCCTAGTGGGTGCTAGGCATGGCCACATTGCCTGGCCCGTTTCCTGAAGATGGCACCATCTGCCCGCAGGGCCCTCGTGGAACAGGTGAATTCAGCTTAGTTACACGCCTTGGTGGTGTCTCCTGTGAGGGGCTGCTCTGTGACACGGGCTCCTGGGTTCCTTCTGGGCAGGGCTGCTGGGTGCCAGGCCTGTCCCCTGGCGTTTTACCTGGATTGCAATGGGGTCCTTGGCCTTGCAAGGCTCACAAGGGCAAAAACCGCAGACCAGAGAGGTTGTGTGGTTTGCCTGAGGTCACACAACAATGAGCATGGACCTATTTATCAGTGATTCAGAGATTCTTTGTGGCCTTAGGAGGTGCTCAGAGCCATCCGTGGATAAAGGGGAAGTTTGGGGGGGTGGGGGAGATGAGGCAGGAGGGCAGTGGGGGTGGGTTGCCGGGGTCCTCTGGCCTGATGCCTCCCCTCGCAACGTGCCAGGCTGCCCGGGGGGGATCTGAGGTGAGGTGGTGACTGGGATCGCACGTTCAGGGCTGGGCCAGCCTTTGGGCCAAGAGCCCAGATACCCCTGTGGACGGTTTGGTGGTTAGGACGGTGCCCGCGGTGGCCCTCTGGGTCTGCAGCTGGCGTTGGGGTCGCCCAGCAGCCATGGGGACCCCCTGACTGTGACTGTCTCCCCTCCAGGTGGCTTCAGGCTTCCGCCCCTGTCCTGTCTTCACAGCGGAAATGTCAGGTGAGTCCTGGCCGCATCGCGCAGCGAGGGTTCCGGCTTCTCCACCCCTCTGGGAAGCGCTCAGGCGCTGGACACTGTGCTGCAGGCAGGATCACGTCCCCCTTGAGGCCCGTGCAGTGCCTGCCATGGCAGCGCGTGTGCTAAAATGGAGCCACACAGAGATGAGCACGGCCCCTGGGCCGGGGGACACGCGAAACCAGAGAAGTTTCGTGTTGAAAACCATGCAGTCTGGACCCCAGGACCCTGGAACAGGACCCTACTGCAGATGTAACTTAATTTGAGGTCCCAATGGAATAGGGTGGCCCTGTTGTCTCATGGCAGACGTCTAAGAAGGAGGAAATGTGGGCATAGACACACACAAGCCAGGGAAGATTGGGGCGGACACTGGAGGGAGGGGTCCACAAACCCAGGACGCCTGGAGCCCCCAGAAGCTGGAAAGGGCAGGAAGGACCCTCCCTTGGAGCGTGTCCCTGTCACACCTGGATCTCAGTCATCTGGTGTCCAGAATGGAGATGGATAAATCTCTGTTGTGTTAAGCCCCCCAGTCTGTGGTCGTTTGTTACAGCCTCCCTGGGAAGTTCATATGTCCCGAGTGCCAGAACCTTCCCTGGAGTCAAAGGTGTGAATGGCACGTGGGCCCCACCATCGAGTCTGTGTGTGTTCCTGTGACTTCTGAGAAATCACCACCAACTCAGTGATTTAAATAAAATTTGTTCTCTGACAGTCCTGAGGTCAGGAGTCCGACTGGGGTCTCACGGGGCTAAATCCAGGTGTGGGCAGGGCTGGTCCTTCCGGAAGCTCCAGGGCAGCATCAGTTCCCGCCTTTTCCAGCTTCTAGAGGTGCACCATCCCTGGCTCGTGGCCCCTCCTGCGTCCTCACAGCCAGCAGTGCAGCATTTCCCGTCTCTCTCTGCGTCTGATCCTCCCACCTCCCTCTTATAAGGACCCTGGGATGATGCTGGGCCTCTCGGGGAATCCAGGGTCCTCCCCATCCCAGGGGCCTTAGTCCCACCTGCAAAGTGCCCTCTGCCCTGTGGGGTGACATGTCCACAGGTCCTGGGACCAGATGGGGCACATCTTTGGGGCTGCTACAAGCTGATTGCAGTGTGGGTTTTGTTCTGGCCCCTCTGTCCCTGCAGGAAAGGAGAACAACTTCCCCCCGCTGCCCAAGTTCATCCCCCTGAAGCCCTGCTTCTACCAGAACTTCTCTGACGAGATCCCTATTGAGCACCAGGTCCTGGTGAAGAGGATCTACCGCCTGTGGCTTTGTGAGTGGACAGGGCAGGAATGGGGGGCCACCTGCACCACCCGGAGACCCAAGACTGGGACAGGGGCAGGCTAGGAGGCCGCCCTGCACCCGGGCGGTGAGAGCCTGAGGGTTTGGTAATAAAGCTCCTTTCTGATGAGCTTCTGTCCGGTGTGGATGGAGCAGGTGGGGGGACTGGGCCCTCTGGATCCTTCTCTGGCGTGGGGTCCCTGCACTCATGGGAGCCGCCGTCCAGGAGTGGGGTGTGTCCCGGCTCAGCCCCTCTCTCCCCCCTCGCCCCCTCCCCACAGTCTACTGCGCCACCCTGGGCGTCAACCTCGTCGCCTGCCTGGCCTGGTGGATCGCCGGCGGCTCAGGAGCCAACTTCGGTCTGGCCCTGCTCTGGCTGCTGCTCTTCTCCCCCTGCGGCTACGTGTGCTGGTTCCGGCCCGCATACAAGGCCTTCCGGTGAGTGGGGCGGGCGGCCCGCACCCTCCAGGGCCCTCGGGGAGTGTCTGGTGCCGACAGCCCCAAACTGAGGGGAACAGGGTACCTCACCGCGTGTGCTCCCCTCCGTGCCCAGCCCCGCATGGGCTGCATCCTGGTCTGCGTCTGCCGCCGGGCCCAGGTGTGAGCTCCACCCCTTCCTCTTGTCCAGTTTGGATGGCACTTTATATCGGGTCTGCAGACAACGGCCCACGGGCCAAAACCAGCTGCTGCCTGTTTTGTTCACTTTTAATAACTTTATTGAGATAATATTTTACATATTCTGCAGCTCACCTGCTTAACCATTCAGTGTTTCCAGTATCTTCACAAGGTTGGACAACCATCACCACTGTCTAATTCCAGAACATTCCATCACCCCAAAGAGAAACCTCGTGCCTATTAGCATCCCCCCATCCCCCTCCCCAGCCCCTGACAACCATGAACCTGCTCTCTGTGTCTGTGGATCTGCCTGTTCTGGACGTTTCCTGTCAGTGGAATCACAGCCTATTTGTCCTGTGTCTGGCTTCTCTCACTGAGCATAGTGTTCTCAGGGTCCATCCACGTTGTAGCGAGTGTCAGGGCTTCACTCCTTTTCATGGCCGAGTGATGCGCCCGTGTGTGGAGGGACAGCAGGTTGTTCTTTTTTTTTTTTTTAATAGTATTGTGGGGTTTTGTTTTGGCTGTGTTGGGTCTTCGTTGCTGTGTGCAGGCTTTCCTTAGTTGCAGAGAGCAGGGACTACTCTTTGTTCCAGTGCGCAGGCTTCTCATTGCGCTGGCTTCTCTTGTCGCCGAGCACGGGCTCTAGGCGCACGGGCTTCAGTAGTTGCCACACAAGGGCTCAGTAGTTGTGGCTCACAGGCTCTAGAGCGCAGGCTCAGTAGTTGTGGCGCATGGGCTTAGTTGCTCTGCGGCATGTGGGATCTTCCTGGACCAGGGCTCAAACCCGCGTCCCCTGCATTGGCAGGCGGATTCTTAACCACTGCGCCACCAGGGAAGTCCCCCCACAGTTGTTTATCCATCATCCATTGATGGGCGTTTGAGTTGTTGCCACCTTTTGGGTGCTGTGAATCTTGCTCTGTGAATGTTCACCCCCAGCCAGCCCCCTGCTACTCAGGTGTGTGCCATGTTTGCTCCTGGAAGGTCCCTGAATCCAAGACTCGGTGGGAGTCAAACAGGGCCCCTGGTGCCCTCTTGGAGGCAAGAACCAGAAACCCACTCTCATGTGCTGAAGCAAAAGGGGCCTGTTGCTTGAGGCCCCAGGCTGGCTGGTGCGACTGTGTGCAGGAACGGGGACCCCCAAGGGCTTCGGGGACTGCCTGGGAGCAGCCCTGAGCTACGCGAGCATCCCTGCCTCCCCCACCCTTCCTCTGCTGTGGGTCCCCCAGCGCCTGCCCTCCTTTCATGAGCCGGAAGTGGCCTGGGTGAGCCCCGTGCAGCCTCCCTTGTCCGGGGCAGCAGGCATGGGTCCAGCATGCAGAGCACCTGAAATCCACGATGAGCCTCCCTCGGGCCACGCGGGTGCGGGCACATGCTTAGGACGCAGGAGGCTCTTAACCTCCCCAGGAGGAGTGTGTCTGGGTGACATCCTCTGGGAAGGGCAGCGCTGGGCCCCTCCTGATGGGAACTGCACGGGAGGGGCCGTCCTACTCCCGCAGCCTCTGCCTCTTCCTCCTCGGCCTCAGTAATGGCTCTTTTCCTTTCCTCCAGATCTGACAGCTCCTTCAATTTCATGGCGTTTTTCTTCATCTTCGGAGCCCAGTTCGTCCTGACCATCATCCAGGCTGTCGGCCTCTCGGGATGGGGCGCGTGGTAAGCAAGGCCCCCGAGAGCCCGCAACGAGCGGGGTCAGCTCTGGGGCCACGAGTCACTTGCTCATACTGTTCGTGCAGGCTGAGCTCTGTGACGAGGACCCCAAAACTCTGACAGCTGGGAGAGGGCTGACGTTTGTTCCTTGCTCTTGTCTACCCTCCAGGGAGGTGCCGGCCCAGGGGGCCGGGTGCGGCGGATCCGCCCGCCTTCTGCCGCCTCGTGCGTGGTCACCCGGCCCCAGGAGGACCTGGGAAGCGTGGTCCATGATGTGTCTGGGGGGTGGGAGAGCAGCTCGAGGGCCTGCCCTGAGCAGCCACCTGTGCCTAGGCCTACCTAGGGGGTGAGCCGTTTTCCATTTGTTTGCTTTTGGGGTATCATATGAGGTTTCTGTGGCTACTGTAACAAATTACTCCAGATTTAGTGACTTGAAATGAAAGAAACTTATGTCACGTTCTGGAGATCAGAATTCACTTAACCTGTGAGTGGGCAGGGCCGGTCCTTCCGGAGGCTCCAGGGGAGCATCGGTTCCCGCCTTTTCCGGCTTCTAGAGTCGCCGCATCCCTGGCTTGTGGCCCCTCCTGCATCCTCACAGCCGGCAGCGCAGCATCTCCCGTCTCTCTCTGCCTCTGACCCTCCCGCTTCCCTCTTATAGGGACCCTGGGATAACGCTAGGCCCCCTGGGGTATCCAGGGTCCTCCCTGTCTTAGGGGCTTTAACTTAAGCCCACCTGGAAAGTCCCTTTTGCCACCTAAGGTGCCACATCCGCGGGGCCCTGGAGCAGGACGTGGCAGTGTTGGGGCAGCGGGTCCGTCTGCGGCAGGCAGTGCCCAGAGGTGGCGCTGGGCGGTTGCTCTTCCTGCCTTGTGTGCCACCAGGCGTGTCCCCACGTCTCTTGGTAGAATTTCTCGGCATGTCAGGACCTTGGCCGTGTGAGCGGCGGGGGGTCTTCTGGGTCACGCCCTGTGGTGCATCTTCTGGCTCCTAGGTGGGGGGCACCTGTTGCCATTGCCTTCAAGGTGTCTGTCCCCGTCACTGCCATGTCCGTGGGGATGGCTGCCACATGCCCTTGGCAGTGGTGAGCTGTGCGCGCTCCTTTTGTTCTTGAGGCCCCGCTGAGGTTGCACGGCCTCTCGGTGTCCGTTTGCTGCCGGGCCTTCACCCCTCCCCAGGATCGTCACCCAGGGTCATCTCCAGGGTGCGTCTCTCTGGGTTCCTGACATCACTCCCTCCCTGCATGATGAGCAGACCCTGAATGCTGGGCCTCCTCTTGGCCGATGCCTTCCCAGATGCGGGTCTGGGATCCCCAGGACCACCCCAGGTGCAGGGATTCACTGGGCGACCGCCAGGCACGGCCGAGACCCCAGATCCAGCGGGAGAGTAGGTGCCCGGGTGGACTCCACGTTTGCACAGGTGGTGTTGGGACGGGGAGCCCCCGAGGTCTGGTTCCAGACGCAGCCTCACGCCGGCACCCAGCTGCCTTCTGCTTGGCCCCCCATTGCCGTGGTTTCTGCACGGACGGGCAGGGTGCACACACCTTCCTTGGGGCCCAGCCTGCAGAAAGGGAACATCGGAGCCGACCTTCCCACCTCCCGTGGGGGCCTCCCCAGCTGGTGACCTCACCTCGCGCAGGGGCTGCCCCGAGATGTTCCCCTTGTCTGGGAAGTCGTGGGGAGGGGGAGGAGGGTAGTAATAACAACGGTGACAGTGATGGTGACAGTGCTCCTGGGTGTGCAGGGGGGCTTGGGCACCTCCCGAGGGCTGGCTCATTTGCTCCCCTTGAAGGGGTCTCCTGACTTCCTAGTCTGCAGACAGGGGGATGGGCGTGGATGGGGGCAGGGGTTAGGGTGAGGGTTAGGCTCCGTACCTGGTACCCAAGGCCCTCCCCTTCCTGCCAGTGTGGGCAGCTGTCCTGGCTCTGGTCCCGTACGGGGACCCCCAGGCTCCACAGACGTGGGGGAGTAGATGGTGCCTGGCCCGGGGGCCGCCTTGGGGCTCAGTGCTGGGGCTGGGGCCGAGGAGCTGCAGCTCTGCCCGTCTGCGTTCACCCTGATGGGCCAGCCTGGGCTTCCCCCGCCTGGGGTCTGCCCCGCTGCTGAGCCTCCCCGCCCGGGGTCTGCCCACTCCGGGGGTCTCCTCCTGGCTGGCTGGGGTCTCCCTGTTCCCAGGGTCTCACCCTCCTGCCCAGGTGGCCGCAGTCCTGCAGGTCACCTCCAGGGAGCGAGTGGACCACCCTGGGGTCAGCGTGTGGAGCCTCGGGGATACCTTCTGGGGGCACCGGCTCCCAGCCAGTCCCGGGCCCGCAGGTCTGTCCCTCCCCGCTCACCCCAGATGCTTCCCTGTGAGTCCGTGCAGGAGGTGGACTTTTAAAACCTCTGACACGTCTTATACGTAAAAGGCCGCAATGCTGCTTTGCACCAGGAAGCCAACAGTGACCTCAGCACCTCAGATGCTCACATGTGTCCTTCCTGCCCTCTCGTGACCTTCTCACGTGGGGCCCCTTAGAGGTTCACGGACCCGGGGCAGAGCCCGCTGCCCACCACTCAGCCAACTCCCCGCCCACGTCCTCGCCTCCACCACACATGGTGGGTGCAGTGCTCTTACCCACCTGCAGGTGTCTTGGGTTTCCACAGTGTTTCCATGACAAGTCTTTCCCCTCGGGGATCCCTGTGGGTTGTTAACGTCTGGTCTTTGTGGTTGGTTCACATCAGACTCCAGGTGAGGTGTGCACGCCTCTCTGATCCGGGAGCTCGACCGTCTGTAGTCTCCACGGTAGGGGCTTTATCTAGGTGTCTTCACAGCCAGGAAGGCAGCCTCTTAAGTGCACGATTCAGTGGTTTTCAGTGTATTTACAAGGATAGAGGTTCATCACCTCTATCCAATTCCAGAACATTCCGTCACCCCAAAAAGAAGCCCGTCCGCATCATCAGTCACTCCCACCCCCTCCCCAGCCCCTGACAACCACGCATCCCCTCTCTGTGTCTGTGGACTTGCTTGTTCTGGACGTTTCCCATCAATGGAATCACACACTGTGTGTCCTTCTGTGTCTGGCTTCTCTCACTGAGCGTCGTGTTCTCAGGGTCCATCCACGTGGTAGCGAGTGTTGGGGTTTCTCTCCTTTTCATGGCTGAGTGATGTTCCCATGTGTGGAGGGACACGGTATGTGTATCCATTTACAGACACATGGGTGGACGCTTGGGTTGTGTGTGCCTGTCTGTTATTGCGAGTCGTTCTGTTGTGCAGTTTCTACAGGTATCCGTGTGAACGTGTGTTCTCGTTTCTCTTCCACCTGGTTGTGGAATTGCTGGGCGACACAGTAACTATTTAGCCGTCTGAGGAGCTGCCAGGCCCTCCCATAGCTTTTGCAGGCTGCACCCCTGTGCTGTCCTTTTGCACCTTCTGTCCCCATATCCCTGGCTCTGTCCCCTCAAGCTCCTGGCCGAGTGGCCTTGGGGGAGCACCTGGCACCCTCGTGTCCCTGCCGCTTTGTCTCCAGGCCTGTCATCCTCCCTGCCCTCCCCCCACTGCCACTTGCCTTGGCTGACCCGCCTGGTGGGTGCAGCAGGCTCTGCACGTCTGTCCGTAGCTGGTCAAGGCTGGTTTATAACCCACTGTCCTGAGTGGGTCACCCTGGGCTGTTGGTGAGATCGTTCTCTGGAAGCTCCGGCTGCTGGTCCCTCTGGGAGGCTGGGCAGTGGAGCAGGTCCCCATCCTACAGCCCCACCCTCCCCAGTGGCCAGGATCCATGGCCCCAGATCCGATGCGAGATCATTGGTCCCCAGAGTGGCCCCTCCCCCAGCAGAGCCAGCCCCTCTTCCCCTCCCAGTAGCCCACAGGACAGCATCCAGCCCCCCACTGGCCCAGCCCCAGCTGCCTGTCTACCCACCTGAGCCCCCAGCCGCCCAGCTGTGCTCATACCCCTCAAAGTGTAAAGCAGTGTGTTCTGTTGTCCTTGTTTGTACACAAGGACGTCTCTCCTGGTTTCACAGAGGGGAGAGGCCTGTTCGTGTGTGCCTGCAGCAGGTTGCATACATCTTATAAACTCTCTCAGGAAGGATACATAGTAGATGAGCTACACCAGTTCCCTCTGGGCTGGGGAGGGGGTCAGCAGGAGAGAGACTGTCTATTGTGTATTTTTTTAAAATTTCCTGAATCTTGAACCGTGCGGTGTCATTACTTGCTAAGAAGAAACATTCTCAAAAACACCCTATTTCCTGCCTCTCCCTCCCAGAGACCAGATGGGTGTTCTTCCGCATGTGGACTAGGGACACACCCAGTGACCACCAGCTTTCTCTTGTTTTGCTGTCTCCTTAATAAACTGATGTTCCAGTCATTCCCAGCCAGTGGGCATTTACAGGTTACCCTCAGCTTTTCCTTCTTACAGCAATGGCCGTGGTGTAAATTTTTACAAGTGAAATAGTTGGGGGAAAAGGAATGAGTACTGGGGCTTCCCTGGTGGCGCAGTGGTTGAGAGTCCGCCTGCCAATGCAGGGGACACGGGTTCGTGCCCCGGTCCGGGAAGATCCCACATGCTGCGGAGCGGCTGGGCCCGTGACCCATGGCCACTGAGCCTGCGCGTCTAGAGCCTGTGCTCCGCAACAGGAGAGGCCACAACAGTGAGAGGCCCGTGTACCACAAAAAAAAAAAAAAAAAAAGGAATGAGCGCTTAAGTCTTGTTCTGGGTCACACCCCATTGCCCTCCAGGAAGGGTGCACCCCACACTGACAATGTAGTGTTTGTTTCTCCATTCCCTCACTATGTTTGCCGGGACGATGGTGTCAGAACGAGACTTTTTCTAACTTGCACATCTTTGTTGGTGGGTTCGAGCATCACTTCCAAAGTTCGTTGCTCCTTGTGAATTGCCCATCTTCTCCGCCGGTCATTTACCTTTTTCTTGTTGATTTATTGGAGCTCTTTACACGTGAGGGATGGTGGGCCCTTGTCTGGTGGTCATGCTGGCTCCCACACACTCTCTCGTCCCTTGCAGTGGTTGGCTGGCTGCGATTGGGTTCTTCCAGACCAGTGTCGGGGCCGCCGTGGTCATGCTGCTTCCGGCCATCATGTTCTCCATGTCGGCCGCCATGATGGCCATCACGATCATGAAGGTAACTCCTCTAGGTCCCGAGACATCCCGCTTCCTCTCTCGCATCCTGTGTCCTGACCTCCCAGCCCCGGGGGCTCGTCTTACCCTGTTTCGGTAGCAGGAGACCGAGCATCGGGAAGTGAAGTGAGCGCTGTCAGCAGGGCACACCCTCCGTGGTCCAGACCCTCGACCTCTCAGGCCAGGGCACTGCTTTCCCGCCCACATGGCCTTCCAAGGAGGAGGGACTCAGGGAGACAGCGCCCTGTGGCCGATGGTGACCACTGCCTGCCAGAGCCCCTAGCACGCGTGTCCCAGAGGGTGGTCCACACTGCCAATTCAGCCACCACCGGCCACTAATCACTGTTTACAGTTAAATCCAAATTGAGTAAAGTTAACTAAAACTAAAAATTCCTTGTGTCCGTCGCACCCACCTCCTCCCGAGCGCTCAGGCCGTGAGGGGCTGGCGCCGACCAGTTCCACCGTCATGGGCTCTCCCTGGACAGCCCCACTCCAGGCGTTTGGAGGCTTCCAGCTGGAACATGAGCTGTATAGTCTGGGGGCATCGGCTGCCTGAGGGTTGTCCTGGGGCCACGTGGAAACCGACGGGTGACGAGGCTGACGGTGCGTCCACCTGGCCTTCCCGGAGGTGACCCTCTCGGCCGTGCCCCTCCTGTGCGCCCAGTACTGCTGCTCAGGGAAGCCAGCCCTACCCACGACTTTTTTTTTTTTTTTCCCCATGCCGTGGGGCTTGTGGGATCTTAGCTCCCTGACCAGGGATCGAACCGGCACCCTTGGCAGTGAAAATGCAGAGTCCTGAGCACTGGACTGCTGGGGAAGTCCCTGAAAGCTGGGTTTTGAGTCCCTTCCAGCCTCCGTGCCGTGGGATCTCAGCTGTTTTGTCAGGTTTTGAGGCCTGCACTGTTCCATCGGAGCCCTGGGTCATCTGGAAGGACAGAGGGGTGCCTGCTCCTCCGTGTTTGCCCCTGAAGTCCCCTGGCTCTATGGATGACCCGAAGGGGGCAGGAGGAACCAGCAGAAAGCAGACCCCGGGAGGCTTGGGGAGATGCTGGGACGGAGGCCACACAGGGACAGCTGTGGTTCCAGCAGGAACATCTCAGCAGCAGACGGGAGGGGTTCCGAGCTGAGCGAGTCCTCCAGAGCAGAGCTGCCCCATCGGGGTCCCCAGCACCGCCCCGGTTTGGGGGTTCGCCGGGAGGCCATTGCACAGGAGAAAGATAAAGGACAAAAGTGTCAGCTTCACTGCTCAAGAGCCTCAAGTTAAAACAAATGCCATCTTTTCAGTTAGTGGATTTGCTGGGATTTCCAGAAATAGCCCAGCCCCGTGTCTGAGGGGCCCAGCCTTCCTGGACGGTGGGGAGGAGGCAGTGGTCCGTCCCCAGAGGTCTCTGCTGAGGAAGTCATTGCAGAGATGCCCTCGGCAACACGGGGGCCCGGGGCCTGATGTGCCCCGGGGGGTGAGTCACCGGGTGGTCGCCAGGCAGCAGACCTGTCCTGGACGAGCCCCTTTCTGCTGGGGCGGTGGAGACCCTCGGACGGGCAGGCAGTGGTCACAGCGCAGGCGTGGCCTTCAGAGCCCCCGTCTCAGCTTCTGCACTTTTTCTAAAGTTCCTGCAGTTTGTCATCCGTTTAAGAAAAGCCCCGCCTCGAACCCAAGTGGGTCTCTGCACTGTCCTTTTTTCCACCCCCGCAGGTGCACAGCATCTACCGCGGGGCTGGCGGGAGCTTCCAGAAGGCGCAGACGGAGTGGAGCACAGGCGCCTGGCGGAATCCGCCGTCCCGGGAGGCCCAGTACAACAACTTCTCAGGGAACAGCCTGCCAGAGTACCCCACCGTGCCCAGCTACCCGGCCAGCGGCAGCCAGTGGCCTTAGCAGGAGCCCGGCGGCCCCGCTGCCTGTCCTCCACCGGCCCACCTGCCCCTCGCCATCCACTCCCGCCGCCCTGGGTTTGATGAGGCCCCTCCGCCAGCCGGGACGGCAGACCCGGGGGCTCTCGGGGACCCGCCCCTGCATTCACCTCACTCCCGAGAGCAGGGCTCCCTGCAAGCTCTGCCCAGAAGCTGTCCGGCCGCCGCTGTCCAGCAGAAGGACACCCCCTGTGGTCCTGAATGTGTTTAGTCACCGTGACGTCCACTGTGCTGCAGCTACACCCTCTCCCCTCGGGGTCTCGGGGGGGCTGACCCGGGCCTTGCAGGTCAGAGGTGGGCCGACTGCCCCCTTTCCAGAGCTGCTGACGCAGAGAAGGGCCCCGGCCCCGCGTCCACCCTTCCCGGCCTTGCGTCCACCCTTCCCGGCTTCCATCCGGGTGGTTGCCCTCGGCCCAGCTTCCAGTAAGAGGGAAAGAGGGAGGCCTTCCCAGCACCAGGTTCTGGTCCCTGGTGGGAGACGGAGGGGCTTGACGGTAGCTGGATCCTCCATGTGTCTGCCCTCTTGTGGACTTGCCGCCTCACTGCCACGATCTGAGCTTCACCCCGTCTGTCTGTCTGGCTGGCTGTCCATCTGTCCGTTGGCAGCTTGCCTCCAGTCCCCCTGCCCGTGGCCATGCTCATTCCGAGATGCTCTCATCCCCCCCGGAGGGGTCTTAGAGCTGGGACCGTCAGGTAGGACCTCGTCAGATCCGAAACCTGGGACCAACTCGCTCTGCGGGGAAGGGGAGCCGCCGGTCTGTCCCAGATGGAAGCAGACGGGAAACCAGACGCATCTCCGCAGAGCACGCGCCCCAGGCCGAGCGCTGGGCCCGAGGCTCGTGGGCTGCCATCCACGCAACCCTCCTGGGACCGCAGGACCAGGAGTTGGAGTCCCTGAGGGGACAGAGGAGAGTGACAAGTCTGTGCCTTATTAGGAATCTGAACCTGCCCCTTCGCTCTGCCCTCCGGTCCTTCCAGCTCCTTCCCAGACAAGCAGCCTGCACCTGTGTGAGTGGATGGGCCCCCGTCCAGGCTCCCGGGCGCCCCAGACGCTGCCCCTCGGCTCCTAGTCACCCAGCCCTCGGGGCAGGACGCCCTTCCTGTCGCACCAGCTGGGCCGCCCCCCACGCCCCCGCCTGCTTGCTTGGCTACTCGTGCTGACCACCCCGCGGTGCCCGAAGGCGGCCGCGAGAAAGCACCCGGGTCTGGGACCCTAATGGGCCCCTGAGATGGGAAACCCAGGTCCTGTCGCGTCCCCAAGGCCACCTCCCGTGACGGAGGCGTGCGCCACACTCCCCGTGGGGCCGAGTCGCGCGTGAGCGGGGCGCCACCAGTGACGGGCGATGAGCAGGCATCAGCCAGCCCGGGATCGCCCACGGCACCCACCCCCACCCCACTCCTCGCTGTGCGTTGTGGTTTTTGTTACGTGAGAATATCCAGGAAATAAAGACATCGTTTCTGCATCAGAGGAGCCTCCGCGGGGGCTGTTTTTGGCGACACGTGGTATCACCTCCGGGGCCTTCATCCCCTGGATCCCAGCGCCCACGGCCTCCGGCAGGATAAACCAGGACCAGGCTGTGCGCTGGGCCAAGTCCCGTCCACGCTGCCGGCCGCCCCTGCCAGGGACCCTGCCCCACCCACCGCGGAGCCTCGCCCGCAAGCCATGTCCCTTCGTGTTCTTGCTTTCAGTCACATTTTCTTCATGCTCAACAGCTTTCAACCGAAAAAGAAAATTTGCAGGAAGTGAGACAGCAGCTCCACTTGCCGTGAAGGAGACGTGGGGGCTGAGGTGGCTGGGATAGGAGCGGTGTGGGTCTGCAGGGGCCCCAGTCCGGCTCACGGGGGGCCCTGGTGGTGGAGTGGACACCCCGCGTGGACACGGGAGAGCGGCGGCTGGTCTGTTACCCCACGGACACCAGGGGAAGGAAACGAAGTCCGCAGAGAGGAGGCAGACAGAACCCAGAGCAAGTGGTGTGGGTTTCCTCGCGTCCACCCAAGTTCACTTGAAGTCCTGACCCAGCACCTCAGAGTGGGACCTGTGTGGGAACGGGGTCTTTGCGGGAGTAGTTAGTTAAGGGGAGGTCACACAGAAGCAGGTGGCCCTAACGCAGCAGGACTGGTGTCCTTAAGAGGGGGCCGTTTGGACACACACGGGGAGGGGCCGTGTGAAGGCAGAGGCAGAGACGGGGTGAGGCCGCTCCGAGCCCAGGGTTGTGGGGACCCCCGGAAGCCAGGGGAGAGTGGGGGCGGAGGGTGGCAGGTGGTCCCTGGGCAGGAGCCAGCCTGGGACCCCGGATCTTGGGCTCTGCCCTGCCGAGCTGAGAGGATACACGTGTGTGAGCTGCGCAGTCTGCGGTGCTGGGTCGCGGGCGGTGTAGGGCTCGCCTGTCGGTGTGGGGGACGCGGGTCTGGGGAAGGGCATCTGCGTCCTCGGCTCAGAGGTGATGTGGGGGACCCAGGACAGGTCGAGAAGGGGACCGTCTGCTGGGGCGGCTGTGACGGGACCACTGACCTGGGACCTAAACGAAGGATTTATCCCTCCCGGTTCTGGATCCAGGTGTGGCTGGACCGCACTCCCTCCAGACTCCAGGGGAGGGTCCTTCCTGCCTCTCCCACCCTCGGGACGCTCCAGGCTCTGCCTCTGTCCTCACAGCCTTCTCTTCTGTCTCTTACGAGGAAACCATCCTTGGATTTGGGGCCCACCCCACATCCGGCATGATCTCAGCTGGATCCTTACCTTTAATACATCTGAAAAGACCCTGTTTCCAAGTAAGGTCACGGGTTCCGGGCCACCGCTCAGCCCGTCCAGGGAAAGAGAACCGAGGCTGCACCGAGGGGCTTGGCTGTGGGGATGGGTCCCTGGGATGGACGAGAGCATCATTCACGGGGGAAGGGGCGCAGGTGAGGGTGAGGGCAGGGCACCTGCAGACGCCCGTGGGAGCCTTCCTGCAGGGGAGGCTGGGCTCAGAGCATCCTCAGTGGGATCCGAGGGGAGGGGCTGACCTTGGTCAGAAGCAGGGACAGGTCACCTCTGGTGACGGGAGGCCAGAGGCCGGCGGACCAGGCAGGTCCTGCAAATTGTGAGTAGTTGATAGCTGACAGCTTCTCACCAGCTGTCCTCCAGCTCGGGGTCCCCTGGGCACTGTGAGCACTGGGGTTGGAGCATCTTCTGAGGACCGTCCGGGGTGCTGCGGGGTGTGGAGCAGCCTTGCTGGCCCCACCCCCTTGATGCCAGTAGTCCCCCAGTCGTGATGACCACAAACGTCCCCAGACATGGCCCCATGGCCCCTGGGGCAGGACCACCCGGGTGAGATCCCTGCTTTAGCTGCAAGATCTGACCTGGCAAATCTGTTCTCAGTGGAGGTCAAGAGCAGCAACTGAACAAGAAAACTTGATGAAGTTTTTTTTTTTAATCTGATTGAGGGATCAAGTACCCTCAGTTTCATCACAAAGCATTGATGATGATGGAAGTCACTTCCAGGAGTAAGAACGTGAAACAAAAAAAACGAGAAAGTTTTTAAAAGGGGACTTGCCTGGGCGTCCAGTGGTTGAGACTCCACGCTCCCAATGTGGGGGGCCCAGGTTTGATCCCTGGTCAGGGAACTAGATCCCACATGCTGCATGGCATGGCCAAAAACAAAAAACAAAAAAACGGTAACTGGAAGCGATTTAACTTTGCTATGGAGAAAATGAATGATTGATCAGGATTACATTTGATTCGTAGAGTTTACTCTGAACCTCCTCTCAGAGAAAGCTCATCAGTTTGGGGGCGGGGAATCTGGGTTTAGATGCTGTGCCTTCATCAACAAAGACCCCGGGGCCAGGGGGCAGGTGGAAAGGTCCATATAACAGACGACCACAGACTGGGTGGCTTAACACGGCAGGAATTGACGCCCACGTTCTGGAGGCCTGAGCGCAAGGCTGAGGTGTCACAGGGCCCTGCTCCCTCTGAGACCTTTGGGGGGGCCCTTCCTGCCTCTCCCAGCTCGGTACTGTTATTTACTGTATTAGGATTGAAGACAGAAAATTTTGAAACATTTTTAATGTCATTTAAAAAATAAACTCATTACATTTGAACTGTTTTTTTTTGAAGTAGAGTTGATTTACAATGTTATGTTAGTTTCAGGTGTACAGCAAAGTGATTCAGGTATACATACATATATATATGTTCTTTTTCAGATTCTTTTCCATTATAGTTTTTTTTTAACATCTTTATTGGAGTATAATTGCTTCACAGTGGTGTGTTCCATTATAAGTTATTAAAAGGTATTGAATATAGTTTCCTGTGCTATACAGTAGGTCCTTGTTTATTTTATATACTGTAGTGTGTATATGTTAATCCCAAATTCCTAAGTTACGCCCCCTTCCCCCTTTGGTAACCATAAGTTTGTTTTCTATGCCTGCATTTTAACGTTTTTAAAAACCACATTTTCCAAAAATAAAAATAAAAAGATGAGTGACATTGCTTTCATTTTTCAAATCTCTGACTTGTGGCTTCAGAGAGGAGGAGCTGGATTCTCCCGTGGGCTCTTTTGCAGCAGGATGTTTTGGACCCGAGACACAGATTGAGGCTGAAAGCTTTACCCGGAGGTGGAAGGCATAAATGAGCAGGTCACAGCTGTGGGCAGTCAGGAGGGCTCAGTCCCTCGAGGACCCTGCCTCAGGTTGTCTGCCCATGGGGGTGGGGTGCTGGGGGCATTCATCCTCCACCTCACACACCTGGGCTAGGGACCGGGGGGGGGGGGGGGGAACTTGACTCTGCCCTCAGGTGGAGAGTGCTGGTCTGTGTGCCTGCGTCTGTGTGTGTGCACGTGCGTATGTGTTTGTGGGGAATGTGTTTGTGTCTTGTTATGAGTTGAATTGTTTCTCCCCGTCACCCCCCCCCAAATTTGTATGTTTAAGTCCTAAACCCTAGGACCTCACTGGGAGCATATTTGGAAATAGGGTCATTGCATGTGGGATTAGTTAAAATGAGACTATAGTGGAATGGGGTGGTCCAAACGCAGTATGGCTGGTGTCCTTATCCAAGGGGGAGTTTGGACACAGACAAGACACGCAGGCAGAGAGAACACCGGGGGTGGTTGAAGTGACGCTGTCACAGCCAAGGAACCACCAGAAGCTCAGAGAAGGGCCTCCCCTCTCCCCTTCGGAGGGACACCTCAACCTTGGACTTACAGTCTCCAGAACCAGGAGAAAATAAATCTCTGTTGTTGAAGCCACCCAGTCTGGGTGCTTTGTTACAGCCATCCCCAGACACACACACAGATGGGTTGTCCTGTCGCCTGGCCAGTCTTCATCTCTGCTCCTGTGACCCCAGCTGTCACCAACCAGGTCCTTCACCCACAACTCAGAATGTCTCCCCACTGCCTCGTGGCTTCTGTTCACCCATCGGGTAAGCCGGGCAACTCGCCTCAAGCATCAGAAACCAACTCCGGCTGTCTCGAGACGGCCCAGGAATTCACTGGAATTGATTTTTCAGAATAAATTGATTTATAGGAACTTAGCAGATGCCCACGGAATTGTTGGGTGGCTGGGGACCCTGAATCAGACCCCGGACCAGGAGCGAAGGTGGCTGTGAGGACCAAGAGATGCTAATAGAACATCATCTTTTAAAGCATCCTGCGTGGTGAGAGGATAGGACCACGGCCTTGCCTCTGGAGTGAGCTGGTGGGAGCTGGCTCCAGGCTCCAAATCCCGAACAGGACTGTTCAGTGGCTGTTTTAGTCTCCTGGGGCTGCTGTAACAAATTAACACAAACACCGTGGTTTAAAAGAGCAGATCTGGACTTCCCTGGTGGCACAGTGGATAAAGAATCTGCCTGCCAATGCAGGGGACATGGGTTTGATCCCTGGTCCGCGAAGATCCCATGTGCCATGTAGCAACTGAGCCCGTGTGCTGCAACTAAGGAGCCCATGTGCTGCAACTAAGGAGCCTGCCTGCCACAACTAAGACCCAGTGCAACCACATAAATAAACTTTTTTTTTAAAAGAGCAGAAATTTGGGAATTCCCTGGCAGTCCAGTGGTTAGGACTCTGTTCTTCCACTGCTGGGGGCCTGGGTTTGATCCCTGGTTGGGGAACTAAGATCCTGCAAGTCATGTGGCGCGGCCTAAAAAAAAAAAAGAAAAAAGAAAAGAGCAGAAATATATTCCCTCCTGTTTCTAGAGGCTGGAAGTCTGAAATCAGGGTGTCAGCTGGGCTGGTTTCTTCTGAAGCCACCAGGGAAAATCTTTTCCATGTCTTTCTCGGCTTCTAGTGGCTCCAGAAATCCTTGTCATTCCTTGGCTTGTAGACACATCACTCCAATCTCTGCCTCTGTGGTTATGTGGCCTCTCCCTGTGTGTCTGTGTCCAAATGTCCCTCTTCTTACAAGGACACCAGCCATTGCATCAAGGCCGCCCTAATCCAGTGTGATCTCATCTTAACTTGATCACGACTGCAAAGACCCAATTTCCAAATAAGATTGCATCCCAGGTCCCAGGGCTCAGGACTTCAACATACCTTTTGGGGACCACAATTCATAACAGTGGCTAAATCTGGGTGCACATCTGTATGCGTTTCCTGGCGTGGCCGTAACAAAGTACCACAAACTGGGTGGCTCAAATCAGCTATTTATCCTCTGAGGGTCCTTCCTGCCTCTTCCAGCTTCTGGGGGCTCCAGGTATCCTTGGTTTGTGGACATATCCCTCCAGTCTCTGCCTCCGTTTTCATGTGGCTGTTTTCTCTATGTGTCCCTCTTCTTATAAGGACGCAAGGCATTGGATTTAGGGCCACCCTAATTCAGCACGACCTCATCTTAACTAATTACATCAGCAAACACCCTATTTCCAAGAAGGGTCACATTCTGAGGTTCCAGGTGGACGTGAATTTGGGCGGATGCTATCCAACCCTCTACCTTGCCCAGGCCTTGGCCCCCAGGAGTGGGGTGAAGGAGCTCCTCGTGGAGGCTCCTTGGGGACAGGTAGGACATTATATGCCCCATGCTCGGGTGACTAAGCCTTCCTGGTTTGGTGGGATTTTCGGGATTTTAGCAATGAAAGGTCCGGGTCCCAGGAGACCCGGGTATATTGGGGTGCTTGGTCACCCTACACTGTGTCTCAACAATGGGGGGTGGTGGATGCCAGAGAAACCACACAATGGCAGGCCACCATCTGGGTCACATCTCACACAAGTCATGTACCTTGTCCTCCATCCGCTGAGCAGTCCTAGAAGAGGATCTGATTGGCTCATGCTGGGCCAATCAGAGATGGCTGGGAAATCACACGGTACAGACCTGGTTGCTGGGGGCTGTTCTCAAAGGATGGGGAGGCCCCTGGGGTGAACAGTTTGCCCTGGGGAGCTTCTGCATCCTCAAGGCCTTGGTTTCTTCATGGCCGCCCCTCACTGCCCTGTATGTGTCTTCTGGCCTGTTTTCCCTCCATAGCTCACAATGACCAAAGAGAGAAATTTGATTTGTCCCAATCACTGGTGAGCTCATGGTGCCAGGCCTCGCCTGCAGCCACTGGGATTGAGGCGGGGTGTGTGTGTGCGCTGGGCCCACCTTCTACCCACTGGTGGAAGGCAGCAGCGTTGGAGGTTTGAAGCTGGTAGACACTGGGCATGTCACTTGGCCTCTGTAATCCTCAGTTTCCACAGCTCGAAAATGGAGATGTAGGTGTCCAAGTTCCTGCCCCACTGGGGCAGAGGCCTGGCTGCACGGAGGGCTAATTCCATTCAATTCAACATAAGCTAACTGGGGCACCCGCTTGTGTCTGTGGGCTGGTGCTGGACACCAGGACGCAGCCCTGATTCTGTCCTGGGGTCTCTCCATGCACCTGCCTCTTACAAGGGTAAAGGAACAGGAGGTGCTTCCTGCTTGTCTCTTCCCTGAAATCTACAGCTGTTTGGGATTTATTGGGAGGCTGGGATGTTGTTTGACTTTCCCTGGCGGATGGGTAGGGGTGGGGGGAGGGGGCAATGTGGAGACTAGCTCATCCTCTTTGCAATGTTCTTATTATTTTATCAAGCCCCAAATGGGCTGTTTCCTAACCCAGCTTCCCCAAATGGTGTCCCCATGATCAAAGCCAAAAGGAAGCAGGAACATGTGGAGCACCTTTGAAGTGGGTTAAAAAAGAGGGAGCATGAAAGGCTGTTTGCTTTTTCAAAGATCCCAAGTGATTAGAGATGAATATGTCCATTTGAGGCAGAAGGTCCTATGCTGGCAGTTCTTTATTCACTAATTCATGGATTCTCATGATGTACCCGAGGGGGCTATCGTTAGTTACAACTTACAAACGAAGATGCAGAGGACCCGAGGGGGTTAGTGACCTACTCATAGTCACAGAGCCTTTGGCCGGCAAGCCCCAGTCCCGTGGCCTTTCTGCATTCTTTCCTTTGCACAAGCCCCCCTGCCTTTTACAGGGACAAGGCTGGAGCTCGGGTTTAAGGCTCAAATACATCTGGAGGAGAGGCCACCATGCCTCCTGCTCCCCTGGGAGTTGAGCACCTGAGGGCAGATTGTTTTTGAACGTCAAGAGTAGGTGCCTACTGAATACAGGCACAGCATTGAGCAAAACAGATTCAGTCCCTGTTCTTGTACGGCTGGTGGAAGCCTTTGATTTGAAACAAACAAAGTTAAGGCTCAGGTTGGAGAGAGTGAGGATGCAGTGAGAAAGGACAACAGGGGAACGTGTCTTGGGCTTCCCGGAGGCGGTGACACTGCAAGTGGGGCTGAAGGAGGAGGACTGGGGCAGGACAAGCCCTAAACCGTTGTCATTCCGCCGCCCCCCTCCAGTTTAATTCTCTCCCCCGTTTTTGGCTGCCGAGACCATGGAAATCTTCCCGTCTGCTACATCTAGCTCTTAGCCTTTAGGGCCTGGCCCTTGGTCACTCTGCCCCAAGTCACCTTGTAACACCATCTGAAACCGTCGTGTCCATTTATTCACCGTCCTGTCCATCCCCCGGCTCAGGACTTAGAACTCGCTGGGAATCCATGCCAAGAGCCTAGCTCACCATTCTATTTTCAGAGCCGCTGGCAGGCACTTAATAAAGACGAGAATGAGTGAGTCTCCTCCAACGGTAAAAATGCCCCGCCGGAGGAGGCCCTGTCCCGGGGGGAGCAGAGCCTCACTGCAGGGCCCTTGCCAGTCGCCCCCTCCCCAAGCTTCCTCTCGGTCCGGGGTGGACTGACAGTGCGTGAGCCAGCACTCTGCAGACGACACTTGTTGAGCGCCAGCTGCGTGCCAGGGCCCGTGCTCGGCCGGAAGGCCCGGCTGGACCAGTGCCTTGGGTGACCCCCTCCTTGGCTCCTCGCTTACGTCACTGTTTCTTAGGACGCGGAGAAGTGCCGCCAAGCCGCTCGCCCGTCGACCTAAAGGCCTCGCCCCTCCCGGCCCCACCTAGCCGACTCCCGCCGCCCGCTCCGGAAGTCGGCCTGCCCCGCGGTGACCACGCCCCACGGCAGCGCCCCGCCGTGACGCCAAGTGGCGAGACGTTGACGTCACAGAAGTGCGGTGGGGCGGTGTCCGGGCGACCGGCCACGCGTCGCCATGGCAACGGCAGGGCGGGCCAGGGCCGGCGGCGGGAGCCCCACCTCCCGGGAGGGTGGGTGGGGCCCGGTTCCTTCCCCCGGCCCGTGCGCGCCCTCGCGGCCGCGCGCCTCCAGTGGTCCCGCGGGCTGCGGCCCGGCCCCGCTGGAGCGGCCGCAAAGCGCGGCGGTCGTCGCGCGGCTCCACCCGCTGCCGCGAAGCGGCGGGCGCGCCGCCGGGCCCCGCCCCGCGCGGTGACGTCACGCGCGCGCCCATGGCCGCCGGCCGCTGCGCAGTGGGCGCCGGGCCCTCCCCCGCGACGCTGGCGGCGTAAACGCGGGCCGCGAGCGACGCTGAGAGACAGGGGCGAGCCGGGCGCCCGCGCGGCGGGTACAGCCCGCGCCCAACATGCGGAGGCCGGCGGCGGCAGCGGCGCGGGAGCGGGGGCCCGAGCGGGCGCCGGAACCGGAGCCAGAGCGCGAACGGGGTCCGGAGCGGGGGCCCGCGCCGCGCTGCTGAGGGAGCCCGAGCCGCCCAGCCCGGCCGTCCGGCCGCGGGGCCACAGCCACGGCCACGGCGGAGGCCGTCAGGTAACGACGCGGACGCCCTTGTCGGCGGCCGCGGCCACGCGCCCCGGCCCTGCGGCCCCACCCCCGCGGACCCCCGGACCCCGCCGCCCTTATATGCCGAGGACCTCCCAGATCCGGCACCCCGCAGCCCCTACACCCGCACTTCGGACCCCCGCAGACCCCTGCACCCCGTGTCCCGCACCCCGCGTCCCGCACCCCGCGGACCCCACAGTCCTGACCCTTTCCTGTGGACCGCTGCACTCCCGACTCTGCTTCCCCACTGACCCCTGCACTGCGACCCCCCTGCCTCTCCAGCTCACTGACCCCCACACTCTAGACCCCAACCGCTCAGCACTTCTCCCCTGCACCCCTGATCTTGCCGCTGCCAGCGACCCCCGAACTCAGGCCCTGTCACCTCTCACCCCCACTAATCCCCATACTGCAGACCTCATTGTCCCTCCCGATTCCTCACTCCAGACCCTACTGTTCCCTGACTCCAGACCTCAGTGTCCCCCACTGTCCCTCAGCCCCACCCCACCTCCCCGCTTCATCACACCCCAGCGCTCAAGCCCACGGTCCGCTCCCCGCGTCCTCCCACCCCTCCAGCTCTCTCTACTGGGCCCATCGCTCCTCCCAACGCTGGCGCATACACTCGCCCCTCTGTAGCCCTGCAGGTTTTAGCGGGGAGCTGGGAGCAGGGAAGGGGAGCAGCAGTAGGGGTCTGGTCTGGGGGACCTGTTGTGGGCTGCTCAGGAACTCCAGGCTCTCGCCTGGCTGCGCCTCCCCCTTCCGCCCTCGCCACCGGCTTTGTTTTCCGGAAACACTTCAGATCAGGGAGGGGGGTGCGGTGTCTGCGTGCCCAGCAGCCACACTTATCCCCTCCCTGCCCTGTGCTTCCCCTGTTTTCTCTGCCCTAGTTTTCTCAGGGGAAGTGTTCACTATCGGGCTGGGGGCCTGAGAGCCCTGCTGTGACGTCCGAGGCGTCGTCCTGGGCAGGCTTTGGGCAGCTGGGGTAGTCCCTTGGCCTCCGGATGGCATTGTTTTCAGGAAACGGCCTGGAGAGCTCTGTGCACGTAGGTGGAGCCTAGCATTCTCTCCCCAGCCCCTTCCACAGGGGGACCCTGGCCCGGCCAGCATCTGGGACTCCGGGCTTGTTCACACATCTATCCCCGAGGGGCTTCTGGGGGCCCCCCCGTCCCTGCCCCAGGGGACACGGACAGGCTCAGTTGGCGTTTCCGGGCCCCCACGGGCTCCTGTGGCTCAGGGATGTGAGAGATCAGTGGAAGAGCACAAAGGCTCTGATCTGGGGGCAAGACCAGGGGCTGGGGGATGGCTCTGATTGGAAGGGGGCGGAGGCTGCCCTTGAGAACAGGCTGAGCTGGGCAGCTGGTTTGAAAGGGGGAAGTTTGTGGTCCTCGCCAGGAGTTTGTTTTTATCTGCTGCGTCTCCACCAAGTTGTGGCTGTACAGGCACGTGGCCAGGTGGGTTGGGGGGTTGACTGTAGCACCCCCAGGAGCGCACACAGGCCTGGACTGTGAGGCCCGCCTCACTGTCTCCAGGGCCCCAGGTGTTCAGTTCCCCTGCTGCGGTGGTGTCTATGGCCCTGCCTCTGAGGAGTGGAATGGGAGGGCCACTTGGGGGTGGTGGGTGTGGGCCGGGGGTCCAGCTGGTGGGGGGCAGCTCCCAGGCTGGGGGGCCAGTTGTGTCTGCTGCATTTGGCCGTGGAGGGAGGGAGGTCGGGAAGGAGCTGGCTGGACCCCCACCCTAGGGGTGGGCCAAACCCCGGGGTCTGCAGTGGTCGTCCAGCCTGGCTCTGGTTTTTCTGTGTGCAGTTGCCAGTTGGGTCTTCTGGTCTGATTTCGAGTTCCTCTAATTTTTCTGAAGCGGGTTGGGGACAGGCGTCTCATTCCCTGGCTCAGAGATGTGACAGCAGAGCCCTGTGTACACAGACTCCTCTGAACTGCTGCTGCTGGTTCCATCTTAACCTCCTCTTTTAAGCTACATAGTAATTACCTCTGGATTGCAAGAGGAAGTAGGTGAGGTTTTTTTTTTTTTTTTTTTTAACACTGAAAGCTTTCTATCTGTTCGTCCCAGCTCTGGGGAAGCCAGCCAGCCAAGAGGCGTTCTGGACAGCTGCAGGGGCAACCTGTGTCCCGGTGGGTCTGAGTGAGCACTCAGTGTGGGCCCAGTCCCCGCAAGGTTGTACCTGGGGAAGTAGCACGTCCCCTGGACATCCTGGGGCACCAGGAACTCCTTGTTCCAGTGCTGCCCCGGCCACCTCAGAGCAGCAGGGTTTCTCCTCATGGTTGTTGTGGGTTTGGGTTGCTGCCCTCCCACCTCCCCGCAGAGGCCTTACTGGGAGGCCTTACCAGACTGCAGGCTGGGGAGGGAGCTGGCAGCGTGGTGTCATGGCCAGGGGCGTTGGGTGGGTCAGCATGGGTGGTGCATGCTGCTTGGGGTCGCGGAAGGCCCTACCTCAGGCAGCTCCGTGTCTGCCCGTCCCCATTTGGGAGCTTTGGGGGGCCTGTGCTGGGCGATGGCCCAAGTGCCCGTCCTGCAGATGAGGAGGTGAGGCCTGAGTGAGCTCCAGTAGGAAGACCTGTGCTCCTTGGGAACCTCTGTGCCCGCTGGCTGTGGCCTGCGCAGGAGGCTGGTGGCGGGAGGACCGGTTCCCTGGGCTCCTCTGGCCCACAGGGGCTGCGAGTACCCATCTCCTCTCCTGGCCTCAGCCCCTCCCTCCTGTCCAGGCTGAGCCCACGCCCACCTTTGTAGTGCGGGGCTCCATGCAGAGGGTCGGTGGGACTCTCCGGGAGAGTGGCTGGTAGCAGCACCTCCTTCTCCGAACCCCGTGCGTCCCCTGGTACCCGGCACGGTCCACGGATGTGGGCCCGCCCTGCTGTCACGCAGCCCTTCCTATAAGCCCCTTTCAGTGAGTGGCAGAAGCCAGGTTGCTGGGGACAGACTACTGTGCTTAAATTCCAGAGGGCGAGCCCCTCCCCTCACTGTGGAGACCCAGCCTGCAGAGCCTGTGCAGAGTGCGTGCAGGGCGCCAGGAGGTCCCAGCAAGTGCAAGTGTCGCGGTGCCTGAGCACCCTTGGTGCGGGACTGCTCTCCCCCAGTGCCCCCGCCAGCAGCTCGCCCTTTGGAGAACGGAGAGCTGCCCACCATCCTCCCGCTGCTCGGAGCCTCTCCTGCTGGTGGCGGGCAGGGGCACCCAGGTGCTGGATCTGGTCCCGGGTCATCCTGGCTCATGGTAGGATTGCTATTTAAAGGTAGAAATAGATATACGGTATGTGTTACAATTTTACGTCGGTCCGTGATGCACCTCAGTCTTAAAAAGTTGTTCTTGGGGACTTCCCTGGTGGCGCAGTGGTTAAGAATCCACCTGCCAATGCAGGGGACACGGGTTCGAGCCCTGGTCCGGGAAGATCCCACATGCCGCAGAGCAACTGAGCCCATGTGCCACAACTACTGAGCCCGCGCTCTAGAGCCTGCGTGCCACAACTACTGAAGCGCGTGCACCACAACTACTGAAGCCCGCGAGCCTAGAGCCCGTGCTCTGCAACAAAGAGAAGCCACCGCAGCGAGAAGCCCGTGCACTGCAACGAAGAGCTAAGGCAGCCAAAAGTGGAACTTCCGCCCTCTTTTTTTTTTTTTTGCGGTACGCGGGCCTCTCATTGCTGTGGCCTCTCCCGTTGCGGAGCACAGGCTCTGGACGCACAGGCTCAGCGGCCACGGCTCACGGGCCCAGCTGCTCCGCGGCATGTGGGATCCTCCCGGACCTGGGCACGAACCCGTGTCCCCTACATCAGCAGGCAGACTCTCAACCACTGCGCTACCAGGGAAGGCCCTCTGCCCTCTTGAATCAGGGGACAGCCCTGCCTGGTGTTGGGGCCAGGCCGCTCCCCCGCCGGCCCCCTGCCGGACGTAGGGTTGTAGGGCAACGTCGCTCACTGTGGGGCCTTGGTGAGTGTTTGCGGTGCTCCCTCGTGGCCGCGCCCGTCATGGGGGGCTCTGCTCACTGTGGTTCCAGGGCTTGGCTGGTGGGCACGTGGCAGAGCTCTGCTGGGCGCCCAGTGGGTGACCCAGCCAGGACTGTGGGGCAGCTGGCTGGGGAGTAGGCTGAGATTAAGAATCCCAGGCAGAGAATTCCAGAAAAACCAGGGACTTTTGTTGGGGGACGGTGGGGTGACGAGGGCTGAGGTTGGGGGAGGTGCCTGGGGACACGTGCAGGCTCCCTTCCTCGTTGCTTCTAGAACAGGCCTTGGGTGTCATTTCAGGGGGCCACGCTGGGAGACTGGTGTCTTTACAGAAACTTGACCGTGCTGTGTGCCAGGCCGCACCGTCTCAGGGATCACCCACATGGACGGGCTGGCCTTGAAGCCAGCCGCTCGTGTAGCTTAACCCGAGCGGGCCGGGAGGGCCCAGGTCAGTGCCGATAGCTCCCAGGACCCCCCGTGCCACCCTGTGCGCCTGTCGCCCCACCAGAGCCCCACCTTCACCTTTGCTCTCACGCCTGCACGGGGGCAGTTTGGGGAGCTCCCGCCCTGGCCTGGGCCCTCCCTCGGACTGCCGGCCCTCAGTCATGAGCTGCTTGTTTCCTGAAGCTGCGGCCGTGGGTCTAGTGGGAACCTGCGTGAGGGACTCTTTCTAGAACCAGGTCTTTCCTCTCAGCACTGTGGGCGTCGGGGCCGGGTCATTCTCTAGGGCAGCCCCATCGTGACAGCTGCAAACATCCCAGGCGCTGCCTGGTGTTAGGGTGGCAGGATCAGCCCGGCGAGCGCCCCAGCTGGGTATTTCCTGCACCCCGCAGCCTGCGGTGAGCTGCCTCTGAGGGCCCGGTGGGTGCCCGTTTCAGGTGCTCCCTGAGTGCGTCTCTGGGCCTCCACAGGCCCACCGTTGCCCCCAGGAGCTGGAAGTCTGTGGAAGCAGGTGGGGAGGGGACCAGCAGAGGGGAGGCCCGGAGGGATGCGGCTCATGTGGACTGGATGTGGTCGCCGGCCAAGGTCCCCCCATGGGGCAGTGTCTGCCCCCTCACCTCGGACCGCCCTGCTGCTCGTCCGAGGGTGACCCTCATGCTCCCTCCTGGTTTCGCCCCCTGCCTCCAGGCTGCTGCCTGGGGAGTTGGGGCTTCCTCTGTGGCCAGATGAAGGGGGCAGAGCCAATCAGGAGACCGTCTCCCCTGGACGCTCCACTGCCTTCCCTCCAAAGCTGGGGCTCCAGCCTGGCCAGTCCCCGCGCACCCCTGGGTAGTGCCCCTCGCCCAGGCAGGCTGCAGGGCGTGCCCGGCGCCTCTCACACCCCAGCCTAGGCTTCGCCGTCTGAAATGGTCATGACAGTACCCAGCTTGCAGGCGGTGCGGAGTATTTTGGAGGCCCAGGTATCTATCAGGGTCCCCAGCCCCGGTCTGCAACACAGACAGGATGTAAGCCGTGTGGATGGTGGACAGTGTGCCGGTACCTGGTTGAAAAGTAGAAAGCAACACGTGACGCTCCGTTTATGTCATTTAATTTCGTTTTCTGAGGTATGATCATTGAAACGTTAATTGGTACGAGAAGTTACCCGTTGAGGCGGTTTATGTCCTTCCTATTTGGGTATATATCCATACTCGTGGCTCATCACCATTTGGAAGCTACGTTTTCATTGGAAACGCTTGATTTCAACAAATACACGGACTTGAGTAGAAAACCTCAGTGCCTTTGGGAATGTGAGTCCTGCCGGAGGCTGTCTGCACTGCTGTCAGGCATGGCCACATGTAGCTGATAAAAGTGTGGGGCGCCCAGTGAAATTTTAGTTTCAGACAAACCACCGAAAATTGCTTAGTATAAATAGGCCTCAAATAGCGCGTTGGACATACTTGTAGTAGGACTTATTAGTTGCTCATCTAAGTTTCCGTGTTGGCTGGGTGCCCTGTGTTTTTATCTACGTCTGGCCACCCCGGGCTGGTGGCAGCCTACCATCTGGGGCTCAGGGCTGTGTTGGCCTCAGTGGGTTGGGGCCGGTGGCCGGCCTGTGAGGTGTGGAGGGGAACCTTCGTGATGAGGCGGTGGTGCTCCCAGGCGGCTGCAGGCCCCGCCCCGGCCTCCGCATCTGGGGGTGGGCTGGGCATCTCGTGACTCTGATGCAGGCTCTGGGCAGTGGAGGCTGCTCCAGCTCGCGGCCGATCTGGGGGACCAAAGTCAGGGTGCTGCTTGCTCGCTGAGCGGGGCCAGAGGCCAGCGGGGCAGTTCTGGGGTGAGAAGGGAGCTCCCGAGGGTGCCAGGGTGAGCGTGAGCCCGTCCTGGGCCATCGTGGGGATACCTCTGCGCCCCTGGGGCCTTGTCCAGGGCTTCTGGGAAGCACCGAGGCTGTGAGTCAGCCCTTCCTCCTCTCCCCACCTTCTCGCTGGTGTCTGCGTCTCTTACTTCCTGTGGGCACGAACCCCTTGATTCCTCTGAAGGATTTATTGCGTGTCTGTCATAGAAGCTGCTTCAACTGGTGGGAGTGGGAGGCGTGGCTCTGGCAGCTGCAGGTGCGTCGGACTTTGATCTGCGCTGGACAAGCCCTGTTCTCTGGGCTGCCTGCCAAGCCCCACGCCCTGTGCCCCTCCAGACAGCTTTGTGGAGATGCTACACACGCCCCTGGTTTTAGCTGAGGTACGACTCCCCAGACCATGAAGTTCGCTGGCGAGTACACCTCGGTGGTTTTAGTGTATTCACAAGTTGTGCAGCCGTCACTAAAATCATCTCCAGAACATTCCATCACCCCAAAAAGAACCATGTCCCCATGAGCAGTCACTCCCCAGCCCGTGACAACCACTCACCACTCTCTGTGTCTGTGGATCTGCCTGTTCTGGACGTTTCCCATCAGTGGAATCACACCCTGTGTGGCCTTCTGTATCTGGCTTCTCTCACTGAGCATTGTGTTCTCAGGGTCCATCCACGTGGTAGCGAGTGTCAGGGCTTCACCCCTTTTCATGGCTGAGTGACATTCCTGTGTGTGGAGGGACCACATTATTTATTCACTCCTCAGTTGATGGACATGTGGGTCGTGTGTACCTCTTGGCCATCATGAGTCATGCTGCTGTGGATGTGTGGACACAGGTCTGCGTGGACGTGTTCTCAGTTGCCCCAGGTGGACACAGAGTAGGTTGAGTGGTGACTGCATGTTTAACTTTTGAGAAACCGCTGCTTGTTTTCCATGGCGGCTGCACCACCTTCTGCCCCACCCGCCGTGGGTGAGGGTCCCGTTTGTCCACGTCCCCACCAACTTCCTCTCCAGGTTCTGTGTCCTGGCCTCTCCCAGCATCTCTCCTGTCCTGGGTTGGGGTCTGTCCTTTGTGGTGGTGTCTGTCTCCTCAGAGCCTGGGAACCCTGGCCGGTTTTTGGAAGACCGTGCTCCCACTGCCCTGCACTTTCCAGAATGCCAGCCCTTTGGAGCATGTGGGCGCTGTGGCTGGTCCTGCCCTTTGACATCACAGACAGCGGGCTGGCCCGTGGACCTCGGTCCTGGCGCCCTCAGCTGCTCTCCTCTGAGCAGGCTTGTCTGGTGCCTGGAGTGACCGGCAGGCCCCACAGGGCCAGGTGGCCCCCCCAATTGTGATACCACAAAACCACTGTCCTCTCTTTGGTGTTTTCAGTAGCAAAAGCCACACGCACGTTGAGGAGAATGGCCGTTGGGACGAAGCGTGGGGATGTCTTGAGAACTCGCTCAGGATCTAGGAGGTGGGCACCAGCCACGCGTCGGTGAGATCCTTCCAGACCGCTGAGCAACATGGGCGTGTTTGCAAGCGGGGCCAGCCACACGCTGTGGACGACCCCCCTCGGGATTGGCTGCGGGTTTCCTTCGTGTGGGGGAGAGAGACCATCTCAGGCTGCGCCACGAGAAACGAAGCCCTGTGGGCCTCAGGCAAGCTCCCTGTGCACCCGGTCCGGGTAGGGGTGGGTGGGGAGGGAGGACCGCAGAGGCTCCAGCCTGGATGCAGGAGCCCGGCCCATTGGGCAGGCGCTGGGCCTCCTTCCCAGAGGCAGCTGCCTCGTGATGCCCCCGGCCCTGAGGGGAGGGGCCGGGTCTTTGTCCCTGATGCCTCACCTGGTGGGGGGCTGGCCGGGTGGGCTTGTGGGTGTGGTTTTCTGGCGAGTTTGCAGGTGCTCTGGGGGCCCCTTAATGTCCTCCCTCGTGTGTCTCTCCGGCCCCTGCGTCTGCGTGTTCCCCCCCACCCCCCGCAACCCCGCTTCCGCTCCCAGCCGGGGCTCCGCGTGAGGCTCTGTGCTGAGAACCCTCTTCCCCACCCCTTGCCCCCCTGCTCCTGAGCTCAGGAAAGTTTGCACGTGCTGGCTGGGGCAGGGAAGGCACAGAGGAGCCCCTGGGCTGCAGTCTGGCTTCCTTGCCGTGGGAGCGCGGAGGCCACTTCTGCGGGCCCTGACGCCCAGGTTTCCATCGTTTCCATCGGCGCATGTGTCCCCACCCCACGCTCTGGCCCGCAGAGGCCTTCGCGTTTCCTCCCTGCTCTGCTCCTTGTGCTCTCGGACCCCTTTCAGCGAGTAGCTGCCATGTTCCACCCTGGGACCTGCTGTGTCCCTGGCAAGCACGTTGGGTGGACGGGCTGCTGTCGATGGCGGTGAGCGCCGTGATGCTCTTCGAGGGGCCGGGGGGGGGTGACATTGGAGTGAGGACTGGAGTGGGTACTGGGGGAGCTGCTAGAGGAGGTGGAGGTTGTTTTTTAAATAGACTTTATTTTTTTAAAGTTATTTATTTATTTATTTTGGCTGCGTTGGGCCTTAGTTGTGGCATGCGGGATCTTTCCTTGTGGCGCGGGCTTCTCTCTTAGTTGTGGCACATGGGCTCCAGAGCGTGTGGGCTCAGTAGTTGTGGTGGGCAGGCTTAGTTGCCCCGCGGCACGTGGGATCTTAGTTCCCCAACCAGGGATCGAACCCGTGTCCCCTGCATCGGAAGGCGGACTCTTACCCACTGGACCACCAGGGACGTCCCTAGATAGACTTTGTTTTAGAACAGTTTTAGATTTACAGAGAGGCTGTGAATCAGTTCAGAGGGTCCCCGTGTGCCCACGACCAGCCCCTTGGCACCGCCCGTGTCCCAGCTGATGGGCCTGTGTTCGTACGTCGTCCTTAGCCAGAGTCCATGCTGCCCCACGTCCTCTCTGCCCCACATCCTCTCTGCCCCAGGCCCCCAGGCTGTGCCCGTGTCGCCTGCTCTCCTGGGGTGGGGGGCATGGCTGTCTCCCTGTCTCTGTGTCCTCTCCTCACAGGGCACCCGTCACAGCTTCAGGCCCACCCTCATTTGCAAATAAGGTCACAGTCCCAGACTCCACGGGTGGGACGTGTCTTTCAGGGACACAGCTCAGCCCACTCCTGGGACCGATGCGGGGCTGCTGACCTGAGCGCCCAGGACGAGGGGTCACGCAGGGCCCGTCATGTGGGCTGGGATGCTGCTGCCCCCTCCATGGGCGGCTAGCTTACTGCGAAGGTGTGGACAAGGCCTCGGCGGAGGGGCTCCAGGGAGAGGCCAGCCTCCGCGGTGATGGAAGGTTCCAGACCTGCTCGTCCAGGGCAGTGTGTGGCAGCCCCGGCGATGCTGAGCTCCTGGCATGTGCCCGGTGCCACCGAGCGCACTTCTGTGTGTTTGCCTTCTGTTAATGGGTGGCCCGTGTGCTGGGGCAGTACGGTCAGTTGTGCCCGTGCGGCCAGTCCGGCCCTGTCTCTGCGCCTCCAGTTGTCTTGTGTTCCACCTGGCATCATGTGGGGTTTGGACGCCCGCCGTCCCCGTGATCTGACTCCTTCTGTGTCCCTCCCCGCCCTCCCCGACCCCCTCCTGTTCTCCTTTTAGCTCTCTGTCGGGAGACTTTTAAACGTGCCCAGATGTAGGGAGAACAGTCCAGTGAGCCCGTGGCCCTGTGGCCCGGGCCCACCCGTTCCCAGCATTGTGGACGACGCAGCACCTCAGCTCGTCCCAGGTGCTGTGTCTGGGGGTCACTGCCGAGCACTCCTCCAGTAGGTTCTTGAGTCGCCCCTGTGCAGAAGCGCCCGGTGACTTCTGGGCTGAGGCTGTGGGGTCTTGTGAGAATGTTTCAAGTCTGTGGAGAGGTTTGAAGGAAAGCTCTGTCAGTTCCCCAGTCCTCCTGGGCTCGCCTGTAACTTGGCTGCAGCTGTGCATCTCTGCCCACACCTGCTCTTCATGACCCCGAGCCTGCGGCTGCCCCCGAGCGTGAAGTCTGGCCGCCTTCCACACCTTTCTCCAGGGGGCGCAGGGTCTGGGCAGCAGCCCTGCTCATCCTCTCGGGGCCGCGGGCTGGCCTGTGCCACACACGGACTTTTCCTCTTGGTCGCTAAGAAGGTGACGCCAGGCCGCGGCCTCGGCGTGCTCCAGCGTTGCTGGTGGTGGTTACCTGCAGCCTCTGCCAGGTGGGGTGCCCCTTCCTCTCCCGTCTACTCAGGGTTGTGTTCCATTGTCTGTAAATCAGTGTGTTGTGACCCATTTCTGCCTAATTCATTTGTAGGTGTCGACCTCGTCCCGGGGGTGGTCACTGTTCTAGGGCCACTTCCTAGCTCTGTGCTGTAACTCCACGTTGCAGTGACCTCAAGCTTCTAGGCTGCGGCCCCAGGGCTGGCACGTCTCCAGGGTCCAGGTCCCTCTTGGGGAGCAGTGCATAGGCACCAAGACCTGACGCTCGGGGTGCTCATGGCTGCTGGGGTGCCAACCCCGGCTCTGGTGACCCTGGGGAGGAGGCCCTCCCTACATGTGTCACCAGGGCCCTGTGGGACGGAAATGGGCTCAGCCTGATGGAGGGACACGCGTGTCCGGAGATGCCTCAAGGGGGCCACAGCCGTGATCCCACCAGAGTCCCGGCACTTCCCAGGCAGCACCCACCAGGGCCTGCCGTGTGCGGTGGAGCCAGGCAGCCTCCGAGGGGCCGCCCCCAGGAGGGAGGCTGCCCACCTCTGCCCCAGACTGGCCCTGCCTCTGGGCCAGGGCTGTGCCTGTGATGTCGGCCAGGGACTGTGACATCACTGGGTGGAGGCGCTCAGACAAGGGGGTTCCTGGGGCCTCTGCAAGGGGGACCTGGCCCGGGCCCTGACGAGATGGAGGACCCCCCAAAGAACACGGCAGGTAACTCACCTGAGCTGGAAGGCAGACCAGGGGCCGCCTGGGGACTGGCCTGGGGCGGTGAGGGGGGTCGTCGGGGCTCAGCGGGGCCTGTGGAATTTAAGTTGGCCATGGGGGCCTGAGCAGAGCCCACACCCCTGGAGGGCCTTCCCTGTGTGTGGGAAGAGTCCAAGTGCCCCTGGGAGGACCTAAGGGCCATGTTGGTTGGATCGAGACTGGCTTTGTTTTAGGGTCGGGTCAAGGACTGGGTACCCCCACCCATGATGAGTTTTAGCTTCGGCGCTTGCACCGGGGCTGGCATCACACACACCTGCCTCCCGGTCCCCTAGGTGTGCCGGGGGGCACCTGCAGACTCCCAGGCTCCTGGCAACATTTGGCTCTGGTTTTAGCCCCGTGTCCACTCTCTGTTACCCCTGCTCCCCCCAGGTCAGCAGGGGACTCGCTCTTGCCATCCCCCCTCAGCTCCCAGGAGGGGACCCAGGATAACCGTCCTGTGGATGGTGGGGCGACCCCTCCGTGCACGCTGGGGGTGGCTGCTCTTGTCCGCAGGGTGAGCAGGGCTGGCGTCCTGTCCCTGGGAGGCTCAGGGTCTAGGACTCCTCCTCCGCCTCCCCGCGGTGGCCACACGCCTGCCTGTTGTCAGGAGGCGGATGCGGGGGCGTAGGCCTGCCCTGCTGCTGTGGGCCTGGCCGGGTGAGCTGCGGTGGGGCCTCTGGCGTCGCGTGTGGGCTGCAGGCCAGGGTGGGGAGTACACACGCCAGAGTCTCTGGTTTTGCCCCTGGCTGCCTGCCGGGAGCCCCATGGACATCGGGGCGTGGGGGCCAACATGGTGCACCTAGCACCGCAGCCCCTGTCGACGTGGGCTGTGCCCTGGCTCTCGGCTCACACAGGGCTCCTTCCCTGCTGTGCCTGGTCACGCCCGTCTCTGCACGGCGCCTCCTGGACCCTCGGCCCACCGGCTGCCACAGGTGTGCTTGGGAACGTGCCTCTCCGCGCTGGCTGGAGGGCCCCCTGCTTAACCGTGTAACTGAGAGAACAGGCCTGCTGCTGGGGGTTGTGGCCGGGAGCCCACTGCTGCCGGAGCCCTGGGCGCGGAGTAAGCGCTCACCTAACACCAGCCATCCTGGGAGGCGGCAGAGGAGAAGGGTCTGCCGAGGGGAGTGTCGCCGGACCCTGAGTCTTGCGTCCTGCAGGGGCTGGGAGCCAGGGCCTGGGAGTGAGCACCTGGGGGTAGGGGTGCTTCTGAACAAGCCTGAGGGGGCGTGTCTCGTGTCTTTGTGGCCGTCAGAGGTTCCGTGGGCTCGGAAGGGTTTGCACCCGGGGACGTGAGGCCAGGCGGAGGCGAAGGCCGTGCCTCTGTGGATCTCGGGCTGGGGCTGAGAGCATGTCCCGCCTGGCCTGAAAGCGGGGGTTGCGGCCCGGAAAGGAGGCCTGCTAGGGAGCCAGGTGCCGGTGGCCGGGCAGGGGCTCCCAGGCGGGTGGGCTTGGAGTACCGAGGAGTGGGGCCCTGGGAGGGGTTCCTTGTGTGTGCTGTGGGGCTGGGCGGTGTCGGGGTCCCCCGCCCCATAAAAGCTGCTTGCACAAAGCGGGACCCAGACTTGAATCCCTGCCCGCGGCGGTGCGTGGGTCACGGCGGCGGGACGCAGGACGGCGAGGCGCCCGCCCTGCACTGGCGCAGACACGCCCAGCCCTCCTGGCCTCGTCTGCGTGGAGACCACCCTCAGAGGCTCCTTAAGAACCTCCGCGCTCATCCCCTCCCGCTTGTGTGTGCGTCCCCCTGAGCTCACGGCCCCATGGTGGCCTGCTGCTGGCGTCCGCCTGCCCCGCATCCTTGCAGGCGGGAGTGCCTGGCAGGAGTGCCTGGGGCATCCTTGGGGAGTGGAGCCGAGGAGCTGGGAGAACGCAGGGCTCAGCTTTGAATCTTTGAAATTCCCGTGGGTTTTGCATCCACCTCTGGTGTGCCTGCGTGTGTGTGCACAGGCGTGTGGTGTTTTTTTGGGGTTTTTAAAAAATTCATTTTTGGCTGCATTGGGCTAGCTGCGGCAAGCGGGGGCTACTCTTCACTGCGGTGTGCAGGCTTCTCACTGCGGTGGCTTCTCTTGTTGCGGAGCATGGGCTCTAGGCGCACAGGCTTCAGTAGTTGTGGCACGCAGGCTCAGTAGTTGTGGCGGGCTCCAGAGCACAGGCTCAGTAGTTGTGGTGCACGGGCTTAGTTGTTCCACGGCATGTGGGATCTTCCCGGACCAGGTCTCGAACCCGTGTCCCCTGCATTGGCAAGCGGATTCTTAACCACTGCGCTACGAGGGAAGTCCCCAGGCATGTGTTTTTAATTTCTTTCTGACAGGAAAGAAAATCCGGCTGGAAACCACCCTTAAGTATCCATCAGCAGGGTGGCCTGTAGATTTTGGTGTTCCCTCTCTATGGACTCCGGGAGGATTTCAGAGGAATGGGGGTAGAGTGTCCAGGCGTGTGGTCTGGGAACAAGGTGCCCAGGGCATACAGAACACGGGCTCGCTGTGTGTGTGCAGGTCTCGAAACAGCAGACGCAGGGGGCTGGGCACCAGGGGCGGTGGCTTCAGTTTTCTGCAGGAATCCCACGCCGGCTGGTTCCCATCTCAGGGAGTGTTTGCTTCCTGCCCGGTCCTACTCCATCTGGCCTCTCGGTGGCTCCAAAAGTGAGTCGTGTGCACAGACTCCCATGTGGTCAGGTGTCCGGTTGCTCTGAGCCTGGCTCCACCTGGTCCCCATGCACGCCTCCCCCACTCCTGGGTGCCTTTCCCACAGGCACCCCTGAGATGAGCGTGTGTCCGGCGCTGGTATGGGCTCTGGGGGCGACGTGTGCCCAGAGGTGAAGCAGGACCCCCACACCCCGGGCGGCTGTCCCAAAGCTGGGCAGCAGCAATGCCGGGGGATGCAGAGGGCATGGGCGGGCTCGGGAAGGGGGGCAGCTCCTCCGGCAATTAAACTAGAGCCTCCACCTGACCCAGCAGTTGCAGCCTAGGTCCGAGCCAGGAGACAGCACTTGCCTCCTGGCGGCTGCACACAAACGCCCTGGCCGCACGGTTCACCGCAGGCCAAAGGTGGGCACAGCCCAGGTGTCCTCCCGTGGATGAGCGTGCCCCCCACACATAGCAGCATCACTCCGCCACGAGAAGGACAGAAGCCCTGACACTCGTGGACGGACCCTGAGAACACGATGCTCAGTGAGAGAAGCCAGACACAGAAGGACCCACGGTGTGTGATTCCACTGATGGGAAACGTCCAGAACAGGCCGATCCACAGACACAGAGAGTGGGTTCCTGGTTGTCAGGGGCTGGGGAGAGGGGGAGGAGGTGACTGCTGATGGGGACGGGGCTTCTTGTTGGGGTGATGGAATGTGCTGGAATTTGAGGTGATTGTAGCACAACTCTGCAACTGTGGTTCAGTAAGAGCCGTTGAACTGTCCACTTTATTTATTTATTTTGGCCTTGACGCGCGGCATGTGGGATCTAGTTCCCTGACCAGGGATCGAACCCGGAGCCCCTGCATTAGGGAGCGTGGAGTCTTAGCCACTGGACCAGCCGGGAGGTCCCACTCTTTCCTTTGTTGTTAATGTAGTAATTTCCTTGTAAGTTTGTAACAGCTGTTCCCAGTCGACTCCCAAATTCCTGATGGTGAACAGCTGTCCCCGCCGCCCGCCCCCCAACAGGGAACTAACTGATTACAGGTGGGGAGCGGCCTGGCCCGTGGCGTTGGAAGCCCTGAGACGCCGAGGGTGTGGGCCCGGCTTCTTGGCCACGCCCCTCCCTGCCCGCCTTTGGGCCTGCAGTGCTCCCGTGGCGTCCTCTCGGCTCAGGTTCCTCTCCTGCGAGCGCAGCCGGTGAAGGTGGAGACAGACGGGTGGCCGCCCGAGCAGGGGCAGTGCTTGGCCAGCGACCAGTGTGTCGTCCACAGGCGCGGACAGCGCTGGTCTCGGGCGGGGGCGCGCTGCTGGCGGTAGGAGCTGTGGGCGCGCGGCCCCGGGCCGGCCCCTTGCTCGGGTGGCGCGGCTGCGGTGCCGGGGTGTCGGCTGGTGGGAACCCCAGGCAGCGGTGGAGCTGGGCGTGCGTTTCTTGTTGGGGTCGGATTGTCCACACACACCGTCCATGTGGTTGGGAAGCTGCCGGACTTAAACGGTGAGGTTTGTCCTGAAGCCTGGGCCCCTGCCTGTCTGGGCATCTCCTGGGCTCCCGGGCTCTGGCCACTCCGGCCCTGCACGCCCCCCGGGCAGCAATGACCTGCATGGGTGCCGAGCACGGACTGGCGTGTGTGAGCGTCCCCCAACCCCGTCCTGCCGGCTGTGGGCCTGCCTCTGGGCGCATGGCCAGAGGTCCCCTCATTCGGGCCTGTCCTCGGCCTGCGATCTTGGCATCTGTGCCGTCGGTGACGCACGGTTGCGGGCTGGCCCTTCCGTCCATCAGGCCCTCGGTGGTAGGTGGGGACGCTGGGGGCCATGTGGGCAGCCAGTTGGGGGCTCGGGCACCCATGGGGGTGGGAGGCGACTCCCTCATCGCCCCCCCAGGGCACCGGGCCTCAGTGCTGGTCCTGCAACAGCCCGCCGGGGGCCCCCCGGGTGCCTTCATGGGCTGTGGATGAGCTGCAGCTGGGCCGCCTACCTGGCGTGAAGACGTGGGCAGGGCCTTCACCTGGCCTCACCTCCCCCTGACCCCTGCAGACGTTCAGGGGGCGTGGCCTCCACCAGGTGTCAGCCCTTGAGTGCTTGGTGGGGAGGGGAGCACAGGTGTGAGCCTCGCAGTGGCCGCTCTGGGCCCGAGGGGAGCGTGGGCAGGCAGAGAGCATGGGGAGGCGTTATAGGAGCAGGTTAGTGTTTTCTTTCTAAAGCGATTCCTGTGGCTTTGGCGTGAGAATTGGCCAGAGGAGACAGGAGGAGGCGAGGGCCTGTAGGAGGGCCTGTGACCCTCGCTGAGAGGAGGGGGTGGTTTGAGAGGCTAGGCCAGCTGGCAGGGGAGAGCCCCGTCCGTCTGAGCTGCAGGGTGACTGGTCCACATGGGGGTGGGAGGAGGGAGAAGCCAGCACCACAGACAGACCTTAGGGGTGTATCCCCACCCCCAGCTCGGTGGCCAGCCCCTCCCTGTAACCTGGAGGGCTATCCAGGTGCCCGCCATTCCCTCCACAGCCCCAGCTTTCCGCTGGAGAGGCCAGGCCAGACTCGCCTTGGGCGCACGTGTCCGGCCAGTGCCGTCGGGCTCACAGCCCATCTGCCCGCACTCGGGGCCCTTGCAGCCCCTCCTGCCCTTCACTCTCCCACAGCAGCAGCCGGTCACCCACCTGACCACAGGGTCACGGGCTCCTGTAACGAGGCCCAGGGACGTTGATGTCACCTGGATATTGGGCAGGGGTGGGGTGGGGGAGAGGCAGCTCGGAGGCTCCCCAGGTCTGTGGCAGGGGCCTGTCTCCTAGCCTCGGGCACGTTCTGCTCTGCACCTGTCCTCTTCCGAGGAGCAGTGCCGGGGCCTCTGTTGCTCAACTAGGCGTCTCCTCTCCCAGCACAGCCATCCTCTAGTCTGCGGTGGACCGGCAGGCGGCATGTGGAATTCTCGCAGGCCTGAGCCTCCCTCCTCTCTGCCCCCAGAAGGTCACAGGTCGCACCTGCATGTCAGAGATCTTTCCAGAACGTGGTCCCGCCACCACTTAACGCCCAGTCCTGGGTCCCTGGCCAGGCTGTGCTCTGGGCCCCGGGGTGCGTGGTGGGCGGGCGCGCGCATCGCGGCCTTCTAACCCGCGCCTCTGTTTCTCCTGCAGCCGAGAGCCACGAGATTTGAGCCCCCGGGACCCGTCAGCAGCATGTGTCCTCCCCCCATGCGTGACCCGGAGGCCACCAAGATGAGCGCTGCGGCCGGGCCCTTGCGAGCGCCCGCGTCTCACTAGCAGGAGCCCGCCAGGCGCCATGGGGTGCTAGCCCCGAAGAGCCACCGCGACCGCAGGTCTCCGTGGAGCCAGGATTTGCACGGCAGCAGAGTCACCGTGGAGAGGCCAGGGTACCACAAACTTATGGATTTTGACAAGAAAGGAGGGAAAGGGGAGTCGGAGGAGGGCCGGAGAATGTCCAAGGCCGCCGGCCGGAGCAGCCACGGCATCCGGAGCTCGGGGACCAGCTCGGGGGTCCTGATGGTGGGCCCCAACTTCCGGGTCGGGAAGAAGATAGGCTGTGGCAACTTCGGGGAGCTCCGGCTAGGTGAGCCCCACTCGTTCACTTCCGGGGACGCGGGGGCGGGGGTGGTCATAAGGGCTGGGAACGCAGGTAAGCGCGTGTGGGTTTCTGTCCCCTGTCCCGGGAGGAGGCTCTGCAGAGGCCTGGACCTCGACAGCTGTGGGGCGGTTGTGCCGGGGCCCCAGGCCCACAGAGCTCAGGAGGCTGGCAACGCAGAGCTGGGGGTCCAGGGGCATCTCTTGCACAGCACTTAGTGGTTGGAGCTTAGTGGTGGGTGACCCCCAGCCCCCGTCTAGTGGTCCGTGTCTGTCTGTTGGCTGGTGTTGCTGGTGTCTGACATGCCCAGTGGCCTGCGAGGCCGGGAGGAGAGGCCCGTCCTGAGCCTGAACCTTGGCCATGACAGAGGTGCTGGGATGGGGCTCAGCAGCGGGTCCTCACTGCCCTGGGCTCTGGGTTTCTGAGCCAGTGGACTGTCAGCAGTGGGGGCCCAAACTGCTCATGGGAAGGGTGGAGGCGTGGGAGAGACAGGCCCCCTCCCCCGAGTGCGGGGCCCCGCGTGCCCAGCCCGACCTGCGCTGCACGGTAGCCGACTCTTTAGCTTCCCCTGACGGGGCTCCCGTGACCCAACCCTGCTGCCCCATTGGCGTGTGCACGTATGTGTGTGCACGCGCACACTCACGTCCCCCGGCCCAGTCCTGTCCTACAGCCTGGGGGTGCCCCTTGTGGCTTTGGGGACCCAGATGGCTGTCCTGGGTTCTGGCCTTGGCATTGGGAGCTGCAGCCTAAACAGCACAGGTCTGGGTAAACAGATGGTGGAGCGTGTGTTGGGGACTATGGGGGTAGCAGCTTTTGGCTTAAAATGCTTTTTAAGAATCAAGGTTTGGTTGTTGCTCCATACCTCAGTATGCGAAACCCGCGGTACAGGGAGCTGACTCTGTTGGTTGTGCTGTGCAGTTTTGTGTCAGGGGCTGGAGCAGCTGCAGATTTCGGTATCCTCTGGGGCTCCTGGAAGCATTCCCCTGGAGGCTGAGGGGCAACTGTGTTCTTTCCTGCCAGGCTCCTCCGGCTCAGTGCCTCTGGTTTTCTGGGCCTGCAGTTAGTCGCTGTTTGTTACTCTGTCCATTTGTATGACTGCACCCCATTTCGTTCGTGCGTTCTCCTGCTGAGGGACATTTGGCTGTGCCCAGATTTGGGGTGTTGTGAATAAAATTGCCCTGAGCACCCTTCTTCAAGTCTCGTGTACGAGTGTTTTCATCAAAGTGCTAGGTCACGTGTGCTTATGAGAAACCGCCAGGCTGGTTTCCAAAGCAGTCGTACCACTTTAAACTCCCACGGGCAGCGTGTGAAGGTTCTCAGTATCCCACATCCTCATCAACACTTGGAGTTGTCAGGCTTTTCCATTTGGAGCGTGCTAGCGGGTGTGAAGTGGTGCCTCACTGTGGACTTTATTTGCATTTCCTTGATGACTACTGTTGACCACTGTTCGCCTGTATATAGTATGTCTTGTCTTGTTCCTGTTTCAGAGATTTTCTTTTCATCTCTGGGTTCGGATTTTGATTCGGCCTTAATTTAGGTGTGGTTTTTTTTCCTGTTTATCCTGTTTTGGGTTCATTTGCACTTCTAGGATATGTATGTTAACACTCTTTTATTAAATTTGGAAAAACTTGGCCATCATTACCTCAAATGTTCTTTCTGCCTCTGTTTAGTCTCCTCTCGTTCTCATACTCCAGTCACATTCGGAGTGTTTGACGCTGTCCCACAGGTCCCTCAGGTTCCCCTCAGTTTATTTTTCAGTCTTTTTTCTTTCTTCAGCCTGGATAGTTTTTATTGCCTTATTGTAAGTTCACCCTTCTTTTTTTTCTGCAGCGTCCAATATATTATTTGATACATCCACTGAATTTTTCATTTGATACACGGTATTTTTCGCTTCCATTTGATTCCCTTTTTTTTTTTTTTTTTTAATTTTTTTTTTTTGTGGTACGCGGGCCTCTCACTGTTGTGGCCTCTCCCGTTGCGGAGCACAGGCTCCGGACGCGCAGGCTCAGTGGCCATGGCCCACGGGACCAGCCGCTCTGCGGCATGTGGGATCCTCCCAGACCAGGGCACGAACCCACGTCCCCTGCGTCGGCAGGCGGACGCTCAACCACTGCACCACCAGGAAAGCCCTGATTCCCTTATTTTTTTGTTGAGATTTCCCATCTGCTTGTTCATTTTGCCCATCTTTTCCTTAAATCCTCAAACATACTTGCAATAGCTTTTTAAAAATGTATATTTATTTTACTTATTTATTTTTGACTGTGTTGGGTCTTAGTTGTGGTGCGCGGGATCTTTGTCGCAGTGCACGAGCTTCTCTCTAGTTGTGGCACCTGGGCTTCTCTCTAGTTGTGGCGTGCGGGCTCCAGAGCACATGGGCTCTGTAGTTGTGGTGCATGGGCTCTCTAGTTGAGGCGTGTGGGATTAGTTGCCTCGCGGCGTGTGGGATCTTAGTTCCCCGACCAGGGATCAAACCCGCATTCCCTGCACTGGAAGGCAGATTCTTAACCACTAGACCACCAGGGAAGTCCCAGCTTTTTTAAAATTGAGGTATAGTTGATTTACAATGTTGTATTAATTTCTGCTGTACAGCAAAGTGATTCAGTTATACATATATTCTTTTTTAAATATTCTTTTTCATATTGGTTTATCATAGGATGCTGAATATAGTTCTCTGTGTGATATAGTAGGACCTTGTTGTATCTGCTGACATTTTAGCTAACATCTGCTAACCCCAACCCCCCACTCCATCCCTCCCCCAACCCCTCCTCCTTGGCAACCACTAGTCTGTCCTGTATGTCTGTGATTCTGTTTCATAGACTCCACATATAAGTGATATCATATGGTGTTTGTCTTTGTCTTTCTGACTTGCTTCACTTAATATGATAATCTCTAGGTCAATCCATGTTGCCACAAATGGTATTATTTTTTTAATGGCTGAGTAGTATTCCACTGTGTGTGTGTGTGTGTGTGTGTGTGTGTGTGTGTGTGTGTGTACACCACATCTTTTTTCTCCATTCCTTTGTTGATGGACATTTAGGTCGTTTCCATGTCTTGACTGTTGTAAATAATGCTGCTAATGAATACAGGGGTTCATGTATCTTTTTGGATTAGAGATTTGTCTGGCTATATGCCCAGGAGTGGGGTTGATGGATCATATGGTAATTCTCTTTTTAGTTTTCTGAGGAGCCTCCATACTGTTCTCCACAGTGGCTGCACCAATTTACATTCCCACCAACAGTGTAAGAGCGTGTTCCCTTTTGCAGTAGCTACTTTAAATGCAGTGTCTGTGGTGCCTCTGATGCTGTTTTTCCTTCTTGCCGTGCTGTTCCTTTTTCACATGTCTAGTGATGTTTTATTGTATGTTGGACAATGTGGGCGCCACACGTGAGGTCTGGATCGTGCTTCATCCTGGTGACTCATCGTGACCCCATCAGGGACTATTTTTCAGCTTTGATAGGGTGGGTGGCGAGCAGGCATTACTCAAGGGCTGGAGTCACCCCCTCCCAGGGTGTGGGCTTTCCGGGTTCTCAGCCAAATGTCCGGGGAGTTCAGGGCAGCCTCCGTGCTCTGGATGGTGGAGGCTCCAGCGTCTTCCTGCCCTGTGCAGCCCCAGCATCTCCCTTCTGCTCATGGCCTCCCGGAGGCATTCTCTGTCAGGCCTTGCAGACTCTCCCACTTTTCACACCTACAGCTGAGCTGGCTGTTGGTGAGGCTCAGAGCCTGGAGCACCCGAGGTCCCCGGGAAACTGTAAATCCAGACTTCAGATGCCCGCATGCACGTGCGTGCACACACACTCTCGCCTTAAACTCAGCTGGACTCCAGGACTTTGGCTTCCCCACGTGCACGGTCAAAACAGGAGGTTTCTTGACCAAGACACAGAATAAGATGACCAATTACCAGAAAAGATCAGTTAGGCATCATCAAAGTTTAAATATCCCAAAATGTTGTTAAGAGCACGAGTAGGGGGACTTCCCTGGTGGCGCAGTGGTGAAGAATCTGCCTGCCAATGCAGGGCACACGGTTCGATCCCTGGTCTGGGAAGATCCCACATGCCGCGGAGCAGCTAAGCCCGTGCGCCACAACTAGTGAGCCTGTGAGCCACAACTACTGAAGCCCGTGTGTCTGGAACCCGAGCTCCGCAACAAGAGAAGCCACTGCAATGAGAAGCCCGGGCACCGCAACGAAGAGTAGCCCCCGCTCGCCACGGCTAGAGAAAGCCCGCGCACAGCAACAAAGACCCAAAGCAGCCAAAAATAAGTAAAATTAAATTTAAAAAAAAGCACGAGTAGGCGAGCCACAGACTGGGAGGTGCTATTTGCTGAGCACCATTGGACAAAGCGCTGGTACCCAGGATGCAGGAGAAGACAACAGCTTGGTCAGTAATAAAAAAACAGGTGCTGCGATTAAAACTGGGCAAGAGATCTGAACAGATACCACCCAGAAGCAGATGGACAAGCGGCTGGGGGGTGTGGAGGGCACCTCACCTTGTTGGCCCCGGACAGGACTTCTGCTCTGTGCGCAGCACAAGCCAGCAAACCTGCCCGAGAAGTGACCCGACCCCTGCAGGAAGGCCCGTGCGCAGCATTCAGTAACGGACACTGGAGACAGGCCAGGTGTGTCCGTCATGTGACGGACGCGCCTGGGCAGGAAGCCAGAGCGAGCCGTGTCATGCGTGTGCAGGGAACCCCAAGGAGCAGGGAGCATGTGGGGTGGTGTTCCACCTCTCAGGAGGTGAGGTGGCGGTGACGCTGTCTGTCCTCACGGGATCGGGGTGGCACAGGAGCATGCATTTGCCAAAGCTCATCAAATGCTGTGCGTTTCCCAGGTAAATGCCTCCTCCCAAGGGAAAAACAAGCACTAAGTACAAATTGAAGTTGATCTGCAGGCTGCAGTGTTTAGGGGGCAGGGTACTGAGGTCTGCAACTTCCAGATGCATCTGAAAATGAGATGAACAGGTGATAGCTGTGCAGCCGTGCAACAGAACAGAGCAGTCACGAATTGTGTGACCCAGGCAGCCAGGGTGTGGAGCTCCCTGCGCACAGCTCTTCCCGCTTTTCTGAATGTGTGAAACTTTCATAATAAAATGTTGAGGGGAAACATAAGAGGCATGCCTGTTATTTAATGAAAATGAGAATGAGGACTAGATGGGCGCTTTCTTTCTTTGCCACTGGGTGCCTTTTACTCGTAGTAACCGAGGAAGTGGAATCTGCAGGAGGGGCCCCTGCGGGCATCCCCTTCGCATGGTGGCAGTGAACGGAGCAGAGCTAGAAAGCTGGGAGAGGAAGAAATACAGCTGTGACCTGTCTCGGACGGCCTGATTGTCCACGTGCAGAGGCCAGAGTAGTCTTTCAGTAAACAATTAGGAATGAGTTTAGTAAGGCTGCTGCATATACCAACACAGATCAACTGTATTTCTCTGTTGGAGCAGCGAATGGAAAATAAATATTTAAGAATAGTCCCGATTGTGTAAGAGCACCAAAACCCATCAGGTGCCTCCAGAATAAATCTCACAAAGGCCGCACACACTCTCTACGCTGAGCACTAAAAACATCGCTGAGAGAAGTTAACTCTGGAGACGTGGACGGCATGGTTCTCTGCAGACTCGGGGCCACCCCTGCAGGTGTCTGGGGACCAGCTGACTCTATAGACAGGGATGGACACCAAGGCCCTGGAGGAGCTGAGGCTGAGCGGAAGACTCCCGGCCAGGCCACAGTGATGAGACAGCCGGGATGGGCAGGGACCCGGGGGACTGACTGACAGGCATGCGAGCCCCTGACTTGGGCCTGTGGGGTCACACACACCGGTGTCTTGGCCACCCATGGGTGGGGCAGAACGGCCTGGTGCAGCTGTCTCCCAGATTGTCCCACTGCAGTGGGATGGAGAGGAAGCTGAGGCCTCTTCCCACACTGGATCCTCTCAGAAATAAGACGCAGCAGTACGGCACTTTGGGCGTGAGGTCGCCTGGAGGAGCAGCGTGCTGTGGGGCTGAGTCAGAGCTCAGGACCTGGAAAGGTGGGACGGCAGCACGGCAGCACCGGGAGGGGCAGAGGGTGGAGCGTGTGCGCAGCGCTCACCTTGCATGCAGACAGCCACCCGGGGGCTGGCCCACACCGTCTGGGGCTCAGCCACTGGTAGGAACTGTAGCAGGTGAACAGCTCGTGATTTTGCAGTTTCGTGAGGTTGAGCGCCGTGGCTTGTTCTCCGTGGGCACCTGGAGGTCCAGGTGGGCCAGCGATGGGCCGTGGGAGACATCCTGCCCCAGGCACGTCTGTCTAAGCTGAGGTCGCAGGTTACACTCCCTCCTCACGGGCTCCTGGCGGGGGCCCCTGCTCCACAGTGAGGGGGCGGGGCTTGTCCACTGGACGTGTACAGCTCAAGGCCGGAGTTCCTGGCGTTGCGGAATGGGGGGGTGCCTTCGGGGGTCCCTAGAGGCTGGAGCGGTGAGCGCAGGTCAGGCGGCAGGGGGGCCTCACAGAGCATCTGGGGACGGTGGGGGGAGAGTGTGTGGGAGGCGTGTGATGTCTCCTCCAGGTTCCCTGCGGCTGGAGCTGAAGAAAGGCCTTGGGGTCACCAGGACTCTTTGTTGTGTTTTCACTTTTTTAGATGGGAGAAGTTGGAGCGCGTTGGCGTGCTGGCGGGAAGGATCCCGCAGAGGACTTGGGAGCAGCCCCGAGTGGGCGGAGGCAGGGTTGGCCTGGGGGCTGGTGCTGGAGGAGAGGGCAGGACGGCAGGGAGGGGGCCCAGGAGATGAGGGCGTGGGGGGCAGATGTGGGTTCCCACGGCCGGTGGGAGTACCTTGCGGGCCCGGGAGGGATGGGCCCATCCTTTTCCCTTCCAGGTCCGGGAGGGATGGGCCACGCTCCAGGAGGGCTGCCGCAGAACAGGAGGTGCCCCTTGGAGTGGTGGGTCGTGAGCGGTCTCCTGTGTGCTGGGAGTCCAGCCGACCTGACGTGCCTCTCCTCCCACAGGAAAGAATCTCTATACAAATGAATACGTAGCTATCAAATTGGTGAGTCCGGGCCCTGTCCCCTTCCCCCAGTCCCCAAGCCCGGGCCGGCCCCTCTCCGGCCCCCCAGCAGAGGCTGTCCCCACGGGCCGGGAGGAGGGCAGGATAGTGCCCTGCGTGACATCCACGTGTCCCCTCGTCCCTCCCAGGAGCCCATCAAGTCCCGGGCGCCGCAGCTGCACCTGGAGTACCGCTTCTACAAGCAGCTCAGTGCCGCAGGTACCCCGGGGCCGGGTGTGGGAGCGCAGGGGGAGCCCGCCCAGGCGTGGTGTGAGCCTGTGTGTCCTCCACCTGCAGAGGGCGTCCCTCAGGTCTATTACTTCGGCCCGTGCGGGAAGTACAACGCCATGGTGCTGGAGCTGCTGGGACCCAGCCTGGAGGACCTGTTCGACTTGTGTGACCGCACGTTCACGCTCAAGACAGTGCTCATGATCGCCATCCAGCTGGTGCGGGCCGCGGGAGGGCGAGGGGGCCGGACGCTGTGGGGCGGCAGAGGGAAGGTGGGCGGGGCGGAGGGAGCCCGCTGAGGCCTGCCTGCCCGCAGATCACGCGCATGGAGTACGTGCACACCAAGAGCCTCATCTACCGCGACGTGAAGCCCGAGAACTTCCTGGTGGGGCGACCGGGCACCAAGCGGCAGCACGCCATCCACATCATCGACTTCGGCCTGGCCAAGGAGTACATCGACCCCGAGACCAAGAAGCACATCCCGTACCGCGAGCACAAGAGCCTGACGGGCACAGCGCGCTACATGAGCATCAACACGCACCTGGGCAAGGGTGAGCGGCGCGCGGGGCGGGCGGGGGGGCGCGAGGGCTGCGCTGACCTGCCGTCCCCCCCCACAGAGCAGAGCCGCCGTGATGACCTGGAGGCGCTGGGCCACATGTTCATGTATTTCCTGCGTGGCAGCCTGCCCTGGCAGGGACTCAAGGTGGGCGCGCCGGGGCCGGGGTGGGGATGGGGGTCTCCCGCGGGCAGTGCCTCGGTGCCGACCACGCTCTCCCCTCAGGCCGACACGCTCAAGGAGCGCTACCAGAAGATCGGGGACACCAAGCGGGCCACGCCCATCGAGGTGCTCTGTGAGAGCTTCCCAGGTGAGGGTCTGCCCCCTGTCCCCCGCACTCCCCGCAGACCCCCTGCCCAGGGCGGCCCGCCCCCGCTCCTCCACGCCCCCCAGCCCTGTCGCTGTCCGCAGAGGAGATGGCCACGTACCTGCGCTACGTGCGGCGCCTGGACTTCTTCGAGAAGCCGGACTACGACTACCTGCGCAAGCTCTTCACCGATCTCTTTGACCGCAGTGGCTTCGTGTTCGACTACGAGTACGACTGGGCCGGGAAGCCCCTGGTATGTGTGGGGAGGGGAGGCTGGTGCTGGAGGGGCCCCTGGCGTGTGGGGGCAGCTGGCAAGGACCCTGAAGCCCCTGTGCTTGGGGGCGGGGGTGGCTGGCACGTGATGTGGGGTGGGGGGTGGCTGCCGGGCCTCAGCCGCATCCTGCCCCCTTGCAGCCCACGCCCATCGGCACGGTCCACACCGACCTGCCCTCGCAGCCTCAGGTTCGGGAAAAAGCCCTGCTATACAGCAAAAACCAGGTGAGGGGCCGGCCGAGGACCCCAGCAGCGTGGGGGGGGGCAAAGCAGGGCCTACAGGACTCCCCTGCCCCTCTTGCCTCACAGGCACTGAACTCCACCAACGGGGAGCTGAATGCCGATGACCCCACTGCTGGCCACTCCAACGCCCCCATCACGGCCCCCGCAGAGGTGGAGGTGGCCGACGACACCAAGTAAGGCCCCTGCGGTCGCTGGAGGCTGGGACTCCCTGGGCCCACCCCCTCGTGCCCATTCCCTCATCCCCCTCTTCTCCAGCCTGCGCCCCCTTTTGCAGCCTGTGCCGCCTCCTAGCCTGTGCCCGCCCCTTCCAGGTGCTGCTGTTTCTTCAAGAGGAGGAAGAGAAAATCTCTGCAGCGACACAAGTGACCCCGGGGCAGTGGCCTCTGAAGCCTCCCGCTGCAGCCCCTCGGGGCCCGCTTGTCCACGGCCACGTGGCCACCGCTGGACGCAGAGTGCAGGCCCGGCAGAGCTGCCAGCCCCCGCGTGGGGTGACTTCGTTCACGTAAGACTTTGGCCGCGATTTCTACACCTGTGTCTAGTCCTCCCCTCCGAGAGCATTAACTATTTAAAACAAGGAAGAGAGAAAACCACAGCGGCCGCCCTGCCTTGTGCCCCCGCGCGTCTGCTGAGTGAGTAGCGCGGCCGCCTCCGTCCAGCCCGCCACTCGCCCGTTAGTGTCATAAAGTGCAGCTTGTCTCCCTCGATCCAAAGGCCGTTTTCTCGAGGGGGCGCTGCGGGGCGTTGCTGCCAGGGGTGAGCCCGCCCTGGGCCTCCCCAGACCAAAGGGGAAGGCGGGATGGGACCGGCCCCCAACTAAAATGCTGCACCAAAGCCTGGGCCGGTGGGCGCGGCCCACGGGGGTCCTGCACACCTGCTCGTGGAGCCGTCGGCCTGGTACTCGGGGTGGCCACCGCGTGGCCCGTGGGTGGCGCGTGCCCGCAGGCTCCTTGTGTCGCTCTGTGCTGCCGGCCGAGCCTTGGAGACAAGCGCCTTAAAGCCCATCCGAGCCCCGCAGGTGCGTGCGGAGCGGGCAGCCCGTCGGTGCGGCCCCCGTGGTCCCCTGGGGCCCGCGTGCTGAGGGCAGAGCAACTGGGGGCGCCCCGCGTGTGCGTCTAGGTCTTGCTTTACAAAAAGTGTACAGAAATGGCACTTCCGTTTCTCTGATGCTTCCTGGAAGCCATAGAACTTAGGGGCTTTTTTAAAAAAATAAAGGAAAATGAAACCAATTCTGAGCGTGGTGTCCAGTCTTTCCAAGGGTCTTGGCTGAGCAGCAGCTCAGATAGCCAAGTCCCTGGGAAGGGACAGGCTAGGAGGCAGGACAACTTGGGGAAGGAGCCGGGGAGTGGCAGCCCCCTTGCTCAGGAGAAATGAACAGTCGGAAACAAGGTAACAGAACTGAAGTGGATGTAAGAACCAGGTTTAGGACTTCCCTGGTGGCGCAGTGGTTAAGAATCCACTTGTCAGTGCAGGGGGACACAGGTTTGAGCCCTGGTCCCGGAAGATCCCACATGCCACGGAGCAACTAAGCCCGGGCGTCACAGCTACTGAGCCTGCGCTCTAGAGGCTGCGAGCCACAACTACTGAGCCCATGTGCCACAACTACTGAGCCTGTGCATCTGGAGCCCGTGCCCTGCAACAAGAGAAGCCACCGCAGTGAGAAGCCCGCGCACCGCAACGAAGACCCAACGCAGCCAAAAAAAAAAGAACTAGGTTTGGTCTACTTGGGGCTGGTGGAGAAAAGAGCCATTGAAGTAAATCACAGTGAGAACAGCAGACACGGGAGCTGAAGGACAGGCTCCTTGCCCTTCTCTGCACAAGTCCATCTAAAACCCTAACCCTAAGGCTTCCCTTCCAGGAGCAAAAAGGTGCCAGCTGTATGTGAATGGTTAGGTCTTGAGTGAACCCAACAGCACAAAGTGGGAAGCCTTGTGACGGCATCACAGTCACTGTGGATGCGGCTGAGAAAAAATGACTTTGGTGGCTATGGACTGATTGTTTATGTCCCCCAACATTCAGATGGTGCTGCCAGACCCACAGTGGGGGACAGTGTTAGGAGGCATGGGGCCTTCATGATGGGACTAGGGTCCTTGTAAGGAGAGGAAGAGAGACCAGAGTTCTGTGTGCAGGGTGAGGATACAGTGGGAAGGTAGCTGTCTGCAGGCCGGGACGCGGGCCCTCACCAGGAACCGGCTACACCGATCTCGGACTCCAGGAGAGTGAGAGATACCATCTGTGGTTTCAGCCTGTGTTGTTCTGTTACGGCAGTATCAGCTAAGAAAGCACAACAGCAGCAGTTCTTGAAACAGTTTCACAAGGATTCCAGGTAGTTGAAAACGATGATAACCCACCATCTGTCCCAAACAACACAGAACCACTGGGAGGAATGCCTGCTGTGTGCAACGTCCTGCCCACATTTCCAAAGTAAGTAACACCGCCAAGTCCCCCATGGGAGCCTGGCCTCCCGCCCACCCCTTCCTCTCTGCTGGGCCTTGTCGGAGCATTGGCAGGGGGCAGCCAGCAAGGTGGGCAGAAGCCAAAAGGCAGAGGTTCACAGCACAACCTGAACATGTCCCTTGCCTCAGCCAGGAACCCCAGCTTCCCCAGGAGAGAGCATGAGGGTCGGAGAAGGGCAAGACTGTCCCAACAGCGTCAGAAGATACGAAACCATCTTGGATCAGAAATTCAAAAACAAGGGACGGATGAGGACAAAAACCAGACTTGGAAATGGCTGATCCAATTCTGGAAGGAAATGAAAGAACAAATGATTTTAGAAACGAAGGATAAACTGTAAGGTGCCCGAGGCTCCAGGGAAGATCTGAGAAAAGGCCTGGGAAGCAGAGCAAGACGGTGAAGAGTTGACGCAGTTGCTGACGCAGGAGATGGTGGCTGAGTGAGTGTCGGTCTCGGAGTCTGAAGGAGATCAGAGTGGGTATTTAAAGCGGTTGCTGGGAGTTCCCTGGTGGTCTAGTGGTTAGGACTCCATGCTTTCACTGCTGTGGCCAGAGTTCAATCCCTGGTTGGGGAACTGAGATCCTGCCAGCCATGCAGTGCAGCCAAAAAATAAAAAATAAAGCTGCTGCTGAAGGGAACTTTCCAGGTAGAGCCCGGAATCTCCACCATGAATTAGAGACAATCACCCACAAGGCACATCCTCGCAAGGATGTGGGACGACCTTACGAGGACGTGCACGGGGACGGCCATGATTGGGGCCTGCAGGCAGAGAGGTAGAATCATGCACCGAGGCCTGAGAACTCGGCAGCTCAGCCTTTTCAGAACCTGGTGGAACGAGCCTGAGCTGAGGCTTCCACGTGCTGCCAGGGTATCCCTCCAGCACCGAGGCCTCGGAAGGCCAGTGCTGCCCAGCCCGGGATGGAGGGGTAGAGGCCACCTCTGTGTTGTGGGGAAGTGGAAATGGCGCAGCTGGGAGAGAAGGCAGAGAGGAGGCCAGGCCAGCCCACTGGCAGTGACGGAACCAGAGGGGTCAGCTCGTGTGGCGGTTTTCGTTATAAACAGGGAAGGAACGCAGAAGAGAGGGGCGCCTGTGTGATGTTGGCCTATTCCCACTTACCCCCACTTGTGCTATTTTTGCCATTTATTTTACTTCTGACATATGTTATAAGCCGGCAATTCCATCGTTATATACGGTCAGCCTTTCAAATACATTTTAAAATAAATTTATTTTATTTATTTTATTTTTGGCTGCGTTGGGTCTGCGTTGCTGTGCACGGGCTTTCTCTAGTTGTGGCTCGCGAGCCCTAGAGCGCAGGCTCAGTAGTTGTGGCGCACGGGCTTAGTTGCTCCGTGGCATGTGGGATCTTCCCGGACCAGGGCTCGAACCCGTGTCCCCTGTGTTGGCAGGCGGGTTCTTAACCACTAATTTATTGATTTTTGGCTGCGTTGGGTCTCTGTTGCTGCACGCGGGCTTTCTCTAGTTGCCATGAGCGGGGGCTACTCTTCGTTGCCGTGCACGGGCTTCTCATTGATGTGGCTTCTCTTGTTGTGGAGCATGGGCTCTAGGCTCTTGGGCTTCAGTAGTTGTGGCATGTGGGCTCAGTAGTTGCGGCGCGCAGGCTCAGTAGCTGTGGCACACGGGCTTAGTTGCTCCGTGGCATGTGGGGTCTTCCCCAACCAGGGTTGGAACCCGTGTCCCCTGCATTGGCGGGTGGATTCTAACCACTGCGCCACCAGGGAAGCCCCTCAAATACATTTTTAAAAAGAGTTTTGTATGTTTACCCACGTGGTCACGCTTCCCACTGCTCTTTGTTTCATCTGCTGACCCACCAGAGGTTCCATCTAAGATCCTATCCTTTCGGCCTGAAGAGCTCCCTTTAATACGTCTTGTGGTGCGGGTTTATTGGCAACAAATTCTCCCAGCTTTTAGTGGCCTAAAAATATCTTTATTTCGCCTACACTAGCAGAAGGTATTTTTAGTGGGAATGGGATTCTGCGTTGGCAGGTGGTTTGGGTTTGACTTTCTTGCCTCAGCATTTTAGAGATGCTATTCCGTTGTTCCTGATGAGAGGTGAGCTGGCACTGTTAACCCCTTCAGAGGAATGTGTCTTTTTTGTCGGTCTGCTTTTTTTTTTTTTTTTTTTGCGGTACACAGGCCTCTCACTGTCGCGGCCTCTCCCGCTGCGGAGCACAGGCTCCAGACGCGCAGGCCCAGCGGCCATGGCCCACGGGCCCAGCCGCTCCGCAGCACGTGGGATCCTACTGGTCCGGTCCTGGTCACGAACTCGTGTCCCCTGCATCGGCAGGCAGACTCTCAACCACTGCGCCACCAGAGAAGCCCCCGGCTGCTTTTTTAAAAAAATTTATTTTTGGCTGCGTTGGGTCTTTGTTGTTGTGTGCGGGTTTTCTCTACTTGCGGCGAGCGGGGGCTACTCTGTTGCGGTGTGCGGGCTTCTCGTTGCAGTGGCTTCTCTTGTTGCGGAGCACGGGCTCTAGATGCACGGGTTTCAGTAGTTGTGGTGTGTGGGCTCAGTAGTTGTGGCTCACAGGCTCAGTTGCTCCGCGTCATGTGGGATCTTCCCGGACCAGGGCTCAAACCAGTGTTCCCTGCATTGGCAGGCGGATTCTTAACCACTGTGCCACCAGGGAAGCCCTGCTTTTTATATTTTGAAGTCATTTGACTCTGATGGGTGTTTTTGTTTGTTTGTTTAAAGTACAGTTGATATACAGTGTTGTGTTAGTTTCGGGTATATAGCAAAGTGATCAGATTATATATATATGTGTGTGTGTGTCCTTTTTCAGGTTGTTTTCCATTACAGTTTGTTACAAGATATTGAATATAGTTTCAGGGCTATACAGTAGGTTCCTGTTGTTTATTATATTTATAGTAGCGTGTTTCTGTTAATCCCAAACTCCTCATTTATCCCTTCCTCCCATCCTCTTCATTTATCCCTTCCTCCCATCCTCTTTGGTAACTGTAACTTTGTTTTCTGTGTCTGTGAGTCAGTTTCTGTTTTGTAAATATGTTCATTTGTATTGTTTTTTGTATTCCACATATAAGTGATATCACATGGTATTTGTCTTTGTCTGACTTACTTAGTATGATAATGTCTACGTCCAACCAGGTTGCTGCAAATGGCATTATTTCATTCTTTTTTATGGCTGAGTAGTATTCCATGTATAGATGTACCACCTCTTCTTTATCAATTCCTATGTCGATGGACATTTAGGTTGCTTCCGTGTCTTGGCTATTGTAAATACTACTGCTGTGAATACTGGGGTGCATGAGTCTTTTCACATTAGAGTTTTGTCTGAGTTTATTCCCAGTAGTGGGATTGCTGAATCGTATGGTAGTTCTACTTTTAGTTTTCTGAGGAACCTCCATATGGTACACCATAGTGGCTGCACCAATTTCCATTCCCACTAACAGTGTAGGAGGGTTCCCTTTTCTCCACATCCTCTCCAGCATTTATTATTTGTAGACTTTTTAATGATGGCCATTCTGACTGGTGTGAGGTGATTCCTCATTGTAGTTTTGATTTGCGATATATGTATCTATACATATATATGAATACGTATATAAAAAGATATATATGTATTTGTACCGTATGAAGATTAGGAACGATCCTGAACTGAAAGATAATGTGATTATAGTATACCAGAAAAAAATGTATATGTCATATTTTCTTTGTCTATTCATCCATCAAGGGACACTTAGGTTGTTTCCATGTCTTGGCTATTGTGAATAATGCTGCAGTGAACATGGGGGGTGCATATATCTCTTCAAGATAACCTGATTTCATTTCCTTTGGATATATACCCAGAAGTGGGAGTGCTGAATCATATGGGAATTCTATTTTGAATTGTTTGAGGAACCGTCATGCTGTTTTCCATTGTGGCTGTATCTATATATGATTTCTGTAGTGAATCTTTTTCTAGTTTTATTTTTAACCACCTAAAGGTATGCTCTGCCACAACAGTCTATATCGTAACCAGAAATTGAACCCCTTTTATTATCTCTTTCATGTCTGTAGGATCTGTAGTGGTGTCCCCCTTCTCTTGTTTTTTTTTTTTTAAAGGGAAGTTTATTTTTATTTATTTATTTACTTATTTATGGCTGCATTGGGTCTTCATTGCTGCGTGCGGGCTTTCTTTAGTTGCAGCGAGCGGGGGCTGCTCTTCATTGCAGTATGTGGGCTTCTCATTGCGGTGGCTTCTCTTGTTGTGGAGCACGGGCTGTAGGGCGCGCAGGCTTCAGTAGTTGTGGCACACGGGCTTAGTTGCTCCGCAGCACGTGGGATCTTCCCGGACCAGGGCTCGAACCCGTGTCCCCTGCAGTGGCAGGTGGATTCTTAACCACTGCGCCACCAGGGAAGCCCCCGCTTCTCACGTTTGGTGTTAGTCATGTGTTTTCTCTTTAAAAAACAAACAGACAGAAACGTTTGCTGTTGTTTTATCAAAGGACCAAAGGTTGGTTTGTATTTCATTCGTTTTCTGCTTCATTTTTGGCCTCATTATTTTGTTATTTCTCCTGTTTTGGGTTGAACTTGCTGTTAATTCTCTAGTGTCTTAAGATGAAACCTGAGACCATGGATTTTAAACCTCTCTTCCTGGGAATACCCTGGCGGTGCAGTGGTTAGGACATGGCCCTTTCACTTTGGGGCCCGGGTTAAATCCCTGGTCAGGGAACTAAGATCCTGCAAGCTGTGTGGTGCAGCCAAAACATTAATGATAATAAATAAGTAAAATAAACCTTTCTTCTTTTCCAACCTATGCATAAAGTATAAGTGTTCCCCTCAATTCTGCTTTAGCAGGATCTTCAAATTTTGGTGTATTATAATCACCATCATTCAGTTCAAAGTAGTTCTTAAGTTCCATATGGTTTCTATTTTAGCCTATGTTTATGTCAAGGAGTTAATTACCAAACATTGGGGGATTTCTTGTTGTTATCCTGTGATTGATCCTAGTTTGATTCCACTTTAGCCAGAGAACATGCTCTGCAGGAGATAAATTATTCTTAAACCTGCATTAGGGTACATAATATTACCTACTGTGGTCATTGTTTTCTGTGCACTTGATAAGAACCTGTGTTCTGCAGTTGCTGGGAGTAGTGTTCTGTGTATGTCCACTAGGCAAGTCTGCTGTTCATGTTGTTCCGATCTTAATGATCCTTCCTGATTTCTTCTGTCATTTATAGAGAGCTGTGCGATGGTGTCCATCTCCAACTATGAATATAGATTTGCCTATTTTTCAATTTTGTCCTGTCAGTTCTTGTTTTTAATATATTTTTTTTAATCTTTCTTTCTTTCTTTCTTTGGCTGCACCGGGTCTTAGTTGCAGCACATGGGATCTTTAGTTGTGGCATGCAGGATCTAGTTCCCTGACCGGGGATTGAGCAAGGGCCCACTGCATTGGGAGTGTGGAGTCTTCTTTTTTTAATTATTATTATTTTTAAAAAAATTTTATTTATTTTTGGCTGCATTGGGTCTTCACTGAATGGAGTCTTCTTCATTCTTCCTCTTCCCCTCCTCTGGGACTCCACTGACAGACGTCAGGCCCTTTGTGTCCCACATCCCTTATGGTCTGTTTCATTTTCCCATGCTTATTACTGTTTACTTTCTTCACCTTGGACATCTCTTTTTTTTTTTTTGGTGGTACGCGGGCCTCTCACTGTTGCGGCCTCTCCCGTTGCGAAGTACAGGCTCGGACGCGCAGGCTCAGCGGCCATGGCTCACGGGCCCAGCCGCTCCGCGGCATGTGGGATCTTCCCGGACGGGGGCACGAACCCGTGTCCCCTGCATCGGCAGGCGGACTCTCAACCACTGCGCCACCAGGGAAGCCCCACCTTGGACATTTCTTATTGCCCTGTCTTCTCTTGTGTCCAGTCTACTGTTGCTCCTAGCTGCCAATATTTTCATTACAGATATTGTATTTTTCAGTGCTAGACTGTCAAATATAGATATGTTCCAACTCTATTGAATTTTGTTATTTTTTCTTATGTATTCATTTATTTTAATTTTTTTTACATTGGAGTATAGTTAATTTTCAGTGTTGTGTTTTAGGTGTACAGCAAAGTGACTCAGTTATACATATATCTATTCTTTTCCCACTTCGAATATTACAGACTGTTGAGTAGAGTTCCTTGTGCTATACAGTAGGTCCTTGTTGGTTATCTATTTTATGTCTAGTAGTGTGTATTTGTTAATCCCAACCTCCTAATTTATCCCTCCCCCCACCTTTCCCCTTTGGTAACCATAAGTTTGTTTTCTAAGTCTGTGAGTCTGTTTCTGTTTTGTAAATAAGTTCATTTGTATCATTTTTTTTAGATTCCACATATAAGTGGTATCATAAGATATTAGTCTTTTCTGTCTGACTTCACGTAGTATGAGACTCTCTCGGTCCATCCATGTTGCTGCAAATGGCATTATTTCGTTTTTTTATGGCTGAGTAGTATTCCATTGCATGTATGTACTGCATCTTCTTTATGTATTCATCTGTCAGTGGACATTTAGGTTGCTTCTGTGTCTTGCCTATTGTGAATAGTGCTGCTATGAACATTGGGGTGCATGTATCTTTTTGAATTATGATTTTCTCTGGATATATGGCCAGGTGTGGGATTGCTGAATCACATGGTAGCTCTCTTTGTAGTTGTTTAAGGAACCTCCATACTGTTGTCCATAGTGGATGCACCAATTTTCATTCCCACTAACAGGGTAGGAGGGTTCCCTTTACTCCACACCCTCCCCAGCATTTATTGTTCGTAGAGGTGTTTTAAAATTAATCAATTTTAATTTTGGTTGCGTTGGGTCTTCATTTCTGTGTGCGGGCTGTTTCTCTAGTTACGGTGAGCGGGGGCTACTCTTCGGTTCGGTGTGCGGCAGTGGCTTACTGCAGTGGCTTCTATTGTCGCGGAGCATGGGCTCTCGGCGTGCAGGCTTCACTAGTTGTGGCACGAGGGCTCACTAGTTGTGGCATGAGGGCTCACTAGTTGTGGCTCGTGGGCCCTAGGGCGCAGGCTCAGCAGTCGTGGCTTGCGGGCTGTGGAGTGCAGGCTCAGTAGTTGTGGCGCACGGGCTTCGTTGCTCCGCGGCATGTGGGATCTTCCCGGACCAGGGTTCAAACCCGTGTGCCCGGCATTGGCAGGCGGATTCTCAGCCACTGCGCCACCAGGGACGTCCCTGTTTGTAGACTTTTTGATGATGGCCGTTCTGACTGGTGTGAGGTGATTCCTCGTTGTTGTTTTGATTTGCGATATATGTATCTGTACATATATATGTATATAAATAGATATATATGTATTTATACCGTATGCAGATTAGGAACGATCCTGAACTGAATGATAATGTGATTATGGTATACCAGAAAAAAATGTATATATCATATTTTCTTTGTCTATTCATCCATCAAGGGACACTTAGGTTGTTTCCATGTCTTGGCTATTGTGAATAATGCTGCAGTGAACATGGGGGGTGCATATATGTCTTCAAGGTAACCTGATTTCACTTCCTTTGGATATATACCCAGAAGTGGGACTGCTGAATCATATGGGAATTGTATTTTGAATTGTTTGAGGAACCGTCATGCTGTTTTCCATTGTGGCTGTATCTATATATGATTTCTGTAGTGAATCTGTTCTTTCTCTAGTTTTATTTTTAACCATCTAAAGTTATGGTCTTCCACAACAGTCTATATCGTAACCAGAAATTGAACCCCTTTTATTATCTCTTTCATGTCTGTAGGATCTGTAGTGGTGTCCCCCTTCTCGTGTTTTTTTTTTTTTAAAGGGAAGTTTATTTTTATTTATTTATTTACTTATTTATGGCTGCGTTGGGTCTTCATTGCTGCGTGCGGGCTTTCTTTAGTTGCAGCGAGCGGGGGCTGCTCTTCATTGCAGTATGTGGGCTTCTCATTGCGGTGGCTTCTCTTGTTGTGGAGCACGGGCTGTAGGGCGCGCAGGCTTCAGTAGTTGTGGCACGAGGGCTCAGTAGTTGTGGCGCACGGGCTTAGTTGCTCCGCAGCACGTGGGATCTTCCCGGACCAGGGCTCGAACCCGTGTCCCCTGCAGTGGCAGGTGGATTCTTAACCACTGCGCCACCAGGGAAGCCCCCGCTTCTCACGTTTGGTGTTAGTCATGTGTTTTCTCTTTTAAAAACAAACAGACAGAAACGTTTGCTGTTGTTTTATCAAAGGACCAAAGGTTGGTTTGTATTTCATTCGTTTTCTGCTTCATTTTTGGCCTCATTATTTTGTTATTTCTCCTGTTTTGGGTTGAACTTGCTGTTAATTCTCTAGCGTCTTAAGATGAAACCTGAGACCATGGATTTTAAACCTCTCTTCCTGGGAATACCCTGGCGGTGCAGTGGTTAGGACATGGCCCTTTCACTTTGGGGCCCGGGTTAAATCCCTGGTCAGGGAACTAAGATCCTGCAAGCTGTGTGGTGCAGCCAAAACATTAATGATAATAAATAAGTAAAATAAACCTTTCTTCTTTTCCAACCTATGCATAAAGTATAAGTGTTCCCCTCAATTCTGCTTTAGCAGGATCTTCAAATTTTGGTGTATTATAATCACCATCATTCAGTTCAAAGTAGTTCTTAAGTTCCATATGGTTTCTATTTTAGCCTATGTTTATGTCAAGGAGTTAATTACCAAACATTGGGGGATTTCTTGTTGTTATCCTGTGATTGATCCTAGTTTGATTCCACATTAGCCAGAGAACATGCTCTGCAGGAGATAAATTATTCTTAAACCTGCATTAGGGTACATAATATTACCTACTGTGGTCATTGTTTCCTGTGTACTTGATAAGAACCTGTGTTCTGCAGTTGCTGGGAGTAGTGTTCTGTGTATGTCCACTAGGCAAGTCTGCTGTTCATGTTGTTCCGATCTTAATGATCCTTCCTGATTTCTTCTGTCATTTATAGAGAGCTGTGCGATGGTGTCCATCTCCAACTATGAATATAGATTTGCCTATTTTTCAATTTTGTCCTGTCAGTTCTTGTTTTTAATATATTTTTTAAAATCTTTCTTTCTTTCTTTCTTTGGCTGCACCGGGTCTTAGTTGCAGCACATGGGATCTTTAGTTGTGGCATGCAGGATCTAGTTCCCTGACCGGGGATTGAGCAAGGGCCCACTGCATTGGGAGTGTGGAGTCTTCTTTTTTTAATTATTATTATTTTTAAAAAAATTTTATTTATTTTTGGCTGCATTGGGTCTTCACTGAATGGAGTCTTCTTCATTCTTCCTCTTCCCCTCCTCTGGGACTCCACTGACAGACGTCAGGCCCTTTGTGTCCCACATCCCTTATGGTCTGTTTCATTTTCCCATGCTTATTACTGTTTACTTTCTTCACCTTGGACATTTCTTTTTTTTTTTTTTTGGTGGTACGCGGGCCTCTCACTGTTGCGGCCTCTCCCGTTGCAAAGTACAGGCTCGGACGCGCAGGCTGAGCGGCCATGGCTCACGGGCCCAGCCGCTCCGCGGCATGTGGGATCTTCCCGGACGGGGGCACGAACCCGTGTCCCCTGCATCGGCAGGCGGACTCTCAACCACTGCCCCACCAGGGAAGCCCCACCTTGGACATTTCTTATTGCCCTGTCTTCTCTTGTGTCCAGTCTACTGTTGCTCCTAGCTGCCAATATTTTCATTACAGATATTGTATTTTTCAGTGCTAGACTGTCAAATATAGATATGTTCCAACTCTATTGAATTTTGTTATTTTTTCTTATGTATTCATTTATTTTAATTTTTTTTTACATTGGAGTATAGTTAATTTTCAGTGTTGTGTTCTAGGTGTACAGCAAAGTGACTCAGTTATACATATATCTATTCTTTTCGCACTTCGAATATTACAGACTGTTGAGTAGAGTTCCTTGTGCTATACAGTAGGTCCTTGTTGGTTATCTATTTTATGTCTAGTAGTGTGTATTTGTTAATCCCAACCTCCTAATTTATCCCTCCCCCCACCTTTCCCCTTTGGTAACCATAAGTTTGTTTTCTAAGTCTGTGAGTCTGTTTCTGTTTTGTAAATAAGTTCATTTGTATCATTTTTTTTAGATTCCACATATAAGTGGTATCATAAGATATTAGTCTTTTCTGTCTGACTTCACGTAGTATGAGACTCTCTCGGTCCATCCATGTTGCTGCAAATGGCATTATTTCATTTTTTATGGCTGAGTAGTATTCCATTGCATGTATGTACTGCATCTTCTTTATGTATTCATCTGTCAGTGGACATTTAGGTTGCTTCTGTGTCTTGCCTATCGTGAATAGTGCTGCTATGAACATTGGGGTGCATGTATCTTTTTGAATTATGATTTTCTCTGGATATATGGCCAGGTGTGGGATTGCTGAATCACATGGTAGCTCTCTTTGTAGTTGTTTAAGGAACCTCCATACTGTTGTCCATAGTGGCTGCACCAATTTTCATTCCCACTAAGAGGGTAGGAGGGTTCCCTTTACTCCACACCCTCCCCAGCATTTATTGTTCGTAGAGGTTTTTTAATTTTTTTTTTTTTTTTTCTTTTTGCGGTATGTGGGCCTCTCACTGTTGTGGCCTCTCCCGTTGCGGAGCACAGGCTCCGGATGCGCAGGCCCAGCGGCCATGGCTCACGGGCCCAGCCGCTCCGCGGCATATGGGATCCTCCCAGACCGGGGCACGAACCCGTATCCCCTGCATCGGCAGGCGGACTCTTAACGACTGCGCCACCAGGGAGGCCCCGTAGAGGTTTTTTAAAATTAATTAATTTTAATTTTGGTTGCGTTGGGTCTTCATTGCTGTGTGTGGGCTGTTTCTCTAGTTACGGTGAGCGGGGGCTACTCTTCGGTTCCGTGTGCGGCAGTGGCTTACTGCAGTGGCTTCTATTGTCGCGGAGCATGGGCTCTCCGCGCGCAGGCTTCACTAGTTGTGGCACGAGGGCTCACTAGTTGTGGCACGAGGGCTCACTAGTTGTGGCTCGTGGGCACTAGGGCGCAGGCTCAGCAGTCGTGGCTTGTGGGCTGTGGAGTAGTGCAGGCTCAGTAGTTGTGGCGCACGGGCTTCGTTGCTCCGCGGCATGTGGGATATTCCCGGACCAGGGTTCAAACCCGTTTGCCCTGCATTGGCAGGCGGATTCTCAGCCACTGCGCCACCGGGGAAGTCCCTGTTTGTAGACTTTTTGATGATGGCCGTTCTGACTGGTGTGAGGTGATTCCTCATTGTTGTTTTGATTTGCGATATATGTATCTGTACATATATATGTATATAAATAGATATATATGTATTTATACCGTATGCAGATTAGGAACGATCCTGAACTGAATGATAATGTGATTATGGTATACCAGAAAAAAATGTATATATCATATTTTCTTTGTCTATTCATCCATCAAGGGACACTTAGGTTGTTTCCATGTCTTGGCTATTGTGAATAATGCTGCAGTGAACATGGGGGGTGCATATATGTCTTCAAGATAACCTGATTTCACTTCCTTTGGATATATACCCAGAAGTGGGACTGCTGAATCATATGGGAATTCTATTTTGAATTGTTTGAGGAACCGTCATGCTGTTTTCCATTGTGGCTGTATCTATATATGATTTCTGTAGTGAATCTGTTCTTTTTCTAGTTTTATTTTTAACCATCTAAAGTTATGGTCTTCCACAACAGTCTATATCGTAACCAGAAATTGAACCCCTTTTATTATCTCTTTCATGTCTGTAGGATCTGTAGTGGTGTCCCCCTTCTCTTGTTTTTTTTTTTTTAAAGGGAAGTTTATTTTTATTTATTTATTTACTTATTTATGGCTGCGTTGGGTCTTCATTGCTGCGTGCGGGCTTTCTTTAGTTGCAGCGAGCGGGGGCTGCTCTTCATTGCAGTATGTGGGCTTCTCATTGCGGTGGCTTCTCTTGTTGTGGAGCACGGGCTGTAGGGCGCGCAGGCTTCAGTAGTTGTGGCGCACGGGCTTAGTTGCTCCGCAGCACGTGGGATCTTCCCGGACCAGGGCTCGAACTCGTGTCCCCTGCAGTGGCAGGTGGATTCTTAACCACTGCGCCACCAGGGAAGCCCCCGCTTCTCACGTTTGGTGTTAGTCATGTGTTTTCTCTTTAAAAAACAAACAGACAGAAACGTTTGCTGTTGTTTTATCAAAGGACCAAAGGTTGGTTTGTATTTCATTCGTTTTCTGCTTCATTTTTGGCCTCATTATTTTGTTATTTCTCCTGTTTTGGGTTGAACTTGCTGTTAATTCTCTAGTGTCTTAAGATGAAACCTGAGACCATGGATTTTAAACCTCTCTTCTTGGGAATACCCTGGCGGTGCAGTGGTTAGGACATGGCCCTTTCACTTTGGGGCCCGGGTTAAATCCCTGGTCAGGGAACTAAGATCCTGCAAGCTGTGTGGTGCAGCCAAAACATTAATGATAATAAATAAGTAAAATAAACCTTTCTTCTTTTCCAACCTATGCATAAAGTATAAGTGTTCCCCTCAATTCTGCTTTAGCAGGATCTTCAAATTTTGGTGTATTATAATCACCATCATTCAGTTCAAAGTAGTTCTTAAGTTCCATATGGTTTCTATTTTAGCCTATGTTTATGTCAAGGAGTTAATTACCAAACATTGGGGGATTTCTTGTTGTTATCCTGTGATTGATCCTAGTTTGATTCCACTTTAGCCAGAGAACATGCTCTGCAGGAGATAAATTATTCTTAAACCTGCATTAGGGTACATAATATTACCTACTGTGGTCATTGTTTCCTGTGCACTTGATAAGAACCTGTGTTCTGCAGTTGCTGGGAGTAGTGTTCTGTGTATGTCCACTAGGCAAGTCTGCTGTTCATGTTGTTCCGATCTTAATGATCCTTCCTGATTTCTTCTGTCATTTATAGAGAGCTGTGCGATGGTGTCCATCTCCAACTATGAATATAGATTTGCCTATTTTTCAATTTTGTCCTGTCAGTTCTTGTTTTTAATATATTTTTTTTAATCTTTCTTTCTTTCTTTCTTTCTTTCTTTCTTTGGCTGCACCGGGTCTTAGTTGCAGCACATGGGATCTTTAGTTGTGGCATGCAGGATCTAGTTCCCTGACCGGGGATTGAGCAAGGGCCCACTGCATTGGGAGTGTGGAGTCTTCTTTTTTTAATTATTATTATTTTTAAAAAAATTTTATTTATTTTTGGCTGCATTGGGTCTTCACTGAATGGAGTCTTCTTCATTCTTCCTCTTCCCCTCCTCTGGGACTCCACTGACAGACGTCAGGCCCTTTGTGTCCCACATCCCTTATGGTCTGTTTCATTTTCCCATGCTTATTACTGTTTACTTTCTTCACCTTGGACATTTCTTTTTTTTTTTTTGGTGGTACGCGGGCCTCTCACTGTTGCGGCCTCTCCCGTTGCGAAGTACAGGCTCGGACGCGCAGGCTCAGCGGCCATGGCTCACGGGCCCAGCCGCTCCGCGGCATGTGGGATCTTCCCGGACGGGGGCACGAACCCGTGTCCCCTGCATCGGCAGGCGGACTCTCAACCACTGCCCCACCAGGGAAGCCCCACCTTGGACATTTCTTATTGCCCTGTCTTCTCTTGTGTCCAGTCTACTGTTGCTCCTAGCTGCCAATATTTTCATTACAGATATTGTATTTTTCAGTGCTAGACTGTCAAATATAGATATGTTCCAACTCTATTGAATTTTGTTATTTTTTCTTATGTATTCATTTATTTTAATTTTTTTTTACATTGGAGTATAGTTAATTTTCAGTGTTGTGTTTTAGGTGTACAGCAAAGTGACTCAGTTATACATATATCTATTCTTTTCCCACTTCGAATATTACAGACTGTTGAGTAGAGTTCCTTGTGCTATACAGTAGGTCCTTGTTGGTTATCTATTTTATATCTAGTAGTGTGTATTTGTTAATCCCAACCTCCTAATTTATCCCTCCCCCCACCTTTCCCCTTTGGTAACCATAAGTTTGTTTTCTAAGTCTGTGAGTCTGTTTCTGTTTTGTAAATAAGTTCATTTGTATCATTTTTTTTAGATTCCACATATAAGTGGTATCATAAGATATTAGTCTTTTCTGTCTGACTTCACGTAGTATGAGACTCTCTCGGTCCATCCATGTTGCTGCAAATGGCATTATTTCGTTTTTTTATGGCTGAGTAGTATTCCATTGCATGTATGTACTGCATCTTCTTTATGTATTCATCTGTCAGTGGACATTTAGGTTGCTTCTGTGTCTTGCCTATTGTGAATAGTGCTGCTATGAACATTGGGGTGCATGTATCTTTTTGAATTATGATTTTCTCTGGATATATGGCCAGGTGTGGGATTGCTGAATCACATGGTAGCTCTCTTTGTAGTTGTTTAAGGAACCTCCATACTGTTGTCCATAGTGGATGCACCAATTTTCATTCCCACTAACAGGGTAGGAGGGTTCCCTTTACTCCACACCCTCCCCAGCATTTATTGTTCGTAGAGGTGTTTTAAAATTAATCAATTTTAATTTTGGTTGCGTTGGGTCTTCATTTCTGTGTGCGGGCTGTTTCTCTAGTTACGGTGAGCGGGGGCTACTCTTCGGTTCGGTGTGCGGCAGTGGCTTACTGCAGTGGCTTCTATTGTCGCGGAGCATGGGCTCTCGGCGCGCAGGCTTCACTAGTTGTGGCACGAGGGCTCACTAGTTGTGGCTCGTGGGCCCTAGGGCGCAGGCTCAGCAGTCGTGGCTTGCGGGCTGTGGAGTGCAGGCTCAGTAGTTGTGGTGCACGGGCTTCGTTGCTCCGCGGCATGTGGGATCTTCCCGGACGGGGGCACGAACCCGTGTCCCCTGCATCGGCAGGCGGACTCTCAACCACTGCCCCACCAGGGAAGCCCCACCTTGGACATTTCTTATTGCCCTGTCTTCTCTTGTGTCCAGTCTACTGTTGCTCCTAGCTGCCAATATTTTCATTACAGATATTGTATTTTTCAGTGCTAGACTGTCAAATATAGATATGTTCCAACTCTATTGAATTTTGTTATTTTTTCTTATGTATTCATTTATTTTAATTTTTTTTTACATTGGAGTATAGTTAATTTTCAGTGTTGTGTTCTAGGTGTACAGCAAAGTGACTCAGTTATACATATATCTATTCTTTTCGCACTTCGAATATTACAGACTGTTGAGTAGAGTTCCTTGTGCTATACAGTAGGTCCTTGTTGGTTATCTATTTTATGTCTAGTAGTGTGTATTTGTTAATCCCAACCTCCTAATTTATCCCTCCCCCCACCTTTCCCCTTTGGTAACCATAAGTTTGTTTTCTAAGTCTGTGAGTCTGTTTCTGTTTTGTAAATAAGTTCATTTGTATCATTTTTTTTAGATTCCACATATAAGTGGTATCATAAGATATTAGTCTTTTCTGTCTGACTTCACGTAGTATGAGACTCTCTCGGTCCATCCATGTTGCTGCAAATGGCATTATTTCATTTTTTATGGCTGAGTAGTATTCCATTGCATGTATGTACTGCATCTTCTTTATGTATTCATCTGTCAGTGGACATTTAGGTTGCTTCTGTGTCTTGCCTATCGTGAATAGTGCTGCTATGAACATTGGGGTGCATGCATCTTTTTGAATTATGATTTTCTCTGGATATATGGCCAGGTGTGGGATTGCTGAATCACATGGTAGCTCTCTTTGTAGTTGTTTAAGGAACCTCCATACTGTTGTCCATAGTGGCTGCACCAATTTTCATTCCCACTAAGAGGGTAGGAGGGTTCCCTTTACTCCACACCCTCCCCAGCATTTATTGTTCGTAGAGGTTTTTTAATTTTTTTTTTTTTTTTCTTTTTGCGGTATGTGGGCCTCTCACTGTTGTGGCCTCTCCCGTTGCGGAGCACAGGCTTCGGATGCGCAGGCCCAGCGGCCATGGCTCACGGGCCCAGCCGCTCCGCGGCATATGGGATCCTCCCAGACTGGGGCACGAACCCGTATCCCCTGCATCGGCAGGCGGACTCTTAACGACTGCGCCACCAGGGAGGCCCCGTAGAGGTTTTTTAAAATTAATTAATTTTAATTTTGGTTGCGTTGGGTCTTCATTGCTGTGTGTGGGCTGTTTCTCTAGTTACGGTGAACGGGGGCTACTCTTCGGTTCCGTGTGCGGCAGTGGCTTACTGCAGTGGCTTCTATTGTCGCGGAGCATGGGCTCTCCGCGCGCAGGCTTCACTAGTTGTGGCACGAGGGCTCACTAGTTGTGGCACGAGGGCTCACTAGTTGTGGCTCGTGGGCACTAGGGCGCAGGCTCAGCAGTCGTGGCTTGTGGGCTGTGGAGTAGTGCAGGCTCAGTAGTTGTGGCGCACGGGCTTCGTTGCTCCGCGGCATGTGGGATATTCCCGGACCAGGGTTCAAACCCGTGTGCCCTGCCTTGGCAGGCGGATTCTCAGCCACTGCGCCACCAGGGAAGTCCCTGTTTGTAGACTTTTTGATGATGGCCGTTCTGACTGGTGTGAGGTGATTCCTCATTGTTGTTTTGATTTGCGATATATGTATCTGTACATATATATGTATATAAATAGATATATATGTATTTATACCGTATGCAGATTAGGAACGATCCTGAACTGAATGATAATGTGATTATGGTATACCAGAAAAAAATGTATATATCATATTTTCTTTGTCTATTCATCCATCAAGGGACACTTAGGTTGTTTCCATGTCTTGGCTATTGTGAATAATGCTGCAGTGAACATGGGGGGTGCATATATGTCTTCAAGATAACCTGATTTCACTTCCTTTGGATATATACCCAGAAGTGGGACTGCTGAATCATATGGGAATTCTATTTTGAATTGTTTGAGGAACCGTCATGCTGTTTTCCATTGTGGCTGTATCTATATATGATTTCTGTAGTGAATCTGTTCTTTTTCTAGTTTTATTTTTAACCATCTAAAGTTATGGTCTTCCACAACAGTCTATATCGTAACCAGAAATTGAACCCCTTTTATTATCTCTTTCATGTCTGTAGGATCTGTAGTGGTGTCCCCCTTCTCTTGTTTTTTTTTTTTTAAAGGGAAGTTTATTTTTATTTATTTATTTACTTATTTATGGCTGCGTTGGGTCTTCATTGCTGCGTGCGGGCTTTCTTTAGTTGCAGCGAGCAGGGGCTGCTCTTCATTGCAGTATGTGGGCTTCTCATTGCGGTGGCTTCTCTTGTTGTGGAGCACGGGCTGTAGGGCGCGCAGGCTTCAGTAGTTGTGGCGCACGGGCTTAGTTGCTCCGCAGCACGTGGGATCTTCCCGGACCAGGGCTCGAACCCGTGTCCCCTGCAGTGGCAGGTGGATTCTTAACCACTGCGCCACCAGGGAAGCCCCCGCTTCTCACGTTTGGTGTTAGTCATGTGTTTTCTCTTTAAAAAACAAACAGACAGAAACGTTTGCTGTTGTTTTATCAAAGGACCAAAGGTTGGTTTGTATTTCATTCGTTTTCTGCTTCATTTTTGGCCTCATTATTTTGTTATTTCTCCTGTTTTGGGTTGAACTTGCTGTTAATTCTCTAGTGTCTTAAGATGAAACCTGAGACCATGGATTTTAAACCTCTCTTCTTGGGAATACCCTGGCGGTGCAGTGGTTAGGACATGGCCCTTTCACTTTGGGGCCCGGGTTAAATCCCTGGTCAGGGAACTAAGATCCTGCAAGCTGTGTGGTGCAGCCAAAACATTAATGATAATAAATAAGTAAAATAAACCTTTCTTCTTTTCCAACCTATGCATAAAGTATAAGTGTTCCCCTCAATTCTGCTTTAGCAGGATCTTCAAATTTTGGTGTATTATAATCACCATCATTCAGTTCAAAGTAGTTCTTAAGTTCCATATGGTTTCTATTTTAGCCTATGTTTATGTCAAGGAGTTAATTACCAAACATTGGGGGATTTCTTGTTGTTATCCTGTGATTGATCCTGGTTTGATTCCACTTTAGCCAGAGAACATGCTCTGCAGGAGATAAATTATTCTTAAACCTGCATTAGGGTACATAATATTACCTACTGTGGTCATTGTTTCCTGTGCACTTGATAAGAACCTGTGTTCTGCAGTTGCTGGGAGTAGTGTTCTGTGTATGTCCACTAGGCAAGTCTGCTGTTCATGTTGTTCCGATCTTAATGATCCTTCCTGATTTCTTCTGTCATTTATAGAGAGCTGTGCGATGGTGTCCATCTCCAACTATGAATATAGATTTGCCTATTTTTCAATTTTGTCCTCTCAGTTCTTGTTTTTAATATATTTTTTAAAATCTTTCTTTCTTTCTTTCTTTCTTTCTTTGGCTGCACCGGGTCTTAGTTGCAGCACATGGGATCTTTAGTTGTGGCATGCAGGATCTAGTTCCCTGACCGGGGATTGAGCAAGGGCCCACTGCATTGGGAGTGTGGAGTCTTCTTTTTTTAATTATTATTATTTTTTTAAAAATTTTATTTATTTTTGGCTGCATTGGGTCTTCACTGAATGGAGTCTTCTTCATTCTTCCTCTTCCCCTCCTCTGGGACTCCACTGACAGACGTCAGGCCCTTTGTGTCCCACATCCCTTATGGTCTGTTTCATTTTCCCATGCTTATTACTGTTTACTTTCTTCACCTTGGACATTTCTTTTTTTTTTTTTTTTTTTGGTGGTACGCGGGCCTCTCACTGTTGCGGCCTCTCCCGTTGCGAAGTACAGGCTCGGACGCGCAGGCTCAGCGGCCATGGCTCACGGGCCCAGCCGCTCCGCGGCACGTGGGATCTTCCCGGACGGGGGCACGAACCCGTGTCCCCTGCATCGGCAGGCGGACTCTCAACCACTGCGCCACCAGGGAAGCCCCACCTTGGACATTTCTTATTGCCCTGTCTTCTCTTGTGTCCAGTCTACTGTTGCTCCTAGCTGCCAATATTTTCATTACAGATATTGTATTTTTCAGTGCTAGACTGTCAAATATAGATATGTTCCAACTCTATTGAATTTTGTTATTTTTTTCTTATGTATTCATTTATTTTAGTTTTTTTTCCATTGGAGTATAGTTAATTTTCAGTGTTGTGTTTTAGGTGTACAGCAAAGTGACTCAGTTATACATATATCTATTCTTTTCCCACTTCGAATATTACAGACTGTTGAGTAGAGTTCCTTGTGCTATACAGTAGGTCCCTGTTGGTTATCTATTTTATGTCTAGTAGTGTGTATTTGTTAATCCCAACCTCCTAATTTATCCCTCCCCCCACCTTTCCCCTTTGGTAACCATAAGTTTGTTTTCTAAGTCTGTGAGTCTGTTTCTGTTTTGTAAATAAGTTCATTTGTATCATTTTTTTTAGATTCCACATATAAGTGGTATCATAAGATATTAGTCTTTTCTGTCTGACTTCACTTAGTATGAGACTCTCTCGGTCCATCCATGTTGCTGCAAATGGCATTATTTCGTTTTTTTATGGCTGAGTAGTATTCCATTGCATGTATGTACTGCATCTTCTTGATGTATTCATCTGTCAGTGGACATTTAGGTTGCTTCTGTGTCTTGCCTATTGTGAATAGTGCTGCTATGAACATTGGGGTGCATGTATCTTTTTGAATTATGGTTTTCTCTGGATATATGGCCAGGTGTGGGATTGCTGAATCACATGGTAGCTCTCTTTTTAGTTGTTTAAGGAACCTCCATACTGTTGTCCATAGTGGCTGCACCAATTTTCATTCCCACTAACAGGGTAGGAGGGTTCCCTTTACTCCACACCCTCCCCAGCATTTATTGTTTGTAGAGGTTTTTTAAAATTAATTAATTTTAATTTTGGCTGCGTTGGGTCTTCATTGCTGTGCGCGGGCTGTTTCTCTAGTTACGGTGAGCGGGGGCTACTCTTCGGTGCGGTGTGCGGCAGTGGCTTACTGCAGTGGCTTCTGTTGTCGCGGAGCATGGGCTCTCGGCGCGCAGGCTTCACTAGTTGTGGCACGAGGGCTCACTAGTTGTGGCTCGTGGGCCCTAGGGCGCAGGCTCAGCAGTCGTGGCTTGCGGGCTGTGGAGTGCAGGCTCAGTAGTTGTGGCGCACGGGCTTCGTTGCTCCGCGGCATGTGGGATCTTCCCGGACCAGGGTTCAAACCCGTGTGCCCTGCCTTGGCAGGCGGATTCTCAGCCACTGCGCCACCAGGGAAGTCCCTGTTTGTAGACTTTTTGATGATGGCCGTTCTGACTGGTGTGAGGTGATTCCTCATTGTTGTTTTGATTTGCGATATATGTATCTGTACATATATATGTATATAAATAGATATATATGTATTTATACCGTATGCAGATTAGGAACGATCCTGAACTGAATGACAATGTGATTATGGTATACCAGAAAAAAATGTATATATCATATTTTCTTTGTCTATTCATCCATCAAGGGACACTTAGGTTGTTTCCATGTCTTGGCTATTGTGAATAATGCTGCAGTGAACATGGGGGGTGCATATATGTCTTCAAGATAACCTGATTTCTCTTCCTTTGGATATATACCCAGAAGTGGGACTGCTGAATCATATGGGAATTCTATTTTGAATTGTTTGAGGAACCGTCATGCTGTTTTCCATTGTGGCTGTATCTATATATGATTTCTGTAGTGAATCTGTTCTTTTTCTAGTTTTATTTTTAACCATCTAAAGTTATGGTCTTCCACAACAGTCTATATCGTAACCAGAAATTGAACCCCTTTTATTATCTCTTTCATGTCTGTAGGATCTGTAGTGGTGTCCCCCTCCTTGTGTTTTTTTTTTTTTTTAAAGGGAAGTTTATTTTTATTTATTTATTTACTTATTTATGGCTGCGTTGGGTCTTCATTGCTGCGTGCGGGCTTTCTTTAGTTGCAGCGAGCGGGGGCTGCTCTTCATTGCAGTATGTGGGCTTCTCATTGCGGTGGCTTCTCTTGTTGTGGAGCACGGGCTGTAGGGCGCGCAGGCTTCAGTAGTTGTGGCACGAGGGCTCAGTAGTTGTGGCGCACGGGCTTAGTTGCTCCGCAGCACGTGGGATCTTCCCGGACCAGGGCTCGAACCCGTGTCCCCTGCAGTGGCAGGTGGATTCTTAACCACTGCGCCACCAGGGAAGCCCCCGCTTCTCACGTTTGGTGTTAGTCATGTGTTTTCTCTTTAAAAAGCAAACAGACAGAAACCTTTGCTGTTGTCTTATCAAAGGACCAAAGGTTGGTTTGTATTTCATTCGTTTTCTGCTTCATTTTTGGCCTCATTATTTTGTTATTTCTCCTGTTTTGGGTTGAACTTGCTGTTAATTCTCTAGTGTCTTAAGATGAAACCTGAGACCATGGATTTTAAACCTCTCTTCTTGGGAATACCCTGGCGGTGCAGTGGTTAGGACATGGCCCTTTCACTTTGGGGCCCGGGTTAAATCCCTGGTCAGGGAACTAAGATCCTGCAAGCTGTGTGGTGCAGCCAAAACATTAATGATAATAAATAAGTAAAATAAACCTTTCTTCTTTTCCAACCTATGCATAAAGTATAAGTGTTCCCCTCAATTCTGCTTTAGCAGGATCTTCAAATTTTGGTGTATTATAATCACCATCATTCAGTTCAAAGTAGTTCTTAAGTTCCATATGGTTTCTATTTTAGCCTATGTTTATGTCAAGGAGTTAATTACCAAACATTGGGGGATTTCTTGTTGTTATCCTGTGATTGATCCTAGTTTGATTCCACTTTAGCCAGAGAACATGCTCTGCAGGAGATAAATTATTCTTAAACCTGCATTAGGGTACATAATATTACCTACTGTGGTCATTGTTTCCTGTGCACTTGATAAGAACCTGTGTTCTGCAGTTGCTGGGAGTAGTGTTCTGTGTATGTCCACTAGGCAAGTCTGCTGTTCATGTTGTTCCGATCTTAATGATCCTTCCTGATTTCTTCTGTCATTTATAGAGAGCTGTGCGATGGTGTCCATCTCCAACTATGAATATAGATTTGCCTATTTTTCAATTTTGTCCTCTCAGTTCTTGTTTTTAATATATTTTTTAAAATCTTTCTTTCTTTCTTTCTTTCTTTCTTTGGCTGCACCGGGTCTTAGTTGCAGCACATGGGATCTTTAGTTGTGGCATGCAGGATCTAGTTCCCTGACCGGGGATTGAGCAAGGGCCCACTGCATTGGGAGTGTGGAGTCTTCTTTTTTTAATTATTATTATTTTTTTAAAAATTTTATTTATTTTTGGCTGCATTGGGTCTTCACTGAATGGAGTCTTCTTCATTCTTCCTCTTCCCCTCCTCTGGGACTCCACTGACAGACGTCAGGCCCTTTGTGTCCCACATCCCTTATGGTCTGTTTCATTTTCCCATGCTTATTACTGTTTACTTTCTTCACCTTGGACATTTCTTTTTTTTTTTTTTTTTTTGGTGGTACGCGGGCCTCTCACTGTTGCGGCCTCTCCCGTTGCGAAGTACAGGCTCGGACGCGCAGGCTCAGCGGCCATGGCTCACGGGCCCAGCCGCTCCGCGGCACGTGGGATCTTCCCGGACGGGGGCACGAACCCGTGTCCCCTGCATCGGCAGGCGGACTCTCAACCACTGCGCCACCAGGGAAGCCCCACCTTGGACATTTCTTATTGCCCTGTCTTCTCTTGTGTCCAGTCTACTGTTGCTCCTAGCTGCCAATATTTTCATTACAGATATTGTATTTTTCAGTGCTAGACTGTCAAATATAGATATGTTCCAACTCTATTGAATTTTGTTATTTTTTTCTTATGTATTCATTTATTTTAGTTTTTTTTCCATTGGAGTATAGTTAATTTTCAGTGTTGTGTTTTAGGTGTACAGCAAAGTGACTCAGTTATACATATATCTATTCTTTTCCCACTTCGAATATTACAGACTGTTGAGTAGAGTTCCTTGTGCTATACAGTAGGTCCCTGTTGGTTATCTATTTTATGTCTAGTAGTGTGTATTTGTTAATCCCAACCTCCTAATTTATCCCTCCCCCCACCTTTCCCCTTTGGTAACCATAAGTTTGTTTTCTAAGTCTGTGAGTCTGTTTCTGTTTTGTAAATAAGTTCATTTGTATCATTTTTTTTAGATTCCACATATAAGTGGTATCATAAGATATTAGTCTTTTCTGTCTGACTTCACTTAGTATGAGACTCTCTCGGTCCATCCATGTTGCTGCAAATGGCATTATTTCGTTTTTTTATGGCTGAGTAGTATTCCATTGCATGTATGTACTGCATCTTCTTGATGTATTCATCTGTCAGTGGACATTTAGGTTGCTTCTGTGTCTTGCCTATTGTGAATAGTGCTGCTATGAACATTGGGGTGCATGTATCTTTTTGAATTATGGTTTTCTCTGGATATATGGCCAGGTGTGGGATTGCTGAATCACATGGTAGCTCTCTTTTTAGTTGTTTAAGGAACCTCCATACTGTTGTCCATAGTGGCTGCACCAATTTTCATTCCCACTAACAGGGTAGGAGGGTTCCCTTTACTCCACACCCTCCCCAGCATTTATTGTTTGTAGAGGTTTTTTAAAATTAATTAATTTTAATTTTGGCTGCGTTGGGTCTTCATTGCTGTGCGCGGGCTGTTTCTCTAGTTACGGTGAGCGGGGGCTACTCTTCGGTGCGGTGTGCGGCAGTGGCTTACTGCAGTGGCTTCTGTTGTCGCGGAGCATGGGCTCTCGGCGCGCAGGCTTCACTAGTTGTGGCACGAGGGCTCACTAGTTGTGGCTCGTGGGCCCTAGGGCGCAGGCTCAGCAGTCGTGGCTTGCGGGCTGTGGAGTGCAGGCTCAGTAGTTGTGGCGCACGGGCTTCGTTGCTCCGCGGCATGTGGGATCTTCCCGGACCAGGGTTCAAACCCGTGTGCCCTGCCTTGGCAGGCGGATTCTCAGCCACTGCGCCACCAGGGAAGTCCCTGTTTGTAGACTTTTTGATGATGGCCGTTCTGACTGGTGTGAGGTGATTCCTCATTGTTGTTTTGATTTGCGATATATGTATCTGTACATATATATGTATATAAATAGATATATATGTATTTATACCGTATGCAGATTAGGAACGATCCTGAACTGAATGACAATGTGATTATGGTATACCAGAAAAAAATGTATATATCATATTTTCTTTGTCTATTCATCCATCAAGGGACACTTAGGTTGTTTCCATGTCTTGGCTATTGTGAATAATGCTGCAGTGAACATGGGGGGTGCATATATGTCTTCAAGATAACCTGATTTCTCTTCCTTTGGATATATACCCAGAAGTGGGACTGCTGAATCATATGGGAATTCTATTTTGAATTGTTTGAGGAACCGTCATGCTGTTTTCCATTGTGGCTGTATCTATATATGATTTCTGTAGTGAATCTGTTCTTTTTCTAGTTTTATTTTTAACCATCTAAAGTTATGGTCTTCCACAACAGTCTATATCGTAACCAGAAATTGAACCCCTTTTATTATCTCTTTCATGTCTGTAGGATCTGTAGTGGTGTCCCCCTCCTTGTGTTTTTTTTTTTTTTTAAAGGGAAGTTTATTTTTATTTATTTATTTACTTATTTATGGCTGCGTTGGGTCTTCATTGCTGCGTGCGGGCTTTCTTTAGTTGCAGCGAGCGGGGGCTGCTCTTCATTGCAGTATGTGGGCTTCTCATTGCGGTGGCTTCTCTTGTTGTGGAGCACGGGCTGTAGGGCGCGCAGGCTTCAGTAGTTGTGGCACGAGGGCTCAGTAGTTGTGGCGCACGGGCTTAGTTGCTCCGCAGCACGTGGGATCTTCCCGGACCAGGGCTCGAACCCGTGTCCCCTGCAGTGGCAGGTGGATTCTTAACCACTGCGCCACCAGGGAAGCCCCCGCTTCTCACGTTTGGTGTTAGTCATGTGTTTTCTCTTTAAAAAGCAAACAGACAGAAACCTTTGCTGTTGTCTTATCAAAGGACCAAAGGTTGGTTTGTATTTCATTCGTTTTCTGCTTCATTTTTGGCCTCATTATTTTGTTATTTCTCCTGTTTTGGGTTGAACTTGCTGTTAATTCTCTAGTGTCTTAAGATGAAACCTGAGACCATGGATTTTAAACCTCTCTTCTTGGGAATACCCTGGCGGTGCAGTGGTTAGGACATGGCCCTTTCACTTTGGGGCCCGGGTTAAATCCCTGGTCAGGGAACTAAGATCCTGCAAGCTGTGTGGTGCAGCCAAAACATTAATGATAATAAATAAGTAAAATAAACCTTTCTTCTTTTCCAACCTATGCATAAAGTATAAGTGTTCCCCTCAATTCTGCTTTAGCAGGATCTTCAAATTTTGGTGTATTATAATCACCATCATTCAGTTCAAAGTAGTTCTTAAGTTCCATATGGTTTCTATTTTAGCCTATGTTTATGTCAAGGAGTTAATTACCAAACATTGGGGGATTTCTTGTTGTTATCCTGTGATTGATCCTAGTTTGATTCCACTTTAGCCAGAGAACATGCTCTGCAGGAGATAAATTATTCTTAAACCTGCATTAGGGTACATAATATTACCTACTGTGGTCATTGTTTCCTGTGCACTTGATAAGAACCTGTGTTCTGCAGTTGCTGGGAGTAGTGTTCTGTGTATGTCCACTAGGCAAGTCTGCTGTTCATGTTGTTCCGATCTTAATGATCCTTCCTGATTTCTTCTGTCATTTATAGAGAGCTGTGCGATGGTGTCCATCTCCAACTATGAATATAGATTTGCCTATTTTTCAATTTTGTCCTCTCAGTTCTTGTTTTTAATATATTTTTTAAAATCTTTCTTTCTTTCTTTCTTTCTTTCTTTGGCTGCACCGGGTCTTAGTTGCAGCACATGGGATCTTTAGTTGTGGCATGCAGGATCTAGTTCCCTGACCGGGGATTGAGCAAGGGCCCACTGCATTGGGAGTGTGGAGTCTTCTTTTTTTAATTATTATTATTTTTTTAAAAATTTTATTTATTTTTGGCTGCATTGGGTCTTCACTGAATGGAGTCTTCTTCATTCTTCCTCTTCCCCTCCTCTGGGACTCCACTGACAGACGTCAGGCCCTTTGTGTCCCACATCCCTTATGGTCTGTTTCATTTTCCCATGCTTATTACTGTTTACTTTCTTCACCTTGGACATTTCTTTTTTTTTTTTTTTTTTTGGTGGTACGCGGGCCTCTCACTGTTGCGGCCTCTCCCGTTGCGAAGTACAGGCTCGGACGCGCAGGCTCAGCGGCCATGGCTCACGGGCCCAGCCGCTCCGCGGCACGTGGGATCTTCCCGGACGGGGGCACGAACCCGTGTCCCCTGCATCGGCAGGCGGACTCTCAACCACTGCGCCACCAGGGAAGCCCCACCTTGGACATTTCTTATTGCCCTGTCTTCTCTTGTGTCCAGTCTACTGTTGCTCCTAGCTGCCAATATTTTCATTACAGATATTGTATTTTTCAGTGCTAGACTGTCAAATATAGATATGTTCCAACTCTATTGAATTTTGTTATTTTTTTCTTATGTATTCATTTATTTTAGTTTTTTTTCCATTGGAGTATAGTTAATTTTCAGTGTTGTGTTTTAGGTGTACAGCAAAGTGACTCAGTTATACATATATCTATTCTTTTCCCACTTCGAATATTACAGACTGTTGAGTAGAGTTCCTTGTGCTATACAGTAGGTCCCTGTTGGTTATCTATTTTATGTCTAGTAGTGTGTATTTGTTAATCCCAACCTCCTAATTTATCCCTCCCCCCACCTTTCCCCTTTGGTAACCATAAGTTTGTTTTCTAAGTCTGTGAGTCTGTTTCTGTTTTGTAAATAAGTTCATTTGTATCATTTTTTTTAGATTCCACATATAAGTGGTATCATAAGATATTAGTCTTTTCTGTCTGACTTCACTTAGTATGAGACTCTCTCGGTCCATCCATGTTGCTGCAAATGGCATTATTTCGTTTTTTTATGGCTGAGTAGTATTCCATTGCATGTATGTACTGCATCTTCTTGATGTATTCATCTGTCAGTGGACATTTAGGTTGCTTCTGTGTCTTGCCTATTGTGAATAGTGCTGCTATGAACATTGGGGTGCATGTATCTTTTTGAATTATGGTTTTCTCTGGATATATGGCCAGGTGTGGGATTGCTGAATCACATGGTAGCTCTCTTTTTAGTTGTTTAAGGAACCTCCATACTGTTGTCCATAGTGGCTGCACCAATTTTCATTCCCACTAACAGGGTAGGAGGGTTCCCTTTACTCCACACCCTCCCCAGCATTTATTGTTTGTAGAGGTTTTTTAAAATTAATTAATTTTAATTTTGGCTGCGTTGGGTCTTCATTGCTGTGCGCGGGCTGTTTCTCTAGTTACGGTGAGCGGGGGCTACTCTTCGGTGCGGTGTGCGGCAGTGGCTTACTGCAGTGGCTTCTGTTGTCGCGGAGCATGGGCTCTCGGCGCGCAGGCTTCACTAGTTGTGGCACGAGGGCTCACTAGTTGTGGCTCGTGGGCCCTAGGGCGCAGGCTCAGCAGTCGTGGCTTGCGGGCTGTGGAGTGCAGGCTCAGTAGTTGTGGCGCACGGGCTTCGTTGCTCCGCGGCATGTGGGATCTTCCCGGACCAGGGTTCAAACCCGTGTGCCCTGCCTTGGCAGGCGGATTCTCAGCCACTGCGCCACCAGGGAAGTCCCTGTTTGTAGACTTTTTGATGATGGCCGTTCTGACTGGTGTGAGGTGATTCCTCATTGTTGTTTTGATTTGCGATATATGTATCTGTACATATATATGTATATAAATAGATATATATGTATTTATACCGTATGCAGATTAGGAACGATCCTGAACTGAATGATAATGTGATTATGGTATACCAGAAAAAAATGTATATATCATATTTTCTTTGTCTATTCATCCATCAAGGGACACTTAGGTTGTTTCCATGTCTTGGCTATTGTGAATAATGCTGCAGTGAACATGGGGGGTGCATATATGTCTTCAAGATAACCTGATTTCACTTCCTTTGGATATATACCCAGAAGTGGGACTGCTGAATCATATGGGAATTGTATTTTGAATTGTTTGAGGAACCGTCATGCTGTTTTCCATTGTGGCTGTATCTATATATGATTTCTGTAGTGAATCTGTTCTTTCTCTAGTTTTATTTTTAACCATCTAAAGTTATGGTCTTCCACAACAGTCTATATCGTAACCAGAAATTGAACCCCTTTTATTATCTCTTTCATGTCTGTAGGATCTGTAGTGGTGTCCCCCTTCTCTTGTTTTTTTTTTTTTTAAGGGAAGTTTATTTTTATTTATTTATTTACTTATTTATGGCTGCGTTGGGTCTTCATTGCTGCGTGCGGGCTTTCTTTAGTTGCAGCGAGCGGGGGCTGCTCTTCATTGCAGTATGTGGGCTTCTCATTGCGGTGGCTTCTCTTGTTGTGGAGCACGGGCTGTAGGGCGCGCAGGCTTCAGTAGTTGTGGCACGAGGGCTCAGTAGTTGTGGCGCACGGGCTTAGTTGCTCCGCAGCACGTGGGATCTTCCCGGACCAGGGCTCGAACCCGTGTCCCCTGCAGTGGCAGGTGGATTCTTAACCACTGCGCCACCAGGGAAGCCCCCGCTTCTCACGTTTGGTGTTAGTCATGTGTTTTCTCTTTAAAAAGCAAACAGACAGAAACCTTTGCTGTTGTCTTATCAAAGGACCAAAGGTTGGTTTGTATTTCATTCGTTTTCTGCTTCATTTTTGGCCTCATTATTTTGTTATTTCTCCTGTTTTGGGTTGAACTTGCTGTTAATTCTCTAGTGTCTTAAGATGAAACCTGAGACCATGGATTTTAAACCTCTCTTCTTGGGAATACCCTGGCGGTGCAGTGGTTAGGACATGGCCCTTTCACTTTGGGGCCCGGGTTAAATCCCTGGTCAGGGAACTAAGATCCTGCAAGCTGTGTGGTGCAGCCAAAACATTAATGATAATAAATAAGTAAAATAAACCTTTCTTCTTTTCCAACCTATGCATAAAGTATAAGTGTTCCCCTCAATTCTGCTTTAGCAGGATCTTCAAATTTTGGTGTATTATAATCACCATCATTCAGTTCAAAGTAGTTCTTAAGTTCCATATGGTTTCTATTTTAGCCTATGTTTATGTCAAGGAGTTAATTACCAAACATTGGGGGATTTCTTGTTGTTATCCTGTGATTGATCCTGGTTTGATTCCACTTTAGCCAGAGAACATGCTCTGCAGGAGATAAATTATTCTTAAACCTGCATTAGGGTACATAATATTACCTACTGTGGTCATTGTTTCCTGTGCACTTGATAAGAACCTGTGTTCTGCAGTTGCTGGGAGTAGTGTTCTGTGTATGTCCACTAGGCAAGTCTGCTGTTCATGTTGTTCCGATCTTAATGATCCTTCCTGATTTCTTCTGTCATTTATAGAGAGCTGTGCGATGGTGTCCATCTCCAACTATGAATATAGATTTGCCTATTTTTCAATTTTGTCCTCTCAGTTCTTGTTTTTAATATATTTTTTAAAATCTTTCTTTCTTTCTTTCTTTCTTTCTTTGGCTGCACCGGGTCTTAGTTGCAGCACATGGGATCTTTAGTTGTGGCATGCAGGATCTAGTTCCCTGACCGGGGATTGAGCAAGGGCCCACTGCATTGGGAGTGTGGAGTCTTCTTTTTTTAATTATTATTATTTTTTTAAAAATTTTATTTATTTTTGGCTGCATTGGGTCTTCACTGAATGGAGTCTTCTTCATTCTTCCTCTTCCCCTCCTCTGGGACTCCACTGACAGACGTCAGGCCCTTTGTGTCCCACATCCCTTATGGTCTGTTTCATTTTCCCATGCTTATTACTGTTTACTTTCTTCACCTTGGACATTTCTTTTTTTTTTTTTTTTTTTGGTGGTACGCGGGCCTCTCACTGTTGCGGCCTCTCCCGTTGCGAAGTACAGGCTCGGACGCGCAGGCTCAGCGGCCATGGCTCACGGGCCCAGCCGCTCCGCGGCACGTGGGATCTTCCCGGACGGGGGCACGAACCCGTGTCCCCTGCATCGGCAGGCGGACTCTCAACCACTGCGCCACCAGGGAAGCCCCACCTTGGACATTTCTTATTGCCCTGTCTTCTCTTGTGTCCAGTCTACTGTTGCTCCTAGCTGCCAATATTTTCATTACAGATATTGTATTTTTCAGTGCTAGACTGTCAAATATAGATATGTTCCAACTCTATTGAATTTTGTTATTTTTTTCTTATGTATTCATTTATTTTAGTTTTTTTTCCATTGGAGTATAGTTAATTTTCAGTGTTGTGTTTTAGGTGTACAGCAAAGTGACTCAGTTATACATATATCTATTCTTTTCCCACTTCGAATATTACAGACTGTTGAGTAGAGTTCCTTGTGCTATACAGTAGGTCCCTGTTGGTTATCTATTTTATGTCTAGTAGTGTGTATTTGTTAATCCCAACCTCCTAATTTATCCCTCCCCCCACCTTTCCCCTTTGGTAACCATAAGTTTGTTTTCTAAGTCTGTGAGTCTGTTTCTGTTTTGTAAATAAGTTCATTTGTATCATTTTTTTTAGATTCCACATATAAGTGGTATCATAAGATATTAGTCTTTTCTGTCTGACTTCACTTAGTATGAGACTCTCTCGGTCCATCCATGTTGCTGCAAATGGCATTATTTCGTTTTTTTATGGCTGAGTAGTATTCCATTGCATGTATGTACTGCATCTTCTTGATGTATTCATCTGTCAGTGGACATTTAGGTTGCTTCTGTGTCTTGCCTATTGTGAATAGTGCTGCTATGAACATTGGGGTGCATGTATCTTTTTGAATTATGGTTTTCTCTGGATATATGGCCAGGTGTGGGATTGCTGAATCACATGGTAGCTCTCTTTTTAGTTGTTTAAGGAACCTCCATACTGTTGTCCATAGTGGCTGCACCAATTTTCATTCCCACTAACAGGGTAGGAGGGTTCCCTTTACTCCACACCCTCCCCAGCATTTATTGTTTGTAGAGGTTTTTTAAAATTAATTAATTTTAATTTTGGCTGCGTTGGGTCTTCATTGCTGTGCACGGGCTGTTTCTCTAGTTACGGTGAGCGGGGGCTACTCTTCGGTGCGGTGTGCGGCAGTGGCTTACTGCAGTGGCTTCTGTTGTCGCGGAGCATGGGCTCTCGGCGCGCAGGCTTCACTAGTTGTGGCACGAGGGCTCACTAGTTGTGGCTCGTGGGCCCTAGGGCGCAGGCTCAGCAGTCGTGGCTTGCGGGCTGTGGAGTGCAGGCTCAGTAGTTGTGGCGCACGGGCTTCGTTGCTCCGCGGCATGTGGGATCTTCCCGGACCAGGGTTCAAACCCGTGTGCCCTGCCTTGGCAGGCGGATTCTCAGCCACTGCGCCACCAGGGAAGTCCCTGTTTGTAGACTTTTTGATGATGGCCGTTCTGACTGGTGTGAGGTGATTCCTCATTGTTGTTTTGATTTGCGATATATGTATCTGTACATATATATGTATATAAATAGATATATATGTATTTATACCGTATGCAGATTAGGAACGATCCTGAACTGAATGATAATGTGATTATGGTATACCAGAAAAAAATGTATATATCATATTTTCTTTGTCTATTCATCCATCAAGGGACACTTAGGTTGTTTCCATGTCTTGGCTATTGTGAATAATGCTGCAGTGAACATGGGGGGTGCATATATGTCTTCAAGATAACCTGATTTCACTTCCTTTGGATATATACCCAGAAGTGGGACTGCTGAATCATATGGGAATTCTATTTTGAATTGTTTGAGGAACCGTCATGCTGTTTTCCATTGTGGCTGTATCTATATATGATTTCTGTAGTGAATCTGTTCTTTTTCTAGTTTTATTTTTAACCATCTAAAGTTATGGTCTTCCACAACAGTCTATATCGTAACCAGAAATTGAACCCCTTTTATTATCTCTTTCATGTCTGTAGGATCTGTAGTGGTGTCCCCCTTCTCTTGTTTTTTTTTTTTTTTAAGGGAAGTTTATTTTTATTTATTTATTTACTTATTTATGGCTGCGTTGGGTCTTCATTGCTGCGTGCGGGCTTTCTTTAGTTGCAGCGAGCGGGGGCTGCTCTTCATTGCAGTATGTGGGCTTCTCATTGCGGTGGCTTCTCTTGTTGTGGAGCACGGGCTGTAGGGCGCGCAGGCTTCAGTAGTTGTGGCACGAGGGCTCAGTAGTTGTGGCGCACGGGCTTAGTTGCTCCGCAGCACGTGGGATCTTCCCGGACCAGGGCTCGAACCCGTGTCCCCTGCAGTGGCAGGTGGATTCTTAACCACTGCGCCACCAGGGAAGCCCCCGCTTCTCACGTTTGGTGTTAGTCATGTGTTTTCTCTTTAAAAAATAAACAGACAGAAACGTTTGCTGTTGTCTTATCAAAGGACCAAAGGTTGGTTTGTATTTCATTCGTTTTCTGCTTCATTTTTGGCCTCATTATTTTGTTATTTCTCCTGTTTTGGGTTGAACTTGCTGTTAATTCTCTAGTGTCTTAAGATGAAACCTGAGACCATGGATTTTAAACCTCTCTTCTTGGGAATACCCTGGCGGTGCAGTGGTTAGGACATGGCCCTTTCACTTTGGGGCCCGGGTTAAATCCCTGGTCAGGGACCTAAGATCCTGCAAGCTGTGTGGTGCAGCCAAAACATTAATGATAATAAATAAGTAAAATAAACCTTTCTTCTTTTCCAACCTATGCATAAAGTATAAGTGTTCCCCTCAATTCTGCTTTAGCAGGATCTTCAAATTTTGGTGTATTATAATCACCATCATTCAGTTCAAAGTAGTTCTTAAGTTCCATATGGTTTCTATTTTAGCCTATGTTTATGTCAAGGAGTTAATTACCAAACATTGGGGGATTTCTTGTTGTTATCCTTTGATTGATCCTAGTTTGATTCCACTTTAGCCAGAGAACATGCTCTGCAGGAGATAAATTATTCTTAAACCTGCATTAGGGTACATAATATTACCTACTGTGGTCATTGTTTCCTGTGCACTTGATAAGAACCTGTGTTCTGCAGTTGCTGGGAGTAGTGTTCTGTGTATGTCCACTAGGCAAGTCTGCTGTTCATGTTGTTCCGATCTTAATGATCCTTCCTGATTTCTTCTGTCATTTATAGAGAGCTGTGCGATGGTGTCCATCTCCAACTATGAATATAGATTTGCCTATTTTTCAATTTTGTCCTCTCAGTTCTTGTTTTTAATATATTTTTTAAAATCTTTCTTTCTTTCTTTCTTTCTTTCTTTCTTTGGCTGCACCGGGTCTTAGTTGCAGCACATGGGATCTTTAGTTGTGGCATGCAGGATCTAGTTCCCTGACCGGGGATTGAGCAAGGGCCCACTGCATTGGGAGTGTGGAGTCTTCTTTTTTTAATTATTATTATTTTTTAAAAAATTTTATTTATTTTTGGCTGCATCGGGTCTTCACTGAATGGAGTCTTCTTCATTCTTCCTCTTCCCCTCCTCTGGGACTCCACTGACAGACGTCAGGCCCTTTGTGTCCCACATGCCTTATGGTCTGTTTCATTTTCCCATGCTTATTACTGTTTACTTTCTTCACCTTGGACATTTCTTTTTTTTTTTTTGGTGGTACGCGGGCCTCTCACTGTTGCGGCCTCTCCCGTTGCGAAGTACAGGCTCGGACGCGCAGGCTCAGCGGCCATGGCTCACGGGCCCAGCCGCTCCGCGGCATGTGGGATCTTCCCGGACGGGGGCACGAACCCGTGTCCCCTGCATCGGCAGGCGGACTCTCAACCACTGCGCCACCAGGGAAGCCCCACCTTGGACATTTCTTATTGCCCTGTCTTCTCTTGTGTCCAGTCTACTGTTGCTCCTAGCTGCCAATATTTTCATTACAGATATTGTATTTTTCAGTGCTAGACTGTCAAATATAGATATGTTCCAACTCTATTGAATTTTGTTATTTTTTTCTTATGTATTCATTTATTTTAGTTTTTTTTCCATTGGAGTATAGTTAATTTTCAGTGTTGTGTTTTAGGTGTACAGCAAAGTGACTCAGTTATACATATATCTATTCTTTTCCCACTTCGAATATTACAGACTGTTGAGTAGAGTTCCTTGTGCTATACAGTAGGTCCCTGTTGGTTATCTATTTTATGTCTAGTAGTGTGTATTTGTTAATCCCAACCTCCTAATTTATCCCTCCCCCCACCTTTCCCCTTTGGTAACCATAAGTTTGTTTTCTAAGTCTGTGAGTCTGTTTCTGTTTTGTAAATAAGTTCATTTGTATCATTTTTTTTAGATTCCACATATAAGTGGTATCATAAGATATTAGTCTTTTCTGTCTGACTTCACTTAGTATGAGACTCTCTCGGTCCATCCATGTTGCTGCAAATGGCATTATTTCGTTTTTTTATGGCTGAGTAGTATTCCATTGCATGTATGTACTGCATCTTCTTGATGTATTCATCTGTCAGTGGACATTTAGGTTGCTTCTGTGTCTTGCCTATTGTGAATAGTGCTGCTATGAACATTGGGGTGCATGTATCTTTTTGAATTATGGTTTTCTCTGGATATATGGCCAGGTGTGGGATTGCTGAATCACATGGTAGCTCTCTTTTTAGTTGTTTAAGGAACCTCCATACTGTTGTCCATAGTGGCTGCACCAATTTTCATTCCCACTAACAGGGTAGGAGGGTTCCCTTTACTCCACACCCTCCCCAGCATTTATTGTTTGTAGAGGTTTTTTAAAATTAATTAATTTTAATTTTGGCTGCGTTGGGTCTTCATTGCTGTGCGCGGGCTGTTTCTCTAGTTACGGTGAGCGGGGGCTACTCTTCGGTGCGGTGTGCGGCAGTGGCTTACTGCAGTGGCTTCTGTTGTCGCGGAGCATGGGCTCTCGGCGCGCAGGCTTCACTAGTTGTGGCACGAGGGCTCACTAGTTGTGGCTCGTGGGCCCTAGGGCGCAGGCTCAGCAGTCGTGGCTTGCGGGCTGTGGAGTGCAGGCTCAGTAGTTGTGGCGCACGGGCTTCGTTGCTCCGCGGCATGTGGGATCTTCCCGGACCAGGGTTCAAACCCGTGTGCCCTGCCTTGGCAGGCGGATTCTCAGCCACTGCGCCACCAGGGAAGTCCCTGTTTGTAGACTTTTTGATGATGGCCGTTCTGACTGGTGTGAGGTGATTCCTCATTGTTGTTTTGATTTGCGATATATGTATCTGTACATATATATGTATATAAATAGATATATATGTATTTATACCGTATGCAGATTAGGAACGATCCTGAACTGAATGATAATGTGATTATGGTATACCAGAAAAAAATGTATATATCATATTTTCTTTGTCTATTCATCCATCAAGGGACACTTAGGTTGTTTCCATGTCTTGGCTATTGTGAATAATGCTGCAGTGAACATGGGGGGTGCATATATGTCTTCAAGATAACCTGATTTCACTTCCTTTGGATATATACCCAGAAGTGGGACTGCTGAATCATATGGGAATTCTATTTTGAATTGTTTGAGGAACCGTCATGCTGTTTTCCATTGTGGCTGTATCTATATATGATTTCTGTAGTGAATCTGTTCTTTCTCTAGTTTTAGTTTTAACCATCTAAAGTTATGGTCTTCCACAACAGTCTATATCGTAACCAGAAATTGAACCCCTTTTATTATCTCTTTCATGTCTGTAGGATCTGTAGTGGTGTCCCCCTTCTCTTGTTTTTTTTTTTTTAAACGGAAGTTTATTTTTATTTATTTATTTACTTATTTATGGCTGCGTTGGGTCTTCATTGCTGCGTGCGGGCTTTCTTTAGTTGCAGCGAGCGGGGGCTGCTCTTCATTGCAGTATGTGGGCTTCTCATTGCGGTGGCTTCTCTTGTTGTGGAGCACGGGCTGTAGGGCGCGCAGGCTTCAGTAGTTGTGGCACGAGGGCTCAGTAGTTGTGGCGCACGGGCTTAGTTGCTCCGCAGCACGTGGGATCTTCCCGGACCAGGGCTCGAACCCGTGTCCCCTGCAGTGGCAGGTGGATTCTTAACCACTGCGCCACCAGGGAAGCCCCCGCTTCTCACGTTTGGTGTTAGTCATGTGTTTTCTCTTTAAAAAGCAAACAGACAGAAACCTTTGCTGTTGTCTTATCAAAGGACCAAAGGTTGGTTTGTATTTCATTCGTTTTCTGCTTCATTTTTGGCCTCATTATTTTGTTATTTCTCCTGTTTTGGGTTGAACTTGCTGTTAATTCTCTAGTGTCTTAAGATGAAACCTGAGACCATGGATTTTAAACCTCTCTTCTTGGGAATACCCTGGCGGTGCAGTGGTTAGGACATGGCCCTTTCACTTTGGGGCCCGGGTTAAATCCCTGGTCAGGGAACTAAGATCCTGCAAGCTGTGTGGTGCAGCCAAAACATTAATGATAATAAATAAGTAAAATAAACCTTTCTTCTTTTCCAACCTATGCATAAAGTATAAGTGTTCCCCTCAATTCTGCTTTAGCAGGATCTTCAAATTTTGGTGTATTATAATCACCATCATTCAGTTCAAAGTAGTTCTTAAGTTCCATATGGTTTCTATTTTAGCCTATGTTTATGTCAAGGAGTTAATTACCAAACATTGGGGGATTTCTTGTTGTTATCCTGTGATTGATCCTGGTTTGATTCCACTTTAGCCAGAGAACATGCTCTGCAGGAGATAAATTATTCTTAAACCTGCATTAGGGTACATAATATTACCTACTGTGGTCATTGTTTCCTGTGCACTTGATAAGAACCTGTGTTCTGCAGTTGCTGGGAGTAGTGTTCTGTGTATGTCCACTAGGCAAGTCTGCTGTTCATGTTGTTCCGATCTTAATGATCCTTCCTGATTTCTTCTGTCATTTATAGAGAGCTGTGCGATGGTGTCCATCTCCAACTATGAATATAGATTTGCCTATTTTTCAATTTTGTCCTGTCAGTTCTTGTTTTTAATATATTTTTTAAAATCTTTCTTTCTTTCTTTCTTTCTTTCTTTGGCTGCACCGGGTCTTAGTTGCAGCACATGGGATCTTTAGTTGTGGCATGCAGGATCTAGTTCCCTGACCGGGGATTGAGCAAGGGCCCACTGCATTGGGAGTGTGGAGTCTTCTTTTTTTAATTATTATTATTTTTAAAAAAATTTTATTTATTTTTGGCTGCATTGGGTCTTCACTGAATGGAGTCTTCTTCATTCTTCCTCTTCCCCTCCTCTGGGACTCCACTGACAGACGTCAGGCCCTTTGTGTCCCACATCCCTTATGGTCTGTTTCATTTTCCCATGCTTATTACTGTTTACTTTCTTCACCTTGGACATTTCTTTTTTTTTTTTTTGGTGGTACGCCGGCCTCTCACTGTTGCGGCCTCTCCCGTTGCGAAGTACAGGCTCGGACGCGCAGGCTCAGCGGCCATGGCTCACGGGCCCAGCCGCTCCGCGGCACGTGGGATCTTCCCGGACGGGGGCACGAACCCGTGTCCCCTGCATCTGCAGGCGGACTCTCAACCACTGCGCCACCAGGGAAGCCCCACCTTGGACATTTCTTATTGCCCTGTCTTCTCTTGTGTCCAGTCTACTGTTGCTCCTAGCTGCCAATATTTTCATTACAGATATTGTATTTTTCAGTGCTAGACTGTCAAATATAGATATGTTCCAACTCTATTGAATTTTGTTATTTTTTTCTTATGTATTCATTTATTTTAGTTTTTTTTCCATTGGAGTATAGTTAATTTTCAGTGTTGTGTTTTAGGTGTACAGCAAAGTGACTCAGTTATACATATATCTATTCTTTTCCCACTTCGAATATTACAGACTGTTGAGTAGAGTTCCTTGTGCTATACAGTAGGTCCCTGTTGGTTATCTATTTTATGTCTAGTAGTGTGTATTTGTTAATCCCAACCTCCTAATTTATCCCTCCCCCCACCTTTCCCCTTTGGTAACCATAAGTTTGTTTTCTAAGTCTGTGAGTCTGTTTCTGTTTTGTAAATAAGTTCATTTGTATCATTTTTTTTAGATTCCACATATAAGTGGTATCATAAGATATTAGTCTTTTCTGTCTGACTTCACTTAGTATGAGACTCTCTCGGTCCATCCATGTTGCTGCAAATGGCATTATTTCGTTTTTTTATGGCTGAGTAGTATTCCATTGCATGTATGTACTGCATCTTCTTGATGTATTCATCTGTCAGTGGACATTTAGGTTGCTTCTGTGTCTTGCCTATTGTGAATAGTGCTGCTATGAACATTGGGGTGCATGTATCTTTTTGAATTATGGTTTTCTCTGGATATATGGCCAGGTGTGGGATTGCTGAATCACATGGTAGCTCTCTTTTTAGTTGTTTAAGGAACCTCCATACTGTTGTCCATAGTGGCTGCACCAATTTTCATTCCCACTAACAGGGTAGGAGGGTTCCCTTTACTCCACACCCTCCCCAGCATTTATTGTTTGTAGAGGTTTTTTAAAATTAATTAATTTTAATTTTGGCTGCGTTGGGTCTTCATTGCTGTGCGCGGGCTGTTTCTCTAGTTACGGTGAGCGGGGGCTACTCTTCGGTGCGGTGTGCGGCAGTGGCTTACTGCAGTGGCTTCTGTTGTCGCGGAACATGGGCTCTCGGCGCGCAGGCTTCACTGGTTGTGGCACGAGGGCTCACTAGTTGTGGCTCGTGGGCCCTAGGGCGCAGGCTCAGCAGTCGTGGCTTGCGGGCTGTGGAGTGCAGGCTCAGTAGTTGTGGCGCACGGGCTTCGTTGCTCCGCGGCATGTGGGATCTTCCCGGACCAGGGTTCAAACCCGTGTGCCCTGCCTTGGCAGGCGGATTCTCAGCCACTGCGCCACCAGGGAAGTCCCTGTTTGTAGACTTTTTGATGATGGCCGTTCTGACTGGTGTGAGGTGATTCCTCATTGTTGTTTTGATTTGCGATATATGTATCTGTACATATATATGTATATAAATAGATATATATGTATTTATACCGTATGCAGATTAGGAACGATCCTGAACTGAATGATAATGTGATTATGGTATACGAGAAAAAAATGTATATATCGTATTTTCTTTGTCTATTCATCCATCAGGGGACACTTAGGTTGTTTCCATGTCTTGGCTATTGTGAATAATGCTGCAGTGAACATGGGGGGTGCATATATGTCTTCAAGATAACCTGATTTCACTTCCTTTGGATATATACCCAGAAGTGGGACTGCTGAATCATATGGGAATTCTATTTTGAATTGTTTGAGGAACCGTCATGCTGTTTTCCATTGTGGCTGTATCTATATATGATTTCTGTAGTGAATCTGTTCTTTTTCTAGTTTTATTTTTAACCATCTAAAGTTATGGTCTTCCACAACAGTCTATATCGTAACCAGAAATTGAACCCCTTTTATTATCTCTTTCATGTCTGTAGGATCTGTAGTGGTGTCCCCCTTCTCTTGTTTTTTTTTTTTTTAAGGGAAGTTTATTTTTATTTATTTATTTACTTATTTATGGCTGCGTTGGGTCTTCATTGCTGCGTGCGGGCTTTCTTTAGTTGCAGCGAGCGGGGGCTGCTCTTCATTGCAGTATGTGGGCTTCTCATTGCGGTGGCTTCTCTTGTTGTGGAGCACGGGCTGTAGGGCGCGCAGGCTTCAGTAGTTGTGGCACGAGGGCTCAGTAGTTGTGGCGCACGGGCTTAGTTGCTCCGCAGCACGTGGGATCTTCCCGGACCAGGGCTCGAACCCGTGTCCCCTGCAGTGGCAGGTGGATTCTTAACCACTGCGCCACCAGGGAAGCCCCCGCTTCTCACGTTTGGTGTTAGTCATGTGTTTTCTCTTTAAAAAGCAAACAGACAGAAACCTTTGCTGTTGTCTTATCAAAGGACCAAAGGTTGGTTTGTATTTCATTCGTTTTCTGCTTCATTTTTGGCCTCATTATTTTGTTATTTCTCCTGTTTTGGGTTGAACTTGCTGTTAATTCTCTAGTGTCTTAAGATGAAACCTGAGACCATGGATTTTAAACCTCTCTTCTTGGGAATACCCTGGCGGTGCAGTGGTTAGGACATGGCCCTTTCACTTTGGGGCCCGGGTTAAATCCCTGGTCAGGGAACTAAGATCCTGCAAGCTGTGTGGTGCAGCCAAAACATTAATGATAATAAATAAGTAAAATAAACCTTTCTTCTTTTCCAACCTATGCATAAAGTATAAGTGTTCCCCTCAATTCTGCTTTAGCAGGATCTTCAAATTTTGGTGTATTATAATCACCATCATTCAGTTCAAAGTAGTTCTTAAGTTCCATATGGTTTCTATTTTAGCCTATGTTTATGTCAAGGAGTTAATTACCAAACATTGGGGGATTTCTTGTTGTTATCCTGTGATTGATCCTGGTTTGATTCCACTTTAGCCAGAGAACATGCTCTGCAGGAGATAAATTATTCTTAAACCTGCATTAGGGTACATAATATTACCTACTGTGGTCATTGTTTCCTGTGCACTTGATAAGAACCTGTGTTCTGCAGTTGCTGGGAGTAGTGTTCTGTGTATGTCCACTAGGCAAGTCTGCTGTTCATGTTGTTCCGATCTTAATGATCCTTCCTGATTTCTTCTGTCATTTATAGAGAGCTGTGCGATGGTGTCCATCTCCAACTATGAATATAGATTTGCCTATTTTTCAATTTTGTCCTCTCAGTTCTTGTTTTTAATATATTTTTTAAAATCTTTCTTTCTTTCTTTCTTTCTTTGGCTGCACCGGGTCTTAGTTGCAGCACATGGGATCTTTAGTTGTGGCATGCAGGATCTAGTTCCCTGACCGGGGATTGAGCAAGGGCCCACTGCATTGGGAGTGTGGAGTCTTCTGTTTTTAATTATTATTATTTTTTAAAAAAGTTTTATTTATTTTTGGCTGCATTGGGTCTTCACTGAATGGAGTCTTCTTCATTCTTCCTCTTCCCCTCCTCTGGGACTCCACTGACAGACGTCAGGCCCTTTGTGTCCCACATCCCTTATGGTCTGTTTCATTTTCCCATGCTTATTACTGTTTACTTTCTTCACCTTGGACATTTCTTTTTTTTTTTTTTTTTTGGTGGTACGCGGGCCTCTCACTGTTGCGGCCTCTCCCGTTGCGAAGTACAGGCTCGGACGCGCAAGCTCAGCGGCCATGGCTCACGGGCCCAGCCGCTCCGCGGCACGTGGGATCTTCCCGGACGGGGGCACGAACCCGTGTCCCCTGCATCGGCAGGCGGACTCTCAACCACTGCGCCACCAGGGAAGCCCCACCTTGGACATTTCTTATTGCCCTGTCTTCTCTTGTGTCCAGTCTACTGTTGCTCCTAGCTGCCAATATTTTCATTACAGATATTGTATTTTTCAGTGCTAGACTGTCAAATATAGATATGTTCCAACTCTATTGAATTTTGTTATTTTTTTCTTATGTATTCATTTATTTTAGTTTTTTTTCCATTGGAGTATAGTTAATTTTCAGTGTTGTGTTTTAGGTGTACAGCAAAGTGACTCAGTTATACATATATCTATTCTTTTCCCACTTCGAATATTACAGACTGTTGAGTAGAGTTCCTTGTGCTATACAGTAGGTCCCTGTTGGTTATCTATTTTATGTCTAGTAGTGTGTATTTGTTAATCCCAACCTCCTAATTTATCCCTCCCCCCACCTTTCCCCTTTGGTAACCATAAGTTTGTTTTCTAAGTCTGTGAGTCTGTTTCTGTTTTGTAAATAAGTTCATTTGTATCATTTTTTTTAGATTCCACATATAAGTGGTATCATAAGATATTAGTCTTTTCTGTCTGACTTCACTTAGTATGAGACTCTCTCGGTCCATCCATGTTGCTGCAAATGGCATTATTTCGTTTTTTTATGGCTGAGTAGTATTCCATTGCATGTATGTACTGCATCTTCTTGATGTATTCATCTGTCAGTGGACATTTAGGTTGCTTCTGTGTCTTGCCTATTGTGAATAGTGCTGCTATGAACATTGGGGTGCATGTATCTTTTTGAATTATGGTTTTCTCTGGATATATGGCCAGGTGTGGGATTGCTGAATCACATGGTAGCTCTCTTTTTAGTTGTTTAAGGAACCTCCATACTGTTGTCCATAGTGGCTGCACCAATTTTCATTCCCACTAACAGGGTAGGAGGGTTCCCTTTACTCCACACCCTCCCCAGCATTTATTGTTTGTAGAGGTTTTTTAAAATTAATTAATTTTAATTTTGGCTGCGTTGGGTCTTCATTGCTGTGCACGGGCTGTTTCTCTAGTTACGGTGAGCGGGGGCTACTCTTCGGTGCGGTGTGCGGCAGTGGCTTACTGCAGTGGCTTCTGTTGTCGCGGAGCATGGGCTCTCGGCGCGCAGGCTTCACTAGTTGTGGCACGAGGGCTCACTAGTTGTGGCTCGTGGGCCCTAGGGCGCAGGCTCAGCAGTCGTGGCTTGCGGGCTGTGGAGTGCAGGCTCAGTAGTTGTGGCGCACGGGCTTCGTTGCTCCGCGGCATGTGGGATCTTCCCGGACCAGGGTTCAAACCCGTGTGCCCTGCCTTGGCAGGCGGATTCTCAGCCACTGCGCCACCAGGGAAGTCCCTGTTTGTAGACTTTTTGATGATGGCCGTTCTGACTGGTGTGAGGTGATTCCTCATTGTTGTTTTGATTTGCGATATATGTATCTGTACATATATATGTATATAAATAGATATATATGTATTTATACCGTATGCAGATTAGGAACGATCCTGAACTGAATGATAATGTGATTATGGTATACCAGAAAAAAATGTATATATCATATTTTCTTTGTCTATTCATCCATCAAGGGACACTTAGGTTGTTTCCATGTCTTGGCTATTGTGAATAATGCTGCAGTGAACATGGGGGGTGCATATATGTCTTCAAGATAACCTGATTTCACTTCCTTTGGATATATACCCAGAAGTGGGACTGCTGAATCATATGGGAATTCTATTTTGAATTGTTTGAGGAACCGTCATGCTGTTTTCCATTGTGGTTGTATCTATATATGATTTCTGTAGTGAATCTGTTCTTTTTCTAGTTTTATTTTTAACCATCTAAAGTTATGGTCTTCCACAACAGTCTATATCGTAACCAGAAATTGAACCCCTTTTATTATCTCTTTCATGTCTGTAGGATCTGTAGTGGTGTCCCCCTTCTCGTGTTTTTTTTTTTTTTTAAGGGAAGTTTATTTTTATTTATTTATTTACTTATTTATGGCTGCGTTGGGTCTTCATTGCTGCGTGCGGGCTTTCTTTAGTTGCAGCGAGCGGGGGCTGCTCTTCATTGCAGTATGTGGGCTTCTCATTGCGGTGGCTTCTCTTGTTGTGGAGCACGGGCTGTAGGGCGCGCAGGCTTCAGTAGTTGTGGCACGAGGGCTCAGTAGTTGTGGCGCACGGGCTTAGTTGCTCCGCAGCACGTGGGATCTTCCCGGACCAGGGCTCGAACCCGTGTCCCCTGCAGTGGCAGGTGGATTCTTAACCACTGCGCCACCAGGGAAGCCCCCGCTTCTCACGTTTGGTGTTAGTCATGTGTTTTCTCTTTAAAAAACAAACAGACAGAAACGTTTGCTGTTGTCTTATCAAAGGACCAAAGGTTGGTTTGTATTTCATTCGTTTTCTGCTTCATTTTTGGCCTCATTATTTTGTTATTTCTCCTGTTTTGGGTTGAACTTGCTGTTAATTCTCTAGTGTCTTAAGATGAAACCTGAGACCATGGATTTTAAACCTCTCTTCTTGGGAATACCCTGGCGGTGCAGTGGTTAGGACATGGCCCTTTCACTTTGGGGCCCGGGTTAAATCCCTGGTCAGGGAACTAAGATCCTGCAAGCTGTGTGGTGCAGCCAAAACATTAATGATAATAAATAAGTAAAATAAACCTTTCTTCTTTTCCAACCTATGCATAAAGTATAAGTGTTCCCCTCAATTCTGCTTTAGCAGGATCTTCAAATTTTGGTGTATTATAATCACCATCATTCAGTTCAAAGTAGTTCTTAAGTTCCATATGGTTTCTATTTTAGCCTATGTTTATGTCAAGGAGTTAATTACCAAACATTGGGGGATTTCTTGTTGTTATCCTGTGATTGATCCTGGTTTGATTCCACTTTAGCCAGAGAACATGCTCTGCAGGAGATAAATTATTCTTAAACCTGCATTAGGGTACATAATATTACCTACTGTGGTCATTGTTTCCTGTGCACTTGATAAGAACCTGTGTTCTGCAGTTGCTGGGAGTAGTGTTCTGTGTATGTCCACTAGGCAAGTCTGCTGTTCATGTTGTTCCGATCTTAATGATCCTTCCTGATTTCTTCTGTCATTTATAGAGAGCTGTGCGATGGTGTCCATCTCCAACTATGAATATAGATTTGCCTATTTTTCAATTTTGTCCTCTCAGTTCTTGTTTTTAATATATTTTTTAAAATCTTTCTTTCTTTCTTTCTTTCTTTGGCTGCACCGGGTCTTAGTTGCAGCACATGGGATCTTTAGTTGTGGCATGCAGGATCTAGTTCCCTGACCGGGGATTGAGCAAGGGCCCACTGCATTGGGAGTGTGGAGTCTTCTGTTTTTAATTATTATTATTTTTAAAAAAATTTTATTTATTTTTGGCTGCATTGGGTCTTCACTGAATGGAGTCTTCTTCATTCTTCCTCTTCCCCTCTGGGACTCCACTGACAGACGTCAGGCCCTTTGTGTCCCACATGCCTTATGGTCTGTTTCATTTTCCTATGCTTATTACTGTTTACTTTCTAAACCTTGGACATTTCTTTTTTTTTTTTTTTTGGTGGTACGCGGGCCTCTCACTGTTGCGGCCTCTCCCGTTGCGAAGTACAGGCTCGGACGCGCAGGCTCAGCGGCCATGGCTCACGGGCCCAGCCGCTCCGCGGCATGTGGGATCTTCCCGGACGGGGGCACGAACCCGTGTCCCCTGCATCGGCAGGCGGACTCTCAACCACTGCGCCACCAGGGAAGCCCCACCTTGGACATTTCTTATTGCCCTGTCTTCTCTTGTGTCCAGTCTACTGTTGCTCCTAGCTGCCAATATTTTCATTACAGATATTGTATTTTTCAGTGCTAGACTGTCAAATATAGATATGTTCCAACTCTATTGAATTTTGTTATTTTTTTCTTATGTATTCATTTATTTTAGTTTTTTTTCCATTAGAGTATAGTTAATTTTCAGTGTTGTGTTTTAGGTGTACAGCAAAGTGACTCAGTTATACATATATCTATTCTTTTCCCACTTCGAATATTACAGACTGTTGAGTAGAGTTCCTTGTGCTATACAGTAGGTCCCTGTTGGTTATCTATTTTATGTCTAGTAGTGTGTATTTGTTAATCCCAACCTCCTAATTTATCCCTCCCCCCACCTTTCCCCTTTGGTAACCATAAGTTTGTTTTCTAAGTCTGTGAGTCTGTTTCTGTTTTGTAAATAAGTTCATTTGTATCATTTTTTTTAGATTCCACATATAAGTGGTATCATAAGATATTAGTCTTTTCTGTCTGACTTCACTTAGTATGAGACTCTCTCGGTCCATCCATGTTGCTGCAAATGGCATTATTTCATTTTTTTATGGCTGAGTAGTATTCCATTGCATGTATGTACTGCATCTTCTTTATGTATTCATCTGTCAGTGGACATTTAGGTTGCTTCTGTGTCTTGCCTATTGTGAATAGTGCTGCTATGAACATTGGGGTGCATGTATCTTTTTGAATTATGGTTTTCTCTGGATATTTGGCCAGGTGTGGGATTGCTGAATCACATGGTAGCTCTCTTTTTAGTTGTTTAAGGAACCTCCATACTGTTGTCCATAGTGGCTGCACCAATTTTCACTCCCACTAACAGGGTAGGAGGGTTCCCTTTTCTCCACACCCTCCCCAGCATTTATTGTTTGTAGAGGTTTTTTAAAATTAATTAATTATTATTTTTTTCTTTTTTTACAATCTGCTGTCTTTCCTTCCAGACTGCCAGCAAATAAACAAATATATGATTAACACAAAAAAGGATATCATGAGGACCCTCTCAAAACTGTTCTTACTATGTTAAAAAAATCAACATGCCTTTCTGAGCCAATATATTTGGAATTAACCCCCCCATCATCCTCTCCGCTCCCCCCCTCCACCAACCTCAAACTAAACCTTTGTTTTTCACACAGAGGTCCTGTTATTTCACTTGCACACGTGGAGTCTTCTGAGTCTCATCTGCCACAGCCGGCAACAGGTTACAGGGTCTCGGACTCCTCGGAGACACATGAAGCACCGTTTACCAACTCCAAGCCCTCTCCTGACTCGTGTCTCAAGCGGCCAGCCGGTGACCCCCTTTTCCCCCACGCTGACTGCAACCCAGCTGTTCCCCAAACCTCCAGCAAGCCTGGCGCCGCAGCCGCTCTAGGACCACGTGCCGCCCCGCCCGGCCCCTGGCCCCACCCTAATTAATTAATTTTAATTTTGGCTGCGTTGGGTCTTCATTGCTGTGCGCGGGCTGTTTCTCTAGTTACGGTGAGCGGGGGCTACTTCGGTGCGGTGTGCGGCAGTGGCTTACTGCAGTGGCTTCTGTTGTCGCGGAGCATGGGCTCTCGGCGCGCAGGCTTCACTAGTTGTGGCACGAGGGCTCACTAGTTGTGGCTCGTGGGCCCTAGGGCGCAGGCTCAGCAGTCGTGGCTTGCGGGCTGTGGAGTGCAGGCTCAGTAGTTGTGGCGCACGGGCTTCGTTGCTCCGCGGCATGTGGGATCTTCCCGGACCAGGGTTCAAACCCGTGTGCCCTGCCTTGGCAGGCGGATTCTCAGCCACTGCGCCACCAGGGACATCCCTGTTTGTAGACTTTTTGATGATGGCCGTTCTGACTGGTGTGAGGTGATTCCTCATTGTTGTTTTGATTTGCGATATATGTATCTGTACATATATATGTATATAAATAGATATATATGTATTTATACCGTATGCAGATTAGGAACGATCCTGAACTGAATGATAATGTGATTATGGTATACCAGAAAAAAATGTATATATCATATTTTCTTTGTCTATTCATCCATCAAGGGACACTTAGGTTGTTTCCATGTCTTGGCTATTGTGAATAATGCTGCAGTGAACATGGGGGGTGCATATATGTCTTCAAGATAACCTGATTTCTCTTCCTTTGGATATATACCCAGAAGTGGGACTGCTGAATCATATGGGAATTCTATTTTGAATTGTTTGAGGAACCGTCATGCTGTTTTCCATTGTGGCTGTATCTATATATGATTTCTGTAGTGAATCTGTTCTTTTTCTAGTTTTATTTTTAACCATCTAAAGTTATGGTCTTCCACAACAGTCTATATCGTAACCAGAAATTGAACCCCTTTTATTATCTCTTTCATGTCTGTAGGATCTGTAGTGGTGTCCCCCTTCTCGTGTTTTTTTTTTTTTTTTAAAGGGAAGTTTATTTTTATTTATTTATTTACTTATTTATGGCTGCGTTGGGTCTTCATTGCTGCGTGCGGGCTTTCTTTAGTTGCAGCGAGCGGGGGCTGCTCTTCATTGCAGTATGTGGGCTTCTCATTGCGGTGGCTTCTCTTGTTGTGGAGCACGGGCTGTAGGGCGCGCAGGCTTCAGTAGTTGTGGCACGAGGGCTCAGTAGTTGTGGCGCACGGGCTTAGTTGCTCCGCAGCACGTGGGATCTTCCCGGACCAGGGCTCGAACCCGTGTCCCCTGCAGTGGCAGGTGGATTCTTAACCACTGCGCCACCAGGGAAGCCCCCGCTTCTCACGTTTGGTGTTAGTCATGTGTTTTCTCTTTAAAAAACAAACAGACAGAAACGTTTGCTGTTGTCTTATCAAAGGACCAAAGGTTGGTTTGTATTTCATTCGTTTTCTGCTTCATTTTTGGCCTCATTATTTTGTTATTTCTCCTGTTTTGGGTTGAACTTGCTGTTAATTCTCTAGTGTCTTAAGATGAAACCTGAGACCATGGATTTTAAACCTCTCTTCTTGGGAATACCCTGGCGGTGCAGTGGTTAGGACATGGCCCTTTCACTTTGGGGCCCGGGTTAAATCCCTGGTCAGGGACCTAAGATCCTGCAAGCTGTGTGGTGCAGCCAAAACATTAATGATAATAAATAAGTAAAATAAACCTTTCTTCTTTTCCAACCTATGCATAAAGTATAAGTGTTCCCCTCAATTCTGCTTTAGCAGGATCTTCAAATTTTGGTGTATTATAATCACCATCATTCAGTTCAAAGTAGTTCTTAAGTTCCATATGGTTTCTATTTTAGCCTATGTTTATGTCAAGGAGTTAATTACCAAACATTGGGGGATTTCTTGTTGTTATCCTGTGATTGATCCTAGTTTGATTCCACTTTAGCCAGAGAACATGCTCTGCAGGAGATAAATTATTCTTAAACCTGCATTAGGGTACATAATATTACCTACTGTGGTCATTGTTTCCTGTGCACTTGATAAGAACCTGTGTTCTGCAGTTGCTGGGAGTAGTGTTCTGTGTATGTCCACTAGGCAAGTCTGCTGTTCATGTTGTTCCGATCTTAATGATCCTTCCTGATTTCTTCTGTCATTTATAGAGAGCTGTGCGATGGTGTCCATCTCCAACTATGAATATAGATTTGCCTATTTTTCAATTTTGTCCTCTCAGTTCTTGTTTTTAATATATTTTTTAAAATCTTTCTTTCTTTCTTTCTTTCTTTGGCTGCACCGGGTCTTAGTTGCAGCACATGGGATCTTTAGTTGTGGCATGCAGGATCTAGTTCCCTGACCGGGGATTGAGCAAGGGCCCACTGCATTGGGAGTGTGGAGTCTTCTTTTTTTAATTATTATTATTTTTTAAAAATTTTTATTTATTTTTGGCTGCATCGGGTCTTCACTGGAGTCTTCTTCATTCTTCCTCTTCCCCTCCTCTGGGACTCCACTGACAGACGTCAGGCCCTTTGTGTCCCACATGCCTTATGGTCTGTTTCATTTTCCCATGCTTATTACTGTTTACTTTCTTCACCTTGGACATTTCTTTTTTTTTTTTTGGTGGTACGCGGGCCTCTCACTGTTGCGGCCTCTCCCGTTGCGAAGTACAGGCTCGGACGCGCAGGCTCAGCGGCCATGGCTCACGGGCCCAGCCGCTCCGCGGCATGTGGGATCTTCCCGGACGGGGGCACGAACCCGTGTCCCCTGCATCGGCAGGCGGACTCTCAACCACTGCGCCACCAGGGAAGCCCCACCTTGGACATTTCTTATTGCCCTGTCTTCTCTTGTGTCCAGTCTACTGTTGCTCCTAGCTGCCAATATTTTCATTACAGATATTGTATTTTTCAGTGCTAGACTGTCAAATATAGATATGTTCCAACTCTATTGAATTTTGTTATTTTTTTCTTATGTATTCATTTATTTTAGTTTTTTTTCCATTGGAGTATAGTTAATTTTCAGTGTTGTGTTTTAGGTGTACAGCAAAGTGACTCAGTTATACATATATCTATTCTTTTCCCACTTCGAATATTACAGACTGTTGAGTAGAGTTCCTTGTGCTATACAGTAGGTCCCTGTTGGTTATCTATTTTATGTCTAGTAGTGTGTATTTGTTAATCCCAACCTCCTAATTTATCCCTCCCCCCACCTTTCCCCTTTGGTAACCATAAGTTTGTTTTCTAAGTCTGTGAGTCTGTTTCTGTTTTGTAAATAAGTTCATTTGTATCATTTTTTTTAGATTCCACATATAAGTGGTATCATAAGATATTAGTCTTTTCTGTCTGACTTCACTTAGTATGAGACTCTCTCGGTCCATCCATGTTGCTGCAAATGGCATTATTTCGTTTTTTTATGGCTGAGTAGTATTCCATTGCATGTATGTACTGCATCTTCTTGATGTATTCATCTGTCAGTGGACATTTAGGTTGCTTCTGTGTCTTGCCTATTGTGAATAGTGCTGCTATGAACATTGGGGTGCATGTATCTTTTTGAATTATGGTTTTCTCTGGATATATGGCCAGGTGTGGGATTGCTGAATCACATGGTAGCTCTCTTTTTAGTTGTTTAAGGAACCTCCATACTGTTGTCCATAGTGGCTGCACCAATTTTCATTCCCACTAACAGGGTAGGAGGGTTCCCTTTACTCCACACCCTCCCCAGCATTTATTGTTTGTAGAGGTTTTTTAAAATTAATTAATTTTAATTTTGGCTGCGTTGGGTCTTCATTGCTGTGCGCGGGCTGTTTCTCTAGTTACGGTGAGCGGGGGCTACTCTTCGGTGCGGTGTGCGGCAGTGGCTTACTGCAGTGGCTTCTGTTGTCGCGGAGCATGGGCTCTCGGCGCGCAGGCTTCACTAGTTGTGGCACGAGGGCTCACTAGTTGTGGCTCGTGGGCCCTAGGGCGCAGGCTCAGCAGTCGTGGCTTGCGGGCTGTGGAGTGCAGGCTCAGTAGTTGTGGCGCACGGGCTTCGTTGCTCCGCGGCATGTGGGATCTTCCCGGACCAGGGTTCAAACCCGTGTGCCCTGCCTTGGCAGGCGGATTCTCAGCCACTGCGCCACCAGGGACGTCCCTGTTTGTAGACTTTTTGATGATGGCCGTTCTGACTGGTGTGAGGTGATTCCTCATTGTTGTTTTGATTTGCGATATATGTATCTGTACATATATATGTATATAAATAGATATATATGTATTTATACCGTATGCAGATTAGGAACGATCCTGAACTGAATGATAATGTGATTATGGTATACCAGAAAAAAATGTATATATCATATTTTCTTTGTCTATTCATCCATCAAGGGACACTTAGGTTGTTTCCATGTCTTGGCTATTGTGAATAATGCTGCAGTGAACATGGGGGGTGCATATATGTCTTCAAGATAACCTGATTTCACTTCCTTTGGATATATACCCAGAAGTGGGACTGCTGAATCATATGGGAATTCTATTTTGAATTGTTTGAGGAACCGTCATGCTGTTTTCCATTGTGGCTGTATCTATATATGATTTCTGTAGTGAATCTGTTCTTTCTCTAGTTTTAGTTTTAACCATCTAAAGTTATGGTCTTCCACAACAGTCTATATCGTAACCAGAAATTGAACCCCTTTTATTATCTCTTTCATGTCTGTAGGATCTGTAGTGGTGTCCCCCTTCTCTTGTTTTTTTTTTTTTAAACGGAAGTTTATTTTTATTTATTTATTTACTTATTTATGGCTGCGTTGGGTCTTCATTGCTGCGTGCGGGCTTTCTTTAGTTGCAGCGAGCGGGGGCTGCTCTTCATTGCAGTATGTGGGCTTCTCATTGCGGTGGCTTCTCTTGTTGTGGAGCACGGGCTGTAGGGCGCGCAGGCTTCAGTAGTTGTGGCACGAGGGCTCAGTAGTTGTGGCGCACGGGCTTAGTTGCTCCGCAGCACGTGGGATCTTCCCGGACCAGGGCTCGAACCCGTGTCCCCTGCAGTGGCAGGTGGATTCTTAACCACTGCGCCACCAGGGAAGCCCCCGCTTCTCACGTTTGGTGTTAGTCATGTGTTTTCTCTTTAAAAAGCAAACAGACAGAAACCTTTGCTGTTGTCTTATCAAAGGACCAAAGGTTGGTTTGTATTTCATTCGTTTTCTGCTTCATTTTTGGCCTCATTATTTTGTTATTTCTCCTGTTTTGGGTTGAACTTGCTGTTAATTCTCTAGTGTCTTAAGATGAAACCTGAGACCATGGATTTTAAACCTCTCTTCTTGGGAATACCCTGGCGGTGCAGTGGTTAGGACATGGCCCTTTCACTTTGGGGCCCGGGTTAAATCCCTGGTCAGGGAACTAAGATCCTGCAAGCTGTGTGGTGCAGCCAAAACATTAATGATAATAAATAAGTAAAATAAACCTTTCTTCTTTTCCAACCTATGCATAAAGTATAAGTGTTCCCCTCAATTCTGCTTTAGCAGGATCTTCAAATTTTGGTGTATTATAATCACCATCATTCAGTTCAAAGTAGTTCTTAAGTTCCATATGGTTTCTATTTTAGCCTATGTTTATGTCAAGGAGTTAATTACCAAACATTGGGGGATTTCTTGTTGTTATCCTGTGATTGATCCTGGTTTGATTCCACTTTAGCCAGAGAACATGCTCTGCAGGAGATAAATTATTCTTAAACCTGCATTAGGGTACATAATATTACCTACTGTGGTCATTGTTTCCTGTGCACTTGATAAGAACCTGTGTTCTGCAGTTGCTGGGAGTAGTGTTCTGTGTATGTCCACTAGGCAAGTCTGCTGTTCATGTTGTTCCGATCTTAATGATCCTTCCTGATTTCTTCTGTCATTTATAGAGAGCTGTGCGATGGTGTCCATCTCCAACTATGAATATAGATTTGCCTATTTTTCAATTTTGTCCTGTCAGTTCTTGTTTTTAATATATTTTTTAAAATCTTTCTTTCTTTCTTTCTTTCTTTCTTTGGCTGCACCGGGTCTTAGTTGCAGCACATGGGATCTTTAGTTGTGGCATGCAGGATCTAGTTCCCTGACCGGGGATTGAGCAAGGGCCCACTGCATTGGGAGTGTGGAGTCTTCTTTTTTTAATTATTATTATTTTTTAAAAAATTTTATTTATTTTTGGCTGCATTGGGTCTTCACTGAATGGAGTCTTCTTCATTCTTCCTCTTCCCCTCCTCTGGGACTCCACTGACAGACGTCAGGCCCTTTGTGTCCCACATCCCTTATGGTCTGTTTCATTTTCCCATGCTTATTACTGTTTACTTTCTTCACCTTGGACATTTCTTTTTTTTTTTTTTGGTGGTACGCGGGCCTCTCACTGTTGCGGCCTCTCCCGTTGCGAAGTACAGGCTCGGACGCGCAGGCTCAGCGGCCATGGCTCACGGGCCCAGCCGCTCCGCGGCATGTGGGATCTTCCCGGACGGGGGCACGAACCCGTGTCCCCTGCATCTGCAGGCGGACTCTCAACCACTGCGCCACCAGGGAAGCCCCACCTTGGACATTTCTTATTGCCCTGTCTTCTCTTGTGTCCAGTCTATTGTTGCTCCTAGCTGCCAATATTTTCATTACAGATATTGTATTTTTCAGTGCTAGACTGTCAAATATAGATATGTTCCAACTCTATTGAATTTTGTTATTTTTTTCTTATGTATTCATTTATTTTAGTTTTTTTTCCATTGGAGTATAGTTAATTTTCAGTGTTGTGTTTTAGGTGTACAGCAAAGTGACTCAGTTATACATATATCTATTCTTTTCCCACTTCGAATATTACAGACTGTTGAGTAGAGTTCCTTGTGCTATACAGTAGGTCCCTGTTGGTTATCTATTTTATGTCTAGTAGTGTGTATTTGTTAATCCCAACCTCCTAATTTATCCCTCCCCCCACCTTTCCCCTTTGGTAACCATAAGTTTGTTTTCTAAGTCTGTGAGTCTGTTTCTGTTTTGTAAATAAGTTCATTTGTATCATTTTTTTTAGATTCCACATATAAGTGGTATCATAAGATATTAGTCTTTTCTGTCTGACTTCACTTAGTATGAGACTCTCTCGGTCCATCCATGTTGCTGCAAATGGCATTATTTCGTTTTTTTATGGCTGAGTAGTATTCCATTGCATGTATGTACTGCATCTTCTTGATGTATTCATCTGTCAGTGGACATTTAGGTTGCTTCTGTGTCTTGCCTATTGTGAATAGTGCTGCTATGAACATTGGGGTGCATGTATCTTTTTGAATTATGGTTTTCTCTGGATATATGGCCAGGTGTGGGATTGCTGAATCACATGGTAGCTCTCTTTTTAGTTGTTTAAGGAACCTCCATACTGTTGTCCATAGTGGCTGCACCAATTTTCATTCCCACTAACAGGGTAGGAGGGTTCCCTTTACTCCACACCCTCCCCAGCATTTATTGTTTGTAGAGGTTTTTTAAAATTAATTAATTTTAATTTTGGCTGCGTTGGGTCTTCATTGCTGTGCGCGGGCTGTTTCTCTAGTTACGGTGAGCGGGGGCTACTCTTCGGTGCGGTGTGCGGCAGTGGCTTACTGCAGTGGCTTCTGTTGTCGCGGAGCATGGGCTCTCGGCGCGCAGGCTTCACTGGTTGTGGCACGAGGGCTCACTAGTTGTGGCTCGTGGGCCCTAGGGCGCAGGCTCAGCAGTCGTGGCTTGCGGGCTGTGGAGTGCAGGCTCAGTAGTTGTGGCGCACGGGCTTCGTTGCTCCGCGGCATGTGGGATCTTCCCGGACCAGGGTTCAAACCCGTGTGCCCTGCCTTGGCAGGCGGATTCTCAGCCACTGCGCCACCAGGGAAGTCCCTGTTTGTAGACTTTTTGATGATGGCCGTTCTGACTGGTGTGAGGTGATTCCTCATTGTTGTTTTGATTTGCGATATATGTATCTGTACATATATATGTATATAAATAGATATATATGTATTTATACCGTATGCAGATTAGGAACGATCCTGAACTGAATGATAATGTGATTATGGTATACCAGAAAAAAATGTATATATCGTATTTTCTTTGTCTATTCATCCATCAGGGGACACTTAGGTTGTTTCCATGTCTTGGCTATTGTGAATAATGCTGCAGTGAACATGGGGGGTGCATATATGTCTTCAAGATAACCTGATTTCACTTCCTTTGGATATATACCCAGAAGTGGGACTGCTGAATCATATGTGAATTCTATTTTGAATTGTTTGAGGAACCGTCATGCTGTTTTCCATTGTGGCTGTATCTATATATGATTTCTGTAGTGAATCTGTTCTTTTTCTAGTTTTATTTTTAACCATGTAAAGTTATGGTCTTCCACAACAGTCTATATCGTAACCAGAAATTGAACCCCTTTTATTATCTCTTTCATGTCTGTAGGATCTGTAGTGGTGTCCCCCTTCTCGTGTTTTTTTTTTTTTTTTAAGGGAAGTTTATTTTTATTTATTTATTTACTTATTTATGGCTGCGTTGGGTCTTCATTGCTGCGTGCGGGCTTTCTTTAGTTGCAGCGAGCGGGGGCTGCTCTTCATTGCAGTATGTGGGCTTCTCATTGCGGTGGCTTCTCTTGTTGTGGAGCACGGGCTGTAGGGCGCGCAGGCTTCAGTAGTTGTGGCACGAGGGCTCAGTAGTTGTGGCGCACGGGCTTAGTTGCTCCGCAGCACGTGGGATCTTCCCGGACCAGGGCTCGAACCCGTGTCCCCTGCAGTGGCAGGTGGATTCTTAACCACTGCGCCACCAGGGAAGCCCCCGCTTCTCACGTTTGGTGTTAGTCATGTGTTTTCTCTTTAAAAAACAAACAGACAGAAACGTTTGCTGTTGTCTTATCAAAGGACCAAAGGTTGGTTTGTATTTCATTCGTTTTCTGCTTCATTTTTGGCCTCATTATTTTGTTATTTCTCCTGTTTTGGGTTGAACTTGCTGTTAATTCTCTAGTGTCTTAAGATGAAACCTGAGACCATGGATTTTAAACCTCTCTTCTTGGGAATACCCTGGCGGTGCAGTGGTTAGGACATGGCCCTTTCACTTTGGGGCCCGGGTTAAATCCCTGGTCAGGGAACTAAGATCCTGCAAGCTGTGTGGTGCAGCCAAAACATTAATGATAATAAATAAGTAAAATAAACCTTTCTTCTTTTCCAACCTATGCATAAAGTATAAGTGTTCCCCTCAATTCTGCTTTAGCAGGATCTTCAAATTTTGGTGTATTATAATCACCATCATTCAGTTCAAAGTAGTTCTTAAGTTCCATATGGTTTCTATTTTAGCCTATGTTTATGTCAAGGAGTTAATTACCAAACATTGGGGGATTTCTTGTTGTTATCCTGTGATTGATCCTGGTTTGATTCCACTTTAGCCAGAGAACATGCTCTGCAGGAGATAAATTATTCTTAAACCTGCATTAGGGTACATAATATTACCTACTGTGGTCATTGTTTCCTGTGCACTTGATAAGAACCTGTGTTCTGCAGTTGCTGGGAGTAGTGTTCTGTGTATGTCCACTAGGCAAGTCTGCTGTTCATGTTGTTCCGATCTTAATGATCCTTCCTGATTTCTTCTGTCATTTATAGAGAGCTGTGCGATGGTGTCCATCTCCAACTATGAATATAGATTTGCCTATTTTTCAATTTTGTCCTCTCAGTTCTTGTTTTTAATATATTTTTTAAAATCTTTCTTTCTTTCTTTCTTTCTTTGGCTGCACCGGGTCTTAGTTGCAGCACATGGGATCTTTAGTTGTGGCATGCAGGATCTAGTTCCCTGACCGGGGATTGAGCAAGGGCCCACTGCATTGGGAGTGTGGAGTCTTCTGTTTTTAATTATTATTATTTTTAAAAAAATTTTATTTATTTTTGGCTGCATTGGGTCTTCACTGAATGGAGTCTTCTTCATTCTTCCTCTTCCCCTCCTCTGGGACTCCACTGACAGACGTCAGGCCCTTTGTGTCCCACATGCCTTATGGTCTGTTTCATTTTCCCATGCTTATTACTGTTTACTTTCTTCACCTTGGACATTTCTTTTTTTTTTTTTTTTTTGGTGGTACGCGGGCCTCTCACTGTTGCGGCCTCTCCCGTTGCGAAGTACAGGCTCGGACGCGCAAGCTCAGCGGCCATGGCTCACGGGCCCAGCCGCTCCGCGGCATGTGGGATCTTCCCGGACGGGGGCACGAACCCGTGTCCCCTGCATCGGCAGGCGGACTCTCAACCACTGCGCCACCAGGGAAGCCCCACCTTGGACATTTCTTATTGCCCTGTCTTCTCTTGTGTCCAGTCTACTGTTGCTCCTAGCTGCCAATATTTTCATTACAGATATTGTATTTTTCAGTGCTAGACTGTCAAATATAGATATGTTCCAACTCTATTGAATTTTGTTATTTTTTTCTTATGTATTCATTTATTTTAGTTTTTTTTCCATTGGAGTATAGTTAATTTTCAGTGTTGTGTTTTAGGTGTACAGCAAAGTGACTCAGTTATACATATATCTATTCTTTTCCCACTTCGAATATTACAGACTGTTGAGTAGAGTTCCTTGTGCTATACAGTAGGTCCCTGTTGGTTATCTATTTTATGTCTAGTAGTGTGTATTTGTTAATCCCAACCTCCTAATTTATCCCTCCCCCCACCTTTCCCCTTTGGTAACCATAAGTTTGTTTTCTAAGTCTGTGAGTCTGTTTCTGTTTTGTAAATAAGTTCATTTGTATCATTTTTTTTAGATTCCACATATAAGTGGTATCATAAGATATTAGTCTTTTCTGTCTGACTTCACTTAGTATGAGACTCTCTCGGTCCATCCATGTTGCTGCAAATGGCATTATTTCGTTTTTTTATGGCTGAGTAGTATTCCATTGCATGTATGTACTGCATCTTCTTGATGTATTCATCTGTCAGTGGACATTTAGGTTGCTTCTGTGTCTTGCCTATTGTGAATAGTGCTGCTATGAACATTGGGGTGCATGTATCTTTTTGAATTATGTTTTTCTCTGGATATATGGCCAGGTGTGGGATTGCTGAATCACATGGTAGCTCTCTTTTTAGTTGTTTAAGGAACCTCCATACTGTTGTCCATAGTGGCTGCACCAATTTTCATTCCCACTAACAGGGTAGGAGGGTTCCCTTTACTCCACACCCTCCCCAGCATTTATTGTTTGTAGAGGTTTTTTAAAATTAATTAATTTTAATTTTGGCTGCGTTGGGTCTTCATTGCTGTGCGCGGGCTGTTTCTCTAGTTACGGTGAGCGGGGGCTACTCTTCGGTGCGGTGTGCGGCAGTGGCTTACTGCAGTGGCTTCTGTTGTCGCGGAGCATGGGCTCTCGGCGCGCAGGCTTCACTAGTTGTGGCACGAGGGCTCACTAGTTGTGGCTCGTGGGCCCTAGGGCGCAGGCTCAGCAGTCGTGGCTTGCGGGCTGTGGAGTGCAGGCTCAGTAGTTGTGGCGCACGGGCTTCGTTGCTCCGCGGCATGTGGGATCTTCCCGGACCAGGGTTCAAACCCGTGTGCCCTGCCTTGGCAGGCGGATTCTCAGCCACTGCGCCACCAGGGAAGTCCCTGTTTGTAGACTTTTTGATGATGGCCGTTCTGACTGGTGTGAGGTGATTCCTCATTGTTGTTTTGATTTGCGATATATGTATCTGTACATATATATGTATATAAATAGATATATATGTATTTATACCGTATGCAGATTAGGAACGATCCTGAACTGAATGATAATGTGATTATGGTATACCAGAAAAAAATGTATATATCATATTTTCTTTGTCTATTCATCCATCAAGGGACACTTAGGTTGTTTCCATGTCTTGGCTATTGTGAATAATGCTGCAGTGAACATGGGGGGTGCATATATGTCTTCAAGATAACCTGATTTCACTTCCTTTGGATATATACCCAGAAGTGGGACTGCTGAATCATATGGGAATTCTATTTTGAATTGTTTGAGGAACCGTCATGCTGTTTTCCATTGTGGTTGTATCTATATATGATTTCTGTAGTGAATCTGTTCTTTTTCTAGTTTTATTTTTAACCATCTAAAGTTATGGTCTTCCACAACAGTCTATATCGTAACCAGAAATTGAACCCCTTTTATTATCTCTTTCATGTCTGTAGGATCTGTAGTGGTGTCCCCCTTCTCGTGTTTTTTTTTTTTTTAAGGGAAGTTTATTTTTATTTATTTATTTACTTATTTATGGCTGCGTTGGGTCTTCATTGCTGCGTGCGGGCTTTCTTTAGTTGCAGCGAGCGGGGGCTGCTCTTCATTGCAGTATGTGGGCTTCTCATTGCGGTGGCTTCTCTTGTTGTGGAGCACGGGCTGTAGGGCGCGCAGGCTTCAGTAGTTGTGGCACGAGGGCTCAGTAGTTGTGGCGCACGGGCTTAGTTGCTCCGCAGCACGTGGGATCTTCCCGGACCAGGGCTCGAACCCGTGTCCCCTGCAGTGGCAGGTGGATTCTTAACCACTGCGCCACCAGGGAAGCCCCCGCTTCTCACGTTTGGTGTTAGTCATGTGTTTTCTCTTTAAAAAACAAACAGACAGAAACGTTTGCTGTTGTCTTATCAAAGGACCAAAGGTTGGTTTGTATTTCATTCGTTTTCTGCTTCATTTTTGGCCTCATTATTTTGTTATTTCTCCTGTTTTGGGTTGAACTTGCTGTTAATTCTCTAGTGTCTTAAGATGAAACCTGAGACCATGGATTTTAAACCTCTCTTCTTGGGAATACCCTGGCGGTGCAGTGGTTAGGACATGGCCCTTTCACTTTGGGGCCCGGGTTAAATCCCTGGTCAGGGAACTAAGATCCTGCAAGCTGTGTGGTGCAGCCAAAACATTAATGATAGGGCCTCCCTGGTGGCGCAAGTGGTTGAGAGTCCGCCTGCCGATGCAGGGGATACGGGTTCGTGCCCCGGTCTGGGAGGATCCCATATGCCGCGGAGCGGCTGGGCCCGTGAGCCATGGCCGCTGAGCCTGCGCGTCCGGATCCTGCGCGTCCGGAGCCTGTGCTCCGCAACGGGGGAGGCCACAACAGTGCGAGGCCCGCATACCGCAAAAAAAAAAAAAAAAAAAAAAAAAAAAAACATTAATGATAATAAATAAGTAAAATAAACCTTTCTTCTTTTCCAACCTATGCATAAAGTATAAGTGTTCCCCTCAATTCTGCTTTAGCAGGATCTTCAAATTTTGGTGTATTATAATCACCATCATTCAGTTCAAAGTAGTTCTTAAGTTCCATATGGTTTCTATTTTAGCCTATGTTTATGTCAAGGAGTTAATTACCAAACATTGGGGGATTTCTTGTTGTTATCCTGTGATTGATCCTGGTTTGATTCCACTTTAGCCAGAGAACATGCTCTGCAGGAGATAAATTATTCTTAAACCTGCATTAGGGTACATAATATTACCTACTGTGGTCATTGTTTCCTGTGCACTTGATAAGAACCTGTGTTCTGCAGTTGCTGGGAGTAGTGTTCTGTGTATGTCCACTAGGCAAGTCTGCTGTTCATGTTGTTCCGATCTTAATGATCCTTCCTGATTTCTTCTGTCATTTATAGAGAGCTGTGCGATGGTGTCCATCTCCAACTATGAATATAGATTTGCCTATTTTTCAATTTTGTCCTCTCAGTTCTTGTTTTTAATATATTTTTTAAAATCTTTCTTTCTTTCTTTCTTTCTTTGGCTGCACCGGGTCTTAGTTGCAGCACATGGGATCTTTAGTTGTGGCATGCAGGATCTAGTTCCCTGACCGGGGATTGAGCAAGGGCCCACTGCATTGGGAGTGTGGAGTCTTCTGTTTTTAATTATTATTATTTTTAAAAAAATTTTATTTATTTTTGGCTGCATTGGGTCTTCACTGAATGGAGTCTTCTTCATTCTTCCTCTTCCCCTCTGGGACTCCACTGACAGACGTCAGGCCCTTTGTGTCCCACATGCCTTATGGTCTGTTTCATTTTCCTATGCTTATTACTGTTTACTTTCTAAACCTTGGACATTTCTTTTTTTTTTTTTTTGGTGGTACGCGGGCCTCTCACTGTTGCGGCCTCTCCCGTTGCGAAGTACAGGCTCGGACGCGCAGGCTCAGCGGCCATGGCTCACAGGCCCAGCCGCTCCGCGGCATGTGGGATCTTCCCGGACGGGGGCACGAACCCGTGTCCCCTGCATCGGCAGGCGGACTCTCAACCACTGCGCCACCAGGGAAGCCCCACCTTGGACATTTCTTATTGCCCTGTCTTCTCTTGTGTCCAGTCTACTGTTGCTCCTAGCTGCCAATATTTTCATTACAGATATTGTATTTTTCAGTGCTAGACTGTCAAATATAGATATGTTCCAACTCTATTGAATTTTGTTATTTTTTTCTTATGTATTCATTTATTTTAGTTTTTTTTCCATTGGAGTATAGTTAATTTTCAGTGTTGTGTTTTAGGTGTACAGCAAAGTGACTCAGTTATACATATATCTATTCTTTTCCCACTTCGAATATTACAGACTGTTGAGTAGAGTTCCTTGTGCTATACAGTAGGTCCCTGTTGGTTATCTATTTTATGTCTAGTAGTGTGTATTTGTTAATCCCAACCTCCTAATTTATCCCTCCCCCCACCTTTCCCCTTTGGTAACCATAAGTTTGTTTTCTAAGTCTGTGAGTCTGTTTCTGTTTTGTAAATAAGTTCATTTGTATCATTTTTTTTAGATTCCACATATAAGTGGTATCATAAGATATTAGTCTTTTCTGTCTGACTTCACTTAGTATGAGACTCTCTCGGTCCATCCATGTTGCTGCAAATGGCATTATTTCATTTTTTTATGGCTGAGTAGTATTCCATTGCATGTATGTACTGCATCTTCTTTATGTATTCATCTGTCAGTGGACATTTAGGTTGCTTCTGTGTCTTGCCTATTGTGAATAGTGCTGCTATGAACATTGAGGTGCATGTATCTTTTTGAATTATGGTTTTCTCTGGATATTTGGCCAGGTGTGGGATTGCTGAATCACATGGTAGCTCTCTTTTTAGTTGTTTAAGGAACCTCCATACTGTTGTCCATAGTGGCTGCACCAATTTTCACTCCCACTAACAGGGTAGGAGGGTTCCCTTTTCTCCACACCCTCCCCAGCATTTATTGTTTGTAGAGTTTTTTTAAAATTAATTAATTATTATTTTTTTCTTTTTTTACAATCTGCTGTCTTTCCTTCCAGACTGCCAGCAAATAAACAAATATATGATTAACACAAAAAAGGATATCATGAGGACCCTCTCAAAACTGTTCTTACTATGTTAAAAAAATCAACATGCCTTTCTGAGCCAATATATTTGGAATTAACCCCCCCATCATCCTCTCCGCTCCCCCCCTCCACCAAACTCAAACTAAACCTTTGTTTTTCACACAGTGGTCCTGTTATTTCACTTGCACACGTGGAGTCTTCTGAGTCTCATCTGCCACAGCCGGCAACAGGTTACAGGGTCTCGGACTCCTCGGAGACACATGAAGCACCGTTTACCAACTCCAAGCCCTCTCCTGACTCGTGTCTCAAGCGGCCAGCCGGTGACCCCCTTTTCCCCCACGCTGACTGCAACCCAGCTGTTCCCCAAACCTCCAGCAAGCCTGGCGCCGCAGCCGCTCTAGGACCACGTGCCGCCCCGCCCGGCCCCTGGCCCCACCCTAATTAATTAATTTTAATTTTGGCTGCGTTGGGTCTTCATTGCTGTGCGCGGGCTGTTTCTCTAGTTACGGTGAGCGGGGGCTACTTCGGTGCGGTGTGCGGCAGTGGCTTACTGCAGTGGCTTCTGTTGTCGCGGAGCATGGGCTCTCGGCGCGCAGGCTTCACTAGTTGTGGCACGAGGGCTCACTAGTTGTGGCTCGTGGGCCCTAGGGCGCAGGCTCAGCAGTCGTGGCTTGCGGGCTGTGGAGTGCAGGCTCAGTAGTTGTGGCGCACGGGCTTCGTTGCTCCGCGGCATGTGGGATCTTCCCGGACCAGGGTTCAAACCCGTGTGCCCTGCCTTGGCAGGCGGATTCTCAGCCACTGCGCCACCAGGGACATCCCTGTTTGTAGACTTTTTGATGATGGCCGTTCTGACTGGTGTGAGGTGATTCCTCATTGTTGTTTTGATTTGCGATATATGTATCTGTACATATATATGTATATAAATAGATATATATGTATTTATACCGTATGCAGATTAGGAACGATCCTGAACTGAATGATAATGTGATTATGGTATACCAGAAAAAAATGTATATATCATATTTTCTTTGTCTATTCATCCATCAAGGGACACTTAGGTTGTTTCCATGTCTTGGCTATTGTGAATAATGCTGCAGTGAACATGGGGGGTGCATATATGTCTTCAAGATAACCTGATTTCTCTTCCTTTGGATATATACCCAGAAGTGGGACTGCTGAATCATATGGGAATTCTATTTTGAATTGTTTGAGGAACCGTCATGCTGTTTTCCATTGTGGCTGTATCTATATATGATTTCTGTAGTGAATCTGTTCTTTTTCTAGTTTTATTTTTAACCATCTAAAGTTATGGTCTTCCACAACAGTCTATATCGTAACCAGAAATTGAACCCCTTTTATTATCTCTTTCATGTCTGTAGGATCTGTAGTGGTGTCCCCCTTCTCGTGTTTTTTTTTTTTTTTTAAAGGGAAGTTTATTTTTATTTATTTATTTACTTATTTATGGCTGCGTTGGGTCTTCATTGCTGCGTGCGGGCTTTCTTTAGTTGCAGCGAGCGGGGGCTGCTCTTCATTGCAGTATGTGGGCTTCTCATTGCGGTGGCTTCTCTTGTTGTGGAGCACGGGCTGTAGGGCGCGCAGGCTTCAGTAGTTGTGGCACGAGGGCTCAGTAGTTGTGGCGCACGGGCTTAGTTGCTCCGCAGCACGTGGGATCTTCCCGGACCAGGGCTCGAACCCGTGTCCCCTGCAGTGGCAGGTGGATTCTTAACCACTGCGCCACCAGGGAAGCCCCCGCTTCTCACGTTTGGTGTTAGTCATGTGTTTTCTCTTTAAAAAACAAACAGACAGAAACCTTTGCTGTTGTCTTATCAAAGGACCAAAGGTTGGTTTGTATTTCATTCGTTTTCTGCTTCATTTTTGGCCTCATTATTTTGTTATTTCTCCTGTTTTGGGTTGAACTTGCTGTTAATTCTCTAGTGTCTTAAGATGAAACCTGAGACCATGGATTTTAAACCTCTCTTCTTGGGAATACCCTGGCGGTGCAGTGGTTAGGACATGGCCCTTTCACTTTGGGGCCCGGGTTAAATCCCTGGTCAGGGAACTAAGATCCTGCAAGCTGTGTGGTGCAGCCAAAACATTAATGATAATAAATAAGTAAAATAAACCTTTCTTCTTTTCCAACCTATGCATAAAGTATAAGTGTTCCCCTCAATTCTGCTTTAGCAGGATCTTCAAATTTTGGTGTATTATAATCACCATCATTCAGTTCAAAGTAGTTCTTAAGTTCCATATGGTTTCTATTTTAGCCTATGTTTATGTCAAGGAGTTAATTACCAAACATTGGGGGATTTCTTGTTGTTATCCTGTGATTGATCCTAGTTTGATTCCACTTTAGCCAGAGAACATGCTCTGCAGGAGATAAATTATTCTTAAACCTGCATTAGGGTACATAATATTACCTACTGTGGTCATTGTTTCCTGTGCACTTGATAAGAACCTGTGTTCTGCAGTTGCTGGGAGTAGTGTTCTGTGTATGTCCACTAGGCAAGTCTGCTGTTCATGTTGTTCCGATCTTAATGATCCTTCCTGATTTCTTCTGTCATTTATAGAGAGCTGTGCGATGGTGTCCATCTCCAACTATGAATATAGATTTGCCTATTTTTCAATTTTGTCCTCTCAGTTCTTGTTTTTAATATATTTTTTAAAATCTTTCTTTCTTTCTTTCTTTCTTTCTTTGGCTGCACCGGGTCTTAGTTGCAGCACATGGGATCTTTAGTTGTGGCATGCAGGATCTAGTTCCCTGACCGGGGATTGAGCAAGGGCCCACTGCATTGGGAGTGTGGAGTCTTCTTTTTTTAATTATTATTATTTTTTTAAAAATTTTATTTATTTTTGGCTGCATTGGGTCTTCACTGAATGGAGTCTTCTTCATTCTTCCTCTTCCCCTCCTCTGGGACTCCACTGACAGACGTCAGGCCCTTTGTGTCCCACATCCCTTATGGTCTGTTTCATTTTCCCATGCTTATTACTGTTTACTTTCTTCACCTTGGACATTTCTTTTTTTTTTTTTTTTTTTGGTGGTACGCGGGCCTCTCACTGTTGCGGCCTCTCCCGTTGCGAAGTACAGGCTCGGACGCGCAGGCTCAGCGGCCATGGCTCACGGGCCCAGCCGCTCCGCGGCACGTGGGATCTTCCCGGACGGGGGCACGAACCCGTGTCCCCTGCATCGGCAGGCGGACTCTCAACCACTGCGCCACCAGGGAAGCCCCACCTTGGACATTTCTTATTGCCCTGTCTTCTCTTGTGTCCAGTCTACTGTTGCTCCTAGCTGCCAATATTTTCATTACAGATATTGTATTTTTCAGTGCTAGACTGTCAAATATAGATATGTTCCAACTCTATTGAATTTTGTTATTTTTTTCTTATGTATTCATTTATTTTAGTTTTTTTTCCATTGGAGTATAGTTAATTTTCAGTGTTGTGTTTTAGGTGTACAGCAAAGTGACTCAGTTATACATATATCTATTCTTTTCCCACTTCGAATATTACAGACTGTTGAGTAGAGTTCCTTGTGCTATACAGTAGGTCCCTGTTGGTTATCTATTTTATGTCTAGTAGTGTGTATTTGTTAATCCCAACCTCCTAATTTATCCCTCCCCCCACCTTTCCCCTTTGGTAACCATAAGTTTGTTTTCTAAGTCTGTGAGTCTGTTTCTGTTTTGTAAATAAGTTCATTTGTATCATTTTTTTTAGATTCCACATATAAGTGGTATCATAAGATATTAGTCTTTTCTGTCTGACTTCACTTAGTATGAGACTCTCTCGGTCCATCCATGTTGCTGCAAATGGCATTATTTCGTTTTTTTATGGCTGAGTAGTATTCCATTGCATGTATGTACTGCATCTTCTTGATGTATTCATCTGTCAGTGGACATTTAGGTTGCTTCTGTGTCTTGCCTATTGTGAATAGTGCTGCTATGAACATTGGGGTGCATGTATCTTTTTGAATTATGGTTTTCTCTGGATATATGGCCAGGTGTGGGATTGCTGAATCACATGGTAGCTCTCTTTTTAGTTGTTTAAGGAACCTCCATACTGTTGTCCATAGTGGCTGCACCAATTTTCATTCCCACTAACAGGGTAGGAGGGTTCCCTTTACTCCACACCCTCCCCAGCATTTATTGTTTGTAGAGGTTTTTTAAAATTAATTAATTTTAATTTTGGCTGCGTTGGGTCTTCATTGCTGTGCGCGGGCTGTTTCTCTAGTTACGGTGAGCGGGGGCTACTCTTCGGTGCGGTGTGCGGCAGTGGCTTACTGCAGTGGCTTCTGTTGTCGCGGAGCATGGGCTCTCGGCGCGCAGGCTTCACTAGTTGTGGCACGAGGGCTCACTAGTTGTGGCTCGTGGGCCCTAGGGCGCAGGCTCAGCAGTCGTGGCTTGCGGGCTGTGGAGTGCAGGCTCAGTAGTTGTGGCGCACGGGCTTCGTTGCTCCGCGGCATGTGGGATCTTCCCGGACCAGGGTTCAAACCCGTGTGCCCTGCCTTGGCAGGCGGATTCTCAGCCACTGCGCCACCAGGGAAGTCCCTGTTTGTAGACTTTTTGATGATGGCCGTTCTGACTGGTGTGAGGTGATTCCTCATTGTTGTTTTGATTTGCGATATATGTATCTGTACATATATATGTATATAAATAGATATATATGTATTTATACCGTATGCAGATTAGGAACGATCCTGAACTGAATGATAATGTGATTATGGTATACCAGAAAAAAATGTATATATCATATTTTCTTTGTCTATTCATCCATCAAGGGACACTTAGGTTGTTTCCATGTCTTGGCTATTGTGAATAATGCTGCAGTGAACATGGGGGGTGCATATATGTCTTCAAGATAACCTGATTTCACTTCCTTTGGATATATACCCAGAAGTGGGACTGCTGAATCATATGGGAATTCTATTTTGAATTGTTTGAGGAACCGTCATGCTGTTTTCCATTGTGGTTGTATCTATATATGATTTCTGTAGTGAATCTGTTCTTTTTCTAGTTTTATTTTTAACCATCTAAAGTTATGGTCTTCCACAACAGTCTATATCGTAACCAGAAATTGAACCCCTTTTATTATCTCTTTCATGTCTGTAGGATCTGTAGTGGTGTCCCCCTTCTCGTGTTTTTTTTTTTTTTTTAAGGGAAGTTTATTTTTATTTATTTATTTACTTATTTATGGCTGCGTTGGGTCTTCATTGCTGCGTGCGGGCTTTCTTTAGTTGCAGCGAGCGGGGGCTGCTCTTCATTGCAGTATGTGGGCTTCTCATTGCGGTGGCTTCTCTTGTTGTGGAGCACGGGCTGTAGGGCGCGCAGGCTTCAGTAGTTGTGGCACGAGGGCTCAGTAGTTGTGGCGCACGGGCTTAGTTGCTCCGCAGCACGTGGGATCTTCCCGGACCAGGGCTCGAACCCGTGTCCCCTGCAGTGGCAGGTGGATTCTTAACCACTGCGCCACCAGGGAAGCCCCCGCTTCTCACGTTTGGTGTTAGTCATGTGTTTTCTCTTTAAAAAACAAACAGACAGAAACGTTTGCTGTTGTCTTATCAAAGGACCAAAGGTTGGTTTGTATTTCATTCATTTTCTGCTTCATTTTTGGCCTCATTATTTTGTTATTTCTCCTGTTTTGGGTTGAACTTGCTGTTAATTCTCTAGTGTCTTAAGATGAAACCTGAGACCATGGATTTTAAACCTCTCTTCTTGGGAATACCCTGGCGGTGCAGTGGTTAGGACATGGCCCTTTCACTTTGGGGCCCGGGTTAAATCCCTGGTCAGGGAACTAAGATCCTGCAAGCTGTGTGGTGCAGCCAAAACATTAATGATAATAAATAAGTAAAATAAACCTTTCTTCTTTTCCAACCTATGCATAAAGTATAAGTGTTCCCCTCAATTCTGCTTTAGCAGGATCTTCAAATTTTGGTGTATTATAATCACCATCATTCAGTTCAAAGTAGTTCTTAAGTTCCATATGGTTTCTATTTTAGCCTATGTTTATGTCAAGGAGTTAATTACCAAACATTGGGGGATTTCTTGTTGTTATCCTGTGATTGATCCTGGTTTGATTCCACTTTAGCCAGAGAACATGCTCTGCAGGAGATAAATTATTCTTAAACCTGCATTAGGGTACATAATATTACCTACTGTGGTCATTGTTTCCTGTGCACTTGATAAGAACCTGTGTTCTGCAGTTGCTGGGAGTAGTGTTCTGTGTATGTCCACTAGGCAAGTCTGCTGTTCATGTTGTTCCGATCTTAATGATCCTTCCTCATTTCTTCTGTCATTTATAGAGAGCTGTGCGATGGTGTCCATCTCCAACTATGAATATAGATTTGCCTATTTTTCAATTTTGTCCTCTCAGTTCTTGTTTTTAATATATTTTTTAAAATCTTTCTTTCTTTCTTTCTTTCTTTCTTTCTTTGGCTGCACCGGGTCTTAGTTGCAGCACATGGGATCTTTAGTTGTGGCATGCAGGATCTAGTTCCCTGACCGGGGATTGAGCAAGGGCCCACTGCATTGGGAGTGTGGAGTCTTCTTTTTTTAATTATTATTATTTTTTAAAAAATTTTATTTATTTTTGGCTGCATTGGGTCTTCACTGAATGGAGTCTTCTTCATTCTTCCTCTTCCCCTCCTCTGGGACTCCACTGACAGACGTCAGGCCCTTTGTGTCCCACATCCCTTATGGTCTGTTTCATTTTCCCATGCTTATTACTGTTTACTTTCTTCACCTTGGACATTTCTTTTTTTTTTTTTTTTTTGGTGGTACGCGGGCCTCTCACTGTTGCGGCCTCTCCCGTTGCGAAGTACAGGCTCGGACGCGCAGGCTCAGCGGCCATGGCTCACGGGCCCAGCCGCTCCGCGGCACGTGGGATCTTCCCGGACGGGGGCACGAACCCGTGTCCCCTGCATCGGCAGGCGGACTCTCAACCACTGCGCCACCAGGGAAGCCCCACCTTGGACATTTCTTATTGCCCTGTCTTCTCTTGTGTCCAGTCTACTGTTGCTCCTAGCTGCCAATATTTTCATTACAGATATTGTATTTTTCAGTGCTAGACTGTCAAATATAGATATGTTCCAACTCTATTGAATTTTGTTATTTTTTTCTTATGTATTCATTTATTTTAGTTTTTTTTCCATTGGAGTATAGTTAATTTTCAGTGTTGTGTTTTAGGTGTACAGCAAAGTGACTCAGTTATACATATATCTATTCTTTTCCCACTTCGAATATTACAGACTGTTGAGTAGAGTTCCTTGTGCTATACAGTAGGTCCCTGTTGGTTATCTATTTTATGTCTAGTAGTGTGTATTTGTTAATCCCAACCTCCTAATTTATCCCTCCCCCCACCTTTCCCCTTTGGTAACCATAAGTTTGTTTTCTAAGTCTGTGAGTCTGTTTCTGTTTTGTAAATAAGTTCATTTGTATCATTTTTTTTAGATTCCACATATAAGTGGTATCATAAGATATTAGTCTTTTCTGTCTGACTTCACTTAGTATGAGACTCTCTCGGTCCATCCATGTTGCTGCAAATGGCATTATTTCGTTTTTTTATGGCTGAGTAGTATTCCATTGCATGTATGTACTGCATCTTCTTGATGTATTCATCTGTCAGTGGACATTTAGGTTGCTTCTGTGTCTTGCCTATTGTGAATAGTGCTGCTATGAACATTGGGGTGCATGTATCTTTTTGAATTATGGTTTTCTCTGGATATATGGCCAGGTGTGGGATTGCTGAATCACATGGTAGCTCTCTTTTTAGTTGTTTAAGGAACCTCCATACTGTTGTCCATAGTGGCTGCACCAATTTTCATTCCCACTAACAGGGTAGGAGGGTTCCCTTTACTCCACACCCTCCCCAGCATTTATTGTTTGTAGAGGTTTTTTAAAATTAATTAATTTTAATTTTGGCTGCGTTGGGTCTTCATTGCTGTGCGCGGGCTGTTTCTCTAGTTACGGTGAGCGGGGGCTACTCTTCGGTGCGGTGTGCGGCAGTGGCTTACTGCAGTGGCTTCTGTTGTCGCGGAGCATGGGCTCTCGGCGCGCAGGCTTCACTAGTTGTGGCACGAGGGCTCACTAGTTGTGGCTCGTGGGCCCTAGGGCGCAGGCTCAGCAGTCGTGGCTTGCGGGCTGTGGAGTGCAGGCTCAGTAGTTGTGGCGCACGGGCTTCGTTGCTCCGCGGCATGTGGGATCTTCCCGGACCAGGGTTCAAACCCGTGTGCCCTGCCTTGGCAGGCGGATTCTCAGCCACTGCGCCACCAGGGAAGTCCCTGTTTGTAGACTTTTTGATGATGGCCGTTCTGACTGGTGTGAGGTGATTCCTCATTGTTGTTTTGATTTGCGATATATGTATCTGTACATATATATGTATATAAATAGATATATATGTATTTATACCGTATGCAGATTAGGAACGATCCTGAACTGAATGATAATGTGATTATGGTATACCAGAAAAAAATGTATATATCATATTTTCTTTGTCTATTCATCCATCAAGGGACACTTAGGTTGTTTCCATGTCTTGGCTATTGTGAATAATGCTGCAGTGAACATGGGGGGTGCATATATGTCTTCAAGATAACCTGATTTCACTTCCTTTGGATATATACCCAGAAGTGGGACTGCTGAATCATATGGGAATTCTATTTTGAATTGTTTGAGGAACCGTCATGCTGTTTTCCATTGTGGCTGTATCTATATATGATTTCTGTAGTGAATCTGTTCTTTTTCTAGTTTTATTTTTAACCATCTAAAGTTATGGTCTTCCACAACAGTCTATATCGTAACCAGAAATTGAACCCCTTTTATTATCTCTTTCATGTCTGTAGGATCTGTAGTGGTGTCCCCCTTCTCTTGTTTTTTTTTTTTTTTAAGGGAAGTTTATTTTTATTTATTTATTTACTTATTTATGGCTGCGTTGGGTCTTCATTGCTGCGTGCGGGCTTTCTTTAGTTGCAGCGAGCGGGGGCTGCTCTTCATTGCAGTATGTGGGCTTCTCATTGCGGTGGCTTCTCTTGTTGTGGAGCACGGGCTGTAGGGCGCGCAGGCTTCAGTAGTTGTGGCACGAGGGCTCAGTAGTTGTGGCGCACGGGCTTAGTTGCTCCGCAGCACGTGGGATCTTCCCGGACCAGGGCTCGAACCCGTGTCCCCTGCAGTGGCAGGTGGATTCTTAACCACTGCGCCACCAGGGAAGCCCCCGCTTCTCACGTTTGGTGTTAGTCATGTGTTTTCTCTTTAAAAAGCAAACAGACAGAAACCTTTGCTGTTGTCTTATCAAAGGACCAGAGGTTGGTTTGTATTTCATTCGTTTTCTGCTTCATTTTTGGCCTCATTATTTTGTTATTTCTCCTGTTTGGGGTTGAACTTGCTGTTAATTCTCTAGTGTCTTAAGATGAAACCTGAGACCATGGATTTTAAACCTCTCTTCTTGGGAATACCCTGGCGGTGCAGTGGTTAGGACATGGCCCTTTCACTTTGGGGCCCGGGTTAAATCCCTGGTCAGGGAACTAAGATCCTGCAAGCTGTGTGGTGCAGCCAAAACATTAATGATAATAAATAAGTAAAATAAACCTTTCTTCTTTTCCAACCTATGCATAAAGTATAAGTGTTCCCCTCAATTCTGCTTTAGCAGGATCTTCAAATTTTGGTGTATTATAATCACCATCATTCAGTTCAAAGTAGTTCTTAAGTTCCATATGGTTTCTATTTTAGCCTATGTTTATGTCAAGGAGTAAATTACCAAACATTGGGGGATTTCTTGTTGTTATCCTGTGATTGATCCTGGTTTGATTCCACTTTAGCCAGAGAACATGCTCTGCAGGAGATAAATTATTCTTAAACCTGCATTAGGGTACATAATATTACCTACTGTGGTCATTGTTTCCTGTGCACTTGATAAGAACCTGTGTTCTGCAGTTGCTGGGAGTAGTGTTCTGTGTATGTCCACTAGGCAAGTCTGCTGTTCATGTTGTTCCGATCTTAATGATCCTTCCTGATTTCTTCTGTCATTTATAGAGAGCTGTGCGATGGTGTCCATCTCCAACTATGAATATAGATTTGCCTATTTTTCAATTTTGTCCTCTCAGTTCTTGTTTTTAATATATTTTTTAAAATCTTTCTTTCTTTCTTTCTTTCTTTGGCTTCACCGGGTCTTAGTTGCAGCACATGGGATCTTTAGTTGTGGCATGCAGGATCTAGTTCCCTGACCGGGGATTGAGCAAGGGCCCACTGCATTTGGAGTGTGGAGTCTTCTGTTTTTAATTATTATTATTTTTAAAAAAATTTTATTTATTTTTGGCTGCATTGGGTCTTCACTGAATGGAGTCTTCTTCATTCTTCCTCTTCCCCTCTGGGACTCCACTGACAGACGTCAGGCCCTTTGTGTCCCACATGCCTTATGGTCTGTTTCATTTTCCTATGCTTATTACTGTTTACTTTCTAAACCTTGGACATTTGTTTTTTTTTTTTTTTGGTGGTACGCGGGCCTCTCACTGTTGCGGCCTCTCCCGTTGCGAAGTACAGGCTCGGACGCGCAGGCTCAGCGGCCATGGCTCACGGGCCCAGCCGCTCCGCGGCACGTGGGATCTTCCTGGACGGGGGCACGAACCCGTGTCCCCTGCATCGGCAGGCGGACTCTCAACCACTGCGCCACCAGGGAAGCCCCACCTTGGACATTTCTTATTGCCCTGTCTTCTCTTGTGTCCAGTCTACTGTTGCTCCTAGCTGCCAATATTTTCATTACAGATATTGTATTTTTCAGTGCTAGACTGTCAAATATAGATATGTTCCAACTCTATTGAATTTTGTTATTTTTTTCTTATGTATTCATTTATTTTAGTTTTTTTTCCATTGGAGTATAGTTAATTTTCAGTGTTGTGTTTTAGGTGTACAGCAAAGTGACTCAGTTATACATATATCTATTCTTTTCCCACTTCGAATATTACAGACTGTTGAGTAGAGTTCTTTGTGCTATACAGTAGGTCCTTGTTGGTTATCTATTTTATGTCTAGTAGTGTGTATTTGTTAATCCCAACCTCCTAATTTATCCCTCCCCCCACCTTTCCCCTTTGGTAACCATAAGTTTGTTTTCTAAGTCTGTGAGTCTGTTTCTGTTTTGTAAATAAGTTCATTTGTATCATTTTTTTTAGATTCCACATATAAGTGGTATCATAAGATATTAGTCTTTTCTGTCTGACTTCACTTAGTATGAGACTCTCTCGGTCCATCCATGTTGCTGCAAATGGCATTATTTCATTTTTTATGGCTGAGTAGTATTCCATTGCATGTATGTACTGCATCTTCTTGATGTATTCATCTGTCAGTGGACATTTAGGTTGCTTCTGTGTCTTGCCTATTGTGAATAGTGCTGCTATGAACATTGGGGTGCATGTATCTTTTTTTTTTTTTTTTTTTTTTTTTTTTGCGGTATGCGGGCCTCTCACTGTTGTGGCCTCCCCCATTGCGGAGCACAGGCTCCGGACGCGCAGGCTCCGGACGCGCAGGCTCAGCGGCCATGGCTCACGGGCCCAGCCGCTCCGCGGCATATGGGATCCTCCCAGACCGGGGCACGAACCCGTATCCCCTGCATCGGCAGGCGGACTCTCAACCACTTGCGCCACCAGGGAGGCCCACATGTATCTTTTTGAATTATGGTTTTCTCTGGATATATGGCCAGGTGTGGGATTGCTGAATCACATGGTAGCTCTCTTTTTAGTTGTTTAAGGAACCTCCATACTGTTGTCCATAGTGGCTGCACCAATTTTCATTCCCACTAACAGGGTAGGAGGGTTCCCTTTACTCCACACCCTCCCCAGCATTTATTGTTTGTAGAGGTTTTTTAAAATTAATTAATTTTAATTTTGGCTGCGTTGGGTCTTCATTGCTGTGCGCGGGCTGTTTCTCTAGTTACGGTGAGCGGGGGCTACTCTTCGGTGCGGTGTGCGGCAGTGGCTTACTGCAGTGGCTTCTGTTGTCGCAGAGCATGGGCTCTCGGCGCGCAGGCTTCACTAGTTGTGGCACGAGGGCTCACTAGTTGTGGCTCGTGGGCCCTAGGGCGCAGGCTCAGCAGTCGTGGCTTGCGGGCTGTGGAGTGCAGGCTCAGTAGTTGTGGCGCACGGGCTTCGTTGCTCCGCGGCATGTGGGATCTTCCCGGACCAGGGTTCAAACCCGTGTGCCCTGCCTTGGCAGGCGGATTCTCAGCCACTGCGCCACCAGGGAAGTCCCTGTTTGTAGACTTTTTGATGATGGCCGTTCTGACTGGTGTGAGGTGATTCCTCATTGTTGTTTTGATTTGCGATATATGTATCTGTACATATATATGTATATAAATAGATATATATGTATTTATACCGTATGCAGATTAGGAACGATCCTGAACTGAATGATAATGTGATTATGGTATACCAGAAAAAAATGTATATATCATATTTTCTTTGTCTATTCATCCATCAAGGGACACTTAGGTTGTTTCCATGTCTTGGCTATTGTGAATAATGCTGCAGTGAACATGGGGGGTGCATATATGTCTTCAAGATAACCTGATTTCACTTCCTTTGGATATATACCCAGAAGTGGGACTGCTGAATCATATGGGAATTCTATTTTGAATTGTTTGAGGAACCGTCATGCTGTTTTCCATTGTGGCTGTATCTATATATGATTTCTGTAGTGAATCTGTTCTTTTTCTAGTTTTATTTTTAACCATCTAAAGTTATGGTCTTCCACAACAGTCTATATCGTAACCAGAAATTGAACCCCTTTTATTATCTCTTTCATGTCTGTAGGATCTGTAGTGGTGTCCCCCTTCTCTTGTTTTTTTTTTTTTTTTAAGGGAAGTTTATTTTTATTTATTTATTTACTTATTTATGGCTGCGTTGGGTCTTCATTGCTGCGTGTGGGCTTTCTTTAGTTGCAGCGAGCGGGGGCTGCTCTTCATTGCAGTATGTGGGCTTCCAATTGCGGTGGCTTCTCTTGTTGTGGAGCACGGGCTGTAGGGCGCGCAGGCTTCAGTAGTTGTGGCACGAGGGCTCAGTAGTTGTGGCGCACGGGCTTAGTTGCTCCGCAGCACGTGGGATCTTCCCGGACCAGGGCTCGAACCCGTGTCCCCTGCAGTGGCAGGTGGATTCTTAACCACTGCGCCACCAGGGAAGCCCCCGCTTCTCACGTTTGGTGTTAGTCATGTGTTTTCTCTTTAAAAAACAAACAGACAGAAACGTTTGCTGTTGTCTTATCAAAGGACCAAAGGTTGGTTTGTATTTCATTCGTTTTCTGCTTCATTTTTGGCCTCATTATTTTGTTATTTCTCCTGTTTTGGGTTGAACTTGCTGTTAATTCTCTAGTGTCTTAAGATGAAACCTGAGACCATGGATTTTAAACCTCTCTTCTTGGGCCTCCCTGGTGGCGCAAGTGGTTGAGAGTCCGCCTGCCGATGCAGGGGATACGGGTTCGTGCCCCGGTCTGGGAGGATCCCATATGCCGCGGAGCGGCTGGGCCCGTGAGCCATGGCCGTTGAGCCTGCGCGTCCGGAGCCTGCGCTCCGCGACGGGGGAGGCCACAACAGTGAGAGGCCCGCATACCGCAAAAAAAAAAAAAAAAAAAAAAAAACCTGTCTTCTTGGGAATACCCTGGCGGTGCAGTGGTTAGGACATGGCCCTTTCACTTTGGGGCCCGGGTTAAATCCCTGGTCAGGGACCTAAGATCCTGCAAGCTGTGTTGTGCAGCCAAAACATTAATGATAATAAATAAGTAAAATAAACCTTTCTTCTTTTCCAACCTATGCATAAAGTATAAGTGTTCCCCTCAATTCTGCTTTAGCAGGATCTTCAAATTTTGGTGTATTATAATCACCATCATTCAGTTCAAAGTAGTTCTTAAGTTCCATATGGTTTCTATTTTAGCCTATGTTTATGTCAAGGAGTTAATTACCAAACATTGGGGGATTTCTTGTTGTTATCCTGTGATTGATCCTGGTTTGATTCCACTTTAGCCAGAGAACATGCTCTGCAGGAGATAAATTATTCTTAAACCTGCATTAGGGTACATAATATTACCTACTGTGGTCATTGTTTCCTGTGCACTTGATAAGAACCTGTGTTCTGCAGTTGCTGGGAGTAGTGTTCTGTGTATGTCCACTAGGCAAGTCTGCTGTTCATGTTGTTCCGATCTTAATGATCCTTCCTGATTTCTTCTGTCATTTATAGAGAGCTGTGCGATGGTGTCCATCTCCAACTATGAATATAGATTTGCCTATTTTTCAATTTTGTCCTCTCAGTTCTTGTTTTTAATATATTTTTTAAAATCTTTCTTTCTTTCTTTCTTTCTTTGGCTGCACCGGGTCTTAGTTGCAGCACATGGGATCTTTAGTTGTGGCATGCAGGATCTAGTTCCCTGACCGGGGATTGAGCAAGGGCCCACTGCATTGGGAGTGTGGAGTCTTCTTTTTTTAATTATTATTATTTTTTTAAAAATTTTATTTATTTTTGGCTGCATCGGGTCTTCACTGAATGGAGTCTTCCTCATTCTTCCTCTTCCCCTCCTCTGGGACTCCACTGACAGACGTCAGGCCCTTTGTGTCCCACATCCCTTATGGTCTGTTTCATTTTCCCATGCTTATTACTGTTTACTTTCTTCACCTTGGACATTTCTTTTTTTTTTTTTTGGTGGTACGCGGGCCTCTCACTGTTGCGGCCTCTCCCGTTGCGAAGTACAGGCTCGGACGCGCAGGCTCAGCGGCCATGGCTCACGGGCCCAGCCGCTCCGCGGCATGTGGGATCTTCCCGGACGGGGGCACGAACCCGTGTCCCCTGCATCGGCAGGCGGACTCTCAACCACTGCGCCACCAGGGAAGCCCCACCTTGGACATTTCTTATTGCCCTGTCTTCTCTTGTGTCCAGTCTACTGTTGCTCCTAGCTGCCAATATTTTCATTACAGATATTGTATTTTTCAGTGCTAGACTGTCAAATATAGATATGTTCCAACTCTATTGAATTTTGTTATTTTTTTCTTATGTATTCATTTATTTTAGTTTTTTTTCCATTGGAGTATAGTTAATTTTCAGTGTTGTGTTTTAGGTGTACAGCAAAGTGACTCAGTTATACATATATCTATTCTTTTCCCACTTCGAATATTACAGACTGTTGAGTAGAGTTCCTTGTGCTATACAGTAGGTCCCTGTTGGTTATCTATTTTATGTCTAGTAGTGTGTATTTGTTAATCCCAACCTCCTAATTTATCCCTCCCCCCACCTTTCCCCTTTGGTAACCATAAGTTTGTTTTCTAAGTCTGTGAGTCTGTTTCTGTTTTGTAAATAAGTTCATTTGTATCATTTTTTTTAGATTCCACATATAAGTGGTATCATAAGATATTAGTCTTTTCTGTCTGACTTCACTTAGTATGAGACTCTCTCGGTCCATCCATGTTGCTGCAAATGGCATTATTTCGTTTTTTTATGGCTGAGTAGTATTCCATTGCATGTATGTACTGCATCTTCTTTATGTATTCATCTGTCAGTGGACATTTAGGTTGCTTCTGTGTCTTGCCTATTGTGAATAGTGCTGCTATGAACATTGGGGTGCATGTATCTTTTTTTTTTTTTTTTTGCGGTATGCGGGCCTCTCACTGTTGTGGCCTCCCCCGTTGCGGAGCACAGGCTCCGGACGCGCAGGCTCAGCGGCCATGGCTCACGGGCCCAGCCGCTCCGCGGCATATGGGATCCTCCCAGACCGGGGCACGAACCCGTATCCCCTGCATCGGCAGGCGGACTCTCAACCACTTGCGCCACCAGGGAGGCCCACATGTATCTTTTTGAATTATGGTTTTCTCTGGATATATGGCCAGGTGTGGGATTGCTGAATCACATGGTAGCTCTCTTTTTAGTTGTTTAAGGAACCTCCATACTGTTGTCCATAGTGGCTGCACCAATTTTCATTCCCACTAACAGGGTAGGAGGGTTCCCTTTACTCCACACCCTCCCCAGCATTTATTGTTTGTAGAGGTTTTTAAAAATTAATTAATTTTAATTTTGGCTGCGTTGGGTCTTCATTGCTGTGCGCGGGCTGTTTCTCTAGTTACGGTGAGCGGGGGCTACTCTTCGGTGCGGTGTGCGGCAGTGGCTTACTGCAGTGGCTTCTGTTGTCGCGGAGCATGGGCTCTCGGCGCGCAGGCTTCACTAGTTGTGGCACGAGGGCTCACTAGTTGTGGCTCGTGGGCCCTAGGGCGCAGGCTCAGCAGTCGTGGCTTGCGGGCTGTGGAGTGCAGGCTCAGTAGTTGTGGCGCACGGGCTTCGTTGCTCCGCGGCATGTGGGATCTTCCCGGACCAGGGTTCAAACCCGTGTGCCCTGCCTTGGCAGGCGGATTCTCAGCCACTGCGCCACCAGGGAAGTCCCTGTTTGTAGACTTTTTGATGATGGCCGTTCTGACTGGTGTGAGGTGATTCCTCATTGTTGTTTTGATTTGCGATATATGTATCTGTACATATATATGTATATAAATAGATATATATGTATTTATACCGTATGCAGATTAGGAACGATCCTGAACTGAATGACAATGTGATTATGGTATACCAGAAAAAAATGTATATATCATATTTTCTTTGTCTATTCATCCATCAAGGGACACTTAGGTTGTTTCCATGTCTTGGCTATTGTGAATAATGCTGCAGTGAACATGGGGGGTGCATATATGTCTTCAAGATAACCTGATTTCACTTCCTTTGGATATATACCCAGAAGTGGGACTGCTGAATCATATGGGAATTCTATTTTGAATTGTTTGAGGAACCGTCATGCTGTTTTCCATTGTGGTTGTATCTATATATGATTTCTGTAGTGAATCTGTTCTTTTTCTAGTTTTATTTTTAACCATCTAAAGTTATGGTCTTCCACAACAGTCTATATCGTAACCAGAAATTGAACCCCTTTTATTATCTCTTTCATGTCTGTAGGATCTGTAGTGGTGTCCCCCTTCTCTTGTTTTGTTTTTTTTTTAAGGGAAGTTTATTTTTATTTATTTATTTACTTATTTATGGCTGCGTTGGGTCTTCATTGCTGCGTGCGGGCTTTCTTTAGTTGCAGCGAGCGGGGGCTGCTCTTCATTGCAGTATGTGGGCTTCTCATTGCGGTGGCTTCTCTTGTTGTGGAGCACGGGCTGTAGGGCGCGCAGGCTTCAGTAGTTGTGGCACGAGGGCTCAGTAGTTGTGGCGCACGGGCTTAGTTGCTCCGCAGCACGTGGGATCTTCCCGGACCAGGGCTCGAACCCGTGTCCCCTGCAGTGGCAGGTGGATTCTTAACCACTGCGCCACCAGGGAAGCCCCCGCTTCTCACGTTTGGTGTTAGTCATGTGTTTTCTCTTTAAAAAGCAAACAGACAGAAACCTTTGCTGTTGTCTTATCAAAGGACCAAAGGTTGGTTTGTATTTCATTCGTTTTCTGCTTCATTTTTGGCCTCATTATTTTGTTATTTCTCCTGTTTTGGGTTGAACTTGCTGTTAATTCTCTAGTGTCTTAAGATGAAACCTGAGACCATGGATTTTAAACCTCTCTTCTTGGGAATACCCTGGCGGTGCAGTGGTTAGGACATGGCCCTTTCACTTTGGGGCCCGGGTTAAATCCCTGGTCAGGGACCTAAGATCCTGCAAGCTGTGTGGTGCAGCCAAAACATTAATGATAATAAATAAGTAAAATAAACCTTTCTTCTTTTCCAACCTATGCATAAAGTATAAGTGTTCCCCTCAATTCTGCTTTAGCAGGATCTTCAAATTTTGGTGTATTATAATCACCATCATTCAGTTCAAAGTAGTTCTTAAGTTCCATATGGTTTCTATTTTAGCCTATGTTTATGTCAAGGAGTTAATTACCAAACATTGGGGGATTTCTTGTTGTTATCCTGTGATTGATCCTGGTTTGATTCCACTTTAGCCAGAGAACATGCTCTGCAGGAGATAAATTATTCTTAAACCTGCATTAGGGTACATAATATTACCTACTGTGGTCATTGTTTCCTGTGCACTTGATAAGAACCTGTGTTCTGCAGTTGCTGGGAGTAGTGTTCTGTGTATGTCCACTAGGCAAGTCTGCTGTTCATGTTGTTCCGATCTTAATGATCCTTCCTGATTTCTTCTGTCATTTATAGAGAGCTGTGCGATGGTGTCCATCTCCAACTATGAATATAGATTTGCCTATTTTTCAATTTTGTCCTCTCAGTTCTTGTTTTTAATATATTTTTTAAAATCTTTCTTTCTTTCTTTCTTTCTTTCTTTGGCTGCACCGGGTCTTAGTTGCAGCACATGGGATCTTTAGTTGTGGCATGCAGGATCTAGTTCCCTGACCGGGGATTGAGCAAGGGCCCACTGCATTGGGAGTGTGGAGTCCTCTTTTTTTAATTATTATTATTTTTTTAAAAATTTTATTTATTTTTGGCTGCATCGGGTCTTCACTGAATGGAGTCTTCTTCATTCTTCCTCTTCCCCTCCTCTGGGACTCCACTGACAGACGTCAGGCCCTTTGTGTCCCACATCCCTTATGGTCTGTTTCATTTTCCCATGCTTATTACTGTTTACTTTCTTCACCTTGGACATTTCTTTTTTTTTTTTTTGGTGGTACGCGGGCCTCTCACTGTTGCGGCCTCTCCCGTTGCGAAGTACAGGCTCGGACGCGCAGGCTCAGCGGCCATGGCTCACGGGCCCAGCCGCTCCGCGGCATGTGGGATCTTCCCGGACGGGGGCACGAACCCGTGTCCCCTGCATCGGCAGGCGGACTCTCAACCACTGCGCCACCAGGGAAGCCCCACCTTGGACATTTCTTATTGCCCTGTCTTCTCTTGTGTCCAGTCTACTGTTGCTCCTAGCTGCCAATATTTTCATTACAGATATTGTATTTTTCAGTGCTAGACTGTCAAATATAGATATGTTCCAACTCTATTGAATTTTGTTATTTTTTTCTTATGTATTCATTTATTTTAGTTTTTTTTCCATTGGAGTATAGTTAATTTTCAGTGTTGTGTTTTAGGTGTACAGCAAAGTGACTCAGTTATACATATATCTATTCTTTTCCCACTTCGAATATTACAGACTGTTGAGTAGAGTTCCTTGTGCTATACAGTAGGTCCCTGTTGGTTATCTATTTTATGTCTAGTAGTGTGTATTTGTTAATCCCAACCTCCTAATTTATCCCTCCCCCCACCTTTCCCCTTTGGTAACCATAAGTTTGTTTTCTAAGTCTGTGAGTCTGTTTCTGTTTTGTAAATAAGTTCATTTGTATCATTTTTTTTAGATTCCACATATAAGTGGTATCATAAGATATTAGTCTTTTCTGTCTGACTTCACTTAGTATGAGACTCTCTCGGTCCATCCATGTTGCTGCAAATGGCATTATTTCGTTTTTTTATGGCTGAGTAGTATTCCATTGCATGTATGTACTGCATCTTCTTTATGTATTCATCTGTCAGTGGACATTTAGGTTGCTTCTGTGTCTTGCCTATTGTGAATAGTGCTGCTATGAACATTGGGGTGCATGTATCTTTTTGAATTATGGTTTTCTCTGGATATATGGCCAGGTGTGGGATTGCTGAATCACATGGTAGCTCTCTTTTTAGTTGTTTAAGGAACCTCCATACTGTTGTCCATAGTGGCTGCACCAATTTTCATTCCCACTAACAGGGTAGGAGGGTTCCCTTTACTCCACACCCTCCCCAGCATTTATTGTTTGTAGAGGTTTTTTAAAATTAATTAATTTTAATTTTGGCTGCGTTGGGTCTTCATTGCTGTGCGCGGGCTGTTTCTCTAGTTACGGTGAGCGGGGGCTACTCTTCGGTGCGGTGTGCGGCAGTGGCTTACTGCAGTGGCTTCTGTTGTCGCGGAGCATGGGCTCTCGGCGCGCAGGCTTCACTAGTTGTGGCACGAGGGCTCACTAGTTGTGGCTCGTGGGCCCTAGGGCGCAGGCTCAGCAGTCGTGGCTTGCGGGCTGTGGAGTGCAGGCTCAGTAGTTGTGGCGCACGGGCTTCGTTGCTCCGCGGCATGTGGGATCTTCCCGGACCAGGGTTCAAACCCGTGTGCCCTGCCTTGGCAGGCGGATTCTCAGCCACTGCGCCACCAGGGACGTCCCTGTTTGTAGACTTTTTGATGATGGCCGTTCTGACTGGTGTGAGGTGATTCCTCATTGTTGTTTTGATTTGCGATATATGTATCTGTACATATACATGTATATAAATAGATATATATGTATTTATACCGTATGCAGATTAGGAACGATCCTGAACTGAATGACAATGTGATTATGGTATACCAGAAAAAAATGTATATATCATATTTTCTTTGTCTATTCATCCATCAAGGGACACTTAGGTTGTTTCCATGTCTTGGCTATTGTGAATAATGCTGCAGTGAACATGGGGGGTGCATATATGTCTTCAAGATAACCTGATTTCACTTCCTTTGGATATATACCCAGAAGTGGGACTGCTGAATCATATGGGAATTCTATTTTGAATTGTTTGAGGAACCGTCATGCTGTTTTCCATTGTGGCTGTATCTATATATGATTTCTGTAGTGAATCTGTTCTTTTTCTAGTTTTATTTTTAACCATCTAAAGTTATGGTCTTCCACAACAGTCTATATCGTAACCAGAAATTGAACCCCTTTTATTATCTCTTTCATGTCTGTAGGATCTGTAGTGGTGTCCCCCTTCTCTTGTTTTTTTTTTTTTTTAAAGGGAAGTTTATTTTTATTTATTTATTTACTTATTTATGGCTGCGTTGGGTCTTCATTGCTGCGTGCGGGCTTTCTTTAGTTGCAGCGAGCGGGGGCTGCTCTTCATTGCAGTATGTGGGCTTCTCATTGCGGTGGCTTCTCTTGTTGTGGAGCACGGGCTGTAGGGCGCGCAGGCTTCAGTAGTTGTGGCACGAGGGCTCAGTAGTTGTGGCGCACGGGCTTAGTTGCTCCGCAGCACGTGGGATCTTCCCGGACCAGGGCTCGAACCCGTGTCCCCTGCAGTGGCAGGTGGATTCTTAACCACTGCGCCACCAGGGAAGCCCCCGCTTCTCACGTTTGGTGTTAGTCATGTGTTTTCTCTTTAAAAAGCAAACAGACAGAAACCTTTGCTGTTGTCTTATCAAAGGACCAAAGGTTGGTTTGTATTTCATTCGTTTTCTGCTTCATTTTTGGCCTCATTATTTTGTTATTTCTCCTGTTTTGGGTTGAACTTGCTGTTAATTCTCTAGTGTCTTAAGATGAAACCTGAGACCATGGATTTTAAACCTCTCTTCTTGGGAATACCCTGGCGGTGCAGTGGTTAGGACATGGCCCTTTCACTTTGGGGCCCGGGTTAAATCCCTGGTCAGGGAACTAAGATCCTGCAAGCTGTGTGGTGCAGCCAAAACATTAATGATAATAAATAAGTAAAATAAACCTTTCTTCTTTTCCAACCTATGCATAAAGTATAAGTGTTCCCCTCAATTCTGCTTTAGCAGGATCTTCAAATTTTGGTGTATTATAATCACCATCATTCAGTTCAAAGTAGTTCTTAAGTTCCATATGGTTTCTATTTTAGCCTATGTTTATGTCAAGGAGTTAATTACCAAACATTGGGGGATTTCTTGTTGTTATCCTGTGATTGATCCTGGTTTGATTCCACTTTAGCCAGAGAACATGCTCTGCAGGAGATAAATTATTCTTAAACCTGCATTAGGGTACATAATATTACCTACTGTGGTCATTGTTTCCTGTGCACTTGATAAGAACCTGTGTTCTGCAGTTGCTGGGAGTAGTGTTCTGTGTATGTCCACTAGGCAAGTCTGCTGTTCATGTTGTTCCGATCTTAATGATCCTTCCTGATTTCTTCTGTCATTTATAGAGAGCTGTGCGATGGTGTCCATCTCCAACTATGAATATAGATTTGCCTATTTTTCAATTTTGTCCTCTCAGTTCTTGTTTTTAATATATTTTTTAAAATCTTTCTTTCTTTCTTTCTTTCTTTCTTTCTTTGGCTGCACCGGGTCTTAGTTGCAGCACATGGGATCTTTAGTTGTGGCATGCAGGATCTAGTTCCCTGACCGGGGATTGAGCAAGGGCCCACTGCATTGGGAGTGTGGAGTCTTCTTTTTTTAATTATTATTATTTTTTTAAAAATTTTATTTATTTTTGGCTGCATCGGGTCTTCACTGAATGGAGTCTTCTTCATTCTTCCTCTTCCCCTCCTCTGGGACTCCACTGACAGACGTCAGGCCCTTTGTGTCCCACATCCCTTATGGTCTGTTTCATTTTCCCATGCTTATTACTGTTTACTTTCTTCACCTTGGACATTTCTTTTTTTTTTTTTTGGTGGTACGCGGGCCTCTCACTGTTGCGGCCTCTCCCGTTGCGAAGTACAGGCTCGGACGCGCAGGCTCAGCGGCCATGGCTCACGGGCCCAGCCGCTCCGCGGCATGTGGGATCTTCCCGGACGGGGGCACGAACCCGTGTCCCCTGCATCGGCAGGCGGACTCTCAACCACTGCGCCACCAGGGAAGCCCCACCTTGGACATTTCTTATTGCCCTGTCTTCTCTTGTGTCCAGTCTACTGTTGCTCCTAGCTGCCAATATTTTCATTACAGATATTGTATTTTTCAGTGCTAGACTGTCAAATATAGATATGTTCCAACTCTATTGAATTTTGTTATTTTTTTCTTATGTATTCATTTATTTTAGTTTTTTTTCCATTGGAGTATAGTTAATTTTCAGTGTTGTGTTTTAGGTGTACAGCAAAGTGACTCAGTTATACATATATCTATTCTTTTCCCACTTCGAATATTACAGACTGTTGAGTAGAGTTCCTTGTGCTATACAGTAGGTCCCTGTTGGTTATCTATTTTATGTCTAGTAGTGTGTATTTGTTAATCCCAACCTCCTAATTTATCCCTCCCCCCACCTTTCCCCTTTGGTAACCATAAGTTTGTTTTCTAAGTCTGTGAGTCTGTTTCTGTTTTGTAAATAAGTTCATTTGTATCATTTTTTTTTAGATTCCACATATAAGTGGTATCATAAGATATTAGTCTTTTCTGTCTGACTTCACTTAGTATGAGACTCTCTCGGTCCATCCATGTTGCTGCAAATGGCATTATTTCGTTTTTTTATGGCTGAGTAGTATTCCATTGCATGTATGTACTGCATCTTCTTTATGTATTCATCTGTCAGTGGACATTTAGGTTGCTTCTGTGTCTTGCCTATTGTGAATAGTGCTGCTATGAACATTGGGGTGCATGTATCTTTTTTTTTTTTTTTTTTTTTTTTTTTGCGGTATGCGGGCCTCTCACTGTTGTGGCCTCCCCCGTTGCGGAGCACAGGCTCTGGACGCGCAGGCTCCGGACGCGCAGGCTCAGCGGCCATGGCTCACGGGCCCAGCCGCTCCGCGGCATATGGGATCCTCCCAGACCGGGGCACGAACCCGTATCCCCTGCATCGGCAGGCGGACTCTCAACCACTTGCGCCACCAGGGAGGCCCACATGTATCTTTTTGAATTATGGTTTTCTCTGGATATATGGCCAGGTGTGGGATTGCTGAATCACATGGTAGCTCTCTTTTTAGTTGTTTAAGGAACCTCCATACTGTTGTCCATAGTGGCTGCACCAATTTTCATTCCCACTAACAGGGTAGGAGGGTTCCCTTTACTCCACACCCTCCCCAGCATTTATTGTTTGTAGAGGTTTTTTAAAATTAATTAATTTTAATTTTGGCTGCGTTGGGTCTTCATTGCTGTGCGCGGGCTGTTTCTCTAGTTACGGTGAGCGGGGGCTACTCTTCGGTGCGGTGTGCGGCAGTGGCTTACTGCAGTGGCTTCTGTTGTCGCGGAGCATGGGCTCTCGGCGCGCAGGCTTCACTAGTTGTGGCACGAGGGCTCACTAGTTGTGGCTCGTGGGCCCTAGGGCGCAGGCTCAGCAGTCGTGGCTTGCGGGCTGTGGAGTGCAGGCTCAGTAGTTGTGGCGCACGGGCTTCGTTGCTCCGCGGCATGTGGGATCTTCCCGGACCAGGGTTCAAACCCGTGTGCCCTGCCTTGGCAGGCGGATTCTCAGCCACTGCGCCACCAGGGAAGTCCCTGTTTGTAGACTTTTTGATGATGGCCGTTCTGACTGGTGTGAGGTGATTCCTCATTGTTGTTTTGATTTGCGATATATGTATCTGTACATATATATGTATATAAATAGATATATATGTATTTATACCGTATGCAGATTAGGAACGATCCTGAACTGAATGACAATGTGATTATGGTATACCAGAAAAAAATGTATATATCATATTTTCTTTGTCTATTCATCCATCAAGGGACACTTAGGTTGTTTCCATGTCTTGGCTATTGTGAATAATGCTGCAGTGAACATGGGGGGTGCATATATGTCTTCAAGATAACCTGATTTCACTTCCTTTGGATATATACCCAGAAGTGGGACTGCTGAATCATATGGGAATTCTATTTTGAATTGTTTGAGGAACCGTCATGCTGTTTTCCATTGTGGCTGTATCTATATATGATTTCTGTAGTGAATCTGTTCTTTTTCTAGTTTTATTTTTAACCATCTAAAGTTATGGTCTTCCACAACAGTCTATATCGTAACCAGAAATTGAACCCCTTTTATTATCTCTTTCATGTCTGTAGGATCTGTAGTGGTGTCCCCCTTCTCTTGTTTTTTTTTTTTTTTAAGGGAAGTTTATTTTTATTTATTTATTTACTTATTTATGGCTGCGTTGGGTCTTCATTGCTGCGTGCGGGCTTTCTTTAGTTGCAGCGAGCGGGGGCTGCTCTTCATTGCAGTATGTGGGCTTCTCATTGCGGTGGCTTCTCTTGTTGTGGAGCACGGGCTGTAGGGCGCGCAGGCTTCAGTAGTTGTGGCACGAGGGCTCAGTAGTTGTGGCGCACGGGCTTAGTTGCTCCGCAGCACGTGGGATCTTCCCGGACCAGGGCTCGAACCCGTGTCCCCTGCAGTGGCAGGTGGATTCTTAACCACTGCGCCACCAGGGAAGCCCCCGCTTCTCACGTTTGGTGTTAGTCATGTGTTTTCTCTTTAAAAAACAAACAGACAGAAACGTTTGCTGTTGTCTTATCAAAGGACCAAAGGTTGGTTTGTATTTCATTCGTTTTCTGCTTCATTTTTGGCCTCATTATTTTGTTATTTCTCCTGTTTTGGGTTGAACTTGCTGTTAATTCTCTAGTGTCTTAAGATGAAACCTGAGACCATGGATTTTAAACCTCTCTTCTTGGGAATACCCTGGCGGTGCAGTGGTTAGGACATGGCCCTTTCACTTTGGGGCCCGGGTTAAATCCCTGGTCAGGGACCTAAGATCCTGCAAGCTGTGTGGTGCAGCCAAAACATTAATGATAATAAATAAGTAAAATAAACCTTTCTTCTTTTCCAACCTATGCATAAAGTATAAGTGTTCCCCTCAATTCTGCTTTAGCAGGATCTTCAAATTTTGGTGTATTATAATCACCATCATTCAGTTCAAAGTAGTTCTTAAGTTCCATATGGTTTCTATTTTAGCCTATGTTTATGTCAAGGAGTTAATTACCAAACATTGGGGGATTTCTTGTTGTTATCCTGTGATTGATCCTGGTTTGATTCCACTTTAGCCAGAGAACATGCTCTGCAGGAGATAAATTATTCTTAAACCTGCATTAGGGTACATAATATTACCTACTGTGGTCATTGTTTCCTGTGCACTTGATAAGAACCTGTGTTCTGCAGTTGCTGGGAGTAGTGTTCTGTGTATGTCCACTAGGCAAGTCTGCTGTTCATGTTGTTCCGATCTTAATGATCCTTCCTGATTTCTTCTGTCATTTATAGAGAGCTGTGCGATGGTGTCCATCTCCAACTATGAATATAGATTTGCCTATTTTTCAATTTTGTCCTCTCAGTTCTTGTTTTTAATATATTTTTTAAAATCTTTCTTTCTTTCTTTCTTTCTTTCTTTGGCTGCACCGGGTCTTAGTTGCAGCACATGGGATCTTTAGTTGTGGCATGCAGGATCTAGTTCCCTGACCGGGGATTGAGCAAGGGCCCACTGCATTGGGAGTGTGGAGTCTTCTTTTTTTAATTATTATTATTTTTTTAAAAATTTTATTTATTTTTGGCTGCATCGGTTCTTCACTGAATGGAGTCTTCTTCATTCTTCCTCTTCCCCTCCTCTGGGACTCCACTGACAGACGTCAGGCCCTTTGTGTCCCACATCCCTTATGGTCTGTTTCATTTTCCCATGCTTATTACTGTTTACTTTCTTCACCTTGGACATTTCTTTTTTTTTTTTTTTGGTGGTACGCGGGCCTCTCACTGTTGCGGCCTCTCCCGTTGCAAAGTACAGGCTCGGACGCGCAGGCTCAGCGGCCATGGCTCACGGGCCCAGCCGCTCCGCGGCATGTGGGATCTTCCCGGACGGGGGCACGAACCCGTGTCCCCTGCATCGGCAGGCGGACTCTCAACCACTGCGCCACCAGGGAAGCCCCACCTTGGACATTTCTTATTGCCCTGTCTTCTCTTGTGTCCAGTCTACTGTTGCTCCTAGCTGCCAATATTTTCATTACAGATATTGTATTTTTCAGTGCTAGACTGTCAAATATAGATATGTTCCAACTCTATTGAATTTTGTTATTTTTTTCTTATGTATTCATTTATTTTAGTTTTTTTTCCATTGGAGTATAGTTAATTTTCAGTGTTGTGTTTTAGGTGTACAGCAAAGTGACTCAGTTATACATATATCTATTCTTTTCCCACTTCGAATATTACAGACTGTTGAGTAGAGTTCCTTGTGCTATACAGTAGGTCCCTGTTGGTTATCTATTTTATGTCTAGTAGTGTGTATTTGTTAATCCCAACCTCCTAATTTATCCCTCCCCCCACCTTTCCCCTTTGGTAACCATAAGTTTGTTTTCTAAGTCTGTGAGTCTGTTTCTGTTTTGTAAATAAGTTCATTTGTATCATTTTTTTTAGATTCCACATATAAGTGGTATCATAAGATATTAGTCTTTTCTGTCTGACTTCACTTAGTATGAGACTCTCTCGGTCCATCCATGTTGCTGCAAATGGCATTATTTCGTTTTTTTATGGCTGAGTAGTATTCCATTGCATGTATGTACTGCATCTTCTTGATGTATTCATCTGTCAGTGGACATTTAGGTTGCTTCTGTGTCTTGCCTATTGTGAATAGTGCTGCTATGAACATTGGGGTGCATGTATCTTTTTGAATTATGGTTTTCTCTGGATATATGGCCAGGTGTGGGATTGCTGAATCACATGGTAGCTCTCTTTTTAGTTGTTTAAGGAACCTCCATACTGTTGTCCATAGTGGCTGCACCAATTTTCATTCCCACTAACAGGGTAGGAGGGTTCCCTTTACTCCACACCCTCCCCAGCATTTATTGTTTGTAGAGGTTTTTTAAAATTAATTAATTTTAATTTTGGCTGCGTTGGGTCTTCATTGCTGTGCGCGGGCTGTTTCTCTAGTTACGGTGAGCGGGGGCTACTCTTCGGTGCGGTGTGCGGCAGTGGCTTACTGCAGTGGCTTCTGTTGTCGCGGAGCATGGGCTCTCGGCGCGCAGGCTTCACTAGTTGTGGCACGAGGGCTCACTAGTTGTGGCTCGTGGGCCCTAGGGCGCAGGCTCAGCAGTCGTGGCTTGCGGGCTGTGGAGTGCAGGCTCAGTAGTTGTGGCGCACGGGCTTCGTTGCTCCGCGGCATGTGGGATCTTCCCGGACCAGGGTTCAAACCCGTGTGCCCTGCCTTGGCAGGCGGATTCTCAGCCACTGCGCCACCAGGGAAGTCCCTGTTTGTAGACTTTTTGATGATGGCCGTTCTGACTGGTGTGAGGTGATTCCTCATTGTTGTTTTGATTTGCGATATATGTATCTGTACATATATATGTATATAAATAGATATATATGTATTTATACCGTATGCAGATTAGGAACGATCCTGAACTGAATGATAATGTGATTATGGTATACCAGAAAAAAATGTATATATCATATTTTCTTTGTCTATTCATCCATCAAGGGACACTTAGGTTGTTTCCAAGTCTTGGCTATTGTGAATAATGCTGCAGTGAACATGGGGGGTGCATATATGTCTTCAAGATAACCTGATTTCACTTCCTTTGGATATATACCCAGAAGTGGGACTGCTGAATCATATGGGAATTCTATTTTGAATTGTTTGAGGAACCGTCATGCTGTTTTCCATTGTGGCTGTATCTATATATGATTTCTGTAGTGAATCTGTTCTTTTTCTAGTTTTATTTTTAACCATCTAAAGTTATGGTCTTCCACAACAGTCTATATCGTAACCAGAAATTGAACCCCTTTTATTATCTCTTTCATGTCTGTAGGATCTGTAGTGGTGTCCCCCTTCTCTTGTTTTTTTTTTTTTTAAAGGGAAGTTTATTTTTATTTATTTATTTACTTATTTATGGCTGCGTTGGGTCTTCATTGCTGCGTGCGGGCTTTCTTTAGTTGCAGCGAGCGGGGGCTGCTCTTCATTGCAGTATGTGGGCTTCTCATTGCGGTGGCTTCTCTTGTTGTGGAGCACGGGCTGTAGGGCGCGCAGGCTTCAGTAGTTGTGGCACGAGGGCTCAGTAGTTGTGGCGCACGGGCTTAGTTGCTCCGCAGCACGTGGGATCTTCCCGGACCAGGGCTCGAACCCGTGTCCCCTGCAGTGGCAGGTGGATTCTTAACCACTGCGCCACCAGGGAAGCCCCCGCTTCTCACGTTTGGTGTTAGTCATGTGTTTTCTCTTTAAAAAGCAAACAGACAGAAACCTTTGCTGTTGTCTTATCAAAGGACCAAAGGTTGGTTTGTATTTCATTCGTTTTCTGCTTCATTTTTGGCCTCATTATTTTGTTATTTCTCCTGTTTTGGGTTGAACTTGCTGTTAATTCTCTAGTGTCTTAAGATGAAACCTGAGACCATGGATTTTAAACCTCTCTTCTTGGGAATACCCTGGCGGTGCAGTGGTTAGGACATGGCCCTTTCACTTTGGGGCCCGGGTTAAATCCCTGGTCAGGGAACTAAGATCCTGCAAGCTGTGTGGTGCAGCCAAAACATTAATGATAATAAATAAGTAAAATAAACCTTTCTTCTTTTCCAACCTATGCATAAAGTATAAGTGTTCCCCTCAATTCTGCTTTAGCAGGATCTTCAAATTTTGGTGTATTATAATCACCATCATTCAGTTCAAAGTAGTTCTTAAGTTCCATATGGTTTCTATTTTAGCCTATGTTTATGTCAAGGAGTTAATTACCAAACATTGGGGGATTTCTTGTTGTTATCCTGTGATTGATCCTGGTTTGATTCCACTTTAGCCAGAGAACATGCTCTGCAGGAGATAAATTATTCTTAAACCTGCATTAGGGTACATAATATTACCTACTGTGGTCATTGTTTCCTGTGCACTTGATAAGAACCTGTGTTCTGCAGTTGCTGGGAGTAGTGCTCTGTGTATGTCCACTAGGCAAGTCTGCTGTTCATGTTGTTCCGATCTTAATGATCCTTCCTGATTTCTTCTGTCATTTATAGAGAGCTGTGCGATGGTGTCCATCTCCAACTATGAATATAGATTTGCCTATTTTTCAATTTTGTCCTCTCAGTTCTTGTTTTTAATATATTTTTTAAAATCTTTCTTTCTTTCTTTCTTTCTTTCTTTCTTTGGCTGCACCGGGTCTTAGTTGCAGCACATGGGATCTTTAGTTGTGGCATGCAGGATCTAGTTCCCTGACCGGGGATTGAGCAAGGGCCCACTGCATTGGGAGTGTGGAGTCTTCTTTTTTTAATTATTATTATTTTTAAAAAAATTTTATTTATTTTTGGCTGCATTGGGTCTTCACTGAATGGAGTCTTCTTCATTCTTCCTCTTCCCCTCCTCTGGGACTCCACTGACAGACGTCAGGCCCTTTGTGTCCCACATCCCTTATGGTCTGTTTCATTTTCCCATGCTTATTACTGTTTACTTTCTTCACCTTGGACATTTCTTTTTTTTTTTTTTTTGGTGGTACGCGGGCCTCTCACTGTTGCGGCCTCTCCCGTTGCGAAGTACAGGCTCGGACGCGCAGGCTCAGCGGCCATGGCTCACGGGCCCAGCCGCTCCGCGGCACGTGGGATCTTCCCGGACGGGGGCACGAACCCGTGTCCCCTGCATCGGCAGGCGGACTCTCAACCACTGCGCCACCAGGGAAGCCCCACCTTGGACATTTCTTATTGCCCTGTCTTCTCTTGTGTCCAGTCTACTGTTGCTCCTAGCTGCCAATATTTTCATTACAGATATTGTATTTTTCAGTGCTAGACTGTCAAATATAGATATGTTCCAACTCTATTGAATTTTGTTATTTTTTTCTTATGTATTCATTTATTTTAGTTTTTTTTCCATTGGAGTATAGTTAATTTTCAGTGTTGTGTTTTAGGTGTACAGCAAAGTGACTCAGTTATACATATATCTATTCTTTTCCCACTTCGAATATTACAGACTGTTGAGTAGAGTTCCTTGTGCTATACAGTAGGTCCCTGTTGGTTATCTATTTTATGTCTAGTAGTGTGTATTTGTTAATCCCAACCTCCTAATTTATCCCTTCCCCCACCTTTCCCCTTTGGTAACCATAAGTTTGTTTTCTAAGTCTGTGAGTCTGTTTCTGTTTTGTAAATAAGTTCATTTGTATCATTTTTTTTAGATTCCACATATAAGTGGTATCATAAGATATTAGTCTTTTCTGTCTGACTTCACTTAGTATGAGACTCTCTCGGTCCATCCATGTTGCTGCAAATGGCATTATTTCGTTTTTTTATGGCTGAGTAGTATTCCATTGCATGTATGTACTGCATCTTCTTGATGTATTCATCTGTCAGTGGACATTTAGGTTGCTTCTGTGTCTTGCCTATTGTGAATAGTGCTGCTATGAACATTGGGGTGCATGTATCTTTTTGAATTATGGTTTTCTCTGGATATATGGCCAGGTGTGGGATTGCTGAATCACATGGTAGCTCTCTTTTTAGTTGTTTAAGGAACCTCCATACTGTTGTCCATAGTGGCTGCACCAATTTTCATTCCCACTAACAGGGTAGGAGGGTTCCCTTTACTCCACACCCTCCCCAGCATTTATTGTTTGTAGAGGTTTTTTAAAATTAATTAATTTTAATTTTGGCTGCGTTGGGTCTTCATTGCTGTGCGCGGGCTGTTTCTCTAGTTACGGTGAGCGGGGGCTACTCTTCGGTGCGGTGTGCGGCAGTGGCTTACTGCAGTGGCTTCTGTTGTCGCGGAGCATGGGCTCTCGGCGCGCAGGCTTCACTAGTTGTGGCACGAGGGCTCACTAGTTGTGGCTCGTGGGCCCTAGGGCGCAGGCTCAGCAGTCGTGGCTTGCGGGCTGTGGATTGCAGGCTCAGTAGTTGTGGCGCACGGGCTTCGTTGCTCCGCGGCATGTGGGATCTTCCCGGACCAGGGTTCAAACCCGTGTGCCCTGCCTTGGCAGGCGGATTCTCAGCCACTGCGCCACCAGGGAAGTCCCTGTTTGTAGACTTTTTGATGATGGCCGTTCTGACTGGTGTGAGGTGATTCCTCATTGTTGTTTTGATTTGCGATATATGTATCTGTACATATATATGTATATAAATAGATATATATGTATTTATACCGTATGCAGATTAGGAACGATCCTGAACTGAATGATAATGTGATTATGGTATACCAGAAAAAAATGTATATATCATATTTTCTTTGTCTATTCATCCATCAAGGGACACTTAGGTTGTTTCCATGTCTTGGCTATTGTGAATAATGCTGCAGTGAACATGGGGGGTGCATATATGTCTTCAAGATAACCTGATTTCACTTCCTTTGGATATATACCCAGAAGTGGGACTGCTGAATCATATGGGAATTCTATTTTGAATTGTTTGAGGAACCGTCATGCTGTTTTCCATTGTGGCTGTATCTATATATGATTTCTGTAGTGAATCTGTTCTTTTTCTAGTTTTATTTTTAACCATCTAAAGTTATGGTCTTCCACAACAGTCTATATCGTAACCAGAAATTGAACCCCTTTTATTATCTCTTTCATGTCTGTAGGATCTGTAGTGGTGTCCCCCTTCTCTTGTTTTTTTTTTTTTTAAGGGAAGTTTATTTTTATTTATTTATTTACTTATTTATGGCTGCGTTGGGTCTTCATTGCTGCGTGCGGGCTTTCTTTAGTTGCAGCGAGCGGGGGCTGCTCTTCATTGCAGTATGTGGGCTTCTCATTGCGGTGGCTTCTCTTGTTGTGGAGCACGGGCTGTAGGGCGCGCAGGCTTCAGTAGTTGTGGCACGAGGGCTCAGTAGTTGTGGCGCACGGGCTTAGTTGCTCCGCAGCACGTGGGATCTTCCCGGACCAGGGCTCGAACCCGTGTCCCCTGCAGTGGCAGGTGGATTCTTAACCACTGCGCCACCAGGGAAGCCCCCGCTTCTCACGTTTGGTGTTAGTCATGTGTTTTCTCTTTAAAAAGCAAACAGACAGAAACCTTTGCTGTTGTCTTATCAAAGGACCAGAGGTTGGTTTGTATTTCATTCGTTTTCTGCTTCATTTTTGGCCTCATTATTTTGTTATTTCTCCTGTTTTGGGTTGAACTTGCTGTTAATTCTCTAGTGTCTTAAGATGAAACCTGAGACCATGGATTTTAAACCTCTCTTCTTGGGAATACCCTGGCGGTGCAGTGGTTAGGACATGGCCCTTTCACTTTGGGGCCCGGGTTAAATCCCTGGTCAGGGAACTAAGATCCTGCAAGCTGTGTGGTGCAGCCAAAACATTAATGATAATAAATAAGTAAAATAAACCTTTCTTCTTTTCCAACCTATGCATAAAGTATAAGTGTTCCCCTCAATTCTGCTTTAGCAGGATCTTCAAATTTTGGTGTATTATAATCACCATCATTCAGTTCAAAGTAGTTCTTAAGTTCCATATGGTTTCTGTTTTAGCCTATGTTTATGTCAAGGAGTTAATTACCAAACATTGGGGGATTTCTTGTTGTTATCCTGTGATTGATCCTGGTTTGATTCCACTTTAGCCAGAGAACATGCTCTGCAGGAGATAAATTATTCTTAAACCTGCATTAGGGTACATAATATTACCTACTGTGGTCATTGTTTCCTGTGCACTTGATAAGAACCTGTGTTCTGCAGTTGCTGGGAGTAGTGTTCTGTGTATGTCCACTAGGCAAGTCTGCTGTTCATGTTGTTCCGATCTTAATGATCCTTCCTGATTTCTTCTGTCATTTATAGAGAGCTGTGCGATGGTGTCCATCTCCAACTATGAATATAGATTTGCCTATTTTTCAATTTTGTCCTCTCAGTTCTTGTTTTTAATATATTTTTTAAAATCTTTCTTTCTTTCTTTCTTTCTTTGGCTTCACCGGGTCTTAGTTGCAGCACATGGGATCTTTAGTTGTGGCATGCAGGATCTAGTTCCCTGACCGGGGATTGAGCAAGGGCCCACTGCATTTGGAGTGTGGAGTCTTCTGTTTTTAATTATTATTATTTTTAAAAAAATTTTATTTATTTTTGGCTGCATTGGGTCTTCACTGAATGGAGTCTTCTTCATTCTTCCTCTTCCCCTCTGGGACTCCACTGACAGACGTCAGGCCCTTTGTGTCCCACATGCCTTATGGTCTGTTTCATTTTCCTATGCTTATTACTGTTTACTTTCTAAACCTTGGACATTTCTTTTTTTTTTTTTTTGGTGGTACGCGGGCCTCTCACTGTTGCGGCCTCTCCCGTTGCGAAGTACAGGCTCGGACGCGCAGGCTCAGCGGCCATGGCTCACGGGCCCAGCCGCTCCGCGGCACGTGGGATCTTCCTGGACGGGGGCACGAACCCGTGTCCCCTGCATCGGCAGGCGGACTCTCAACCACTGCGCCACCAGGGAAGCCCCACCTTGGACATTTCTTATTGCCCTGTCTTCTCTTGTGTCCAGTCTACTGTTGCTCCTAGCTGCCAATATTTTCATTACAGATATTGTATTTTTCAGTGCTAGACTGTCAAATATAGATATGTTCCAACTCTATTGAATTTTGTTATTTTTTTCTTATGTATTCATTTATTTTAGTTTTTTTTCCATTGGAGTATAGTTAATTTTCAGTGTTGTGTTTTAGGTGTACAGCAAAGTGACTCAGTTATACATATATCTATTCTTTTCCCACTTCGAATATTACAGACTGTTGAGTAGAGTTCTTTGTGCTATACAGTAGGTCCTTGTTGGTTATCTATTTTATGTCTAGTAGTGTGTATTTGTTAATCCCAACCTCCTAATTTATCCCTCCCCCCACCTTTCCCCTTTGGTAACCATAAGTTTGTTTTCTAAGTCTGTGAGTCTGTTTCTGTTTTGTAAATAAGTTCATTTGTATCATTTTTTTTAGATTCCACATATAAGTGGTATCATAAGATATTAGTCTTTTCTGTCTGACTTCACTTAGTATGAGACTCTCTCGGTCCATCCATGTTGCTGCAAATGGCATTATTTCATTTTTTATGGCTGAGTAGTATTCCATTGCATGTATGTACTGCATCTTCTTTATGTATTCATCTGTCAGTGGACATTTAGGTTGCTTCTGTGTCTTGCCTATTGTGAATAGTGCTGCTATGAACATTGGGGTGCATGTATCTTTTTTTTTTTTTTTTTTTTTTTTTTTGCGGTATGCGGGCCTCTCACTGTTGTGGCCTCCCCCGTTGCGGAGCACAGGCTCCGGACGCGCAGGCTCCGGACGCGCAGGCTCAGCGGCCATGGCTCACGGGCCCAGCCGCTCCGCGGCATATGGGATCCTCCCAGACCGGGGCACGAACCCGTATCCCCTGCATCGGCAGGCGGACTCTCAACCACTTGCGCCACCAGGGAGGCCCACATGTATCTTTTTGAATTATGGTTTTCTCTGGATATATGGCCAGGTGTGGGATTGCTGAATCACATGGTAGCTCTCTTTTTAGTTGTTTAAGGAACCTCCATACTGTTGTCCATAGTGGCTGCACCAATTTTCATTCCCACTAACAGGGTAGGAGGGTTCCCTTTACTCCACACCCTCCCCAGCATTTATTGTTTGTAGAGGTTTTTTAAAATTAATTAATTTTAATTTTGGCTGCGTTGGGTCTTCATTGCTGTGCGCGGGCTGTTTCTCTAGTTACGGTGAGCGGGGGCTACTCTTCGGTGCGGTGTGCGGCAGTGGCTTACTGCAGTGGCTTCTGTTGTCGCGGAGCATGGGCTCTCGGCGCGCAGGCTTCACTAGTTGTGGCACGAGGGCTCACTAGTTGTGGCTCGTGGGCCCTAGGGCGCAGGCTCAGCAGTCGTGGCTTGCGGGCTGTGGAGTGCAGGCTCAGTAGTTGTGGCGCACGGGCTTCGTTGCTCCGCGGCATGTGGGATCTTCCCGGACCAGGGTTCAAACCCGTGTGCCCTGCCTTGGCAGGCGGATTCTCAGCCACTGCGCCACCAGGGAAGTCCCTGTTTGTAGACTTTTTGATGATGGCCGTTCTGACTGGTGTGAGGTGATTCCTCATTGTTGTTTTGATTTGCGATATATGTATCTGTACATATATATGTATATAAATAGATATATATGTATTTATACCGTATGCAGATTAGGAACGATCCTGAACTGAATGATAATGTGATTATGGTATACCAGAAAAAAATGTATATATCATATTTTCTTTGTCTATTCATCCATCAAGGGACACTTAGGTTGTTTCCATGTCTTGGCTATTGTGAATAATGCTGCAGTGAACATGGGGGGTGCATATATGTCTTCAAGATAACCTGATTTCACTTCCTTTGGATATATACCCAGAAGTGGGACTGCTGAATCATATGGGAATTCTATTTTGAATTGTTTGAGGAACCGTCATGCTGTTTTCCATTGTGGCTGTATCTATATATGATTTCTGTAGTGAATCTGTTCTTTTTCTAGTTTTATTTTTAACCATCTAAAGTTATGGTCTTCCACAACAGTCTATATCGTAACCAGAAATTGAACCCCTTTTATTATCTCTTTCATGTCTGTAGGATCTGTAGTGGTGTCCCCCTTCTCTTGTTTTGTTTTTTTTTTAAGGGAAGTTTATTTTTATTTATTTATTTACTTATTTATGGCTGCGTTGGGTCTTCATTGCTGCGTGCGGGCTTTCTTTAGTTGCAGCGAGCGGGGGCTGCTCTTCATTGCAGTATGTGGGCTTCCAATTGCGGTGGCTTCTCTTGTTGTGGAGCACGGGCTGTAGGGCGCGCAGGCTTCAGTAGTTGTGGCACGAGGGCTCAGTAGTTGTGGCGCACGGGCTTAGTTGCTCCGCAGCACGTGGGATCTTCCCGGACCAGGGCTCGAACCCGTGTCCCCTGCAGTGGCAGGTGGATTCTTAACCACTGCGCCACCAGGGAAGCCCCCGCTTCTCACGTTTGGTGTTAGTCATGTGTTTTCTCTTTAAAAAACAAACAGACAGAAACGTTTGCTGTTGTCTTATCAAAGGACCAAAGGTTGGTTTGTATTTCATTCGTTTTCTGCTTCATTTTTGGCCTCATTATTTTGTTATTTCTCCTGTTTTGGGTTGAACTTGCTGTTAATTCTCTAGTGTCTTAAGATGAAACCTGAGACCATGGATTTTAAACCTCTCTTCTTGGGCCTCCCTGGTGGCGCAAGTGGTTGAGAGTCCGCCTGCCGATGCAGGGGATACGGGTTCGTGCCCCGGTCTGGGAGGATCCCATATGCCACGGAGCGGCTGGGCCCGTGAGCCATGGCCGTTGAGCCTGCGCGTCCGGAGCCTGCGCTCCGCGACGGGGGAGGCCACAACAGTGAGAGGCCCGCATACCGCAAAAAAAAAAAAAAAAAAAAAAAAAACCTGTCTTCTTGGGAATACCCTGGCGGTGCAGTGGTTAGGACATGGCCCTTTCACTTTGGGGCCCGGGTTAAATCCCTGGTCAGGGACCTAAGATCCTGCAAGCTGTGTTGTGCAGCCAAAATATTAATGATAATAAATAAGTAAAATAAACCTTTCTTCTTTTCCAACCTATGCATAAAGTATAAGTGTTCCCCTCAATTCTGCTTTAGCAGGATCTTCAAATTTTGGTGTATTATAATCACCATCATTCAGTTCAAAGTAGTTCTTAAGTTCCATATGGTTTCTATTTTAGCCTATGTTTATGTCAAGGAGTTAATTACCAAACATTGGGGGATTTCTTGTTGTTATCCTGTGATTGATCCTGGTTTGATTCCACTTTAGCCAGAGAACATGCTCTGCAGGAGATAAATTATTCTTAAACCTGCATTAGGGTACATAATATTACCTACTGTGGTCATTGTTTCCTGTGCACTTGATAAGAACCTGTGTTCTGCAGTTGCTGGGAGTAGTGTTCTGTGTATGTCCACTAGGCAAGTCTGCTGTTCATGTTGTTCCGATCTTAATGATCCTTCCTGATTTCTTCTGTCATTTATAGAGAGCTGTGCGATGGTGTCCATCTCCAACTATGAATATAGATTTGCCTATTTTTCAATTTTGTCCTCTCAGTTCTTGTTTTTAATATATTTTTTAAAATCTTTCTTTCTTTCTTTCTTTCTTTCTTTCTTTGGCTGCACCGGGTCTTAGTTGCAGCACATGGGATCTTTAGTTGTGGCATGCAGGATCTAGTTCCCTGACCGGGGATTGAGCAAGGGCCCACTGCATTGGGAGTGTGGAGTCTTCTTTTTTTAATTATTATTATTTTTTTAAAAATTTTATTTATTTTTGGCTGCATCGGGTCTTCACTGAATGGAGTCTTCTTCATTCTTCCTCTTCCCCTCCTCTGGGACTCCACTGACAGACGTCAGGCCCTTTGTGTCCCACATCCCTTATGGTCTGTTTCATTTTCCCATGCTTATTACTGTTTACTTTCTTCACCTTGGACATTTCTTTTTTTTTTTTTTGGTGGTACGCGGGCCTCTCACTGTTGCGGCCTCTCCCGTTGCGAAGTACAGGCTCGGACGCGCAGGCTCAGCGGCCATGGCTCACGGGCCCAGCCGCTCCGCGGCATGTGGGATCTTCCCGGACGGGGGCACGAACCCGTGTCCCCTGCATCGGCAGGCGGACTCTCAACCACTGCGCCACCAGGGAAGCCCCACCTTGGACATTTCTTATTGCCCTGTCTTCTCTTGTGTCCAGTCTACTGTTGCTCCTAGCTGCCAATATTTTCATTACAGATATTGTATTTTTCAGTGCTAGACTGTCAAATATAGATATGTTCCAACTCTATTGAATTTTGTTATTTTTTTCTTATGTATTCATTTATTTTAGTTTTTTTTCCATTGGAGTATAGTTAATTTTCAGTGTTGTGTTTTAGGTGTACAGCAAAGTGACTCAGTTATACATATATCTATTCTTTTCCCACTTCGAATATTACAGACTGTTGAGTAGAGTTCCTTGTGCTATACAGTAGGTCCCTGTTGGTTATCTATTTTATGTCTAGTAGTGTGTATTTGTTAATCCCAACCTCCTAATTTATCCCTCCCCCCACCTTTCCCCTTTGGTAACCATAAGTTTGTTTTCTAAGTCTGTGAGTCTGTTTCTGTTTTGTAAATAAGTTCATTTGTATCATTTTTTTTTAGATTCCACATATAAGTGGTATCATAAGATATTAGTCTTTTCTGTCTGACTTCACTTAGTATGAGACTCTCTCGGTCCATCCATGTTGCTGCAAATGGCATTATTTCGTTTTTTTATGGCTGAGTAGTATTCCATTGCATGTATGTACTGCATCTTCTTTATGTATTCATCTGTCAGTGGACATTTAGGTTGCTTCTGTGTCTTGCCTATTGTGAATAGTGCTGCTATGAACATTGGGGTGCATGTATCTTTTTTTTTTTTTTTTTGCGGTATGCGGGCCTCTCACTGTTGTGGCCTCCCCCGTTGCGGAGCACAGGCTCCGGACGCGCAGGCTCCGGACGCGCAGGCTCAGCGGCCATGGCTCACGGGCCCAGCCGCTCCGCGGCATATGGGATCCTCCCAGACCGGGGCACGAACCCGTATCCCCTGCATCGGCAGGCGGACTCTCAACCACTTGCGCCACCAGGGAGGCCCACATGTATCTTTTTGAATTATGGTTTTCTCTGGATATATGGCCAGGTGTGGGATTGCTGAATCACATGGTAGCTCTCTTTTTAGTTGTTTAAGGAACCTCCATACTGTTGTCCATAGTGGCTGCACCAATTTTCATTCCCACTAACAGGGTAGGAGGGTTCCCTTTACTCCACACCCTCCCCAGCATTTATTGTTTGTAGAGGTTTTTAAAAATTAATTAATTTTAATTTTGGCTGCGTTGGGTCTTCATTGCTGTGCGCGGGCTGTTTCTCTAGTTACGGTGAGCGGGGGCTACTCTTCGGTGCGGTGTGCGGCAGTGGCTTACTGCAGTGGCTTCTGTTGTCGCGGAGCATGGGCTCTCGGCGCGCAGGCTTCACTAGTTGTGGCACGAGGGCTCACTAGTTGTGGCTCGTGGGCCCTAGGGCGCAGGCTCAGCAGTCGTGGCTTGCGGGCTGTGGAGTGCAGGCTCAGTAGTTGTGGCGCACGGGCTTCGTTGCTCCGCGGCATGTGGGATCTTCCCGGACCAGGGTTCAAACCCGTGTGCCCTGCCTTGGCAGGCGGATTCTCAGCCACTGCGCCACCAGGGAAGTCCCTGTTTGTAGACTTTTTGATGATGGCCGTTCTGACTGGTGTGAGGTGATTCCTCATTGTTGTTTTGATTTGCGATATATGTATCTGTACATATATATGTATATAAATAGATATATATGTATTTATACCGTATGCAGATTAGGAACGATCCTGAACTGAATGACAATGTGATTATGGTATACCAGAAAAAAATGTATATATCATATTTTCTTTGTCTATTCATCCATCAAGGGACACTTAGGTTGTTTCCATGTCTTGGCTATTGTGAATAATGCTGCAGTGAACATGGGGGGTGCATATATGTCTTCAAGATAACCTGATTTCACTTCCTTTGGATATATACCCAGAAGTGGGACTGCTGAATCATATGGGAATTCTATTTTGAATTGTTTGAGGAACCGTCATGCTGTTTTCCATTGTGGTTGTATCTATATATGATTTCTGTAGTGAATCTGTTCTTTTTCTAGTTTTATTTTTAACCATCTAAAGTTATGGTCTTCCACAACAGTCTATATCGTAACCAGAAATTGAACCCCTTTTATTATCTCTTTCATGTCTGTAGGATCTGTAGTGGTGTCCCCCTTCTCTTGTTTTTTTTTTTTTTAAGGGAAGTTTATTTTTATTTATTTATTTACTTATTTATGGCTGCGTTGGGTCTTCATTGCTGCGTGCGGGCTTTCTTTAGTTGCAGCGAGCGGGGGCTGCTCTTCATTGCAGTATGTGGGCTTCTCATTGCGGTGGCTTCTCTTGTTGTGGAGCACGGGCTGTAGGGCGCGCAGGCTTCAGTAGTTGTGGCACGAGGGCTCAGTAGTTGTGGCGCACGGGCTTAGTTGCTCCGCAGCACGTGGGATCTTCCCGGACCAGGGCTCGAACCCGTGTCCCCTGCAGTGGCAGGTGGATTCTTAACCACTGCGCCACCAGGGAAGCCCCCGCTTCTCACGTTTGGTGTTAGTCATGTGTTTTCTCTTTAAAAAGCAAACAGACAGAAACCTTTGCTGTTGTCTTATCAAAGGACCAAAGGTTGGTTTGTATTTCATTCGTTTTCTGCTTCATTTTTGGCCTCATTATTTTGTTATTTCTCCTGTTTTGGGTTGAACTTGCTGTTAATTCTCTAGTGTCTTAAGATGAAACCTGAGACCATGGATTTTAAACCTCTCTTCTTGGGAATACCCTGGCGGTGCAGTGGTTAGGACATGGCCCTTTCACTTTGGGGCCCGGGTTAAATCCCTGGTCAGGGACCTAAGATCCTGCAAGCTGTGTGGTGCAGCCAAAACATTAATGATAATAAATAAGTAAAATAAACCTTTCTTCTTTTCCAACCTATGCATAAAGTATAAGTGTTCCCCTCAATTCTGCTTTAGCAGGATCTTCAAATTTTGGTGTATTATAATCACCATCATTCAGTTCAAAGTAGTTCTTAAGTTCCATATGGTTTCTATTTTAGCCTATGTTTATGTCAAGGAGTTAATTACCAAACATTGGGGGATTTCTTGTTGTTATCCTGTGATTGATCCTGGTTTGATTCCACTTTAGCCAGAGAACATGCTCTGCAGGAGATAAATTATTCTTAAACCTGCATTAGGGTACATAATATTACCTACTGTGGTCATTGTTTCCTGTGCACTTGATAAGAACCTGTGTTCTGCAGTTGCTGGGAGTAGTGTTCTGTGTATGTCCACTAGGCAAGTCTGCTGTTCATGTTGTTCCGATCTTAATGATCCTTCCTGATTTCTTCTGTCATTTATAGAGAGCTGTGCGATGGTGTCCATCTCCAACTATGAATATAGATTTGCCTATTTTTCAATTTTGTCCTCTCAGTTCTTGTTTTTAATATATTTTTTAAAATCTTTCTTTCTTTCTTTCTTTCTTTCTTTGGCTGCACCGGGTCTTAGTTGCAGCACATGGGATCTTTAGTTGTGGCATGCAGGATCTAGTTCCCTGACCGGGGATTGAGCAAGGGCCCACTGCATTGGGAGTGTGGAGTCTTCTTTTTTTAATTATTATTATTTTTTTAAAAATTTTATTTATTTTTGGCTGCATCGGGTCTTCACTGAATGGAGTCTTCTTCATTCTTCCTCTTCCCCTCCTCTGGGACTCCACTGACAGACGTCAGGCCCTTTGTGTCCCACATCCCTTATGGTCTGTTTCATTTTCCCATGCTTATTACTGTTTACTTTCTTCACCTTGGACATTTCTTTTTTTTTTTTTTGGTGGTACGCGGGCCTCTCACTGTTGCGGCCTCTCCCGTTGCGAAGTACAGGCTCGGACGCGCAGGCTCAGCGGCCATGGCTCACGGGCCCAGCCGCTCCGCGGCATGTGGGATCTTCCCGGACGGGGGCACGAACCCGTGTCCCCTGCATCGGCAGGCGGACTCTCAACCACTGCGCCACCAGGGAAGCCCCACCTTGGACATTTCTTATTGCCCTGTCTTCTCTTGTGTCCAGTCTACTGTTGCTCCTAGCTGCCAATATTTTCATTACAGATATTGTATTTTTCAGTGCTAGACTGTCAAATATAGATATGTTCCAACTCTATTGAATTTTGTTATTTTTTTCTTATGTATTCATTTATTTTAGTTTTTTTTCCATTGGAGTATAGTTAATTTTCAGTGTTGTGTTTTAGGTGTACAGCAAAGTGACTCAGTTATACATATATCTATTCTTTTCCCACTTCGAATATTACAGACTGTTGAGTAGAGTTCCTTGTGCTATACAGTAGGTCCCTGTTGGTTATCTATTTTATGTCTAGTAGTGTGTATTTGTTAATCCCAACCTCCTAATTTATCCCTCCCCCCACCTTTCCCCTTTGGTAACCATAAGTTTGTTTTCTAAGTCTGTGAGTCTGTTTCTGTTTTGTAAATAAGTTCATTTGTATCATTTTTTTTAGATTCCACATATAAGTGGTATCATAAGATATTAGTCTTTTCTGTCTGACTTCACTTAGTATGAGACTCTCTCGGTCCATCCATGTTGCTGCAAATGGCATTATTTCGTTTTTTTATGGCTGAGTAGTATTCCATTGCATGTATGTACTGCATCTTCTTGATGTATTCATCTGTCAGTGGACATTTAGGTTGCTTCTGTGTCTTGCCTATTGTGAATAGTGCTGCTATGAACATTGGGGTGCATGTATCTTTTTGAATTATGGTTTTCTCTGGATATATGGCCAGGTGTGGGATTGCTGAATCACATGGTAGCTCTCTTTTTAGTTGTTTAAGGAACCTCCATACTGTTGTCCATAGTGGCTGCACCAATTTTCATTCCCACTAACAGGGTAGGAGGGTTCCCTTTACTCCACACCCTCCCCAGCATTTATTGTTTGTAGAGGTTTTTTAAAATTAATTAATTTTAATTTTGGCTGCGTTGGGTCTTCATTGCTGTGCGCGGGCTGTTTCTCTAGTTACGGTGAGCGGGGGCTACTCTTCGGTGCGGTGTGCGGCAGTGGCTTACTGCAGTGGCTTCTGTTGTCGCGGAGCATGGGCTCTCGGCGCGCAGGCTTCACTAGTTGTGGCACGAGGGCTCACTAGTTGTGGCTCGTGGGCCCTAGGGCGCAGGCTCAGCAGTCGTGGCTTGCGGGCTGTGGAGTGCAGGCTCAGTAGTTGTGGCGCACGGGCTTCGTTGCTCCGCGGCATGTGGGATCTTCCCGGACCAGGGTTCAAACCCGTGTGCCCTGCCTTGGCAGGCGGATTCTCAGCCACTGCGCCACCAGGGACGTCCCTGTTTGTAGACTTTTTGATGATGGCCGTTCTGACTGGTGTGAGGTGATTCCTCATTGTTGTTTTGATTTGCGATATATGTATCTGTACATATACATGTATATGAATAGATATATATGTATTTATACCGTATGCAGATTAGGAACGATCCTGAACTGAATGACAATGTGATTATGGTATACCAGAAAAAAATGTATATATCATATTTTCTTTGTCTATTCATCCATCAAGGGACACTTAGGTTGTTTCCATGTCTTGGCTATTGTGAATAATGCTGCAGTGAACATGGGGGGTGCATATATGTCTTCAAGATAACCTGATTTCACTTCCTTTGGATATATACCCAGAAGTGGGACTGCTGAATCATATGGGAATTCTATTTTGAATTGTTTGAGGAACCGTCATGCTGTTTTCCATTGTGGCTGTATCTATATATGATTTCTGTAGTGAATCTGTTCTTTTTCTAGTTTTATTTTTAACCATCTAAAGTTATGGTCTTCCACAACAGTCTATATCGTAACCAGAAATTGAACCCCTTTTATTATCTCTTTCATGTCTGTAGGATCTGTAGTGGTGTCCCCCTTCTCTTGTTTTTTTTTTTTTTTAAAGGGAAGTTTATTTTTATTTATTTATTTACTTATTTATGGCTGCGTTGGGTCTTCATTGCTGCGTGCGGGCTTTCTTTAGTTGCAGCGAGCGGGGGCTGCTCTTCATTGCAGTATGTGGGCTTCTCATTGCGGTGGCTTCTCTTGTTGTGGAGCACGGGCTGTAGGGCGCGCAGGCTTCAGTAGTTGTGGCACGAGGGCTCAGTAGTTGTGGCGCACGGGCTTAGTTGCTCCGCAGCACGTGGGATCTTCCCGGACCAGGGCTCGAACCCGTGTCCCCTGCAGTGGCAGGTGGATTCTTAACCACTGCGCCACCAGGGAAGCCCCCGCTTCTCACGTTTGGTGTTAGTCATGTGTTTTCTCTTTAAAAAGCAAACAGACAGAAACCTTTGCTGTTGTCTTATCAAAGGACCAAAGGTTGGTTTGTATTTCATTCGTTTTCTGCTTCATTTTTGGCCTCATTATTTTGTTATTTCTCCTGTTTTGGGTTGAACTTGCTGTTAATTCTCTAGTGTCTTAAGATGAAACCTGAGACCATGGATTTTAAACCTCTCTTCTTGGGAATACCCTGGCGGTGCAGTGGTTAGGACATGGCCCTTTCACTTTGGGGCCCGGGTTAAATCCCTGGTCAGGGAACTAAGATCCTGCAAGCTGTGTGGTGCAGCCAAAACATTAATGATAATAAATAAGTAAAATAAACCTTTCTTCTTTTCCAACCTATGCATAAAGTATAAGTGTTCCCCTCAATTCTGCTTTAGCAGGATCTTCAAATTTTGGTGTATTATAATCACCATCATTCAGTTCAAAGTAGTTCTTAAGTTCCATATGGTTTCTATTTTAGCCTATGTTTATGTCAAGGAGTTAATTACCAAACATTGGGGGATTTCTTGTTGTTATCCTGTGATTGATCCTGGTTTGATTCCACTTTAGCCAGAGAACATGCTCTGCAGGAGATAAATTATTCTTAAACCTGCATTAGGGTACATAATATTACCTACTGTGGTCATTGTTTCCTGTGCACTTGATAAGAACCTGTGTTCTGCAGTTGCTGGGAGTAGTGTTCTGTGTATGTCCACTAGGCAAGTCTGCTGTTCATGTTGTTCCGATCTTAATGATCCTTCCTGATTTCTTCTGTCATTTATAGAGAGCTGTGCGATGGTGTCCATCTCCAACTATGAATATAGATTTGCCTATTTTTCAATTTTGTCCTCTCAGTTCTTGTTTTTAATATATTTTTTAAAATCTTTCTTTCTTTCTTTCTTTCTTTCTTTCTTTGGCTGCACCGGGTCTTAGTTGCAGCACATGGGATCTTTAGTTGTGGCATGCAGGATCTAGTTCCCTGACCGGGGATTGAGCAAGGGCCCACTGCATTGGGAGTGTGGAGTCTTCTTTTTTTAATTATTATTATTTTTTTAAAAATTTTATTTATTTTTGGCTGCATCGGGTCTTCACTGAATGGAGTCTTCTTCATTCTTCCTCTTCCCCTCCTCTGGGACTCCACTGACAGACGTCAGGCCCTTTGTGTCCCACATCCCTTATGGTCTGTTTCATTTTCCCATGCTTATTACTGTTTACTTTCTTCACCTTGGACATTTCTTTTTTTTTTTTTTGGTGGTACGCGGGCCTCTCACTGTTGCGGCCTCTCCCGTTGCGAAGTACAGGCTCGGACGCGCAGGCTCAGCGGCCATGGCTCACGGGCCCAGCCGCTCCGCGGCATGTGGGATCTTCCCGGACGGGGGCACGAACCCGTGTCCCCTGCATCGGCAGGCGGACTCTCAACCACTGCGCCACCAGGGAAGCCCCACCTTGGACATTTCTTATTGCCCTGTCTTCTCTTGTGTCCAGTCTACTGTTGCTCCTAGCTGCCAATATTTTCATTACAGATATTGTATTTTTCAGTGCTAGACTGTCAAATATAGATATGTTCCAACTCTATTGAATTTTGTTATTTTTTTCTTATGTATTCATTTATTTTAGTTTTTTTTCCATTGGAGTATAGTTAATTTTCAGTGTTGTGTTTTAGGTGTACAGCAAAGTGACTCAGTTATACATATATCTATTCTTTTCCCACTTCGAATATTACAGACTGTTGAGTAGAGTTCCTTGTGCTATACAGTAGGTCCCTGTTGGTTATCTATTTTATGTCTAGTAGTGTGTATTTGTTAATCCCAACCTCCTAATTTATCCCTCCCCCCACCTTTCCCCTTTGGTAACCATAAGTTTGTTTTCTAAGTCTGTGAGTCTGTTTCTGTTTTGTAAATAAGTTCATTTGTATCATTTTTTTTTAGATTCCACATATAAGTGGTATCATAAGATATTAGTCTTTTCTGTCTGACTTCACTTAGTATGAGACTCTCTCGGTCCATCCATGTTGCTGCAAATGGCATTATTTCGTTTTTTTATGGCTGAGTAGTATTCCATTGCATGTATGTACTGCATCTTCTTTATGTATTCATCTGTCAGTGGACATTTAGGTTGCTTCTGTGTCTTGCCTATTGTGAATAGTGCTGCTATGAACATTGGGGTGCATGTATCTTTTTTTTTTTTTTTTTTTTTTTTTTTGCGGTACGCGGGCCTCTCACTGTTGTGGCCTCCCCCGTTGCGGAGCACAGGCTCTGGACGCGCAGGCTCCGGACGCGCAGGCTCAGCGGCCATGGCTCACGGGCCCAGCCGCTCCGCGGCATATGGGATCCTCCCAGACCGGGGCAAGAACCCGTATCCCCTGCATCGGCAGGCGGACTCTCAACCACTTGCGCCACCAGGGAGGCCCACATGTATCTTTTTGAATTATGGTTTTCTCTGGATATATGGCCAGGTGTGGGATTGCTGAATCACATGGTAGCTCTCTTTTTAGTTGTTTAAGGAACCTCCATACTGTTGTCCATAGTGGCTGCACCAATTTTCATTCCCACTAACAGGGTAGGAGGGTTCCCTTTACTCCACACCCTCCCCAGCATTTATTGTTTGTAGAGGTTTTTTAAAATTAATTAATTTTAATTTTGGCTGCGTTGGGTCTTCATTGCTGTGCGCGGGCTGTTTCTCTAGTTACGGTGAGCGGGGGCTACTCTTCGGTGCGGTGTGCGGCAGTGGCTTACTGCAGTGGCTTCTGTTGTCGCGGAGCATGGGCTCTCGGCGCGCAGGCTTCACTAGTTGTGGCACGAGGGCTCACTAGTTGTGGCTCGTGGGCCCTAGGGCGCAGGCTCAGCAGTCGTGGCTTGCGGGCTGTGGAGTGCAGGCTCAGTAGTTGTGGCGCACGGGCTTCGTTGCTCCGCGGCATGTGGGATCTTCCCGGACCAGGGTTCAAACCCGTGTGCCCTGCCTTGGCAGGCGGATTCTCAGCCACTGCGCCACCAGGGAAGTCCCTGTTTGTAGACTTTTTGATGATGGCCGTTCTGACTGGTGTGAGGTGATTCCTCATTGTTGTTTTGATTTGCGATATATGTATCTGTACATATATATGTATATAAATAGATATATATGTATTTATACCGTATGCAGATTAGGAACGATCCTGAACTGAATGACAATGTGATTATGGTATACCAGAAAAAAATGTATATATCATATTTTCTTTGTCTATTCATCCATCAAGGGACACTTAGGTTGTTTCCATGTCTTGGCTATTGTGAATAATGCTGCAGTGAACATGGGGGGTGCATATATGTCTTCAAGATAACCTGATTTCACTTCCTTTGGATATATACCCAGAAGTGGGACTGCTGAATCATATGGGAATTCTATTTTGAATTGTTTGAGGAACCGTCATGCTGTTTTCCATTGTGGCTGTATCTATATATGATTTCTGTAGTGAATCTGTTCTTTTTCTAGTTTTATTTTTAACCATCTAAAGTTATGGTCTTCCACAACAGTCTATATCGTAACCAGAAATTGAACCCCTTTTATTATCTCTTTCATGTCTGTAGGATCTGTAGTGGTGTCCCCCTTCTCTTGTTTTTTTTTTTTTTAAGGGAAGTTTATTTTTATTTATTTATTTACTTATTTATGGCTGCGTTGGGTCTTCATTGCTGCGTGCGGGCTTTCTTTAGTTGCAGCGAGCGGGGGCTGCTCTTCATTGCAGTATGTGGGCTTCTCATTGCGGTGGCTTCTCTTGTTGTGGAGCACGGGCTGTAGGGCGCGCAGGCTTCAGTAGTTGTGGCACGAGGGCTCAGTAGTTGTGGCGCACGGGCTTAGTTGCTCCGCAGCACGTGGGATCTTCCCGGACCAGGGCTCGAACCCGTGTCCCCTGCAGTGGCAGGTGGATTCTTAACCACTGCGCCACCAGGGAAGCCCCCGCTTCTCACGTTTGGTGTTAGTCATGTGTTTTCTCTTTAAAAAACAAACAGACAGAAACGTTTGCTGTTGTCTTATCAAAGGACCAAAGGTTGGTTTGTATTTCATTCGTTTTCTGCTTCATTTTTGGCCTCATTATTTTGTTATTTCTCCTGTTTTGGGTTGAACTTGCTGTTAATTCTCTAGTGTCTTAAGATGAAACCTGAGACCATGGATTTTAAACCTCTCTTCTTGGGAATACCCTGGCGGTGCAGTGGTTAGGACATGGCCCTTTCACTTTGGGGCCCGGGTTAAATCCCTGGTCAGGGACCTAAGATCCTGCAAGCTGTGTGGTGCAGCCAAAACATTAATGATAATAAATAAGTAAAATAAACCTTTCTTCTTTTCCAACCTATGCATAAAGTATAAGTGTTCCCCTCAATTCTGCTTTAGCAGGATCTTCAAATTTTGGTGTATTATAATCACCATCATTCAGTTCAAAGTAGTTCTTAAGTTCCATATGGTTTCTATTTTAGCCTATGTTTATGTCAAGGAGTTAATTACCAAACATTGGGGGATTTCTTGTTGTTATCCTGTGATTGATCCTGGTTTGATTCCACTTTAGCCAGAGAACATGCTCTGCAGGAGATAAATTATTCTTAAACCTGCATTAGGGTACATAATATTACCTACTGTGGTCATTGTTTCCTGTGCACTTGATAAGAACCTGTGTTCTGCAGTTGCTGGGAGTAGTGTTCTGTGTATGTCCACTAGGCAAGTCTGCTGTTCATGTTGTTCCGATCTTAATGATCCTTCCTGATTTCTTCTGTCATTTATAGAGAGCTGTGCGATGGTGTCCATCTCCAACTATGAATATAGATTTGCCTATTTTTCAATTTTGTCCTCTCAGTTCTTGTTTTTAATATATTTTTTAAAATCTTTCTTTCTTTCTTTCTTTCTTTCTTTGGCTGCACCGGGTCTTAGTTGCAGCACATGGGATCTTTAGTTGTGGCATGCAGGATCTAGTTCCCTGACCGGGGATTGAGCAAGGGCCCACTGCATTGGGAGTGTGGAGTCTTCTTTTTTTAATTATTATTATTTTTTTAAAAATTTTATTTATTTTTGGCTGCATCGGGTCTTCACTGAATGGAGTCTTCTTCATTCTTCCTCTTCCCCTCCTCTGGGACTCCACTGACAGACGTCAGGCCCTTTGTGTCCCACATCCCTTATGGTCTGTTTCATTTTCCCATGCTTATTACTGTTTACTTTCTTCACCTTGGACATTTCTTTTTTTTTTTTTTTGGTGCTACGCGGGCCTCTCACTGTTGCGGCCTCTCCCGTTGCAAAGTACAGGCTCGGACGCGCAGGCTCAGCGGCCATGGCTCACGGGCCCAGCCGCTCCGCGGCATGTGGGATCTTCCCGGACGGGGGCACGAACCCGTGTCCCCTGCATCGGCAGGCGGACTCTCAACCACTGCGCCACCAGGGAAGCCCCACCTTGGACATTTCTTATTGCCCTGTCTTCTCTTGTGTCCAGTCTACTGTTGCTCCTAGCTGCCAATATTTTCATTACAGATATTGTATTTTTCAGTGCTAGACTGTCAAATATAGATATGTTCCAACTCTATTGAATTTTGTTATTTTTTTCTTATGTATTCATTTATTTTAGTTTTTTTTCCATTGGAGTATAGTTAATTTTCAGTGTTGTGTTTTAGGTGTACAGCAAAGTGACTCAGTTATACATATATCTATTCTTTTCCCACTTCGAATATTACAGACTGTTGAGTAGAGTTCCTTGTGCTATACAGTAGGTCCCTGTTGGTTATCTATTTTATGTCTAGTAGTGTGTATTTGTTAATCCCAACCTCCTAATTTATCCCTCCCCCCACCTTTCCCCTTTGGTAACCATAAGTTTGTTTTCTAAGTCTGTGAGTCTGTTTCTGTTTTGTAAATAAGTTCATTTGTATCATTTTTTTTAGATTCCACATATAAGTGGTATCATAAGATATTAGTCTTTTCTGTCTGACTTCACTTAGTATGAGACTCTCTCGGTCCATCCATGTTGCTGCAAATGGCATTATTTCGTTTTTTTATGGCTGAGTAGTATTCCATTGCATGTATGTACTGCATCTTCTTGATGTATTCATCTGTCAGTGGACATTTAGGTTGCTTCTGTGTCTTGCCTATTGTGAATAGTGCTGCTATGAACATTGGGGTGCATGTATCTTTTTGAATTATGGTTTTCTCTGGATATATGGCCAGGTGTGGGATTGCTGAATCACATGGTAGCTCTCTTTTTAGTTGTTTAAGGAACCTCCATACTGTTGTCCATAGTGGCTGCACCAATTTTCATTCCCACTAACAGGGTAGGAGGGTTCCCTTTACTCCACACCCTCCCCAGCATTTATTGTTTGTAGAGGTTTTTTAAAATTAATTAATTTTAATTTTGGCTGCGTTGGGTCTTCATTGCTGTGCGCGGGCTGTTTCTCTAGTTACGGTGAGCGGGGGCTACTCTTCGGTGCGGTGTGCGGCAGTGGCTTACTGCAGTGGCTTCTGTTGTCGCGGAGCATGGGCTCTCGGCGCGCAGGCTTCACTAGTTGTGGCACGAGGGCTCACTAGTTGTGGCTCGTGGGCCCTAGGGCGCAGGCTCAGCAGTCGTGGCTTGCGGGCTGTGGAGTGCAGGCTCAGTAGTTGTGGCGCACGGGCTTCGTTGCTCCGCGGCATGTGGGATCTTCCCGGACCAGGGTTCAAACCCGTGTGCCCTGCCTTGGCAGGCGGATTCTCAGCCACTGCGCCACCAGGGAAGTCCCTGTTTGTAGACTTTTTGATGATGGCCGTTCTGACTGGTGTGAGGTGATTCCTCATTGTTGTTTTGATTTGCGATATATGTATCTGTACATATATATGTATATAAATAGATATATATGTATTTATACCGTATGCAGATTAGGAACGATCCTGAACTGAATGATAATGTGATTATGGTATACCAGAAAAAAATGTATATATCATATTTTCTTTGTCTATTCATCCATCAAGGGACACTTAGGTTGTTTCCATGTCTTGGCTATTGTGAATAATGCTGCAGTGAACATGGGGGGTGCATATATGTCTTCAAGATAACCTGATTTCACTTCCTTTGGATATATACCCAGAAGTGGGACTGCTGAATCATATGGGAATTCTATTTTGAATTGTTTGAGGAACCGTCATGCTGTTTTCCATTGTGGCTGTATCTATATATGATTTCTGTAGTGAATCTGTTCTTTTTCTAGTTTTATTTTTAACCATCTAAAGTTATGGTCTTCCACAACAGTCTATATCGTAACCAGAAATTGAACCCCTTTTATTATCTCTTTCATGTCTGTAGGATCTGTAGTGGTGTCCCCCTTCTCTTGTTTTTTTTTTTTTTAAAGGGAAGTTTATTTTTATTTATTTATTTACTTATTTATGGCTGCGTTGGGTCTTCATTGCTGCGTGCGGGCTTTCTTTAGTTGCAGCGAGCGGGGGCTGCTCTTCATTGCAGTATGTGGGCTTCTCATTGCGGTGGCTTCTCTTGTTGTGGAGCACGGGCTGTAGGGCGCGCAGGCTTCAGTAGTTGTGGCACGAGGGCTCAGTAGTTGTGGCGCACGGGCTTAGTTGCTCCGCAGCACGTGGGATCTTCCCGGACCAGGGCTCGAACCCGTGTCCCCTGCAGTGGCAGGTGGATTCTTAACCACTGCGCCACCAGGGAAGCCCCCGCTTCTCACGTTTGGTGTTAGTCATGGGTTTTCTCTTTAAAAAGCAAACAGACAGAAACCTTTGCTGTTGTCTTATCAAAGGACCAAAGGTTGGTTTGTATTTCATTCGTTTTCTGCTTCATTTTTGGCCTCATTATTTTGTTATTTCTCCTGTTTTGGGTTGAACTTGCTGTTAATTCTCTAGTGTCTTAAGATGAAACCTGAGACCATGGATTTTAAACCTCTCTTCTTGGGAATACCCTGGCGGTGCAGTGGTTAGGACATGGCCCTTTCACTTTGGGGCCCGGGTTAAATCCCTGGTCAGGGAACTAAGATCCTGCAAGCTGTGTGGTGCAGCCAAAACATTAATGATAATAAATAAGTAAAATAAACCTTTCTTCTTTTCCAACCTATGCATAAAGTATAAGTGTTCCCCTCAATTCTGCTTTAGCAGGATCTTCAAATTTTGGTGTATTATAATCACCATCATTCAGTTCAAAGTAGTTCTTAAGTTCCATATGGTTTCTATTTTAGCCTATGTTTATGTCAAGGAGTTAATTACCAAACATTGGGGGATTTCTTGTTGTTATCCTGTGATTGATCCTGGTTTGATTCCACTTTAGCCAGAGAACATGCTCTGCAGGAGATAAATTATTCTTAAACCTGCATTAGGGTACATAATATTACCTACTGTGGTCATTGTTTCCTGTGCACTTGATAAGAACCTGTGTTCTGCAGTTGCTGGGAGTAGTGTTCTGTGTATGTCCACTAGGCAAGTCTGCTGTTCATGTTGTTCCGATCTTAATGATCCTTCCTGATTTCTTCTGTCATTTATAGAGAGCTGTGCGATGGTGTCCATCTCCAACTATGAATATAGATTTGCCTCTTTTTCAATTTTGTCCTCTCAGTTCTTGTTTTTAATATATTTTTTAAAATCTTTCTTTCTTTCTTTCTTTCTTTCTTTCTTTCTTTGGCTGCACCGGGTCTTAGTTGCAGCACATGGGATCTTTAGTTGTGGCATGCAGGATCTAGTTCCCTGACCGGGGATTGAGCAAGGGCCCACTGCATTGGGAGTGTGGAGTCTTCTTTTTTTAATTATTATTATTTTTTAAAAAATTTTATTTATTTTTGGCTGCATTGGGTCTTCACTGAATGGAGTCTTCTTCATTCTTCCTCTTCCCCTCCTCTGGGACTCCACTGACAGACGTCAGGCCCTTTGTGTCCCACATCCCTTATGGTCTGTTTCATTTTCCCATGCTTATTACTGTTTACTTTCTTCACCTTGGACATTTCTTTTTTTTTTTTTTTTGGTGGTACGCGGGCCTCTCACTGTTGCGGCCTCTCCCGTTGCGAAGTACAGGCTCGGACGCGCAGGCTCAGCGGCCATGGCTCACGGGCCCAGCCGCTCCGCGGCACGTGGGATCTTCCCGGACGGGGGCACGAACCCGTGTCCCCTGCATCGGCAGGCGGACTCTCAACCACTGCGCCACCAGGGAAGCCCCACCTTGGACATTTCTTATTGCCCTGTCTTCTCTTGTGTCCAGTCTACTGTTGCTCCTAGCTGCCAATATTTTCATTACAGATATTGTATTTTTCAGTGCTAGACTGTCAAATATAGATATGTTCCAACTCTATTGAATTTTGTTATTTTTTTCTTATGTATTCATTTATTTTAGTTTTTTTTCCATTGGAGTATAGTTAATTTTCAGTGTTGTGTTTTAGGTGTACAGCAAAGTGACTCAGTTATACATATATCTATTCTTTTCCCACTTCGAATATTACAGACTGTTGAGTAGAGTTCCTTGTGCTATACAGTAGGTCCCTGTTGGTTATCTATTTTATGTCTAGTAGTGTGTATTTGTTAATCCCAACCTCCTAATTTATCCCTCCCCCCACCTTTCCCCTTTGGTAACCATAAGTTTGTTTTCTAAGTCTGTGAGTCTGTTTCTGTTTTGTAAATAAGTTCATTTGTATCATTTTTTTTAGATTCCACATATAAGTGGTATCATAAGATATTAGTCTTTTCTGTCTGACTTCACTTAGTATGAGACTCTCTCGGTCCATCCATGTTGCTGCAAATGGCATTATTTCGTTTTTTTATGGCTGAGTAGTATTCCATTGCATGTATGTACTGCATCTTCTTGATGTATTCATCTGTCAGTGGACATTTAGGTTGCTTCTGTGTCTTGCCTATTGTGAATAGTGCTGCTATGAACATTGGGGTGCATGTATCTTTTTGAATTATGGTTTTCTCTGGATATATGGCCAGGTGTGGGATTGCTGAATCACATGGTAGCTCTCTTTTTAGTTGTTTAAGGAACCTCCATACTGTTGTCCATAGTGGCTGCACCAATTTTCATTCCCACTAACAGGGTAGGAGGGTTCCCTTTACTCCACACCCTCCCCAGCATTTATTGTTTGTAGAGGTTTTTTAAAATTAATTAATTTTAATTTTGGCTGCGTTGGGTCTTCATTGCTGTGCGCGGGCTGTTTCTCTAGTTACGGTGAGCGGGGGCTACTCTTCGGTGCGGTGTGCGGCAGTGGCTTACTGCAGTGGCTTCTGTTGTCGCGGAGCATGGGCTCTCGGCGCGCAGGCTTCACTAGTTGTGGCACGAGGGCTCACTAGTTGTGGCTCGTGGGCCCTAGGGCGTAGGCTCAGCAGTCGTGGCTTGCGGGCTGTGGAGTGCAGGCTCAGTAGTTGTGGCGCACGGGCTTCGTTGCTCCGCGGCATGTGGGATCTTCCCGGACCAGGGTTCAAACCCGTGTGCCCTGCCTTGGCAGGCGGATTCTCAGCCACTGCGCCACCAGGGAAGTCCCTGTTTGTAGACTTTTTGATGATGGCCGTTCTGACTGGTGTGAGGTGATTCCTCATTGTTGTTTTGATTTGCGATATATGTATCTGTACATATATATGTATATAAATAGATATATATGTATTTATACCGTATGCAGATTAGGAACGATCCTGAACTGAATGATAATGTGATTATGGTATACCAGAAAAAAATGTATATATCATATTTTCTTTGTCTATTCATCCATCAAGGGACACTTAGGTTGTTTCCATGTCTTGGCTATTGTGAATAATGCTGCAGTGAACATGGGGGGTGCATATATGTCTTCAAGATAACCTGATTTCACTTCCTTTGGATATATACCCAGAAGTGGGACTGCTGAATCATATGGGAATTCTATTTTGAATTGTTTGAGGAACCGTCATGCTGTTTTCCATTGTGGCTGTATCTATATATGATTTCTGTAGTGAATCTGTTCTTTTTCTAGTTTTATTTTTAACCATCTAAAGTTATGGTCTTCCACAACAGTCTATATCGTAACCAGAAATTGAACCCCTTTTATTATCTCTTTCATGTCTGTAGGATCTGTAGTGGTGTCCCCCTTCTCTTGTTTTGTTTTTTTTTTAAGGGAAGTTTATTTTTATTTATTTATTTACTTATTTATGGCTGCGTTGGGTCTTCATTGCTGCGTGCGGGCTTTCTTTAGTTGCAGCGAGCGGGGGCTGCTCTTCATTGCAGTATGTGGGCTTCTCATTGCGGTGGCTTCTCTTGTTGTGGAGCACGGGCTGTAGGGCGCGCAGGCTTCAGTAGTTGTGGCACGAGGGCTCAGTAGTTGTGGCGCACGGGCTTAGTTGCTCCGCAGCACGTGGGATCTTCCCGGACCAGGGCTCGAACCCGTGTCCCCTGCAGTGGCAGGTGGATTCTTAACCACTGCGCCACCAGGGAAGCCCCCGCTTCTCACGTTTGGTGTTAGTCATGTGTTTTCTCTTTAAAAAACAAACAGACAGAAACGTTTGCTGTTGTTTTATCAAAGGACCAAAGGTTGGTTTGTATTTCATTCGTTTTCTGCTTCATTTTTGGCCTCATTATTTTGTTATTTCTCCTGTTTTGGGTTGAACTTGCTGTTAATTCTCTAGTGTCTTAAGATGAAACCTGAGACCATGGATTTTAAACCTCTCTTCTTGGGAATACCCTGGCGGTGCAGTGGTTAGGACATGGCCCTTTCACTTTGGGGCCCGGGTTAAATCCCTGGTCAGGGAACTAAGATCCTGCAAGCTGTGTGGTGCAGCCAAAACATTAATGATAATAAATAAGTAAAATAAACCTTTCTTCTTTTCCAACCTATGCATAAAGTATAAGTGTTCCCCTCAATTCTGCTTTAGCAGGATCTTCAAATTTTGGTGTATTATAATCACCATCATTCAGTTCAAAGTAGTTCTTAAGTTCCATATGGTTTCTATTTTAGCCTATGTTTATGTCAAGGAGTTAATTACCAAACATTGGGGGATTTCTTGTTGTTATCCTGTGATTGATCCTGGTTTGATTCCACTTTAGCCAGAGAACATGCTCTGCAGGAGATAAATTATTCTTAAACCTGCATTAGGGTACATAATATTACCTACTGTGGTCATTGTTTCCTGTGCACTTGATAAGAACCTGTGTTCTGCAGTTGCTGGGAGTAGTGTTCTGTGTATGTCCACTAGGCAAGTCTGCTGTTCATGTTGTTCCGATCTTAATGATCCTTCCTGATTTCTTCTGTCATTTATAGAGAGCTGTGCGATGGTGTCCATCTCCAACTATGAATATAGATTTGCCTATTTTTCAATTTTGTCCTCTCAGTTCTTGTTTTTAATATATTTTTTAAAATCTTTCTTTCTTTCTTTCTTTCTTTCTTTGGCTGCACCGGGTCTTAGTTGCAGCACATGGGATCTTTAGTTGTGGCATGCAGGATCTAGTTCCCTGACCGGGGATTGAGCAAGGGCCCACTGCATTGGGAGTGTGGAGTCTTCTTTTTTTAATTATTATTATTTTTAAAAAAATTTTATTTATTTTTGGCTGCATCGGGTCTTCACTGAATGGAGTCTTCTTCATTCTTCCTCTTCCCCTCCTCTGGGACTCCACTGACAGACGTCAGGCCCTTTGTGTCCCACATCCCTTATGGTCTGTTTCATTTTCCCATGCTTATTACTGTTTACTTTCTTCACCTTGGACATTTCTTTTTTTTTTTTTTTTGGTGGTACGCGGGCCTCTCACTGTTGCGGCCTCTCCCGTTGCGAAGTACAGGCTCGGACGCGCAGGCTCAGCGGCCATGGCTCACGGGCCCAGCCGCTCCGCGGCACGTGGGATCTTCCCGGACGGGGGCACGAACCCGTGTCCCCTGCATCGGCAGGCGGACTCTCAACCACTGCGCCACCAGGGAAGCCCCACCTTGGACATTTCTTATTGCCCTGTCTTCTCTTGTGTCCAGTCTACTGTTGCTCCTAGCTGCCAATATTTTCATTACAGATATTGTATTTTTCAGTGCTAGACTGTCAAATATAGATATGTTCCAACTCTATTGAATTTTGTTATTTTTTTCTTATGTATTCATTTATTTTAGTTTTTTTTCCATTGGAGTATAGTTAATTTTCAGTGTTGTGTTTTAGGTGTACAGCAAAGTGACTCAGTTATACATATATCTATTCTTTTCCCACTTCGAATATTACAGACTGTTGAGTAGAGTTCCTTGTGCTATACAGTAGGTCCCTGTTGGTTATCTATTTTATGTCTAGTAGTGTGTATTTGTTAATCCCAACCTCCTAATTTATCCCTCCCCCCACCTTTCCCCTTTGGTAACCATAAGTTTGTTTTCTAAGTCTGTGAGTCTGTTTCTGTTTTGTAAATAAGTTCATTTGTATCATTTTTTTTAGATTCCACATATAAGTGGTATCATAAGATATTAGTCTTTTCTGTCTGACTTCACTTAGTATGAGACTCTCTCGGTCCATCCATGTTGCTGCAAATGGCATTATTTCGTTTTTTTATGGCTGAGTAGTATTCCATTGCATGTATGTACTGCATCTTCTTGATGTATTCATCTGTCAGTGGACATTTAGGTTGCTTCTGTGTCTTGCCTATTGTGAATAGTGCTGCTATGAACATTGGGGTGCATGTATCTTTTTGAATTATGGTTTTCTCTGGATATATGGCCAGGTGTGGGATTGCTGAATCACATGGTAGCTCTCTTTTTAGTTGTTTAAGGAACCTCCATACTGTTGTCCATAGTGGCTGCACCAATTTTCATTCCCACTAACAGGGTAGGAGGGTTCCCTTTACTCCACACCCTCCCCAGCATTTATTGTTTGTAGAGGTTTTTTAAAATTAATTAATTTTAATTTTGGCTGCGTTGGGTCTTCATTGCTGTGCGCGGGCTGTTTCTCTAGTTACGGTGAGCGGGGGCTACTCTTCGGTGCGGTGTGCGGCAGTGGCTTACTGCAGTGGCTTCTGTTGTCGCGGAGCATGGGCTCTCGGCGCGCAGGCTTCACTAGTTGTGGCACGAGGGCTCACTAGTTGTGGCTCGTGGGCCCTAGGGCGCAGGCTCAGCAGTCGTGGCTTGCGGGCTGTGGAGTGCAGGCTCAGTAGTTGTGGCGCACGGGCTTCGTTGCTCCGCGGCATGTGGGATCTTCCCGGACCAGGGTTCAAACCCGTGTGCCCTGCCTTGGCAGGCGGATTCTCAGCCACTGCGCCACCAGGGAAGTCCCTGTTTGTAGACTTTTTGATGATGGCCGTTCTGACTGGTGTGAGGTGATTCCTCATTGTTGTTTTGATTTGCGATATATGTATCTGTACATATATATGTATATAAATAGATATATATGTATTTATACCGTATGCAGATTAGGAACGATCCTGAACTGAATGATAATGTGATTATGGTATACCAGAAAAAAATGTATATATCATATTTTCTTTGTCTATTCATCCATCAAGGGACACTTAGGTTGTTTCCAAGTCTTGGCTATTGTGAATAATGCTGCAGTGAACATGGGGGGTGCATATATGTCTTCAAGATAACCTGATTTCACTTCCTTTGGATATATACCCAGAAGTGGGACTGCTGAATCATATGGGAATTCTATTTTGAATTGTTTGAGGAACCGTCATGCTGTTTTCCATTGTGGCTGTATCTATATATGATTTCTGTAGTGAATCTGTTCTTTTTCTAGTTTTATTTTTAACCATCTAAAGTTATGGTCTTCCACAACAGTCTATATCGTAACCAGAAATTGAACCCCTTTTATTATCTCTTTCATGTCTGTAGGATCTGTAGTGGTGTCCCCCTTCTCTTGTTTTGTTTTTTTTTTAAGGGAAGTTTATTTTTATTTATTTATTTACTTATTTATGGCTGCGTTGGGTCTTCATTGCTGCGTGCGGGCTTTCTTTAGTTGCAGCGAGCGGGGGCTGCTCTTCATTGCAGTATGTGGGCTTCTCATTGCGGTGGCTTCTCTTGTTGTGGAGCACGGGCTGTAGGGCGCGCAGGCTTCAGTAGTTGTGGCACGAGGGCTCAGTAGTTGTGGCGCACGGGCTTAGTTGCTCCGCAGCACGTGGGATCTTCCCGGACCAGGGCTCGAACCCGTGTCCCCTGCAGTGGCAGGTGGATTCTTAACCACTGCGCCACCAGGGAAGCCCCCGCTTCTCACGTTTGGTGTTAGTCATGTGTTTTCTCTTTAAAAAACAAACAGACAGAAACGTTTGCTGTTGTCTTATCAAAGGACCAAAGGTTGGTTTGTATTTCATTCGTTTTCTGCTTCATTTTTGGCCTCATTATTTTGTTATTTCTCCTGTTTTGGGTTGAACTTGCTGTTAATTCTCTAGTGTCTTAAGATGAAACCTGAGACCATGGATTTTAAACCTCTCTTCTTGGGAATACCCTGGCGGTGCAGTGGTTAGGACATGGCCCTTTCACTTTGGGGCCCGGGTTAAATCCCTGGTCAGGGAACTAAGATCCTGCAAGCTGTGTGGTGCAGCCAAAACATTAATGATAATAAATAAGTAAAATAAACCTTTCTTCTTTTCCAACCTATGCATAAAGTATAAGTGTTCCCCTCAATTCTGCTTTAGCAGGATCTTCAAATTTTGGTGTATTATAATCACCATCATTCAGTTCAAAGTAGTTCTTAAGTTCCATATGGTTTCTATTTTAGCCTATGTTTATGTCAAGGAGTTAATTACCAAACATTGGGGGATTTCTTGTTGTTATCCTGTGATTGATCCTGGTTTGATTCCACTTTAGCCAGAGAACATGCTCTGCAGGAGATAAATTATTCTTAAACCTGCATTAGGGTACATAATATTACCTACTGTGGTCATTGTTTCCTGTGCACTTGATAAGAACCTGTGTTCTGCAGTTGCTGGGAGTAGTGTTCTGTGTATGTCCACTAGGCAAGTCTGCTGTTCATGTTGTTCCGATCTTAATGATCCTTCCTGATTTCTTCTGTCATTTATAGAGAGCTGTGCGATGGTGTCCATCTCCAACTATGAATATAGATTTGCCTATTTTTCAATTTTGTCCTCTCAGTTCTTGTTTTTAATATATTTTTTAAAATCTTTCTTTCTTTCTTTCTTTCTTTCTTTCTTTCTTTGGCTGCACCGGGTCTTAGTTGCAGCACATGGGATCTTTAGTTGTGGCATGCAGGATCTAGTTCCCTGACCGGGGATTGAGCAAGGGCCCACTGCATTGGGAGTGTGGAGTCTTCTTTTTTTAATTATTATTATTTTTAAAAAAATTTTATTTATTTTTGGCTGCATCGGGTCTTCACTGAATGGAGTCTTCTTCATTCTTCCTCTTCCCCTCCTCTGGGACTCCACTGACAGACGTCAGGCCCTTTGTGTCCCACATCCCTTATGGTCTGTTTCATTTTCCCATGCTTATTACTGTTTACTTTCTTCACCTTGGACATTTCTTTTTTTTTTTTTTTTGGTGGTACGCGGGCCTCTCACTGTTGCGGCCTCTCCCGTTGCGAAGTACAGGCTCGGACGCGCAGGCTCAGCGGCCATGGCTCACGGGCCCAGCCGCTCCGCGGCACGTGGGATCTTCCCGGACGGGGGCACGAACCCGTGTCCCCTGCATCGGCAGGCGGACTCTCAACCACTGCGCCACCAGGGAAGCCCCACCTTGGACATTTCTTATTGCCCTGTCTTCTCTTGTGTCCAGTCTACTGTTGCTCCTAGCTGCCAATATTTTCATTACAGATATTGTATTTTTCAGTGCTAGACTGTCAAATATAGATATGTTCCAACTCTATTGAATTTTGTTATTTTTTTCTTATGTATTCATTTATTTTAGTTTTTTTTCCATTGGAGTATAGTTAATTTTCAGTGTTGTGTTTTAGGTGTACAGCAAAGTGACTCAGTTATACATATATCTATTCTTTTCCCACTTCGAATATTACAGACTGTTGAGTAGAGTTCCTTGTGCTATACAGTAGGTCCCTGTTGGTTATCTATTTTATGTCTAGTAGTGTGTATTTGTTAATCCCAACCTCCTAATTTATCCCTCCCCCCACCTTTCCCCTTTGGTAACCATAAGTTTGTTTTCTAAGTCTGTGAGTCTGTTTCTGTTTTGTAAATAAGTTCATTTGTATCATTTTTTTTAGATTCCACATATAAGTGGTATCATAAGATATTAGTCTTTTCTGTCTGACTTCACTTAGTATGAGACTCTCTCGGTCCATCCATGTTGCTGCAAATGGCATTATTTCGTTTTTTTATGGCTGAGTAGTATTCCATTGCATGTATGTACTGCATCTTCTTGATGTATTCATCTGTCAGTGGACATTTAGGTTGCTTCTGTGTCTTGCCTATTGTGAATAGTGCTGCTATGAACATTGGGGTGCATGTATCTTTTTGAATTATGGTTTTCTCTGGATATATGGCCAGGTGTGGGATTGCTGAATCACATGGTAGCTCTCTTTTTAGTTGTTTAAGGAACCTCCATACTGTTGTCCATAGTGGCTGCACCAATTTTCATTCCCACTAACAGGGTAGGAGGGTTCCCTTTACTCCACACCCTCCCCAGCATTTATTGTTTGTAGAGGTTTTTTAAAATTAATTAATTTTAATTTTGGCTGCGTTGGGTCTTCATTGCTGTGCGCGGGCTGTTTCTCTAGTTACGGTGAGCGGGGGCTACTCTTCGGTGCGGTGTGCGGCAGTGGCTTACTGCAGTGGCTTCTGTTGTCGCGGAGCATGGGCTCTCGGCGCGCAGGCTTCACTAGTTGTGGCACGAGGGCTCACTAGTTGTGGCTCGTGGGCCCTAGGGCGCAGGCTCAGCAGTCGTGGCTTGCGGGCTGTGGAGTGCAGGCTCAGTAGTTGTGGCGCACGGGCTTCCTTGCTCCGCGGCATGTTGCATCTTCCCGGACCAGGGTTCAAACCCGTGTGCCCTGCCTTGGCAGGCGGATTCTCAGCCACTGCGCCACCAGGGAAGTCCCTGTTTGTAGACTTTTTGATGATGGCCGTTCTGACTGGTGTGAGGTGATTCCTCATTGTTGTTTTGATTTGCGATATATGTATCTGTACATATATATGTATATAAATAGATATATATGTATTTATACCGTATGCAGATTAGGAACGATCCTGAACTGAATGACAATGTGATTATGGTATACCAGAAAAAAATGTATATATCATATTTTCTTTGTCTATTCATCCATCAAGGGACACTTAGGTTGTTTCCATGTCTTGGCTATTGTGAATAATGGTGCAGTGAACATGGGGTGTGCATATATGTCTTCAAGATAACCTGATTTCACTTCCTTTGGATATATACCCAGAAATGGGACTGCTGAATCATATGGGAATTCTATTTTGAATTGTTTGAGGAACCGTCATGCTGTTTTCCATTGTGGTTGTATCTATATATGATTTCTGTAGTGAATCTGTTCTTTTTCTAGTTTTATTTTTAACCATCTAAAGTTATGGTCTTCCACAACAGTCTATATCGTAACCAGAAATTGAACCCCTTTTATTATCTCTTTCATGTCTGTAGGATCTGTAGTGGTGTCCCCCTTCTATTGTTTTTTTTTTTTAAGGGAAGTTTATTTTTATTTATTTATTTACTTATTTATGGCTGCGTTGGGTCTTCATTGCTGCGTGCGGGCTTTCTTTAGTTGCAGCGAGCGGGGGCTGCTCTTCATTGCAGTATGTGGGCTTCTCATTGCGGTGGCTTCTCTTGTTGTGGAGCACGGGCTGTAGGGCGCGCAGGCTTCAGTAGTTGTGGCACGAGGGCTCAGTAGTTGTGGCGCACGGGCTTAGTTGCTCCGCAGCACGTGGGATCTTCCCGGACCAGGGCTCGAACCCGTGTCCCCTGCAGTGGCAGGTGGATTCTTAACCACTGCGCCACCAGGGAAGCCCCCGCTTCTCACGTTTGGTGTTAGTCATGTGTTTTCTCTTTAAAAAACAAACAGACAGAAACCTTTGCTGTTGTCTTATCAAAGGACCAAAGGTTGGTTTGTATTTCATTCGTTTTCTGCTTCATTTTTGGCCTCATTATTTTGTTATTTCTCCTGTTTTGGGTTGAACTTGCTGTTAATTCTCTAGTGTCTTAAGATGAAACCTGAGACCATGGATTTTAAACCTCTCTTCTTGGGAATACCCTGGCGGTGCAGTGGTTAGGACATGGCCCTTTCACTTTGGGGCCCGGGTTAAATCCCTGGTCAGGGAACTAAGATCCTGCAAGCTGTGTGGTGCAGCCAAAACATTAATGATAATAAATAAGTAAAATAAACCTTTCTTCTTTTCCAACCTATGCATAAAGTATAAGTGTTCCCCTCAATTCTGCTTTAGCAGGATCTTCAAATTTTGGTGTATTATAATCACCATCATTCAGTTCAAAGTAGTTCTTAAGTTCCATATGGTTTCTATTTTAGCCTATGTTTATGTCAAGGAGTTAATTACCAAACATTGGGGGATTTCTTGTTGTTATCCTGTGATTGATCCTGGTTTGATTCCACTTTAGCCAGAGAACATGCTCTGCAGGAGATAAATTATTCTTAAACCTGCATTAGGGTACATAATATTACCTACTGTGGTCATTGTTTCCTGTGCACTTGATAAGAACCTGTGTTCTGCAGTTGCTGGGAGTAGTGTTCTGTGTATGTCCACTAGGCAAGTCTGCTGTTCATGTTGTTCCGATCTTAATGATCCTTCCTCATTTCTTCTGTCATTTATAGAGAGCTGTGCGATGGTGTCCATCTCCAACTATGAATATAGATTTGCCTATTTTTCAATTTTGTCCTCTCAGTTCTTGTTTTTAATATATTTTTTAAAATCTTTCTTTCTTTCTTTCTTTCTTTCTTTCTTTGGCTGCACAGGGTCTTAGTTGCAGCACATGGGATCTTTAGTTGTGGCATGCAGGATCTAGTTCCCTGACCGGGGATTGAGCAAGGGCCCACTGCATTGGGAGTGTGGAGTCTTCTTTTTTTAATTATTATTATTTTTAAAAAAATTTTATTTATTTTTGGCTGCATCGGGTCTTCACTGAATGGAGTCTTCTTCATTCTTCCTCTTCCCCTCCTCTGGGACTCCACTGACAGACGTCAGGCCCTTTGTGTCCCACATCCCTTATGGTCTGTTTCATTTTCCCATGCTTATTACTGTTTACTTTCTTCACCTTGGACATTTCTTTTTTTTTTTTTTTTTTTGGTGGTACGCGGGCCTCTCACTGTTGCGGCCTCTCCCGTTGCGAAGTACAGGCTCGGACGCGCAGGCTCAGCGGCCATGGCTCACGGGCCCAGCCGCTCCGCGGCACGTGGGATCTTCCCGGACGGGGGCACGAACCCGTGTCCCCTGCATCGGCAGGCGGACTCTCAACCACTGCGCCACCAGGGAAGCCCCACCTTGGACATTTCTTATTGCCCTGTCTTCTCTTGTGTCCAGTCTACTGTTGCTCCTAGCTGCCAATATTTTCATTACAGATATTGTATTTTTCAGTGCTAGACTGTCAAATATAGATATGTTCCAACTCTATTGAATTTTGTTATTTTTTTCTTATGTATTCATTTATTTTAGTTTTTTTTCCATTGGAGTATAGTTAATTTTCAGTGTTGTGTTTTAGGTGTACAGCAAAGTGACTCAGTTATACATATATCTATTCTTTTCCCACTTCGAATATTACAGACTGTTGAGTAGAGTTCCTTGTGCTATACAGTAGGTCCCTGTTGGTTATCTATTTTATGTCTAGTAGTGTGTATTTGTTAATCCCAACCTCCTAATTTATCCCTCCCCCCACCTTTCCCCTTTGGTAACCATAAGTTTGTTTTCTAAGTCTGTGAGTCTGTTTCTGTTTTGTAAATAAGTTCATTTGTATCATTTTTTTTAGATTCCACATATAAGTGGTATCATAAGATATTAGTCTTTTCTGTCTGACTTCACTTAGTATGAGACTCTCTCGGTCCATCCATGTTGCTGCAAATGGCATTATTTCGTTTTTTTATGGCTGAGTAGTATTCCATTGCATGTATGTACTGCATCTTCTTGATGTATTCATCTGTCAGTGGACATTTAGGTTGCTTCTGTGTCTTGCCTATTGTGAATAGTGCTGCTATGAACATTGGGGTGCATGTATCTTTTTGAATTATGGTTTTCTCTGGATATATGGCCAGGTGTGGGATTGCTGAATCACATGGTAGCTCTCTTTTTAGTTGTTTAAGGAACCTCCATACTGTTGTCCATAGTGGCTGCACCAATTTTCATTCCCACTAACAGGGTAGGAGGGTTCCCTTTACTCCACACCCTCCCCAGCATTTATTGTTTGTAGAGGTTTTTTAAAATTAATTAATTTTAATTTTGGCTGCGTTGGGTCTTCATTGCTGTGCGCGGGCTGTTTCTCTAGTTACGGTGAGCGGGGGCTACTCTTCGGTGCGGTGTGCGGCAGTGGCTTACTGCAGTGGCTTCTGTTGTCGCGGAGCATGGGCTCTCGGCGCGCAGGCTTCACTAGTTGTGGCACGAGGGCTCACTAGTTGTGGCTCGTGGGCCCTAGGGCGCAGGCTCAGCAGTCGTGGCTTGCGGGCTGTGGAGTGCAGGCTCAGTAGTTGTGGCGCACGGGCTTCGTTGCTCTGCGGCATGTGGGATCTTCCCGGACCAGGGTTCAAACCCGTGTGCCCTGCCTTGGCAGGCGGATTCTCAGCCACTGCGCCACCAGGGAAGTCCCTGTTTGTAGACTTTTTGATGATGGCCGTTCTGACTGGTGTGAGGTGATTCCTCATTGTTGTTTTGATTTGCGATATATGTATCTGTACATATATATGTATATAAATAGATATATATGTATTTATACCGTATGCAGATTAGGAACGATCCTGAACTGAATGATAATGTGATTATGGTATACCAGAAAAAAATGTATATATCATATTTTCTTTGTCTATTCATCCATCAAGGGACACTTAGGTTGTTTCCATGTCTTGGCTATTGTGAATAATGCTGCAGTGAACATGGGGGGTGCATATATGTCTTCAAGATAACCTGATTTCACTTCCTTTGGATATATACCCAGAAGTGGGACTGCTGAATCATATGGGAATTGTATTTTGAATTGTTTGAGGAACCGTCATGCTGTTTTCCATTGTGGTTGTATCTATATATGATTTCTGTAGTGAATCTGTTCTTTTTCTAGTTTTATTTTTAACCATCTAAAGTTATGGTCTTCCACAACAGTCTATATCGTAACCAGAAATTGAACCCCTTTTATTATCTCTTTCATGTCTGTAGGATCTGTAGTGGTGTCCCCCTTCTATTGTTTTTTTTTTTTAAGGGAAGTTTATTTTTATTTATTTATTTACTTATTTATGGCTGCGTTGGGTCTTCATTGCTGCGTGCGGGCTTTCTTTAGTTGCAGCGAGCGGGGGCTGCTCTTCATTGCAGTATGTGGGCTTCTCATTGCGGTGGCTTCTCTTGTTGTGGAGCACGGGCTGTAGGGCGCGCAGGCTTCAGTAGTTGTGGCACGAGGGCTCAGTAGTTGTGGCGCACGGGCTTAGTTGCTCCGCAGCACGTGGGATCTTCCCGGACCAGGGCTCGAACCCGTGTCCCCTGCAGTGGCAGGTGGATTCTTAACCACTGCGCCACCAGGGAAGCCCCCGCTTCTCACGTTTGGTGTTAGTCATGTGTTTTCTCTTTAAAAAACAAACAGACAGAAACCTTTGCTGTTGTCTTATCAAAGGACCAAAGGTTGGTTTGTATTTCATTCGTTTTCTGCTTCATTTTTGGCCTCATTATTTTGTTATTTCTCCTGTTTTGGGTTGAACTTGCTGTTAATTCTCTAGTGTCTTAAGATGAAACCTGAGACCATGGATTTTAAACCTCTCTTCTTGGGAATACCCTGGCGGTGCAGTGGTTAGGACATGGCCCTTTCACTTTGGGGCCCGGGTTAAATCCCTGGTCAGGGACCTAAGATCCTGCAAGCTGTGTGGTGCAGCCAAAACATTAATGATAATAAATAAGTAAAATAAACCTTTCTTCTTTTCCAACCTATGCATAAAGTATAAGTGTTCCCCTCAATTCTGCTTTAGCAGGATCTTCAAATTTTGGTGTATTATAATCACCATCATTCAGTTCAAAGTAGTTCTTAAGTTCCATATGGTTTCTATTTTAGCCTATGTTTATGTCAAGGAGTTAATTACCAAACATTGGGGGATTTCTTGTTGTTATCCTGTGATTGATCCTGGTTTGATTCCACTTTAGCCAGAGAACATGCTCTGCAGGAGATAAATTATTCTTAAACCTGCATTAGGGTACATAATATTACCTACTGTGGTCATTGTTTCCTGTGCACTTGATAAGAACCTGTGTTCTGCAGTTGCTGGGAGTAGTGTTCTGTGTATGTCCACTAGGCAAGTCTGCTGTTCATGTTGTTCCGATCTTAATGATCCTTCCTCATTTCTTCTGTCATTTATAGAGAGCTGTGCGATGGTGTCCATCTCCAACTATGAATATAGATTTGCCTATTTTTCAATTTTGTCCTCTCAGTTCTTGTTTTTAATATATTTTTTAAAATCTTTCTTTCTTTCTTTCTTTCTTTCTTTCTTTGGCTGCACCGGGTCTTAGTTGCAGCACATGGGATCTTTAGTTGTGGCATGCAGGATCTAGTTCCCTGACCGGGGATTGAGCAAGGGCCCACTGCATTGGGAGTGTGGAGTCTTCTTTTTTTAATTATTATTATTTTTAAAAAAATTTTATTTATTTTTGGCTGCATCGGGTCTTCACTGAATGGAGTCTTCTTCATTCTTCCTCTTCCCCTCCTCTGGGACTCCACTGACAGACGTCAGGCCCTTTGTGTCCCACATCCCTTATGGTCTGTTTCATTTTCCCATGCTTATTACTGTTTACTTTCTTCACCTTGGACATTTCTTTTTTTTTTTTTTTTTTTGGTGGTACGCGGGCCTCTCACTGTTGCGGCCTCTCCCGTTGCGAAGTACAGGCTCGGACGCGCAGGCTCAGCGGCCATGGCTCACGGGCCCAGCCGCTCCGCGGCACGTGGGATCTTCCCGGACGGGGGCACGAACCCGTGTCCCCTGCATCGGCAGGCGGACTCTCAACCACTGCGCCACCAGGGAAGCCCCACCTTGGACATTTCTTATTGCCCTGTCTTCTCTTGTGTCCAGTCTACTGTTGCTCCTAGCTGCCAATATTTTCATTACAGATATTGTATTTTTCAGTGCTAGACTGTCAAATATAGATATGTTCCAACTCTATTGAATTTTGTTATTTTTTTCTTATGTATTCATTTATTTTAGTTTTTTTTCCATTGGAGTATAGTTAATTTTCAGTGTTGTGTTTTAGGTGTACAGCAAAGTGACTCAGTTATACATATATCTATTCTTTTCCCACTTCGAATATTACAGACTGTTGAGTAGAGTTCCTTGTGCTATACAGTAGGTCCCTGTTGGTTATCTATTTTATGTCTAGTAGTGTGTATTTGTTAATCCCAACCTCCTAATTTATCCCTCCCCCCACCTTTCCCCTTTGGTAACCATAAGTTTGTTTTCTAAGTCTGTGAGTCTGTTTCTGTTTTGTAAATAAGTTCATTTGTATCATTTTTTTTAGATTCCACATATAAGTGGTATCATAAGATATTAGTCTTTTCTGTCTGACTTCACTTAGTATGAGACTCTCTCGGTCCATCCATGTTGCTGCAAATGGCATTATTTCGTTTTTTTATGGCTGAGTAGTATTCCATTGCATGTATGTACTGCATCTTCTTGATGTATTCATCTGTCAGTGGACATTTAGGTTGCTTCTGTGTCTTGCCTATTGTGAATAGTGCTGCTATGAACATTGGGGTGCATGTATCTTTTTGAATTATGGTTTTCTCTGGATATATGGCCAGGTGTGGGATTGCTGAATCACATGGTAGCTCTCTTTTTAGTTGTTTAAGGAACCTCCATACTGTTGTCCATAGTGGCTGCACCAATTTTCATTCCCACTAACAGGGTAGGAGGGTTCCCTTTACTCCACACCCTCCCCAGCATTTATTGTTTGTAGAGGTTTTTTAAAATTAATTAATTTTAATTTTGGCTGCGTTGGGTCTTCATTGCTGTGCGCGGGCTGTTTCTCTAGTTACGGTGAGCGGGGGCTACTCTTCGGTGCGGTGTGCGGCAGTGGCTTACTGCAGTGGCTTCTGTTGTCGCGGAGCATGGGCTCTCGGCGCGCAGGCTTCACTAGTTGTGGCACGAGGGCTCACTAGTTGTGGCTCGTGGGCCCTAGGGCGCAGGCTCAGCAGTCGTGGCTTGCGGGCTGTGGAGTGCAGGCTCAGTAGTTGTGGCGCACGGGCTTCCTTGCTCCGCGGCATGTTGCATCTTCCCGGACCAGGGTTCAAACCCGTGTGCCCTGCCTTGGCAGGCGGATTCTCAGCCACTGCGCCACCAGGGAAGTCCCTGTTTGTAGACTTTTTGATGATGGCCGTTCTGACTGGTGTGAGGTGATTCCTCATTGTTGTTTTGATTTGCGATATATGTATCTGTACATATATATGTATATAAATAGATATATATGTATTTATACCGTATGCAGATTAGGAACGATCCTGAACTGAATGACAATGTGATTATGGTATACCAGAAAAAAATGTATATATCATATTTTCTTTGTCTATTCATCCATCAAGGGACACTTAGGTTGTTTCCATGTCTTGGCTATTGTGAATAATGCTGCAGTGAACATGGGGTGTGCATATATGTCTTCAAGATAACCTGATTTCACTTCCTTTGGATATATACCCAGAAATGGGACTGCTGAATCATATGGGAATTCTATTTTGAATTGTTTGAGGAACCGTCATGCTGTTTTCCATTGTGGTTGTATCTATATATGATTTCTGTAGTGAATCTGTTCTTTTTCTAGTTTTATTTTTAACCATCTAAAGTTATGGTCTTCCACAACAGTCTATATCGTAACCAGAAATTGAACCCCTTTTATTATCTCTTTCATGTCTGTAGGATCTGTAGTGGTGTCCCCCTTCTATTGTTTTTTTTTTTTAAGGGAAGTTTATTTTTATTTATTTATTTACTTATTTATGGCTGCGTTGGGTCTTCATTGCTGCGTGCGGGCTTTCTTTAGTTGCAGCGAGCGGGGGCTGCTCTTCATTGCAGTATGTGGGCTTCTCATTGCGGTGGCTTCTCTTGTTGTGGAGCACGGGCTGTAGGGCGCGCAGGCTTCAGTAGTTGTGGCACGAGGGCTCAGTAGTTGTGGCGCACGGGCTTAGTTGCTCCGCAGCACGTGGGATCTTCCCGGACCAGGGCTCGAACCCGTGTCCCCTGCAGTGGCAGGTGGATTCTTAACCACTGCGCCACCAGGGAAGCCCCCGCTTCTCACGTTTGGTGTTAGTCATGTGTTTTCTCTTTAAAAAACAAACAGACAGAAACCTTTGCTGTTGTCTTATCAAAGGACCAAAGGTTGGTTTGTATTTCATTCGTTTTCTGCTTCATTTTTGGCCTCATTATTTTGTTATTTCTCCTGTTTTGGGTTGAACTTGCTGTTAATTCTCTAGTGTCTTAAGATGAAACCTGAGACCATGGATTTTAAACCTCTCTTCTTGGGAATACCCTGGCGGTGCAGTGGTTAGGACATGGCCCTTTCACTTTGGGGCCCGGGTTAAATCCCTGGTCAGGGAACTAAGATCCTGCAAGCTGTGTGGTGCAGCCAAAACATTAATGATAATAAATAAGTAAAATAAACCTTTCTTCTTTTCCAACCTATGCATAAAGTATAAGTGTTCCCCTCAATTCTGCTTTAGCAGGATCTTCAAATTTTGGTGTATTATAATCACCATCATTCAGTTCAAAGTAGTTCTTAAGTTCCATATGGTTTCTATTTTAGCCTATGTTTATGTCAAGGAGTTAATTACCAAACATTGGGGGATTTCTTGTTGTTATCCTGTGATTGATCCTGGTTTGATTCCACTTTAGCCAGAGAACATGCTCTGCAGGAGATAAATTATTCTTAAACCTGCATTAGGGTACATAATATTACCTACTGTGGTCATTGTTTCCTGTGCACTTGATAAGAACCTGTGTTCTGCAGTTGCTGGGAGTAGTGTTCTGTGTATGTCCACTAGGCAAGTCTGCTGTTCATGTTGTTCCGATCTTAATGATCCTTCCTCATTTCTTCTGTCATTTATAGAGAGCTGTGCGATGGTGTCCATCTCCAACTATGAATATAGATTTGCCTATTTTTCAATTTTGTCCTCTCAGTTCTTGTTTTTAATATATTTTTTAAAATCTTTCTTTCTTTCTTTCTTTCTTTCTTTCTTTGGCTGCACCGGGTCTTAGTTGCAGCACATGGGATCTTTAGTTGTGGCATGCAGGATCTAGTTCCCTGACCGGGGATTGAGCAAGGGCCCACTGCATTGGGAGTGTGGAGTCTTCTTTTTTTAATTATTATTATTTTTAAAAAAATTTTATTTATTTTTGGCTGCATCGGGTCTTCACTGAATGGAGTCTTCTTCATTCTTCCTCTTCCCCTCCTCTGGGACTCCACTGACAGACGTCAGGCCCTTTGTGTCCCACATCCCTTATGGTCTGTTTCATTTTCCCATGCTTATTACTGTTTACTTTCTTCACCTTGGACATTTCTTTTTTTTTTTTTTTTTTTGGTGGTACGCGGGCCTCTCACTGTTGCGGCCTCTCCCGTTGCGAAGTACAGGCTCGGACGCGCAGGCTCAGCGGCCATGGCTCACGGGCCCAGCCGCTCCGCGGCACGTGGGATCTTCCCGGACGGGGGCACGAACCCGTGTCCCCTGCATCGGCAGGCGGACTCTCAACCACTGCGCCACCAGGGAAGCCCCACCTTGGACATTTCTTATTGCCCTGTCTTCTCTTGTGTCCAGTCTACTGTTGCTCCTAGCTGCCAATATTTTCATTACAGATATTGTATTTTTCAGTGCTAGACTGTCAAATATAGATATGTTCCAACTCTATTGAATTTTGTTATTTTTTTCTTATGTATTCATTTATTTTAGTTTTTTTTCCATTGGAGTATAGTTAATTTTCAGTGTTGTGTTTTAGGTGTACAGCAAAGTGACTCAGTTATACATATATCTATTCTTTTCCCACTTCGAATATTACAGACTGTTGAGTAGAGTTCCTTGTGCTATACAGTAGGTCCCTGTTGGTTATCTATTTTATGTCTAGTAGTGTGTATTTGTTAATCCCAACCTCCTAATTTATCCCTCCCCCCACCTTTCCCCTTTGGTAACCATAAGTTTGTTTTCTAAGTCTGTGAGTCTGTTTCTGTTTTGTAAATAAGTTCATTTGTATCATTTTTTTTAGATTCCACATATAAGTGGTATCATAAGATATTAGTCTTTTCTGTCTGACTTCACTTAGTATGAGACTCTCTCGGTCCATCCATGTTGCTGCAAATGGCATTATTTCGTTTTTTTATGGCTGAGTAGTATTCCATTGCATGTATGTACTGCATCTTCTTTATGTATTCATCTGTCAGTGGACATTTAGGTTGCTTCTGTGTCTTGCCTATTGTGAATAGTGCTGCTATGAACATTGGGGTGCATGTATCTTTTTGAATTATGGTTTTCTCTGGATATATGGCCAGGTGTGGGATTGCTGAATCACATGGTAGCTCTCTTTTTAGTTGTTTAAGGAACCTCCATACTGTTGTCCATAGTGGCTGCACCAATTTTCATTCCCACTAACAGGGTAGGAGGGTTCCCTTTACTCCACACCCTCCCCAGCATTTATTGTTTGTAGAGGTTTTTTAAAATTAATTAATTTTAATTTTGGCTGCGTTGGGTCTTCATTGCTGTGCGCGGGCTGTTTCTCTAGTTACGGTGAGCGGGGGCTACTCTTCGGTGCGGTGTGCGGCAGTGGCTTACTGCAGTGGCTTCTGTTGTCGCGGAGCATGGGCTCTCGGCGCGCAGGCTTCACTAGTTGTGGCACGAGGGCTCACTAGTTGTGGCTCGTGGGCCCTAGGGCGCAGGCTCAGCAGTCGTGGCTTGCGGGCTGTGGAGTGCAGGCTCAGTAGTTGTGGCGCACGGGCTTCGTTGCTCTGCGGCATGTGGGATCTTCCCGGACCAGGGTTCAAACCCGTGTGCCCTGCCTTGGCAGGCGGATTCTCAGCCACTGCGCCACCAGGGAAGTCCCTGTTTGTAGACTTTTTGATGATGGCCGTTCTGACTGGTGTGAGGTGATTCCTCATTGTTGTTTTGATTTGCGATATATGTATCTGTACATATATATGTATATAAATAGATATATATGTATTTATACCGTATGCAGATTAGGAACGATCCTGAACTGAATGATAATGTGATTATGGTATACCAGAAAAAAATGTATATATCATATTTTCTTTGTCTATTCATCCATCAAGGGACACTTAGGTTGTTTCCATGTCTTGGCTATTGTGAATAATGCTGCAGTGAACATGGGGGGTGCATATATGTCTTCAAGATAACCTGATTTCACTTCCTTTGGATATATACCCAGAAGTGGGACTGCTGAATCATATGGGAATTGTATTTTGAATTGTTTGAGGAACCGTCATGCTGTTTTCCATTGTGGCTGTATCTATATATGATTTCTGTAGTGAATCTGTTCTTTCTCTAGTTTTATTTTTAACCATCTAAAGTTATGGTCTTCCACAACAGTCTATATCGTAACCAGAAATTGACCCCTTTTATTATCTCTTTCATGTCTGTAGGATCTGTAGTGGTGTCCCCCTTCTCTTGTTTTTTTTTTTTTAAAGGGAAGTTTATTTTTATTTATTTATTTACTTATTTATGGCTGCGTTGGGTCTTCATTGCTGCGTGCGGGCTTTCTTTAGTTGCAGCGAGCGGGGGCTGCTCTTCATTGCAGTATGTGGGCTTCTCATTGCGGTGGCTTCTCTTGTTGTGGAGCACGGGCTGTAGGGCGCGCAGGCTTCAGTAGTTGTGGCACGAGGGCTCAGTAGTTGTGGCGCACGGGCTTAGTTGCTCCGCAGCACGTGGGATCTTCCCGGACCAGGGCTCGAACCCGTGTCCCCTGCAGTGGCAGGTGGATTCTTAACCACTGCGCCACCAGGGAAGCCCCCGCTTCTCACGTTTGGTGTTAGTCATGTGTTTTCTCTTTAAAAAGCAAACAGACAGAAACCTTTGCTGTTGTCTTATCAAAGGACCAAAGGTTGGTTTGTATTTCATTCGTTTTCTGCTTCATTTTTGGCCTCATTATTTTGTTATTTCTCCTGTTTTGGGTTGAACTTGCTGTTAATTCTCTAGTGTCTTAAGATGAAACCTGAGACCATGGATTTTAAACCTCTCTTCTTGGGAATACCCTGGCGGTGCAGTGGTTAGGACATGGCCCTTTCACTTTGGGGCCCGGGTTAAATCCCTGGTCAGGGAACTAAGATCCTGCAAGCTGTGTGGTGCAGCCAAAACATTAATGATAATAAATAAGTAAAATAAACCTTTCTTCTTTTCCAACCTATGCATAAAGTATAAGTGTTCCCCTCAATTCTGCTTTAGCAGGATCTTCAAATTTTGGTGTATTATAATCACCATCATTCAGTTCAAAGTAGTTCTTAAGTTCCATATGGTTTCTATTTTAGCCTATGTTTATGTCAAGGAGTTAATTACCAAACATTGGGGGATTTCTTGTTGTTATCCTGTGATTGATCCTGGTTTGATTCCACTTTAGCCAGAGAACATGCTCTGCAGGAGATAAATTATTCTTAAACCTGCATTAGGGTACATAATATTACCTACTGTGGTCATTGTTTCCTGTGCACTTGATAAGAACCTGTGTTCTGCAGTTGCTGGGAGTAGTGTTCTGTGTATGTCCACTAGGCAAGTCTGCTGTTCATGTTGTTCCGATCTTAATGATCCTTCCTCATTTCTTCTGTCATTTATAGAGAGCTGTGCGATGGTGTCCATCTCCAACTATGAATATAGATTTGCCTATTTTTCAATTTTGTCCTCTCAGTTCTTGTTTTTAATATATTTTTAAAAATCTTTCTTTCTTTCTTTCTTTCTTTGGCTGCACCGGGTCTTAGTTGCAGCACATGGGATCTTTAGTTGTGGCATGCAGGATCTAGTTCCCTGACCGGGGATTGAGCAAGGGCCCACTGCATTGGGAGTGTGGAGTCTTCTTTTTTTAATTATTATTATTTTTAAAAAAATTTTATTTATTTTTGGCTGCATCGGGTCTTCACTGAATGGAGTCTTCTTCATTCTTCCTCTTCCCCTCCTCTGGGACTCCACTGACAGACGTCAGGCCCTTTGTGTCCCACATCCCTTATGGTCTGTTTCATTTTCCCATGCTTATTACTGTTTACTTTCTTCACCTTGGACATTTCTTTTTTTTTTTTTTTTGGTGGTACGCGGGCCTCTCACTGTTGCGGCCTCTCCCGTTGCGAAGTACAGGCTCGGACGCGCAGGCTCAGCGGCCATGGCTCACGGGCCCAGCCGCTCCGCGGCACGTGGGATCTTCCCGGACGGGGGCACGAACCCGTGTCCCCTGCATCGGCAGGCGGACTCTCAACCACTGCGCCACCAGGGAAGCCCCACCTTGGACATTTCTTATTGCCCTGTCTTCTCTTGTGTCCAGTCTACTGTTGCTCCTAGCTGCCAATATTTTCATTACAGATATTGTATTTTTCAGTGCTAGACTGTCAAATATAGATATGTTCCAACTCTATTGAATTTTGTTATTTTTTTCTTATGTATTCATTTATTTTAGTTTTTTTTCCATTGGAGTATAGTTAATTTTCAGTGTTGTGTTTTAGGTGTACAGCAAAGTGACTCAGTTATACATATATCTATTCTTTTCCCACTTCGAATATTACAGACTGTTGAGTAGAGTTCCTTGTGCTATACAGTAGGTCCCTGTTGGTTATCTATTTTATGTCTAGTAGTGTGTATTTGTTAATCCCAACCTCCTAATTTATCCCTCCCCCCACCTTTCCCCTTTGGTAACCATAAGTTTGTTTTCTAAGTCTGTGAGTCTGTTTCTGTTTTGTAAATAAGTTCATTTGTATCATTTTTTTTAGATTCCACATATAAGTGGTATCATAAGATATTAGTCTTTTCTGTCTGACTTCACTTAGTATGAGACTCTCTCGGTCCATCCATGTTGCTGCAAATGGCATTATTTCGTTTTTTTATGGCTGAGTAGTATTCCATTGCATGTATGTACTGCATCTTCTTGATGTATTCATCTGTCAGTGGACATTTAGGTTGCTTCTGTGTCTTGCCTATTGTGAATAGTGCTGCTATGAACATTGGGGTGCATGTATCTTTTTGAATTATGGTTTTCTCTGGATATATGGCCAGGTGTGGGATTGCTGAATCACATGGTAGCTCTCTTTTTAGTTGTTTAAGGAACCTCCATACTGTTGTCCATAGTGGCTGCACCAATTTTCATTCCCACTAACAGGGTAGGAGGGTTCCCTTTACTCCACACCCTCCCCAGCATTTATTGTTTGTAGAGGTTTTTTAAAATTAATTAATTTTAATTTTGGCTGCGTTGGGTCTTCATTGCTGTGCGCGGGCTGTTTCTCTAGTTACGGTGAGCGGGGGCTACTCTTCGGTGCGGTGTGCGGCAGTGGCTTACTGCAGTGGCTTCTGTTGTCGCGGAGCATGGGCTCTCGGCGCGCAGGCTTCACTAGTTGTGGCACGAGGGCTCACTAGTTGTGGCTCGTGGGCCCTAGGGCGCAGGCTCAGCAGTCGTGGCTTGCGGGCTGTGGAGTGCAGGCTCAGTAGTTGTGGCGCACGGGCTTCCTTGCTCCGCGGCATGTTGCATCTTCCCGGACCAGGGTTCAAACCCGTGTGCCCTGCCTTGGCAGGCGGATTCTCAGCCACTGCGCCACCAGGGAAGTCCCTGTTTGTAGACTTTTTGATGATGGCCGTTCTGACTGGTGTGAGGTGATTCCTCATTGTTGTTTTGATTTGCGATATATGTATCTGTACATATATATGTATATAAATAGATATATATGTATTTATACCGTATGCAGATTAGGAACGATCCTGAACTGAATGACAATGTGATTATGGTATACCAGAAAAAAATGTATATATCATATTTTCTTTGTCTATTCATCCATCAAGGGACACTTAGGTTGTTTCCATGTCTTGGCTATTGTGAATAATGGTGCAGTGAACATGGGGTGTGCATATATGTCTTCAAGATAACCTGATTTCACTTCCTTTGGATATATACCCAGAAATGGGACTGCTGAATCATATGGGAATTCTATTTTGAATTGTTTGAGGAACCGTCATGCTGTTTTCCATTGTGGTTGTATCTATATATGATTTCTGTAGTGAATCTGTTCTTTTTCTAGTTTTATTTTTAACCATCTAAAGTTATGGTCTTCCACAACAGTCTATATCGTAACCAGAAATTGAACCCCTTTTATTATCTCTTTCATGTCTGTAGGATCTGTAGTGGTGTCCCCCTTCTATTGTTTTTTTTTTTTAAGGGAAGTTTATTTTTATTTATTTATTTACTTATTTATGGCTGCGTTGGGTCTTCATTGCTGCGTGCGGGCTTTCTTTAGTTGCAGCGAGCGGGGGCTGCTCTTCATTGCAGTATGTGGGCTTCTCATTGCGGTGGCTTCTCTTGTTGTGGAGCACGGGCTGTAGGGCGCGCAGGCTTCAGTAGTTGTGGCACGAGGGCTCAGTAGTTGTGGCGCACGGGCTTAGTTGCTCCGCAGCACGTGGGATCTTCCCGGACCAGGGCTCGAACCCGTGTCCCCTGCAGTGGCAGGTGGATTCTTAACCACTGCGCCACCAGGGAAGCCCCCGCTTCTCACGTTTGGTGTTAGTCATGTGTTTTCTCTTTAAAAAACAAACAGACAGAAACCTTTGCTGTTGTCTTATCAAAGGACCAAAGGTTGGTTTGTATTTCATTCGTTTTCTGCTTCATTTTTGGCCTCATTATTTTGTTATTTCTCCTGTTTTGGGTTGAACTTGCTGTTAATTCTCTAGTGTCTTAAGATGAAACCTGAGACCATGGATTTTAAACCTCTCTTCTTGGGAATACCCTGGCGGTGCAGTGGTTAGGACATGGCCCTTTCACTTTGGGGCCCGGGTTAAATCCCTGGTCAGGGAACTAAGATCCTGCAAGCTGTGTGGTGCAGCCAAAACATTAATGATAATAAATAAGTAAAATAAACCTTTCTTCTTTTCCAACCTATGCATAAAGTATAAGTGTTCCCCTCAATTCTGCTTTAGCAGGATCTTCAAATTTTGGTGTATTATAATCACCATCATTCAGTTCAAAGTAGTTCTTAAGTTCCATATGGTTTCTATTTTAGCCTATGTTTATGTCAAGGAGTTAATTACCAAACATTGGGGGATTTCTTGTTGTTATCCTGTGATTGATCCTGGTTTGATTCCACTTTAGCCAGAGAACATGCTCTGCAGGAGATAAATTATTCTTAAACCTGCATTAGGGTACATAATATTACCTACTGTGGTCATTGTTTCCTGTGCACTTGATAAGAACCTGTGTTCTGCAGTTGCTGGGAGTAGTGTTCTGTGTATGTCCACTAGGCAAGTCTGCTGTTCATGTTGTTCCGATCTTAATGATCCTTCCTCATTTCTTCTGTCATTTATAGAGAGCTGTGCGATGGTGTCCATCTCCAACTATGAATATAGATTTGCCTATTTTTCAATTTTGTCCTCTCAGTTCTTGTTTTTAATATATTTTTTAAAATCTTTCTTTCTTTCTTTCTTTCTTTCTTTCTTTGGCTGCACCGGGTCTTAGTTGCAGCACATGGGATCTTTAGTTGTGGCATGCAGGATCTAGTTCCCTGACCGGGGATTGAGCAAGGGCCCACTGCATTGGGAGTGTGGAGTCTTCTTTTTTTAATTATTATTATTTTTAAAAAAATTTTATTTATTTTTGGCTGCATCGGGTCTTCACTGAATGGAGTCTTCTTCATTCTTCCTCTTCCCCTCCTCTGGGACTCCACTGACAGACGTCAGGCCCTTTGTGTCCCACATCCCTTATGGTCTGTTTCATTTTCCCATGCTTATTACTGTTTACTTTCTTCACCTTGGACATTTCTTTTTTTTTTTTTTTTTTTGGTGGTACGCGGGCCTCTCACTGTTGCGGCCTCTCCCGTTGCGAAGTACAGGCTCGGACGCGCAGGCTCAGCGGCCATGGCTCACGGGCCCAGCCGCTCCGCGGCACGTGGGATCTTCCCGGACGGGGGCACGAACCCGTGTCCCCTGCATCGGCAGGCGGACTCTCAACCACTGCGCCACCAGGGAAGCCCCACCTTGGACATTTCTTATTGCCCTGTCTTCTCTTGTGTCCAGTCTACTGTTGCTCCTAGCTGCCAATATTTTCATTACAGATATTGTATTTTTCAGTGCTAGACTGTCAAATATAGATATGTTCCAACTCTATTGAATTTTGTTATTTTTTTCTTATGTATTCATTTATTTTAGTTTTTTTTCCATTGGAGTATAGTTAATTTTCAGTGTTGTGTTTTAGGTGTACAGCAAAGTGACTCAGTTATACATATATCTATTCTTTTCCCACTTCGAATATTACAGACTGTTGAGTAGAGTTCCTTGTGCTATACAGTAGGTCCCTGTTGGTTATCTATTTTATGTCTAGTAGTGTGTATTTGTTAATCCCAACCTCCTAATTTATCCCTCCCCCCACCTTTCCCCTTTGGTAACCATAAGTTTGTTTTCTAAGTCTGTGAGTCTGTTTCTGTTTTGTAAATAAGTTCATTTGTATCATTTTTTTTAGATTCCACATATAAGTGGTATCATAAGATATTAGTCTTTTCTGTCTGACTTCACTTAGTATGAGACTCTCTCGGTCCATCCATGTTGCTGCAAATGGCATTATTTCGTTTTTTTATGGCTGAGTAGTATTCCATTGCATGTATGTACTGCATCTTCTTGATGTATTCATCTGTCAGTGGACATTTAGGTTGCTTCTGTGTCTTGCCTATTGTGAATAGTGCTGCTATGAACATTGGGGTGCATGTATCTTTTTGAATTATGGTTTTCTCTGGATATATGGCCAGGTGTGGGATTGCTGAATCACATGGTAGCTCTCTTTTTAGTTGTTTAAGGAACCTCCATACTGTTGTCCATAGTGGCTGCACCAATTTTCATTCCCACTAACAGGGTAGGAGGGTTCCCTTTACTCCACACCCTCCCCAGCATTTATTGTTTGTAGAGGTTTTTTAAAATTAATTAATTTTAATTTTGGCTGCGTTGGGTCTTCATTGCTGTGCGCGGGCTGTTTCTCTAGTTACGGTGAGCGGGGGCTACTCTTCGGTGCGGTGTGCGGCAGTGGCTTACTGCAGTGGCTTCTGTTGTCGCGGAGCATGGGCTCTCGGCGCGCAGGCTTCACTAGTTGTGGCACGAGGGCTCACTAGTTGTGGCTCGTGGGCCCTAGGGCGCAGGCTCAGCAGTCGTGGCTTGCGGGCTGTGGAGTGCAGGCTCAGTAGTTGTGGCGCACGGGCTTCGTTGCTCTGCGGCATGTGGGATCTTCCCGGACCAGGGTTCAAACCCGTGTGCCCTGCCTTGGCAGGCGGATTCTCAGCCACTGCGCCACCAGGGAAGTCCCTGTTTGTAGACTTTTTGATGATGGCCGTTCTGACTGGTGTGAGGTGATTCCTCATTGTTGTTTTGATTTGCGATATATGTATCTGTACATATATATGTATATAAATAGATATATATGTATTTATACCGTATGCAGATTAGGAACGATCCTGAACTGAATGATAATGTGATTATGGTATACCAGAAAAAAATGTATATATCATATTTTCTTTGTCTATTCATCCATCAAGGGACACTTAGGTTGTTTCCATGTCTTGGCTATTGTGAATAATGCTGCAGTGAACATGGGGGGTGCATATATGTCTTCAAGATAACCTGATTTCACTTCCTTTGGATATATACCCAGAAGTGGGACTGCTGAATCATATGGGAATTGTATTTTGAATTGTTTGAGGAACCGTCATGCTGTTTTCCATTGTGGCTGTATCTATATATGATTTCTGTAGTGAATCTGTTCTTTCTCTAGTTTTATTTTTAACCATCTAAAGTTATGGTCTTCCACAACAGTCTATATCGTAACCAGAAATTGACCCCTTTTATTATCTCTTTCATGTCTGTAGGATCTGTAGTGGTGTCCCCCTTCTCTTGTTTTTTTTTTTTTAAAGGGAAGTTTATTTTTATTTATTTATTTACTTATTTATGGCTGCGTTGGGTCTTCATTGCTGCGTGCGGGCTTTCTTTAGTTGCAGCGAGCGGGGGCTGCTCTTCATTGCAGTATGTGGGCTTCTCATTGCGGTGGCTTCTCTTGTTGTGGAGCACGGGCTGTAGGGCGCGCAGGCTTCAGTAGTTGTGGCACGAGGGCTCAGTAGTTGTGGCGCACGGGCTTAGTTGCTCCGCAGCACGTGGGATCTTCCCGGACCAGGGCTCGAACCCGTGTCCCCTGCAGTGGCAGGTGGATTCTTAACCACTGCGCCACCAGGGAAGCCCCCGCTTCTCACGTTTGGTGTTAGTCATGTGTTTTCTCTTTAAAAAGCAAACAGACAGAAACCTTTGCTGTTGTCTTATCAAAGGACCAAAGGTTGGTTTGTATTTCATTCGTTTTCTGCTTCATTTTTGGCCTCATTATTTTGTTATTTCTCCTGTTTTGGGTTGAACTTGCTGTTAATTCTCTAGTGTCTTAAGATGAAACCTGAGACCATGGATTTTAAACCTCTCTTCTTGGGAATACCCTGGCGGTGCAGTGGTTAGGACATGGCCCTTTCACTTTGGGGCCCGGGTTAAATCCCTGGTCAGGGACCTAAGATCCTGCAAGCTGTGTGGTGCAGCCAAAACATTAATGATAATAAATAAGTAAAATAAACCTTTCTTCTTTTCCAACCTATGCATAAAGTATAAGTGTTCCCCTCAATTCTGCTTTAGCAGGATCTTCAAATTTTGGTGTATTATAATCACCATCATTCAGTTCAAAGTAGTTCTTAAGTTCCATATGGTTTCTATTTTAGCCTATGTTTATGTCAAGGAGTTAATTACCAAACATTGGGGGATTTCTTGTTGTTATCCTGTGATTGATCCTGGTTTGATTCCACTTTAGCCAGAGAACATGCTCTGCAGGAGATAAATTATTCTTAAACCTGCATTAGGGTACATAATATTACCTACTGTGGTCATTGTTTCCTGTGCACTTGATAAGAACCTGTGTTCTGCAGTTGCTGGGAGTAGTGTTCTGTGTATGTCCACTAGGCAAGTCTGCTGTTCATGTTGTTCCGATCTTAATGATCCTTCCTCATTTCTTCTGTCATTTATAGAGAGCTGTGCGATGGTGTCCATCTCCAACTATGAATATAGATTTGCCTATTTTTCAATTTTGTCCTCTCAGTTCTTGTTTTTAATATATTTTTTAAAATCTTTCTTTCTTTCTTTCTTTCTTTCTTTCTTTGGCTGCACCGGGTCTTAGTTGCAGCACATGGGATCTTTAGTTGTGGCATGCAGGATCTAGTTCCCTGACCGGGGATTGAGCAAGGGCCCACTGCATTGGGAGTGTGGAGTCTTCTTTTTTTAATTATTATTATTTTTAAAAAAATTTTATTTATTTTTGGCTGCATCGGGTCTTCACTGAATGGAGTCTTCTTCATTCTTCCTCTTCCCCTCCTCTGGGACTCCACTGACAGACGTCAGGCCCTTTGTGTCCCACATCCCTTATGGTCTGTTTCATTTTCCCATGCTTATTACTGTTTACTTTCTTCACCTTGGACATTTCTTTTTTTTTTTTTTTTTTTGGTGGTACGCGGGCCTCTCACTGTTGCGGCCTCTCCCGTTGCGAAGTACAGGCTCGGACGCGCAGGCTCAGCGGCCATGGCTCACGGGCCCAGCCGCTCCGCGGCACGTGGGATCTTCCCGGACGGGGGCACGAACCCGTGTCCCCTGCATCGGCAGGCGGACTCTCAACCACTGCGCCACCAGGGAAGCCCCACCTTGGACATTTCTTATTGCCCTGTCTTCTCTTGTGTCCAGTCTACTGTTGCTCCTAGCTGCCAATATTTTCATTACAGATATTGTATTTTTCAGTGCTAGACTGTCAAATATAGATATGTTCCAACTCTATTGAATTTTGTTATTTTTTTCTTATGTATTCATTTATTTTAGTTTTTTTTCCATTGGAGTATAGTTAATTTTCAGTGTTGTGTTTTAGGTGTACAGCAAAGTGACTCAGTTATACATATATCTATTCTTTTCCCACTTCGAATATTACAGACTGTTGAGTAGAGTTCCTTGTGCTATACAGTAGGTCCCTGTTGGTTATCTATTTTATGTCTAGTAGTGTGTATTTGTTAATCCCAACCTCCTAATTTATCCCTCCCCCCACCTTTCCCCTTTGGTAACCATAAGTTTGTTTTCTAAGTCTGTGAGTCTGTTTCTGTTTTGTAAATAAGTTCATTTGTATCATTTTTTTTAGATTCCACATATAAGTGGTATCATAAGATATTAGTCTTTTCTGTCTGACTTCACTTAGTATGAGACTCTCTCGGTCCATCCATGTTGCTGCAAATGGCATTATTTCGTTTTTTTATGGCTGAGTAGTATTCCATTGCATGTATGTACTGCATCTTCTTGATGTATTCATCTGTCAGTGGACATTTAGGTTGCTTCTGTGTCTTGCCTATTGTGAATAGTGCTGCTATGAACATTGGGGTGCATGTATCTTTTTGAATTATGGTTTTCTCTGGATATATGGCCAGGTGTGGGATTGCTGAATCACATGGTAGCTCTCTTTTTAGTTGTTTAAGGAACCTCCATACTGTTGTCCATAGTGGCTGCACCAATTTTCATTCCCACTAACAGGGTAGGAGGGTTCCCTTTACTCCACACCCTCCCCAGCATTTATTGTTTGTAGAGGTTTTTTAAAATTAATTAATTTTAATTTTGGCTGCGTTGGGTCTTCATTGCTGTGCGCGGGCTGTTTCTCTAGTTACGGTGAGCGGGGGCTACTCTTCGGTGCGGTGTGCGGCAGTGGCTTACTGCAGTGGCTTCTGTTGTCGCGGAGCATGGGCTCTCGGCGCGCAGGCTTCACTAGTTGTGGCACGAGGGCTCACTAGTTGTGGCTCGTGGGCCCTAGGGCGCAGGCTCAGCAGTCGTGGCTTGCGGGCTGTGGAGTGCAGGCTCAGTAGTTGTGGCGCACGGGCTTCGTTGCTCCGCGGCATGTGGGATCTTCCCGGACCAGGGTTCAAACCCGTGTGCCCTGCCTTGGCAGGCGGATTCTCAGCCACTGCGCCACCAGGGAAGTCCCTGTTTGTAGACTTTTTGATGATGGCCGTTCTGACTGGTGTGAGGTGATTCCTCATTGTTGTTTTGATTTGCGATATATGTATCTGTACATATATATGTATATAAATAGATATATATGTATTTATACCGTATGCAGATTAGGAACGATCCTGAACTGAATGATAATGTGATTATGGTATACCAGAAAAAAATGTATATATCATATTTTCTTTGTCTATTCATCCATCAAGGGACACTTAGGTTGTTTCCATGTCTTGGCTATTGTGAATAATGCTGCAGTGAACATGGGGGGTGCATATATGTCTTCAAGATAACCTGATTTCACTTCCTTTGGATATATACCCAGAAGTGGGACTGCTGAATCATATGGGAATTGTATTTTGAATTGTTTGAGGAACCGTCATGCTGTTTTCCATTGTGGCTGTATCTATATATGATTTCTGTAGTGAATCTGTTCTTTCTCTAGTTTTATTTTTAACCATCTAAAGTTATGGTCTTCCACAACAGTCTATATCGTAACCAGAAATTGACCCCTTTTATTATCTCTTTCATGTCTGTAGGATCTGTAGTGGTGTCCCCCTTCTCTTGTTTTTTTTTTTTTAAAGGGAAGTTTATTTTTATTTATTTATTTACTTATTTATGGCTGCGTTGGGTCTTCATTGCTGCGTGCGGGCTTTCTTTAGTTGCAGCGAGCGGGGGCTGCTCTTCATTGCAGTATGTGGGCTTCTCATTGCGGTGGCTTCTCTTGTTGTGGAGCACGGGCTGTAGGGCGCGCAGGCTTCAGTAGTTGTGGCACGAGGGCTCAGTAGTTGTGGCGCACGGGCTTAGTTGCTCCGCAGCACGTGGGATCTTCCCGGACCAGGGCTCGAACCCGTGTCCCCTGCAGTGGCAGGTGGATTCTTAACCACTGCGCCACCAGGGAAGCCCCCGCTTCTCACGTTTGGTGTTAGTCATGTGTTTTCTCTTTAAAAAACAAACAGACAGAAACCTTTGCTGTTGTCTTATCAAAGGACCAAAGGTTGGTTTGTATTTCATTCGTTTTCTGCTTCATTTTTGGCCTCATTATTTTGTTATTTCTCCTGTTTTGGGTTGAACTTGCTGTTAATTCTCTAGTGTCTTAAGATGAAACCTGAGACCATGGATTTTAAACCTCTCTTCTTGGGAATACCCTGGCGGTGCAGTGGTTAGGACATGGCCCTTTCACTTTGGGGCCCGGGTTAAATCCCTGGTCAGGGACCTAAGATCCTGCAAGCTGTGTGGTGCAGCCAAAACATTAATGATAATAAATAAGTAAAATAAACCTTTCTTCTTTTCCAACCTATGCATAAAGTATAAGTGTTCCCCTCAATTCTGCTTTAGCAGGATCTTCAAATTTTGGTGTATTATAATCACCATCATTCAGTTCAAAGTAGTTCTTAAGTTCCATATGGTTTCTATTTTAGCCTATGTTTATGTCAAGGAGTTAATTACCAAACATTGGGGGATTTCTTGTTGTTATCCTGTGATTGATCCTGGTTTGATTCCACTTTAGCCAGAGAACATGCTCTGCAGGAGATAAATTATTCTTAAACCTGCATTAGGGTACATAATATTACCTACTGTGGTCATTGTTTCCTGTGCACTTGATAAGAACCTGTGTTCTGCAGTTGCTGGGAGTAGTGTTCTGTGTATGTCCACTAGGCAAGTCTGCTGTTCATGTTGTTCCGATCTTAATGATCCTTCCTGATTTCTTCTGTCATTTATAGAGAGCTGTGCGATGGTGTCCATCTCCAACTATGAATATAGATTTGCCTATTTTTCAATTTTGTCCTCTCAGTTCTTGTTTTTAATATATTTTTTAAAATCTTTCTTTCTTTCTTTCTTTCTTTCTTTCTTTCTTTGGCTGCACCGGGTCTTAGTTGCAGCACATGGGATCTTTAGTTGTGGCATGCAGGATCTAGTTCCCTGACCGGGGATTGAGCAAGGGCCCACTGCATTGGGAGTGTGGAGTCTTCTTTTTTTAATTATTATTATTTTTTAAAAAATTTTATTTATTTTTGGCTGCATTGGGTCTTCACTGAATGGAGTCTTCTTCATTCTTCCTCTTCCCCTCCTCTGGGACTCCACTGACAGACGTCAGGCCCTTTGTGTCCCACATCCCTTATGGTCTGTTTCATTTTCCCATGCTTATTACTGTTTACTTTCTTCACCTTGGACATTTCTTTTTTTTTTTTTTTTTTTGGTGGTACGCGGGCCTCTCACTGTTGCGGCCTCTCCCGTTGCGAAGTACAGGCTCGGACGCGCAGGCTCAGCGGCCATGGCTCACGGGCCCAGCCGCTCCGCGGCACGTGGGATCTTCCCGGACGGGGGCACGAACCCGTGTCCCCTGCATCGGCAGGCGGACTCTCAACCACTGCGCCACCAGGGAAGCCCCACCTTGGACATTTCTTATTGCCCTGTCTTCTCTTGTGTCCAGTCTACTGTTGCTCCTAGCTGCCAATATTTTCATTACAGATATTGTATTTTTCAGTGCTAGACTGTCAAATATAGATATGTTCCAACTCTATTGAATTTTGTTATTTTTTTCTTATGTATTCATTTATTTTAGTTTTTTTTCCATTGGAGTATAGTTAATTTTCAGTGTTGTGTTTTAGGTGTACAGCAAAGTGACTCAGTTATACATATATCTATTCTTTTCCCACTTCGAATATTACAGACTGTTGAGTAGAGTTCCTTGTGCTATACAGTAGGTCCCTGTTGGTTATCTATTTTATGTCTAGTAGTGTGTATTTGTTAATCCCAACCTCCTAATTTATCCCTCCCCCCACCTTTCCCCTTTGGTAACCATAAGTTTGTTTTCTAAGTCTGTGAGTCTGTTTCTGTTTTGTAAATAAGTTCATTTGTATCATTTTTTTTAGATTCCACATATAAGTGGTATCATAAGATATTAGTCTTTTCTGTCTGACTTCACTTAGTATGAGACTCTCTCGGTCCATCCATGTTGCTGCAAATGGCATTATTTCGTTTTTTTATGGCTGAGTAGTATTCCATTGCATGTATGTACTGCATCTTCTTTATGTATTCATCTGTCAGTGGACATTTAGGTTGCTTCTGTGTCTTGCCTATTGTGAATAGTGCTGCTATGAACATTGGGGTGCATGTATCTTTTTGAATTATGGTTTTCTCTGGATATATGGCCAGGTGTGGGATTGCTGAATCACATGGTAGCTCTCTTTTTAGTTGTTTAAGGAACCTCCATACTGTTGTCCATAGTGGCTGCACCAATTTTCATTCCCACTAACAGGGTAGGAGGGTTCCCTTTACTCCACACCCTCCCCAGCATTTATTGTTTGTAGAGGTTTTTTAAAATTAATTAATTTTAATTTTGGCTGCGTTGGGTCTTCATTGCTGTGCGCGGGCTGTTTCTCTAGTTACGGTGAGCGGGGGCTACTCTTCGGTGCGGTGTGCGGCAGTGGCTTACTGCAGTGGCTTCTGTTGTCGCGGAGCATGGGCTCTCGGCGCGCAGGCTTCACTAGTTGTGGCACGAGGGCTCACTAGTTGTGGCTCGTGGGCCCTAGGGCGCAGGCTCAGCAGTCGTGGCTTGCGGGCTGTGGAGTGCAGGCTCAGTAGTTGTGGCGCACGGGCTTCGTTGCTCCGCGGCATGTGGGATCTTCCCGGACCAGGGTTCAAACCCGTGTGCCCTGCCTTGGCAGGCGGATTCTCAGCCACTGCGCCACCAGGGAAGTCCCTGTTTGTAGACTTTTTGATGATGGCCGTTCTGACTGGTGTGAGGTGATTCCTCATTGTTGTTTTGATTTGCGATATATGTATCTGTACATATATATGTATATAAATAGATATATATGTATTTATACCGTATGCAGATTAGGAACGATCCTGAACTGAATGATAATGTGATTATGGTATACCAGAAAAAAATGTATATATCATATTTTCTTTGTCTATTCATCCATCAAGGGACACTTAGGTTGTTTCCATGTCTTGGCTATTGTGAATAATGCTGCAGTGAACATGGGGGGTGCATATATGTCTTCAAGATAACCTGATTTCACTTCCTTTGGATATATACCCAGAAGTGGGACTGCTGAATCATATGGGAATTCTATTTTGAATTGTTTGAGGAACCGTCATGCTGTTTTCCATTGTGGCTGTATCTATATATGATTTCTGTAGTGAATCTGTTCTTTCTCTAGTTTTATTTTTAACCATCTAAAGTTATGGTCTTCCACAACAGTCTATATCGTAACCAGAAATTGACCCCTTTTATTATCTCTTTCATGTCTGTAGGATCTGTAGTGGTGTCCCCCTTCTCTTGTTTTTTTTTTTTTAAAGGGAAGTTTATTTTTATTTATTTATTTACTTATTTATGGCTGCGTTGGGTCTTCATTGCTGCGTGCGGGCTTTCTTTAGTTGCAGCGAGCGGGGGCTGCTCTTCATTGCAGTATGTGGGCTTCTCATTGCGGTGGCTTCTCTTGTTGTGGAGCACGGGCTGTAGGGCGCGCAGGCTTCAGTAGTTGTGGCACGAGGGCTCAGTAGTTGTGGCGCACGGGCTTAGTTGCTCCGCAGCACGTGGGATCTTCCCGGACCAGGGCTCGAACCCGTGTCCCCTGCAGTGGCAGGTGGATTCTTAACCACTGCGCCACCAGGGAAGCCCCCGCTTCTCACGTTTGGTGTTAGTCATGTGTTTTCTCTTTAAAAAACAAACAGACAGAAACCTTTGCTGTTGTCTTATCAAAGGACCAAAGGTTGGTTTGTATTTCATTCGTTTTCTGCTTCATTTTTGGCCTCATTATTTTGTTATTTCTCCTGTTTTGGGTTGAACTTGCTGTTAATTCTCTAGTGTCTTAAGATGAAACCTGAGACCATGGATTTTAAACCTCTCTTCTTGGGAATACCCTGGCGGTGCAGTGGTTAGGACATGGCCCTTTCACTTTGGGGCCCGGGTTAAATCCCTGGTCAGGGACCTAAGATCCTGCAAGCTGTGTGGTGCAGCCAAAACATTAATGATAATAAATAAGTAAAATAAACCTTTCTTCTTTTCCAACCTATGCATAAAGTATAAGTGTTCCCCTCAATTCTGCTTTAGCAGGATCTTCAAATTTTGGTGTATTATAATCACCATCATTCAGTTCAAAGTAGTTCTTAAGTTCCATATGGTTTCTATTTTAGCCTATGTTTATGTCAAGGAGTTAATTACCAAACATTGGGGGATTTCTTGTTGTTATCCTGTGATTGATCCTGGTTTGATTCCACTTTAGCCAGAGAACATGCTCTGCAGGAGATAAATTATTCTTAAACCTGCATTAGGGTACATAATATTACCTACTGTGGTCATTGTTTCCTGTGCACTTGATAAGAACCTGTGTTCTGCAGTTGCTGGGAGTAGTGTTCTGTGTATGTCCACTAGGCAAGTCTGCTGTTCATGTTGTTCCGATCTTAATGATCCTTCCTGATTTCTTCTGTCATTTATAGAGAGCTGTGCGATGGTGTCCATCTCCAACTATGAATATAGATTTGCCTATTTTTCAATTTTGTCCTCTCAGTTCTTGTTTTTAATATATTTTTTAAAATCTTTCTTTCTTTCTTTCTTTCTTTCTTTCTTTCTTTGGCTGCACCGGGTCTTAGTTGCAGCACATGGGATCTTTAGTTGTGGCATGCAGGATCTAGTTCCCTGACCGGGGATTGAGCAAGGGCCCACTGCATTGGGAGTGTGGAGTCTTCTTTTTTTAATTATTATTATTTTTTAAAAAATTTTATTTATTTTTGGCTGCATTGGGTCTTCACTGAATGGAGTCTTCTTCATTCTTCCTCTTCCCCTCCTCTGGGACTCCACTGACAGACGTCAGGCCCTTTGTGTCCCACATCCCTTATGGTCTGTTTCATTTTCCCATGCTTATTACTGTTTACTTTCTTCACCTTGGACATTTCTTTTTTTTTTTTTTTTTGGTGGTACGCGGGCCTCTCACTGTTGCGGCCTCTCCCGTTGCGAAGTACAGGCTCGGACGCGCAGGCTCAGCGGCCATGGCTCACGGGCCCAGCCGCTCCGCGGCACGTGGGATCTTCCCGGACGGGGGCACGAACCCGTGTCCCCTGCATCGGCAGGCGGACTCTCAACCACTGCGCCACCAGGGAAGCCCCACCTTGGACATTTCTTATTGCCCCGTCTTCTCTTGTGTCCAGTCTACTGTTGCTCCTAGCTGCCAATATTTTCATTACAGATATTGTATTTTTCAGTGCTAGACTGTCAAATATAGATATGTTCCAACTCTATTGAATTTTGTTATTTTTTTCTTATGTATTCATTTATTTTAGTTTTTTTTCCATTGGAGTATAGTTAATTTTCAGTGTTGTGTTTTAGGTGTACAGCAAAGTGACTCAGTTATACATATATCTATTCTTTTCCCACTTCGAATATTACAGACTGTTGAGTAGAGTTCCTTGTGCTATACAGTAGGTCCCTGTTGGTTATCTATTTTATGTCTAGTAGTGTGTATTTGTTAATCCCAACCTCCTAATTTATCCCTCCCCCCACCTTTCCCCTTTGGTAACCATAAGTTTGTTTTCTAAGTCTGTGAGTCTGTTTCTGTTTTGTAAATAAGTTCATTTGTATCATTTTTTTTAGATTCCACATATAAGTGGTATCATAAGATATTAGTCTTTTCTGTCTGACTTCACTTAGTATGAGACTCTCTCGGTCCATCCATGTTGCTGCAAATGGCATTATTTCGTTTTTTTATGGCTGAGTAGTATTCCATTGCATGTATGTACTGCATCTTCTTTATGTATTCATCTGTCAGTGGACATTTAGGTTGCTTCTGTGTCTTGCCTATTGTGAATAGTGCTGCTATGAACATTGGGGTGCATGTATCTTTTTGAATTATGGTTTTCTCTGGATATATGGCCAGGTGTGGGATTGCTGAATCACATGGTAGCTCTCTTTTTAGTTGTTTAAGGAACCTCCATACTGTTGTCCATAGTGGCTGCACCAATTTTCATTCCCACTAACAGGGTAGGAGGGTTCCCTTTACTCCACACCCTCCCCAGCATTTATTGTTTGTAGAGGTTTTTTAAAATTAATTAATTTTAATTTTGGCTGCGTTGGGTCTTCATTGCTGTGCGCGGGCTGTTTCTCTAGTTACGGTGAGCGGGGGCTACTCTTCGGTGCGGTGTGCGGCAGTGGCTTACTGCAGTGGCTTCTGTTGTCGCGGAGCATGGGCTCTCGGCGCGCAGGCTTCACTAGTTGTGGCACGAGGGCTCACTAGTTGTGGCTCGTGGGCCCTAGGGCGCAGGCTCAGCAGTCGTGGCTTGCGGGCTGTGGAGTGCAGGCTCAGTAGTTGTGGCGCACGGGCTTCGTTGCTCCGCGGCATGTGGGATCTTCCCGGACCAGGGTTCAAACCCGTGTGCCCTGCCTTGGCAGGCGGATTCTCAGCCACTGCGCCACCAGGGAAGTCCCTGTTTGTAGACTTTTTGATGATGGCCGTTCTGACTGGTGTGAGGTGATTCCTCATTGTTGTTTTGATTTGCGATATATGTATCTGTACATATATATGTATATAAATAGATATATATGTATTTATACCGTATGCAGATTAGGAACGATCCTGAACTGAATGATAATGTGATTATGGTATACCAGAAAAAAATGTATATATCATATTTTCTTTGTCTATTCATCCATCAAGGGACACTTAGGTTGTTTCCATGTCTTGGCTATTGTGAATAATGCTGCAGTGAACATGGGGTGTGCATATATGTCTTCAAGATAACCTGATTTCACTTCCTTTGGATATATACCCAGAAGTGGGACTGCTGAATCATATGGGAATTGTATTTTGAATTGTTTGAGGAACCGTCATGCTGTTTTCCATTGTGGCTGTATCTATATATGATTTCTGTAGTGAATCTGTTCTTTCTCTAGTTTTATTTTTAACCATCTAAAGTTATGGTCTTCCACAACAGTCTATATCGTAACCAGAAATTGACCCCTTTTATTATCTCTTTCATGTCTGTAGGATCTGTAGTGGTGTCCCCCTTCTCTTGTTTTTTTTTTTTTAAAGGGAAGTTTATTTTTATTTATTTATTTACTTATTTATGGCTGCGTTGGGTCTTCATTGCTGCGTGCGGGCTTTCTTTAGTTGCAGCGAGCGGGGGCTGCTCTTCATTGCAGTATGTGGGCTTCTCATTGCGGTGGCTTCTCTTGTTGTGGAGCACGGGCTGTAGGGCGCGCAGGCTTCAGTAGTTGTGGCACGAGGGCTCAGTAGTTGTGGCGCACGGGCTTAGTTGCTCCGCAGCACGTGGGATCTTCCCGGACCAGGGCTCGAACCCGTGTCCCCTGCAGTGGCAGGTGGATTCTTAACCACTGCGCCACCAGGGAAGCCCCCGCTTCTCACGTTTGGTGTTAGTCATGTGTTTTCTCTTTAAAAAACAAACAGACAGAAACGTTTGCTGTTGTCTTATCAAAGGACCAAAGGTTGGTTTGTATTTCATTCGTTTTCTGCTTCATTTTTGGCCTCATTATTTTGTTATTTCTCCTGTTTTGGGTTGAACTTGCTGTTAATTCTCTAGTGTCTTAAGATGAAACCTGAGACCATGGATTTTAAACCTCTCTTCTTGGGAATACCCTGGCGGTGCAGTGGTTAGGACATGGCCCTTTTACTTTGGGGCCCGGGTTAAATCCCTGGTCAGGGACCTAAGATCCTGCAAGCTGTGTGGTGCAGCCAAAACATTAATGATAATAAATAAGTAAAATAAACCTTTCTTCTTTTCCAACCTATGCATAAAGTATAAGTGTTCCCCTCAATTCTGCTTTAGCAGGATCTTCAAATTTTGGTGTATTATAATCACCATCATTCAGTTCAAAGTAGTTCTTAAGTTCCATATGGTTTCTATTTTAGCCTATGTTTATGTCAAGGAGTTAATTACCAAACATTGGGGGATTTCTTGTTGTTATCCTGTGATTGATCCTGGTTTGATTCCACTTTAGCCAGAGAACATGCTCTGCAGGAGATAAATTATTCTTAAACCTGCATTAGGGTACATAATATTACCTACTGTGGTCATTGTTTCCTGTGCACTTGATAAGAACCTGTGTTCTGCAGTTGCTGGGAGTAGTGTTCTGTGTATGTCCACTAGGCAAGTCTGCTGTTCATGTTGTTCCGATCTTAATGATCCTTCCTCATTTCTTCTGTCATTTATAGAGAGCTGTGCGATGGTGTCCATCTCCAACTATGAATATAGATTTGCCTATTTTTCAATTTTGTCCTCTCAGTTCTTGTTTTTAATATATTTTTTAAAATCTTTCTTTCTTTCTTTCTTTCTTTGGCTGCACCGGGTCTTAGTTGCAGCACATGGGATCTTTAGTTGTGGCATGCAGGATCTAGTTCCCTGACCGGGGATTGAGCAAGGGCCCACTGCATTGGGAGTGTGGAGTCTTCTTTTTTTAATTATTATTATTTTTAAAAAAATTTTATTTATTTTTGGCTGCATTGGGTCTTCACTGAATGGAGTCTTCTTCATTCTTCCTCTTCCCCTCCTCTGGGACTCCACTGACAGACGTCAGGCCCTTTGTGTCCCACATCCCTTATGGTCTGTTTCATTTTCCCATGCTTATTACTGTTTACTTTCTTCACCTTGGACATTTCTTTTTTTTTTTTTTTTGGTGGTACGCGGGCCTCTCACTGTTGCGGCCTCTCCCGTTGCGAAGTACAGGCTCGGACGCGCAGGCTCAGCGGCCATGGCTCACGGGCCCAGCCGCTCCGCGGCACGTGGGATCTTCCTGGACGGGGGCACGAACCCGTGTCCCCTGCATCGGCAGGCGGACTCTCAACCACTGCGCCACCAGGGAAGCCCCACCTTGGACATTTCTTATTGCCCCGTCTTCTCTTGTGTCCAGTCTACTGTTGCTCCTAGCTGCCAATATTTTCATTACAGATATTGTATTTTTCAGTGCTAGACTGTCAAATATAGATATGTTCCAACTCTATTGAATTTTGTTATTTTTTTCTTATGTATTCATTTATTTTAGTTTTTTTTCCATTGGAGTATAGTTAATTTTCAGTGTTGTGTTTTAGGTGTACAGCAAAGTGACTCAGTTATACATATATCTATTCTTTTCCCACTTCGAATATTACAGACTGTTGAGTAGAGTTCTTTGTGCTATACAGTAGGTCCTTGTTGGTTATCTATTTTATGTCTAGTAGTGTGTATTTGTTAATCCCAACCTCCTAATTTATCCCTCCCCCCACCTTTCCCCTTTGGTAACCATAAGTTTGTTTTCTAAGTCTGTGAGTCTGTTTCTGTTTTGTAAATAAGTTCATTTGTATCATTTTTTTTAGATTCCACATATAAGTGGTATCATAAGATATTAGTCTTTTCTGTCTGACTTCACTTAGTATGAGACTCTCTCGGTCCATCCATGTTGCTGCAAATGGCATTATTTCATTTTTTTATGGCTGAGTAGTATTCCATTGCATGTATGTACTGCATCTTCTTTATGTATTCATCTGTCAGTGGACATTTAGGTTGCTTCTGTGTCTTGCCTATTGTGAATAGTGCTGCTATGAACATTGGGGTGCATGTATCTTTTTTTTTTTTTTTTGCGGTATGCGGGCCTCTCACTGTTGTGGCCTCCCCCGTTGCGGAGCACAGGCTCCGGACGCGCAGGCTCCGGACGCGCAGGCTCAGCGGCCATGGCTCACGGGCCCAGCCGCTCCGCGGCATATGGGATCCTCCCAGACCGGGGCACGAACCCGTATCCCCTGCATCGGCAGGCGGACTCTCAACCACTTGCGCCACCAGGGAGGCCCACATGTATCTTTTTGAATTATGGTTTTCTCTGGATATATGGCCAGGTGTGGGATTGCTGAATCACATGGTAGCTCTCTTTTTAGTTGTTTAAGGAACCTCCATACTGTTGTCCATAGTGGCTGCACCAATTTTCATTCCCACTAACAGGGTAGGAGGGTTCCCTTTTCTCCACACCCTCCCCAGCATTTATTATTTGTAGAGGTTTTTTTAAATTAATTAATTAATTTTAATTTTGGCTGCGTTGTGACTTCATTGCTGTGCGAGGGCTGTTTCTCTAGTTATGGTGAGCGGGGGCTACTCTTCGGTGCGGTGTGTGGGCCTCTTACTGCAGTGGCTTCTGTTGTCGCGGAGCATGGGCTCTAGGCGCGCAGGCTTCACTAGTTGTGGCACGCGGGCTCAGTATTTGTGCCTCGTGTGCCCTAGAGCGCAGGCTCAGTAGTCGTGGCTTGCGGGCTGTAGCATGCAGGTTAAGTAGTTTTGGCATACGGGCTTCGTTGCTCCACGGCATGTGGGATCTTCCCGGACCAGGTTTCAAACCCGTGTGCCCTGCATTGGCAGGCAGATTCTCAGCCACTGTGCCACTAGGGAAGTCCCTGTTTCTAGACTTTTTGATGATGGCTGTTTTGACTGATGTGAGGTAATACCTCGTATTATAGTTTAGATTTGCATTTCTCTAGCAGTTAGTGTTGTTGAGCATCTTTTCATGTGCTCTTTGACCATCTGTTTGTCTTCTCTGGAGAAATGCCTATTTAGGTCTTCTGCCCATTTTTCGATTGGGTGTTTTGGTTTTTTTGATATTGAGCTGCATGAGCTGTTTGTATATGTTGGAGATTAATCCCTTGTAGGTCCCGTCGTTTGCAAATGTTTTTTCCCATTTCTTAGGTTGTCTTTTTGTTTATTGTTTCCTTTGCAGTTCAAAAGCTTTTTAGTTAGGTCCCATTTGTTTATTTTTGTTTTTATTTTCATTACTCTAGGAGGTGAATCCAAAAAGACATTGCTGCAATTTATATCAGAGTGTTCTGCTTGTTGAAATTATTATTACATCTATTTTGTCCATTTTTCTACAGTCTTGAATATATGAATTCTCTGATAACTCCAATTTTTTTATTGTTTTTGAAGTACAGTTGATTTACCGTGTTCTGTTAGTTTCAGGTATACAGTGAAGTGATCCAGTTACCTATGTATCTGTTCTTCTTCAGATTCTTTTCCATTATAGGTTATTACAGGATAATGAATATAGTTTCCTGTGTTATCAGTAGGTCCTTGTTGTTTATTTTAGATATAGTAGTGTGTGTATGTTAATCCCATACTCCCAATTAATCCCTTCCCCCACACCTTTCCCCTTTGGTAACTGTAAGTTTGTTTTCTATGTCTGTAAGTCTGTTTTGTACATATGTTCATTTGTATTATTTTTTAGATTCCACATGTAGTGGATATCATATGACATTTGTCTTTCTGATTTACTTTGTATGATAATCTCTAGGTCCATGGATGTTGCTGCAAATGGCATTATTTCATTCTTTTTTATGGCTGAGTAGTATTCCATTTTATATATGTAGCATTTCTTTATCCATTCATCTGTCGATGGACATTTAGGTTGTTTCCATGTCTTGGCTATTGTCAACTATTATAGTGCTGCTATTATAGTGCTGCTATGAGCATAGGCGCTACATGTACTGTTTTTTGTTTTTTGTTTTTGACCTGGACCATTTTTAATGTTTTTATTGAATTTGTTAAAATATTGCTTCTGTTTTATGTTTTGGTTTTTTGGCCTGAGGCATGTGGGATCCTAGCTCCCCATCCAGGGATTGAACCCGCACCCCGTACACTGGAAGGCAAAGTCTTAACCAGTGGACCACCAGGAAAGTCCCTGCATGTACCTTTTTGAATTATGCTTTTGTCCAAATATATGCCCAGGTGTGGGATTGCTGGATCTTATGGTAGTTCTATTTTTAGTTTTTTAAGGAACCTCCATACTGTTCTGCCTAATGACTGTACCAATTTACATTCCCACCAATAGTGCAGGAGGGTTCCGTTTTCTCCACACCCTCTCCAGCATTTATTATCTGTAGACTTTTTTTTTTTTTTTTTTTTTGGCGGTACACGAGCCTCTCACTGTTGTGGCCTCTCCCGTTGCAGAGCACAGGCTCTGGACGTGCAGGCTCAGCGGCCATGGCTCACAGGCCCAGCCGCTCCGCGGCATATGGGATCTTCCCGGCCCCAGGCACGAATCCGTGTCCCTTGCATCGGCAGGCGGACTCTCAACCACTGCGCCACCAGGGAAGCCCCTATTTGCAGACTTTTTAATGATAGCCATTCTGACTGGTGTGACATGGTATCTCACTGTAGTTTTGATTTTCATTTCTGTAATAATTGGTGATGTTGAGCATCTTTTCATGTGCCTGTTGGCCATCTGTATATTTTCTTTGGAGAAATGGTTGTTTAGATCTTCTGCTCAATTTTTGATTGGGTTTTGGGTTTTGTTTTTTAATATTTATTTCTTCATTTGCCTGCACCAGGTGTTAGTTGTGGCACATTGGGTCTTTGTTGCTGCGTGTGGGATCTTTTTTTTTTTTTTTTTAGTTGCTGCATGCAGGGTCCTATAGTTGTGGCATGCGGAATGTAGTTCCGACCAGGGATTTAACTTAGACCCTCTGCCTTGGGGTGCAGAGTCTTAACCACTGGACCACCAGGGAAGTCCCGGGTTGTTTTTTTGATATTGAGCCTGCATGAGCTGTTTGTGTATTTTTGAAATTAATCACTTGTTGGTCACATTGTTTACAAATATTTTCTCCCAGTCTGTAGGTTGTCCTTTCATTTTGTTTATGGTTTCTTTTGCTGTGCTAAAGCTGTTACATTTAGTTAATTCCCATTTGTTTATTTTTGCTTTTGTTTTCATTAATCTAGGGGGTGGACCCAAAAAGATACTGCTGTGATTCATGTCACAGAGTGCTCTGTGTATGTTTTCCTGTAGGGGTTTTATAGTATCTGGTCTTATATTCAGGTGTTAATCCATTTTGAGTTTATTTTGTATATGATGTTAGAGAATGTTCTAATTTCATTCTTTTACATTTAGCTGTCCAGTCTTCCCAGCACCACTTAGTGAAGAGAGTGTCTTTTCTCCACTGTATATCTTTGTCTCATAGATTGACAGTGAGTACGTGGGTTTATTTCTGGGCTTTCTGTGCTGTTCCAGTGCTCTATATGTGTGTTTTTGTGCCAGTACCATACTGTTTTGATGACTGTAGCTTTGTAATACAGTCTGAAGTCACGGAGAGTGTTCTGACTTCAGCTCTTCTTTCTCGAGATTGTTCTGGCTATTTGGGATTGTGTTTCAATATGAATTTAACATTTTTTTGTTCTAGTTTTGTGGAAAATGCCATTGGTAATTTGATATAGATTGCATTGAATCTGTAGATTGCCTTGGGTAGTATGGTCATTTTAACAATATTGATTCTTCCAATCTAGGAACATGGTATATCTTTCCATATGTTTGTGTCATCTTCAGTTTCTTTCATCAGCATCTCATAGTTTTCTGCCTACAGGTCTTTTGCCTCCTTAGGTAGGTTTATTCTTAGGTATTTTACTTTTTTTGATGCAGTGGTACATGGGTTTCCATAATTTTTCTTATTTCATTGTTAGTGTATAGAAATGCAAGAGATTTCTGTATATTAATTTTGTATCCTGCAACTTTACCAGATTCATTGGTGAACTCTAGTAGTTCTTTGGTAGCATTTTGAGGATTTTCTGTGTATAATATCATGTCATCTGCAAATAGTGACCATTTTTATTCTTTTCCAGTTTGGATCCCTTTTATTTCTTCTTCTCTGATTGCTGTAGCTAGGACTTCCAAAACTATGTTGAATAAGAGTAAGAATGGGAGTCCTTGTCTTGTTCCTGATCTTAGAGGAATTGCTTTCAGCTTTTCACCCATGAGTATCATGTTAGCTGCAGGTTTGTCTTATATGGCCTTTATTATGTTGAGGTATGCGATAACTCCAATTTCTGAAGTACATGTGGATCAGTTTCCGTTTTCTCTCTTGCTCTGTAATTTTTGAGTTCCTGTAGGACATCGTCATGACAGCTGGTAGAGGCTCACACTATCGTCTTTCTTCAGAGGGTGAGTTGCATGTTCCTTTTGGCAGGTGACTGTGACCCTACATAACTACACGTCTTGGGAGTGGGACGCAGATGTCTCTGGGGCTATTCTGACAACCCCACCATCTTGTTGCCAGGCTTTGCTCCTACTCATGCCCACCCGCCATGGGTGCCCCAGCTGTGCCCTCATCTGACACCATCTGTCATCCTGTCCTGAGGCGGCAGCCTTGAACTGCAGTGGCCCCCAGGACAGACTGCTCTGGGGGCTACAGTGGAAGGCCTGGCCCCCGACCCCGTGGATCCCTCAGTTGGGGTCTGCCTGCAGTGTGGCTGGTCTCAGGAGGTGACACAGCCTGAGGGCCAGAGTGGGTCTCGGCAGCCAGCCCATTCCTGGGTCCGGATCGTCCCTGCCTTGGGACAGTAAAATGTCACATCCTCCTTTGGGCCACCTTGGGCGTAAATTGTTACTTGTACCCAAGAGTTCTCACTGCACAGATGGAGGGGCCAGGGGTGGGGGTGTGAAGGCAGGGGGCCTCCCCTGGTGCAGAGCCAACAGGGCCGCTCTGGGGTGCAGCCCCAGGTCCAGAGGGCAGAGCTGACAAGATCCCTACATGGCTCACTTCAGTGGGGGCCCTGCTGACATCCTCAGAAAGTGCCAGGAGGCTCCCAGGGCCGCACCAGGGCACAGCCCCACTGCGTGGCCATCACCTGCTGGCAGCTCTGCCCACCGTGCCCAGGGTCCCTGATCGCTGCACAACAGGGGCACAATGGGAACCCTAGGGTTTTGTGCAGAGGACAGAGGGTCCGGGGAGGGTTCGCAGCCCACGTGGAGCCCCACGTGATTTGGACGCCCCGAAGGTGAGAATTCTGTGTCAGGAGATGGCCCCTCCTGTGGGCCCCCTAGCCCAGCTGGCCCTTCTAACAGTGGGGAAACATGCAGTGAGAAGGGCCAGGGCTCCAGCTGCCAGGGGCCCATTCTGCTGGGAAGCAGCACATGGGTCAGGGCCAGTACATTTCTTTCCTTTATTTAAAAAAAAAAAACATTTTGGGGTGTGGTGTGAGGACACACCTTCCATGGCTTCGGGGAGGACACAGGCTCCAGGTGGAAGCATGGGGGTGGGGAGGGGACAGTACCTGGGGGTCAGGGAGGGGCTGTGCCCTCCAGCACCTCTGGGCAGAGTGCTCACTGGGGGCCGGGAGTGGGGCTACAGGATGTGCAGGTGGGCCAGCTGGGATGCGGCCCCCTTGTGTGGCCCGCAGCATCGCCCTTCCCAGGCAGACAGGGTCTGCCACCCATGTCCACAGCTGCAGGGGCTGGGAGGGGCCGTCCAGGAGGGCTGGACAGGGATGGTCCTTCACTGGGCCCACGGGCTGGGCCTGGGCCTGGCAGGAAGCCGGCCTGCAGGACCTCGGGAGGGCTCAAGCCCATGTCCTAGGGGTGGGTCAAGGTGGTCTGAGTGTCCCCAGGGAACAGAACAGAGGAACACAGGACCCAGGCCCACGAGGGGCCCTGTACGTGGTCTCCTACCAGAGAAACGGGAATCCAAGATGCATTGCCACGTGCAGCTGAAACAAACAGGCAACACCCTACACGAATCCTACGGTCAGGCAGCTGGTCAGGCGACCATGAACTGCAGGGGCAGCAGGCGGACCCTCGGCTCAGGACAGGGTCAGGCCGGCCCTGCCCCCCGAGTCCTGAGGGATTGTCTCCTGCTGCCCTGCCCATCCACCACCTCGGAACAGAGGAGCCCTCCTGGCGCCCGGGACCAAGGCAGGGGGAACAGTGGGCGTGGCATGGGACGGGGCAGCCTAGGTGTAGAAGATGACCTCAGGGATCTGCCCGTCCTCCACGGACGTGCCATTGTTGTTCCCGGCCGCATAGCAGAAGGTGAAGCACGTCTTGGCCCCAGTCGTGGGCGACTCGTGGGTGACCTTGCGCAGGCCCTTGGTGCCGTAGTGGGAGTCCGGGCCCTGCGGGGTGGGGCCCGGTGGGTCAGGATGGATGTGCTGCGTGTGGAGAGGGCGCAGGATCCTGACCCAGCGCGGGCAGCAGGTCCTCCATGGCTGCGACGCAGGGTTGCGCACTCCTAGCCCCACGGTGGGCAGTGGACTGGGAGGCAGGGTCCCACGTATGGCTCAGGGGTCAGGTTCAGGGTTGGGGTCTCGGGCACGGCTCAGGGGTCAGGGTCAGGGTCCCGGGTATGGCTCAGGGACCAGCATCAGGGTCGGGGTCCCAGCTATAGCTCAGGGATCAGGGCTGGGGTCTCGGTCCTGGGTGGGGTGGGGCGTGGCTAGGGTTGGGGTTGGGCACACCTTGAGCGTGGCGCAGGCCGTGTAGTTGACATTGGGCAGCACCTCCACCGGCTCCTTGAACATGACTCGGAACGTGCTGGCGGAGCCGTCACAGCTGAAGCCTGTGTCGTTCTGGCCCAGGACCGTGTTGCTGTCTGTGTGGATGATCTGTGGGCCAGGAGCCAGGCACAGCTAACTCTGGCGCCCCTGCCCCTGTGCCCACCCCCAGGAGCCTGGACCCCAGGGCTGAGCCCCACCTCCAGGCCCTGCAGCAGGGGGTCCGACCCGTGACCTGCAAGAAGGAGGCCAATGGCAGGAGTGGGGAGGCATCGTCCTGGGTCCCATAGACTCCAGAACACTCGTGCCACCTTGGGGGAAACACGAGCAGACCCTTGACTGAGAGGGACGGGGTGGGATGGGAAGGGATACAAAGAAGGGAAGAGGTGGGAGGAGGGCTGTGGAGGGGCAGGGCCTGGGGCGAGCGGTACCTGGATGTTCACTTGGTAATCGGTGGGGCCGTGGATTGAGCCGTAGAGCCCGAAGCCAACCACGAAGATGCGCTTGTTGACCGAGAACCTGAACCCATCAGAGGAGGGAGATGCTGAGCTAGCTCGACCGTCCAGTGCCCACCCCTCCCCACAGAGGACCCCAGCCCCCCACCCCCCGCCGCTGTGCTCGCGGCCCGTGCCGCCCAGCCTGCACCTACCTGATGCGGTCGCTCGTGCCGCTGTAGCCCCAGCGGCTCTCCACCTGCTGGAAGCGGTTGACGCTGCACTCCTTCCCGCGGAGGCAGCAGCGTGGACGGTCAATGAAGTCCACGCGCGGCTTGGGGTTGACGGTGAAGTGCAGGAAGAGGCTGACCACCTCGCGGTCCACCAGGATGCCCGACTGTGCGGGCCCTGAGGGCACAGGGGCGGGTAGGGAAGGCTGGGCAGACCCCGAGCACGCAGAAGACACTGGAAAGCATGGCACCCAGCCTCTCAACTCCTCAGCATCTTTCTTCTGCAGAACGTCACCGGTCCAACCACCCCCGCGGGGGGATGGCCCTTCTGCCGCGTTTGGGGAAGGGTCCGAAGCAGACATGGGGCCAAAGCTCTGAGCTGCTGGCTAATCGGGCAAGATCCCCCTCACTGCCCCAGGCCTCCCAACCTCCACTGGGACCACCCCAGGGGACCACTCCTGGTCCATGGAGCACCCGCCACCCTGCCTGTCCACCCCGGGCACCTACACAGACGGTGGGGATGCCAGCCCCCAAGAGAGAGGCCCAGAGTCGGAGAGGGGTCTGGAGGTGGGGGCCTGGATGTAGCCATGAGCCGGTGACGGGGGGCAGCGTGTGGGGCGGACGGGAGGTGCTGAAGGATTGTACGCGCCCCTGCCCGCCACCTGCACCGGGACAGGGCGCCTAATGCAGGCCTTATGGCACCACCCTCGCTTTACAAGAATCACTCATTCACCAGCTTTGAGCTCATTTCTGCCACAGGTCAGCCACAACCCGGCCCACAGCCCCAACAGCTCACAGGCACAGAGGTCTGAGCAAGAGATCTCCATGGATCACGAGAGCAAGTAAGATACAAAAGTGAACACAGGGATTCCCTGGGGGCGCACTGGTTAAGAATCCTGCCAATGCGGGGGACACGGGTTCGAGCCCTGGTCTGGGAGGATCCCACATGCCGCGGAGCAACTAAGCCCATGCGCCACAACTACTGAGCCTGCACTCTAGAGCCTGCGAGCCACAACTACTGCGCCTACGCGCCTACAGCCTGTGCTCCGCAGCAAGAGAAGCCACCACAATGAGAAGCCTGCGCACCACAATGAAGAGTTAGCCCCCACTTGCCGCAACTAGAGAAAGGCCACGCGCAGCAACAAAGACCCAACACAGCCAAAAATGAATGAATAAATAAATAAAAGTGAATACAGATCTTAACCATTTTTTTTTACATCTCTGCATACAGAATACAGAAAGAAAAATACATCAGACCTCAGTTGTGACACACTGAGCCAGGGGAGTCTTTGGGGGAGCTTTTTTTCCATACGTCTCTCTACATTCTTGTAATTTCAAGTGGAACATAAGAGGCAGGAGAATTCTCTACAACACACTGAGTGACAAAGAGCTGAAGCCTCGCAGGCCGTGCTGCAGATGGACAAGGCCAGAGGCCCAGCTCACAACCCCTGGACACACACACACTCATCCCAGGCGCTTGCAAGCTGAGGGGTGGTGGGCTGTTCTGGCCTGGGGGCCCGTCGTGGGAGGAGTGGCGAGGGGGCCAAGGGTGAGGGGATGGCGCTTCTAGGAGATCTGAGACCCCGGGGGATTTGGCGGCCAGGTGGCCTACGAGGAGAGTGGTTTCGGGGGTGCAAACGGGGCTGGAGTGAGAGGGGTCCAGCAAGGCTCACACAGGTGTCTCAGGCCGGGACAGCTCAACACTATAGCTCGGGGCTCTCACCCGGGGCATCCTGCCCCCCAGGGGACACTGGGCATTGTTTGGGGACATCTGTGATCAAGACTAGGGGTGCGGGCTTCCGTCGTGGCTCAGTGGTTGAGAGTCCGCCTGCCAATGCAGGGGACACGGGTTCGTGCCCCGGTCCGGGAAGATCCCACATGCCGCAGAGCAGCTGGGCCCGTGAGCCATGGCCGCTGAGCCTGCACGTCCGGAGCCTGTGCTCCACAACGGGAGAGGCCACAACAGTGAGGCCTGCGTAGCCAAAAAAAAAAAAGACTAGGGGTGCTGGGACTTCCCTGGTGGCGCAGTGGTTAGGAATCCGCCTGCCCATGCAGGGGACACGGGTTCGAGCCCTGCTCCGGGAAGATCCCACATGCCGCGGAGCAACTAAGCCCGTGAGCCACAACTACTGAGCCCGCGAGCCACAACTACCGAAGCCCGCACGCGTAGAGCTCGTGCTCCGCAACAAGAGAAGCCACCACCGTGAGAAGCCTGTGCCCGTAAGGAAGAGGAGCCCCGCTCGCCACAACTCGAGAGAGCCTGCGCACAGCAACGAAGAGCCAATGCAGCCAATAAATAAATAAATATATAAATATATTAAAAAATAAAGCCCTCATACTGTTAAAAAAGAAAAAAAGACTAGGGGTGCTCCTGGCATCGAGGGGGTGGGACCAAGGAGGCTGCTCCACCCCCCGCAGTGCCCAGGACAGCCCCCCCCAGAGGAGGACCCGGCCCCACGTCCGCAGTGCCCAGGCTGCCTCGGTCACCACTGTGCTGCCCGGGCCAGGTACCCAGGAGGTGCTAAGTGTTTGAGGGATGAGTGACCCCCAGTGTGGAGACGGCCTCTCAGGCTTCGCCCCAGCACTGAGGGAACACCGTGGACCGCCAGATAAAATGCAGGACACCCAGCCAAGTCTCGATTTCAGATCAAAGAGGGCTGACCTGTAGGATAAGTGTCTCCCAGCTGCTGCACAGGACACGCTTTCACTAAAAAAAATTGTTTGCTCTTGTTTCTAAATCTGGCAACCCTAAGCCTGGGTGGGAGCAGGGGCAGCACGGACCGGGGAGAGGCAGGACAGCGGTGCACCCGCCACGGGGCTGCATCACGGAGCCCCGTCCAGAACCTTCCAGGCCAGTTTGGCTCCAGGACCGTGGTCGGCACCGGCCATGAGAGTGACATGAAGGGGAGGCCCAGGCCCAGGGGAGGGGTCACCAAGCTGGCCACCGCTGCCGCTGGTGCACACCCCCAAGACCCGAGCGTGCCCCCAGCGCGAGAGGCAGGGTCAGGGCCAACCCCACCTGGGCCCAAGTCCAGGCCCGGCAGCAGCGGCCCACAGTCCCAGACACCACCCATCCTTTCATGGGGCTTGTCAAGGACGCGGGCACCAGAGCCCAGCTCCCAGGACCTGAGCCCCAGGCGGGACCCTCAGGGGCCTGGTACATTCGGACACGTGCGTGTCGACACCCGAGACGGGGGGGGTGGGAGAGGCTGGGACGGGAGGGTCGGCATCTGGGGGTCGTTCCAGCTTCACCCTCTCGAGCCAGTCCAGGCTCCCGCATGGACACAGCCAGCACCCGACCCGCTGTGGCCGGGCCGAGTGTCATGGGACTGAGTCACACGCAGCAGGGTCCCTGGGGTCACGCCCCTCCTGAGCATTCCCTAGGCGCCCCCTGACCGTTACCTGCAGCAAACTCCTCGATGGTCATCAGCGGGAAGCGGATGAGGGCCAACGCCTTGCCCAGAACCTTCCGCTTGTTCTCGGGCGTCACCTGCAGCTGCTGCCGCTGACACTCAGCCTCAGACCAGCGGACGACAGCGTTGAACAAGCGCACCTCGCGGATGCCCAGGGTGTCCCGCTCCAGCACGGCCACCAGCGTGTCTGCAAGGGGAGGGGCCATCAGCGAGCGCTGGCCTCCATGGCCTCGGGGATGACCTCTGACCGGCTCGCGGCCAGGCCGTCCACGGCCCTCGGGCAGCCGCAGAGTGGGGCAGGCAGCGGGACGCATGTGACCACCGAGCCCTCCCCAGCCCTGTGGCCTTACCCAGGTCGATGTCTGTGAAGCCCTCTGCAGTGATGGCGTCGGCCGTGTTCTTGTCGATGTTTTCCAGACACAGGCTGGCGAGCTGCGGTTCGTCGAAAAGCCTCGCCTGCGGGGGAGAGAGCCTGTCAACACCCAGCCAGATGGACCTTGGCTCCAGACTGGGCACGGATTTCAAGTCCCGGGCCGAGGGGCCAGAGGGATCTTCTTTCTTGAGGTTCACGGGCTCTCATCTCAGTAACCACTGCCTGGGGCGGGGGCGGTCAGGCCTGCACCTCGAAAGCTGGGGCACCTAGAGGTTCAGGCTGGAGGCGGGCCCAGTCGCCCTTTGGGGCAGGCAGGAGCCCAGGGGAGAGGGCCAAGAGGACGCGTGGGACGCGGCAGGGCTGTGCTTCTGACCGTCCGAGAACTCGCACACGGGCCGGGGACGGAGAACCTGTGGGGCAGCTCAACGCTCACACCCCGGTGCATCGGTCTCTGCCTGGGGCCTGGCTAAGAGGCTAGGACAGCCCACGTGGCAGCAGGTCTCAGCAAATGGCCGGGAGCAGCCGGCCCCCCGACCCGACCGTCCAAGCTCTGGCCCTTGAGAGCAACTCAGCAGACGGGGCCGAGGCCCAGGTGCCACCTCAGCGAGGGGTCTGTGGAGCCACGATGACACTCGGGCTCTGCCCCGTCTCCGCCAGGCTCCCAGCCCCCACAGTGGTCCAGGACCGCCGCAGCCCATCAGACCGGACAACCCCAAAGGGTCCCCCCTTCCAAGAAACCTAGTACGGAACGCCTTTCCCCCCACACCTGAGCTCTGCACAAGGGCACCAAAACGCCAACGGGAAGCCTTTAGCAAATGACTGTCGTGAGGCCGGCCTGCCAACAAGGTGCACTGCACAAGAGGCGACCAGGGAAACACCGCAGTGCCACCAGGGGCAGGGACAGGGCAGGACGAAGTGAGGGAGACACTAAGCCGGGCGCAAGAGTTAAGCGGCGCCTAAACTCCGAAATTCCCCCATCCGTCCTCCCCTGCCCCGCCGTCCTTACTCTCACCCACGCACCTGCATCCTTGCGCAGACCCAGAGCACCTGCTCCCCAGCGGGTCCCGCGCCCTCGCCCCGCCCCGCAGCCCTGCTCCTGCGCCATCGCCCCGCCCCGCAGCCCTGCCCCTGCGCCCTCGCCCTGACCCGTAGCCCTGTCCCTGCGCCCTCGCCGCGCCCCCTGTGCCCCTCGCCCCACACCTGCACGCCCGACCCGTACCTGCGTCAGCAGCATGAACGCGTTGTCCGCCCGCAGGTTCTTCTTCAGGAACTCCACGCAGTGGGCCTCGAGCGCGGGCACCGCGTACTTCTTGGCGGTGTACAGCGTGGTCATGACCGTCTCAGGCCCGATCTGAACCTCGTCCGAGTAGAGAAACCTGGGGTGGGGGGGAGGAGCGGACGGCGTCATGAGGACAGCCGCCCAGCCCCCACCCACCGGCCTGGCCCGAGGAACCAACCGAATTAGCATCGGTCGCCCTCTGACCTGTGAACGTGACCCCGCAAAGGCAGTTACCCAGGAAAATGAGTGCCCACAGGCCAACCCTGGAAACGAGTCTACACAGCAGGTGGGCCTCTGTCCGGCTCCTCCGTGGGCAGCACGGGATTTGCCCCCGGACAAGGAGAGGCTTCCACACCCCCCGACCCGGCCACAGCCGGCTGCCATGCCCGACCACTAACGGGACCAGAAGTGTCAGCCGGAATCGCAGACACCGGACGTGTTGACCACCCGCCATCGGCCCGACTCTGTATGTGGGTCAGAAGTCAGGGTCGATTACAAAACCACTGGGAGATGGTGAGAAATCAGAACCCTGGTCCGTCTGGTGGGAGCGCCTCAGAGGCGGCCCTGGGTGCGCAGCTCACGCCTCTGCGTCTGAGAGAAATGACGCATGTTCACAGCAGCGCGATCCACGCGAAACCACCCAAGTGTCCGTCCACGGGCACCATGGACACGGGGTGGGGGGGTGGAGGAGCCCAACCGGGAGCCGCCCAAAGAGCAAGTTCCTGGAAGGTGCCCCCCGCCTCCTGGGACTCACTCCCCTGCGAACGCACAGGAAGCCCTAACAGCAGCGGCCGGCGGGGTCAGGGACAGAATGACCACTAATGTCAGCAGTGCTGAGGGGGACCTGGTAATGGGACAGGCCAAGACATGTGCGGGGAGATGGGTGAGCCCTTCACATGCCAGTGGAGACAGTGTCCACCCTCTCGGGGGAGCAGCTTGGTTACCAAAACCCAAGTTGATACGGGGAGAGAGAGACAAGGAGAGATATAGAGACAGAGAGACACAGGGATGGGGAGGGAGACGGAGAGAATAGCCTTCCACCCCACATCTCACCAACTTTAGACTAAGGCAGGGTTTGGCTAACTGCAACCTGTCACCTGTTTGGGGTCTTGATTTTCTTTTATAGATATGACTTTTACATTTTTTCATTTTTTTACATTATGGTAAAATACACATAACATAAAATTTACCATTTTAACCATTTTTATCAGTAGCATTAGGTACATTCATATTGCTGTGCAACCATCCCCACCATCCATCTCCAGCACTTTCTCATCTTCCCGAACTGAAACTCTGTCCCCTGACTCCCCCTCCCCCAGCCCCTGGCCCCCACCATCTACTTCCTGTCTCTATGGATGTAACTCCTCTAGGACCTCCTGTGAGTAGGTTCACACTGTATTTGTCCTTTTTCATCTGGCTTATTTCACTAAGCATCATGTCCTCAAGGTCCATCCACGTTGGGGCAAGCGTCAGAATTTTGGGGTTTTTTAATTTTTATTTATTTATTTATTTTTGGCTGCATTGGGTCTTCATTACTGTGCGTGGGCTTTCTGTAGTTGCGGCCAGCGGGGGCTATTCTTTGTTGCAGTGCACGGGCTTCTCATTGCAGTGGCTTCTCTCGTTGTGGAGCATGGGCTCTACGTGCGCGGGCTTCAGTAGTTGTGGCACGTGGGCTCAGTAGTTGTGGCTCGTGGGCTCTAGAGCGCAGGCTCAGTAGTTGTGGCGCATGGGCTTAGTTGCTCTGTGGCAGGTGGGATCTTCCCAGACCAGGGCTCGAACCCGTGTCCCCTGCATTGGCAGGTGGATTCTTAACCACTGCACCACCAGGGAAGTTGCCAGAATCCTTTATGACATAAACGGGTGTTGAATTTTGTCAAAAGCTTTTTCTGCAACCTATTGAGATGATCGTATTGTTTTTATTCTTCAACCTCTTAATGTGGTGTATCACGCTGATTGATTTGCGGATACTGAAAAATCCTTGCAGCCCTGGAATAAATCCCATTTGACCATGGTGTATGATCCTTTTAATGTGTTACTGAATTCCAGAATCCTTTTGAAGGCTGAGTAATATTCCAGTGTGTGGATGGATCACACCTCGTTCATCCCTCAACTGTTCATGGACACTTGGGGGTGTTCCCATCTTTTGGCTGTTGTGAATCAAGCTGCTGTGAACACGGGTGTGCAAATATCTCTTCGAGCCCCCGCTTCTCCCTTCTTTGGGGGATGTACCCAGGAATGGGATTGCTGGAGCACACAGTGATTCTATGTTTAGCTTTTGAGGATCGTCCGACTGTTCCTACAGTGGCTGCCTCATTTCACATTCCCACCAGAAGCACGAGGGTCCCAATTTCTCCACCTCCTCGAGACAAGTCGTTTTGTTTGTTTGTTTTTTTAATAATAACCACCCTGGTGGGTGTGAAGTGATATCTCACCGTGCTTTTGTCCCCTATTTTGTACATAAAGTTTCCTTGGCCCACAGCCCTGCCCACAGTTTACAAATCCTTCCAGGCTGCTTTTGCAATGTCGGCGGGGAGCTGTGCAGACAGAGCCCCTGCCCTCCCACCCACCCAGGGGCAGCCTGCGGCCCCTGGTCTGAGGAACCATCTGAAAAGTTGCCTGAAGACAGAGGAGTGAGATTATTCCACAAAGTGCTGTGATCAGCCCACAGGATTCAACACTGTTAGATGGAGCTGAAGGGAACCAGTTTACACCCTGCAGACACCAGAGGAAAAAAGGAGATGATGACACAGTGGGTGGGGAGGGGTGCTGTGAGCACGTGATATAAATGGGACCTGATATGAATGGGAGCGGCCAGCCAAGGCCCCGCCCATGGTGCTGAGAGGCTAGACAGGTTCACTCCATTTTCTTCCTTATGCTTTCTTTTCTCTTCTTTTCTTCTCTCCCTCCCTTTTTCTTTCTCTCTCTTTCTTTCTGTGAGCCAATGCCATTTTTATAATCAGAAGGGGAAAAAAAAAAAAAGCTCCCCATCTGAAGAGCTGTCTTGACTGTTTGGGATAACCTTTCAAGCCACCCAGACCATTTACACCCAGGGTTTCCGGACGGTGCTCCGCGGAGCAGGGGTGTATGCTAGTTCCAGAGAGCTCGCAGGCCTCCTTCTCGGTGGAGCTGCCATCTGTGGGCGGCACTCCCACCCCCAACATCCACTATATTTGTTTTAAAGTCCTTGAGAAAAAATTTGAAACCCAGGAAGAAAAAATATAGGTGGAATTTAAAATTCTTGCATTAGGCTATTTCTTCAAAAACTCTTGAAAGGATGAAAACTTAGGGACTCACACACGCTGCAGCGTGGCTGGACCTGGAACCGCAATGCTCAGTGAGAGAAGCCAGACACAGAAGGACACACGGTGTGTGATTCCACTGATGGGAACCATCCAGAACAGGCAGATCCACAGACACAGAGAGTGGGTTCCTGGTTGTCAGGGGCTGGGGGAGGGGGATGCCATTCCTTTGGGGGTGATGGAATGTTCTGGAATTAGAGGTGATGGTTGCACACTCTGTAAACATACTAAATGTCATTGAATTGTACACTTCACATGGGTGAGTTGTATGGTATGCCAATTACATCTTGATATTAAAAATACAAAAATGAAAATGGGGGGGCGTTCAGAGCCCACCCCTCACTGGGGAGGTGAGTTCTAGAAATCTCCAGGGAGCTGGGGGCTCTGGAGGCAATGTCACCAGGGCTCTATTTTTTTCAAACATCAGGTGTGTCTGTCCCTCCCCCCAGAGCGTGAAGGACCTGGAAAGTCTTACTTGAGCAGTGCCAGGAAGGCAGCAGGCTCCACGTCCGGCAGCTCGATCTCGGTGGACGTGGTGGCCATTCCCCCGTTGAACATGGCATCAAAGACAGCACTGCCCACGGCCAGCACGAACCTGTTGTGTCAGAGAAGACCCAGTTACCCTTTGTGAGGCCCACCGGTCCCCACCACCCGAGCCCGGGGGGCTGTCGGGGCCCCGGGATGTGGAAGGCGAGTGTCCCCACAGCAGTGACACCCCAGCCAGCACCTGCAGCAGATGCTGTGCCCAGAGCATCCTGCCCTGGATGCTTCCGTTAGGAGGGCCCTGAGGACTGAGAAGGCAGTGCATGTGGATGAGTAGCAACAGAGGCCAGAGAAGCGAAATCATCTCCCCAGGGGCTGAATGGCTTATGGCAGAGAGCTCATGCCCTCCCCACGCAACTCATTCACTCCTTCCCTCCGTCATTCCCTCCCTCCGTCATTCATTCACTCATTCATTCATTCACGGATTCACCCAATCATTCATTCACTCGACCACTCCCTCCCTCCGTCATTCATTCACTCACTCATTCCTTCACTCACTCATGGGCTCACCCAGATTCATTCATTCATTCACTCCCTCATTCATTCGTCATTCACTCCATCCTTTCGTTCATTCATCCACTGACTCACTCAACCACTCCCTGCCTCCCTCATTCACCCCCTCCTTCATCACTCCCTCCTTACTCTACACACACGGCCCCCGTGCTGGGGCTGTGGGCACTGAGACCCTGGCCTTGTTGGAGGAAGGCAGCCACGGGTCCACGGCATGGACAGCCTGACAGTGCGGCAGGAAGGAGAACGCAGGGCTGCGAGGGAGCAGGATCAGGGAAGGCCTGGCGGGGTCGCCTGAATCGGGCTGAGTCCGTGGGGAAGGGCGTGGAGGCCAAGGGAGCATCCAGACGTGGGTGGCCACGGGGGCCTGCAGGTTCAGCCTGGCGTCACGCGCCCACTGTGCTGTGCACCCGTGGTCCCCAGGGCCCGCCCCACGACAGCCTACCCCGGGGCGGCAGAGATGGCGGGGGACGAGATCCAGGCCTGCCCCCTGCAGAGCCCCTGTCCTCTGGGTCTGCAAGGCCCCACGTCGCAGCCCCTCCCGGGGTCCCCAAGGTGACACACGCAGGGCTCTGAGAGGCCACCCCCTTGCAGAACCGCTGGAGTCGGCAGCCACAGCCCGATTCCCGGCCTCTGCCCAGTGCCCGGGGGACGTTCCCACCGCTCCCAGCGAGCCCCACCTGGGCAGCCCCCTACTCTCCGCGAAAAGAACCGCCCCCCCCCCGCCTCCCACCCACTCCTCCATCGTGGACTGGTGCTCCCGGCCCCGCCAGGCCCTTGTCTGGTCCCCAATCTGGCCCAGGGCTCTACGGCACCCCAAAGGCCAGGCCAGAGATGGGGGCCAGGTGGAAACCGAGTGTGAGTGTAGTGGGGTGAACAGTGTCTCCAAAGTCATGTCCACCTGGAACGTCAGGATGGTACCCTGTTTGGAAACAGGGTCTTTGCGGATGCCATTTATTAAGATGAGGCCACCCAAATCCAGGCTGGCCCTAATCCAATGACTTATAAAAGGGAAATGTGGACCCAGCACACAGGGAGAGGCCACGTATTGACGGAGGCAGAGCCTGGAGCGCCGCGGCCACAAGCCCAGGACGCCTGGAGCCCCAGAAGCCGGAGGAGATAGGAAGGACCCTCCCCGGGAACCTTTGGAGGGAGCGCGGCCCTGCAGTACCCTGATCCTGGGCTTCTGGATTCCAGAACTGAGAGAGGACAGATCTGGGTGGCTTTGCCCATCCATCGGCGGTGCTTTGTTTTGGCCGCCCCAGGTCGCTCAGGCCCTGTTCTGCCCCACCACGTCCTCGGAGCCCCGCTCATTCACCACCGCAGCTGGGCCCCTGGAGCCTCACTGCACTTCCCCACGCACACTCTCCATAAAGAAAGTGTCTTCCTGTTCCTCCTTTCTTTCTAGATTAAACAAAGCATCTTGATCTCCCGCGGGGAAAACTTTCCCCAACGATTCACTGGCAGGAAGTAAGCGGCGGCCCAACTGGGCCTGTGTGTCTGTGCAGAGCCCCGGATGCCAGGCTGTACGCACCCTCAGTGCCCTCGGCAGACGCGGCGACAAACCCCAGGGCTGGCAAGGCCACTGGGTCGAAGGCGGTCTGAACATCTCCAAGGCTCCTCCCCCCACAGCCCCACCCGCCGGCCCCTCGCTGGCCTCCCGCCAGGAGTCTTCCACCCTCCCTTATCCATCCATCCTCAGAAACATGACGATGAACACGGCAAATCAAAACCACCATGAGACACCACCTCACCCCCACTAGGAAACGCCAGCTAGGATAAAAAATCTGGACAATGACAAGAGTTGCTGCGGATGTGGAGAAATCAGAGCCCTCGTGCAGGGCGGGTGGGGACATAAAGTGTGCAGCCGCGGTGGATGACAGGCCAGTGATTCATCGGAGGGTTCAACGTGGAGTTACCGTCTGACCCGGCAGTTCCACTCCTAAGTTGTGTACCCGAGAGAAACGAACACACACGTCCACACAAAACCTGTGCACAAGTGCTCACAGAGACACGATTCATAGACGGCCAAAGGTGGAGGCAACCCAGTATCAATGGACAGAAGATGGATGAATACAATGTGGGTCCCTCCATACGTACAAGGAGTATTAGTTACCTTAAGAAGAAGGAAATTCCGACACATGTTACAGAGTGGATGGACCTTGGGGACGTGATGCTCAGTGAGAGAAGCCAGACATAGAAGGACACACAGTGTCTGATTCCACTCACAGGAGGTCCCTGGGGGAGTCAGATCCACAGAGACAGGAAGTAGATGGTGGTGGGCTGGTGGAGGGGGAGTCAGTGTTTCATGCGGACAGAGCTTCAGTTTGGGAAGATGAGAAAGTTCTGGAGATGATGGTGGGATGGCTGCCCGACAATGTGAAGGTGCTTAATGCCACTGAACTGTGCACTTAAAAAGGGTAAAGAGGGGCCTCCCTGGTGGCGCAAGTGGTTGAGAGTCCGCCTGCCGATGCAGGGGATACGGGTTCGTGCCCCGGTCTGGGAGGATCCCATATGCCGCGGAGCGGCTGGGCTCGTGAGCCATGGCCGCTGAGCCTGCGCATCCGGAGCCTGTGCTCCGCAACGGGGGAGGCCACAACAGTGAGAGGCCCGCATACCGCAAAAAAAAAAAAAAAAAAAAAAGGGTAAAGAGGGGCTTCCCTGGTGGCGCAGTGGTTGACAGTCCGCCTGCCGATGCAGGGGACGCGGGTTCGTGCCCCGGTCCGGGAGGATCCCACGTGCCGCGGAGCGGCTGGGCCGGTGGGCCATGGCCGCTGAGCCTGCGCGTCTGGAGCCTGTGTTCTGCAGCGGGAGAGGCCACAGCAGTGAGAGACCCGCGTACCGCAAAAAAAAAAAAAAAAAAAAAGGGTAAAGAGGGTGAACTTTATGGTATATGTATTTTACCACAATTTAAAAATTAAAAAAAAAAAAAAAGAATGACATATTACCCTGAAGGGGCAGGGAAGAAAAGACCAGCTAAGTAGCTTTGGGAAACAGGTTAAAGGCCAAATGAACTGCATACAAATACTGTGCTTTACTTAGTAAAAGTATTTTTCACAGGAGAGGGTTAGCAGCTCTGAAACTACTCTACATATCTAGGTTTATGCTACCAAGTAGACATGTGCAGAATGAGAGCCAGGGTCCTCATCGTGGGAGAAAACAGTTATAGATAAGAGGGGGGGGCTGGAATAAATTCTGGAGGGCTGAACCGAAATCAGAGCGATCAAGATGATCTCGTGGCTTTTAGACAGGTAGATGGATGGTGGATGGGTGGACAGATGGACAGACGGGTGGAGGGACAGAAATAAACAGAGATGTGTGTGTGCTGGTACATTTCCTCGCTCTACCTGCTAAAAAGGTCTCTAAACAACACCACCCCAGCAGCAGTGGGCACACCCAGCACCCAAGTCTTGGTTTCTAAATACCGTTTTCCACTAAAATGAACCAGAGCTCCTTGGAGAAGTGGCTGACTTGCAGGGCTGGGGCAGGGGAAGGACAAGATGAGCTTGGAGTATCTTGTGGCGCCAGAAAGTAAAAACACGCTCCAACATGACGGGGAAATGCTGAACGGACACGGGAGCCAAATCTGGGACGATACGAACAACAAAATAATGTTCGCACCGGATGATGACCCACAGGATAAAGTAAATATCCGTGAGTCCATGATGAAATAAATATATAACTGAAGGAATGGATGAGTAAGGGAGAAGGGACAGCTCTTCTAGAACCCCAGTTGACAAATGCAGAGGGAGTTACGGAAATAGGAAATCACCATATGGCAGACGCTAGAGTAAATAACTCTTTCCAGCAGGAACCACCATACACCAGCGGGCAAAGCAGGAGGGGAAATGGGATGTCTGTACAGTCCCAAAGTATCCCTCAGGAAGAGTGATTTACAAGGGGACGTTGGTGACATCCAGTGGAGAAATCTACCCCATGACCAAGGCTCACATCACCAGAGATGGGACAGGTGGACGTCACGGGCTCAGAAGTTTCACATTCAAACACACAAAGGGGATGAAAGGAGAAAGATGGGGAAAGACATACCTTGCATTCGGAAACCACCAGAGAGCTGGAGTGGCTACACAGATATCAGACAAGACAGACGTGAAGATGAGGAATATTACTGAACAATGGACGTTTCATGTGAACAGAGGGTCAGTACATGGGGATAGGTAACAGTACAAATGAATACACAACAGAGTCCCAAACCACACGAAGCAGAAACTGACTGTTAAAGGAGAAAGAGATAATCCAAGAATGATGGTTGGAGGTTCTGATGCCTCACTCTCCACAACTGACAGAACAGCCAGACAAAATCGGCAAGAACACAGAAGACTGAATAACGCTGCCAAGCGACCTTTACGGAACCCTCAGCCCAACGACGGCAGAATGCACGCTCTTAGGTGCAATGGCACATTCTCCAGGACAGACCACATGCAAGGCCAAACAAATATACTCAGAGGCACTGAAAGCAGTCAAAGCATGTTCTCCAAAGAGGGGAATTAAACTCCATACCAACAACAGAAAGACCTCTGAGAAATCTCCAAATATTTGGAAATGAAGCAACACTTATAAGTAACCCATGGGTCAGAGAAGGAACACAAGGGAAATTAGAAAAGATCTTAACTGGAACAAAAATGCAAACATGGCGCATCAAAATGTAAGGGATGCAGGGCTTCCCTGGTGGCGCAGTGGTTTTGAGTCCACCTGCCGATGCAGGGGACACGGGTTCGTGCCCTGGTCCGGGAAGATCCCACATGCCGCGGAGCGGCTGGGCCCATGAGCCATGGCCACTGAGCCTGCGCGTCCGGAGCCTGTGCTCCGCAATGGGTGAGGCCACAACAGTGAGAGGCCCGCGTACCGCAAAAAACAAAAAAACAAAAAACAAAAAACAAAATGTAAGGGATGCAGCTAAAACAGTGCTTAGAAGTAAACAGTGTATATCTATTAAATAGAGATCTAAAATCAGCAAGGTAAGCTTCCAGTAATTCCCTGGTGGTCCAGTGGTTAGACTTGGCACTTTCACTGCCGGGGCCCAGGTTCAATCCCTGGTTGAGGAACTAAGATCTCGCAAGCCATGTGGCATGACCAAAAAATAATTAATTAATTTAAAAAATAAAATCAGCTTCCATCTCAAGAATCTAGAAAATGAAGAGCAAATCGAGCCCAAAGAATGAAGAAAATAATAAAAGTGAGGGCAGGAATTAATGAAACTGGGAATGGGAAAATAGAGACAAATCAATGAAACCTAAAGGTCACTCTTTGGGGGTGGGGGGAAATCAACAATTGCTAGAACTTTAGCTAGACTGACCAAGAGAAAAAAACACAAGTTACCAAAATCAGGAATGAAAAAGGGAACATCACTACAGACGCTATAGGTGATTAAAAAAAAAAACTTTGAAACAATTTTATGCCAACAACTTAAGACAACTTAGAGAAAATGGACGACTTCCTGGAAAGACACAAACTGCCATCACTCACTGGTGAAGAGAAAATCTAAACAAACACGTAACAAGTAAGTGAACTAGTCATTAATAATCTTCCGGGACTTTCCTGGTGGCACAGTGGTTAAGAATCTGCCTGCCAATGCAGGGAACACGGGTTTGAGCCCTGGTCCGGGAAGATCCCACGTGCCGCGGAGCAACTAAGCCCGTGTGCCACAACTACTGAGCCTGTGTGCCACAACTACTGCAGCCCACGTGCCTAGAGCCTGTGCTCTGCAACAAAGAGAAGCCACCACGAGAAGCCCGCGCACTGCAACGAAGAGTAGCCCCCGCTCGCCGCAACTAGAGAAAGCCTGTGCACAGCAATGAAGACCCAAAGCAGCCAAAAAAAAAAAAAAAAAAAAATTCCCACTGGGACTTCCCTGGTGGCGCAGTGGATAGGACTCCACGCTCCCAATGCAGGGGGACCAGGTTTGATCCCTGATCAGGGAACTAGATCCCACATGCATGCCACAACTAAGAGTTCGCATGCCACAACTAAGGAGCCCACCTGCCGCAACTAAGGAGCCCTCAAGCCGCAACTAAGGAGCCTGCCTGCTGCAACGAAGACCCGGTGAGACCAAATAAATAAATAAATATTTTAAAAAATCTTCCCACACAGAAAAGCCCACTCCCAGAAGAAATAATACCAACCCTATGCAAACTCTTCCAGAAAGGAGAGGGGGAAGGAATATTTCCCAATCACCTATGAGGCCAAAGACACTCTGGAACCCTTGGGCACCACTGGGGGGTGGGGAATGGGGCGGCCACTTTGGAAACCAGTTTGGCAGTTTCTTAAAATGTCACGTTACCCTGTAATTCCAACATGCGACCCCTAGGTATTCACCTAAGAGAAAAGGAGCAGTTCTTCCACAGGCAAATTTCTACACGAATGTGGAATGTTCATGGCAGTATGATTCCTCATAATGAAAAGCTGGAAATAACCTATATAACCTGTATGCCCATCGACTGATGAGTGGACAAAGCGTGGTCCATCCATGCAATGGAATTCAGCAGTAACATGAATTACTTTAGCAATAGAAAGAAATGAACTGCCGATACAATGGTGTGGATGGACCTTATAAACAGCACACTCAGTGAAAGAAGCCAGACCAAAGCCTACACATTCTATCATTCTAATTCTATGAAATTTCTACAAAGAGCAAAACTAGAGAGAGAGAAGGAGGTCAGTGATTGCCCAGGGATCAGGGTGGGAGTGGGGACTGAGGGTAAGTGGGGAAAGGGGTTTCTGCGGGTGACAGAAGTGCTCCCAAACTGGGCTATGGCAGTTGTCACACAAATGCATAATTTTCTATATGGCCAATTGTCAGATCAAACAAACCAAAATCCATTAAAAGCACTCGATGACATCCCATGCCCACACTTCATGGAAACTCGTAGTGAACAAGGGATGGAAAGAAACTTGTTACTGTATTAAAAAGAATTTGTCAGAAACCAGTATCAATGATCACATTGAACTGTGAAAAACACCTCTGTTACGGAACAATGCCCTGGTGGTCAGAAATGCAATCAGAACAGAAAAAATGAGGCAGAAATATGAGAGAGAATGAGAAATTAATTGCCCATAACGTGATTGTCTCTTAAAACTCTAAATTCGGGGCTTATGTAAATCTAAATTAAGATTAAGGTAAATAAAAGATTCAGTTTGGGAATTCCCGGGTGGTCCAGTGGTTAGGACTCTTTGCCTTCACTGCCAAGGGCGCAGGTTCAATCACTGGTTGGGGAACTAAGATCCTGCAAGCCACGCAGTGTGTCCAAAAAAACAAAACAAAACAAAAGGATTCAGTTCCTCAGCTGTAAGAGCCACAATTCAAGTGCTCAGCAGCCACAAGTGATTAGTGGCTAGGACTGGAGAGCATAGATCTAGAACAATCCCATCATCACAGAAAAGTCTACTGGACAGTGCCAGACCACGGAATCAGTGGAGCAATTATTAATGCTAAGAAGGGTTCAGAAAGAAATCGTTCAAATAGATAAAAATAAATATGCAAAAAATCTACAGCTTCCCAGCAAGAACCAACTAGAAAAAATACAATGGAGAAATTACTCACAACAGAGAAAAAACAAACAAAAATATAATTCGAAAAGAGTCATGTACCAAAATGTTCATTGCAGCTCTATTTACAATAGCCCGGAGATGGAAACAACCTAAGTGTCCATCATCGGATGAATGGATAAAGAAGATGTGGCACATATATACAATGGAATATTACTCAGCCATAAAAAGAAACGAAATTACCTATTTGTAATGAGGTGGATAGACCTAGAGTCTGTCATACAGAGTGAAGCAAGTCAGAAAGACAAAGACAAATACCGTATACTAACACATATATATGGAATTTAAGAAAAAAAAAAGAAGAACCTAGGGGTAAGACAGGAATAAAGACACAGACCTACTTGAGAATGGACTTGAGGATATGGGGAGGGGGAAGGGTAAGCTGTGACAAAGCGAGAGAGAGGCATGGACATATATACACTACCAAATGTAAAATAAATAGCTAGTGAGAAGCAGCCGCATAGAACAGGGAGATCAGCTCAGTGCTTTGTGACCACCTAGAGGGGTGGGATAGGGAGGGTGGGAGGGAGGGAGACGCAAGAGGGAAGGGATATGGGAACATATGTATATGTATAACTAATTTACTTTGTTATAAAGCAGAAACTAACACACCACTGTGAAGCAATTATACTCCAATAAAGTTGTAAAAAAAAAAAAAAAACGAATCAGAAACTTAGCAATATATGTGCAAGACCTATTTGAAGAAACTACAAAACTTTCCTAAGGTTTCACAAAAATGCCCTGGATAAACGTGTTCCCAGATATATTTTGTATTCTAAACTGTCAGCTCTCCCAACCTGTACCTTTGCAAAGACCAATCCCTCCAGGAAATTCCTTTAGCATTTGATAAATTGATTCTAAAGATCGTAAGGAACCACTGAGGCAGAGGCTGGTCAACTACAGCCCTGGGACTCAATCCGGCCCACCGCTTGTTTTTGTAAATAAAGTTTTATTGGCACAAAGCCACACCCATTCATTTCTGTCTTAATGCATTCGTGTTGCTATGCCAGAATTAAGCAGTTGGGACAGAGACCGTGTGGCCTGCTGACACTATATACTATCTGGCTCTTTACAAAACTTTGCTGGTGCAAATTTACCTGAAGGTAAGTCCGACAGGGAAAGAGATGTCTTCTGTCAGCACTGTTTCAATGACTGTTGGATGCAGGGAGGGACAGATGGATGGGTGATTGATTCTGGAGGAGTTAAGTGTGTGAGACGAGCTGAAAAAAGTCTTGACACGGAGTAAAACTGGGAAGAACAGCCACGGCAGTTCTCAAAACCCACCATAAAGCCACAGTCATCAAAAAACGTGTTATTGGGCTAAGCACACACAGATCGATGAAAGAGAAGGGACCCCAGACACAGACTGCTCCACTTCTGGGACTTCTCTGCACTGCTAAGTTTTCCGTGATAGATGAATAAAGGTATTTTAGATATTAATGTGGGTCCATCCGATTTGTGCACAGTGCTACCCTGAAAATGCTCGGTATTTCCTCAGAGGGAGCCCTGCGAGCGCGAGTGTAGACAGTGGACTCACAGGTTTCCTGAGCACCTGCCGTGCCAGGCATTTTCCTGGGCCTAGCAGGACGGAGAGAAGCAAAACCCTGTGGCCGTCCAGTGGCTGGGACTCCACGCTTCCACTCCAGGTGCCGGGGTTCAATCCCTGGTTGGGGAACTAAGATCCCACAAGCTGTGACTCAGCCAAAAAAAATAAATAAATAATAATCCTGCTCACAGGAAGCCAATGACAGCAGTCACAGAGAAAGTTAGAAGGAGAAAGCTGTCAAAAAGCAGTGCAGTGCAGGGCGAGGGGGTGGGGCTAAGCCGACTTGGGGCACGGGGCAGGGGGCGGCTCCGAATGAGGTCTGAACTTGTCAGGGGCCAGAGCTGGCCCCTTCTGCCATCACTCATGCCAGGCCGTCCTGTGTCCCATGCCCCAGGTCACCCTGTACCCAGAATTCACGGCCCCAGCCTGAGACCACCCCAAGCCTGGGTCCCGGGAGATGGTGGGTCCAGACCCCATGGCCTTCCTCAAAGTTAGCACGAGCCCCTCCCCGACTCGGCCCTGCTCCCCAGTCACCAGCTCCGGATGCTCTCCGCCCCAGGCCCGCATCCAGGATCCCACGTGGCTTTCACTTGTGTCTTCAGGCTCCTCCCAGGACCGGCTGGCGGCTGGCGTCCTGCAGCATGGCCCCAAGCTGGGTTTATCTGGTATTTTCTCCGATAGGACCAGGTGTACTGGTTTCCTGGGGCTGCTCTAACAAATTACTGCAAATTGGGTGACTTGAAAGAACAGGAATTTCCTCTCTCACGTTCTGGAGGCCACACGTCCAAGGTCAGTGTGTCCCAGGGCCGTGCTGCCCCCCGGAGGGTCCCCCTCCAGCCTCTTCCAGCTTCTGGGGTCCCAGGCGTCCTGGGCTTGCGGCCGTGTGTCCCTCCCATCTCTGCCTCTGTTGTCACATGGCCATCTTCTCTCGGTCTCTCCTCTGTGTGTCTCTCATAAGGAGACTTGCTGGATTTAGGGCCCGTTCAGATAATCCAGGATGATCTCTTCTTGAAACTCTTTTTTTTTTTTTTTTTTTTTTGCGGTACGCGGGCCTCTCACTGTTGTGGCCTCTCCCGTTGCGGAGCACAGGCTCTGGACGCGCAGGCTCAGCGGCCATGGCTCAGGGGCGCAGCCACTCCGTGGCATGTGGGATCCTCCCGGACCGGGGCACGAACCCGTGTCCCCTGCATCAGCAGGCAGACTCTCAACCACTGCGCCACCAGGGAAGCCCTCTTCTTGAAACTCTTAATCACATCTACAAAGACCCTTTTTCCAAATAAGGTCCCATTCACAGGTTCTGGGTGTCAGGATGTGGACACACCTTGTTGGGGGCCACCATTCAACCCACTACACTGGGGTTAAGAGTTTGGGGTGGCGCACACTGAGGTGAGGTGCCCTTCTCATTGATTCCTTCTAGGGGGACCCTGACACCCCCAGGACATCACCCTGAGGTCGACCTTGACCACCTGGCTGAGGTGGCATCTGCCGAGTTCCCCCAAGGTGGGATTCCAATCTACTCTTTACAAGCAAGTCCCCAAATCCAGCCCACCTGGGACAGAGACGGGAGTTAGGTCCAGCCCGGGAGCATGGCGCACGGTATAAGGAATTTTCCCCACTCCTGTCTGTGTTCCATCAGCAAGGCTGCGAGGTGTTTCCTTTATGCGTTAAGCCAGCCCGTATGGAGGATGAGCCCCGGGCCACTGTGATAAGGACCTGGTTGGGTCACAGGGTCCACCCTCCCTGTGGCCCTCGGAAGGAGGTGTCTGAGTGGTCAGTCCCAGGTCCCGGGGGGTGGGGAGGTGGGGGGAACTGAGGCTCAGCAGGGTTCACGGTCACTCACGGTACAGTCATCTACCTGATCGCTGCAGGTAAAATGGCAACAATGCGTATGAAATAACAACCCAAAGGCTGAAAAGACAAAGAACTAGAACCCTTCGATCTGGGAGGTCCACACAGCAGGAATGTGGGACAAGAAAGGCATGAGGGAGGCTGGGGGCTCACAGGTGACACATCAACTGGCCCCCTACTCACAGCTTGCAGGAGAGTGGGGAGGACCGCAACACACACACAGGGCAGGGAGGTACTGGGAACCCCATCACGGGCCTGGAAGCGTCCTTGGACAGGAATCTAGACCCAGTTGTATATAAATAACCAAGAAAAGCCAAAAAGAGGAATCTCGAAGGCACAAGTTAAATAAAGGCCACACGTCAGAAAGGTGGGGAGGACCCTCACAGCAGGTTGGGGGACACTCCGGGCAGAGTGGTGACAACCCCTGCAGCCCCCCTCCCCAGACAGAACCCTCCCCAGCACCCCCCAGCGAGCAGGGGCAGAGGAACCAGCAGTGGGCAGGACGCTGACATCAGTCCCACCCTACCCAGGAGTCTGGGGGCTGCACCCTGGAGACTGGCAGAGGGATGGGGCCTGGACCAACACCCACCCCCCTTTCGAAAGGAGGCCTGGGGGATGGGGCGTCACGGAGCTGGGTGATCGCAGAGCTGGGAGTCACTGGGGGTCCTGGGTTCACAAGGTGGGAGTCTGGTGGGGCTCTGGCGGTCTCAGCCCCAGAAGGATGGGGCACTCGGGGGAAGAGGTCACTGGGGCAGGAAGGAGGAAATGGAGGGAGATGGTAGTGTCTGGGGGTCCTCGGGCTGGCCAGGCTGGGGGTTGCAGGGCCTGGAGAGCCTGGCAGGGGCTGAGGGGTCACAGGGATGCTGGGGGTGGAAGAGGTCACTGGGTCTGAGAGATCCTGGCCAAGGTGGCAGGGTCAGGGGTCACAGAGCCAGGAGACGCTGATGAGAGTGGAGGGGCAGGGGTCGCAGGACCAGAATACGGCCAGTATCTGGAAGTACGGGTGGAAGGGGGCCTGGCAGGGTCACAGGGCCTAGGGGTGGTAGGGCCCGGGGATGGTGGTTACTGGGAACAGCAGGGTCCCAGGGATGGTGGGTGTCCCGGGGTGAGGGCAGGTCCCCGGGACCAGCAGGGGTTCCAAGAATAACGGGTTGGGTCCTAGGACGACGGGGTCCTGAGGGTGGTGGGGTCCCGGGGACGGCAGGGATTCCAAGAAGGGCGGGTCCTGGGGGATGACTAGGTCCCCGGGGGTGGCGAGTATCCCCGGCGGGGGGGAGGGGTGGCGGGATCTCAGGGATGACTGAGTCCCGGGGGCTGGCGGGGGCTGGGCCCGGGGATGCTGGGTCCCCGGGGGGCGGCGGGTCCCGGGACGGCGGCCCACCTGTGCGCCGGGATGCGCTGCGCGCCGAGCCCCTTGCCCACCAGGAAGTGCACGTCGCAGAGCACCTCGTTGTTGAAGAGGAAGGCGAAGCGCTCCTTCACCGTGGGCTTGGTGGCCTGCCAGTTGTAGACGGGCTCGCGCAGCAGCGCCCCCGCCCCCGGCTCCTCGGCCGCCCGCTCCCCACCCGCAGAGGCCTGCGCGCCCGGCCCCGGCCCCGGCCCCGACACCGACACCAGCGGGGGCGGCCCGGGGGCGGCGGGGGCCTGGGCAGCGGCGGCGGCGGCCGCGTTGCCGGGGGCCGGGGCAGCGTTGGCGCTGGGCCCGGGGCCGCCCCCCGCGCCCGGGCCGACCCCCGGCGGGCACGAAGCGCGCCCGCCGCTCCCACCCGCCGCCATCTTGTCGGTGCGGCGCCCGGCGGGGCGGGGCGGGCGGGGGAGGGCCGGGGAGGGGGAGGGGAGGAGGAGAAAGGAGGGGGCAGAGGAGGGGAAGAGGGGGAGAGGGGAGGAGGAGGGAGGGGGCGGGGCAGGGGGAGAGAAGAGGGGGGAGGAGGTGGGAGACCTGGAGAGCAGGGAGGAGAAGGGAGGAGGCCGGGGAGGGGCTAGGAGGAGGGAGGGGGCGGGGCAGGGGCACGGTGGGGCGAGGGGCAACGGACCTCGTACCTCCGACCCTGGGCCTGGACCCCAGACCTCAGACATGGGACCCCAAGTGCTAGATCTCGTACTTCACATCAGGGACCCAGACCCTGGACTCTACATCCTTTACTTCAGACCCGGCCCCCCAGATCCTGGACCTCAGATCCTGACCCCCAGACTCTAGATCTTTAACCTCAGACTCTGGACCCCCGGATTCTAGATCATTTACTTCAGACCCCGACCCCAGACCCTGGACCCCATACGCCAGAACCCAGGTACAAGAGCCCAGATCCCCTACTTCAGACACTAGACCCCAGACCCAGAAATGGCAACCCCACACCTCAAGACCCTGACCTTGGATTCAGGATCGCCAGCCCCAAATCCTAGATCCTCCATCCCAGCAGCCCCAGACCTGGGACCCCAGTCCCTATATCCCAGACCTCAGGCCTCAGAACTCAGGCTCTGGATCCCAAACTCCAGACCTCAGATTCCAGACCTGGGGCTCCAGAACTCAGATCCCCGGCCCCAGACCCCAAATCAGACCCCAGCTCCAGTCCCTGAAACCCAGATCCCAATCTCTGACCCAGGACCCCCAATCCCAAAGCCAGACCCAACTCCAGAGTCCAAACCCCAGACCTGGGATCCCAGACCCTATCCCCAGTCGGTCTGCCTGCCCAGTGGACGGGACAACATTGTGTGTGTGGCAGGGGAAGCTGAGGCCCAGGCAGGCTGCCACTGAATGCAGGGAGGATGCTCTGTGCCTCCCAGACTCAACAGATATATGGAGCCCTCCTCCGGGCCAGGTCTCGGCTTCCCAGCGCCGGCAGAGCTGGAACCCCCAAATGACTAACTGCACCCACAGTGTCAGAGTGACAGAATGCCTTGAAGATGAAGCACAGGGAGCTAGGAGGGCATAAAGTGGGGTCCCTTGAGCAACCTGGGGGTTGCAACCTGGAGATGCAGCCTGGGGGATATAATGGGGGTACAAGTTCAGGGGTGCAGGGGGCAGCCCGGAGGGCTTCCTGAAGGAAGGGATGATGACCAGTGACTTAGAGTCAGGAAGATGAATAGGGGTTGGGTAACCTCTTTAAAGTCCCAGAAGTCAGGGGCTGGGTGGAGAGGGAGGGGTGAGGGGCCCTCCACCGGCCCCCAGCTGAGCATGGGACTTGAGTAACACCTGTGATAATTTAGCATCTAAAGAGTGGCTGGGGCTTCCCTGGTGGCGCAGTGGTTGAGAGTCTGCCTGCCAAGGCAGGGGACACAGGTTCATGCCCTGGTCCGGGAAGATCCCACATGCCGCGGAGCGGCTGGGCCCGTGAGCCATGGCCGCTGAGCCTGCGCGTCCGGAGCCTGTGCTCCGCAACAGGAGAGGGCCCAACAGTGAGAGGCCCGCATATCGCAACAAAAAAAAAAAAGTAAAAAAGTGACTGGGAGGGCTTCCCTGGTGGCACAGTGGTTGAGACTCCGCCTGCCGATGCAGGGGACACGGGTTCGTGCCCCGGTCCGGGAAGATCCCATGGGCCGCGGAGCGGCTGGGCCCGTGAGCCATGGCCGCTGAGCCTGCGCGTCTGGAGCCTGTGCTCCACAGCGGGAGAGGCCACAGCAGTGAGAGGCCTGCGTACGGCAAAAAAAAAAAAAAAAAAAAAAAAGTGGCTGGGAGACCCCCAGGGGTCTTGGACCTGGTCCATCCCATGGAGAAGGGATTTCTGCGTGTGGGCTGTGGCCCATGGACACCCAGGAGAGGCACAGGCAAGACATTCTGCCTCAGCGTCCAGTCTCTGCCAGAATCCTGGCCAATTCTTACCTCCAAAGCAGACCTTGAAGCGGCTCCCTTTTTCTGGGTCCCCACAGGGGCCGGTTTCACAGGCGTTCAGCCCCTGCACTTGATTGAATGCTCTGCTGTCACCATTGTGAAATTCATAATATTTTTCGACAAGGGGCCGCATGTTTTCATTTTGCACTGCGGCCCAGGTCCCACTCCTCCACTGCCGTCTAGAACTGCCCAGCCCTCTCCCTGACGACCCCCAGCCCCAGCTACTTAACCTTCCTTACTCTTTTTAGAATCTAGGCTCCTCCCAACTTAAGCTAGGTCTCTGGGAGCCAGTGCTTAAAGCCCTACCAGTACTTCCCTCAATTGAAAGCTAAACCCCCTCACCTGGGGACAACATTTACCCCCAGGGCCTAGGACCCAGCTCCACAGATTTTACCAGCCCTCTTAGCTCAACGTCTTTCAGCCCCACCTCATAGGATGTACTCCCATCCTCAGACTTGGGCTCTGGATTTTATAAAATCCCACTTGCAATCCTCTGCTTTTTGGGGTGAGAAATTTCCCAAAGACCAAACCATACAATGTTTTAACCATGGAAAAAGACATCCTGAACCCAGAGATAAGTAGTGTTTTTGTTTTTTAATATTTGCTTCTCTTTTCAAGAAAGTATTTTAAAAAAATTTTTTTTTACAATTTCTCTCTCGTTTTTTTTTTTTTTTTTTTGGCCTCACCACGTGGCATGCGGGATCTTCGTTCCTTGACCAGGGATCGAACCTGTGCCCCCTGCAGTGGAAGCACAGAGTCTTAACCACTGGACTGCCAGGGAAGTCCCTGGAGATAAATTTTTTTCAAAGATTTTTCTTTTTCACTCTAAAAGTAATATATAAAAAATAAAGGCGGGAACTTGGAAATGCCAGAAAAAATTCAGGAAAAGAACATGAGTATCATCCATCATATTACTATCCAAAAATAACCAATGTTAATACTGTATTTATTATGTTTTTCATTGTTTATTTTTTACAAAGAGGAGAATCTTTTTATATAGTTGGGATCACCCTGAATATATATCATTTGGTAAGAAGATGTCAGCCTTTTTATGTAGGGATGCTAAAAAATGGTTCACCCAAATAAAATCAGGCTATGGATATAGAACTAGCAGCTTCATAAAGAACAAAAATCCTGATTCTTGTCTTTTGAGGATAATTATGAATTCATGGCATTCAGACTTGAGAGTAGTTTCATGAATTGGTCATTAACTAATCATTATTGACATGGGATACCTTTAAATGGGTTCCGGTGTGCCTTCAACACACACCCAGAACTTAAAGAGGCATCCCTTCTTTCTGGCAACAAGATATACTAGGCCCATACTGCATCTTCCCTGCCCTGAAACATAAAACCAGCTATTCTCCAAAGAGCCCTTATTCCTTGGGGTGGGGAAAAGTACCGATGACTGCATTTTGGATATTGGGACCCCTCTCTAATTACTGCACACAAATTTGTGGTGGAAAACTGATTAAAGACTACTTCAGTGGTCAGGTAGAAATAATAAATTTCAAAGATTGGAAGATCCTGTTGCTCTAATTTAGTTCTAACAATGCGGCAGAACACCTGCCCTCAGCAACTTCAGCCTGCCTGTGGGCCAGACCCTGCCCACCACCTGTAGTTGTAAATAAAGCTTTATTGGTACACAGCTACGCCCACTCATTTACACATTATGTACAGCTGCTTCCTGGCTTACAGGGATTTGAGTAGTTGCCACAGAGACATTATGGCCAGCAAAGCCGAAAATATTTACTCTCTGGCCCTTTACAGAAAACATCTGCAGATTCCTGCTCTATAAATGCCTCACCCAGATTATAATTTTACTCTTTTATCGTTCTGTGAACCATGTTAGTCTCCGAAGATCCTATTATAACTAGTGTAATTTCTTGTTTTATCTGGCAATATAAAATATAAATCCAGGCCATGACAGTAAGATCAACAATATCTAAAATAACTGCAGGTTGGAAATTAAGATCTAAGATCACAGAAGCTATCAGGATGAGTGTGAATGACTCACTCACTGATTGGGTAAGGGACCAGGCATATGACCAGTCCTGGCCAATGAGATGAGAGGAAAAGCCTGCAGGGATGGGGATGTCCCTAGCATCCCGAGCCTGGAGGCTGCCCTAGCTTGCAGCTATTTGTTCTGTAAACTAATAAATGTCTTTATGGAATTAAGCAAGCAGAGTTGTGTTCTCTGTTACTCATGGCTACAGGCGTGTAACTGGTGCAACTGGCCCTGGTGGCCACCTCTGAACACCTCCCGCTAATGACAGACAGGGAAGCGACTTTGTTCTTGCATCTGTTTTGATAATCCCTGACACTGTGTGGTTATTTACAGGTATCCTACAGTGTCCTGGGGAGACTGGTTCCAGGACTGTTGCACATACTAAAATCCCAAGATGCTTAAGTCCCTCATATAAAATCGCATAGTATTTGCATACAACCTATGCACAAATGATACATATATTATTTCTAGATTATGTATAATACTTGATAAAATGTTTTGTTTTGTCTTGTATCTCTGTTCCCTGACCAGGGATTCAACCTGGGCCATGGCAAACATGTTGTAGATCTTAATAGAAGTTCAAGTTGCACAGATGTGTGCATCTGTCAAAACTCAGCAAAAGGGGACTTCCCTGGCGGTCCAGTGGTTAAGACTTCTCCTTCCAATGCAGGGGGTGCAGGTTTGATCCCTGGTTGGGGAGCTAAGATCCCACATGCCTCGAGGCCAAAAAACCAAAACATAAAACAGAAGCAACATCTTAAAAATTCAATAAAGACTTTAAAAAAAACTCAGCAAAAGCATATTTAACACTTATGCAAGTCATTGTCAATTTTACTTCAAAAGAAAAAATATAAACAAATATTGGACTCTTGTTAGTCATATGCTAATGATATGCACACCAAACTATTCAGGGAGTAGTGGGCTGATGTCTGCAACTGTGAAATGCATCAAAAATGAGATGAAGTAAAAAACCAAAAAACAACAACAACAAAAAACGAGACGAAGTGATGCATGAACAAACGGATGGGGAGATGACAGATTTAATAAAATGGGAATGGTAGAAGTGATGTGTTAGGAATGTGGGTGTTCACTGTAAACTTATTTAAACTTTGATACACATTTGAAATTTTTCACAATCAAATGTTGTTGGGAAAAAACTCGAATTTGGTTTTTTTTCCATTTGGTGGGTTAGGGGGCATTTCCTCTGTTGATCCTATCTGGGCTGATTTATGAGACCACAGACACCTGGAGGGTTCAGTCTGCTGCAAGGTCCAAGATGACTCCACTGGCATATGGGGCAATTGGTGCTGGTTGTTGGCTGGGAGGCCTCAGTTCTGCATGGAGTCTCCCAGTCTCCAAAAAACTACACTGGCTTCCTTACATCATGGTTGTTGAACTTCCACACCTCACTTCTTCCGAATTCTATAGGTCAAAGCAAGTCACATGGCCATGCATCGATTTAAATGGGTGGAGAAACTGACTCCCCCTCTGGCTAGGAGTTCCATTGCAAAGTGGCATGCATATTGGGATGGGGGGAATTTGTGGTCATTGTACAATACACCCAAGTCCTTTGGTCCAGTTGTTTAAGTTCATGTTTAGTCAGAAGGTGTTCTATCGGGACTTCCCTGGCAGTCCAGTGGTTAAGACTCCATACTTCCAATGCAGGGGGAGCAGGTTCGATCCCTGGTTGGGGAACTAAGATTCTACATGCCACAAGGCACAGCCAAAAAAAAGAAAAAGGTATCCTGACGCCTGACACTTCTTACTTGGTAGCTTACAGACATCGGGTCTTCCTTGATAATGGCATTTAGCTATTGGAGGGTCAGGGAGGTCAGCTCTAAGCAGTTTGCTTCATGAGACAGAAGGAAAACAACATAAGCCATTCAATGTCTGAAGGCTTCATGAAGAGACCCTACAACCACCCACCTGCAATGCAATGAAAATTGTACATGGGTAATTTTTGGGGGTTTTTTTTGGCTGCACCATGCAGCTTGCAGGAACTTCCCCAACCAGGGATCAAACCCGCACCCCCTGAAGTGGAAGCACCAAGTCCTAACCAATGCACCACCAGGGAAGTCCCTGTGCATGGGTAAGTTAAGATTCAAATGCACACTGCCTGCTCTGGCCCCACTTGACAGCATCACACTCATCCTGAAGTTGGAGGGCTTCTGGGCTTGAAGGCTGGTGAAGCAGATGAAATCTCCAAGAGTTTTCAGCTCTTCCTGAAATTATTGATTCAGGCAAAGATTACCAATGGTGTTGAGATACTTAGGTTCTTTTTTTTTTTTTTTTAGTAGTGCTACATGGCTTGCAGGATATTAGTTCCCCAACCAGGGATCGAACCTGGGCCCCCTGAAGTGGAAGCACAGGGTCCTAACGACTGAACCGCCAGGCAAGTCCCCCTTTGGTTCATTGTTGATGGAGAACTAAGCCATTGTATATGTGGGATTCTCATCACACACAATACTGTCTCAGATAGCTATTGAGACTTCTTAAACAGCTATACAGTAGTCAGTAAGAAAGGGGCTGAAGGATTGACAAATGGATAGATTAGGAGTCCAAGACAGACCGTATCCACATCCAGAGGGTTGATTTATGATAGAGGTGGTAATGCAGAGCAGTGCAGAAAGGACAATCTCTTCAATAACTATGCTGCGACAACTGGATATCACTATGGAAAACACACAAAATGTGACCCCTACCTCACACCAAACACAAAACCAATTTGGGGAGGACTGCAGAGCTAATGTGAAAGATGAAACAATAACATCTTAGACGGTGATACAAAATAATACTTTTATAACCTTGCGGTAAGGTTTGTTTTTTTTTTTGTTTTTTGTTTTTTTGGCCTTGCTGCAAGGCTTGTGGTACCTTTAGTTCCCTGACCAGGGATTGGACCCAGGCCCTCAGCAGTGAGAGCACCGAGTCCTAACCACTGGACTACCAGGGAATTCCCAAGGATTGATTTCTGAAACAGGTCTCATAACAATAAAGGAAAAGAATGAAACATTGGGTTATATTAATATTAAGAATGGTTCTGGGACTTCCCTGGTGGCCCAGTGGTTATGAGGCAGGAGATAGATGGGCCCCAGTCTGAGCAGCTGGAGTTTCTCCCCTGTGGACAGAGAGGAGACTGGGCCCTGCCCAGATAAGAGATAAAAAAACACATATTCCTCATTCTCAAAGTCAAGGAGACCTTCCTGACTACACATGTGCAGAAAGCCTCCTTGGAGGTCAAAAGAGAGGGGGCGTCACCCCATAGTAAGTGATGTCAACTACCCATAGGCCTCTTCACTAGAATCCATCTTGGCTGAGAGATGCACAGGCCCACAGGGAAGGACCCTGAGGTATACCAAATACGGACTCAGAACCAGGCAAAGCAAGATGATTGGCCAAAGGAAACCTGGAAGAAATGCCCCATATAAGTGATTCAAACTACCATGAGGACGCAACTCTCTCTTTGAGCCCAGTCATGTGTCTATCCACACGTACTCTTTTTCCGCCTAATAAACACTTTACTTGTTTCACTACTTTCCATGTCTTTGTGGGAATTAATTTCTGTAAAGCCAAAGGGCCAGGGCCTTGTCACTGGCCACTGGTCTAGTGGCCAGGATTCAGCACTCTCACTACTGCGACCTGACTTCAATTTCTGGCTGGGAACTGAAATCCTGCTTCAAGCCACTGCAGGCCGAGGCCACCTGAGATCAGTTAGGGCTGTGTGCTTCCAGTGCAGGGGCTGCAGTGTGTGGGGGGCAAAAAAAAAAAAAAAACTATTCAAAAGACACCCTAGAAATCATTGAGAGAAAATCAGGCAGCCAAGTTGAAAACTGGGCTATACCTAACTAAATGATTCACAAAAGGGGAAATCCAAATGGCCAATGAATCATGAAAAGATGTTCACCGTTATTAGTAAATAGAGAAATGGAAATTAAAACTGCAGTAAGGGAATTCCCTGGCAGTCCAGTGGTTAGGACTCTGCACTTCCACTGCAGGGGGCATGGGTTTGATCACTGGTGGGGGAACTAAGATCCCCACAAGCCGTGTGGCATGGCCATAAATAAGTAAATAAATAAACATAAAAATCAAAACTACAATGAGATAACACTATAGACCCAACTGGTTGGGAAATAAAAATTCAGGTGTGCTGGTAAGTTGTGGCAAAGATGCAAGGCAATGGGAACTATCGCGTCCTCGTGGTGGGTGGCGATATAAATCAGTACAACAACTTTGGGTAAGAGTTTACCATTATCCATGAGTCTGCAGATTCACAAACACTACACCCTGGCAATACCACTCCTAGGTATATACTCTAGTGCAACACACAGATGTATATAGCCAGACTTATCCAGAGCCACAAGTTTTGGGGGGTAAAAGCCCAAGTCTGAAAATAACTCAAGTCAAATAGTAAATAATTTGATGGATATTCACACAATGGAATACATATAGTCATGAAAGTGAATGCACTCAGCTACATGGAATAACCTGGATGAATATTAATTGAAAGAAACCAGACAGAAAAGAATACATGCAATACACTTTCCCTTATGTAAAGTTTTAAAAGAGGCAACACTAAATTTATTTGGGCTGCACACTCATGTGGTCAAACCATAAAAAAAGCGAGAAAGTAATAATCATAAAATTCAAGTTACTGGCTACACTGTGGGAAGGGAGGACAGGGTCCAGATGACCCCTGTGGTTGCAAGGGGTGTGGGGTGGGGAGGACTCCTAAGGTCCTGGCCGTGATCATGTGTTGGCTTTATAATAACTTGTTAAATTATCCATCGGCATCGCATGCACTTTTCTGAAAATGCATTACAATTCACAATAAAAAGGTTTGCACACATGATGTTTTAAAAGACATCAGTAAGTTAGAGTATAACAAATTTTGGTATAAAGCCATAGTCATATCTTATTTTCCATTCTCTGGAATAGTAGTTCACCAACTGGTAGGGTTTTTATTAAAGCAAAGGTAGAGAATTCAGAAAGCTTTAGCCATTTCAACATCAATGCAAAAATGCAAATCTTTGCAGGAAGTAAAATAGGTGATGCTTGATCCCCAAGTTCCATCTTTTTTTTTTTGTAATAAATTTATTTACTTTTGGCTGCCTTGGGTTTTTGTTGCTGCACGCGGGCTTTCTCTAGTTGTGGCGAGCGGGGGCTACTCTTTGTTGCGGTGCGCGGGCTTCCCATTGCGGTGGCTTCTCTTGTTGCGGAGCACAGGCTCTAGGCATGCAGGCTTCAGTAGTTGTAGCACGTGGCCTCAGTAGTTGTGGCTCACAGGCTCTAGAGCACAGGCTCAGTAGCGCAGGGAAGCCCCCCAAGGTTCCATCTTGTTGTAACTGCTCTATTGCTACAAACATGAATCAAAACTTAAAATCCTGGACTTCCCTGGTGGCACAGTGGTTAAGAATCCACCTGCCAATGCAGGGGACATGGGTTTGATCCCTGGTCCGGGAAGATCCCACATGCCGCGAAGCGATTAAGCCCATGTGCCACAACTACTGAGCCCGTGCGCCACAACTGCTGAAGCCCGCCCGCCTAGAGCCCGTGCTCCGCAACAAGAGAAGCCACCGCAATGAGAAGCCTGCGCACCGCAACAAAGAGTAGCCCCCGCTACTCTAGATACCCAACTAGAGAAAGCCCGCGCACAGCAACAAAGACCCAATGCAGCCAAAAATAAAATTAATTAATTAATTAATTAAAAATCAAACAAAAAGAACCACCAAAATCCTGAGACACATTTCTTTTAGCAACACATAAGGAAATATTCTGAAATGTGAGAAATAAATGTTCAATTTTAATATGCCATACTCTTTATGTTAAACTGAAAGCCTTTTAATAAAAGCCCCTAGATTTGAAACCATTTTAAATTTGTAAATGTAAACTTTTAAAACATCACCTTTGGATGGAGAAAGGGAATGCCATCTTCCCCTCTTTGAAATGTCAGAGCCTAGAAAAAGTCAAGCTCATGATTTTGAGCAGAACATCTCCCTTCCTGGGCTTCCTTGGTGGCGCAGTGGTTGAGAGTCCGCCTGCCGATGCAGGGGACAGGGGTTCGTGCCCCAGTCCGGGAAGATCCCACATGCCGCGGAGTGGCTAGGCCCGTGAGCCATGGCCGCTGAGCCTGCGCATCTGGAGCCTGTGCTCCGCAACGGGAGAGGCCACAGCAGTGAGAGGCCTGCGTACCGCAAAAAAAAAAAAAAAAACAAAGAACATCTCCCTTCCTGTTGGCAAGATGATCTTTTCTAGGGATTTCCCTGGTGGTCCAGTGGTTAAGAATCCGCCATCCAATACAGCGGATGCAGGTGCCCTTGTCGGGGAAGTAAGATCCCACATGCCGCGGGGCAACTAGACCCTCACGCCACAACTAGAGAGAAGCCCACAACGAAAAACGAAGACCCAGTGCAGGCAAAATTTAAAAAAAAAAGATGATCTTTTCTAAACAAATCAGGATGAAACGCAAAAACTGGTGAATTGACCATAATGCTATTTCAAGTCACCATTTTTGGGCCCCATAGGTGGTCAAGGTGGTTAAATTACTTTTGAGGAATAAGTTACAAGATCTTTAGTTATTTTGTACACATTTCACCCTTCCATGTCTGCGGGGAAGAGGCCAACACATCTATCCATAAAGGTGTTTATGTTTCAAGTAAAAAAAATGTCTTAAGGGACTTCCTTGGTGGTCCAGTGGTTAAGACTTTGTCTTCCAATGCAGGGGGTGTGGGTTCGATCCCTGGTCAGGGAGCTAAGACCCCACAGGCCTCGTGGCCAAAAAACCAAAACACAAAACAGAAACAATATTGTAACAAATTCAATAAAGACTTTAAAAAAAATGGTCCACATCAAAAAAGATTTTTGGGGACTTCCCTGGTGGCACAGTGGTTGGGAGTCTGCCTGCTAATGCAGGGGACACGGGTTCGAGCCCTGGTCCGGGAGGATCCCACATGCCGCGGAGCGGCTGGGCCCATGTGCCACAACCAGAGCCCCCAAGCCACAACTGCTGAGGCCCGTGTGCCGGGAGCCTGTGCTCCGCAGCAAAGAGAGGCCACCGCAATAAGAAGCCTGTGCACCGCAACGAAGAGTAGGCCCCGCTCGCCTCAACTAGAGAGAGCCCACGCACAGCAACGGAGATGGAATGCAGCTAAAAATAAATAAATAAACCAATTAATTTTTTTAAAAAAAGAGAGTAGATTGCTCCATCTCCAAAGAAAAAAAAAAGATTTTTTTTAATGTTTTAAATTTCTCTGAATACAAACTTTCTTACCTTACGTCGTACCTTTGCAAAGTCACAGCTCTTTAGCCAGATGCTGAAGACATCCAGTGGGGGACCAACTGGATGAAGTTCCGGAACAGGCGTAATTTCTATGGTGCCAGAAATCAGGAAGACGGGTGTCTGGGGGAGTGGAAGGGACTTTTTAGGATGCCAGAATGTTCTAGGTCTTGATGGGGTGTGGGTGACATGGGTTCCCACACTTGCCTAAACCCATCGAAATACACTTAGGATCTGTGCAGGTCACCATTAGTAAACTATACCTCAATTAAGTTCAGCTGGCATAAAAATATTACATTTCTACCATCAGTTCTGGCATCTTTTCAAAGACACAGAGACTAGCTGTGAATGCAGAAAGTTGAGCCCGCCCAGACGCGGGGGTGACCAGAGAATGTCGCCAAGCCTTTCTGCCCCACCATGTTGATATACTTCCTGTTTGCTGATCAAACACCTGAGTCCCTCGCAGAAATTCTTGGAGAGGGTTTTGAGGTTCACACCCAGGGTTCCCTGAACCACCCCCATCCCTGTCTAAGCTGGTGGTGGCCTCTAGAGGGCGCTGTTAACATAGCCAATCCCAGGAGTTTTCATTCATTCTGGAGCTTCAGCAATTGTTAGGAAACCATCATTGGCAAGCAAGGTGGGAAATCATTTCCTTTCCCACCTCCCTGACTCTTGGACACTGGGGCTGTCCCTCAGGGATATCATTCACACCAAAAATGCCTGATATTGAAGAAAAATTTTGGAGAGGCAGCAGACAATGTGGGAAGAGCCAACTGGAGATGAGGATTAGCCGTCCCCACATGTGCCGCTCTGGTGTAAGAAGTCCTCTGAGCTGAAAGCATCTGCGCTCTTGAAATCTGTCGTCTACCTAAACACAGAGCCTCATACTGTCATACATCCCTGCCTGGAATCAACTCATTTTCTCTTCTCAGAGGAGACAAGTCAGCTCCCAGACAGACTTTGTCACAAACTATCATATCTCTCACCTGTTCTCCAAAGGCCCATTTATCTCTCCTAACATTCGTTTGCCCTCGCATAAGTGGCCTTTCTCCTCTCTCTTTCCTCTATTACGAAGGCCTATGAGCTCTCAAATCTCACTGTTCCTTTGGGGATTCACTTCTTTCTCTGATGCCCCAAGCATGTTAAATTAAAAATTAATACATTTGTATGCTTTGTCTCCTGTTAAAATATCCTTCGTCAGTTTAATTCGCAGCCCCCAGTTATGAACTTAAGAGGGTAGAGGAAAACATTTTCCTCCCCCACACAATGAGGTCAGTTGTGGGTTGATGCTTCCTGCTTCTACTTGGCCTAAGTTAGCTGGTGTCTAAGATGGAAACACTTCTGAGAAGCCAGCCTAGCCTCTCCTTGACATCCTGGCCCAGGAGGGGACCCCTTACAAATGGGTCAGTGACCGCAAACAGATGCGGCCCAGCCCGTGCCAGGTGCTCGGCCTGGATTAATTTCTGGGCCATTTAATGTCTCATACCCCATCAGACTATGGGGTTTGCCAAAGCGCAGAACAGAAGATTCACCCACAGGGACAGCATGGCCCTTGTTACATCATAAATTGAGGATGTGACTGGATTTGGGGAAAGGAAGAGACAATGTCAACTGAGACCAGCCAGGAGTTTGGAGCTCTTAATGAAATTCTTGGTTGCAGCAGTGGTGATCAGCAGTGTTGAGATAACCAGGTGAGTCACGAAAGGGGAAATCAAGCCACTCTATGTGCTAGAAGCTCGTCCCAAGAGTTTTATCCATGTGACTTGTGTCACTCGATTTTCTTTTTAAGTTATTTTATTATTTATTTATTTATTTTAAAAATATTTCATGTATGTATGTATGTATGTGTGTATGTATGTGTGTATGTATGTATTTTGGCTGAGCTGGGTCTTATTTTATTTATGGTGGCATGTGGGAGCTTCCTTGCGGCACGTGGCCTTCTTAGTTGTGGCATGCGGACTCTTTGTGGCATGCATGTGGGATCTAGGTCCCGGACCAGAGATCAAACCCAGGCCCCCTGCATTGGGAGTGAGGAGTCTTACCCACTGGACCACAGGGAAGTCCCTCATGTCACTCTAGTCCAAGGATAACTGTACCACATGGAGTCACCAGATCCTGCCTGAGGGGATGCAAGTGCCACCTAGGAGGTATTCAAGCCAAAAATGTTACCCTGACTCCATCAAGCCTTTGACTCTGATTTCCCACTTGTAAGAAATTTAGGGGTTCAGGAAATGAGCTAAAGGCACTGGAGCTGCCAGAAGTGACATTCTGCAGGACAAGGGGCTTCGCCTCTGCAGGAAGTCAGATCAGGAGCAAAGGGCAAGGTGACATGGGCTGTTGGCAGGAGTCTCAGCCCTTCTCCACGTGGGCCTCTCCATAGCGCTGCTTGAGCATCCTCACAACATGGTGGCCGGCTTCCCCAAGATGAGTGATCCCAGAGACAGTGAGAGAAGTCACACCCCGTCATTTCCCCAGTATCCCATTGGTTGCCTGATCCATCATATTCCGTGCGGATGAGGGCTACACAAAGCATGAGTGTCCAACAGCACGATCATGGAGGACCAACCTGCAGGCCTGGTGACCATCAAAAAGGAAGGGAATGGAAAACGAAAGATAGATCTACCATATGACCCAGCAATCCCACTCCTGGGCATATATCTGGACAAAACTCTAATCCAAAAAGATACATGAACCCCAATGTTCACAGCAGCACTATTCACAGTATCCAAGACATGGAAGCAACCTAAGCGTCCACTGACAGATGAATGGATAAAGAAGATTTGGTACACATATACAGTGGAATACTACTCAGCCTTTTTTAAGAATGAAATAACGCCATTTGCAGCAACATGAATGGACCTAGAGATTATCATACTAAGTGAAGCAAGTCAGAAAGAGAAAGACAAATACTATACGATATCACTTATATGTGGAATCTAAACTATGACACAAATGAACTTATCTACAAAGTAAAAACAGACCCACAGACATAGAGAACAGACCTGTGGTTGCCAAGGGGGAGGGGGGTGGGGGAGGGAAGGATTGGGAGTCTGGGATTAGCAGATGCAGGCTAGTATATATAGCATGGATAAACAACAAGGTCCTACTGTAGAGCACAGGGAACTATATCCAGTATCCTATGATAAACGATAATGGAAGAGAATATGAAAAAAGGGTGTGTACATATGTGTACAACAATCACTTTGCTGTACAGCAGAAATTAACACAACATGGTAAATCAACTAGAATTGAATAACAAACAAAATTTTTAATTAAATAAATAAATAAAAAGGAAGGGAATGAACAGGACAGGCAACCAAGATTGGCAGTTCCACCCGAATGACCTCAGTGCAGGGTTTTTAAATAGATATTCTACCTCCTGGGACATCCCTGGTGGTCCAGTGGTTAGGACTCTGCACTCCCACTGCAGGGGGCACCAGTTTAATCCCTGGTCGGGGAGCTAAGATCCCACGTGCCTCGAGGTGAGACCAAAAGAAAAAAAAAGAGAGAGAGAGAGAGAGAGAGATCCTCGAGCAGCAGGAGGTCTGGGGCTCAGCCACCTGAGTTCCTTCAACCTCCGCCACTTCCCTGACTTCAGCTCCTCACTTCCTTCCCCCTTCCAGAAGGTTCTGGGTGCCTAAATTCTTCACAGGGAGAAGGCTCGCCCTCCCCAGCTCCTACCCGAGCCACGAGAGGCCCCAGATACCAGCACCCACCCAACCGAGGAGGCAAAACAAACAAGACAGGACAAGCACACCAAAAAGGCAAGCAGCATGCAGGCGACATCACCTGACACACTAGGCCAAGGACACCCACTGGCCTTGTGGGCAGAGGTTGGAGGATTCCTCTGTGGGCAGGGACCTCCCCCACCCCACTGGCCATCAGGAAAACCCTCCAGTGTGTGAGGAGTGTGCCCTCCAGTGTGGAGACTATAAATGAAAACACTTATTCACTGAGGAAATTTTTTAAACCCACGGGACAAATATATTTTATATATGTTCGTTCTGGGACGTAAAGTGGCTCTGGATAGAGAGAAGGTACAACATGTGCCTTCCTTTATGGTAGGAAGGAAGGCAGACAGGAGGGAAAGAAGGAGGCGGGACCGGCTCCAACTGAGGACATGAAAGCTCTACACCCACAGGCAGGTGACTTACGTGGCTGCACCTCCGCTTCCCCATCTGAGACTCCTCCTCCTCACTGTTGGGATGCCCAGAGCACACCAGGCCCCAGATGCAGCCCTGCTTCTATCTCTTGCTAGGGTGGGGGTCCCGGTGGCCCTCCCCCAGGGTGCCACCCACCGCTGTGGAGTGTATCCCCCTGGGTGGCTGTCACAGGGTGTGAAACCCCGAGGATCTGCACCGGCAAGGGGTGAAGGTGCGGAGGACAGGGGGAGCCCCCTCTCCTGGAACTTTGGTGCCCTGACCCATTTTGCAGATGGGTGTACTGAGGCCCAGGTGAGGGCAAACCCAGTCTCACGTGGAGGGGCCAGAGTCACATGGAGGAGGTTAGAAGACCAGGAGGGACTGCCCATCCAGAGACCTCTCACTCAACCTGTCCCACCACAAACGTTTATTGAGCGCCAACCATATGCCCGGAGCTCAGGATGAACAGACTGAGGATCAACCAAGGACCTGGGGTGAAACCCAAGGTAACGCACAGACCGGGCCTTTTGACCCACGTTCTCCAATGGGACAGCCAGCAGCCCCACTGGGCCACAAAAATGTAAATATATGAAAGTGAAATCAGTGAAGCATTCTGCCCCTCCTCTGCACTGGCCACATTTCACATGCTCAGTAGCCACATGTGGTTGATGGCTGCACAGATGGAGGACACGTTCATCATTCCAGGCGGTTCTATCAGAAGACACCGGCTTCCACAGTCCAGTCTGATTCCTTCTATTTCCAAGTGAGAACAGGGGGTGAGTGGAGTTTTTTCACCTGAAAAGCACGTTCTATTTTGCTTTGAGCCCAGAGCGGTGTTGGTTGGTACCACGAAAGGCACACACACAAGAGGATACAAGAGACAGTGTCAACTTTAACAATGTCAAGATCCTGCTCGTGACACTGTAATAGACTTTTTGCAAAAATGTTGCCACTGGGGAAAATGTTATTTCTTACAACTGCTATGAGTCTACAGCTGTCATGGCACAAAACATTATCTGGATGATGGAGGTTTTTTGGCACCCCCTTAAATTTCACACCCAGGGGAGGGTCCTGGCCCAGGACTGGAGTGGTGGCAAGCCAGTTTTTCACCATCGTGTGCCTGGCACCAGGCCCCCAGTGAAGGGATAAGTGGCCAGGGGTGACTCACTGGGCTGATGACCTCAGCTGGGGAGGCATCAGGGCTCCGACCCACAACTTTTATGTGGCCCCTGCACCTGCGGGGTGGATGCCCCTTTGAATGTGCAGATAAAATGCTGGCAACAGGGGACTTCCCTGGTCGTCCGGTGGTTAAGACGCTGCGCTTCCACTGCAGGGGACATGGGTTCAATCCCTGGTTGGGGAACTAAGATCCTGCATTCCACGGACCAGCCAAAAACACAAAACAAAAAACCCCCACTGGCAACAGGCTCTTGTCCCTGTTTGTATGCAAATCTCTGCTGGGGACTTGCTCACCAGATGCTCTCCCCAATGGCCTTTGGCACCAGCATCCTGGGACCCAGACCCTGGAGGCCTCCTTGGTTCCAGAGCCAAGGATGCAGCGCTGGACAAGCCCCCTCTTGTTGGTGTCCAGGTTTCTGCCGCCTCTCAGGAGGTCACAAAAGGGAAACTGAGGCCGGGGAGAGCTGGAGTTGGCGGACGTGACAGAAACCCCACGGCATCTTCCCGAAGTTGCCCACAAACCCCAAACCCTATGTGCAGGGGAGCGTGACGCCCATTGGATGGAGGGGATGAATACAGCCCAGTGTGGGGACCGGAGAGGGTTCATGGCACACGATGGCCCAGGACCGATGGGCTCCAGATGCCCATCCAAATGCCAGAGGCAGGCGGGGTGGGTTGGCAGGTGACACTCTTCACCCAGCTGCCCCGCCCCCAAGAAGCCAGCCCTCCCTCCCTTGCCAGCTCACCCCATGCAGGCTTCCACCAACGGGGTAAGTCCTTCCTCACGTCCGACTTGATTTCATCAGGCTTCGCTTTAAACCAGTTTCTCCTCCTTCTGGGTGAGTCTAAGACCAGGACAGGCCGCAGTTTACTGAGACGGAACAGTGAAAGAGGTTGTGAGATGGGATGATCCACGGGGAGGACTTGGGTTGGTGGCTGGTGACAATGACGGGAACAAAACCTGCACAAATTCCTACACTCTGGGGCGGAGACAACTGTGCTGGTGATAAAACATTCCTCCATGCATTAATTGAGCACTCACTCTGTACCAGACTCAACACAGACTCGGTCCCGTCATCTTTTTCATTCTTATTTAGGAGAAATTCACAGAACATGACATTCACCCATTTAAAATGAACACTTCAGGGACTTCCCTGGTGGTCCAGTGGTTAAGACTCTGCTCTCCCAATGCAGGGGGCACGGGTTCGATCCCTGGTCGGGGAACTAGGATCCTGCCTGCCGCACAGCGTGGCGAAAAAATAAATAAAATGAACACTTCAGGGGCGTTTAGTACATTCACAGAGCTATGTAACCATCACCTCTAGTTCCAGAACATTCCATCCCCCCAAAGGAAAACCAGTGCCCATCAGCAGTCACCCCCACCCCCTCCACAGGCCCTGACAACCAGCAATCCACTCTCTGTCTTTGTGGATTTGCTTGTTCCGGACATTTCACAAAAATGGGATCACATACTATATGGCCTTTTGTGTCTGTGTCTTTTTTAGTTCACTTTATTTTTTAAAATAAAATTTCTTTTTTAAAAGACAGTATTAGGTTTACAGAAAAACTGCGAAGACAGTACAAAGTTTCCAGATACTCGCCCTGTTTCCCCTACTCTTAACACCGTACATCAGTATGTGTGGCCCTCTTGTGTGTGGGGGGCAGGGTGGAGGGCAGCTCCCGAATCACATATGTGATTCGCCGTGATCTCGGGGTGACAGATCCAGTTTGCAGATGCCCCGGACCAGCTGAAGCACCTGCCGTGAGCCCGTGAGCCCCGTTTACTGAGGTGCAGACAGGTGGCCACGGTCGCCAACTTGGGAAAGGCTTCAGCTCCTCCGGCTCCGGGATTTTCCTGCCACTCCTCCAGGGGACGTGGAAGGGGTGGGATCGGCCAAGAGGAAACCACAAACATCAAATGTACAGCGGCAGCTTCGAGAACAAGCTGTGCCTGGCAGCTGCAACTTGGCAGGCGGCAGGGGGCAGGCAGAGGTCAGCGGCGGGGCCAGGAGGGGATGGGCGGGGCTCGGTGCCACCTAGGAGGGCGGTGGCTTGGCATGCGGCACCCACCCCATTCCCCCCACATATACCGGGCCAGGCAAGGGACAGGGCGGGGCCTGGAGGCATTGGGAGGGGGACTGCGGGGTTTGAGAGGAGGGCTCTAGCAGGCGGCTGAGCAAATGCAGCGGTAGGGCCAGGCTCCAAGGTGTGCCTGAAGGTTCCTCTGGAAGGGCCAGGTGGGGGAGGATGCCACCTGGCAAGCCCGGGATCCTGGGCAGGAGAGGGGATCCTAGCGCGTACACCTTGCCAGGAGGCCTTTTGGACAGCCCGGAGAGCCCCCCTCGTGCCCCCCCCCCGCCAACATGCAGGCTTTCCCCGGGCGCTGGCAGACACCCAGCATCTGTGTGCTCTGTGGCCTCCACCCTCACCAGGCCTGTCAGCCCTCACTGGACTGGTTGCAAGGGTGACAATGGCTCTCGGGGTCCTTTGGGCCCCAAGCCCACACTCCACCTGGTGACAAGAACAGTCCTCCCAAAAATGGCATCTGATGGGGTCTGTGCCCTGCTCACATTCTTCCTACGGGTGTCCACCAGGGGCAATGAAACAACCACCAGACAAACGCACACTGCTGTTCAGAGCATGACTCACAACTCACAACTCAGTGTCCATCGATGGGTGATGGATAAACAGTGTGGTCCGGATGATGGACCAATCACTCAGCCATGAAAAGGAGCGAGAGACACTGACACATGCCGCAACACGGATGGACCTCGAGGACATGATGCTCAGTGAGAGAAGACAGACACAGAAGGCTCCGGGGGCTGACCTGGACCGGCCCACCCTGGGACTGCCTGCTCCCCACCCCAGGCCCTGCAGAGGCGACCACATCTACTTCTTTCTTGCCCCTCTCACTGTACTACCTGCTGGCCTCCTCACCTGGCTCCTCTCAGATCCCTGTTGTCAGTTGAGGAAACTGACAAGCACGGCAGTCCTTAACCACTGGACTCCACTGCCACCCCCTTTTGGCTCCTACCTGCAGTGAGCCCTCCCTGATCCACCGCCTCCCTCCCCACCCACATGCCCCCCAGGATCTGAAGTCAGCCCTGGACTGTCCTGCAGAAACCTGCCCACAGCAAGAACTTAATCATGGCTGAGGGGATGGAGTCTAGAGAGGGAGGTGGGCCAGCCACGAGGGGGAGGTTTGAATCACCGGGTTTTATCGAACTAGGTTGCGCTGTCCAAAGGCGCCCCTCCCCCACACAAAGCTGTTTTCCCATCTGGATCTGGGACAGCTGTGTGCTTGACCCCAACCTAAGCTCCGACGTGGGGAGGTGATGCAGGAAGGTTTCTGAGGCCAGGCCACTCAGATCCACCGGCCATGCTGCGAGGGAGCCCAAGCCACGCAGAAGGCCACGTGTGGGCACCTGGCCTTCGTTCCCAGCCGAGCCAGCCTTGGTGCCAGCCCAGCCCACACCTGCCGATGATGAGTCTTTCCCAGCCAAAGACCCAGGTGTCCTGGAGCAGAGAGAAGCCGGGCCCACCCATGCCCCATCTGAATCGGTGACTCAGCATCACAGGGAATATCAAAATGCCTTCGGGCCACTAGGTTTGAGGCAGTTTGTTGCAAGGCAACAGAAACCGGGAGTGTGGGCACGCAAACTAGTTTTTATGACTTTTATTAAATCCTTACAAAACAGAATACAAAATACCGGCGTTGACAGTTGGTGTAAAGGAAAACTTCTGAGCTGTATCAGTTCACCTGGTACAGTGGAGTTAAAGTGCTTGGATGTTTTTCCCCCACTTTAAAAAATTGAGTTTTTTTTTCTTTTTTACACATCTTAACGTTGAAACACTGCTGTGTCCCCTTCCCCCCAGCGCCAGGCTCGTTCACAGTAACGGTTCTGACCAGTCCTCCGGGCCGCACTGTCGTTGTGACAGGGGTGGGGGAGGAAGTGGCTGTCCCACCTTTGAGGAAAAAAAAAAAAAAAAAAAGCTGCTCACAGCTCAGCTTTCCGGAGTAAAATGGCCATGGCGCCTGCAGCGGGCGAGAGTCCATTTGTTTCTTTTTTTTACAAAAAGGCAGAATCCTCGGTTGCAAAACGTGGAATCACTGATGGGCGAGAAATGATGGGGGATGGCCTCCCCATCCCCGGAGTCTTTGGAAAGGCCAGTCCACAGATCGGAGGGCGGGCGGGGCGGGGCGGCGGCCCCCCACCAGCCACCAAGGACGGCGACAATCTCCGAGACTCGGGAGGCCGCAGAGACGGCGCTCGAGCCCCCCACGCCTCGAGGCCCGCCCCCCCCCCACATTCAAGTATTCGTCAAGAACAGGGAAGGGAAGTCAGCTGATGTTCTGGAAAACTAACGAGACAGGACGAACAGCTAGAAGCCGGAGGGCGGTCTGGGCCGCTGCCCGCGCCCCCAACCCCGGCAGAAGCCCGTGTGCACGTGGAAAAGGAAGCCTGTGAATTGCATAGAGTCTCCCACCCGAGGACGAAGGGCGTCAGAGTCTCCCCAGCCCGGCAGGTCACGCGACATCTGACTCAGGCGCGGGCGGAAGGGGCGCGGCAGCTGCGGCCTTTTCCTGAAGGTGGGCGGAACAGAGACACCGCCCTTGGTGGTGGTGGTGGGGTCCCGCGAGACCCCGGGGACTGGGCTGAGAGAGCTTACACGCCAGACCCGAGGGGCGGCCGGGCAGGACGTGGCCGTGGTCAGACTGAGCCCTGAGAAGGGGCACTCGGGTGCCCGGGTCGGGGGTCCGCGGGACCCCCGCGTCGGCTGACGGGGGCCTGTCCGGCTCCTCGCGCTTCCTCTGGCGGCCCTCTTCGCGGGTGGGCAGTCCCCAGTGGAGAGGCCAGGGGAGGGGCCCCGGGCAGCCGCAGCTTAAGGTCAAGGTTCGAGGGGGCCCCGATTGTCAGTCGGCGGGGGCTCCAGCGGGCGGCGCCACCCCGCCCGCCCCCAGGCCCCGCCCTGCGACAGGCGAGACGCAAGAAGCCCCCGGCCCGTCCGGCCGCCAGGGTGTCTGAGGGGAGGGAAGGAGCTACCGTCTCGTCGAGAGGAGGTGGGTGGGGGTCGACCCGTCCCTGAAAACACTGTGAGGGCCGGGGAGGGGGGCGGCGAGGTCCCGCCGGCTCGGGGAGACGCCACGCCCTCCTCTCCTGAGTCACGCGGGCGGCGGGGAGCGGCCTTCACAGTACCCGGCGCATCCCGGGCCGGGGCGGCGGGAGGGCCCCACCCAGCCACAGGCCCTCCGCTCTCCTCCCCGGGCGCCTGCTCTGCGTGTAACCCCATTGAAAGAAAAAAAAAAAAAAAAAAAAAAAAAAGGAGGGTAACAGGAAAAAAACCCAACAGCAAAAACCTTATATAAAAAGACCCCCGAGCTGAGCTTAGCGCCTCGGAATCCAGCCGGGGGAGGGCAGCCCGCTGGTCACCCGCGGGCAATAGCTTAAAAAAATCTTTAGACTTGACGGGGGGGAGGGGCGGCCTATGTACAGAGGGAAGGAGGGGGTCACGCATGGTCTCCCACCAGGACCACGGGGGCCGCGGACAGGCTGGCTCGCTGCCGCCGCTGGGCCAACTTGGACTGGGAGGGCGGGGACAGCTGCAAGCAGCGTGAGGTAGCTCGGATGACCACGGGCTGGTCCTGCCCCGCCTCCTCGGCCGCGTCCTCCTCGCGCTGGGCCAGCTGCCGGTTCATGGCAATGGCCTCGGCCGCGAACGACGTGAGGTCTTTGGCGCAGCTGTTCCTGGGGACAGGGCGGGGGTCACCAAGGAGGGGGAGGTAGCCGCCGGCCCGTCCCCCCTGCTTCCCTCAGGACCCTCGGGGTCTGTGCAGTGCCCTGGGGGAGGGGCTGCAGGCCCCAGGAGGCCCCCAGACTCCGCAGGGGGCGGGAGGGGCCGGCGGACTGGAATTCGCGGTGGGGTCACAAACTCATCACCCGGTACAAGGACACCCAAGCGCTTGGACGGCTTCCCCCGCCAAGACTGAAAGAGGATCGTGTAGTCTTCTTTAAACATCTTAACATTTAGCGCCCCCTCCTGGACCCGGGGCTCCCCGCTCGGAGCCCGAGACCCCACACGGGCCTCACCTCTGCAGGACCATGGGCGTGGGCAGGGTGTTCTCCGGGGCGCACTGCAAGGAGACAGAAGAGGTGAGGCTGGAGAGCAGAGCCCGCCCGCCTCGGGGCGCCCAGCTGGCTACGACAGCAGCGGAGGTTAAGGCGGTGCACCTGCCCGGGAACCGAGCCAGGCTGGGGGGAGGGGCGCGGTGGACGTTGCCAGACCACGTGACGGGCGGGGCCTGCCTCTCACCAAAGCTGCCCCAGTTCCCAGCAGGGCTTGGGAACCCCCTCCACCAGCCCATCTGCCTCGACAGCGGGGCCCCAGTCTTTGCTCCCCACAGTGCCAATTTGTACTTTTGTTAAGCCCCCTTGCCCTGGTGGCCTAGGCATCTGCCCCGCCAGGACAACAATTGGGCAGAAGAAACAGCAAGCTCTTCTCAGCTTGGTGGGGACAGAGCCTTGGACGGGGGGTGGCAGGCCCCCGCCTGCCACCTGGCTGACCTCAGCTTGACACTCTGTTCCAGGTGAGAAGAGGCCCCTGCACCTCCAGGACACAGGGCCTGGTGATTCACTGAGAAGCAGCTCCTGCAGTCCCAACCCAACCTGGCCAGCAGGCAGTGGGGGTCTCCCTGCTGCGCACTTGCCCGCTCTGGGGGGTCTCGATGCTGAGCCGCCTAGGGCTGTCGTACCCTTGCTCTGAGTCACCCCAGCCCACTGGCAGAGGCTGGATGGAGGCCAGCGGCCCCCCAGGCCTCCCTGGGGCTCCCACTCACCCCCTGCACCCAGGGGTGCTGCAGGACTTGGGCAGCACTCAGCCTCTGCTTGGCGTCACGGACGAGGAGCTTGGAGATGAGGTCTTTGGCAGCAAAGGAGATGTGGGCCCAGTCCTTCTCCGGAAACTCGTACTTGCCCTCCTGGATGCTCTCAAACAGCATGTTCTGGAGGGGACATGGAAGGTGGGGTGAGCTGCAGCCAGCAAGAGCTGAGGCCACGTCGCAGACGCCTGAAGGGGCAGGCCTGGACCCGGAGGAGCACCAATGAGTGACAAGTTCTGTCAGGGCCCCCAGCCTCTACCAGCTGCATGTGACCTGGGCCCAGGGTTAGGGTCGGGGAAAGTGCCCTGAGCTCAGCTGGCAAGGCCAGGGGCTCTGGCAGGCCAAGGAGGGCAGGGACCCACCCATCTGTGGGCGGCTGGGAGACTGGGCCAGAGAGTGGCCTCGGGGAGGCACCTGGTGGGCTCTGCTCAAGTGGGGCCCGATTTACTGAAGGGTGGCTCTGGGCGACCAGCCTCTGGGGGGATCAGGCCATGAAGCCTGAGCCTCACATGGTGGGTAGAAGGCTGGAACCTGGCCACCTCAAACCACAGGCCTCGCCCCACCTCAACTTCCTGACCCCTGACTGCCTTCTCCCGTTGGGCTGGGGAACCCAACGAGCCTCTGGAAACCCAGGAAGGTCAGGCCGGCAGTGGCCTGTGGATGTGGTCAGTGGTTGGAGGCCAAGCCCTAAGGGGTGCTCAGGGGGGTTCACAGGCCAGGTGCCCCAGGGTGGGGGGTAGGTGTGTGCATGGACCAGACCTTGGGGTGCACTGGGCAGGCAGGGGTGAGGGTGCACGTGTGTGTGTGCGCGCGCGCGCGCCGAGGCAGGCCAGACGAGGTGCTCGGGGGAGGGGTGCACGGCAGGACCCCACTCGCACCTGGCAGGCCGGGCAGGCCTCGCCGCGGTCCCAGCCGCAGTCGCTGCCGCAGTGGCCCACGAAGGGCGGGTAGCCGCTGAGCAGGATGTAGAGGATGACGCCCAGGCTCCAGAGGTCGCAGCGCTTGTCATAGATGCTTGCCTCCTCGCTGAAGGCCTCCACCACCTCCGGGGCCATGTACTCGGCGGACCCGCACTGCGGGCAGGGGCAGGAGCGGGGGCGTCAGGGCCCGCGGAGGGGGAAGTGGGGCGCCCCGACACGGACTTCCCGGAGCCCAAGGCCAGACAGCCCTGCCCAACCAATCACAGGTTGCTGAGCCAGCCCCGCCTTCGCCCTGCCGGCCAATCAGAGGCTGCTGAGGAATTCGGCCCCGCCCCAACCTCCTCCCAATCAACAGGTGCCGGGAGCCCGCCCAGCCTCACCGCGCCCGACGCGGCCCCGCCCAGCCGCTCTGCCCGGCCAATCAGCGGCTGTTGCTAAGCGGAAGCCCGAGTTCCGAGGCCCGAGCCGCCAAGCAGGCTCCGCACCTCGAGGTTATGCAACTGTAGCCTGGGACCGGATTCGGAGCCATTCCCGCCCTTTCCGCCCCTGCCAGCTACCCCTCCCCCCAGCACCCCACTCGGGGAGCCCTGACCCCGCAGGCCCTCACCGGGGTGAGCAGCTCCGGGGTGGAGATGGGGGAGCAGTCCCCGTTGAGTTTGATGCCACTGCCCAGATCAAAGTCACAGATCTTCACGGGGGACACCTGGGCGGGGTCAGAGGGGGCTGTGAGGGTGGGGGTCCCGACCCTGGGGGCCCTGGCCCACAGGGAAGGCCACCCCCCGGTGCACCTCACCTGGTTGGGGTGCTCACAGAGGATGTTTTCCGGCTTTAGGTCCCTGTGGGCAATGCCTGCAGGGAGAACCAAGAACCACGAGGGCGGGTCAGGGGTCCGTGGGTGGGTGGACACGTTTTCCAGGGTCCTGGGCGCAAGGCTAGACACCCAGGGACCCCTGGGGCAGGCAGAGTGGCCACCCACCTTTGTTGTGCAGAAAGTCCAGGGCGCTGGCCACATCCTGCACCACCACGCTGGCCTCCAGTTCGTTAAAGTGCCGCCGCTTGTGTATGTGGCTCAGGATGGAGCCTGGGCCAGGCCATGGAGCAGAACACACAGGGGTCACCTCCACTGCCCAACGGCTAGCACCCACCCCACCCTGGCAGGGAAGCCCCCACTCCTGCCTCCTCGGGTCCAGAGTCCTCCAACCTGAGCTGGCGTGTGGACCCCACAAGGCCCCTCTGATGTGCAGGCCCCCCCTGAAAGGTTCTCCCTGGTGGCCCTAAGCCCCCGGCCCGTTAGGATCAGATGGAAAAGCCTGCCGGGCCCCACGTACCGCCCCGCATCTTCTCAAACACCAGGTAGAAACGGTCGTCTTCCTCAAAGAACTCAATCAGCTCTAGAACGTTCCTGGGGTGGGGGCAGGGAGGTGAGGGAGGAGTGAGGCTTCCTCAGGCCTGTGGGCAGCCACAGCCAGGCCCAGCAGGGGCCTGCCTTCTCCACCCCACCTACCCACAGGAAGGCTGCGCCTGGGGCCACGGGCCTGCTTCTGCCTTGCCCACCTCGGACTGTCAGCCTGCCTGCCGCTGGGCCCACCCACAATGCCCAGCACAGGGCCTGGCACACTGTGGGTGCTCACTAAGTGCTTGCTGGGGGTGATGAGGCACTCGGGCCCATTCAGCCACTGAAAGATGGCTTGGGGCCCAGTGTTGTGGTGAGGGTAGGTCATATTACCTGTGTCCCTGGCACTGATATAACATCTCCACCTCCCGGAAAACCCTACTCCGAATGTGGCCCGGCTGCTTCTCAATGATCTGAAACGTCAGAGGGGGGAGGACACACACAGACACCAACTGGGTCAGGCTGACCCCCTACAGCCTGAGACCCGCCCCCCCTTCCCCTGCCAGAAACTTCCCCTGTGTCACGCCTGAAGCTCATCAGAGCTTAGATTTTGAAGTTCTGGAAAGCAGAGCTATCCTATGGGGGCCCAGAATTTACTGGAAGTCGAAACTGTGGTGTCAGAACAAACTGGGGGCAATGTGTTTCCCCAGAGGCATCACAGGAGGGGTGAGCAGGACAGGAGCCAGTAGCTCTCCGCCCCTGACCGCCACAAGCCTTGGGGTGTATTTGGGGCCTGGAGCCCCTGCAAGATACTCCTTCAGGGCAGCAGGTTCCTTAGCCTAGCGGCCTCCTCCCCCTGACCAGGAGACTGAGGGCCACCGTGCTGGCTCACACACCACCCAGGGGACTGGAGGGGCCTGGGGGCGCCTGGCTGCCAGCCAAGACATCCCACTTGCCTGGGCACCAGTCTGGACAGATGCCCCAGCCCCGTAAGCCCAAGTCTGTTTCAGGCCAGGTGAGCGGGCACAGCTGCCCAGGACCCCAGAGCCTCAGGAAACCAGCCCACGCCTCTGTGCCCATCCCCCTCTGGCACCCAGGAGCTCTAAGGACAGGAGGGTTCTGGGCCCACCCCCTGGGGTGAGCCGCTTCGTTCCCAGAGAGGGGAGGTCAAAAAGCATGTGCCAAAAAAAAAAAAAAGTGCGTGCCAGCCCTCTCCCAGCAAAGCCAGGCCACACACACCTCCTGGGAACCTCTTCACGTGTTGGACCTAGGGCCCCTTCTCACTGGGTGGGCGGGCAGCCTGGGTCACCACTGTACCCAGGGCTCCCGGCCCACCAGCAGCCTGGGGGAGGGGACGTGGTGTGCTCCACTGGCCAGGCTCCAGCAGCAGGTGGGCACACACATCCACTGGTCACCGGGGCTCGGCCACCACCCTAAGCACTGTCCCACCTATCTAGTGACAAATACACCTGCCCCACAGAGGGGCAGAACCACCAGATTCCAGGGCTCCTTGAGATAATGCCAGCAGCCATGCCCTCCCGGAGTTACCTGAACCTCATTCCGTCCCTTGGGAATGTAGCTAGGGCCCCCCACTCCACGGAGCAGACAGCAGTCCCGAGAGGGGACAGCCTTCTGAGGGGTCACACACGGTACAACTAACCCAACCCTCTGAGCCTTGGTTTCCCTGTCCGTCAGAGTGACAGAAGCCAGGCTGCCCAGCAAGGGGCCTTAGGAAGGAGGACACTGACCGTGCAGAATGTGGTTGATGCCAGGTGTGCAGTCCTATGGCACCATCACCCACCCAACCCGGGCGCTCCCAGGGGGCGGGGACCACAGCCACCCTAGTCACCACGCTTCCACCAGGGCCTGAGGTTTCCGGCCAGCCCGCTTGCCACTGTGCACCTGGCCCTCCTTCCTGGGCAGCCAGCCTCCCGTTACCCCACCCAGCCCAGAGGCAGGGTCATGAGGGAAGCCTGGAAGGCTTCTTGGAACGCAGGGTCTGACGCCTGGCCAGGCAACACAGGCTGCGCAGGCACACCCTGGGTCAGAGGCGGCCCAGGGCTTGCAGGAGGCTCTCGCGGACCTGCCCTGGTCTCCCCTGATGCCCAGCTCCCCCGGGGCCCCGAATAGGGCATTGCCTTTCAATGTTTGTAACCAGTACAGGGAAGCATTCGTCATCCCTGGGGACAGGGGCCTGGCCCGAGTGACCCAACAGGTGAGCATCAGCTCTAACTGAAGCCCCCAGTTCTCAGCGGTCCCTCTGGCACCAGGTACTTGGCCACCTGTGCAGCAGGGCCACCCCCCTGTCACTTCCCACCCAGACTTGGGGGCTCAGCCCAGGCTGACCTGGATTTCCAGGTGTGGCCTGAATCACCGGCCTTGAGGCCATTTTTAGACACTGGTTTTCCCCGCCTGCCAGTCCAGCAGCTCAAATGCCAGCTCCCCTCCTTTTGCCACCCCTGGAGGGTGCCAGATCCCAGGAATGGCTGGGGAGGGGCGAGGGGGCCGCCCAGGCGCTGGGGCCTGTCTCACCTTGACGGCATACTCCTGGTTGGTGATGAGGTTCACGCAGGTCTGCACGCGGGCGTGGGCACCCTCCCCAAGCACGTCCTCCTGCAGCTGGTAGACGTCTGCGGAGCAGGGGGCCGGTGAGAGCCACCCTGGGCCGGCCCATTTCCCCGACACCGCCGCCCCTGCCGGCCCCACTCACCTTCGAACCTGCCCGAAAAGCTGTCGGTGGCCCGGCACCTCTTCTTTTTCTTGCCCCTTTTCTTGGCATCAGGGATGTCAATGGGCTGGCTCGCGGGCATATCTGTGCAGGGGGAGCCGGAGGTGAGGCCCGCCTGGCTCAGGAGGTGGCCCAGCCCTCCGCCACCGCCAGAGGCTCGCCCTCCCCACCAGCCCCTCACCAGGGCGGGCCGGGCACTCCAGGCCGAAGTCAGGCTCCCCGTGGTGGGCCTGGTCTAGGGAGAAGGCCAGCTCGAAAGGATTCTGTCCCTGCAGGAGAGGAGAGGACAGAGCTCAGGCCCCAGCCCTGCGGGGCAGCTGCACCCAGAGTGCCCCGGCCTCCATGTCCACACGCTGCGGAGCAGAAAGCCTGGCTCTGCCAGACCACAAGGAAATGGACCTTTCACCCCCAGCCCAGGGCCCTCGGGGCCTCTGGGGAGGGGGTGTGGTATGGGAAAAGGCCAGACGCAGGCATGGGAGGGGGTGCCGCCTCCCAGGCCAGGCCTGAGTCGCTGTGGGGCACCAGGCCACGTCTTGAGCCTTGGTTTGCTCACCTGCAGGATGGGGCCGGGGCCAGCACCACAGACCGGCTGACCGCCCGCGCCCCTGCCAGAGCAGAGATCAAAGGCGCAGGGCAGCCAGTGGGAGGGAGTGAGTCAGCGGCTTCCCAGGGCGGGGCTCCCAGCCAGGCGGCCCTGCCTGCTTTCCCATGGCTTCCTGGCCTCAGTCTCCCCTCTGTGGAATGGGGCACCACTGCCCTCCTTGCCTCTCACTGTCCGCTCGTCCCCGCTGCACCTCCCGGCCCGAGACGATTCCCGCCACCACACCTCTGCTCCTGATGCGCCCACAATGCGCCCCGTCCCCCAGCTCTGCGCCTCCTCTCCTGGTCCGACCCCCCTCGCTCGTCTGCTTCCAGCTCCGCACCGCTGGGACCCGGCTCCGGGGGCTCACGCGAAAGGCACCCGCGGTCTCCCGCGTGAGCACTGGGCCGCTGCCTGGCCCGGCCACAGCCGCACTGTCCCGTGTACCCTCAGACACCCCAGGATGGAGCCCCTCACAGGCCGCGGTGTCCAGCTAAGGAAACAGCCCTTGAGCAGGGAGGGACATGCTCAAGGTCACCTGATGGCCCCCGGGACTGGGGGGCGGTGCGTGGGATCCTAACAAGGGAACGAAGGCAGCTGGGGTTCCTCCAGTTTCTGCGGATCCCGCGTGAGGACTGGCAGCCCCCGGCAACGCACGAGGCTGAGGCTTTAAGGCTGGGGCTCTGAGGCCCCACCGTGTTTCTCTAGGAGTTTGCAATCACTTAGCTCCCCGAATCCTGGCGGTCCAGGTGGCCAGGGCTTCAGGTGGCCATGGGGGCCCTGTACACGCGGCAGTGGCACCAGCTCTGATGCTGGAGGACCTGGGTCAAGTCACTGCCCCCCTCTGGGCCTTGGGACAAGGGGAAGCAGGGCTCCAGCAGGAGGCCATCTGGCAGAGAAGGAACTCCGGGAGAGCCCCAGGGAGATACCCAGGGGCCTAACAGCAGAAGGGGCCTGGCCAGATTCCTGCAGACGGGAGGCCCGGAAGCCAGTCCGGCAGCACAGGGGCAGGCAGAGGTCACAGGGAGCGGCTGAAAAACAGGCGTGGGCCCTCCAGGCCTCGCCACCCACCCGCCCTGCAGATAGTTGCTAGGAGGCCAGCGGGCGGGGGAGGGGAGGAAGGCGGCGCTCCAGCCAGTCAGCGCAGGATAGTCTACCAGCACCTGCCCCTGCCCACCCAGGGGTCCGGCACCCACAGGGAGCCAGGCACACGGCTGTGCCAGCACCGGCAGTCAGCGCTCTGAGAAGGCTCAGTCCAGGGGCGTCTGGAGGCGCCAGGTGACTCCTTCCTCCCAGGAGGAGGGGCCCCAGGGTGGCAACATGGGGGTGATCAAGAGGGAAGGTGGATGTGAGGCTCGGGGCCAGCGGTGGCCCTCACCAGCTTCTTCACCTCGGCCTAGTGACCTCAGCTCCGGGCCTGACCAGCACCCAGGGGTGACTCAAAAGGATCACGTAAGGGCACGAGGACCTCAGGGGACCTGTCACCGACCCCACAACCCTGTGCCAGCCTCCAATGCAAAGAGCTGGACCCTGGAGAGAAGGGGCGGCCAAGCCACCAAGGTGAAGGGACACTAGCCATGCCAGCTCCTGTGTCACTGTCACCACGTGCGGGGGTTGCTAAGACAAATGCCCACGCTGTCCAAGGCTCCACTCTCCCATGTGGAAATGGGGAAAAATACATCAGAGACACCTGGCAGACGCTGCTGCCAGGCTGAGGGGAGGGAGGTGGCCGCGGCCCGAGGGAGCTTGGGGTGCAGCGGGAGGAGACACGTAGCGAGGCCGGCCTCTGGCCACCGGGAGGGCCACCTCAGAGCCAGTACTCCCGGCCCAGTGTCCCTCCAACTCCCTCAGGACTCCCACAGTCCCACCTCAGCGCTGGGCTCTCGCACGGCCTGCAGAGGCCAACCCATAGTACCAGGCAGTGTTGCCAGGCCAGGCCCAGGGCTGGCTGTGGGCCTCCAGTCAGCAGGCCTTGGCAGGAGGTGGCTGGAACCATCCAGAAAGTTCGACTTTGCTTTGGCCACTGTGCTGGCCCCATGCGCTGACCCCATCTCGGCTCCCACCCAGCCCCCAAAGGGGACAGACCACCACCAGTGACGTCTCAAGTCCACCCTGCTCCCGCCCAGCCCTGAACACTTGAACGTGCCAAGGCTGTGGCTGCCCTAGGGGGAGAAGCCAGGATGACAGGCGTGTGGGCAGGGGTGGGGCACTGGCCCAGGACGCTGGCTGGATGGCCTGGGAATTTTAACCCAAACAGTCTCAGCTCGCTCCTCCCACCCTGGTGTGCAGTTCGCCTGTAGGCGCACGCAGCGTACTCACACACTCACACACGCACATACACCCAGGTCTTGCCTTCTCTAGAGGGCAACAGGTTCTTGCCCAAGAAGGCCCAGGGAAGCCATTACATAACGCGGCCAGCGGGGTGGGGTGGCCGCTGACATCACTGTGTCCCCTGGGCCAGGCCCTGTGGGATCCCTGCCTAGCACCTGCCTGCCCCCCCCAGACTCGCTCATCTGAGACTAGAACTGCGGCGGCCCCATGCCACAGCCATGGGGCCGCTGCAGAAACTTCCTGCTCCGACAGGAAATAGCCTTGGGCCTGGGGTGTCTGGGAGGTGCTGGGCTGGGAGGGCATCCAGTCCACTGCCCCATTCTGCAGACCACCCAGGAGGGTGTAGGGGAGGCCTGCAGCCCTGCCTGGGGTTCCAGAAGGAAGGACTCCGCAGACCCCCGCAGGCCCCATGACGCTGGGGACCGGACTGTGGCCTGCTGACAGTCCCCAGCAGTGCACACTCGACTGAGCTCTGCAGGGGACACACAGTCAGGGGCCCCCACGGGCAGGCCACCCCTCAGTCCTGCCCGGGGTTCCTGGAGGAAAGACCCCAGAGGCCCCAGGGCGCTAGGGACTGACTGTGGCCTACCGAACTCCCCCCTCCTCACCACACCAGCACATGCCTGGCTCGGGTCGGTAGGGGACACATATGTAGGGGTCCCCAGCCCGGTATGGGGCTTCTGGAAGAAAGACCCGACAGGTCCCAGGGTGCCTGAGATTGGACTGTGGCCTGCTGACACCGCCCCCCACCCCCGACAATGCACACCAGGCTGGGGCAGCTCCAGGCGAAGGGTGGGGAGCTGGCACGAGCCCCGGGGGATATCCTGGGGGGCGGGCTCCGCGTCCCGCCACCGGCCACTCGGGTGGTCCAGCCCGGGGCGGCCCCAAGACGACCCGGCCCTCACCTTGAAGGAACGGTGGAAGCCCTGAAGTTCGGCTGTTTTCTTCTGCACCATCTTCTGTCCGGGCCCCGCCAGCGGGGGAGGGGACGCGGGGCCCGGGGGACGGCCCGTGGGCGGGGGGGCGGCCGGGGAGGGGACCCTGTGGGCGGGAGCAGACAAAGGAGGGCGTTGAGTGGCCGCGGCCGGCGCGCCGGGAGCCCGGGCCAGGGCGGCGAGGCTCCGTGGGGCCCGCTCCCCGGGTCCGGGTCGGGGTCGGGCCGGGGTCGCAGGGCCACACTCACCGGGGTCGGGCTCGGGCCCGGACCGCAGTGCCGCCGCCCGAGACGCGCAGCCCGGAGCCCGCTGCGCGGACCGCGCGGGGAACAGCGCCGCCGCCGCCGCTGCCGCCACCGCGGACTCCTCCACCAGGGCCGACACCGCCGAGAGGAGCCGGGCGGGCCGCGTCGCCGACAGTTTTATAGGCCAGGCTCGGCCCCCGCCCCGACGCAGACCCCGCCCCTTATGGTTCCGCCCACGCACGCACGGCGGGGGCGGGACTGGAAGGTCGCTCTGGCGGCGGGGCGTGTCTGCGCGCCTGCGTCGTGTGGTGCGCGGGGTTCGGGGGGCGGGACCCGTGAAGGATCCTGGCGGCCGCGGGCAGGGTTGCCCGAGACTCCGGGAGGCCCGCAGGACCCTGACACTGAGCCGAAGCCCGACCCTGCCCTCTGGCAACAACCGCAGTCTGTCGGCCGGGGCCTAGAATACACTGACTCCTTTGGGCGACACCCCTGCTCTAGAACCTGCCATGGCTCCCTCTTCTTTTTTTTTTTTTTTTTTTTTTTTTTTGCGGCACACGGGCCTCTCACTACTGTGGCCTCTCCCGTTGCGGAGCACAGGCTCCGGATGCGCAGGCTCAGTGGCCATGGCTCACGGGCCCAGCCGCTCCGCGGCATGTGGGATCTTCCTGGACCGGGGCACGAGCCTGTGTCCCCTGCATCGGCAGGCGGACTCTCAACCACTGCGCCACCAGGGAAGCCCCCATGGCTCCCTCTTGCATCTCTGTTCTAGGATCTGCCATGGCTCTCTTTTTGGGCTTCCCGATCCTGGCCCCAGCTGTCGTGCACGCGCACCCCAACAAGCTTATAGGCCCAGATGCCTCGCCAGGTTGCTTCCCAAGAGTTCACACGATTGTTGGCTGGGAAAGGGGACCACATTAGGGGGTGGGGACAGACCTGTGAAGGACCGTCCTTCAGTCCTGCAAAGGAGTGTTTCCCCTGCTTGATGGAGAGAAAGCCCAAGGGGTGGGGGCGACCAGGACAGGAGGCAAAACACAACCCCATTTTGGCTGGGGCCCCTGACCCAGGCTCTGAGAGAATCAGTCAGCTCTCTGTCCCCACAGCCCAGTGGTGCATGGTCCTCAGACCCCATGTCTGGACTTTTAGTGTTACAGGCCTGCGGAGTGAACTGTCCTCCCTCTCCTCCAGGCCCCAGCCTGTCGTTTCAGAGGCTTCCCACCACCCACCCCCAACTGTCCCCCAACGAGGCCTGAGCTGGACCGTCCCCTTGACTGTTAGGCTACCTCTATTTCTGTGCTGCCCCCCAAGGCCACAGCTCAGGCCACGGGAGCTTTAAGACCTGACCTCAGCCAGCTCTGGGGTGTTTGGAGGGACCTTCAGGGAGCTCCCTGGCCAGCCCCCAGCCCTCCCCTGCCCCGTGCGTGTGTGTGTGTGTGTGTGTGTGTGTGTGTGTGTGTGTGTCTGTAGACACACATTGGCTCCAGGTGCTGGGGTGGGGCTGCTGGACTTGCCTGCCCAGGGGAAGCCTCAGGCTCCTTCCTCATCATCCCCACCCCTCTCCTTACCTGGCTGTCCCTCTCTGTGTGTACACCGTCACCTGCAGGTCTTCATGTGCTTCTGGATGGCATGGGTGTGTACAGATGCCCCTCGCCAGAAGGCCAGCTCTGAGAAAGCCCAGATCCCCGCACTGCTGGTCCAGCACCCAGCACAGGGCCTAGCACACACACACAGGAAGTGCTCACTGAATAATGCTGAAGAGAAAGGATGTATTTAAGCATGTGTGAGTGCGTGCGTGCATGTCTGTGTGCACGCATATAGGGGTTGGGTAAGATATGAGCTTCCTGAGGCTGCTTCTGGAGCCCAGAAGTCTGAAATCAAGGTGTCATCGGCAAAGCCACACCCTCTCTGAAGGCTCTAGGGGAGGATCCTTCCTACTTGTTCCAGCTTCTGGTGGTTGCTGGCAATCCCTGGTACTCCTTGGCTCATGGCCTCATCACCTCAACTCTGCCTCATTGTCACGGGACCATCTTCTCTGTCTGTGTCTCTCCTTTCTCCTAAGGACATCAGTCATTGCATTAAGGCCACCCTAGGGACTTCCCTGGCGGTCCAGTGGTTAAGACTCCTTGCTTCCAGTGCAGGGGATGCAGGTTCGACCCCTGGTCAGGGAACTAAGATCCCACCTGATGCAACAGCAACAAAAAAAAGGCCACCCTAATCTAGTACAACCTCATCTTAATTTGATCACACCTGCAAAGACCCTGTTTCCAAATGTCACATTCATAGGTTCTGGGCGTTGGGACGTGGACATATCTTTCTGAGGCACGCAATTCAGATCAGACAGGAAGGGGACACAATTTCTGGTGTGTGGCTGTGATACATCTATCTCCTGGTGTGGGTGTTTAGCTGTGTCCATCCTCATGTGTGTATCCATGGGGGTTGCCGGTCACGCTGACCTCAGGGAATAGAAATGAACTGAGGTCTTGCTGCAGGGCCATCTTCCTCGGTCCAGCCGAGCTCACTTCCTGGGCAGCTTGATTTGGGAGTCTGGCTGGTGGGGGTAGATTTTTTTCCCAAAGCCGGAAGCACCATCCAGCCCTGGGAGCTGCTCAGAGGAACTGCCTTACCCTCACGCAGCCTGGACAGATGGTCCCTTGCTGGGCCCAGTACCACAGGTTGGGAAACAGGAAGCTCAGAGATGGGAAGATGACCCCCGGGCCTTTGGGGTCCTTCCACCCAGGTCTCTGCCTCCTCAGCCCTGCTGACATCTGGGGCCTGGATCATTCTCTGTGTGGGGCCGTCCTGGGCACTGTGGGCTGTTGAGCGGCATCCCCACTCACTCAATGCCAGGAGCCCCCCCCCCAGTCATGACGACCACAAATGCCTCCAGACACCGCCTGGCATCTCCTGGGGGGAGGATCACCCCCTAGGTAAGAACCACTGCTTCTGCCCACTGGGTGCACTGAGTCCCGCCATCCCCCCACCCCGTGCGTGAGGAGGGTGGCCACCAAGGGAGCACTTGTGTGAGTGCTGGGAGGGGTCCTGGTGCACACATGGGCTCTTCAACCAGGGTAGGGGCCATACGTGTGTGTGCACACACATGGGCTTCTGTGTTGGAAACACGAGTGCTTGCACGTGTGTGTGTATCCATGGGTGCATACAGGCATATGCATACAGTCGCCACGTGTCCCCCGGAACAGGACAGGTTGGAGACTCACCCAAGCCCTCAGGAGGCACCTAAGCCCCCAGGGCTGAGAAGTGGGATTGGCCTTGGTGCGGACCCCTGTGGGTGCCTGGGCTGTGGTAGCCAGGGTGAGGCAGCCAGGCCCAGCCCCAGCCGGGCCTGCACTGGGTGGGGGTAGGGTACTGCTAGTGGGAATGGGGGAGGGGAGGGACCTCTGTGCCTGGCCTGCTGGCTCTGAGACCTCAGCCCTGTCCTGCCACAGGACGGCTGCCAGACCCAGCCAATTCTGTCATCTTCCTTGACCCCATGTACAGGCTGAGCTCCCAGAGGTGCTGGGCGCCCAGGGGCTGGGAGGTAGCTGGGGGCCTGGCCATCCTGCCCACCTTACCTTGGGCCCCAGGAGTCTTGCCTGACTCCAGGCGAGTGAGCCAGAAAACCTGGGCCCTGGCCACTCCTCCTCTTGCCAGCCAGTTTCTTCCATCCCTTTGGAGTGCATTAGGGGTTGGGGAAGTGACACAGTACGGGGCAGGTCCAGCAGGGCGAAGGACGACACAGAGCAATGGGCAAGACAGGCAGAGTCCAGGGCAAGGATACTCCCGCCACCCAAAGGATGGCATGGGAGACGGCCAGCTGCAGAAGGGGGCTCAGGATTTCTCTGGGGGACCTGGAGTTGGCAGGCGCTGGCCTGATAAAGAAGGACAAGGCTTCTGCAGAAGTTGGAGCAATTCCCTGGCTCCAGGACCTTCCCCTCCCCTACCCCAGCTTCCCTTGTGATACCCTAGGGGACCAGGAGGACAGGAGTGCTGGCCCCCATCTTCCACCCCAGTCATGGAAGGGGCTTGGCAAGCCTTAGGCCAAAAGAGCAGAGAATCAGCTCTCTGAGAAGCCCCTCCCTTCTGCAAGATGACTCTCTTCCCATGTTGTATATGGGGTCTCCCCCAAACCCCGGAGGAGACACCAGGCAGGACATAATGCTGAGCCCCAGGGCCTCTGCTTCCCCTTACCTCCTATGAGCCAGAAGGCAGGCTGGCTGGCTGGGTGGGATCCATTCTGACCACCTTCCCCTGGGCTTCGTTGGGCAGCCAGAGCCCTGGCATCCTGGGGCCTCAGCCGTGCAGAGTTCACCTCCTGGACAGCATCCAAGGGACCCCAGGACAGCTCAGGGCCTCCAAACCCAGCAGGTGGAGCCCCCAGATTTAGCAAATAAAAATATAGGATGCCAAGTTAAAGCTGAATTTCAAGGCTTCCCTGGTGGCGCAGTGCTTAAGAATCCGCCTGCCAATGAAGGGGACACGGGTTCGAGCCCTGGTCTGGGAAGATCCCACATGCTGCGGAGCAACTGAGACCGTGCACCACAACTACTGAGCCTGCGCTCTAGAGCCCACGAACCACAACTACTGAGCCCACGTGTCACAACTACTGAAGCCCGCGCGCCTAGAGCCCGTGCTGCACAACATGAGAAGCCACCGCAATGAGAAGCCCGCGCACGGCAATGAAGAATAACCCCTGCTCACCGCAACTAGAGAAAGCCTGCACGCAGCAACGAAGACCCAAAGCAGCCATAAATAAATAAATAAATAAAATTAAAAAAGATTATTTAAAAAAAGAGTTGAATTTCAGATAATGAGTAACTTTCCAGTATAATTCCCAGGCATAAGTATATTCCATGCGTAAGTATATCCAAAACAATTATTCTTTGTTTATTTGAAGTTCAGATTTAAATGGGTGTCCTCTAGTTTATCTGGCAAACTTACCAAGGGGTAATGGTGAGACCTTTGTCCCCCAACATTATTTATTTATTTATTTATATTTTTGGCTGTGTTGGGTCTTTGTTGCCGCGCGTGGGCTTTCTCTAGTTGCGGCGAGCGGGGGCTACTCTTTTTGCGGTGCACAGACTTCTCATTGCAGTGGCTTCTCTTGTTGTGGAGCACGGGCTCCAGGCACACGGGCTTCAGCAGTTGTGGCTCGCAGGCTCTAGAATGCAGGCTGCAGGCGCATGGGCTTAGTCTCTCCGTGGCATGTGTGATCCTCCCGGACCAGGACTCGAACCTGTGTTCCCTGAATTGGCAGGTGGATTCTTAACCACTGCGCCACCAGGGAAGTCCCTGTCTCCCAACATTAAAAAGAGGCACCTATTTGGTGTGATTGTGTGTGAGTGTGAGCAGATCGGTGTGTGTGTGTGTGTGTGTGTGTGTGCGCACATTTAGAGAGGCACTGAGCCTGTGTCTGTGTAGGGCAGACTGTGCACAGGTGGGCATGGAGGTAAAGCCCGTGCTTGGGGCCAGTGCTGGGACCTCTGCAGTATCCTCATGAGCCCATGCCTTTTGTGGGGAGGGTTGGGCCCCTCCCTCCTCTGCTCAGGCACCTTAGGCTCAGAGTGGGCACAGGGCTGGCCCTAAAGCACTGAGAGATTAGGGAAGGAGCCAGGTCCCAACGCAGCTTCCGAGCTAGGATCAGGGTGTCAGAATCAGGGTCGGGTCGGGATCAGGGTGTCAGAATCAGGGTCGGGTCGGCACTTGGTGCTTGGGTGACTGTGAGCATAAGGGGAAGGTAGAGTTGGAAACCTGAGCTGGAGCCAGCCTGGCCTGTGCCCCCTCTGCATGTTCCCACCTGTCTGGACCCCCAGAAATAGGAACCACCAGCTCCCGGTCTTATCAGGTCCCCAGATAAGTGAGGGTCATGGGCAGGGTCATCACTGGGCTCTTGCTGGGCTGGGGCCTCCGGCCGTGGGGCCCAGCAGCAGGAACATCTGATGCAAGTGGCTGTAAGTGTCCCTTCCTACTGGCTGACTCACAGCCTGCTCCATTCCAGTGGCTCAGCAGTCCTGGGGATGGAGCCAGGCCCGCTGTCCTCTGTGGGGGTGGGGAGAGGGCAGGGAGAAGGGAAAGCAGGGGCAGGTGTGGCTAGGAGCTCGCAGCTGGCCCGCCTGCCTGGCTGTGGGTGTCTGCAGCCATGCGGCCCACTCTGCTGTGATGGTGGCGGCTGCATAGCCTCCCAGGGGTCAGTCACTGAAAGTCCCCAAGGGAGGGGTGGGGGTGGGGTCGGGGGCTGAGCAGTGCTGGCCCAACAGACGGCCAAAGGCTGCCACTCTGCTACTGGGGACGAGGAGCTTGGCTTGTCATCCCACTTTCCCTCCGTGTCCAAGGCAGTGGACACCCAGGTGGCTCTCAGGGGAGCCAGGTCTCCCACTCCCAGCTGACCTGATCCCCAACAGTGATCTGGGCGTCACGTACAAGAGCCCTTAGTTTTGAGGAGGGTGGGGGGCTTTCCCCGGAACCTGTGGATATGAAACCTTATTGTGGCAGAAGGGACTTTGCAGATGAGATTAAGGGCCGTGAGATGGGGGTGATCCTGGATTAGGGGTCGGGCAGTGTCATCACAAGGTCCTTATAAGAGGGAGGCGGGAGGGTCAGAGGCAGAGAGAGACGGGGAGAGGCTGCGCTGCTGGCTGTGAGGATGCAGGAGGGGCCTCGAGCCAGGGATGCGGCGCCTCTAAAAGCTGGAAAAGGCGGGAACCGATGCTCCCCTGGAGCCTCTGGAAGGACCAGCTCTGCCCACACCTGGATTCAGCCCCGTGAGACCCGAGTCAGACTCCTGACCTCCAGGACTGTCAGAGATTAAATTTCATTTTGAGCCCCTAAATCTGTGGCAACTTGTTACAGCGGCCCTAGGAGGTTCATACAGGCACCAACATCCGCGGCATCCCAGAGTCCCCGTTTAGCAGGTGAGCAAAATGAGGCAAGTCCAGCCAGGTCCGGAGGAGGCCAACCGACCCCGGCTTCCCGGCCAGGGCCCCTGATGGGGCTGAGGACAGGGGTGATGTGTTCAGTGGGCCTTGCAGCCTGGACTCCTGGGCCCGGTGTCTGCTGACCTGCCAAAGGTCCCAGAGGCCGCTGTGGCCGGAGGAGGGGGGTTCTGCCTGACCACGGAGCTGGCGCAGGGACCAGGCTCCAGGAATGTCCTCCCCCGGGGTCGGATTTGCTTGTGCTGCTAAATGCTCGAGCCGATCTGCTGCCTGGCGTGTGACCGGCGCCTTTGAACCCTCCCCGCCCTCTGCAGCGAGACGCCAGCGGCGCCCGGCCCGTTCCCACGCCGTGACCCCCGCCAGGCATGCCCTCCCCGGGGCGCCTCCTCCTCATTCCAGTCGCGGGGACTCCCGGGGGGCCCATCGCCGGCTGCCCTGGGATGGCCGTCGGCCTGGGGCGGCGGCGGGGGGGCGCCGTGGACTGCAGGACTGGGTGCCCTGGGGACCCGGGCGGCAGCGCCTGCGCTCTGGCTCTGGCGCGGGGCCCCTCTGCCCGCTACGGGACCGGTTGCCGGGCAACGCGTTTGCGTCACTGAACCCGGCACTGGGCCCGGGCTCCCCTGGAGCGGGAGGCCGGGCCCTGGCGCTGGGCCAATAGAATTCTAGGGACTGAACGAGAGGGGCGTGGCCTCGGCCTGCCCACCGGCCAATGGGATTGTTGTTGTCGAGGTCGCGCTAGGAGGGCCGCGCCCCTTTAAAGGGATCGCGCTCATCTCACCGCGTTGGGCTTGCCTACGGGTTCTGAGAGAAGAACACGGCGCGGGGTTAGGGGTCCGCGGGTCTCCCTGAGCCTCAGTTTCCCCAGGTGCGCATAGCAAGGGCACGGGGACAGTACACAGTGCATCCAGAGCCCGCAGCTCCCCCAAGGGGCCCCCTGCATTTTTGCAGTGCCAGTTTGCACCTGGACACCATGCAGCGCCATTGCCCCGCCTCCGCCACCGCAGGATGACCCTGGCCGTATGGCTTTAGGGAGATCGCGTCCCCAAGAAGACCATACTGCAGCTGGGGGGCCAGGTTTGTCCTCAGGCCTGGGCCCCTGCGCCCACCCCTCCTCCTCAAGGGCTAGGAAACATCCCTTACAAGGACCCCTTCTCTACCTGTAGGTCTGGGAGGTTGGTTCCCCTGTCCTCAGGTCTCAATGCCCCGGCACTATACCCACCCGCCCTCAGTTCCAACAGGGGAAAGCAAAGGAGGTTGGTAGTGAGGGTCTGTTTCCTGTGGACCCTGGGGGGCAATGGCCACAGCCACGATGTCCCTCCACTCTGGACGGACCCTACTCTCTGCTGTTAGGTGGCCCATGCCAATGAAAGACAAATCAGGAGTAAGAAGTGACATTGGCTGATCCAGGGTGCAGATCAGCAGAAGTGACCCCTCCAAAAAACCATTCACCTGCACCCTCTGTGTCCCAAGACTGGAGTGCCCCCAGGGGTGGCCTATGGAGCCTGGAGATGCCTGCAGCCTGGGTTTCTGCCAGGGCTGGTCTCAAAGAACAGGGCTGGAATCTGGAGGGGTGAGTGGGCCCAGAGATCTGGGGAGGAGGGGTACATTTAGCTGGACAGGATCCCTGGTCCATGTCAGGCTTTGGGATGTGGACTCAGCTCCCCCCTGGTGGCCCTCTTTCCTGTCCCTCCATCACCCCTGACCCCAGCACCCTGGACACCGCTAACCTGGGGTGTCCTGCTTTGATCCTTGTTCCCTGGTGAGGTAAGTTGTTAGCTTTAGGGGAAACTGGGTGGAGGGCATCCAGGACCTCAGAGTACAATTTTCGCAACTTTTCTGTAAGTCTAAAACTTGTTCAAAATAAAGTAAAATAATAAAGAAAGCACACCACTAGTGTTAAGTAATTTCTAAACGTTTTTGTCGCCCCTGCCCATTGACCCATAAAAGATGACCAGCAGGTGCAGCATGGCCCTCCAAGGCGAGAAGCTGGACATGTCCCAGAAGTGCCACGGCCTCCAGCTGTTCTGGAAGCAGCCTTTACTGCTTCCAGGCATGCTATGTCCTCCGAAGGCTGGCTTTGGTCTGCAGAGGGGAGGTCATAGGCACCCAGCCCCCCGAGGCCCTCCCGGTCAGCTGTCCATGTTCTCCACACTCTCCTGGGACCCCCAGCCAGGGGGAAGCTCACCCACGTGTCCAGGATTCTTTGGGGTTTACGGAGGTACCACTGGGGTGGGCTGTCTGTATCCAGGGGGCCAGCACGCTGCGCTGCTGGCTGTGAGGATGAAGGAAGGGGCCACGAGCCAGGGATGAGGCACCTCTAGAAGCTGGAAAAGGCGGGAACCGATGCTCCACTGGAGCCTCTGGAGGAGCCAGCCCTGCCCACGCCTGGATTTTGACCTCCAGGACTGTGAGACGATAAAGGTGTGTGGTATTGTTTTTTTTTCTTGGCCGCGCCTGGAATCTTCTAGGAATTTAGTTCCCGGACCAGGGATCGAACCTGCGTCCCCTGCAGTGGAAGCGCGGAGTCTTAACCACGGGACCGCCAGGGAAATCCCAAACACGTGTGGTTTTAAGTCACTGCGTTTTGGTGATTCATCCTAGCAGCCACAAGAAACCAACATGCCTTCACCCTGGGCTAACCCTAAGGACTGAGCGTACTGCCGTGACAGACTGGCATGGCTCCCGGGTGGTTTTGGGGGCCTGGACTGACGGACGAGTACGTTCACTTGACAGAGTTCCCGGAGGAACTCATGGTGGCCCCCGAACTGAGCTGGAGAAACAGGCAGGGAGATGGGCTCACAGAAAGCAGGAAATGGGCCAGATGACAGTAGAAGGACAGCAGGGCCAGCAGATGCCGGGCGTCTCAAGGCTGTCTCCCTGTGCCATGACCAACCAGGGACCTTGGGGGACCAGAGGTCAGGACCAGAGCCCAGTGCCTGGCCAGAGGGAGAAGTTTCCAGCAACTTGGCTGGGGTTCCTGGGCTGCGGGGCTTAGCAGGGACCACCTGATTCCATCTCTACTCTCCAGCAAAGTGCTGAAGGGGTCAAGTGTCCCCAGCGGGAAATGCAGGTCGACCCTCCACATCGGCTAGACGCTCAGACGGGCCCCCAGGGCGGGCAGTGAAGGGGACCCTGATGGCCTGGCGGGTGTGGGGACCGGCCTCTCCCCTCATCCATTTCCCAGCTGGCCTTCCTGGGGCAGAATTCTTGTCCAGGGATGCGAGGCCCTCAGCACGGTGGCTGGAGGGCAGCTGCTGGTATATGAAACGTCCAGAACAGGCAAACCTACACAGACAGAAAGCGGGGAATTGGGGGGCTGGGGCTAATGGGCTTCTTTTACAGTGGTGAGGATGTTCTGGAACTGCATAGGGGTGACGGCTGGACGACCTGTGAATGGACTGTAAGCCCTGAATTGTCCACTGTAAACAGATGGACTGCGGAGCTCGTCAGTGACGGCTCACAAAGATGCTTATCAACAACAGAGACCCTGCACAGCCCAGTGGCGGCTGGCAACTGTGCAGTGACAGCGCCAGGTGGGCATCGAGAGGACCCTGCCGGCCTGTTAACTGAGGTTGGATGCAGAGCAAACATCCGCACACTCCACGTTTCCTGGCCGTGATGGAAGGAAGGAAAGGGTCTCAGTGGACAAAGAGAAGGAAGACAGCGTGCATCCGCCACAGGTCAGGAGCTGGGCACTGAAGACCGCAGTTTCAGAAAACATCCACGACGGGAAACAGGCATTTGAGAAAACACCTGCTGTCACTCGCAAGACCTTTCAGTGTACGCAAGAGAGGACATAGCTCAGAGGCGGTGCGGGTGAGGGTGTGAGGTAGGCAGGACCCCCAGACGCTACCCAGTGGGGGTCGGGGAAAGCACCAACCTCCTGTGCCAGGAGTGTGCCCTGGAGCCTTTGCACCTGCGGGGTCCTGCCCCCAGGCAACACTGGGTCATGTCTGGGGATGGCTGTGGCTATCACACTGGGGGGCTCCTGGCATCCAGTGGGTGGGGCCAGGGAGGCTGCTTCACACCCCCCAGTGCCTAGGACACCCCCCACCCCCGAGAATAACCAGCCCCAATGCCAGCAGCACCGAAGGGGATAGACCCTGGTCCAGAGAGACTCCCCAGGTGGGAGGAGAAGGAGACGTCAGAAATGTCTCTAGAGGAGAGAACAACTGCAACTGCCTTCATGCCATCAAAGAGCCACCGATCTGTGTTCCTGTCACGTGATGGAGTGACCCCAGTAGTTCAATGGTGGGGTTCACGTCCACTTAATGAGAAAGAGCTGGAGGCTCTCACGTGGCCGCTGCGACCCGCCTCCTGGTGGTCACGCCCTGGTGCCATCCCCTCCCCTGAGTGTGGACGGCACCAATGAGTGAGGCAGTGGTCACATCAGGTCCTAATGCCCGTCTGGCCCACTCCTCTTGCTGGCTCTGATGAAGCACGTGGCCATGTTGGGGTGACCCACGTGGCAGGGGGCTGAGGGAGGCCTCTGGTTGACAGCCTGCGAGAACCTAAGGCCCTCTGTCCTGCAACTGCAGGGAGCTGAACTCTGCCAACAACCACGAGAGCTTCGAATAGGATCGGTCCCCAGTTGGGTCTCTGGGTGAGACCCCAGCCTTGCTGACACCATAACTGCAGCCCAAGCAGGGCAGGGCAGGGCCTGGACTCCTGGCCCATGGGAACTGTGGACTGCAAATGTGTGTTGTCTAAAGTTTTGTTTGTGGTGTTTTGTTATACAGCACTAGCTGACTAATACAGCTACTCCATTACTATATAACTAACAGCTTCTCTTAAAGACACATATATGCAATCTCCACTTTACTCATGGAAGCTGATGTTTACAGAGCTTACATTTCTTTCTTTTTTTTTTTTTTTTTTTTTTTGCGGTACGTGGGCCTCACACTGTTGCGGCCTCTCCCGTTGCGGAGCACAGGCTCCAGACGCGCAGGCTCAGCAGCCGTGGCTCACAGGCCCAGCCGCTCCGCGGCATGTGGGATCTTCCCGGACCGGGGCACGAACCCGTGTCCCCTGCATTGGCAGGCGGACTCTCAACCACTGCGCCACCAGGGAAGCCCTAGAGCTTACATTTCTTGTTAGGTTTGTCTGACCCTACAGTCAGGACTCTCCCCTTAAAATGTGAGCTCTTGGGCTTCCCTTGTGGTGCAGTGTTTAAGAATCCGCCTGCCGGGCTTCCCTAGTGGCACAGTGGTTGAGAGTCCGTCTGCCGATGCAGAGGACACGGGTTCGTGCCCCGGTCCGGGAAGATCCCACATGCCGCGGAGCAGCTGGGCCCGTGAGCCATGGCCGCTGAGCCTGCGCGTCCGGAGCCTGTGCTCCGCAACGGGAGAGGCCACAGCAGTGAGAGGCCCGCGTACCGCAAAAAAAAAAAAAAATAATAAGAAATACAGGTTTCTCGGGAGCCTTGAGAGCACTCAGAGACAGGGAAGAAAGTTGGATGTAAACTCTCCCTTTGTAAAGCAGGGAGAAGAGTTCTGTTTCATTCTTCTCTGGAGCCTCAGGAAACTTCAGAGAGAATGCCAGAAAATGGGCGTGGCTATAGGAACTATCTTAGAAGTCTAACAGAAGAGGATTCAAGATCCACTGGTCAAAGCAAACACACACACATATGGAGACACAATCAGGGAATTTTAAAATAAAGTTTGTGCTTTCATATGCAGCCATATGCACATATATACTATACAGTCATTAAAAAAAAAACAATTAAAAAAAAAAAAAAAGAATCCACTTGCCAATGCAGGGGACACGGGTTCGAGCCCTGGCCCGGGAAGATCCCACGTGCCGCAGAGCAACTGAGCCTGTGCTCTAGAGACTGTGCTCTGTAACAAGAGAAGCCAAGACAGTGAGAAGCCCGCATACCGCAACGAAGAGTAGCCCCCGCTTGCCTCAACTAGAGAAAGCCCATGAGCAGCAACAAAGACCCAATACAGTCAAAAATAAAAACAAATTAATAAATTTATTTAAAAAAAAAAGAATCCACCTGCCAGCACAGGGGACACGGGTTCCATCCCTGGTCCGGGAAGATCCCACATGCCGCGGCGTAACTGAGCCCGTGTGCCACAACTACTGAGCCCACGAGCCGCAACTACTGAAGCCCGCATGCCTAGAGCTGGTGCTCCACAACAAGGAAGACACCGCAATGAGAAGCCCACATACCACAACGAAGAGTAGCCCCCTCTCGCCGCAACTAGAGAAAGCCCGCGTGCAGCAACGAAGACCAAACGCAGCCGAAAATAAATAAATAAATTATGAAAAACCCCAAAACATTGTTTAAAAAAAAAAATCTGGGCTGTTCCCCCCATGCAGAGGTATCCATTCTGGAGAAGGCTTAGTATGTTTCCGGTGGCTGAGAGTTACTTAATCTTTGGCTATTAATTTCTAGTTTTAGTGGTGTAGTGTAAGCCCTGACAGTTGATTTTTTGTTTTCTTTTTCATAATGCAGGCGCCTGACTTAGATTGCTGACACGCCTACTTCAAAGATGGCATCTCGGACTTCCCTGGTGGCGCAGTGGTTGGGAGTCCACCTGCCAATGCAGGGGACACGGGTTTGAGTCCTGGTCCGGGAGGATTCCACATGCCGCAGAGCAACTAAGCCAGCGTGCTGCAACGAAGAGTGGCCCCCGCTCGCTGCAACTGGAGAAAGCCCATGCGCAGCAAAAACAAAGACCCAACGCAGCCGTACACAAATAAATAAACAAAAACAAACAAACAAAAAAGATGGCATCTCGAATAAACACCTTGCCAGCCACGGGACGAAGTCAAGACCCAGGCGACCACCCCTCACTGAGTTAGAGATCTTGGTTGATTTCCATAACTGACCATTTGGGCTGCTTGGTTTTTCTCTTCCCATGCTCTAAATTCCTGCTCGTATGTTTTAAAGGCACCAATAAAGAGTGAGCCCATGAAACCTAGGCCCTCACCCTCAACCCCAATAAAACCACAAGCAGACCCCTAAGCGCTCTCTCTCTCTCTTTTTTTAAACTTTTTATTTTATATTGGAGTATACTTGGTTAACAATGTTGTGATAGTTTCAGGTGTCCAGCAAAGTGATTCAGTTATACATACGCATGTATCTATTCTTTCTCAAATTCTTTTCCCATTTAGGTTGCTACATAATGTTTCTCTTACCCAGGTGTGCCCTGTAATTCCCAGGTCCTGTAGGTAATAAACTTTTTTTTTTTTCCAAAGTTTCCTGATGCTTATTGCAGGTTGTCCTGCAATCATAATAAGAGCCACAGGGGCCGGTCCAGCCACAACACTGGTTATCAAGAGGCTGAGACCTGCACACAACAACTGCGTTCTAATTAGAGGCAATAGCCTGTACAGTTTTGGGTATTATTTCATGTTTTTTGGAATTTGATATTTTTCATATAGTTGAGTAGATCATCAATTGAAAAAGAAAATCAGTTTTCACAAATGCTTTGATGATAGTCTGGAAAAACAGAGGCTCTCTAGTTGTTGGTTGAGAAATTTTAAAAATAACCAGCAAAAAAACTTTAATAAATAGCATGTATAGAAAATATTATTTTACTTTTAATTATACTGAATATATTAAATATTCAGTTAAATATATTAACTTGTAAATCAGTTATATGATATAAGTAATGTTATAAATTTATATATCATTTTATAATCAAGCTATCAATAAATTTATATATTGATATATCAGTATATTAATACATTTTCTTAGCTGGCAAGAGAAGTAACTTTAAATCATTTTGCCATGTTTTCCTTGAATTTCTTTTTTTTTTAATTGAACTAGAGTTGATTTACGATGTTGTGTTAATTTCAGTTGTACTGCAAAGTGATTCAGTTACATATACATATATGTTCTTTTTGATTCTTTTCCCTTATAGGTTATTACAAAATATTGAGTATAGTTCCCTTTTTATTTTTTTCTTTTGGCTGCGCCGCATGACTTGTGTGATCTTAGTTCCCCGACCAGGGATTGAACCCCGGGCCCGGCAGTGAAAGCACCGAGTCCTAACCACTGGACCATCAGGGAATTCCCTAGTTCCCTGTACTATACAGTAGGTCCTTGTTGTTTACCTATTTTATGTATAGTGGTATGTATATGTTAATCCCATACTCCTAATTTATCCCTCCCCCCCTTTCCCCTTTGGTAACCATAACTTTGTTTTCTATGTCTGTGGGTCTATTTCTCTTTTGTAAATAACTTCATTTGTACAATTTTTTTTAAGTTTTCCTTGAATTTCTATTTCATTTAACATATTTCAGTACATATAGTTTTCTGACTAATATATTTTCCCTATAGAGCTATTAATCAGGAAACTTGATCAAAATAAGTATACTCTTTCTCGTATGCATTAATACTGCAACCCCTGCTTTCTCATGGTTGTCTTTGCTTGGATATAACTCGGCCTGATCTACTCTGAACCGTGCTGTGCCTTTTTTTTTTTTTTTTGCGGTACACGGGCCTCTCACTGTTGTGGCCTCTCCCGTTGCGGAGCACAGGCTCCAGGTACGCAGGCCCAGCGGCCATGGCTCACGGGCCCAGCTGCTCCGTGGCATGTGGGATCTTCCCGGACCAGGGCACAAACCCGTGTCCCCTGCATCGGCAGGCGGACTCTCAACCACTGTGCCACCAGGGAAGCCCCATGCTGTGCCTTTTATATAACAGCTTTATTGGGATAGAAGTCACATGTCCTGAGATTCTTCCATGGTAAGTGCACAGCTCCTGGGTTAGCATATGCGGAGTTGTGCAACCATCACCACTGTCTAGGTCTGTGTGAAAAGAAGAAAGTGTTAAGATTGTGGTTTTACTCTTTTTTTTTAAATAAATTTATTTGTTTATTTATTTATTTATTATTTTTTGGCTGCGTTGGGTCTTCGTTACTGCACGCGGGCTTTCTCCAGTTGTGGTGAGCAGGGGCCACTCTTTGTTGCGGTGCGCAGGCTTCTCATTGCGGTGGCCTCTCCTGTTGCAGAGCACAGACTCTAGGTGCACAGGCTTCAGTAGCTATGGCTACATAGGCTCAGTAGTTCTGGCTCGCAGGCTGTAGAACACAGGCTCAGTAGTTGTCGCTCACGGGCTTAGTTGCTCCGCAGCATGTGGGATACTCCCGGGTCAGGGCTCAAACCTGTGTCCCCTGCATTGGCAGGCAGATTCTCAACCACTGCGCCACCAGGGAAGCCCTGTGGTTTTACTCTTATATGTAGTTCTCATATTTTACCAGGAGAAGCAACCTCGATGACAGGGGTTTGCAAACTTTTTCCATGAAGGCCTGAGAGTGGCTGTTTTCAGCTTCTGGGTCGCAGCTGCTCCCCTTGTGCTGTAGGTGATGTGCAGGTGAATGGGTAGGGCCGGGTGTTAATAAAACTTTATTTACAAAACCAGGCATGGACTCCATTTATTTAGCCAAGCTCTGTCCATGACTGCTGCCTTGGTTTTTCATGAGCTAATCTCGAGTGATGCTTTAAAATATTCAACCTTGCTGTTTTCTGTATTTTCTATCTTTTTGCTGTTGTTCCTGTTTGCCCCTTCAGGTAATCTCAAAGGATGCATGTTGTTTTATATCTTACTAGTGGTTAGCCATATGTATATATATGAGAGCCATATGTACATACACATAGACAACTTAATTTTGCCGATTGTCATCACTTATGAAAAAGTATCTACTGATTCTGGCCAAAAAAGATGAACATATTCAATTAACATCACCTGCAATGTGACTCCCTGCCTAGTAAAAGAAGGAAAGTCAACTTCAAATTCAGAAAACTAACCAGTTATGAAATCAATTCCAAAATCAAGAGATTTCCTACATATTCCAGATATAAACATTAAGAAAGTATGGTGGGAAAACATCTCATTCACAGTAACGACCAAAGATAACTAAGAATTAACTTTAAAAGAAATGGGCAGATAGGAAACGTCCAGAACAGGCAAATCCACAGAGACAGAGAGATAGTGGTTAGTGGTTGTCAGGGGCTAGCGAGGGGGAGAAGGAGTGACTGTTGATGGGGACGGGGTATCCTTTTTGGGGGGGATGGAATGTTCTGGAATTAGATAGTGATGGTTGCACAGCTCTCTGGATATAGTAATATCCACTGAATTGTGCACTTTAAAATGGTGAATTTTATAGAGTGTGACATATATCAATTTTTAAAATCATATGAAAGGGGAACGCAAGTGCTGTACTGTTACATGCTGGGAATGGCAAAGGGACCCATGGAGAGATGCATGAGGCTACTGACACCAATCTGTGTGCTGCAGTGAGCACCTGGGCCCACAGTATTTGGCATGATTCCTATTTTCACCAAAGTCCCAGAGGCAATTTCTTTTTGGAACTTAAAGTAATTCTAAAGTTCATCTGGAATTTATCTTCGGAAGAGTCAGGAAAATATACTTTCATTTGTTTGTTTATTTATTTATTTATTTTATTTATTTTTGGCTGTGTTGGGTCTTTGTTGTGGTCCACGGGCCTTTCATTGCGGTGGCTTCTCTTGTTGCGGAGCATGGGCTCTAGGTGGGCGGGCTTCAGTAGTTGTGGCGTACGGGCTTAGTTGCTCCGCGGCATGTGGGATCTTCCCAGACCAGGGCTCAAACCCATGTCCCCTGCATTGGCAGGTGGATTTTTAACCACTGGGCCACCAGGGAAGCCCTATTTGTTTATTTTTATTTTTTTTTATTAAAAAATATTTATTCATTTGATTGCGCCAGGTGGGCTCCTTAGTTGCAGCTCGTGGGCTCCTTAGTTGCGGCATGCAAACTCTTAGTTGCTCCGCCGCATGTGGGATCTAGTTCCCTGACCAGGAATCAAACCCGGGCCCCCTGCATTGGGAGCACGGAGTCTCAACCACTGTGTCACCAGGGAAGTCCCTATTTGTTTATTTTTACTATTATTATTTTCTTTGGCCACACCACGCGGCTTGCAGGATCTTTGTTCCCTGACCAGAGATAGAACCCACACCCCCTGCAGTGGAAGTGCGGAGTCCTAACCACTGGACCACCAGGGAAGTCCAAAGAAAATATATTTTAGAAAATGAGAAACTCATATTGCCAGATATTAAAATTACTCTAACTTCATAAGGTACATTAAAACTGGAGGTGGAATAGGCAAATTCCTGGAAGAGCCAGAAATGGACCCCTGTGTAAATAAGTAACTTTTCTGAGGTGGGAAAGTCATATGGTGTTGGAACAGGGGATTCACTTATTATTTAAAAAATAAAAAATTTGGGCTTCCCTGGTGGTCTAATGGTTAGGAATCCGTACTTCCATTGCAGGAGGCACGGGTTCAATCCCTGGTTGGGGAACTAGGATCCTGCATGCTGCGGGGTGCGGCCAATAAATAAATAAATAAAAATGCGTCGAACACTGGAGCACCTAAATATTAAATAAATAAAAATTAAAAAAACAAAAGTAAAAATTTCTCTAGAGCCTTTCCTTTCACCATACATGGAAATTAAACTCTTTAGTTTACCTGGTATTTAATATTAAAAAAAAAGAAACATGGAGAACGAGAAGAAAACAGAGGTGAATATTCGTATAAAGGCCTTCCCCAGCTCAAGTTTATAAGCTCATCACCAGGGGTAGAAACCATCAGGGAAAAGGCTGACCAAAAGTATGAAAGTTCAAGAATAAAGGAAAAAAAAAAAAAGGAAAAAAGAGAAAAAGAAAAAAAAAAAAGAAAAAAGAAAAAAAAAGAGAAAAAAAGGAAAAAAAGAAGAAAAAAAAGAAAAAAGAAAAAAAGAAAAAAAAGAATAAAGGAAAAGTGGATATATGTGTATGTATAACTGATTCACTTTGCTGTACAGCAGAAAATAGCACAACATTGTAAATCGACTATACTCCAATAAAAATTAAAAAAAAAGAATAAGGGAAAAGTATGTCAAAAGTATCATAAATAACGTTAAGGACAAACAAGAAACCAGGATAAATTTGTGTAACATATATGACAAATTATATATAGGAAAGCTTTTATAAACAAGTATGTAAAAAACAATAAGTCCATATGTAAAATGTTTTCAGAAACCAATAAAAGACCACTTACTAATGGAAAAATGGACAAGGGATATGAACTGGCAATATCTCTGGTCAACAACGAATTACTACTAGGCAGTTTGGGATTGACATGTACACACTGCTATATTTAAAATGAATAACCTATCAGGACATAGAGTATAGCACAGGGAACTCTGCTAAATATTATGTAACAACCTAAATGGGAAAAGAATTTGAAAAAGAATAGATACATGTATGTGTATAACTGAATCACTTTGCCGTTCACTTGAAACTAACACAACATTGTTAATCAACCATGCTCCAATATAAAATAAAAAAATTAAACAAAGAAAATAATGAATTACTACAATGAGGATATTCCACCTCGAATTGATAAATGACTCAAGGCCTAAGTCCCAGTGTTGGGAGAAGGATGCAGGAAATGGGAACCACCAGACACCTCGATGGGGGTGTAAATTGGTTTCCCCTATCTGCAGGGTACTGCACAACACATACAAAAATACCCTACAACGTAATTCCCTCTGACACCAACAGCAATATTGGCTATGTCAATAGTTAAGGATGTTTAAGGACTTCCCTGGTGGTCCAGGGGTTAAGGCTCTGTGTTACCATTGCGGGGGGCATGGGTTCGATCCCTGGTCAGGGAACTAAGATACCGCATGCTGCTTGGGGTGGCCAAAAAATTGAGAAAAAAAAAATTGAAAAAAAAAATTAAGGATGTTTATAAAGATTCAGCTAGAGGAATATTTATCATAGCTATAAAATAATGGCAACAACCCAGAGGGGCTTCATTTGGTTCTCAACAGAAGGACAAGTCTATCTGGGCTTTTTCAAATCCTCCATCTGTCCTCCATGACCCCACATGGCCTCTCCGTTTGGTGGTCCAGGTGAGAACCAATGATCAAATTCCGGATTTCACTATCGAGTTTTATGAACTGGAAAGGATTCAAATCATCTCTACCTGACCTTCGTTCTGACTCAGGAACTGCTTCTAGAAGCAGTGCCAACTGACATGGCAGAAATGGGTGGCCACGGAGACACCACCGACAAGGGCTTAGTGCGACGGAGGAGCTGAGACATTTTCCTTTTATTTTTTAATTTAAAATTTTTATTTATTTGGCTGCGCTGGGTCTTAGTTGCGACATGCATGTGGGATCTAGTTCCCTGACCAGGGATCGAACCTGGGCCCCCTGCATTGGGAGCGTGGAGTTTTAGCCACTGGACCAGCAGGGAGGTCCCTCCCCATTTTCCTTTTAGTTGATCTTGAATTAGAAGTGAAACAGCCACCTGTGGCTAGTGGCTGCCACACTGGACAGCATGGGACACTAGGACAGTGCCTGCCCTAGTGTGGAAGTTTCCAGTAGCACGGGGCTCCTGACTTTCCAAGATGGCCCTACTAAGCAGTTCTCCACTTCCTGGAAGACCATCCCTTCCGGGTACACCAGAGGTTGCCTTCTTTGTCACCTCCATTGGGATGATACGAATCCACAGCCAAGTCTAAGTGGCAGCCTCTCCCATGCTGACCGGGAAGGAACCAGGCCAGCCGGTCTTGTACAAGCGACACAGCTGGTTTCTTCTACCACTGCCCCGGCTGACCAGACTTCCAGACACCAGTTCCTGCCCCCCACTACCTCTCCTGGTTGGACAAGTTTTGGGGTGAACTGTCCTGTTAAGACAAGTGATTCTCAGGCCCGTGGAGGGAGGCGTTGCTCAGAAGCTGGCCTGGCTAATTTTCGCATTCCAGGCAGCCCAAGTCAGCGGGTCCCAGGCATTCTGTGTGCGAAATTTTTCCTTCTAAAGGGTGTGTGAGTTTCCTGGCTCTAACAAGTCACCACAAACTCAGTGGCTTAAATAATATGAATTTATTCCCTTAAAGTACTGGAGGTCACAAGTCCAAAACGGGTCTCACGGGGCTAAATCCAGGCGAGGGCAGGGCCGGTCCTTCTGGAGGCTCCAGGGCAGCATCGGTTACCGCCCTTTCCAGCTTCTAGAGGCGCCGCATCCCTGGCTTGCGGCCCCTCCTGCATCCTCACGGCCAGCAGCGCAGCATCTCCCGTCTCTCTCTGCCTCTGACCCTCCCGCCTCCCTCTTATAAGGACCCTGAGATGACGCTGGGCCCCCCCGGGAATCCAGGGTCACTCCCATCTCAGGGGCCTCAACTTAATCCCACCTGCAAAGTCCCCTCTGCCCCATGAGGTGACACATCCACAGGTCCTGGGACCGGGATGTGGATGGCTTCGGGGTCTGTTGTTCCAAATCACAGCTCCCCAAACTTTAAAATGGTCCTGGAAACCTCTGTGGTGCATTTGCAAAATCAAGAGGTAAGGAAACAGCAGCTTCTTTAGAAGGTATTTACAAGTGATGGGGAGTTCCCACAAGTCACTCTGTCTGTCCGATGGAGACGGCACGCCCTCTAGGGGCAGGAAGGTCTGGAGCACAGGCCCCAACCCGCCTGACAAAAGACCATCCTGTCAGCCCCATGACCCCTGAGAGTAAGTAACCTGTTCCCATCCCTCACATATAAGAGATTTTTGGGGTAAACTCATGTGTCAAGGTCACAGGATAGTTAGGATGGGGCTGAGACAGAAAACACCCCTCTGTTCCCACTTGGTTCAAAGTTTTCTGGAACCTTCTTTACGTAGCAAAGAGGCAACAGTTAAAATCATGTTTGCTGAGTGCCGAAAGCAACGTGAGACAAAGCAGAAACGGGGGAGGGAGTGGGCGCCTTCTCAACCTGTTTTCCAGACACTGGTCCTCATCAGCCCCGCCCTGCACCCTGTGAAATTCTAATCCCACTGATATTCTGTGCATCTGTTTATCTACTTGGGACACTCTGGGGGTGGCCACAAACTGCTGTGACATCTAAGACTTCTTTGCCACTTGGGGACGTGTCCCAGTGCCAGGCCCTCCCACCAGGAAGACAGAAATGACAACCAGCAGGTGCAGGTAAGGAGACACATGATTTATTCTGATGGTCCTGTGGGAACACCCACGGGCACGAGAGGGTGGGCAGGGGAGCCCCCCCTCCAGCCCTGCCACCTTTCCAGCCTGGCTGGTGACCTGAGTGGCACAGTGGTTATGGCGTTTGGTTGTGGTTCTGCATTTAAGAGGAGCTACACGTGACCAGGCAGTTTCCTGCAGTCTTTCCAGGACTGCGGGACCCGGACCCCGGCAACTTCTGGAAGGACCAAGGCCCAGGTCGTGTTAATTGCACTTGTTGGGTGTTCGTTTCGGGTGGCGGCCCCGTCTCCCTGCGAGCGTCCCAGACACCCAGGGGTACTCAGAGCCGGTATGGTCCAGGCGGGCAGGACCGCCACGGCGAAAGGCCACGTGAGGATGCTGTGCGCGGGTGGGGTGCGAGCGGGCGGGGCCCCCAAAGCTTCTTCGGGGAGACGGTGCTGGGATTTGGTCCCGGAGCCACGGAGGGCCACGCTGACAAAGGGTTTCGATATGAAGTTGGCAGGCGTGTGAAGCAAGGCTAAGTCTGGCTAAACATTCGGCGAAACTCAAAGGTCCCAAACCAGGGGAGAGAAGTTCCCTGGCAGAATCGTACTGCTATTCACGACGGAAAGGGGACATTTTTCTAGAGGGGAGGGGGATCACTCCTTGTAGGTAAAAAACTTTTTTCTTCTGGTAACATCTCATGGTGGTCGTAAATGCAACTAGACGAATTCAATCTTTTATGTGACACAAAGGGGCCCCAGGACACCTGGGATGTGGGGGTGGGCTCGGGAAGCCAGCACAGGAGCCTAAGGGTCCTGGAGGAACTGCGGGACGGAAGTGGCTGGGGGGGAGGACGCGGGGAGGACGCAAGCCGAGCGCTCGTACCACTCGGAACCAGGCCTGGGACGCAGCTGGGGGCACTGCGGGGTCTCAGCCTCGCTGATGGGGGCCTGGCCACCCACGGCTGAGCAGGCGGGCTGGTGCAGGAGACGGACCCGAGTGGGGTCAGCCTCCGGGCAGGTGCAAGCGGTTTGCAAACGAAGTGGGTTTTCCTGGTTGCTCACAACACATGGAATCACGGAGTTCAAGTTCTATCTATCTCCCCCACGCTGGCCGAGGAAACTGGGGCTCAGGGAGGCTCAGACCCACGGGTACTGCCACCTTGGGGTCGGAGAGAGGACGCAGTCCAGACAGCACAGAATTTCCTGGGCTAGAAAATACCGGTCCCTGTTCTGGAGACGTGGCCCTCAAGGAGGACTGTCCCCCGGGCGCGGACTCGGTGACAACGGGGCCGAGGGGCTCTCAGTGGCACATCCGTGCGGTCATTTCTTTCTGTTAAGAACAAGCAGGACGTCAGGAAATCACACAGGAAATCGGGGGACGCAGTCTCATGGGGGCCCTCAGGCCTCACTTAAAGCCAATCTTACAAAATACAGAGCAGACAGCAGCTCAGGCTGGGGCGCAGACTCTTTCTGTGAAGGGCCCCACAGTCCCTGTGTCCAGAAAGAGCTAACTCTAAGCACCAGTGTGGGACAAATGACCATGCGATTAGGGCACTGAGTTAACCAAATAAAAGTGAGCTGATCACAAAACTGCACACGATGATTTTTAGTATTTGGTGAGATTCACATAAAAGGAACTGTGGTAAAGAGGCATTCACTTCCACAAGGGTGCACAACCCCACCTCTAGTTCCAGAACATTCCACTACCCCAGAGGAAAACCCCAACCCCACTAAGCATGCGTACTGTAACTTTAACTCTGGAAAAATGTTTACTGATAGGCAGAGCCTGCAAGGGAATATACAAAAATGAGAAAGTTCTGTGAAGGTGTTTTCAGAGATTTTTAAAAGTTGTAAAAGAATAGGGGCTGGGGCTTCCCTGGTGGCACAGTGGTTAATAACCCACCTGACAATGCAGGGGACACGGGTTCGAGCCCTGGGCTGGGAAGATCCCACATGCCGCGGAGCAACTAAGCCCGTGTGCCACAACTACTGAGCCCGCATGTTGTAACTACTGAAGCCCGTGCGCCTAGAGCCTGTGCTCCGCAACAAGAGAAGCCACCACAGTGAGAAGCCTGTGCACCACAAGAAGAGTAGCCCCCGCTCGCTGCAACTAGAAAGAGCCCGCGTGCAGCAACGAAGACCCAACACAGCCAAAAATAAATAAATAAATAAATAAAAAATTTTAAAAAAAGAAATAAATAGAGTGGGTTAGTGGTTGCAGGGGCTGGGGAGGATGATGGGGGTGACTGCCGATGGGGACGGGGCTTCTTTTGGGGTGATAGAAGGAAGGTTCTGGAACTGGATAAAGGTGGTGGTTGCCCAACCCTGTGAATGTGCTAAACACCACTGAATCGTTGACTTCACGATGGCTAATTTTACGTTATGCAAATTTTACCTCAATTGAAACCAAAAAAATCCTTGTTCTCCGCAGGCAGGGGACAGGGGTGGGTGGAGGAGGTGTAGGTGGGGACAGGCATCCAGAGGCCCATCTGTTTCTCCCACAGGGAAGCGGGGGCAGCTGCAGGCAGTGACCCGCCCGCCCGCGTCCGGATGGGCGTGCAGCCCCAAGACAGGGGACACTCGCCTCCCCACGACGCCCCGACCCGCTCACCAGCGGCTCCAGCTCCTTGGTGTCAATGAGGCCAAACTCCGTGACGAAGTAGTAGAAGTGCTTATAGCAGGTGTTGACGTGCGCCTCTGAGCCCAGCTGCGCTATGCGGTCGAAGTGGTGGATGTAGACGTGCACGAACACGCGGAAGAGCCGCGACAGGATCTTCTTCACCACCTGCAGGAAGTTCTTGGGGAACGGCGTGCCTGCAGAGGCGGCAGGGGCAGCTCAGCTAGGATGTGCCCCCAGCTGCAGGCGCAAACCCCTCTGTGGGACACCGGGCCTGGGAAGCCCACTTCTTGGCTCCCTAACAGTGCCTGGGGGCAGGGCGGGGTGGGGCACCGGCAGATAGAGCGCCAGGACTGCAGCCCCCGAGGCCCAGCGCCCGCTGGATGTGTCCCGCCCCACCCCACCCTGGTCTGGCTGGAGAACCCATAAAAACCTGTGTTTTGGCCTTTGACATTTTTCACTTAATACACTTCTCTCTCTCCAGTGTATGTTTCATGACATCACTTAAACTTGAATATACATATCCTAACTTAATTGCATGCATACACTATATTGCACTTTCTTGTCCAATTACTGAATTTAATACGTTTTATTTCTATTTTTTTTTTTTTTTTTTTTTTCTTTTTGCGGTATGCGGGCCTCTCACTGTTGTGGCCTCTCCCGTTGCGGAGCACAGGCTCCGGATGCGCAGGCCCAGCGGCCATGGCTCACGGGCCCAGCCGCTCCGCGGCATATGGGATCCTCCCAGACCGGGGCACGAACCCGTATCCCCTGCATCGGCAGGCGGACTCTTAACCACTGCGCCACCAGGGAGGCCCTATTTCTATTTTTTTAAGTGTATTTATTATTTATTTATTTTGGCCGCGCTGGGTCTTTGCTGTGGCGCGCTGGCTGTAGAGCGCTTGGGCTCAGTAGTCGCAGCGTGTGGGCTTAGCTGCGGCAAGTGGAATCTTAGTTCCCTGGCCAGGGATCGAACCCGGGCGCCCTGCACTGGGAGTGTGGTGTCTCAGCCACTCTGCCACCAGGAGGCCCCTTTGTTTTCTAAATCGCGGTGATACACGCGTACTGTGGGGCTGGCAGACTCAGCTCTCCCCGGCGCTAGTCTGCGCCCCCCACATGCTCGCCCGCTGCCACCTCGAGTCCTCTTCGCCCCACAGGGCAGATGCCACGCATTCGCTCCACCTGACCAGCACTACCAGGGGGCTGCCCAGGACCAGGGTGGACTGGCCCCAGTCCTTCAAGAGAGGGGCTCCCGAGCTGGCAGCCCAGGGGGAGGAGCACCAAGGTGCCACCAAGCGCGAGGAAAGCCACGGCGCACGAGGCACACGCTTCCGGAAGATGGAGTGGTCAGCTGCTGGACGGTGCTGTGCTTCACAGCCCTGTGGTCGGAGAGCAAAGGCCCCAAAGACGTGCAGGCAAGTGCCGGAGATCCGTGCGCAGGGCGGCATCACGGGATGGTGTCTGCGGTGAGACGGGGAACAGCCCGGCCCAAGTGTGAGGTGGAAGACGAGCCCATGCGGTGGCTCACACCAGGGAAAGCTCCCAGGTCTGTGGAGGCACGAGGCAAACGGGAAAGACGCTCCCGCGAACGTGCGCCTTCCCAGCTCCCGTCCTGCTCCCTCCTGCGTGTCCTGGTGGGTGTGACAGCTGATGGGACTGGTATTCCATCGGCTGGAAGCGCCTGTGAACATCTGTTACAGGTGGACAGGGCCCAGCGGCTCCAGGGATCTACCTCTGCGGAAGGTTCGTTCAGCATCAATGAGGCCTCTGGGTTTTCTCCCTCCATCCGACCAGAGAAAAAAAGGCTAAACAAAAGGAATGCTCCACTCTCGAGAGACGCCCACGTTCACAGGGCATCTCAGGAGCACACGCCGTCTTGAAGACCTGTGAAAGCCACTTGGTGGGACAGTGGTCTCCAGGGCCTGGGGATCCCCATAAGGGAAGTCCCCCTAACAGTGTCAGGAAGTCAGAAGGAGTGCAGAGCCCGTGGCAGGCAAAGGAAGGCGGGCACAGGGTGTGGCTGGCACCAGCCACACGGGGTCCTGGGCCCAACGAGGCTAAGGCCCTGCCCTGCCCCCTCTCCTGGGAGAGGGATGCCAGGAGTCACCGAGGTCACCCTGGGCCATCCTGGGTGGAGGGGGAGTGGCACCCCCGTAGGAGAAGGGCCTAGAAACAGAAGATCCTGGGACTGCATTGCCCACACCTGTCATGATGCCCTCACACGGGGGTCACAAATCCGGCCCACCACCCACTTCTGTAAATAAAGTTTTATTGGAATGCAGGCCCACTCCTTATGCACCCTTGTCTGTTTATATATCGTCCATGACAGCTTTCAGACTACACAGCAGATCCGCGTAGCTGAGACACACCATCTAGAGGGAGACCGGAAAGATTTACTGTCTGACCCTTTACGGGAAAAGCCTGTGAAAGAACTTTTCTTTTATGGGAAAGAACCTAGGTCTAAACCCAAGAGCATGGACAGGGTGGCTTTGGGGCCTAAGTGGATGCTCAGTGGGATCTTCCCGGACCGGGGCATGAACCCATGTCCCCTGCATTGGCAGGTGGACTCTCAACCACTGCGCTACCAGGGAAGCCAGCACGGGAGGTAGGATGAACTTTGGACCCACCCTTTCTTTGCCCGCCCACAAATTTCACCCTGAGGAGTACGGCAGGCTCTGAGCAGCACCACAGATGAGCAAAGAGAAGCATTCCAGTCTGCATGCCTGGCTGGGGGGTCGAACCAAGGCGAGGGGTGAAGCTGGCCCCGGGGTCCGTGGACAGGGCTGGAAGGTGTGGCCTGGGCCAGGTGGCCCGAGGAAGGCGCCAGCAGCCACAGAACCCACTGTGGCCGTGTAGCAGAGGTCTCTGACCCCTGCTGGGCAGCTGAGTGCCATCTGCCAAGGTCATTTCTCTCGCCCTTCTCGTGCTTTCCTCTTTGGTAGGATTACTAGAATTTGCTTCCGTGGGCGAGGCACTGACTAGAGACCCTCAGGGTCTGAGTTCTAGGATGTGGACAGCTCAGTAGCTGGGGAGGCCTCAGGGGGTCCCAGCAAGGCACGGACTCAGGATGACAGGGAGTAGATGTGGACCTGGCAACCTGATAGAGGGCTGCCCAGGAATCTCTATTTTGGGAAAGTGATGATTCTGGGATGGCCTTTTCCCAGATGAGTCCCTGAAAACCCCACCAGGGTCAGCCTGGTTCAGTGTACCGACGGCAGGCGAGAAACTTAACGAGGCACAGAGCATGCCAGCGGCCAAGAGCTGGGCCCGAGGCCTGCGCACTGGCCAGTAGTTTGCCAGGAAACCATGTCGCCCCGGTGAACGTGAGAACGACATCTACCATCGCCTGGGGCTGCCAGGACAAGTTACCACCTGCTCGGTGGCTCAGAACAACTTACACGGGTTCTCTCACAGTTCCTGAGGCCAGAGTCCACATGGTGCCCTGGGCCAAAGTGCAGGTGTGGGCGGGGATGGGGTGGGGATGGGCCCTCCGGGGGCTCCAGGGAGAACCCGTTCCTGCCTTTTCTGGGCTCACAATCCCTTCCTCCTCCCGTCGCTCCACTGTCTTCTGCCCTCCTGGGTGTCTAGTCTCCCTCCGTCTCCCTCTTGTTAGGACCCTTGTGATGACATTTAGGGCTCACCCAGATAATCCAGAATAATCTCTCCATCTCAAGATCCTTAACTTGAAGCAAAATGTAGTCCCCCCACACACGGGAGCATCACTCAGCCATGCAAAGGAGGGAAGCCCTGATACTCGCTACCACGTGGATGGACCCTGAGAACACGATGCTCAGTGAGAGAAGCCAGACACAAAAGGACCCACAGTGGGGTGATTCCACTGATGGGAAACGTCCAAAACAGGCAAATCCAGAGACAGAGTGGATTCCTGGTTGTCAGGGGCTGGGGAGGGGGTGGGGAGTGACTGCTGACGGGGACGGGCTTCTTTTAGGGTGATGGGTTTATTTATTTCTTTTATTATTATTATTTTTAAAATTTTTGGCCACACTCACTATGCAGCATGTGGGAGCTTAGTTCCCCGACCAGGGATGGAACCTGCACCCCCTGCATTGCAAGGCGGAGTCTTAACCACTGGACCACCAGGGAAGTCCCAGGGTGATGGGTTTAGATAGAACTGATAGCTTCACGAAGCTGTAACTATCCTAAAATGACACCACACTGTGCACTTTAAGTGGGTGGGTTTTACGGGGTGTGGATTCCATCCTGATAAAGCTGTTATGAAAAGAACATAAGGACTTCCCTGGTGGCGCAGTGGTTAAGAATCCGCCTGCCAGGGCTTCCCTGGTGGCGCAGTGGTTGAGAGTCCGCCTGCCGATGCAGGGGACATGGGTTCGTGCCCCGGTCCGGGAGGATCCCACATGCCGCGGAGCGGCTGGGCCCGTGAGCCATGGCCGCTGAGCCTGCGCGTCCGGAGCCTGCGCTCCGCAGGGGGAGAGGCCACAACAGTGAGAGGCCCGCGTAACGCAAAAAAAAAAAAAAAAGAATCCGCCTGCCAGTGAAGGGGACACGGGTTCGAGCGCTGGTCCGGGAAGATCCCACATGCTGCGGAGCAGCTAAGCCCGTGCGCCGCAACTGCTGAGCCTACGCTCTAGAGCCCAAGAGCCACAACTACTGAGCCCACATGCCTAGAGCCTGTGCTCCACAAGAGAAGCCACCGCAATGAGAAGCCTGTACACCACAACGAAGAGTAGCCCCCGCTCGCCACTACTAGAGGGAGCCCGCGCGCAACAACGAAGACCCAACGCAGCCAAAAATAAATAAAGAAAAATAAAATTAAAAAGAAAGAAAAGAAAAGAACATGAAAGCGCAGAGACTCACCGACGTTGGTGGGGAAGACGTCCTCGTTGTTGATCTGCACCTCGATCCAGTCCATGAGCAGGTCCATGTACCGGGGGGCCGACAGCGCCGTGGGCCGCCGGAACCTGTGCTCGTCCTGCCAGCGGTACTCATACTTGGGGCCGCCTGACATGACGGGGCAGGAGCGCTCGGTGCAGCCATCACTGATGGTGCCGTAGATGAGGTTGACGCGGTTGAAGAAGTCGACCACGTGCACGGCCACCCAGTCGTTGAGCTCCTCGCCAGCGGGCAGCTGCACGGCCAGCTTCAGGTCTAGCCCCGCGTTCAGCGACGCCTGTGCCTTCTTGTGCAGCTCGAAGCGCTGGGTGCCTGGCTCAAACTTGCGCTTGGGCCGGAAGGTCTTGTCCTTGTTGAAGACCTGCTTCAGGAAGGGGTTGGACATCTCCGCCGCGCGCTCAGGACGCCCCCCGCGAGGCCTCCACAGGGAGGGCCGGGCGGGACGCTCACGATGGGAAGGTCACCGGGCCCCCGGGGCTCCCCCAGACCTGGAACACACAAAGAGGAAGCACTGTCACCCTTCTCAGAACCCTGTTCTGGAAGCACCGGCGGGCAGACTGGGGACACTCCCGGGACTTCTGGTTTTGAGTTTCACCAAAAGGGCGCACAGCACAGCCCCAGGCACATCCATCCCCCTGCCTCCGAGCAGAGGACACTGAGCCGGCCCTGCATCATCCTCTCCGCACCCGGAGGCTTTCAGTAAAGCGGAGAGAGCTGCTATAGCTCCCACACACTGGCTGAGGGCGGCCCCCGCAGGTGAGGTGGTCTCTTCATCTCCACGAAGAGATGTCCACAGCCCTGGGACTGGCGAATGGACCTTATTTGGAAGAAGAGACTTTGCAGTCTTCGCAGATGTGATTGGGTTAAGGATCTTGGGATGCCCTCTTCCCGGATTATCCCCGTGGGCCCCAAATCCAATGATGAGTATCCCTATAAGAGAAGACAGACACCCAGGGAAAGACCATGTGGTAACGGACGCAGAGATGGCGTTATGTGTCTACAGGCTAGGGGACACCAAGGACTGCCAGCACCATTAGAGTCGGGAGAGAGGCCTGGGACAGGTGCCCCCTCAGAGCCCCAGGGCGAACCGGCCCTGCCCACACCGAGCTGGGGCTTCTGGCCTCCGGGACTGGGAGGGGGTACATCCCTGCTGCCTCTCTGATCTTCCCTGTGTCCCGAGTCCCAACCTGGTCACTGGATTAGGGGCCGCCGAGACCCATCGCGACCTCATCTCTCCATTGTGACATCTGCACAGACTCCATTTCCAAGGGGTAGATATGAATTTGGGGGGACACTATGCACCCCAGTGCACTAAGTAAAGATGGCTCTATGAGCTGTCTGGTCTCGTGACTGACGCCGCCCGTTTTGGGGGACGAGGCCCCGACAAAGGGGCTGCAGCTGCCATGACCCTGCCGCGATGCCCGGTCCCCCTCCAGCTCCTCCCGTGTCTTTGCTCTGCGCCATCTCCTCTGTTACACACCTCACTTCGGAGGGCAGCAAAGGATGAAATCGAGCCCAGGGAGCCCAGGTCGGGATCACGCTCGGGACTGGGCACGGCGCCATCCCCGTCCCCATTGCTGCTACGATGACAGCGCTGGCCCGCTGCCCCTGGCTCTCCATCTCCGGCCCGGGAGATGCGCTCTCCCAGGAGTGTGGACCTGGCCGGCACAGGGGTGTCCCGGGCGCTCACCCAGGAGCAGCCGCAGAAGGGGAAGTCGGCGTGGAGGGGAAGCGGAAGCAGAGCCTCTGCACTGCCCAGGCCAGGCTGCACCGCACGCACCCGTGCACCCCCGTGTGATGAATGACCACTTCTCTGTAACGTTTTACTAAATCCCTTGGCAGTTGGTTTCTAGGCCCTGGGACCAGCAGCCTTGTCTGGTGGCCTGCCCTCCAGACTACCACACTGAGTGGCAAACTGCCAGAAACTGAGGGGCTTCGAACAGCCCTCCTTCATTATCAGAAAGTTCTGGATGTCCCACATCTGAGCTGGGCCTCATGTGTCCTTGAGCAGGGACCCTGTCACCCCCCAGACCCAGGGCGGCCCTGCAGAGAGAACATCAACACCACCAGGACAGCCTCAGTGACAGAGAAGCCGTTCCAGGTGGGCAGGCCTGAGGCCAGCAGGTCTGGTCACCCCAGCCTTGGAGGACCCGTGTCCACGGGTCCAGGTGGAGCGACTGGGACTGGTAGGACCTCAGCAGATGGTTAGTAAGAGCTGAGGCACGACCTACCACGTCTTGTAGGCCAGCGTCTCCTGCAGGTTCAGCCCTTCCACAGCTCGGAGGTCTGGAAACCCCTGCAAGCCCAGGGCTCCTGGCCTGGCCTTCAGCAGCTGCCTCTAGAATGTGAGCCTGTGGGTTAATTCTGGAGGCTGGATAGATGATGTCGAGGGCTCAAACCAGCGTTCCAGCCAGGGCAGTCCTACCCTCAGGGCAGCAGAGCCAGGAGGATGCAGACTCTAAGTTATGAGAATTTACAAAGAAAAACATTGTTCTGGCCTAAAGGGAGATGGTGCTCGAGCTGAGCCTTGAGAGCAGATCCTTCTGGAGCCCAGGGGTGGGGAGGGTGGGGCCCGATGGAAGCAGGCAGAGGAGACCCCAGTGTCTCTCCCCTCAGGGCAGGAGTGACCCTGACCCTACCTCCTCCTGTGTCCTCAGCGTGTCCACAGGCCTGCTCACAGAGGGCTCAAAAAGAATCCAATGTGAAAGCATGGAGGAGGCCTCCCTGCCCTGGTTAGGGGAGAGGGCGTGGTCAGCAGGATAAGGGCCCCAGAGACACCCCCATCCTGGTCCTGGGCCCCGAGGACGTGTCACCTCAAACGGCAGAGGGAACTTTGCAGACAGAATTAAGTTGAGGCCCCTGAGACGGCTATGACCCTGGATTCCCTGGGGGGTCCAGTGTCATCACAGGGTCCTTATAAGAGGGAGGTGGGAGGGTCAGAGGCAGAGAGAGACGGGAGATGCTGCGCTGCTGGATGCAGAAGGGGCTGTGAGCCAGGGATGCGGCGCCTCTAGAAGCTGGAAAAGGCAGGAACCGATGCTCCCCTGGAGCCTCTGGAAGGACCAGCCCTGCCCAGGCCTGGATTTAGCCCCATGAGGCCCGAGTCAGACTCCTGACCTCCAGAACCGTGAGATAATAAATCTGTGTGGTTTTGGGCTACAAAGTCTGTGGTGACTTATTACAGCAGTCTTAGGAAACTCAGACAGAGGCTGCGCAGATAATCCTAATGAGCGCTGGGCAAAATAACTTGCAGTTGATGTAACTGGATCTGGTTACATGTGGGCCTGGGATCTTCTGTTCTCCCCGCTGGCAGGCAAAGCCCGCTCACACTTCTGGGCCCCGCTGGACACTACGGGTGTGGGATGGTCAACTCAAGGCAGCATGAACTGTGCAAAACACAGGAGCTGAGCATCTGGGGATGGAGCCACATGGACAGGAGGAGCTCCAATGAAGAGCAGAGGGACCCACCTCCCCCCATGAGGACGGCCATAATCAAAAAGGACAATCAACAGGGCTGGTGAGGACGTGGACCAGTCGGAACCCTCCTGCACTGCTGGTGGGAACGTAAAATGGGGCCACCACTGTTGAAAACAGCCTGGCAGTTACCAAAACACGGTTAAATCTCACCCAGCGATTCTCTCCTAGGTGCCCAGCCAAGAGAAGTGACAACACATGTCCACACAAAAACCTGTGCATGTGCCCAGCAGCATGATTCACAACAGGCAAAAGGTAGAGACACCCAAATGCCCAGCAACGGGTGCACTGATCCACACACGGGAACATCACTCAGTCGTGAAAAGGGGTGAAGCCCTGACACTCGCTACCATGTGGATGGACCCTGAGGACACGATGCTCACTGAGAGAAGCCAGACACAGAAGGAATCAGTGTGTGATTCCATTGATGGGAAACATCCGGAACAGGCAGATCCACAGACACAGAGAGTGGGTTCCTGGTTGTCAGGGGCTGGGGCAGGGGATGGGGAGTGACTGCTGTTGACGATGAGCCTTCTTCTGAGGTGATGGAATGTTCTGGAACATCTGGAGATGGTGGCTGCAAACGTTGTGAATGTACTGAAAACGCTGGAATGTACACGGGAAACAGGCGGAAAGTCCAGTATGTGAATGACAGTCAGTAAAGCTGCCATTTTTTTTTTTTTTTTTTTTTTTTGCGGTACGCGGGCCTCTCACTGTTGTGGCCTCTCCCGCTGCGGAGCACAGGCTCCGGATGCGCAGGCTCAGCGGCCATGGCTCACGGGCCCAGCCGCTCCGCGGCATGCGGGATCTTCCCAGACCGGGGCACGAACCCGTGTCCCCTGCATCGGCAGGCAGACTCTCAACCACTGCGCCACCAGGGAAGCCCAACTGCCATTTTTAAAGCAGGGCACGGGGGACAAGCAGAGCAAGTGTGGGCTGAGCCGCTACCCCAGGCACCATAAAGAACTAAAGCAGTTTCCCTCTCAGCTCAAACCGAGGTCAGCACTACCTGTAAAATCTGTTTACTGTGAAAGGTAACAACACAAGCACGGAAAACTACATGGGATAAAAGGTGCAGTCACTGATGTGTCACAGAGTGAACACTCGCTGTGTAACGCAGCTGGAGACCGCCTGTGCTCTGGAGCAAGAAGGCCCCGTGCCTCGTCCACAGACCAGAAGTGCCTTCGCTTCCTTCCCCAAAGCCATCATCACTTCCTGTCACCTTGGTTTATACCCAGTGAGGCAATCACAGTAACCCTCAGAACAAAACAGAACCCCCACTTTACAGATGGGAAGACTGAGGCCCAGACCTAGCACTGCTGACATCAGGGCCGTCCCGAGCGCTGTGGGGGGTGGAGCAGCCTCCCTGCCCCCACCCCCTCGATGCCAGGAGCTCCCCCCAGTCCTGAAGACCACAGATGTCCCCAGACATGGCCTAGTGTCCCCTGGGGGCAGGACCACCCTAGGTGAGAACCACTGGGTTAGAAGATGGTGACTCAGTACCACTAGTTAATGATTAGTAAATCAGTGCTAAGCCACACAGCTGGCAGCCGGAGGAGTCGACTCCGCACCCTGGACCGTGGGGGTGAAGGCGTGGCTCCTCTGCCCGCCACCTGCCTCCACAGCCCCACTCCTCCACTATTCGAGCTTCTGCACGTCTCATCCCAAACCCAGGGCCAAGTGCCCTCTGCGCTGGGGCTGCTCCCGCACCAGGCACCTCCACAACGCCTGCAGGCCGGCTGGGTGCTTCCGGCTCCGACTCTCCCTGGTTTTGGGGGTGCGGGCAGGGATGCTGCAGGAAGGTGGTGCCTCCGAGAAGGAAATGCAGCTGAGTACAGGGTGCAGCCACAAACGCCCCACCTGCCCACCTCTCTCCCGAAGTGGAGGACCTCAGACCCCGCAGGAGGCACTGATTAAAAGAGGCCACCTGCCCCAACCCTCTGTTGCAGAGACTGACCGTGTCCCCTGCGCCGGGCAGCCGGGACCCCTCTACACGAGGGCATGGGCGCTGGACGCGTCGCGTGGGGACCTTGCAGCCCCACCTGTGGCTGCAAACTTCCCAGGGGGCCATGAACCTGCCCAGGTGATTAATCTGCAAACCAGCCACTCTCAGGCCACTCGGCTGCAGGTCAAGGGACAGTGACCCTGTGCGGACCCACCAGTGACTCAAGCCGTCCTGCCCCATGCCCACCACCTGCCAGCGGCACAGACTGATTTCAGCCTCCAAACACCCTTCGGCCCAGGCTGAGCGCAGCCCCACTTTGGTCATGAGAAGACGAGGCGGGGTGCTACCTGTCATCCAGCTGGGGTGGGGTGGGGGGCGGAGAGCTGGGCCAGACCAGCCGCCGAGCCCTGGCAGCTGCTTCTGTGCACCTACCTGCCCAGGTTCCTCATCCACCCTGCAGCCAGCCTTCTATCCCTCACGGAAACCACAGTGTCAAGAAAAACGCAGCCTCCTAGTGTCCCGTTGCTGCCTTTTATTGATTCTGGGGCCTCTCTGCGGACAGGTTTGGGAGTCTAACTCCCCACGATGTCACCTGGCGACGCGTGACCTCTCAGACAGGTGCGGCTGCGGGGTGGAGAGGAGGGCCTCGGGGAGTGGGCGGGGGTGACCCTGCGGCTCTATCCACAGCCCATCATGCCGGCGTGGGCTGACCCATGCCAGGACAGTTCTGGAAGACAGGGCGGGGCAGCGGAAGGGGCTTGTAAGGTTCCTGCCTGCCCTTCTGTCTCCTCAGAAAGTGGGAGGGTTTTTTTCTAAGTGGAAGCAATGATTTTCTGAAAAACTTCCTGGATGGGCAAAGGTCCCATCAAAAGCAAAGAGCTTTCTATCAGAAACACATGCTCCCGCGGCCGCGGGGTGGCCGGTCACCGGAAGGTGCCTTTTCCTCGAGAAGCGTTGCCGCAGGCCAGGGCACCCGGGAGTTGCTGCCCAGCACCGCCCCGCCGTCCCAGGTACCGTCTCTGGGGCTGCTTTGTCTTGGTCCTTCTCAGAACACCTCCAAGGACGGCAGGGCCGGGGGCAGCCAGGACAGGCTTCTCGGAATTCAGCGCTAAGGGCTCCCCTGGTTCTTCCTGCAGACGAGATGCGTGTGGCACTCAAACTCTGAGAGTGACAAAAGTTAAGATGACAAAGCTCCCCTCCCTGGCACACACGCACCCCCGTTTTCTTCTAAGAACAAAATGAAACAGTTCCTGTAAGCAACTGCCGCACCTTGGCCCGGCGGCCACTTCCTTCCGGTGCTTCCACATCCTGCCCGGCCACCGCTGCCATGGGGACAGGCCCCAAGCTCGGAGGTCCCGCACGTTTTCGGTTGGCGTGTAAGCCCTGGTCCCTGGCCTGGAAGGCTAAGTGTCTGGCTGGAAGATGCTCACGGCCCAGGATCTGTCCTGTTAAAAGATGGCTGCGCTCCAGAGCTGTCTTCCATCAACTAAATGTTTATATTTAAATGCTGCGACTGCAGCCTGGGTGGGGAGGCTGCCCGCCATCCTGCAGGACACACATGAAAGCCAGGTGCTTTAGCAGGTTCTGTATATTCCAGCCCTCCTGATAATCCCTTTTTTTTTTTTTTTTTTTTACAAAAGCCAATTGAGATATAATTCACACAGCTATAAACTCCACCCTTTAAAAGTATACAATTCAATGGCTTTTAGAAAAATCATGGAGCATGCAACCATCACCACTATCTAATTCCAGAACATTCTCATCACCCCACAAAGAAACCCCGTGCCCACAGCAGTCGCTTCCTATCCCCCTTTATGGGCTAAATCACATTCCCCGGCCCCAAAAGACATGTTGAAGTCTTAACCCCCCAAACCTGTGAAGGGACCCTGTTTGGAAGTGGGGTCGTTGCATACGTAATTAACTTAAGATGAGGTCACACTGGAGGACGGTGGGCCCTTGGCCAATGACTGTTGTCCTTATAAAAAGAGGGAGATCTGGACACAGACACCGGGAGACAGCCATGTGATGGAAGCAGAGATCGGGTGATGCATCTACAAGCCCTACAAGCCAAGGAATGACCAGGATGGCCGGCCGCACCAGAAGCCGGGATAGAGGCAGGAAGGACCCTCCCTGGGGCCTCTGAGAGCCCTGAGCCCACAGCAGATAAGAGCTGGCCTGGGATCTAAACCCAGCTGTCCCCACGTCCACGGCCTTCACTCCACCCAGACGGAGAGGGGCTACCGGGTGCACACAGCCCAGCGCCACGATTCTCCTCCGAACCTCCTTCCTCAGTCTCAGTTCCCCATGGGGGCAAATGTGATTTTCTGTTCAATAGAACGGTGTCACGGGGGGTGGGGGTGGGGACAGAAAGGAGAGAAACGCGGGGGGAGGTCGTGGGCAGTGTGTCTGTGTAGGAGCCACACCTCTTCCTTCTGAGGACCCGGTCCCAGGCTGCAAGAGCCGTCACCGCGTGTTTAACTGACCCGAGTCCTGTGTGTCAGAAAGGGTAACGGACAAGAAACCGCAGCCCGATCTCCCGTCCACCGCGAGCTCCCCTTCGCTGGCTGCCCAAACTTCCTCTCGGCATCAGGGTCCTCGGGATCTGGACTTGCCTGTGCGCTGACCCAGTCTGTGGGCAGGGCGTCCACCAAGGACCGCACTCTCTCCAGGCGCCGGCAAGAGCTCCTGCCACGCTCAGCCACAGCCATGGGTCTCGAATGAGGCGACCCTGCCCCCAGGGGCCACGGGGGACGTCTGTGGTTGTCACGACTGGGGATGCTCCTGGCACCAAGTGGGTGGAGGTCAGGGAGGCTGCTCCACACCCCACGGCGCCCGGCACGGCCCCCCCAGAGAGTGACCCGGCCCTGGATGTCTTATTTGGGACTCAGGAGCCGCAGGAATGACCATCTCCTTCCCAGAACTCGGTTTCTGAAGTCAGATTCGCCTCCTGCTGCAGCAATCTGAACCTCGCAGTTCCAGGAAGTCAAGAGCAGGGCTCACCAGCTGGGGCATGTCCAAAAGTTCCCAGAGTAAAAACCCGAGTTCCAAGCCGGCTGCCTGGGGAATTTTTGTTCAACCTCCATTTCGAGAAGCCCTGGAGATGAGAGAGCAGCTCCCGGAATGATGGTTAATGGCTGACTTTTCCATGAACTCTGGCTGGCTTGGGAGTGTCATCACACATGAAACAGACTAGCTTAACCTTCTTAGGAATACGAATCATCTAGAGTTCTGGAACTGAAACAGCACTTCCAAGAACCCCCTCAGGGACTAAAATAACCACTTATGCTTTTGCTGAGAGACAGAGGTGATCTTAGAACTCAGCTTGTCACAGCTATTCGGGGCACCTGGTGTGCGAACGCCACGGTCCAGATTTTCAAGATGATAGAGTTACTCTTCTCCTTTAGGGAGGTCCAAATAAAAAGCAAACTTTCAAGCCACGAAGAGACATGAGGAACCATAAACACCCACCACCAAGTGAACGAAGCCTGTCTGAGAAGGCGACACTGCGATTCCAACTCTGTGACGCTGTGGAAAGGGCAGAGCAGAAAAGGACCAGTGGTTGTGGAAGGCAGTGGGGGTGGGGGCTAAGGGACACATGAACGGGGGGCACAGGGGGGTTTTAGGGAAGCAAAACTACTCCGTGTGATAAGATGATGGGTACATGTCAGTACACATTGTCCAAACCCAGAGAGCATACAACACCAAGAGTGAACCCAGGGGAATTCCCTGGTGGCGCAGTGGTTAAGAATCCGCCTGCCAATGAGGGGCACACGGGTTCGAGCCCTGGTCTGGGAAGATCCCACATGCCGCGGAGCAACTAAGCCTGTGCACCACAACTACTGAGCCTGCACTCTAGAGTCCGCGAGCCACAACTACTGAGCCCGTGCGCCACAACTATCGAAGCCTGCGCGCCTAGAGCCCGTGCTCCACAACGAGAAGTCACCACAATGAGAAGCCCGTGCACCGCAACAAAGAGTAGCCCCCACTCGCCACAACTAGAGAAAGCCTGCGCCAACGCAGACAAAAATTTAAAAAAAAAGAAGAATAAATGCCATGGAACACATTAAAATATAATGTACACCACGTTATGTAATTTTTAACCTTTTGGTAGCCACACTGAAAAGTAAAAAATGAAAAAAGTGACTTCAATATTGATAATATATACTATTTAACCCAAGAGCACCAAAACATCACTTCAACACCGAACAAACATAGAAAATATTAAGGAAATAATTTGCACACACTCCCCGCCCCACCCCCGCCTTAACACACAGAGTCTCCGGAAACTGGTGCATATCTTACACGAATGGCGCATCCCATTTTGGACCAGCCACGTTTCAGGTGCTCACTAGCCTGGCTGCTGCACTGGACAGCCCAGCCCCGGGGCGGTTTAAAAGGGGAAAACTCACCTATCAGAGGACAAGAGCAGTGGGATGGGTGCTGTCTGAGGTGGGCGCTGGATACGGACCCCAGGGAGGGGAGAGGCTCTGGATCAGAGAAGGTTGAGGTTTGAGGTGAACAAACAAAGGGCGCCTCCGGAAGGGAGGGGAGAAACAGGGCACCCCAGGGTGTAGGCAGGGGCGGGGCAGCCAGGACTTCCACTTGCTCCACTCCATAATCAGTACAACAGACACTGACAGGCTACCATGAACTTGGCGTGGGGGGAGGTGGGTGGACGCGTGCTCAGGGCTTTGGGAGGCTGCAGCGCCCTGTCCTGACACTGGCCAGGGCCAGGATTCTTGGCATCACTCCGCGCTGAGTCTGTAAAATGGGCTAATAAAAGCCCCTGAACTTTATGTGCGGGGAGGGAAGAACAAAGAAGCCGCCGGCGGGGGCCACGTGTAACAGAAGCAAGTCCAAAATCACGAAAGTGCGGACAAGCAGTGGGGGTGAAATATGCAAAGTGCTCGCGCATCACATACCAAAATTTATCCAAGTGTATGCTGTGAATGTGTGCAGTTCATTGCATGTCAGTTGAGCCTCTATAAAAGGTAAAAAAAAAAAAAAAAAAAAAAAAAGATGCAAGGAGCAGAAGGCACATATGAATAAGGATTGGAAGACTCTTACCCCAAAATGAGCAGTGAGTGGCTCTCTGGGTGGGAGCATCACTGGCAATTTATTTTCTGCTTTGTGACTCTCTGTCACAAAGAGAATCACCCCGATCACACACCCGCTTCCCTCCTCAGTGACATTTTGTAAAATACATGGGCCTTTAAAGCAAACGCAAGCCCTACAGCCAGTGCACAGACGGAGCGGTGGAGTCAGCCAGTGGGCAGTGCTGACACGCAAACACCTCCCACTGCTCAGGGGTTCTGCGGACCAAGAAAAAGAAGCCTGCTTTCAGAGGGCGGGGTCCCCGTATGCTGGGAGCCGTAAAATCCTGTGGACTTTCCATTCACACCAGGAGGTGGGGTCCTGGTTACTGACACGGCCAGGGGGTGACCCCAAAGTGACACATGTAACCCCTAATTCCACCAAGGGCCGCCACCGGCTCCCCTCCCCTCCACTACCGTTCACCCCCTCGAGGGGCCTGGTCTCCCCGCCGCCCGCGGTCTCCTCTCCTGAAGGGCTCGGTCTCCCCAACGCCCGCGGTCGCCTCTCTGAGTACCCACCTGCCGCCTGCCGCCAGAAGAGTCGGGCCAAGCTCGCCGCTGAACCGGGCCGCTAGCCAGCGTAGCCTCGCCGCCAGGCCAGAAAAACTCCGCGCACGACCACCCCGCCCCCCGGCCGGATATACTTCCGCTCCGGGCCGAGGCCTCCCCCAGCTTCCGGGGAGGCCTGCGGGCGGAGCTTGCTCGTAGAGCGGGGCGGGGCCTCGAACAGAGGCCAGCCTGGAAGGAGGAGCTTGCGCCGGCCGATAGCGCATGCGTGGAGCGAGGTCACGGGCGGGGCCAACAGGGAGGTGGAGTCTCCCCAGGAGTGGAGGCTCGTGGGAGGGGCCTGAAAAATGAGCCGGCGCCCTCAGTTGTCCGTTGCGGGGGCGGGGCCTACGCCGGGGCGGGGTGGGGGCGCGGCCCGGGCCCGAGAGGGCGTCGTTGGCTGGTGCCCGGCTGGGGGCGTGACAGGAGACACCGTTGGTTGGTGCGCGGCGGAGGGGCGTGGCGCGGGATGCGCCGTCGGTTGGCGGGCGGCGGGCCGCGGGCCATGGCTCTGCTGCTGTGCCTGGCCCTGACAGAGGCGCTGGCCCGCGGCTGCTTGCACTGCCACGACAACTTCTCGGAGAAGTTCTCCTTCTACCGCCATCACGTGAACCTCAAGTCCTGATGGGTGGGCGACATCCCCGTGTCGGGTTCGCTGCTCACTGACTGGAGCCAGGACACAATGAAGGAGCTGCACCTGACCATCCCCGCGGAGATCAGTGAGTGCGGAGCCCCGCCCGGGAGCACCCCCGGCCCAGCCAGGCCCCGGCCCGCTCACTCGCCTCCTCCTGCCGTCCCCAGCCCTGGAGAAGCTGAACCAAGTGGCGAACGTCGTGTACCAGAGGATGGATCATCTGTACCAGGGAAAGCTGTATTTCCCTGGTAAGGGGGCGACCACCGAGCATGGGGAACTAAGGCAGAGCCCACCCGCCCCAGGACACCTCAGGTCCGCCCGCCAACTGTGCGTGACCTCCCCCCTCTTGCCTTCCCGCCATCACGGTATTTTCCCAACGAGCTGCGAGCTATCTTCCGGGAGCAGGTGCACCTCATCCAGAATGCCATCATCGAAAGTGAGCAAGCGAGGGCTGGTGGAGAGGGAGGGTGCTGCTGTCCAGGGTCTGAGAACCCAGGGCCACGCGAGTATTTCAGTCTCCTTCCAGGCCTGGGGTCCCGGCCAGGTCGTGGTGAGGCTGGAGTAATGTGAATAGGGCGTCTGACCTGGTGCAGCCAAGTGTCAGAACTCAGAAAGGGCAGAAACGGGGGGAGAAGGGCCACACCTTGAGGGGGGCCCTTTTCAACCAGTGGGCACCAACAGGAGGCCTTGAAGGATAAATCCCACCCGTCCCTGCTACCGCCCCCCAACGGGTCCCTGGAGGCCTCAGAGTCTTGCGGCCGCCCTCCCCCATGCTTTGCCCCATCCCAGGCTGGGGCCCACCTAAGTGGCCAACGGACAGGCCCTGAGCCTTGGGCAGCCTGGAAGGGGGAGAGAGCGGGGGACAGGCCAGGCCTGCTAAGAAGGCGCCGGCTGTGCTCTCGTCCCCCCACAGGCTGCATCGACTGTCAGCGACACTGCGGTGAGTGAGCCTCTGTCTGTCCGGGTTATGGGGTGTGGTGGCAGTGGCGGCAGCTTGGGGCCCCAGAGACTGAGGGTGAGGGGAGGGTGCGGCCGCCTCTGGTGTGTTACAGGCATCTTCCAGTACGAGACCATCTCCTGCACCAACTGCGCGAACTCACACGTTGCCTGCTTTGGCTACAACTGCGAGTAGGGCTCAGACGCGGGTGGCCCCCTGCCCCTGGGGTCCGAGGCTCTCCCTGGAGGGTCCCCTCATCACCCGGGCAGGGGATGGAAGCCCCCCACCTGGCCCCTGAATGTGGGCCGCGCCCCCTCACACCCCGTGTCCCCGCATTTCATCGGCAGAGTCGGGGACAGCAGTGCAGGGCCTCCTCCAGCACATGTGAGTCAGGGCAGCTGGGCTCGGGGAGGAGACCCTGACCAAGGCCGCTTGGCCCTGACTCCAGTCCTGCTGTCGTTGTAGAAATAACTGGAGCAAGTAAGTAGTTCCCCCTCCCCAAAGGCAGTGTGCGTGTACGTCCTCATGGGTGAGTATGCGCGGGGGCAGCCACAGAAGGCAGCACCTGCCCCCAGTGTGGCGGGCCCAGCCTCTACCTCCCAGGGTCTCCCAGCTCTACCTCCCAGGGTCTCTCAGGGTCTCTCACGAGGGGCACATCCCGGTTAAGGGGTCCCCAGAGTCTGGTCCTACCCCTGCCCCCAGGCTGGTGGCAGGCTGTGGTCGGAGCTGGGGAGGGCGCCGCCTGGTGGAGGCGTGCCCCAGTGGAGGCGCCTCAGGGCCACAGGCACAGCCTCAGCCCCAAAGCTCAGAGCTAACTGGGGCCCCGTTGTGTCTTTCAGAGAACACCAACACAAGGTAAGCCCCCCCCACCGCAGGCCCGTCCTCCTGGAGCGGGGATGTGTGGCGTGGGGTTGTCCCGGTCAGTGGGGGAGGGCAGGGGTGTTGGATGGGGTGGGCACAGCCGGGCAGGTCTCCCTCTCTGCACCTGGGACATGTGGACATCACCTCTGCAACCCCGCCCATGCCATCACTCCATGAATAAACATGAGCTCCTCCTGCCCCTCGCCTGGACACACAGAACCATTCCAGCCTTTCGAGTGACCCAGTTGGGGGAGGCCGCAGGGACATGGGTGGACTCCAGGGGCAGGAGTTGTGCCTAAGCCAGAGATCAGAACCCCATGCCCCCTCCCACTGCTGCCTTTGCAGCCCTAGTCATGGGAGTGTAGGGCATGACCCCACTGCTGTGAGAACAGGCAAGGCCTCTGAGTTCAGCTTGAGGGTCTGTCTGCAGCCCTGTCACATGCCCAGCTGAGACGAGGGGCCCAGGCCCCCAGCAAACCCCACCAAGGAGAGCAAGGTGCGGGAGGGAGGGGAAGGAGGACTGGGGCACCCACGTCTCCTCGCAGCTTGATGTCACCAAGCTTCAGGTGTCTGGAGCCCCAGGCGAGGTGCGACCTTGGCCTACAGGGCGGGGCTATGGGGCTTCCCAGGCGCGCATGGCAACCAGCCTTCAGGGCAAGTGGTTCTTCCGATGACACGAAAGGAGGCTGTTTGGTGAAAGCCAGGGCCAGCATCAGTGCATCTTGGGGCTCCTACCACATCGGCTGCATCTCAGCCGAGGCACAGGAACTGCTGTTGTGCCCACCGCTTGGCTTCTTGGTTTTGAGAAAACACCCAACATGGGTCATGAGGGGACAGACCCAAACTGTGACCCAGGGCTCAACATCCATCCAGCAGACAGGAGGTGCCTCTGTGCCTACGGATGCCGTGGTGAGCCCGGCAGTTGTCTGGCTCCTGGGCTGGCCCTTCCCAGCCTGGTCAGCCGCCAATCCCTTCCCCCAGCTAAGGGGTCCCCTGCCTGGTGTGGCGCCTTCCTTCCAAGGGTTCACTGACAGAACACTGGCCTCTGCCTGCCCAGCGATGTTGAGATCAGGGGAACGGCGAGAGGGAAACTCCAGAGGGATGCTCCAACGCCCCGGGACCTGTGCGGGTCCACGAGCTGGAGCAGGGCGGGCCAGGCCAATGACCACCCGGGGGCCCCCCAAGGCCTCTCTCCCCACCCGCTGCCGGAGGGGGCTTCTGTGCGGGGCTCCGCACCTGCCCACGTTTTGGATTCAGGTTGGAGTTGACTGGGCTCTGCTGACACAGTCCTCTGTACACGTGGCGTCAGTGAAGCCATCTGCAACGTTGAGAATTAAAACAGCAGCAGGGGATTTCCCTGGTGGCACAGTGGTTAAGAATCCGCCTGCCAATGCAGGGGACATGGGTTCGAGCACTGGTCCGGGAAGATCCCACATGCCATGGAGCAACTAAGCCTGTGTACCACAACTACTACCGAGCCTGCGCTCTAGACCCCGCAAGCCACAACTACTGAGCCTGCGTGCCACAACTACTGAAGCCCACATTCCTAGAGCCTGTGCTCCGCAACAAGAGAAGCCACTGCCATGAGAAGCCTGCGCACCACAACTAAAGAAAACCTGAACCCAGCAACAAAGACCCAACACAGCCAAAAATAAAATATAAAATTAAAAAAAAGAAAAAACGAAACAAAAACACCGCAAAACAGCAACAGGGCCTTCCTTCCAGCATCTGCTCCTGCTGATTCCTGGGACTCTGGGGTCTGTACACATGTGTCTGGACTCCTAACTCTGCCCCTTTCTCACTGGGCGCTTCAAAGATTAGAAATGAGGGTGTGTGTGTGCGTGTGTGTACAAGCGTTTACCTAACTTAATTTTAGTAATGTTTCTGCTCACCCCGCACACCCCTTACGAATGGGGTTCCCTAGTAAAGGGAGGGAGATCAGTGGACGCCTCAGAATCCCGTGTGGGGGGGTCAGGTGGCTCCTCGTTACCACCGGAGCCCAGGGGCCTGGATGACGTGAGGACCACGTCCCCTCCCAAGGGGCCGAGGGGTGCATAGCAGGAGGGCAAGGGCTCCCCTGCACACTGCAACCTCCATGAGGGTGCCCTGTAGGCCCCCTCGGACCACGAGCATTTCAGGGGCTGTGTACTGACCCCCACAGTGGGTCAGAATTCCGTGGCTGGGGGGCATACACTGTCATGGGCCAGAGACCCAAGAGGTGAATGTCTGTTTTGCAAGTTTATTAGATCATCTTGACACAGAATCATTACAGCAGCGTGATATGTCTCTCCTTTATATGGGAATGTCGATAGCAAATAAATTCTTATATAACACATCATACATTTCGAGATTCTAGAATCACTGCACAGGATTCTGTAATAGGTTACTCTACATGCTAAAGTGACAGTTTTCATCAAAAGGAAAAGTTAAAACGTCATCGAGGACTATCATTTCTGAGGAAAGTTCAGTCTCACGGGGGTGGGCTGGGGTCCCCCCTCCCTGCCCCTGAGGTGCATTTCAGGGGCCCAGCCGCCCCTGGACACACATGCTTCGCCGTCAGGGCTGCGGAGCCCAGGACTAGGCCCTTCCGCACATGCAGGCACAGACCTGCAGAGCGTCCAGTGATGAGCGGAGGGGCCAGAATCGCAGCTCTCCACCACTCACCCCAACACCCGACTGGGCACGGAAGCCAGTGAGGTCCGGGATCCCCGCTGGGCACCCCCTGCTCGGCGGACACACGAACACGGTGGTGGGATGAACGGGATGTGATGGACGAGAGCCTGCACGACCCTCTCCCACCGTGTGTCCTGCAGGGAGGACGTGACCCTTGGCGTCAGGGATGAACAGGAATGTCGCCTGAGTAGCTGGCCTGTTCTTCACCCCCCAGGTGCCAGTGGGCAGGGCATCTGGGGACTCATGGGACTTGGATGGCTTGACAGAAGCGGAACGCGCCATCGCGTCTGGTCCCCACCAGGAACCGGCCTGGATGGCGGTCACCCTCCCCCTCGGGCAGCTCCTGTGGCCACATGCACAGTCCGCTCCGGCTACAGAAGCCCCTGCTGGCCTGGGGAGTGGAAGGGGGCTTCTCGCCAGAGAGAGCAGTGAGGGCAAAGTAAAAAAGATGACAGGATAAATCAACGCAACATAAACCTCAGTGTCTACACAGTGGATGACGGTGGACTGGGTTATCTCCCGGCTGCACCCAGTCCTTGCGACAGAGGAGAAACCCGGCACTTGGCCGCCCTCCCTGCGAGCCCTCCCCATGGCGGGCGGCGCGCTCAGCATTTGGCCAGCGTTTCCTTCATCTCCTCCAGCACGTTGCTCAGCAGCGTTGAATCGCTGCACTTCCCGTCCACCGACACCGACTTCTCACCCTGCAACGGGGGAACAACGGCCAGCGCCTTGAGACGCCTCCCTGCTACTCCCATGCACCTCCAACGTTTGCAAATGCTCTCGTATGCCCAGGTGCTTTCATAATCAAAAGGAGGGGCTCCAGGCAAGACGGAGCAGGTGCACCGTGCCCTTCTGTCTCCCAGGGGCCCAGGATGGACGCTCTGGCAGAGCGCGGCAGAGGCAGCAATGCCAGCCCTGCAGAGAGGAAGGCCGTGAAAACCGGAGGGCATGGGACTAGAAGTCCTGCAGCTGGAACGTGTGTCAACGCTCTCCACAGGGTGTAAGGAAGGCCCAGGGTCTCCTCCTATTCAAAGTGTCCAGGATACAGTCCAAAATCACTCGGCACCGCAAGACCGGGGAAATCTCAGCTCACATGGAAAAGACAATCAACAAACACTCATCGAGAAGAGGTGGATGTTGGAATCACCTAACAGGCTTTGAAGTAGCTACTACGAGAACCTCCCATCACCAACCATGTACACTCCTGAAGCACACAAGAAAACACAACATCTCAGCAAAGGAATGGAAGAGTCAAGATCAACCCAGTGGAACTTCTAGACCTGAATACAACAGCCAAGATGAAAAGCTCACTGGATGGGCTCAACAGCAGAATGGACATGACAGAAGAGTCAATGACCCCGACAAGAGATTAATGGAAATAATCCAAGCTGAACAGAGAGTGGAAAGGAGTCGGAGGTGGAGTGGGGTGCGCAGAGTAACAAAAGGTCTGAGATTCACATCACAGGGGTCCCGGAAGGAGGGGACAAAGAATGCAGTGCTGAAGAGGTATTTAAATCATAGCTGAAAACTTCCAAGTTGTGCAAAAGACATAAACGCACAGATTCAGCAAGTTCGGCAGACTCCACACAGTTAACATAAACCCAAGGAAGTCAATGCCCAGACACATCACAAACTGCTGAAAACTGAAGACAAAGAAAAACCTAAAATAGCCAGAGGAAAACGATGCATTCCCTAGTAAAAGGAAAATGTTCCTTGTCAGAAACCACAGACACCAAAAGGAAATGGCCTAGGGCCTTCCCTAGTGGTCCAGTGGCTAAGACTCTGTGCTCCCAATGCAGGGGGCCCGGGTTCGATCCCCGGTCAGGGAACTAGATCCTGCATGCCGCAACCAGATCCCTCATGCTGCAACTAAAAAGATCCTGCATGCTGCAACTAAGACCTGGCGCAGCCAAATAAGTATATTTTTTCATTTTTTTTCTTTTTAAAAAGGGGGAAATGGGGAGATGCATGAGGGAAGGGATGTGGGAACAGATGTATATGTATGACTGATTCACTTTGTTATAAAGCAGAAACTAATAAAAAAATTTAGTTTCTTTTAAAAAAAAACAAAAAACAGGTGGAATGCACTGTGGTGACTTGAATGGGAAGGAAGTCCAAAAGGGAGGGGATATATGTATACGTATAGCGGATTCTCTTTTCTGTACAGTAGAAACTGACACAACATTGTAAAGCAACTATACTCCAATAAAAATTAATTTTAAAAAATGAAAAAAAAAGGGGGGAAATGGCCTATTTTTGAGGTACTGAGTGAAAAGACCGACAAAGCCAGTATTTCATACCCAGCAAAAACAGCCTTGAGGAATACTGAAATAAAGAATAATCAGATGAAGGAAAACTAAGAGAATACACATCCAATAGACGTGATCTAAAAAGAAGTTCTTCAGACAGAGGGAAATGAGCCAGAGGGTGGAACGTGAGGAATGAAAGCGACAGAAATGGTAGACACATGGGCGAGCACAAGAGGCAATCTCACCCCCTCCCGCCCCCACCTGCACCCCGAGTTCTCTGAAATCTGTAAAGCTGTAACGTGGCGTAAAGTGTCTTCAACGTCTGCAAAGGCAAAACCTAAGACAACTGCCCGTGCGAAGGGAGGGTCAAGGGACCGAGACGGTGTGAACTTTTTACATTCCGCCTGAGTTCCAAGTAGACTGTGCACACCAAGTGTGTAATGTAATCCCTCAAGCCCCCCAAGCAGATACACGGAAACCGTCAATAACACAGCCAACATATAAACACGGGATACTGTAATGCTCACAATATGCCACAGAAAGTGGGAGTGGGAAGAAGAGGAACAATAAACACAGGGAAAAAACAAAATGTGGGACAAACCCAAATATATCAGTAATACTTTAAGCACAAACGGTCTGAACACAACAACTGAAAGACACAGATTGACAGGATGAATAAGGACATGTGACCCAAACGCTACAGCATTCACAAGGAATTCTTATCCAAACAGGATAAAGGCAGGTTCATAGCAAAAGACATACCACGTAAGCACCCATCAAATGAGAGCAGGAGTGCCTGTACTGATACTAGACAAGGTAGCCTTCAGAGAAAAGAACACAGCCCAGGACAGAGAGGAGCACACCCACTGATGAGGATCCCTTGCCAAGATCCCACAATTCTCTTTTTTTTTTGCGGTACGCGGGCCTCTCACTGCTGTGGCCTCTCCCGTTGCAGAGCACAGGCTCTGGACGCGCAGGCTCAGCGGCCATGGCTCACGGGCCCAGCTGCTCCGCGGCATGTGGGATCTTCCCGGACCGGGGCACGAACCCGTATCCCCTGCATCGGCAGGCGGACTCTCAACCACTGCGCCACCAGGGAAGTCCCAAGATCCCACAGTTCTAACAGTCCACACAGCCAACAACAGGGCTCCCACACATGGAGTAAAGCCTGACGAACTGGGGGAGCAGACCAACTGACCACCACTGGCCTCATACTCCTTGCTCACTCATCAAGGGCCAGAAGAAAATCTGCAAGGATCCAGAAGAAAAGGAAAACGCCATCAACCAGCAAGATCTAGGTGACAGGTATAACATGTTTCCAGGCACCTATGGAGTATCCACCCAGAATAACCACATCCTGGGCCAGAGCACAAGCCTCAGCACATTTCAAAGGCCTGAAAAGTCAAACTAGAAATCAGTAACCAAAAAGCAACAGGAAACTTTCTAAACGCTTGGAAGTTAACATACTTCTATGTAATCCATGGGTCAGAGAGAAAGCAGTGATAGAAAGTATTTTCAACTGTATAGAAATGAAAATGAATCATAAAAATGTGTGCAGTTCATCCAAAACAGTACTTAGAGGAAAATTTATAACACTAAAAACTTTATTAGAAGAGACAGGTCTCAGACTTCCCTGGTGGTGCAGTGGGTAAGACTCTGCGCTCCCAATGCAGGGGGCCCGGGTTCGATCCCTGGTCGGGGAACTAGATCCCGCATGCCACAACTAAAGAGTTACATGCTGCAACTAAGAGTCCACATGCCACAACTAATAAGTCCGCATGCGGCAACTAAAGACCTGGCTCGAGTCAAAAATAAGTAGGTAAATAAACGAACAAACAAATATTTAAAAAAAAAAAAAAGAAGAAGAAGAGGAGACAGGTCTTGGTCTAAGTTTTCACCTTAAGAAACCACAAACGAGCAAAATAAACCCAAGGCAGGCAGAAGTAAGGAGATATGCAGCAGAACTCAATAAAATTTATTGTTTTAAAGAAACATTAACTTTGTTTTTTTTTTTGGCCGCACCATGCCAGGGATCAAACTCGGACCCCCGGCAATGGAAGCACGGAGTCCTAACCACTGCACTGCCAGGAAAGTCCCTAACTTTTTAAAAAGATTGGTTATCAAATTGATCTTTCAAAAGATCAACAAAATGGATAAGTAAGACTTCTGGCCAGGATAACCAAGAAAAATGAGAGAAGACACCAATTACCAACATCAAGAATGAAAAATAATCCCCACTGATCCCTCAGACACTAAAAGCACACAAAGAGAACTGGACAACTTGACACACTATCAGTTCCATAACTTGGATGAAACAGACCAATTCTTTGAAAACTACGAACTACCAAAAATCACCCAATAAAAAACAGAGAAAGCAAGAAGTCTTGCAACTATCAAAGAAAGAAACTGAACTCGTAGATAAAAAACCCTTCAAAAAAGAAACCCCCAGACCCAAACGATTTCCTTGGCGAATTCTACATAACATGCAAGAAGGAATACTGACTACACGCAATCTCTTCCGGGAAATGCGAGAGGAGGGAATGCACTAGTGCCCTGATGCCAAGGTCAGACGGAGAAAAGGAAAGGCCGACACCCCTCACAAACACAGCTCAAGGAGGCACAGCGGTGAGGGGTGGACAGGCCTGGCTGGGGCCCCCCCATGGGACTCACCTTCTTCACCAGGAGGCAGACGTGGTGGCCCTGGATGGAACGGCTGTACATGGAGGCGCAGGAGTCCACCCGTTCCACAACTGCAACAGAGGGCCTGGGGGTGAGGCCGGGCCAGCCCCTGGCAGCAGGGGACAGTCACAGGTATGGGAAGAGGGCCAAGCCATCTGTCAGCACGTCCAGTCTTACCAGAAAAATGGTGGTGAAAACAGATCTTTGCCAGAAGGTTCTGGAAGGACATACTAATGCCATCGACCTTGACTGAACTCATGCTCAGGTCCCCGGACTCCAACAACTTGGCAAACGCATCACTGTGGGAAGGACACAGAACAGGGTGGGGGACAACAGGGGGCTCCCCTGCAGCAGGGGAGGCAGAGACCCCAGCCCAGGGGGTGGGGCACGTCCTTTGTGGGCCTATAGCTCAGGGTGCCCCAAGGGCTGGTAGGAAGTCAAGAGCTGAACTGTGTCCCCAGGACACGACTGCACTTGGAGACAGGGCCCTAATCTAACGTGACCAGGGTCCCTGTGGGAACATGAAATGAGGATGCAGATGTGCTGGGATGGATGAGCACGTGAGGACACGGGGAGAGGGCCACGAAGAGGGGCCTCAGGAGGGCCAGCCCTGCCTGCACTCTGGGCTTGGACGTCCAGCGTTAGGGCCGCCAGGCCTGTGCTGAGAGTCCGGCGCCCGAGCTGGCCGGCCCGGCAGACGCGCTGGGCGTTCTGCACCAACCACGAGCTGGTCACCCAACACTCCGTGCACATCCTCGTCTCAGGTCAGAGGACGTTGCCAAGGTGACCGCATGGAGAGTTTCCCATGGCACAGAAGTGGGGAGCCAGGGGTGGGCGGGAGGGTGGCGCACCTGTAGCACGGCGTGGTGACCAAGTACGAGGTGCAGGTGAAGTGCAGCTTAAAGTCCAGCTTCTCATGGGTGGAACCTTCATCATTCTGCAGGAGCAGGGGCGCAGGGTGGGCGGGGGCGGGGCACGCGCCTGACCCTCAGGGTGCCCCCCCTCCCCCATCAGGTACCTTGGCAATGAAAGACAGGGTCCCTTTGAGCTTCTGCGCGGTGACGATGCTCTGAATGGTGAACACAAACTGGGCTTCGTTGGAGATGCCTGGAGAGGGCGAGAAACGGACCTGAGAAGCAGCACAGGGCACGGCCTGGGGTGGCGGATGGGGGTGCAGCCACCTGGGCAGGTGGCAGGGACGCAAGCCTGGCCTGGGTCTGTCCTCAGTGCTGCCTGCCCTGGTCAGGGAAGCCAGGCTCAGCCCTGAGGGGGCACCAGATGACAGGATCCGGGGGCTCCTGGGCGCCCCGGGGGCCACTCACCAGGGGGCAGCTGGAAAGGCACGGGGACAGCGTCATGGACCGAGGAGCCGTCTGGCCGGGCCAGCCGGGCGTTGAGTGAGTCCAGCACGTTGAGCTCCATGTTCCTGAGGAAGCTGCTGCTCTGGTTCTCCAGGACCACGGACACCGTGACCCGGCTGTCCTTCTGCAGGCTGCCCTGCACGTCGTATGTCTGCACAGTAAGGCCCAGGGTCGGCGGGGCAGGGGAGCCCACCAGGGACCCCCGTGGGTCTAGATGAGGGCCTGGCAGAGTGTGGGCACCACCCGCTGTCCCACTGCATGAACGTGCGAAGAAGGGAACGTCCTGAGCCCTCGCACGAGCACCGGAGTTCCAGCTCTGTCCATGACCGTCAGCTGTTCCCGACCCACTGTAAGCAGGCCTCGCCGGCCGCCCGGCTCCGCTGCACACCCTGCACATCCAGAGACAAGAGCCCTGAGCCCGCCCAGCCCCACCGCCCGTAACCCCCACATGGCTCACCATCTTGATGTAAGAATTTTCAGCCAGGAGAGAGTAGCTAGACATGGGCTGGAACAAAAGAGAAACGTTTCAGCTTTGGGCGGTGAGGACCTGGGGCTGACGTCGGGAGCTGCCAGGTGCGCCGGCAGGAAACACTAGGAGCACCCGCGGGTCCTGGACAACACGAGTCTACACCCCGGGGCTCCTGACACTGGCAGGGCCGGGAGGACCGCAGGGAGGGTGCAACGCCCACGGCCCGCTCCCAACGTGCTGGGGAAGCACCCTCACCGGGAGCGGCTCCTCACAGAGCGCGCCGTTCTGCACGGGCTCGGCCTCCCCTTCCCTCGGAGGCGCCCTCTTCTTGGGCTTCTTCTTGTCTTTGGAGCGCTCCCCCTTGTCCTTCTTGTGTTTCTTCTTCTTCTGCTCGGAAGGCTTCTGAGACAGAACAGGGCTCAGGTCAAGCCCATGCTCCTGTGCGAGTCACAGCCCCACGGAGCCATGTGGAAGCAGAAACCCATGTGCACAGCGACAGGAGGCCGCTGTGAGGAGGCCCCAGGAGCCCCTTCGGTGGGACCTGGTGGCGGGCTAGCACCTCCCCCAGCCCGGATCCTGCATAGCGCGTCCCACACCTTCTCGAGGTCCTGCTCCGCGTCCTCGCCGGCGTCCTGCTCCTCTCCCCTGGGCTCCTCCTTAGGGGCAGTGACCGCGGCATTCACGCCGGGCTCCTCCTGCAGGGAGCCGGGTGGCAGGCTCTAAAGGCAGTTGGCGCCCAGGATGGCGTGGCCGGTGCCCTCAGCCCTGCCCTGCCCTGGTCCGGGACACCCCGCAGTGACGAACCTCCCTCCGCATGCCAGGCGTGTCGCCAGCACGCAGACAGACGTGTGGCCCCCAGTAAGCGCCGGTGGCCAGCAGAGGGGAAAGGAGGCCCGGCCTGTGGCCGGCTGGCACTGACCGGGGTCACGGCTGGAGACCCCAGAGCCACCAGGCCCCAGCCACTAACACAAAGCGGTCACTCAGGAGCACTGCCTGGCTCTGGGGGCCCGGGCTCTGCGCCGAGGGCCGGCCACACAACCACTGCCTGGGCGAGACCTCAGGCACAGAACCGAGCCAGCCCAGACCAAGCTTCTGCCTGAGGGTCCCCCACCTCCTCCACTGCCAGGGCAGGGCACCGAGGTGGCGCCCTGATGTCTCCAAGGCTGAAAAGCATAGGTGTCTGCCGAGGGGCACTCGGGGCCAGCACAGGTCACTAGCAGGCTCTTACCGGGGCTGGGGTGGCAGTAGGCGGCGTGGTGGACAACCAGAAGTCTAAGTCCGCACTCTGAAACCACAGGAACACACGTCTTTGGCCAGAGCCAGCAGCCCCAAGAGAGCACAGTGGCTCCGCCAGGCACAGGCCACTGCGGCCCCGCAGGGCCCAAGTGTGCAGGGAGCTGGGGGCACGTCCAGCGCTACCGCCACGGAAACGAGCGTCCGCCAGGACCACGTGGCCAGGCGGAATCACGCTGCTCCGCGGCAAGGCCCACGAGCCATGCATGACGGTTGTGTAGGAGCCCCCTCCACACGCGTGTCACGCGCGCAATGGAAGAGGGGTGGGGCCTCCCTGGTGGCGCAAGTGGTTGAGAGTCCGCCTGCCGATGCAGGGGATACAGGTTCGTGCCCCGGTCTGGGAGGATCCCATATGCCGCGGAGCGGCTGGGCCCGTGAGCCATGGCCGCTGAGCCTGCGCGTCCGGAGCCTGCGCGTCCGGAGCCTGTGCTCCGCAACGGGGGAGGCCACAACAGTGAGAGGCCCGCATACCGCCAAAAAAAAAAAAAAAGAGGGGTGGCTGGCAGCCCGGGCCCGCCCCGCCCAACGTGACACACGCCGCCTGGCTCTCACCTTCTCCGCCTCCTTCTTCTTTTTCTCTCGCTCTTTCTCCTTGTGCTTCTTCTCCTTCCTCTTGGGCTTCTTGCTTTTCTTTTCCACGACAGTGACGTCCTGTCTCTCCGGGGACTTGGAGGTCTCAGCGTCTCTGTGTTTCTGGACGGGCAGCTTCTCACTGTCGGCTAGGGGCCTGGGGGTGGTCACAGGAGGCGGGTCCGTGACAAGGCCGCTCCCCCTCTGTGCAGTAACCAGAGAACAGAGGGAGGGACCAGGCCATGGGGAGCCCAGGCCGCGTCCAGCCCCGTGGGGCAGCTGCCCAGGTCTCAGTCCCAGCACTCACTTGTCCAAGTCGATGTCCAGGGCCCTGTAGGGGTCGTTGGGGTCTTTGTCGTCCTCGTCACTGGGCAGGGCGTTCTGAGGGGGGAGAGGAGCCCTGCGTCCATCCACATCAACCCGTCCGGACCCCGACCCCGCCAAGCCTTACGGGTCCACAGGGCCCCCACCTCCCCCTTTTCAGAAACAGGCCACCAGGTCCACACCCACGAGGGAGTCTGATCTGGAGCCTGGCTCTCGGTGCGGGCAGTGAACTCAGCACAGGTAATAGGGCAGGAGTGCAGGGGCCACCTGCTCACGGTGCACAGGGCACAGCTGGCCGAGGCTGCCCCGTGCCATAGAGGCAGCAGCGATGGGCAGGCCCACGCGAGGGTGGAGCCCACCTCGGGGAAGGGCGCCCGCCCGACACGCAGGCCCGCAGCTGACCTCGGGCATCTCCTCGGTGACAATGTCCACACGCTGGGCGGGGGTGATGTCCTCGTCGCTCTCGGTGTGCAGTGAGGTGTGGCGCCGGGCACCCCGCCTCTCCCGCTCCCTCTTCTTCCTCTTTCTCTTGTCCTTCTCCAGCCTCTGCCGGTGGCGCCGTTCTTCCTCCAGCTTCACGTACTGGTCTGACATGGGCATCCCTGCCGACAGGTGCACGTGCGGCACTCAGCCCAGAGCCGTGGACACGTCCCACCCGGCCAGCACCCTGCTGCCACCTGATTCACCCACAGCCCCGAGACCCATGCCTGGGGGAAGGGGATGCTGGGCAATGCCCTCTGGGTACCGAGACGCAGAGGGGGGCCCCAGGGCGGTGAGGGGTGTGGGGCTGAACCTGGGGGCCGTGGCGTGCACCCGTGCCTGCTGGGACGAGGATGCAGCACGGGGTGCAAGGCTGGAGCGCAGGCCCGAGGCAGCGTCTGCACCTGGCCTGAGGTCCCCGTCACCCGTGCCACAGGGCACACACTTGCCTGGCACCTTCAGGGGCACCGAGAGGTCAATCTGCACCACGGGAATGTGGTCCACACCTGGCGCGTCCTGGTACCGCTAGAGAGGAGACACCGAGGCCCCGTCACTGGGCAGGGCGGCGGGCCCAGCGTGATGCGCCGACGCCCCAGAGCAAGGGGTCACAAAGACGGGGGTGGGCTGCCAGTGGGGACGAGTACAGGATGGGGTGCAAGACCTCCATTTTTTGCACCTGAATCCTTTCTCTTTCCAAGTCGGAAAAACAGTGCAGGCTTGGAACCATGGTGACATAGCGCTTCCCGCCCCCAGGACGGCTGGAATCAGCAAGCCTGACACACAGGTGCTGGCGGGGGACACCCTGCAGCCCCTCAGAGGGGTGACGCAGAAATCTCAGGAGCAGGGAAACCGCGCAGCACCCGCCCCGTAGAGCCACATGTCCCCAGGGGAGCCCAACACGGACAACGGGTCTGCAGGGGGGAAGGTATAGATGAAGGAGGTGGCTCCAGGCAGGACCCCAGGTCCCCTCACGCCCCCTCCCCTCCCACCAAGGCAAAGGAGCCTGACCTCGCCCACGCAGGACTCACTCCCCAAGTGTTGGTGTCGGGAGCCCCTCACGGTCCTGCCCGTGGACCTGCTGACAGCCCCGCACAGGCCGTGGACAGAGAGCGGACGGGCCCCGTGGGAGCGTGTCTCAAGGACGAGCAGGCCGGCCTCACCTTTTGGGGGGACGGGGAACTCTTGATGTAGAATGGGTTGTTGGCCTGCTCCTGCTTCCGGGCCTCGCGGCGCTGAGGGGACAGGATGCAGCGTGCACGTCAGCGGGTACGCGGAGCCCTCACCCTCGCATCCTCCCAGGTGGGGGCCACCTTCACGCGCCAGACCCGGGGGGGGGCGGGACCCCTCGCCACTTTCACTGTTGGCCTTTGACCACCAGGAGACGGAGGCTAGCGGTGGGAAAGAGCAAGTGGGAGACAGGCAGGCGGCAGGAGGGACAACCCAGGAGCTGCACAGGTGGGGGTCGGAGAGGCCGCGTGCTCCGGGGTAGGGCCTGGGGTTGGGGGCAGGCTGGGCGAGGAAGGCAGGCGGGGGAGTGGGGGACGCAGCACGCCTTGCTTCTCCAGTCTGCAGGACACCCTGAGGCCCCGCATCCAGGAGTGCAGGCAGCAGGTGGGCACGGCATGCCGGGCACCCCAGGGCCTGAGCGTGCTCGGGCCCCACGGTCTCCCTAGGGAGCTCCCGGCTCAAGAGGCCACTCCTGGTCTCAACAAGAACCCCACCCAAAGTCGAAGGTGGGCTCAGTGCTGCCCACCGGACAGTGGACTCAAGCCCAGACCTGACCATGCGCGGCCCTGGCCCGCCCCGCCTCACCCGGGCCAGTTCCTGCTCGTCCGCCTCGGGCGGCCGCTGCTTGGCGTGCCGTGGCTCCTCGTCATGGAAGATGGCCTTGGGCTTCTCATCCTCAGACTCACTGTCCGAGAGCGGCTCATTGATCCAGGCGTCCAGGTCCAGGCTGCAGGACACAGTGAGATCACACGGTGGCTCCGGCCTGCATGCCTGGCCCTGGACGCTGCCGTCCCCTTGGAGACAAGGATATGAAGGCTGGGCAGTGGCCCGAGGTCACAGCGGGCAAGGCAGACCAGGGACCCTGGAGCCTGGGCAGCCCCCCCCCCCATTCTCACGCTGCCCGCAAGGTTTGTGGGCGACAACTACCAGCCAACCTGCTTCCCAGGGGTGGCACCAGGGGTGGGGACAGCAGGGCCCCAGGAGGACTAGTGAGTGCCGTGCCTACAGTCTGTGTGAGAAGGGTCTGTCCCACCCACAGGGGGCTGGGGCCTCAGGGGGCCTTCCTCCCAGCCCCCTCCACCTCGCCCGTCTGGACAGCAGGTCCGGGCTGTGGTTCTGCTTCCGTAGGCCCTCATGCCACCCTGCGTCTGTGTCCTCTGACGGACCACAAGGCTCACCCTTCGGGTACCGGAACCTTCTTCTGTGCCTTGGGAGCCACCGGGTTCAGCTCCCCAGCAAAGAGGGCACTCACTTCTTCTGCCACCGGCACATCCCTGGCCTGAAGCTTCTGGACGTGCTTGACCAGCTGCAAGATGCAGGATGCCTGGGGGGGACCATGGATGAGTCAGGAAGGAGTTACGGAGGCCTGGCCCTGAAGGCCACTCAGCCCCCGCAGGGCATCGCTCAAACAGTGCAGACGCCCAGCCAGATCCCTGCTGAGGACTTGCAGAACACGCTGCGAGGAGCCGCTGACCAGGCCAGCCAGGAGGCCAGCCCAGCTGCTGTCTCCTTCACGAGGACACAAACGGGCTCCCGGGCGAGACAAGGGGTTGGGGGTGGATTGAGCACCACCCCACAAGGCAACCGCCCCAGTGAGCAGCAGCGCCGGCCACCAGGGCACCTTCACACGGCCCCCAAGAGCGCAGCTGACCCTCAGCCAGCAGAGGGGCACACGGCACACACCCGCCCATGACCGCAGAGGCCGCCGGGGCCCACTGAGCGCCGGTGTGGGGTCTGGGTAGCTGAGAGCCCCACGTCACCATAGAGCCAAGAGGTGGGCTCCTAGGCCACCGATGCCCAGACGCCATGCCAAGCTCTCCTCCGACCAGCTCTCCTCCACCTTCCTGGCCAGCATCCTCCAGGACCGCAGTCACCTCTGATGCTTCCCTCTCGGGCTGACCACATACCCTCACACGGTCTCCCGTTCGCTCAGTCTCCCACCCACCCTGACCCAGGGCCTCCCCAGCATGGTGGCTCCAGATCTGCCCACCCCCCCTGCCCAAGCTGCTCTCCCGTAGCTGACCCGACCCCGAGGACGTGCCGACGTGTGGCGCTCACCCGCTCCTGGGCTTCCAGGTCCGCGCTCTGCACAAACTGGGGTAGCCGCTCCACCAGGAGCTGCGTGACCTCCTGGGCCACCTGCGCGTCCGCGGCCTGCTCCTTCTGCTGCAGGATGGCTGCGTACAGCTTGACCACGTTCTGCACATACACGGCCTGGATGTGGCCCGGCAGGGTGGTGACTTTGGGCCGCAGCATGGCCTCCAGGGCCTGCTGGGGCTCCTGTAGGTGCCTGAGGATAGGGAGGGCCGGTGAGCAGCCGCCCCAGTGGGTCTGTGTGCCAGGGCTGGCACCAGCCCTGCGAGTCCCCGCCCGATGCCAGGTGCTGAGGGAGGGGATGTGAAGGGAGAAACCACAGCAATGGCGTGACAGTCACAGAGCAGCCGCACAAAGCAGTCGAGAAAAAGGAAAGGAAAACTATCAACGGCCTGAATTTGGCAATGGATGACCTGTGGCTGCAGCGGTGAGGAGGGGAGGAAGGCTGGGCCAGCGGCTGGCAGACCTCTCACCGCTCCCCGTGACGGGAGACGTTCACCGCGAGAGCAGCTGTTGCCCAATGAGGGCGGGAGAGAGGAGGTAGGCGGGTGGGCGGGGCGGCTGCCGGGGCTGGGGTCTGGCGGGCACACCCGCTTCCCCTGGGGAGCAGGAGGCCCCTGGCCCCCACTCACTCAGAGAACTCCCCGCAGATCCAGGCGGCCGCGTAGAGCACCTCGCAGATGCCGCTGCGCTGGGTGCTGCTGGCCACCAGGTGGGCGCTGTCGAGCAGCGCGGACATCTGTGACACGGCAAAACGGCGGATGGCCTTCACGCGGATGGCCACATCCAGCATCTGGGCGGCGATGAGGTGGCCGTGGCGGGTGCCCTCCAGCCGGGTCAGCTCCACCAAGATGCTGATGTACCTGCGGGACAGAGCCCGTGAGGGCAGCGCCCCCCGCCTGCCCGCCCACCCGCCCGCACGCTGGGCTGCGGGCCGCACCACTCGAAGTTGGTGATGTGCTGGTAGTTGGACTGGCTGCAGATGTCGATGATCTTGGTGAGCAGCTCGTCGCGGTAGGTCGTGCCCTCGGCCTTGTCCACGTGGGTCATCAGCTTCTTGACGATCTCCATCAGGTTCTTCTTGGACACCTGGGGGGGCGGCGGCTGGTGAGGGATGGGCCGGGTGGGCAGGCAGGGCGGCCAGGTGGCAGGGTGGGCACGCACCATGCCATACAGGAGGTCGAGGGCCCGCAGCCGGATGGACTCGTCCTTGTCGTCCAGGCACTGCAGGACAAGATCCTTGTGCGCCTGCACGGACTTGGGGTGCGTCCTCAGGATCTTGGACATGGCCAGGAGCCCCAGGTACTTCACTGCAGACACAGCGCAGTGCTCTCAGACGTGGACGAGGTTCTGAGAGCGAGGCCAGGCCTGCAGCCCCACCCCAAGCCACCTGGGCCCCGTCGGCCCACGTCTCACAGGCACCAGGCCCACCTCGTTGCCCACCTCTAGCAGCCCAACGCACCGTCATCTAGACTGGGCCACAGCCCATCTCTAGGGCAGCGTTACTGGCACACGACAGGCCTGTGGTCTACACCCGCCAGCAGGCTTCTACACTACAGTGGCAGAGACCACACAGCCTGCAAAGCTGACGAGAATTACTATCTAGCCCTTTCCAGGAAAAGTTCGATGACTCCTGCTCAAAACAAACAGACCTGGATTCAAAATGAGCAGCCAGGGAATTAATTCCCTGGCTGTCCAGTGGTTGGGATTCCGCACTTCCACTGTAAGGGCCCAGGATCAATCCCTGGTCTGGTTGGGGAACTAGGATCCCAGCAGCCACAAGGCACAGACAAAAAAAAAAAAAAAAGAAAACCAGAAAAGAAAACCAAAAAATGAGCAGCCCACATGACCAGGCCCTCAGAAGCCCTCTCCACCGTGGTCCTGGCAGCAGGAGCGTGTGACTGGCTGGAACCCTCGACAGCACACGTCTGCTGAAGGAAGTGCACGAGTTGGCACACGAGCAAGACGGACAGTGGCTCCCCCTCGCTCGTCAGGAGCCCCACGCACCACCCCATCTGATTAACCACCGGGGGGGCCTGCAGCATGCCCGCGGGGACTCTCCTCCACGCCCAGCCTGCTCCCCCCGGGGCTGAGCTCGCCCTTTATGTCTCAACTGCACTTCTGCCAGCCTCCCCGGCTCCCCCCTGCAACCGGGTCCCAGGTCCCCGTGGATGTGGGCACAGGGCCCAGAGCTTAAAGACCTTTCCAGTGGACACGGCCAAGCGACACCGAGATGCCGGCTGGAAGGAACCCGCCGTGCAGACGAGGGGGCCGTACCCAGGGAGGAATCTGCCAGCCATGCCAGGCCCGCTCTCCTCTCGGGCAGGGACGAGCCCTCACTAGCTGAGGTCTAGGGCGCAGGGCCTGCAGAGGGAGCAACTCACAGTTCTGATCGGAGTCTTCTATTAATATCCTCAGTTTCTGAACACAGAGCTGTAAAGAGGGGAGATGCCACTGGTCACATCTTCTAAACCAATGGCAGAGTCGGTGTCCCTGGGGCCTAGGAGGGGAGCCCCTGGTCCCATGGCATACCTGGATGCTGGCACTATGGTTGGGCATGCCAGACGACAGCGAGATGAGCACTGAAACAGATGACTGGGGTGAGGGCCCCACGTGACCGGCCCCAGTGAGAACCCCAGGCTGGGTCTCTGCGACCAAGAGAGCAGACCACAGACCCCGGGCACCAGGGGTCCTTGTCCAGGGCAGGTCCGTGGGTCAGCCCTCAGCTGAGACCCGCTGGCCCCGCGACACACGATGGACCAGGCCCACCTCCCGTCTGCATCCCCATTCCCTCTGCCCATCACCAGGGCCATCTGCAATCCTGCCATACCTCGGTCCTCCTCATAGACCTTTCCAGACTCAGGGACCACTCTCTGGCCAGCCTGCCCTGCTCCCAAGTCCCACACTTGCCCTTTCTCTCCCTTTCACTGTCGCTGACCCTCAGTGACACTCACAGCCCACACAGCAGTCACGAGCATAGACCCCAGGCCAGTTTCCTGGGCTTCACTGAACTTAAGGCTGCCCACGGGCTGTGAGGAGCATCCGACAGTTTAAGGCAGGCACGGGCAGACAGCAAGAAGCTGAACCCTTGGGCCACCAACTCCCTCTGCCTATCTACAGGAAACTGGGTGGCAGGGACAAGTCACCAGGTGGTCTGATTGCAACTAATGGACTCCACGAGACCCTTTGGGGAGCAAGTGCCGATTCCCTCTCGAGAATTCTCCTGGTTGTAGGTCCTATGCTAAAGACGCCACAGGGGAAGCGGCCTGAGATTTGCTTTAAAATGCTCATGAAAAGCGGTCTTGCTGGTAGGTGTGGCAGATGCCAGGGTGCAGTGTTTAACACTGGAGCCCGAGGTTGGCAATGACTCTGGCTGCAACCGTGTCCAAGCTGACACTTCCAAAGGGGCTGCAGACGGGCCGGGCTAAACAGCTTCCCAGCCGGGAACCTCAAGGTTCTGGTGAGGCCCGGGGACCAGCTCCCCCGCTGGCGACAGCTCCCTGCTCCAGAACAGGTCACCCCGGTGCTCACCTGCGATGACGGTGTTGACACACTCGTACAGAAGGGACATGGCAGACGTGCTAGAGAAAGAAACATAGGAGCTGGGAAGACAGGGCCGCCTGCCTCCCGCTCACCCCACCGAGACCCCTGGGGGCACCACCTCCAAGGAAACGCGGAGCCCAGGAAGCCTCGGGTCTGAAGGCCATGCCAGTGACACCCCACCCTGGGCAGCGAGGCCATCAGGTTCCTCCAAGGGACAGAAGCACCCCTTGTAGCCCTCAAAAGCGGCCTGAAATGCTCCCGCCACTGCAGCCCATGCACGGATAACCTTCTTATTCTGCGACCCCCATGAAGAGAAGCCAAGTTCCCCAAAAGCCTCTCTCCTCCAGCCCAGACCCTGCTGGCCGGCTCCACTGGGACAGGGAGTAGGCCTGGCCACGCGCAGGCAGGAAGAACACGGAGTCGTGCCCCATGTCATCCCTCGGGGGCGTCCAGGGCCACAGTGAGCACAGCCCAGGACGACCAGGGTGGGCACCAGGCACGTCCACTCCACTCTGATATTCTCACAGTGATGTTCTCAAGCCCAAATCCCCCAAACCCGAGAGCACAGGCCACCAGAGGCAGTCCACATGAACGGTCATAGGACTGATGGCTTCTTATCAATGCTCTGAAAACCACAAGCTACTATAAACCCGGTGACTGGTGATTTGTTTAAAATCAGCAACGTCCCAAGCCCTTGGCCACTTCCCACGGGACCCCAGGAGCAGAATCTCCTGGCACCTGAAGCTTGGCCCCCACAATTCAACCACAGGCACCTGAAGTCATGTAGAAGCTCCTAGAGCATTCCAGAACTGGGCGGTGACACACTCACCCAGGGCTCTTCAACTAGACTGCTGAGGTCTACTTGTGAACCAGAGACTGGCTGGGACAGCTTTCTCCATCCTTTTTTTATTTTTAAAATATATCCCCGTTGCCTATCTATCTGTCTGTCTGTCTACTTCTGGCGGCGCTGCACGCTTGTGAGACTTTAGTTCCCCAAGCAGGGATTGAACCCGGGACCTCGGCAGTGAGAACTCGGAGTCCTAACCACTGGCCCACCAGGGAATTCCCTCTCCACCCTGTCCTGACTGTGCTGTCTGCAGACCGAGGAAGGGAGAGCGCAGAGACGCAGCTCCTGGCGGCGGCAGGCCCTCAGGCCTGGGTGCCCCTCCGCCCGCCCCTCCTTGGGGCACCCCTCCCACGCCCGCCCCAAGCCCTACCTGTGGATCAGGTTGGTGAGAGGCTCAATCAGCTTCTTACCCAACCTTGGCTCCAAGGGGGTCAGAGCACCAAACTAGGGGACAAGAGAGGCCAGTGGTCACCCGAAGCAGGGATGGGACGGCAGCCCGGGGCTCTGCTGGCTGGCATGCCCAGGACACCCCAGGGGCGACACTTGCCAGTTTGATAATCTTAATGAGGACCCAGTTGTTGGTGGAGGAGGTCATGAGCTTGAAGAAGAGCGGAGCAAGGGAAAGGTAGTTCTTGGGGTTACGTCTGGCCAGCTCACAGATGACGTTGACTGCCGCCGACTGGACCCCTGTGAAGTGAGGGACGCCATCAGCAAGGGGGCGTCCTCCAGAGCTGGCCGGACCCTCGGGGCGTGTCCCCAGCAGGATCAGAGTCACTCCAGGTGCTCTGTCCGCCTCCCCCCAGGGCTGCCCCCGCTCATGCCCCCAGCCCGCCTCCCCTGCCCCTCGGCTCCTGACCCTAACCACGACACTCCACACCCCGTGATCCTCTGCAACGCACAGCAGATTCTCCCGAGACAAGCAAAGATTTGGAGAAGCTGTTTTACATCTGCATGGCCCAGGGTCTCCCCGGATGGAGTTACAGAAAAGGACAGGCAGAGGCAGGAGTGAACCCTGTGGTGTGGGACTGCCCATCAAGGCAGCAGAATAAACATGAGACAGCGAACATGCAGACAGGGAGGCCTCCCCAGTGAGCGAGTGTGGTGTCTGCTGCGGCCTGGAGGCAATGACAGCTGGCAGAAATAAGCACACCCAGTGGTCTTGGTTTCTAAATCCCACACCAGCTAACAAAACTAGAGCTGTTTGAAGAAACGGCGGATTCCAGGACTGGCGGGAAAGTAGAAAGTGAACGTGGCATCTCGTGGTGCCAGGAAGTAAGAAGGTGCCCTATGGGGGAGGGCTAGGACGGGGTCCCGGGACCTAGTACCCCCCTCCACCAAGCCTTCACAGACGCTGGTGGAGCATCACGGCCCCACATGGGGCCCTTCTTAACTCAAGTCAACAAACCGGGATCAGGGTCCTCCAGCTTCTCCTTCAGGCGAGGAAAGGCAGGGCGCAGAGACTCGGGGTACTTCAGGAACACCTTGTACATGATCAGCACAGCCTTCTTCCGGATGTACGGCTTGGTGTGCGACATCTGCAGGGGCAGAGGGTGTCAGTCTCCCTGCTGACACCACTGCGCCCACCCCTCCCCGGTCCTTCCTGCACCCCCTGCTCCCGCCCCCCTGCCTCCCCTCCCCTCCCACACCTGCCCGCGTCTCGCCTCCATCACCTGGAGGATAACCCTCTCTCCAGCTCATCTGGCCTCTGGCCTTTGAGCCCGGCCTGCACGTTTACTCCACTGCCCCCCCAGCCCAGGGATTACACAACAGTGTCTTAGACTGAATTGAAACCTGCCTCCCTGAGTCCATGATCCCAGCTTGCCCTCTGGAGGCTGAGACCGGCCTCCTGGATTTACTGGGGCGCACTGACAGAATGAGGGAGGGGGGCCCCAAATGGAAGGTCACGCTGGAGAGAGCCTCCACGTGTCAACACTGGCCTCGGACTCTTCGGGCCACCAAGACCTGTCCCCAGAGCAGGGCCCCTTGCCCGGGCCTCAGCCCCCTCCACACCTCTGCACTGCACCCCTGGAGCTCCTGTCCTTCTTCGGGACTGTGCTCCGGCTAGGAGGGCCTCTCGTCTGCAGGTGGGCACACTCCTCACCTGTCAGGGCCCGAGGCAGCCTGGCCCTGAGGAAGTCACCCCCACCCCCGTGACCCGGCACCGAAACTCATTGTGACAGCTCACTACCGCCCCGCTGTGGGCTCGTGACCACTTTCACCTAGAGAGCTCCTCACACTTCCTGAAGAGGCCCTGAAGATCAATACTCGGCTTTGCAGGCCAGAGTCTCCGTCTGACTCTGCCCTTGTTGCTGGGAAGCCCAGGGACACCATGTGGACGAAGGGGCGGGGCCGTGTGTGGACAAACCATTTATAACAGGCGGTGACTGGATGCAGCCTGGGCCGTGCTGTGCTGGCCCAGGATCTAGAAGCTGCGTGTACCCAAAGCCTTCCAGACCGCGAGCCAAGGCCTGACCGTCTGCACAGAGAACGGGCCACGTACGGACAGAACCCTCCTGGGAGGAACATGCCACCCTTCCATGTTGCTTTATCGTGGTCGGAGGGGGAAAGCCCCCCAATCATGGAGAATCTGGTGTGCAACAGGCAACCCTCTGAGGGCCGTGATTTCTTTCCTTTTTTTTTTTTAGGGTCAATTCCAGTTTTGTTTTTATTTTTTTAATTAATTTTTATTGGAGTCGAGGATTGTGATTTCTAAGAGCGCGTCCACATTTCAAAACAAAGTTCTTGCCCACCTTGGAGATCAAGGCTGGCTGGGGTTTCTGCCTTTTGGATGGACTGGGCCCCAGACAACAGATTTGCTCAGATGAAAATAAAAAGTTTCCTGGCCGGAGAACCACCTGACCACGCTGCCTGCCAAGACCAGTGCCATCACCACCCATGCCTCAGAACACAGGTGATGGGCCATGCGCTCACGACAGGCCATCGTCCCCAGCCAGACCCCCCCGCCCCTCCCCAGCAGGACCATTTCAGAGGAGGTGAGGTGTGAATGTGGGGCCCCACCAGGTGATGGAAGGGGAGATGGTGACTCGGTGTCCCAGCTCATCCTGAGGACCCAGGCCGTTTCCGCCCACCCAAGTGCCCTCAACATGACAGTACAACCTCGGTTTTCCAGGCATGTCAGGGAGCAAAAGCCGAGGGGGGCGGGCACGCTCCCAGACTCACCAGTGTCATGATGTCGTTGGCCAAGTCTCTGGCAAGATCTGGGGTAACAAAACAGGACAGGCCAGTCAGCGCAACGCCAGTGTCGTACTGGCTGGGGCTGCTCAGGTCCTGGAAAGGGAGGGAGAGGGTTAGAGGCAGGCGCCCACTGCGCCTCGCTGGGTCCCAGCTGTGCCCGCCAGCCCTGCTCTGGGTCTGGAGACGGGCTTGGACGAGGACTCACAAGAAGCAGCCAGCTCCAAGCTCTGTCACCGAGCAAGAGCCAGGACGGCTCTAAGGGGAGGGCTGTCTCAGGTCCACCCCTTGCTCCAGGAGTGCAATGGGGCAGAGCCACTGCCACCCACGGCTTCCCTATGGGAGAACCCAAGGGCCGAGGAAATGGTGCAGCCAGACGGCTCCAACCGCCCAAAGGCACAGAGCTGGGGCCCCCCAGGGTGGAACCCGAGAACCTCTGCTTCCATTGGGGTGTCTCCCCTACTACAGCCAGGGGTGACTCCTCTGGGCCCCTCCCCAAAGCAGAGAGAAGCTTCCACCAGAGCTCCACCCCTCAGGGGAGCAGGAAAAGCAGCCACAGGAAGCGCACATCAGCCCTAGCCTCTGACGTCACTCGCCTGTGCCCCCACTAAAACCGACGCGGAAGCCCCGTCTCGGCACAAAGAGAGGACTCTGTTTACATAGAGGAACCTCCCCAAACTTCACACATGTGGTAGAAGATACACTGAGAGACTTTTTTTTTTTTTTTTGAGCTACGTGGGCCTCTCACTGCTGTGGCCTCTCCTGTTGCGGAGCACAGGCTCCGACGCGCAGGCTCAGCGGCCATGGCTCACGGGCCCAGCCGCTCCGCGGCATGTGGGATCCTCCCGGACCGGGGCACGAACCCGTGTCCCCTGCAACGGCAGGCGAACTCTCAACCACTGCGCCACCAGGGAAGCCCCAAGAGAGACGTTTTAAGAGTTAACCTTCCAGGGACTTTCCAGGTGGTGCAGTGGTTAAGAATCCGCCTGCCGATGCAGGGGACACGGGTTCGAGCCCCGGTCCGGGAAGATCCCACATGCCGCGGAGCAACTAAGCCCGTGTGCCACAACTGAGCCTGCACTCTAGGGCCTGCGAGGCACAACTACTGAGCCCATGTGCCACAACTACTGAAGCCCGCACACGTAGAGCCCGTGCTCCGCAACAAGAGAAACCACCGCCATGAGAAGCCCACGTACTGCAACGAAGAGTAGCCCCTGCTCGCCGCAACTAGAGAAAGCCTGCACGCAGCAACGAAGACCCAACGCAGCCAAAAATAAATAAATAAATTAATTAAAAAAAAACGAATCCGCCTTCCAATGCAGGGGACACGGGTTTGAGCCCTGGTCCGTGAAGATCCCACGTGCTGCGGAACAACTAAGCCCACGTGCCACAACTACTGAGCTCGCCCGCCTAGAGCCTATGCTCTGCAACAAGAGAAGCCACTGCAATGAGAAGCGTGCGCACCTCAACAAAGAGTAGCCCCCGCTCGCCACAACTAGAGAAAGCCCGAAGCAACGAAGACCCAACGCAGCCAAAAATAAATGAAAAAAAAGTCACTGAAAAAAAAGAAGAGTTAACCTTCCAGACTGTGATAACAATACGAAAACACAGGCTTTTAAAATTCACTCCAGGGACTTCCCTGGTGGTCCAGTGGTTAGGACTCCACACTTCCACTGCAGGGGGCGCAGGTTCAATCCCTGGTCGGGGAACTAAGATCCCCCATGCGGGGAAAGAAAAAAAGATCACTCCAGCCCAGGCTGAGCAGACAGGGCCTCATGGCACAGTCTCTCCAACTCAGCGTGATTCACAAAGAGCCCGACAAGAGCAGCAGGCGCCTCTGGAGCTGCCCCAGGGCGTCAGCCAGCAGGTTAGCGGAGGGGCCCTCAGATGACTGCCAACAGCCTGCCTGCCCTGCAGCGCCCGCTTGGAGCCCCGACACCAGCCACCTGCGGGGCGACCACAACAGCTCCGCCCCGGCCCTGGCACTGGCCGTCTGAGAGCCCCGGGGCCACAGGGTCCGATGCGGGGTCTGGGGTGGGACACCCCCTCTGACCGCTTGCAGCAAGGCGGGAGACAAGAGATACTCAAAGTCCTGAGGCCAAGGAGGAGCTGACTACTCAGTGCTCCCTGCAGAGCACAGAATACCACACGGGGCCAAGAGACGCACCCGGTCTGACTCACAAGACCCAGTGGGCACAAAGGCCCCCACGCTGGGAGGGGCGAGCCCTCAGCAGGCGCCCCCAAAAGAGGGAAAAGGGGCTGAAAAAAGGAGTGACCGAGGGGGCAGCCCCTGTCGCCAAGGGGGGAATACAAGAGAGGAAAGCCCCGCGTGCCCCGCTGTCCCTTTTCCCATTTCCGAGGATCGCAGAAGGCTGTCCATCTGCCCGCTAACCTGCTCCCGCAGGAGGGGCCTACCTTGCGGATCTGGTTGGTGGTCAGCATGATGACGTCGGTCCCTTCGTGAAAGCACTGGGAAGCAGCGAGGTAGCCGATTCGCTGTTGAGTGGAACAAATGGAAGCGTCAGGGGTGACAAGGGGACTGGGTGCCCTCAGGGAAGCACCCAGCCCTCCTGAGCTTCACGCTAAGCAGCCCTGGCCGGCCCGTCACAAACCAGGAGGAGGGCACCCCTCGCCCTGTCCCAGGCGTATGGTCTCTGGAGCACAGTGTCTTTCAGGGGTTGCCAAGCACGTCCTGTCACTAACGTGTGCATCCTCACTGGCTTCTTGGCAGCGGGAGCTGTTGTTACGGCCTGATGGAGTAAGTCATCACAAGCGCCTAAACTCGGGCTGAGTGTAACCTAAAGTCGCACCTGCACGTGCATGTGATACTTCAGCACACGTGCAGAGCACTGGCCCAATTTTGGCAAATACGGCATCTCGTTTCTTCACCAAGAGTAACCGGCAGGCAGGACAACTGTGTCCTTCAGGAGGACGGGAACCTGCCCTCGGCAGTGACCCGTCGGCAGGACAGCCTCAGCCGCCGCATGGTGTGTGTTCCCAAGGAAAACTGAGCCAAGCCAGGAAAACCACGGGACACCCCCAAATGGGCTGTGGGCACTGAAAACCGCTTTTCAGAGCATTTACTAAAGCAGGAGACATGCTTATTTGTTATGATATCAAGTAAGAAGAAAGCAATGTCTCAAACTGCGCACGAGTAGGATCGCTGAGACGCCAAGAAAAAACGCTCAGAGGGTCCTAAGAAACACCGGGACAAGTGACAAGTGGTGGCCTCTGGGGGAGACGATCAGTGTCTGCTTATTTTTTTGAAGTCACAAATTTACTTTAATTTGTATTACGAAACAGATAACCAACCCTACAAACCCAAATTTCACTGACACTACTTAAAATGCAAAGAAAAACGTGATGCAAATAGTGCTAAGACCTAACTGGACAGAAGTGGTGATGGGAATGGGTCGCTGGTGTCTGTCACTGTGTCCCCTCCCAGCATGGCCTGCGTCACAGGATAGACACCCTCCTCCCCCAGGACCCCATGACAGGGCTCAGGCCCCAGAGCGAGCTGGTTCCCTTCACCTTGAATGTGAACTTGGAGGCGCTCATCACTTCTATGATGTTGAAGGCAGCCCAGCTGATGTCATATCCTAGCATCTGCAGCTGCGGAAGAAAGAGGCCGATTCTCACGAACCTGCCCCAGCTCCCCACCCCCACACTCTGGGGAGATTCATTCTTCTTCTGACAGGTGAGTCTTCAGGTTTAAAACCAAAGCGACAGGTTAATAACACACTAAAATAATGCCCCTGATAAATAAACACCTGCAGTTGAAATACCAGCGTTACATGGGTTAAAATTCCCCACAAGGACCGGTAACCAGGCAGGCCGTTCATCTCCCTTCTCTGACCAGGGGAGGCCAGCATGGGGTGCCTGGCCCAGGCTCACACCCCAACCAGGGACTGCAGGGCTCCACCCACCAGGCTTCGGGGTCCAGCCCACAGGGGAGTCGTGAAAGCAGGGGCGCTCCCGCCCCTCCACGTGGGAAAGGCCCACTGGATGGGGCCCCAGCTTGCCCTGTGCCACGTGATCATCACGCATGCCTCGCCCTCCACCCCAAGTCAGCCCGGCGTGTGCCCCCAGGCTGGCGCCTGGAGCGGACGGTGTCCATCTGTGGTGGTGGGATGGATGGACAGACAGCAGGGGGATGGTGGAGCCAGACCCGGCCTGACAGAACGAGCAGCCCGGCACTCACGTAGGTCAGCTTGCAGACCGCATTTGCTTTCACCGCAATGTTGTCTTGCTTCAGCTCTTGCTTGATTTCATCAATGCACTGAGAGATATATTTTGCCTAAAAGGAAAAAAAAACTGAAAAGTTGCAAGTGTCTGGCTAAAACCTAAAGAAGCCAGACACAAGAGGTCACACAGTGTGCAATTCCATTTAGATGAAACGTCCAGAACAGGCAACTCCAGAGAGGCAGAGGGGAGTCCTGGTTGTCAGGGGCTGGGGGAGGGGGAGAGGGAGGGTGATGGAATGCTCTGGAATTCAACAGAACTCTGTGAGTATACTAAAAACCACTGAATTACACATACTAAAGGGGTGAGCTGAATAGTATGTGAATGATAACAAGGCTGTTATCCTGAAAAGCCCTGTCAGTGCGATAAGCTGCCTGGGATCCCCCAAAGCTCTCCTCCCAAGGGGCAGGGGGCCGCGAGGGAACAGGAGTGGCCTGGGCTGATCTAGCCTGAAGCAGGCACACTGAGCTGTGGGAATTCTGCTTCTCCTACTCGTGTGTATATCTGATATTTTTTACGATGAAAAGTTTTAAAACTTAGAAAAAAAAGAATAACCATTCCAACACAGAGCATTAAGACACGGCAAAGTTCTTAGTCCTCCAGTTTAGCCCTTTAACCAGCTGTGAACGAGAGAAAGTGCAAGCCCAGAAGAGATCCCATGTCCCAGTGCCAAAGGCCCGTCCCTCAGCCTGCGTGGCCGGGGGCGGCAGGTCCACCTCGGTCCCACGCTGCTGTGACCGGGGAGCCCGGGAGCCCTGCCCAGCATGGCCACCCATGTGGGGGGCCCCACTGGCACCCACAGCAAGAAGGGCCTGGCCGCCCCAGGAACCGTGCCTGTTGGGCCCCTCTCGTCCACCTCCATACGGCCCGGGTTCATTACTGGCCCGGGCAGCCATCCTCCTTCCCCATACTGCACATCACGGAGCCGGGGCCCAGCAGGTGACAGGCCACGCCGGGGCCTCCCTCCAGCCACCTGTCACAGCGCTTCACATAACTCCACTGGTTTGACACCCCTCTGTGCCCCCGTCCAGGTGAGCGCACTGGTGCCTTCCAGCTCCTGCAGGGCCGGTGCTCACTACCCATGTGCAGCGCTGCCCCCTGTGGGCAGGAGCACCCATGGGTCCCCTGGGAGGGCCCCTCGCAGGCCTCTCGTTTGCTCTGGGGCTGGCCGCCCAAGAAGAGTGTCGAGGCGCCTAAGGCCTAGGCAGGCCAGATGGCGTGGGCGCAGGTGAGAGCCGCCAGGGGTGGGAGGGTGAACACCTCCAGCCCCCGGGACCCCCAGCTCCTCCCAGGATCAGCCACACTGGCAGGGGCACCGCAGGCTCCCCTCGGGATCCCCCTTTGCTGAGGCCCTTCTCTGGGCAGCCTCTCCTGCAGGCTTCTCAGGGCCTGTGTGCACGCCCCGTCGGCCTCCCTGTGACAGATGCCGCAGCGTGTCAGTGCTCGGCTGCACTGCCATCATGCGTGTCCACCCACCCAGCAGCGCAAGGGCTTGGATCCTTCCCACTTTCTGGCTCCCGTGACGCACACTGCCATGGACGTGTGTACACAGGCACCTGTGTGGACACCTTTTCGATTCTCTTCAGTTTCCTCACTACCCCAGCACTTGTACTAAAACACTGATCAGAAGGTCAGTACCAACACACGCGGTCCAGAGTGAGGAATGTGCCCCATGGGGCACAAGGCTGCACCCCCAGAGCCGCACAGAAGTCCCATTGGCAGTCCCAGGAGAGCCCAGCCCTGCTCAGAGGCGGTCGTCACTCAGGGCTGGGAGGAGTGTGGTGCCCCATGCTCCCGTCACCCACCAACAGTGGCATCGCCTAAACCTGCCAGGCTGGCAAGCTCAGCGACCTCGCCCAAGTGGCTGCACCCTCCTCCCACGTCACCCCAGACCACTCGTAGGCCCAGCACACGCTCCCAGGGAAGGCACCACCCTGAGAGCGCTCTCAGCGAGCGTCTGATGAATGTTCCATGACCAAGAGTTGGACATTGGAACATGGGTCACCAGATCCTTCCAACGGGCTTCCAGTTACTAATCCCCCAGGCGCCTCAGTTCCCATCCCAGTGCATGATAACCCCTTTGTGCACCCTGAATGTGCTGTTAATGATTCAAAAGGGAAAGAACAGAGAGATGATCCCAAGCGTGGGAGAACAGGCCCAGCGCTGCGGGAAATGGTCTGCAGGTCCCAGGTGCAAACTGGTGCACACACACGCACACACACACGCTGGCCCCTCAACGCCCAGATGTCCGTCCGCTGGTGAATGGCCAACACAGTGCACTCTCTGCACAAATCTATTTTCTAGGTGGCCCAATGACCCCTCAGCTTTCAGGAAGCCAGGCAGAGTCCACTCCCGGTAATGTCTGCACAGCTACCGTCTGACCATGCCTCCCACCAGCACTGTTTGGAGACAAATGTCCAGGAAGCGCAGGACAGGCGAGACCACTGGTCCTGCCCCGGCTTTGATCCTGAGAGCCACGCAGAGCAGGGAACAGCCTGGGCAAACGCAGCTGCTGGGAAGTGAGGGGGGAATGGGGTGGGGGTGGCACATCCTCACGTGAACTCTACACCCACCGCACGCTGCACACAGCCCAGCACTCCAGTGGCCTCCTGCCCACTGCAGGACAGGCTGAGCTGAACTTCCAGCCCAGACAAGCTCACTGCCCCCTAAAACACATCCCCTCTCTGCAAAACCAACACTCCACTGAGAATACAACAGAATCCAGTGTCTACAACATACCAGCCACAATGTCCGGGTCACAAGCCAAAATTATTCAAATTAGAAACAGGAAGGACTTCCCTGGTGGTGCAGTGGTTAAGAATCCGCCTGCCAATGCAGGGGACACGGATTCGAGCCCTGGTCCAGGAAGATCCCACATGCCGCAGAGCAACTAAGCCTGTGCACCACAACTACTGAGCCTGCGCTCTAGAGCCCACGAGCCATAACGACTGAAGCCCGCACACCTAGAGCCCGTGCTCCGCAACAAGAGAAGCCACTGCAATGAAAAGGTCATGTACCACAATGAAGAGTAGCCCCCGCTCGCCACAACCAGAGAAAAGCCTGCGTGCAGCAACAAAGACCCAACACAGCCAAAAATTAATTAGTTAATTAAAATAATAATAAAAAAAGAAACAGGAAAACATAACCTATACCCAAGGAAAAAAAGACAGCCAATGAAGACCGGCCCTGAGGTGACCATGGTGATGATGAACGCATTCATTTGCTGAGATTTCAACACAGCAACTGTAACCATGCTCTCATGACCAAAAGGAAAATATGCTCCTAATGAATTGAAAGGGAGGAAATCTCAGCAGAGAAAGGAAAGTGACACAAAACAACCAGATGGAAACCCTAGAAATGAAAAACAATTTCTGAGGTAGAACAGGCACTGCGTGGACTGGGCGGGGAGCTGGAGCTGAGAAGAAAGGGGAACAACAGGGCCCACCCAGTCTGAAGGGAGGAAAGTCAGGCAAGGCTGTGGTACACCAAAGGTGTAGCGTGTGTACAACTGGGGTCCCAGGAGAGGAAGGACAGAGAAAATATGTGAAAACCTAACAGCTCAAACTTCCCCAAATTTGGTGAAAGACATAAATTTACAGTTTCAAGAAGCCCAGCATCGCCCCCCCAAAACAGGAAATATAAAAGAAAATCACACCCAGACATATCACAGGCAAACTGCTGAAAACTGAATGTAAGGGGAAATTCTTCAGAGGAGCCAGAGGAAAAGGGTGTGCTGCTACAGGGGAGCAGGAGGCTGAGAGAGGTGGGAGGACCCCAGACCCAGGGCTCTCCATCCAAGAACACCCCTCAGGAATGAAGGCAGAGTAACATCCCTGTACCTCAGAGCACCCACGGGGGCAACAAATGAGTCCACAGGAAGTGGCTGACCTGCAGGAAGACCCAGCCTCAACACTAGTTTTTAGCTATAAGACAGGTGCACAGGCTCATGGTTCCTACAGGCAGGAAAAGGGAGGAACGGGTTGTAAAATATTAAAATAATGTTTCAGGAGGGTGGAGTCAAGAAGGCATACTAGGAGGATGTGGAATTCACACCTCCTCACAACTAGAGCACCTACCAGGCACCGGTGGGGGATCACAGACACCTAACGGGACGGGAGGAACCCCCAGCGACTGGCTGTTTCCATTATAGCTTTATTTTTCCTAATATATATTTTATCTCTCTAATTTTATTTTGTTTTTTATTCTTTGATATTGTACTGCTCCTTTTTTTCTTTCTTCTTCTTTTTTTAAATTTTTCTTACTGTGCCACAAAGCTTGCGGGATCTTGGTTCCCAGGTGGGAGGTCAGGCCGGAGCTCCTTTGGTGGGAGCTCCAAGTCCAAACTGCTGGACTAACAGAAAACCTCAGACCTCTGAGGAATATCAATCAGATATTCAATATCAATCAGAGCGAGGCTTCCCGGAGGTCCTCATCTCAGCACCAAGACCCAGCTTTATCCAACTACCTGCAAACTCCAGTGCTGGACATCTCAGGACAATCAGTAAGACAGGAATACAGCACCAACCATCAAAAAAAAAAAAAAAAAGAAAAGAAAAGACAAAAAAATTTGTTTCAGACGAAGTAGCAAGGTAAAAACCTACAAGGCCAAATAAATAAAGACAAAACAGGCAACCTACCTGAAAAAGAATTCAGAGTAATGATAGTAAAGATAATCCAAAATCTCAGAAACAGAATGGAGAAAATACGAGAAACATTTAACAAGGATCTAGAAGAACTAAAGAGCAAACAAACAGTGATGAACAACACAACTACTGAAATTAAAAATACTCTAGAATGAGTCAATAACAGAATAACTGAGGCAGAAAAACAGATAAGTGAGCCAGAAGATAAAATGGTGGAAATAACTGCCAGGGAGCAGAACAAAGAAAAAAGAATGAAAATAATTGAAGACAGTCTCAGAGAACTCTGGGACAACATTAAAGCACCAACATTCAAATTACAGGGGTCCCAGAAGAAAAGAGAAAAAGAAAGGATATGAGAAAATATTTGAAGAGATTATAGTCAAAAACTTCCCTAACATGGGAAAGGAAATAGTCAATCAAGTCCAGGAAGCACAGAGAGTAGTACCATACAGGATAACCCCAAAGAGAAACATGCTGAGAGACACGTTAATCAAAGTATCAAAGATTAAATACAAAGAAAAAATATTGAAAGCAGCAAGGGAAAAGCAACAAACAACATGCAAGGGAATGCCCATAAGGTTAACAATTGATTTTTCAGCGGAAACTCTGCAAGCCAGAAGGGAATGGCAGGACATATTTAAAGTGATGAAAGGGAAAAACCTACAACCTAGGTTATTCTACCCATCAAGGATCTCATTCAGATTTGATGGAGAAATTAAAACCTTTACAGATAAGCAAAAGTCAAGAGAATTCAGCACCACCAAACCAGCTTTACAACAAATGCTAAAGAAACTTCTCTAGGCAGGAAACACAAGAAAAGGAAAAGATCTACAGTAACAAACCCAAAACAATTCAGAAAATGGTAATACGAACATACATATCAATAATTACCTTAGGGCTTCCCTGGTGGCGCAGTGGTTAAGAATCTGCTTGCCAATGCAGGGGACAGGGGTTCGAGCCCTGGTCCGGGAAGATCCCACATGCTCCAGAGGGACTAAGCCTGTGTGCTACAACTACTGAGCCTGCGCTCTAGAAACCACGAGCCACAACTACTGAGCCCACGTGTCACAACTACTGAAGTCCGCGCACCTACAGCCCGTGCTCCACAAGAGAACCCACTGCAATGAGAAGCCCGTGCACCGCAACGAAGAATAGACTCTGCTTGCTGCAACTAGAGAAAGCCTGCACTCAGCAACAAAGACCCAATGCAGCCAAAAATTAATTAATTAATTTTTAAAAATTATCTTAAATGTAAATGGATTAAATGCTCCAACCAAAAGACACAGACTGGCTGAATGGATACAAACACAAGACCCATATATATGCTGTCTACAAGAGACCCACTTCAGACCTAGGGACACATACAGACTGAAAGTGAGGGGATGGAAAAAGATATTCTATGCAAACGGAAATCAAAAGAAAGCTGGACTAGCAATTCTCATATCAGACAAAATAGACTTTAAAATAAAGACTATTACAAGAGACAAGGAAGGACACTACATAATGATCAAGGGATTAATCCAAGAAAATACAACTGTAAATATTTATGCACTCAACATAGGAGCACCTCAATACATAAGGCAAATGCTAACAGCCATAAAAGGGGAAATCGACAGTAACACAATAATAGTAGGGGATTTTTTTTTTTTTTTTTTTGTGGTACGCAGGCCTCGCCCCGCCGTGGCCTCTCCCGTTGCGGAGCACAGGCTCCGGACGCACAGGCTCAGCGGCCATGGCCCACGGGCCCAGCCGCTCCGCAGCATGTGGGATCCTCCCGGACCGGGGCACGAACCCGCGTCCCCTGCATCGGCAGGCGGACTCCCAACCACTGCGCCACCAGGGAAGCCCCATAGTAGGGGATTTTAACACCTCACTTTCACCAATGGACAGATAATCCAAAATGAAAATAAATAAGGAAACACAAGCTTTAGATGACACATTAAACAAGATGGACTTAATTGATATTTATAGGACATTCCACCCAATAACAACAGAATACACTTTCTTCTCAAATGCTCATGGAACATTCTCCAGGATAGACCATATCTTGGGTCACAAATCAAGCCTTGGTAAATTTAAGAAAATTGAAATCATATCAAGTATCTTCTCCAACCACAATGTTATGAGACTAGATATCAATTACAGGAAAAAAACTGTAAAAAACACAAACACATGGAGGCTAAACAATACACTGCTAAATAACCAAGAGATCACTGAAGAAATCAAAAAATATCTCAAAACAAATGACAATGAAAACATGATGACCCAAAACCTATGGGACGCAGCCAAAGCAGTTCTAAGAGGGAAGTTTATACCAATACAATCCTACCTCAAGAAACAAGAAAAATCTCAAATAAACAACCTAACCTTACACCTAAAGCAATTAGAGAAAGAAGAACAAACAAAACCGAAAGTTAGCAGAAGGAAAGAAATAATAAAGATCAGATCAGAAATCAATGAAAAAGAAATGAATGAAACAATAGCAAAGGTCAATAAAATTAAAAGCTGGCTCTGAGAAGATAAACAAAATTGATAAACCATTAGCCACACTCATCAAAAAAAAAAAAAGGGAGAAGACTCAAATCAACAGAATTAGAAATGAAAAAGAAGTAACAACTGACACTGCAGAAATACAAAGGATCTTAGAGATTACTACAAGCAACTATATGCCAATAAAATGGACAACCTGGAAGAAATGGACAAATTCTTAGAAAAGCACAGCCTTCTGAGACTGAACCAGGAAGAAACAGAAAATACAAACAGACCAATCACAAGCAGTGAAATTGAAACTGTGATTAAAAATCTTCCAACAAACAAAAGCCCAGGACCAGATGGCTCCACAGGAGGATTCTATCAAACATTTAGAGAAGAGCTAATACCTATTCTTCTCAAACTCTTCCAAAATATAGCAGAGGGAGGAACACTTCCAAACTCATTCTACGAGGCCACCATCACCCTGATACCAAAACCAGACAAAGATGTCACAAAAGAATACTACAGGCCGGGGCTTCCCTGGTGGCGCAGTGGTTGAGAATCTGCCTGCTAATGCAGGGGATACAGGTTCGAGCCCTGGTCTGGGAAGATCCCACATGCCGCGGAGCAACTGGGCCCGTGAGCCACAGCTACTGAGCCTGCGCGTCTGCAGCCTGTGCTCCAGCAACAAAAGAGGCCTTGATAGTGAGAGGCCCGAGCACCGTGATGAAGAGTGACCCCCCGCTTGCCACAACTAGAGAAAGCCCTCGCACAGAAATGAAGAACCAACACAGCCAAAAATAAATGAATAAACAAATGTGGGTTTAAAAAAAAAAATTTTTTTTAAAAAAGAATACTACAGGCCAATATCACTGATGAGCACAGATGCAAAAATCCTCAACAAAATACTACCAAACAGAATCCAACAGCACATTAAAAGGACCATACACCATGATCAAGTGGGGTTTATGCCAGGAATGCAAGGATTCTTCAATATACCCAAATCAATCACTGTGAGACACCACATGAACAAACTGAAGGATAAAAACCATATGATAATCTCAATAGATGCAGAAAAAGCTTTTGACAAAATTCAACACCTATTTATGATAAAAATTCTCCAGAAAGTAGGCACAGAGGGAAACTACCTCAACATAATAAAGGCCATATATGACAAACCCACAAACAACATCATTCCCAATGGTGGAAAACTGAAACCATTTCCCCTAAGGTCAGGAACAAGACAAGGTTGCCCACTCTCACCACTATTATTCAACATAGTTTTGGAAGTTTTAGCCACAGCAGAGAAGAAAAAGAAATAAAAGGAATCCAAATTGGAAAATATGAAGTAAAACTGTCACTGTTTACAGATGACATGATACTATACATAGAAAATCCTAAAGATGCTACCAGAAAACTACTAGAGCTAATCAATGAATTTGGTAGAGTAGCAGGATACAAAATTAATCCACAGAAATCTCTTGCATTCCTATATACTAATAATGAAAAATCTGAAAGAGAAATTAAGGAAACACTCCCATTTACCAATGCAACAAAAAGAATAAAATACCTAGGAATAAACCTACCTAAGGAGACAAAAGACCTGTATGCAGAAAACTATGAGACACTGATGAAAGAAATTAAAGATGATACAAACAGATGGAGAGATATACCATGTTCTTGGATTGGAAGAATCAACACTGCGAAAATGACTGTACCACCCAAAGCAATCTACAGACTCAGTCCAATCCTTATCAAACTACCAATGGCATTTTTCACAGAACTAGAACAAAAAACTGCACAATTTGTATGGAAACAGAGAAGACCACAAATAGCCAAAACAATCTTGAGAAAGAAAAATGGAGCTGGAGGAATAAGGCTCCCTGACTTTAGACTATACTCCAAAGCTACAGTAATCAAGACAGTATGGTAATGGCACAAAAACAGAAATATAGATCAATGGAACAGGATAGAAAGCCCAGAGATAAACCCACACACATATGGTCACCTTATCTTTGATAAAGGAGGCAAGAGTATACAATGGAGAAAAGACAGCCTCTTCAATAAGTGGTGCTGGGAAAACTGGGCAGCTACATGTAAAAAAATGAAATTAGAACACTTCCTAACACCATACAGAAAAATAAACTCAAAATGGATTAAGGACCTAAATGTAAGGCCAGACACTCTAAAACTCTTAGAGGAAAACACAGGCAGAACACTCTATGACATAAATCACAGCAAGATCCTTTTAGACCCACCTCCTAGAAAAATGGAAATAAAACCAAAAATAAACAAATGGGACCTAATGAAACTTAAAAGCTTTTGCACAGCAAAGGAAACCATAAACAAGACAAAAAGACAACCCTCAGAATGGGAGAAAATATTTGCAAATAAAGCAACTGACAAAGGATTAATCTCCAAAATATACATGCAGCTAATGCAGCTCAATATAAAAAAAAAAAAAAACCCAGTCCAAAAAATGGGCAGAATACCTAAACAGACATTTCTCCAAAGAAGATATACAGATTGCCAACAAACACATGAAAAGATGCTCAACATCACTAATCATTAGAGAAATGCAAATCAAAACTACAATTAGGTACCACCTCACGCCAGTCAGAACGGCCATCATCAAAAAATCTACAAACAGCAAATGCTGGACAGGGTGTGGAGAAAAGGGAATCCTCTTACACTGTTGGTGGGAATGTAAATTGATACAGCCACTACAGAGAACAGTGTGGAGGTTCCTTAAAAAACTAAAAACAGAACTACCATATGACCCAGCAATCCCACTACTGGGCATATACCCTGAAAAAACCATAATTCAGAAAGAGTCATGTACCACACAATGTTCATTGCAGCTCTATTTACAATAGCCAGGAGATGGAAACAACCTAAGTGTCCATCGACAGATGAATGGATAAAGAAGATGTGGCACATATATACAATGGAATATTACTCAGCCATAAAAAGAAACGAAACTGAGTTATTTGTAGTGAGGTGGATGGACCTAGAGTCTGTCATACAGAGTGAAGTAAGTCAGAAAGAGAAAAACAAATACCGTATGCTAACACATATATTTGGACTCTAAAAATAAAAATGGTTCTCATGAACCTAGGGCCAGGACAGGAATAAAGACGCAGACGTAGAGAATGGACTGGAGGACATGGGGAGGGGGAAGGGTAAGCTGGGATGAAGTGAGAGAGTGGCATGGACATATATATACTACCAAATGTAAAATAGCTAGCTAGTGGGAAGCAGCCGCATAGCACAGGGAGATCAGCTTGGTGCTTTGTGACCACCTAGAGGGGTGGGATAGGGAGGGTGGGAGGGAGACGCAAGAGCGAGGGGATATGGGGATATACGTGCACATACAGCTGATTCACTTTGCTGTACGGCAGAAACTAACACACCACTGTAAAGCAATTATACTTCAACAAAGATGTTTAAATAAATAAATAAATAAAATAATGTTTCATATTCCCTTGGGAGTATTTAAATATTTATCTAAAACATAGTTACACACATGAAGTTAAAAAGTAAGGAACGTGGGAGAGAATGATTAGTCTTTGCAGTCTATTTACACACAGCATTGTTAACAAAGAACTATTTACTCTCCTTTTCACAAAAAAAGAAAAAAAAATGGCCAAGGTATACAGTCATGATCTAGATCCAGGAAATTATACAAGCGGACCTCAGAGATTCTGTAGGGAGGGTTCCAGACCACCTCAATACAGTGAATATCACAGTCACACATAAAAGTTACGTTTACACTGTTCTGTAGTCGGCCAGGTGTGCAGTAGCGTTATGTCTTAAAAAAACAACATACACACCTTAATTAAAATTACTTTATTGCTAACAAACGCTAACCATCATCTGAGCCTTCAGCAAGCCATCTTTTTTTTGGGGGGGGGGGCGCGGGGGGCAGGATCTGAGTTCCCCGACCAGGGATTGAACCTGCACCCTCAGCAGTGAAGGCGCCAAGTAGTCCTAACCACTGGACCGCCAGGGAATTCCTAGCGAGTCATCATCTTTTTGCTGGTGGCGGGTCCTGCCCCGATGCTGTGGACAGGGCGGCCGTGGTCATTTCTTAAAATAAGACAATGAAGTCTGCCGTATTGGTGGCCTCTTCCTCTCACGAACGTTTCTCCGTGGCGTCCGATACTGTTTGATGGCATTTTACCCGCAGCAGGAGAACTTCCTTCACAGTTGGAGTCAATGCCCTTAAACCCTTAATCAACTAAGTTATATAATATTCTAAATGCTTTGTTGTCATTTCAACAATCGATTATGTCACGTCTTACATGGGCGAGGTTCATGGAATCCCAAAACAACCACAAGAGTTAACATCAGATTTCACAGACTACAGATCACCATCACGTAATAATGAGATAGTCTGAAAACTTGTGAGAATTACCAAAATGTGACACAGAGACAGGAAGTGAGCATATCCTGTTGGAAAAATGGCAGCAACACGCGTGCTCCCTGCAGGGTCGCCACAGACCTTCCATTTGTGAAAAACGCAGTATCTGCGAAGCACAACAAAGCGAAGTGCAAAAAAATAAGGCCTGTCTGTACCAAAAACATGAAATAGAAATATTTTAAGATCTAAAGTATAAATAGCTAACACGTATCACTGACACTGTTTTCAAAAAAAAGAAGGTGGAGATGCAAGCATGACGACATTTTCAAACACCTTGGCCTGTTCTGAGCAGGGTCACACTTCACCACAGAGCAAACAGTACTGAAACGGATGTGTGATTCAGAATTTACCTGAGAACAAAGGATACAACCTTCCCTCATATATGAACCCGGCAGCTATAATAAAACAGCCATTTCAATACTGCCTGCTCAGCAGAGTTCCCTGGAACACTTAAAAATCCCCAGGATCCCCAGGCCCTCCCAGAGGAGTGGAGTCAGACTTCGAGGACTGAGGCCCAGAGAAGCTGCCGTTGACCCTGAGGTGCTGGCAGGCTGCAACTCCACACAGCTGGACCCTGGACTTTTCTTTTTTTTTTTTGCGGTACGCGGGCCTCTCACTGTTGTGGCCCCTCCCCCTGCGGAGCACAGGCTCCGGACGCGCAGGCTCAGCGGCCATGGCTCATGGGCCCAGCCGCTCCGCGGCATGTGGGATCTCCCCGGACCGGGGCGCGAACCCGCGTCCCCTGCATCGGCAGGCGGACTCTCAACCACTGCACCACCAGGGAAGCCCTGGACTTTTCTTTTAGACATCTTTTTAAGAGATTCGGGTTCACAGCAAAGCTGACTGGGAGGCAGAGGTTTCCCACCCCCCGCCCCACGTGTGCACAGCGTCCCCACTAGCAGTATCCCCCACCAGTGTGATGTGTGTTACAACCGATGAACCTACACGGACACATTGTTATCACCCAGCAGCCACAGCTGACAGAGGTTCACTAGTTTGTGGGCTTGCACACACATACACTGACCCGCATCCACCGTTACGGAGTCACACAGCGTAGTTTCACTGCCCTAAAACCCCTCTGTGCCCCGCCCATTCATCCCTCCTCCCCCCAATCCTCGCACCATTGATCCTTCCCCTGGCTCCAGAGTCCTGCCTTTTCTAGAATGTCCCAGAGTTGGAATCACAGTGTGTAGCCTTTACAGACTGGCTTCTTCCTCTCGGTCATGTGCGTTTAGGGTTCCTGCGTGTCTTCCGTGGCTTGATGGCTTTCTTCTTAGTGCTGAGGGACACTGCATCATCTGGATTCTCCGTCCACAATGTGGGCGGCATCATCTCTGCTGCCTCGTCCCCTGCCGTCTTCCAGAGGTGCTCTCCGGATCATCCCGACATGCCGGTCCTGCCACCACCCAGAGCTGCTCGCAGACGCCCTGGCTCGGGACCCAGAGCCCCAGCACCCTGCTCTCATGAGCACCAGCGCCAGCAGTGCTCAGGCCTTCTGGGGCTTGGACGGGTTGAGACCACCACCACCGCCGCCGCCAGAGATGGGTGTAACGACAGCAGCATTTCCAGGGCATGCCAGTGTCAGACCAGAAACATTTCAGAAGTCGTTATGATACACGACCAGGGAGGGCTCTCCCCATTATTCCATCCACCTTGCCAAGAACCACCCAGCTGCCACCTACGACCATTGCTTCCACAAGAAAATATTAACATTTTAACCCAGAGACGTAGGCGAGTCAGTGTCGAGACGAGAGAACGTCTCCTGACGAGATGCAAGCAGGACCCGCAAGGAGGGCACTGTCCTGTGCTCACCTGGCTGGGCATGGGCACCGGCACCTCTGCAGCCTGAAGAGCCAGGCCTCCTGCAGAAGCCCAAGCTGAGGCCCACCCTGGGGTCAGGACCCTTCACCATCCCAGCAACGAACACAGCCAGGGCACGGTGCTGAGCAGTGCAACGGACAGAGACCAGACAGCCCATCCAGACCACTGCCACCCAGTCCACCCCACGAGCCCCTCGTCCCCGCGCTCAGCCCCCGGGACCCCACGCAGGCATGTCAAGCAGCTCCTGACGGCCAATCATGGCCCTTCTCGTCACCCAGTCGCCCTCGGCTCGGACTGGAGCCGCACCTCGGCAGAGACAGAAGCAGATGGGTGGGGGCCGGGGGCTGCAGGAGGGGAAATGGGGACTGTAGAGTGGGCACAGCATCTCTGGTGGGGTGACGAAAATGTAAAGGTAGATCATGCTGACGGCTGCGCGTTTTTGTAAATACACTAAAACCTTCACTGAATTTCACACTTCAAGCAGGTGGATGCTAAGCTATATAAACCATACTGTCTCAATAAAGCCACACAGAGAAAAACCACTTCAGTGCCACCAGAATGGAAAGACGTTATTTGACGACACGTGACCCGACGGGCCTGCGCCTCTGGTTCTGCAAATGTTCACAGCACTAGTCTACACCGGAGTGGCAACCATCCTCCCTGCAGGGCGACAGCGGCCCGGAGACCCGGCCCAGCAGTGGCCTTCAGGGCCCGAGTCACTCCAGTGGAGGAGGAGGAGACCCTCAGCGCCGGGGTCCCCCGGCAGTGGACGGCGATGGTGACGCCAGGACTCACCCTGAGCCTCTGCCCCCAAGTAAGCGCTGGTGCCGACAAGAGCAGATCGGAGGATTCATGGTGGCACGCTGTGGGGGCCGAGCCTCGGGAGACAGCGAGGGGGGTGCGCCCGTCCTGCCTGTGCCCACTGCGGACCCGGGCACAGCCGGGGGGCCCGGGACTTGGCCATGGGGCCGCAGTCAAGTCTCAGGCTTCCCGACCTTCGAATCCCACCCCCCACCCCCAGCAGAGCTCCCAGCGCAAAGGCTCTCAGCTCTGCGGCCGTGCCCCCAGGGGACGCCGGGCCACACCTGGGACGTCCCTGGTTCTCAGACTGGAGGGTCTGGCAGGTAGTGGGTGGGGCCGGGGAGGCTGCTCCACACCCCAGCGCCCAGGACAGCCGCTCCCCAGGGGATGAGCAGGCCCCAGAGTCCACGGTGCCAAGGGGGCACCCCAGCATCGAGCCTACCTAGGTCACCATTCCTTCCTTGTTTTTTTTTGTTGTTGTTTAATACTTTTGGCCACACCGCACGGCTTGTGGGATCTTAGTTCCCCGACCACAGTGAAAACGCGGAGTCCTAACCACAGCACCACCGGGAATTCCCCCCTCCTGCCTTTCAACCTCCTAGAATTGTTATGCAAATGGCCATTCTCAGGGGCTGGTGACCCGCACAGACACAGCCCACTACAGACTTGGTCCTCACAACTGCCACCGCCCACAGCCTGGCCACCAACTGCGCCCTGCCCGGACTGTGCCCTGTGAATAACTCCTCCAAGTCAGGGAGAGCTGAGAGCCTTATGCTGGGAGCTCTGCTTGGGGGACGGGCTGGGGGTCGAAGGTCGGGAAGCTTGAGGCTTGACTGCAGCCCCACAGCCGATCCGTGGCCGAGTCCCAGGCCCCCCCGGCTGTGCCCGGGTCCGCAGTGGGCACAGGCAGGACGGGCACGCCCCCCTCGCTGTCTCCCGAGGCTCGGCCTGACCAAGGTGCCGCCACGAATCCTCCGTTCTGGTCTTGTCGGGCACCAGCGCCCAGACTCGGGCACGGAGGCTCAGGCAGACAGCATCACGAAGGCTGCAGGTGGCACTACGCCGAGGAAAGAGTAAAGGCAGGCGAGGCCCCGGTGGCTGCTGCTGGGAACGGGAGCCACAGGAGCGCTTCTAGTGGGCGCGACGATGCCCTGGAGGCCAAGGCTGCTCCTGCCCATGCTGCTGCGGTGACCGCCCTCCCACGCAGGGCGCTTCACCAAATGCCCCAGGCGGGAAACAACCCAGAGGTCCGGCAACAGTCCGAAGGATAAATCAACCACAGCAGACCCCTGCCGGCGACCAAAGCGAACAAGCCACCGTGGCCCTTCCCCGCAGCAGCGAGAGAGAGAGGCGGCCACTGACACCAGCCTGCAAGCAGAAGTAAGCGAGACGTTCAGGGACATTTAAGGGACAAAACTATAAGCAAGGCAAGGAAGTTACCCTCGGAAAACTTAGCATAATTATCATGATACTTAAGCTGTACAAATGTGCATTATACACTTCACAACTAACAAGAGTTCTAAAAAAACACACAAATCTAGGAGACTCACCCTGTGGGCTGTTTAGGAAACCTCCCCGTTTCCCTTCACTCTGACATCCAGTGTGGGCCTCCCGCACAATGACCGACTCCCTGACACCAGCTGGGTGTCCCAAAACTCAGTTCGGATCTGACCCTCTCTGCCCGGCGTCAGTGCAGACCCCACAGGCTGAGGGCTCAGCCACAGGTCTGTCCCCACCTCACACACCCGCCAGCTGTAAACCAGAGTTCCTGTGACCCGCTTCTCCGCAGGGAAGCACTTACTCAAGCACTTACTCGTGTTTTCCAGTTTATCACACAGTGAGAGGCACGACAAAGGATACAGATAAACAGCTGGACGAAGAGGCAGCGAGGGTGGGGTCCAGAGGGTCAGGAGGCAGAGCTTCTGTCCTCGTGGCACATGGATGCTGTCACCAACAGAGAACCTCCCTGAGCCTCACACTTTAGATTTTTATGGAGGCTTCATCACGTAGGCATGATCCATCATTAACTCCACCTGCAGCCCCTCTCCCCTCTCCGAAGGATTGGCAGACGAGCGGGTGTGAAGCTTCAAGCCACGGCCTGGTCTTTCTGGTGACCAGTCCCACCCAGGAGCCCACCCCGGATCATCTCATTAGAACAAAAGACACTCTGATCACCCAGGAAACCCCAAGGGATTCAGCAGCTCAGTGTCAGGAACCAGGGGCAGCGACCGAATATCCCAACAAGGATGCCCCTAGTACCTCTGTTGCTTAGGAAACGACAAAAGTTCCAGGAGCTCTGTGACAGGAGCAGGGACAAAGGCCATCTCATCTCACAATAGCACAGGGTCCAACAACACAATGACAGCACAGGGGACAAGGGACGCCTGGATGAAGGGCCCAGCATTATGGAATTCTGAGAAATTTTCCTTTATCAATTTGGGTCAGGGGTTCTCATCTGGGCAATCCCAACCCCCACGGGACACTGGGCCACGTCTGGGGACATTGTGGTTGTCAAGACTGGGCATGGCCTGGTATCAGATGGGCGGGACCAGAGATGCTGCTCCACACCCCAGAGCGCCCAGGCCAGCCCCCCTCAGAGGAATGACCCAGCCCTGATGTGGGCAGTGCCGAGGGGGAGAGACCCTGACTTAGGGTAACAACCCATTTACTAAACATCCTATCTTCACTCTTCTCAGAAGCTGTTAAAATAAAAGGAATCTTACAAAAATAGCTTAAATGCACCAAGTGCTTAGCCGTGCCAGACATAACACGTGCTTCAGTCACTGTCCCCGGAGCAAGGGCCAGCCCCGCACACACCGCACAGCCCAAGGAGCCCCACACACCTCGGCACCAGGATGAACCCCAGGAAATTGCCCTTCTTGAGGTCAGAAGCACTAGAATATCAGCACTTCACACAGTTCCCTCTTAATCCCAGATTATACCCAATTTCAAAATATCTCTCTACAGTCTCACCCCTTGTTATCTGTAGGGGATTGGTTCCAGGGCCCCCGAAGACACCGAAATCCTCAGACGCTCAAGTCCCTTGTATAAAATGGTGCAGACTTGCATACAACGTGCACACAGCCTCCAGTACACTTTAATTCATCTCTAGATGACTTACAGTACCTGATACAATGCAAGTGCTGTGTAACTGGTTGCCTGTGTTCAGCAAATTCAAGTCTTGCTTTTTGAAACTTCCTGGAATTTTTTTTTTTGGAAATCTTTTAAAAATGTGTTTAATGTATGTAAAAGCATATATATGATATATGCTTTAAAAAATATTTACTTACTTATTTATTTGGCTGTGCCAGGTGTTCGTTGCAACACGCAGGATCTTCGTTGCTTCGTGCGGAATCCTAGTTCCCTGACTAGGGATCGAACCCAGGCCCCCTGCGTTGGGAGCGTGGAGTCCTAACCACTGGACCACCGGGGAAGTCCCGAAACTTTCTGGAATTTTTTAAAAAATACTTTCAATCCACAATTGGCAAATACAGAACCTGCAGATACACACTGCCGACCATACACAATTAAAACTGAATTTTTTAAAGTTCAGAAACTTCGGGACTTCCCTGGTGGTCCAGTGGTTGAGAATTCGCCTTCCAACACAGGGGATGCAGGTTCGATCCCTGGTCGGGGAACTAAAATCCCACATGCTACGGGGCAACTAAGCCCACGCGCCGTAACCACTGAGCCCATGCACCACGACGAACACCCGACACAGCCAAAAAAATAAACAAAATTTAAAAATTTTTAAAACAAATAAATAAAAACAAAGTTCAGGGGACTTCCCTGGCGGTGCGGTAGACAGGACTCTGTGCTCCCAACGCAGGGCGTCTGGGTTCAATCCCTGGTCAGATCCCACATGCATGCTGCAACTAAGAGTTCGCATGCCACAAGTAAGGAGCCTGTGTGCTGCAACTAAGACCCAGTGCAACCAAATAAATAAATATTTAAAAAGTAAATAAATAGGGCTTCCCTGGTGGCGCAGTGGTTGAGAGTCCGCCTGCCGATGCAGGGGACGCGGGTTCGTGCCCAGGTCCGGGAAGATCCCACATGCCGCAGAGCAGCTGGGCCCGTGGGCCATGGCCGCTGGGCCTGCGCGTCCGGAGCCTGTGCTCCGCAACGGGAGAGGCCGCAGCGGTGGGAGGCCCGCGTACAGCGGGGGGGGAAAAAAAAAAAAGTAAATAAATAAATTTAAAATAATTCAGAAACTTCAGGCTAAGTGGGTCGGAAGTTTTTAGACCCAAGAGAAAACGCTCAGACACCACCCAAACCCTGGCTGATACTGCTGAGTGTCACCCGATGGAATAAGCTGTGGCACCGAACAGAAAACATGGAACCCACCTCAACGCCACTGGGGGGCAGGGTACATAAACTGCAGTGCCCCCACGTGGAACCCACACTCCTGAGGGCTGAGCCCTCAGGAGCACTTGGTGTGTGTGGACAGCACTCAGGAAGGATAACAGGCAAGACCAGGACAGAATCTTAACAAACAGAACCTCCCTCAATTTCTACGCACAGAAAAAATTCTCAAATTGATTTCTGGGGAGAAGAATGTTACCTTTTGACTATTTAATAAACGCTAAGCTCATTACAAAAAGTTACGGGTATAATTTAAAAGACTGAAAGAAAAACCTTTCCCCAAAACATGGAAAGTACTCATAAGAATGAAATGTTAAAAAGTCATTTGTTTTTTCCTAGTCATACCCAAGTTTTAGAAGCAAGGACATTGGCAAGTGAATTTCCACCTACCTGCCAACATTACCTGTACTGTATCTTAGGGACTGAAACAAACTCAAGCATCCAAGAAACAGGTGAATTAGCCCACTGTTTCTCAAACTTCTTTGACTCATTGGAAAACATATATTTTCCATGGTAACCCAACTCCCAGGCCTGCATACACTTACTATCATAAGCTGAAACAAAAGTTTCAAAAAACATGTTACTCTACCAGTGATCCGGATTTTCTAGTTTCTTCTTTTGGGGGCTCACAGAAGCCTGCATTCTGTTACTTGCTGCACCTTCATAGGCACTCAGCAAGGTGGAGACGTGGCTGTCACCCCCACTTCAAAACATCAGGGGGCTCTCCCCAGGTCACCCAAAGAGACCCAAGAACCAGGATGCGGGTCTCCCAAACGTCACACACTAAACCACGCTGCCTTTCCACATGGCTTTTAAAGTCACTGCTAAGCCTCACTTCTGTGGTGCCGCACAGAAGTTTTAAGCTAAAATCTATTACTTTGGGGACTTCCCTGGTGGTCCAGTGGTAAAAAAATCTGCCTTACAATGCAGGGTTCGATCCCTGGCCGGGGAACTAAGATCTCACATGCCGCAGGGCAACTAAGCCCACGAGCCTCAACTAGAGCCCACGGGCCACAAACCACAGAGCCCACGCACTCTGGAACCTGCGCGCCACAACTACAGAGCCCATGCGCCACAACTAGAGAGAAGCCCATGCACCACAACGAAAATCCCACGCACCTCAACTAAGACCCGATGCAGCCAAAAATAAATTAAATAAATAGATAAAAAGTAAATAAGTAAATCCTTAAAAAAAAATCTGTTACCTTGATGGGAAACTATACTGCTGCCAGAAGTCTTCCCTGGAATGTGTGGGGCGGGGCGGGGTAGAAAGGAAGAACTCATCTTGGAGCTAGAAGAGTCACCCCACAGCCACCTGCTGTGCTCCAGAACATCTGGAACCAGTAATGACCCTCCAGATCACAACTCTTCTGATGAGGAAACCTCCAAATCCCGATGCCGCGTCTGTGGGAATCGCCAACAGGCTAAGGGCAGTATTTGCATGGAACCTTGCCTTGAGGACTCCCAGCACCAGCGCCTCCACCACCAAAACCCCGTTTAGTGGGCTCCGAGCCTGTGGGGACAGTGCCATAATCCCCACCAATTCCAAATGAATAGAGCACGGTCCAGGGTACTACCAGTGATGACAGGCACACGCCGTAAAAAGCAGACCCCCCTAACAGCATTGTGTGTCTCTCTACTGGTTAAGACCCCTCGGCCCCTCCTCAGAATCCTGGAACAGACTGCTCAGTAACATCCACTAACCAAGGCGGGAAAATCAGGAGGCCAACCGGCACAGAAAAAGAAATCTAAGGGTGAAGACACCTTCCAAATTCGCTTAGCCATGCTTAGTATCTAAAATGCAGGCCAGGGCTTCCCTGGTGGGTCAGTGGTTAAGAATCCGCCTGCCAATGCAGGGGACACGGGTTCCATCCCTGGTCCGGGAAGATCCCACATGCTGCGGAGCAACTAAGCCCACGAGCCACAACTACTGAGCCTGCGTGCCACAACTACTGAAGCCCGCGCGCCTAGAGCCCGTGCTCCGCAAAACGAGAAGCCCCCGCAATGAGAAGCCCGTGCACCACAACGAAGAGTAGCCCCCGCTCGCAGCAACTAGAGAAAGCCCGTGCGCAGCAACGAAGACCCAATGCAGCCAAAAATAAATAAAATAAATATTTTAAAAATTGAAATAAAATAAAATAAAATGCAGGTCAACCAGCTACTCTTTCAACTCAAAGAGAAACTGAAAATCAGACCAAGAGTTCCCTACACTTGCAACCAACGCAGCTGGCCATAACTTCCAACGTGATGCAAAACCCAAGTGTAGCCAGAAAAGAGAAGGGGTGACAGAAATGAACCAAAACAACCTAATTACATTTCAGCGAGGTCACACCCATTCTGAGAAAGTGCAACAAAGAGGCAAGGAACTCAGGCTCAGCTGAAGGACAGAGCCCAGGGCCCTTGGTGCCTCCCAGCAAATTCCTTAACTTCTCTGCACCTTACTCCGGGTACTGCTGGGCTTCCCGGGAGCCACTGTGAGGGCCGGCGGGGTGTAATCTGGTAGTGGGACCTGCACGATGTCTAACAGATGCTCTCCATCGGGCAACCTCACTCTCCAGCCAGGAAAAGGGGACCTTCTCCAACACCCCATTGTGTAAGTGCAGGCTTGGGCGTCCATCCATGGAAGTCAGCGGTCTGGTGGTCACTAACTGTCCCCGATCCTCCTAAATCTAGGTCACAGGTTGGGGGGTGGCGGGAGGGAAGAAAATGGTGCCCACGATTACAACATTACTTCTGGAAAACCTTTTCTCCCCGACTTTCAGGTGTCTAGTTTATGTCGGCTTCCCTATTCCAGGACCCCTGAGCGGCTTCCTCATTTCGGCCTAGGACATCCGCTGCCCCACCCCATAAGAGGCGCGGCCCCACTTTCCGGGAGACACGGGCCCACGAGGCAAGGCCTGGACGTGCGTTTATCCCACCAGGGGTTCCCCCGCGGAGAGGCGGGTTCCCCAACCAGGAGTCCGAGGCCTGGGGCGGGGCCGGGGGCCCTCTCTTTTGAACAGGAGACCGAGAACCACACTCAAGATTGGAGATCCACCGCTGGGGGGGCGGGGGTGGGCTGTGAAGTCTCTTCCGGGCCACCCTCGGGGAGGAGGAGGCGGGCCCCCAACGCCGGGCAGTAAACTGAGGCTCGGAGACAGAGCGGGCGTGCGGAGGCCCAGGCCGCGGGCAGCCGGGGCTCGAGCCGGGAGCGGAGCCTTGGGGGCGGCCTGGGGGCCGGAATCAGGGGCAGAGCCGGGGTCGGGGTCAGGGCCGGGGTCGGACTGCGTCGGCGCGAGGGTCCGGGTCCGGAACCGGGCCCCGGCCGGCGCGCCGGGCTCACCTCGTCTTCCTTGTGGTTGCGGATGCCGCGCACCAGGTCCTGCAGATTCTTGTCGAACATGCGGTCGATGCTGCCCTTGACCATCTTGAGGGCCATCGCGGCGGCTGCCGCCGGGCCCGAACCCCGGGAGGCCCGCGGCCAGGCGCCCTGAGGGGGCCCGGGGGGCCGCGTCTGCCGCCCGCGGAGCGCTGCGCTGCCAGCCGCCGCGGCGGGGCGGTCTCCCAGGCCAGGTCGGCGGCGGTTGGCGGGGCGGCGGCTGCAGCAGACCCGCTCAGCAGGCCGCGCTCCCCTCCCCTCCGGCTCCGCGCCGCTTGCAAATGGCGGACAAAATGGCGGCCGGTCAGCTGACGGCGGTAACCCGGACCGGGCGGCCCGCCCCCAGAGGCCCCGCCTCCCTATAAACCCCGCCCCCTCACCCCGAGACGCCGCGTTTCCCTGACGACGCCAGACAGCCCAATGGAAACGCAGACAACGGCCTCCGGGACGCTCGGCCACGCCCCCTCCAGCTCAGGGCTCTTCCCTCTCATAGGTCAGTGACCTCCGGAACTCCACCTACTTCCTCGTTCCGGTTGTAACCGCGCCCTCTACGCTCTCCCTCCCTGGCCCGCCCCTCAGTTAAGTGACATGTGTGGGCGGGCCCATCTGTGGGCGGGGCCTGCTATGGGCGGGGCGCCCACGTGGAGCTTCCCAGGGTGGTTCCTGGAGAAGAATCCAGCTCCGCCCTTTCTGATTCTAAAAGCTGACGGTGTCAGAGAACCTCCAAAACCGACTCTGCGGCGAACCGATCCTGAGTCTCCTGCATATCTCGCAAAATCCTGTGATATGGGCAGGACAGCGATTAACATGGCCACGTGGAAAAACTGAGGCCCAGAACTAGGACTTCAACACAGTCTTTCATTCAACGAACTTTATTGACAGCCTACTATGTGCCAGGCCTTACCAGTGAATGAGATACACTTGGTTCCTGCCCACCGGGATCCACCATAAAGAGAATAAAAAAGCAAGCCACAAACTGGAGTAAGATATTAGCAATACATATATCTAACAAAGGACTTATATCCACAATACAGTTAAACAGAAAATAAAGCAGAACCAAACAAAAATTCCTACAATTCGCAAAGAAAAAGACAAACCAGTTAAAACATGGCAAAAGATTGTGAATATGCATTTCACAAAAGAAGATATCCAGGGCTTCCCTGGTGGCGCAGTGTTTGAGAGTCCGCCTGCCGATGCAGGGGACGCGGGTTTGTGCCCCAGTCTGGGGAGATCCCACGTGCCGTGGAGCGGCTGGGCCCGTGAGCCATGGCCGCTGGGCCTGCGCGTCCGGAGCCTGTGCTCCGCAATGGGGGAGGCCACAGCAGTGAGAGGCCCGCATACTGCCAAAAAAAAAAAAAAAAAGAAGATATCCAAATGGCCAATAGGCTGCTGTATCTCAGTTATGAGGGAAAAGTAAATTTAAACCACACTGAGATATTTCTGTACCCCACATAAAAGTGGCTAAAATTAGGGCTTCCCTGGTGGCACAGTGGTTGAGAGTCCGCCTGCCAATGCAGGGAACACGGGTTCATGCCCCGGTCCGGGAAGATCCCACATGCCACAGAGCAGCTGGGCCCGTGAGCCATGGCCGCTGAGCCTGCGCGTCCAGAGCCTGTGCTCCGCAATGGGAGAGGCCGCAACAGTGAGAGGCCCATGTACCAGAAAAAAAAAAAAAAGGCTAAAATTAGAAAGATTGCCAATTTCAAGTGTTGCAAGGATGTGAAGCAACTGCAACTCCCCTGTCTTACATTTCAGGTAGGAATGTAAAACTACACAGCTACACTGGAAGCCTTTGCAGTGGAAGCACAGAGTCTTAACCACTAGACTGCCAGGGAAGTTCCCTGGCTGTATCTTTTAAAGCTAATATATGTATGCCCTTTGACCCAGCAACTCTACTACTGTACCCAACAAGAATGCATAAATACATCCACCAAAGACTTGGACACGAATGTTCACAGCAGCCGTATTTATATTAGCCCAAAACTCAAAACGATCCAAATGTCCATTGACATAAAATGGATATGTAACTCCTGTGGTATATCCAACAACGGATTACTATGCAGCAACAAAAAAGAACAAATCACTGGGACTTCCCTGGTGGTCCAGTGGTTAAGACTCTGTTCTTCCACTGCAGGGGGTTCGGGTTTGATACCTAGTCAGGGAACTAAGATCCCACATACTGCTCAGCATGACCAAAAATAAAATAAAATAAAATAAATGTACCCTGAAATAACAGAGAGACAAGAATAAGCAAAGACTATACTATAGCTACTACAAATACACTCAAAGTTTGAAAAGAAAACATGTACACAATGAAGTGAGAAAAATGAAGATTTAAAAAAATAAACCAGGGCTTCCCTGGTGGCGCATTGGTTGAGAGTCTGCCTGCCAATGCATGGGACATGGGTTTGTGCCCCGGTCCGGGAAGATCCCACATGCCACGGAGCGGCAGGGCCCGTGAGCCATGGCTGCTGAGCCTGCGCGTCCAGAGCCTGTGCTCCACAATGGGAGAGGCCACAACAGTGAGAGGCCCACGTACCGCAAAAAAATAAATAAATAAAAAATAAAATAAAATAAAATAAACCAAGGAACTTGTAGACTGAAAAAGTACAACATATGAAAAATATTCATTACATGGAATTAATAACAGATTAGACATTGATGAAGAAAAGATTAGTGAAATTAAAGACTTAAAAACTATCTAAAATGAAGCACACAGAGAGTGAAAACGCTTACAAGATGAACAGAACCTCGGTGATTGCAGAACAATATCAAGTAATCTAATATACATAACTGGAGTCCTAGAAAGAAGGAGAGAGAAGAAGGACAAAAAAAAAAACCCACAAAAAAACAAAGAATGAGGCTTCCCTGGTGGTGCAGTGGTTAAGAATCCACCTGCCAATGCAGGGGACACGGGTTTGAGCCCTGGTCCAGGCAGATCCCACATGCCGTGGAGCAACTAAGCCTGTGCGTCACAACTACTGAGCCTGCGCTCTAGAGCCCGCAAGCCACAACTACAGAGCCCATGTGCCACAACTACTGAAGCCCGTGCTCCTAGAGCCTGTGCTCCACAACAAGAGAAGCCACCGCAATGAGAAGTCCATGCACTGAAACAAAGAGTAGCCCCCACTCACCACAACTAGAGAAAGCCCACGCGCAGCAACAAAGACCCAACGCAGCCAAAAATAAATAAATAAATAAATATTTTTTTAAAAAAATCAAAGAATGAATGGCCACCAAGTTTCCAAATATAGTAACTATAAAACCAATCTAAGAAGCTCAATGAACTCCAGGGGAGATAAACACAGAGAAAAGCACAACCAAGCACATTATAAATTAAAGTGTTGGACATCAGAGATAAAATGGGACTTCCCTGGTGGTGGTTAGGACTCTGAGCTTCCACTGCAGGGGGCCTGGGTTTAATCCCTGGTCAGGGAACTAAGACCCCACAAGCCATGCGCAGCGTGCAGGATCTTAGTTCCCCGACCAGGGATTGAACCCAGGCCCCCTTCAGTGGAAGCGCCGAGTCTTAACCACTGGACCACCAGGGAAGTCCCAGGCAATACCTATTTTCAGATAAATAAAAGCTGAGTGAATGTGTGGCCAGTAGACATAAAATAAAAGAAATGTTTTCATTCCTAGGTTTTGGCACCAAAAAAAAAAAAGAAAGAAAGAAAAAGAAAATAAAAAAGAAAGGAATGTTAAAGGAAGTTCTTTGGACAGAAGGAAATGTTACCAGAGATTTGGACCTATGCAATGGAATGAAGAACACAAGAAAAATTTTAAATGTGGTTAATGCAATTTTTTAATTTGCATTTTAATTTAATTTGTTTTTTAATTTGGCTATGTCAGGTCTTAGTTACAGCATGCAGGGTCTTCGGTGCAGCATGTGGGATCTATTTCCCCGACCAGGGATCGAACCCAGGCCCCCTGCATTGGGAGTGCAGAGCCTTATCCACTGGACCATCAGGGAAGTCCCAATATAATTATTTCTTTTTCTTTTCTTTTTAAAATAGTCTCTTCCTTGGGCCCCCCTGGTGGCGCAGTGGTTGAGAGTCCGCCTGCCGATGCAGGGGATACGGGTTCGTGCCCCAGTCTGGGAGGATCCCATATGCCACGGAGCGGCTGGGCCCGTGAGCCACGGCCGCTGAACCTGCGCATCCAGAGCCTGTGCTCCGCAACGGGAGAGGCCACAACAGTGAGAGGCCTGCATACCGCAAAAAATAAATAAATAAATAAATAAAAATAAAATAAAATAATCTCTTCCTTACTGCATTCAGGGTTTTTTAAAAATTAATTAATTTTATTTATTTATTTATTTTTGGCTGCGTTGGGTCTTCATTGCTTTGCGCCGCCTTTCTCTAGCTGCGGAGAGCGGGGGCTACTCTTTGTTACCGAGCACTGGCTTCTCATTGCAGTGGCTTCTATTTTGGAACATGGGCTCTAGGCGTGCGGGCTTCAATAGTTGTGGCTCGTGGGCTCTAGAGCTCAGGTTCAGTAGTTGTGGCACACAGGCTCAGTAGTTATGGCACATGGGCTCAGTAGTTGTGGCTTGTGGGCTCTAGAGCACAGGCTCAGTAGTTGTGGTGCATGGGCTTAGTTGCCCCGCGGCATGTGGGATCTTCCTGGACCAGGGATTGAACCTGTGTCCCCTACAATGGTAGGCAGATTCTTAACCACTGTGCCACCAGAGAAGCCCTAAAATTATTTCTTAATGTCTTCAGATGATAATTCCCTTTTATTTTGTTTTCTTTTTTTTGTTTTCTTTTTGTGGTACGCGGGCCTCCCACTGCCGTGGCCCCTCCCGCCGCAGAGCACAGGCCCCGGACGCACGGGCCCAGCGGCCATGGCCCACGGGCCCAGCCACTCCACGGCATGTGGGATCCTCCCGGACCGGGGCACGAACCCGTATCCCCTGCATCAGCAGGCGGACTATCAACCACTGCGCCACCAGGGAAACCCGATAATTCCCTTTTAAAGAAAAACTAACAGCAATGTACTATGAGATTTATTTTACAACATATTTGAAGTAAAACAATAGTATATACAGAATGGGAGGTGGAAATGGAAATGTAAGCTTGTAAGGGTCTTACATGATGTGTGAAACAGTATGTTTTAACCCTAGTCATATTCAGAGACAGAAAGTAGAATGGTGGGGGCCAGGGGCTGGGGGAGGGGTGGAGAGTCAGTGTTTCATGGGGACAGAGTTTCAGTTTGGGAAGATGAGAAAGTTTTGGAGATGGATGGTGCGGATGGTTGCCCAAAAATGTGAAGGTACTTAATGCCACTGAGCTGTGCACTTAAAAATGGTTAAGATAGGGCTTCCCTGGTGGTGCAGTGGTTAAGAGTCCGCCTGCCGATGCAGGGGACACGGGTTCGTGTCCCGGTCCAGGAAGATCCCACATGCCGCGGAGCGGCTAGGCCCGTGAGCCACGGCCTCTGAGCCTGCGCGTCCGGAGCCTGTGCTCCGCAACAGGAGAGGCCACAACAGTGAGAGGCCCGCGTATGGCAAAAAAAAAAAAAAAAAAAAAAAAAGGTTAAGATGGTGAATTTTATATTTATGTGTATTTTACCACAATTAAAAATTAATGCATAGGGCTTCCCTGGTGGCACAGTGGTTGAGAGTCTGCCTGCCGATGCAGGGGACACGGGTTAGTGCCCCGGTCCAGGAAGATCCCACATGCCGCGGAGCAGCTGGGCCTGTGAGCCACGGCCGCTGAGCCTGCGCGTCCGGAGCCTGTGCTCCGCAACGGGAGAGGCCACAACAGAGAGAGGCCCACGTACTGCAAAAAAAAAAATGCATAAAAATCCACTATGAACAGTATATCAACATTTACAGGAAGACAGGATCTGAACCTGCACTTGACCAAATCTCCTCCTCTCCTCCTCCTAATCCCAGCCCTGTCAGGTGCAACTGAAGGGATACACACAATGTGGTCCCTCCACACACAGGAGCATCCCCTAAGCCACGAAAAGGGGTGAAGCCCCGACACTCGCTACAACGTGGATGGACCCTGAGAACATGATGCTCAGTGAGAGAAGCCAGACGCAGAAGGACACACAGTGTGTGATTCCACTGATAGAAAACGTCCAGAACAGGCAGATCCACAGACACAGAGAGTGGATACCTGGTTGCCAGGGACTGGGGATAGGGGGTGACTCTGATGGGGACAGGCTTCTTTTGGGGTGATGGAATGTTCTGGAGCTGGATAGAGATGATTGTGGCACAACTGTGGGAATGTACTAAATACCACTGGATTGTACACTTTACAGAGTGAATTGAACATGAACTGTATCTCAATAAGGCTGTTATTTAAGAAAATGACAAAGTAATTTCCAGTACAGCTCGGCTGGGCTGAGTGGTGTGTGTTTGATGACTGACTAAACAAAGGTGTGGATGGGTGACTAGGTGGCATGATACAAAAGCAGCCCACAATTGAACATAAATTGGTGCAGACACTATGGAAAACGGTATGGAGGTTCCTCAAAAAACTAAAAATAGAGTTACCGTATGTTCCAGCAATCCCGTTCCTGGGTGTATATCCAGACAAAACTCTAATCCAAAGAGATACGTGAACCCCTATATTCCTAGCATCACTATTCACAATAGCCAAGACATGGAAACAACCTAAATGTTCATCGACAGAGGAATGGATAAAGAACATGTGGTACATATACACAATAGAATACTACTCAGCCATAAAAAATAATGAAATAATGCCATTTGCAGCAACACAGATACAACTAGAGATTATCATACTAAGTGAAGTAAGTCAGAGAAAGACAAATATATGATATCACTTAAACATGGAGTCTAAAATATGACACAAATGAACTTATCTACAAAACAAAAACAGGTTCACAGACATAGAGAACAGACTTGTGGTTGCCAAGGGGAACAGCGGGGTAGGAGAGGGTTGGATTGGGAGTTTGGGGTTAGCAGATGCAAACTATTAAATATAGGATGGATAAACAACAAGGTCCTACTATAAAGCACAGGGAACTATATTCAATATTCTGTTATGAACCACAATGGAAAAGAACATGAAAAAGAATATATATACGTATAACTGAGTCACTTTGCTGTACTGCAAACTAACACAACATCGTAAATCAACTATACTTCAATTAAAAGAAAAAAAACCAAACAGCCCACAGTTGAGCCTCACTGCCCCACTGGGAGGAAACGACCCCACTTTCCAGATGAGGAAACCAAGGCCTCTGAACTGTGCCTGACCCGGGTCAGCCAGCAGAGCCTGGGTTCTTTTCGATGGCGTCATCCTCCTCCCTGAAGCCCTCCCTGATGGACCCCGGCTCCACAGGGATGTGGTTGTTTAGCTGCTCCTGAGCCCCGCACACAACAGGTGCTCATAAAGGCGAGGTGACCACGCTTTGTGGGTGCTCCCGCCCCCCGGGACCCTCTTTTCTGAGGCTGAGAGAGGAAGCAATGCTCCCAGAGTCACCGCGGCCAGCCTGGCGGTGGCTTTGCGCTCATGGGGGTGGGGCCAGTGCCTGGCCCTGCTCCGAAGTGGGGATGTGCCCCAGCAGGGACCTCAGGCCGGCCCTCCTTCCACCCCCGCAGCGGCTGAGGAGCTGATTGGTCCACCTCGCGGCCTCCAGCCACCTGCTGCTGTCTGTCTTGGGGCCACCCTCCCCATGCTCCATCCTGTCCACCAGGCCCAGCGTGGCAACAGTGGGGTAAGAGGGGCAGAGGGAGGCCTGGGCAGAGGTGGGGGTCCCTGGGATCTGGGAGGGCATCCCTGAGGTCCACAGGGGTCCCCGACTCCTGTGGTTGCCCACACACACCCTTAGGGGCACCCCCTGGCCCACTGGGCCCCTTCCCCACGGCCTGCTCTGGCCCCAGGGATGGGTCACACTAACGCTGGCACCAGAGACCCTGGGACCCCTAAGAGCAGGGCTGTGGAAGCCAACAGATGGGTTTGGCGCCAGCTCTGCACGACCTCTGGCCCACGTTCCACCTCCAGCCTCAGTTTCTTCATCTGCCCTATGGGAGCAGAGATGGCCAGAGGAGGCGGCAACCCCAGCGTTGGGGTTTGGAGGCCCGGGACCCCTGCCCCTGCCTACCATGGCCAGAACCAGGCTGGTCCGGCTGCTGGGGCTTGAGCTCCTACACCCAGGGTGTCCGGGGGGAGGCTGGGTGCCAGGAATAGGGGGTGAGGATGGTCCAAAGGGAGACCTCAGGGGGGCAAGGGCCTAGGAGGGGCTGGGCCCCACGTTGGCCTGTCCTGCTGGCCTCAGGCACTGGATAAAAATAGTCGCTGGTCTCTGAGAACATGAGCCGACCCTGGAGCCAAGGGTTCCAGTTTGGGCTCTTTGCTCACCTCTGTGTGACCATGGCCAGAACCCAGCCCACTCTGGGCCCCAGCAGCCCAGCAGCCTGTCAGGAGGGGTCCTGAGGCAGGCCTGAGGGGTGCAGGGAGAGTGCCTGCCGGAGGGCTGTGGCCGTGCCCTGCGTGTGAAACTACCAAGGAAAGGTGGCTCCAGGCAGAGGGACAAGCAAGGTGGTGTGGGGAGGTAGAGAGCCCCCTTCTCCCCAGGTCAGGCCCAGGCCCTGAGCCCAGGGGCTCAGCAAATGCAGGCTGCCTCTTCCCCCTTCCCCCCAAGCCGGACTCTGGACCTGCGGCTTCTCAGACGTCTCCATGACAACCAGGGCCTTGGAAGAGTTGGATGGAGGCCTGGGCAGTTGCCAAGTGGACGAGGACCTCTCTGCACTGGCTGACCCCTGCCCAGGCCAGCCCCGGGAGGACAGGGCTCAAGGTAGCCAAGAGGGTACCACAGGATGAAGCCCACGCCCCCATCCTCCTGTTGAGCCAGGTGGCTCACCTTCAGGGACCAGGCCTTGGTCTCCCACACTGGACTGACTTAAACCATGCCCCCCATTTCCAACCTGTGTCCATTAGTGTGTCGGGGGTTTGTAAAGAGACCAGAGAACACAGGTGCTGGGCCACACAGGTCAGGGTTTGAATCCCAGCTTGGCAGTGACTTGCTGTGTGCCTTTATGCAAGGCTGCCTCTGAGTCTGTCTGCTTTCTAATTTGCAAAATGGGAGCAGTCATCTGCCCCTTACCCAGCAGAACTGAGCGGAGGGTGGGATCAGCCTGGGGGTTTCCACGACCGTGACTGTCCCTCTTTTCCTGCCAACAGCGACATCCAGGCTGGCCGACTCCAGCAGCTGGCCCCGTGTGAGTAGCCGGGGCCCCGGGGTTTCAGCCCAGGGTGCCCCTAGAGTAGGGGACATGTTGGCCAAGAGGGTACGTTTCTGCAGCCCATGGGAAGGGTTTGGTCTCCCTTAGGGAAACACCCAGGATGACATGTTACTCCCCACAGGATTCTCAGGAGCCGGCCGCTGAGGGCAGCCCCGCAGGCGGTGTGGATGCTTGGCCCAAGAAAACAGAAAAGGAGCCTGTGGCCAAAGTGGCCTGCGGGCCTGGTAAGGAGGGGCTGAAAGCAGGAACAAGTGGGTTTCCGGGAGGCAGGGGTGAGGTGGGGGATGGGTGTGGACCAGCATGGGGGTGGGGGATCAGTCCTGGGCTGGGTCCTTGGATCTGGGGGGCAGGGTGATGGCATGCATGGGGCTCCTGACTGGGGGCTGTCTGGGTGTCACAGGCCGTAACTCAGTGGGCTGCGGGAGCCTCTGCTAATTCATGATAACACCAGCTTAGGTGCCACTAAGCTTCAGCTAATTATCTTCTAGAATATTCTGGGCATCCCAGTGAAGCGGCCAATCCAGCAGGGCTTAGTTCCTCGCCCAGGGCCGCACAGCCGGGCAGGGCAGAGCTGAGTTTAGCCGCGGGTCGGCCCCACACGGCCTGCACCCAGCCCGCACTTGCTCCTGCAGGCCCCCGGAGCCCCGCGCAGAAGAAGGCGCAGGCCGCGCCGCCCTCGCAGCCGCCCCCCACGCCCCCGGTCCTGAGCGAGGAGCTGCTCTGGGGACACCTGACGCTCAACAAGTGCCTGGTGCTCGCCTTGCTCGTGGCGCTGCTGGGCTCCGCCTTCCAGCTGTGCCGCGGTGAGCCTGCGCCGCCGCACGTGGTTACTCCCTCCCGGAAGCGCGGACAGCCCAGGGGACGGGTCTGTGCGCTCCCACTCTAGGCCGTACGCGCCCCCTTCCCCCCAGTATGGACCTTGTGAGTGAGGGGGGTTCCCCCGCCCCGTGCACTTCCTGCTCAGGGACAGACTGACCTTGTGCACCCCGACAGTCGCGCCCGAGTCCCTCTATCCAGGACCAGCTTTGACCCCCGCCTCCCACAGACCTTAAGAGGAGCCCTGCCCCCGCCACCCCCCAGGAAGGACCTCGGTGCACCTCCCTTCCCCGGTGACCGACCCTCACCGCCCCCTGACTCCCACCCCAGGCCTTGCAGGCCCAGGATGGGCATGTGCGCCCTCGTTCGGTAGCGTGCCGCTTTCTCTGTGCGCCAGGGCGGACGCTCCTGTGGCCCTCAGAGAAACGGGAGCATCCTTTTGTAGCCTGAATGAGGGAGGTTTGAAGGGAAGGTCATCGCAGCAGCGGAGACTGGGAACCCCTTCCCAGGGCTCGGAGGGACCCAGCCCAGCCTCAGCATACCCGGTGGGGTCCGGCTGGGCCCCCTTGCATGTCCCCAGGGAGAGGGGGCTCTGGGGGCAAGGGTGGTGATGGACGGTGTGCAGTGGTTGGTCCCCTGGGCCAGGCTGGCATCCCCTCCCGTCCCCTCCCAGAGGCCGTGGCGGGGGAGGCGGAAGCCCCTGCGCCTGTCCCTGAGCCGTGGGTCCCGCCAAGCTCGTCCCTGAAGGAGCCAGCGTCACCCATGGTAAGCACTTCCTCAAGTGAACTGTCAGTGGGGCCTTCACTGGGGGAAGGGGCCTGGGCCGTGGAACTCTGCGCCAACCCCACCACCCCACACTGTCCGCGTTGCAGCCAAAGTCCGTGGCCTGGGCCCCCCCACTGGGACCGCCCGAGCCCCCGGTGAAAGTAGAGGAAAGGGCTGCGGTTCCCAGGAGCAGCGGGGCTGCAGAGAGCGTGCCGCTTGCCGACCGAGGGCCCAAGGAGAAGCGGAGGAAGGCGGAGAGGCTGAGAAAGGAGAGGCCCCAGAAGGAGAGGCCACAGAAGGAGGAGAGGCCGAGGAGGGAGAGACCCCGGAAAGAGGAGAGGCCGCGGGCTGCCGGGGAGGCCCTACCGCGACGCTGGGAGGCGCGCGAAGGGGGCCATTGGGCATGGGCGGGAGAGTCTGGAGACCCCGAGCATAGGAAGAGGCAGGCCTGGGCCTCCCCGCGGCACCCCGACGAAGAGGACCAGCCTCCCGGCCGCCAGAAGCACCACGCGGGCAAGAGGCGGGACTGAGCCAGACCTGGGTCCTGCGTGGGGGTCCCTGAACCTCTGCTCGACTGCCCCGCAGTTTCAGCAAATAAAGTGAGTGCTGTGGTCCCCCTCATCACCTGCTCCTTTGTGCCCGGATCCCAGAACCTGCCCGAGGCCTGAGTGACAGGGATGGGGAGCTTTAGGCGGCTGGTGGGGGGGCGGGGGCAGGGAGGCAGTGGGTGCCAACGGGGAGGACGCGGCCCTGCCCGCCAAAGGAGAAATGGGGGAATGAGGCTTCCGCCTGTCCCCAGACATGCACGGACACCCCAACCGCGTGCTTTTGGTCTTTATTGGGAGCGATGAAGGGGTCCGAATAAATACAGGCCGGCCGGAGCACGGCGCGGGGTCACCGGCAGCCGCACTCGGTGGCCACCATGTTGGGCACGTGGTGCGCGCTGATGCGCTCCTCGGACAGGCTGATGAGGAGCTTGCCGGCGTAGGCCGTGGGCACGCAGCAGGGCGGGCGCTCCAGGGCAGCGCCGCGGGCCTGCATCTTCAGCAGGAGCACCACGTGGTTGCCGTACCGCGGGTTGCGGTCCGATTGCGGCCAGCCGCACGCGCCCTGGCAGTTGTTGGCCTGGTACGTCTCGGGGATAAGCACCGAGCGCTCGGCCCGGAGGTCCACGCTCAGCTCGCGCAGCCCGCACGGCCCGTCAGTGGCCGCGGCGCCGGTGCTGCGCTGCGCCCGTGCCGACCCCATCCGCTCCCGCCCGCGCCACTCGGCGCGCAGGCCCTGTAGCGCTTTCAGCAGCAGCAGCGCGCGCAGCGGGCCGCCGGGGCCACCCGGGTCCCCCGGGCACAGCGCCAGTAGGCGTGCCAGCAGCGGGGTGGCGGCGGGCGGCAGCCCCGGGAGGCCGCGCAGTTCCGCGGCCGCCGCCTGAAGCTCGGCGGCCACCCGGCGCGCTAGGCCCGCGGCCCACAGCGCGGACGCCGGAGCCTGCAGTGGCGCGCGGACCCCGGGGGTGGCTGCCGTGGGCGGCAGCAGCAGCAGCAGCGGCTCCTCGCCGTCGAGCAGGCGCTCCAGCGCCGCGGGGTCCGACAGGTTGACCTGGCCCTGCGGGAAACCGGCCAGCGCGCCCGGGTCCAGGGCCAGACGCGGCGGCGAGGCTCGGGACGCGGATCCCCGCAGCGCGCGCACCAGGCGCGTGAGCGTCTCCAGGAAGGGATCGGCGCTGGGCGGCGCCTCCTCGGGCTCTGGGGACGGCCTGGACGGCAGAGTGGGGGGTCGTGAGGGCGCAAGGCTGCGTCGCTCCCCACTCCCCGCGCCCCCAGGGCCGGGCCCGCGCGCACCTGGGCTGCGGGAAGGGCACCGAGTCCAGCCGGCCGTGCGCGGGCATCGGCGCGGGACCCCGCGGCGGCAGCAGGAGCAGCGCCGGGGTCATCCGTGTGAAGCAGCGGGAGTCGGCGCCGAACAGCAGCGCCTGCAGCTGGGCGGTGCTCAGCGGCGCACCTGCGAGGGGAGGCGCGTGCGCGGCGCTGCTTCAGCGCCGGGGGTCTGGGGGTCGAACGCAGCCGTCCCCACGCTCCGCGGCATCCCTGTCCCTGCCTGGGCGAGACCTACCGTTTCCGCGGCGCCGCAGGGTCAGGGCGAGCCCAGGCCCGCGCCAGGCCGCCTCGGGGCGTCCCACAACCAAGGGCAGGTAGCTGGAGTCCTGGCTCAGGCAGAGGCTCTGCGGAAATGAGGGCTCAGCCAGGCAGTGGGTGCGCGGGACGCCAGCCCTGCTCTGCCTGCTGCCCTTAACATCCCTTCACGATTCCAACCTGGGCACTTGCAGCCTTTTTGTTAAACCCAGTTAAAAAAATCAACAAAACCGTAACCCCTTCCTCGCCCTGAGCGAGGGCTCCTGGTGGCCCAGGGGCAGTCCCCTTCACTCCCTGGTACCTGGGCGCCGGGCAGCCCGGCCCCGGTGACGGTGACCTCCGGGCCAGGCCCTGGGTACAGCACCATCAGTGCCAGCTCTTCGGGGTTGGCTCCTCCAGGTGGAGGCTCCTGGAACCTCAGCGAGGGTGTCGGCTCCCACGTCACTGCGGCCAGGACAGTGGGGAAGGCAACACCTGAGCCCCTCTCCCAAGCCTGTCCCAGTCCTGCACGAGGCAGAGCCCCCACCCCACCCAGAGCCCCGGGGAACCTAGTGGGAGAGGCTTGACGCCCCTGGACCCCAGGTGTAGGGCTTCCTTGGGACACGGGTGGCCTGGGGAGGAGTGACGGACACTGTGGGCAGTAGGGTGGAGCCCTTGGGGCCTCTTGGTCTGGGGATGCCCTGGGGGGAAGCCCTTCCTCGCAGTGGGTCTGAGGCCAGCGGTCCCTGGGGACAGGCCCCCTGGGCAGCCTGGTCAGGGAGTGGGGGGAAGGGCCCTCCTCCGCTGGACCTTCAGGCTGTGCTGGCCCTGCCTCCTGTGGCTCCCAGGTCGGCGGAGAGGGGACCCTCCCCAGGCACTGCAGGAGGACTTGCGGCCCCAGACAAGGCAAAGATAGGTCACCCACCTCTGTGGCCATCAGCCTCCACTTCCCGAGGGTTCTCCCACCCCGGGGCACCAGAGCCGGCCCCCCGCCCAGGCCCCCGGGTTAGGGCCCCACGTACCTTCCTCCAAGTGTAGGACCACCAGCTGCCGCCCCCCGGGTCCCCCAAGCCATGCCTGCAGCTGCTGCAGATGGGGCAGGGCGGGCTGCCCGTCTCTGGGGGGGCAGACCGCAAAGGTGGCCAGGTCCCGGGGCCCCCAGTGGGCGCGCCGCACGGCCTCCAGGAAGGCCCGCTCGTAGCCGCTCAGGGCCCCCACCACCCGCAGGGGAGCACTGCTCCTGTTGCCACCCCCATCCAGGGTCACCAGGCACAGGGGGTCCCGAGGGCTGCCTGGTGGCCAGACCCCAGGGGGTGGCCAGTCCCAGTCTTGGTGGAAGATGAGCCCTCCGCTGCCTGGGGTTGTCTCCCTGGGCAGGGCCGGGGTGCTGGGGACCTCTCCCCTGAGGGTCCTGGCCCCCAGCAGGGCCCCCATTGCCGACAGCACCAGGGCCAGCTGAGAGAGAGGTGGACCCTGCATCGTGGGAGCTTGGAGGGGCCGGGCTGACCCAGCTTATATGGGGGAGCAAGAATGTTTGTGCCAGAGGGCGGCCCCTATCTCCTTCAGGGATGTGACCTTGGGGGCCAGTGCCCGCCGTGAGCCCGGGCAGGCCGGCAGCCTTCTCAAAGCCCCTTCTGTTCCGGCCCGGCTGCCTATCTATTTTCTTCTCACCAGTGCTACAAAGTGTGGCCTGTGACCCATTTGTCAGACTGTCCTTGACGAGTTTTCCCCTTTGGAGCCAGGAGCAGGAATGTGAGCAGGGAGTGTGTGGACCAAACAATCAACAATTTGGGGCGGGGTGGAGGGTGCTGGAGGAGGGCAGAGGTCTAGGGCCCCTGCCCCACAGGACCACTGGGTAGGTGGGGGGCGCCCCCCCCGCACCCACTGCACGCTTGCTCACCGTGCCTTCGGGGCCCACAGAGACCCCCAAGGAGAGTGAGCAGCCTTTGCTCTGCTCTCCTCCCAGAGGACGACCCCAGACCCACTGCTGGCCAGCAGGGTCTGTCCTCACCCAGCAGCCTCCAGGGCACAGCATTGCCAGCGGCCACCCCCTGGGGTCCTGGTGGGGCCCCAACCCTGAGCCACCCCCATAGGTGGCGGAGGGCAGCCATGCGTGTTCACCCACAGCAAGTGGGTGCTTCCCACCCACCGACCCGCCGGCCGCCTGGCCGGCCAGCCCACACAGCAGTGCACTCCATGGTTAGCAGAGACTCTTTAATGGGCTCTGGGAACACGGCCCAGCCCTGTACAAAAAACTCAACTTCACTCTGGGGGGCGGGACACAGGAAAACAAGGCCAAACTTGCTGGGACAGGGGTGGCTTTTCAGTTGGTGGGGGGAGGGGGAGGAATGTTCCCAGGGCCTTCGGAGGGCAGCGGGGGCCTCAGCATCGGGGGCATGGGAGTCGGGGGGTGCACCCCAGGATTTGAGGGGTGAACTCCAGGAGGCTGGGGATGGACCCCAGGAGCTGGAGGATGGACCCCAGGAGCTGATGGGTGGACCCCAGGAGGTGGGGGGTGGACCCCAGGAGGCTGGGGGTGGATCCCTGGGGCTGGGGGGTGGACCCCGGGAGCTGGTGGATGGACCCCCGGGGCCTGGGGGTGAACTGCAGGAGCTGGTGGGTGCACCCCTGGGGCCTGGGGGTGAACCCCAGCAGATGGGGGAGGATGGACCCCGGGGGCTGGAGGGTGGACCCCTGGCGCTGGAGGGTGGACCCCCGGGGCTGGGGGATGGACCCCTGGAGCAGGGGGGTGGACCCCAGATGCTGGTGGGTGGACCACTGGTGCTGGCGGGTGGACCCCAGGAGCTGGGGGGTGTACTCCAGACGCTGGGGGGTGGACCACTGGTGCTGGGGGGTGGACACCGGGAGCCGGTGGGGGCAGCTGAGGAGGGCCCGGGGGCCCCGAGGACGCAGGCCCACTGGGCGGCATAGGGGGCAGGGGCAGGCCTCCTGGCGGGGGCGGGGGCAACGACTCGGGCAGTGGCGGCCGAGGGGGCAAACCATTCATCAGCGGGGGTGGGGGCCGCTTCACCCCAGGAGGCCCGGCAGGGAGGCTCGGCGGGGCCGGTGGCTTCTCCATCTTAAAGTGGAACTGGAGGAAAAACTGGACAGAAAGGAGAGGCTGAGCGCGGCCCCTGGGCCTTGGGCTGGGAGAAGGTTCGGGAACTGCCTGGACCTGCAGTGACTCACCTGCTTAGTTTCCCGGTTCCAGTGAGTCCAAAACTTGCCTTCAGCCTTGTCAATCTCCCTGCTCGGCACCTGCGTGGGGTGGAACAGGGGGCAGAGACGGGCCCTCAGGACCACGAGATGGCCCGGCTGAGGAGGCCCTTCTGTGAGGGGACAGGGTCTAGCTCAGGGGTGACAGAGTCGACTGATGTCCTTGCTGCACTGCTCAGCAAACCTGCAACCCCGAGAAAGTCGTGATCTACGCTATCCCAGTAACGTCCGTCTGGGAACCAGATCCAGTCACGGAATCCACAAACAACCAGCAGCAGTGACACCTTACTGCTGGGGCTACGTCAGGGGCCTCTGCTTCTTGGCGGACACCCACCTCGGACACCCAGCCCCTGGCCCTCACGCTGCCTTATCCTTTGCCACCCCCTCAAGAGGCAAGGGCCCAGAGGGATACCCCTGGCCCTGGCAGGAAGGGGCATCCTGGAGTGGGCCAGAGGCCAGCTGCCAGGATGGAGCAGACTCCTCAGCCGGCTCCCCACCTCTCGTGGGTCCAGCACGCTACCTTGAAGGCGATGGTCTCGTAGGGCTCGGCGGCCATGAGCAGGTACTGCCAGCGCCGGTCCGGAGGCTCGATCCTCTGCTCGTAGGCGGACATGAAGCGGTGGCGGGGCATGATGCCCTCGGCGATCTCGGGGTAGTCGATCTGTGGGGACACGGCCGGGTGGCAGCACCGCCTCTCAGGGAGCCCCTCCCCTCAGGACTGAGTCCCCAGCCTTTGCTCACCTGGAAGAGGAGGCTCTGCTGACCCATCTCCGTGTCCCTCTGCTTGGTCACTGCAACACAGGAGGTGTCAGGACCAGCTATGGGGCCCTGGGGCTGGCCTACCACCACCCACAAATGGGAGAGCAGGCCTGGGGGTGGTCACCTGGCTGGGGAAGCACAAGAGCCATCCGCAGCTGGACGGGCACCACCCAGGGCTGGGAGGGCTGCACCCCGGGTGCCATCTGCCCCAGATCACACGGGTGGGGGTGGTGGTGGGAGGGAGGTCTCCCCACTGCCCGCCCCCCCCGACCTGGGGAGCACCGAGTGTGAGGGTCAAGACTGTGCCCCCACTTCTAGGAGAGGATGCCCACTGCCAGAGATCTGTGGCTTTGGGCTGCTTTCCACATGGGTGCTCAGTGTCTCCCCACTACACCCAGGAAGACACCAGATGGCCTGGACTGGCCAAAAAGCCTGTGGTGGCCTCCCCAGGGGAATAGTACCATCCCTGTCCTGGCTCACCAAGCAGGCCCACCCCAGGGCCTTTGCACGCCACTCCCCGAAACGCCAGCCACACGCAGGATGTCCCCACCTTACCAAGACACCTATCAGGTGGCCTGCCTTCCCCCCACCCGGCAACACGGTCCCATGTATCCCCCCTGTACTCCAGCTGGGCCGCTTGACTGGCTTTCCAAACCAGGTAACACAGGTGCTGCTGCACGCGCAGACTCTCACCCCCTCTTCCTTTCTCCTCAGGTGAAGAAGAGCCAGCACCCAGTTCCGAGGTCAGAGGAAAGAGCCACACCAGGGCCCGCGGTCGCGTCCCACAAGCTCACCCACCTTTGCTAGGAGCATAACGAATGGCGACAGGCACGGACCGGACAGGACACCACGCTCCCCGCCCCTCCTCGGCATGTGTGTGAAAGTTCAAGGCAGGAAGGCGGGTCCCGGCCCCCAGGGAAAGAAGCCCTCTGACAGGAAGTGAGTGGAGACACTCCCCAGAGGTGGATAGTGTGGGTCTGGGTGTGGGTGTGGATGGGTGTGAGGCTGCCCGCCAAGGCCACAGAGCATCCTTACCTTTGTAGCCCGGGCGGCCGATCTTCACGAACTTCTTCACCTCCACCTTGACCTTCTCTGGCGCCGGCTGGGCTGGGGCCTCCTTGGCCTCCTTGGCTGCTCGCCGGGCCCTGCAGGTGGGACGGACATGGTGCTGAGGCCCCTCCACACAGGCCGCCAAGGCCACAGGCCCAGGTGCCAGGAGTGCCACACCCCCGCCCTGCCCCAGCCAACCTTGGAGCTTCAAGGTCAGGGGGGACGGGGGTCAAGTGAGGTGACAGCTCTGGTGGGGGTGAGCGCCGGGCATGGGAAGGGGCGCGAGGTACTCACAAGTTGGTCTGATGCTTTTTCCCTTGTGTGTGCGCGAGGTAACTCCCCTAGAACGGGAGAGGGACACACAGCTCAAGACAAAGCAAGCAGGGAGGTGCCGGTAGGCACCCGATCGCTGCTGAGTAGACGAGCGCTAGTGGGTCTGCACACAGGGGAACGAGACCCCCAAAAGCCGGAGGTGAGGCAGGCCTCCGGAGGGTGCGACGCAAGCAGTCTCACAGTGTGGGCTGTGGACACTGCTTGGAAGTGGTGGGGAAACCCGGGAGTGATCATGTCCCGTGATGCCATCTCCACGATGCCCCAGGGATGAGACACGCGAATCAGTGGTTCTCAAGTGGGGGGCGGTGGGGGGGGGGGTTCTGACCCCCGAGGACAGCATGCCCAGGACGGTCCTTCCCGGAGGATGAGCAGCCCCAATGCCGCGGGGAGACCCTCCCGTATCAGGCTGTTCAATTCAGTGCTGCCGTCCAGGACTGGGAACCACCGGAAACAAAGCACGTCCTCCACATGAGAAAAGGGACAAAGGGACCTACTCGTGCCAGGAGAGGGGCCCAGCGCGAGGGAGCATCAGACTCTCGCCTGCTTCAAAGGCGCAAAGTAGAGCCACACTGGCTAGACTTCATGACCCCGATCCTGACGTGGAACGTCCCAGGGTGTCCCCACGTTCCCAGATACACATCTGTGACAGCGGTGCCACCGCTACTGAAGGAAATGGACCGAAGGACTCCGAGTCCACAGCAGCGCAGGTGGGGCGGGGCAGGGGCGGGGCAGGGGTGGGGCAGGCCCGCACCTCATTGTTGTGCAGCGTCAGGCACAGCTTGCACTCGTAGGAGCCCAGATGGTTCTTCATGAAGTACGGGTCCTGCGGAGGAAGCATGCTTGTTATGCGGTGGAAGGGGCCCTGGGGACCCCGCACGGGCGTGAGAGAAGCACGGCTGCCCCTGGTGGGCGCTGAGACAACACCACTCCCTTCCGGGCAAACGCTCGCGGCAGAAGAGGGTGGGCAGAGGACAAGCAGGAGCCCCCAAGGCAGCACCGCGGCCCCTGGGAACCCTCGACACTGCAGAGTCCACTGAGTGGGGCTGGGGCTGACCATGCGCCCCTGCAGCAAGCTCCGGGGAGGGGTCCTCGGCAGCCTGGGGTCCAGGAGGCAGAGCCGAAACAGCACCGCCGCTCATCCATCTCCACAGCGCCGACCAGGCCCGCACTCCTCGTGCCGCAGCACAGCCGGACGCGGGCAGAGGAGAAGCAAGCGGGCCAACCTGAGGCCCTAGGGGACCCCGTCTCTGCACATCCCGTGAGTGGGGCAGGGGCTCCAGGGCCAACTGGTGACCACCCAAGAGGCGCAGAGCAGATGGCAGGGGTTCAGGTCTCAACTCCACCGCCAGGGACCGTGTTGTCATTGGCGATGACAATCCCACCCTCAACTCTGTTTCCTCATCTGGAAAATGGGGAGAGAAACAGAACTGACCTCCCAGGCCAGGCCTGCGAGGGGCTTTGGGGTTGCCCGGCACACGGTGAGGGCTCGACACACCTCAGGGCGTTTCAAAGTCTAAGAGGACCCATACACTGAACACCAAGGGGCACATCGAGGACAACTATGCCTCCAGGGTCCACTGGGCAATGTCTGGGGACGTCAGTGGTTGTCACGAGTTGGGGGGCTCCTGGCATCAAGTGTGGAGGTGAGGGTGCTGCTCCACACCCCACAGCGCCCGTGATGGCCCCCACGCCCCAGGGAATGACCTGGCCGCACGTCCAAGCTGAGAAACCCTTAGTCAGTTATTCACGAAAATCTTGAGTCTGCTCCCTGCTCACCCTGGACACCAGGATAAATCCCCGATAGTCAGCTGGTGTAAACCAGGGGGGCCCCCAGCATCTGTATCACCTCCTCTCCCTCCCACTCAGGTGTGGACTGAAATGTGTGCAGCATCCCAGGACCGCAGAGGTCACGTGGTCATGGAACCCAGTCGCCTGGGGTCAGTGGAATCCCTATCCCTGGTGTCTCACCGGAGGTGATTCCGCCCCCCAGGGGACACTGAGCGACATATGGGGACATCTGTGGCCGCTGTGACTGGGGAGCTCCTGGCATCTGGCACGGGGGCAGGGCAGGGATGCTGCTGCACACCCCACAGCACCCAGGGAGACCCACATACGTGTCCCCAGGGCCGAGGCTGAGGTCTGTCTCCCTACAGCTCTGTACGGATAAGCTGCTGTCCTTCGCTGCCCGTGGTGCCATCAGGGCCCCCACCACTGGCGACTCCCCACACCTCTGGTTAAGTATAGCTTCCTGCGGTAACAGACCCTTCAAACGTGGGCTACGAACAGCAGCCGGCCTCTGGTGGACACTGAGAGCTGCCACTCCGGGTGAAGCTCCCTGGTGCAGGGTGGGCCCAGGCGGTGGGAGGGCACGGGTACCTTGTTGATATCGATGGTCTCCAGGGCCAGCTGCCGGAGGCGCTCCCTACGGTCCCGGTTGCTCTCAGAGGAGGAGGCCACGCCCCCGCTCCCGGTCTTGCCTCCGGGGCGATGCTGGAAGTCCATGGTGAGGACCCTGGGGCTCTACCAGACCAGAGAGGAAACCTGTGGAGGCCAAGGGGCGGCTGTGAGGCTGCGCAGGAGGCCTCACCCTCCTGGTTCAGCCTCATCCCCCACCCCACTCTCGCCACCCTCAGCCCCACGCCCAGGCTTCACCAAGTCTCTTTCAGTGGCCGAGGGTCCACGATGGGCCAGGCACATGGAAATGAGAAAGAAAAAGAAACAGGGCATCTCCAGGTGACCTTGTGGGTGGACTGAGGAAGTCCCCCCAGCCTGAGGAGTGCAAAGGCCCAAGGACCCGAAATGGCAAAGGGCAAAATGAGACCAAGCTCTCACTAATTAGTCTCACCTCCTCCAGGAAGCCTCCCCAGGCCGCCCAAGCCCGTACTGTTCACTCCCTCCTCTGAATTCCCTTTCTGATCGTCTTACACTTACTTCTCGCAGCCTAAATTCTGCTTCTCTGGCTCAGCTGTACATTTGCTGGAAACAAGGAACACATCTACCAACCTATCCCCCACCCCCCACTGCCTAACGCACAAGATGTTCACGGCTCGTTCGCGGCCGAGGAAGGCTCTCCCGAGCCCTTGATGTCTCTTCCAGCCCAGCCACTGTTTCCCACCCTCCTTCAGGCTCAGTTCAGACCCAACCTCCAGGAACCTCTCTCTCATCTTACACTCCCTTTCCCACTGGTCAATGTTGGCCCCAGGCCCCTGGTATCTTGTCTCTGTTGGGGTAAATTCACAGGGATAGGGCCCAGGAGTGAATATGACCCCTGCCAAAGATGGCCCTATCGCAGGGGTTCCTGGACGTGTCACCTCACAGGGCAGAGGAGATTTTGCAGGTGGGGTTAAGTTAAGGCCCCTGAGATGGGGAGGACCCTGGATTCCCCAAGGGGCCTAGTGTCATCACAGGGTCCTTATAAGAGGGAGGCGGGGGGGGTCAGAGGCAGAGAGAGACGGGAGATGTTGTGCTGCCAGCTGTGAGGATGGAGGACAGGCCGCGAGCCAGGGATGCGGCGCCTCGAGAAGCTGGAAAAGGCGGGAACCGATGCTCCCCTGGAGCCTCCGGAATAAAGCTCAGTGAGACTCACGTTGAACTTCTGACCTCCAGAGCTGCATCATGAACTTAGGTCGTTTAAGCCACTAGGTTTGTGGTGGTTTGCTGCACCGACCACAGGAAACGAACAGTCCAGGCACCAGCCAGCTGTGCCACTGACCCGCAGTGTGACTTGATGAGTTTACAAAAACCTCACATATGGTGACCAGCGGGGTGACCTAGTTGGCTGCAGAATCCCAGGACTAGACTTTTTATTTCACGCCAAGTCCACCCAGAGCCGCCAACTGGTAAAGGCAAAACACTAACAGAGCCAAGAGTTCCAGTCAGTTTGGGGGGAGCCCAGTTTCTTCTTAAGCAGCCAGAACAAGCTCTTGTTCTAGTCGGGAGTACGTGCCACAGGTATTGTGAAAGCACCTGTGGAGAGGATCTGACTGGCTCAGGAAACCCAAACGCAAACAAATACTTGATCACTCACCACATTACAGTGAATGCCAGTACCTATCAGAGACTGAGATGAGGCCAGGGTGAAAAGGGGGCAGGTCCATCAAAACCCACTTGCTGGGGCTTCCCTGGTGGCGCAGTGGTTAAGAATCCGCCGGCCAATGCAGGGGACATGGGTTCGAGCCCTGGTCTGGGAAGATCCCACATGCCGCAGAGCAACTAAGCCCGTGCGCCACAACTACTGAGCCTGCGCTCTAGAACCTGTGAGCCACAACTACTGAAGCCCACGCACCCAGAGCCCCTGCTCCACGAGAGGAGAAGCCACCGTAATGAGAAGCCCACGCGCCGCAACAAAGAGTAGCCCCCGCTCGCTGCAACTAGAGAAAGCCCGCGCAGCAACGAAGACCTGATGCAGCCAAAAAAAAAAACAAACAAACAGAAAAATAAACAAAAAACCCACCCGCTAAACAGCAGGCAACACCCCTTCCCTTGGTCTGTGTCCAGCAGGCAGGAGACCCAGCTGGTGCTCCCAGCCCAGGGGAGATAGGAGTCTTTTCTGGGAAGAGAGTACCAGAGACAGTATTCTCAGACACTGACGGTTGGGGCCCCCCGCACTCCCCAAACCCCAGCACCCTGCCAGGCCCACTGAGCTCACTAGAATGAGAAGCACTGCTCTCCACAAAGACTAGTAACTTCACATAAACACATGCAAAGAAACGTGTGTATCAGAGAAAAAAGAAACCTGGTGGAAACGTCAATAAAAGATGCTAACGTCCTCCCGGATGACAGGAGACGTTACCACAACGTGAAACTAGAACAGGTGCCAAAGGTGAGCACGGTGAATTAAAACCAGACGAACCCTGGGACTTCCCTGGTGGTCCAGTGGGTAAGACTCCGCGCTCCCAATGCAGGGGGCCTGGGTTTCATCCCTGGTCGGGGAACTAGATCCCACATGCTGCAACTAAGAGTCCGCATGCCACAACTAAGACCCGGTGCAGCCTAAATAAATAAACAAATAAAGTTAAAAAAAAAAGACAAACCCTTTAAAAGCAAATACGTGATGAACCTGACAAAACAATGAATACGAGCGCTTGAAGGTAAGAGTCAAACAAGGCTTTCATAATGAAGAACAGGAAAATGAACAACAATAACAATAATAGCAAAATAATAAGAGGCAAAGCAAGAACCTAGAAATCCCGGACTGAAAACAGAACGAAACGGGGACACACTACTATATTTAAAATAGATAACCAGGGCTTCCCTGGTGGCGCAGTGGTTAAGAATCTGCCTGCCAATGCAGGGGACACGGGTTCGAGCCCTGGACCAGGAAGATCCCACATGCCGTGGAGCAGCTAAGCCCATGCGCCACAACTACTAAGCCTGCGCTCCAGATCCCACAAGCCACAACTACTGAGTCCGTGAGCCACAACTACTGAAGCCTGTGCACCTAGAGCCCGTGCTCCGCAACAATAGAAGCCGCCACGACGAGAAGCCCGCGCACTGCAACGAAGAGTAGCCCCTGCTCGCCACAACTTGAGAAAGCCCGCGGGCAGCAACAAAGACCCGACGCGGCCAAAAATAAATAAATAAAATAAATAACTTTATTAAAAAAAAAAAAAGATAATCAATACGGACCTCCTGCATACACAGGGAACTCTGCTCAATGCTCTGCAATGACCTATATGCGAAAAGAACCTGAAAAAGAGCGGACACATGTATGTGTATAAATCACTTTGCTGTACGCCCGAAACTAACACGATGTTGTAAATCAACTATAGACCCACATGAAATAACAACTAAAAAGAACAAACGTGGAGAATATCATCAAAGGAATGACCTATGAAATAAAATACCCCAGGACTGAAAGGACCTAATTTTCAGAAAAAACAGAAAAACACTCTCAAACGAAGAAACCATGAAATTTCACAACACTAACGAAAACCTAGAGTTTCTACTAGACAGAAAGAAAATCAGAAACAAGAGGTCGGAAACCAGAACGGGACGAGACCCTTCGGGACAGCATGGAACTCCTATGACGGGCAATGCTTTCACAATTCCCACCGGGGGCTTTTGATCTGGAACTTTACACCCACACTTCTGACTGTGAGGGTAAATAAAGCCGTTTTCAGCTAACCGAGAGCTCAATATAAAAAAATTGTCGACTTCTTCAAAAGCTACCTGATGAGCTCTGATGGAAGAAAGGAAGGGGAGTAGATGGTCACACTGAAAACAAGCCAGACCAGGGGAGCCCGGACAGCAGGTTCTAGGACAACTACTCAGCTGCAAGGTGGGGCTCCAGTCCCGACCGGAGCAGGAGGATGCCAGCTTTGAGAGGCAAGTTTCCACGGGGGAAAGGAAAAAAGGCATCCATTTGTTTCAAACTGTGGGAAAATACAACCGCTAGGCGTGTGGGGTGAAAACGCTTTGAGTACAAAGGTTTAACAACAAGCAAACAAAATCAGGCGAATAGGAAAAGTGAAGTTAATGAGCTTTCGGGGACAGGAGGAAGAATGGTATAAGAAACCTAGACTGACAAGCGGGGAAGTCACTTAACCTCAGGGCTTCGCTTGCGAAACGGGCCCAGCTAACGGGCTCTGGTGGTCTCGGGCGCGGTGCCGGGCGCTCCGCCTCCGGACCTTCCTTTCTACTCGGTGGGCCTGGAACTGGGGCCGCCGTCACCCCTATCCAGGTGAGTCCCGGACCACAGAGCCAGCAAACCAACGGACGAGTTCCCGGGCGCAGAGAAGGCGCCCCGGACCACGGGAGCCGCCACCCGACCCGACCTGACCCAACCCGACCCAACGGGCCTTTGCAGCCGGAGCTCCTAGCGGGCGGGGGGTGGGGGGGGTCGGGCCTGCCCAGCGCCGGGCGGGGACTGGGAGCCAGCGCCCGCCCCCAGCCCGCGCCCCTGCCGAGGCGCCCCTCGCCCACTCCCCTCCAGGGAGCCCCTCGCGGTCGCTGCCCTAGCCCCGCGCGACTCTTAACTCTCACCCGCGGCCGAACTGCCGTCGGCTGTTAGGCCACCACCTCTGCGGCCGCGCCGACTTCGTTCTGCACACGCGCACCGCGGGCTAAGGAAGCACTTCCGAGGGCAGGTGGGGCGGGGTCTTCTGTGTGCGCATGCCCGCCCCGCCCAGCGGCGCGGGCTAGACGCTTCGGAGGCTGGAGGAAAGCGGGCAGCAGAGAGTGCAGGCCGGAAGCCGAAGCGCGCGTGCGCATCGGCTCTCAATGTCCTTTCGGTCGGCCAAACTCGCGCGGAGCCAGTTCTCGCGGGATAGCGAGTTGCTTCTTGTTTCCCACTCCCATTCGCCTGTTCCCTTGAGTACTGGGCGCTATCGGTCGTGGGGGTGCTTTATTGTTTCCACCCCGGGTCCACCTTGTTGCCTGGTTACATGACAACCGTCCATCTTGCCTACTGCCCTGCCCTGTGCGCCCCACGAGGGTTCTACTCGGCCCCGGCCGCCCCCGGGACGCTTCTGCCACTCGCCGGTGTAGGACAGGCTGAGCGGTCCGGAAGCGCGCAGGCGTGGTAGCTCCGGCCGCGCTTCCGGGACGACGCCGTGGGACTCTTTTGACGCCGGCAGCGGCGCGAGCGGGGACGGCGGCCCGGAGGGCGCGGCCCAGCGCTCCGCTTTCTGGGTCCCAGCGGCGCCATGCGCTATAACGAGAAGGAGCTGCAGGCACTGTCCCGGCAGCCGGCCGAGATGGCAGCCGAGCTGGGCATGCGGGGCCCCAAGAAGGGCAGCGGTGAGCGGCCCGGGGCGCCGGAGCGGGCGGCCGGGCGGCAGGGGGGCGGGGGTGGGCAGCCGCAGAACCCGCGCGAGCCCGCCTTGTTCCCGCAGTGGTGAAACGGCGGCTGGTGAAGCTGGTGGTCAACTTCCTCTTCTACTTCCGGACGGACGAGGCGGAGGTAGGGCGGCGGGGAGGGCCGGGAAGGGGGCGGGCTCCGGGTAAGGGTCCGGAGTTGGGGGGGGGGCGGCCGCAGTTGGAGGGCGGGGGTTTGGAGTCGGGGGCAGGGCGGGGGGCGGGCAGGTTCCCGGTGCCCGCCCCCATGCCCCTGTCTGCCCCTAGCCCGTCGGAGCCCTGCTGCTGGAGCATTGCAGAGTCGCTCAGGAAGAGCCCAGCGGCTTCTCCATCAGTGAGTGCGGCCTGGGGCGAGGCTACTTGACCCCGTCGCTCCCCGCTCCACCCCGGCGCGGCCCCGCCTGAGTCCCCAGAGGCTGAGTCCAGTGTCCCGGGCAGCCCCACTCTCGCTGGCTCCTCCGGGTGGGGGCCCAGGCCGAGCGCACTACCCGAGAGGCCGCCCTTGTCTTGTTGGGGAGCGCTGCCCTCTCGGGGTGCCTCGCTGTAACTGTTTCATTTCTCCTGGGATCAGGGCCCTGTGCTGGGGGACTGGGAGGATTCTCCTGGGTCGTCTTGAGAGGGTGGGGTCTGCAGGCGAAGACGGAGCTTGTAACTAGTCTCGTGGGGAGGCTGCAAGAAGAGTTCCACAGACTAGGGGGCTTAAACAGCAGAAACTTATTTCTCCTAGTTCTGGGGGGCAAGAAGTGTGACATCAAGAGTGTTACCATGGCTGGTTCCTTCTGAAGGAGAATCTGTCCCTATGATCTCTCTCCTGGCTTCTGGGGGGTCGCTGGCGACCGTTTTCACTCCATCTCTGCCTTCCTTTTCGTGGGATCTTCTCCCTTGTGTGGTCGTGTCCAGGTTTCACTTTTAAGAACAGCAGTTCTGTTGGATTAGAGGCTCACTCTAGTGCAGCGTGACCTCAGCTTAACTGCTTGTAACTACTTAGACCTGCAGTGACTCCACATCCAGATAGATTCATAGTCTTGGGAAATGCCTCATGTTTTAAGACTCGAACATACATCTTTTGGGGGACACAGTTCAGCCGACACCCAGCTGGTGGGAAGCAGTGGGCCCAGGCGGGCCGGGGCTGGAAAGGGGACAGTCATGGACAATCGCAAGAGAAAGTTGAGGGCTGGGTGGGGGGGAGGTGGGAGGGAGCGGGGTCAGATGGGGGCTACTCCTTCCGCAGGCTTCCTAGAGGACCCAGAGAGGAAGTATCACTTTGAATGCTGCAGTGAGGAGCAGTGTCAGGAGTGGATGGCTGCTCTGCGTCGAGCCAGGTGGGGTGCGGCCACCTTGGGGGCCTGGGGCAGGGGCGGGGCAGGCCCTGTGGACTCACACCACCCTCCTTCCCAGTTATGAGTTCATGCGGAGGAGCCTCATCTTCTATCGGAACGAGATCCAGAAGATGACCGGCAAGGTGTGCGTGGGTGCAGGGGTGGGAGGTGGGGGTCTTCTGGGCCCAGGCTCATGCCGTCCCCCCCACCCCCGCCATCGTCCACCCACACAGGATCCCCTGGAGCAGTTCGGCATATCGGAGGAGGCCAGGTTCCAGCTGAGCGGCCTGAAGGCATGAGTCCGGGTGTGGGGCTCCTCAGCTTTCCTGCTGGGGGCTGGATGAACCCTCCCTGGGTCCCGGGTTTCTTGGCCAAGCCTGGATTTGCCGTGGGAGGTGTCTTGGTTTAAAGATTTTTAAAGCCGCAGGACCCGCAGGGGCTGTCTTTTTGAAGAAACAACCCAGCAAGCCCCTTCTGGATGCACTGGGACCCACTGGACTGGTTTGGCACCTCAGTGCCACATGCTGCTGCCAGGGGACAGGTGTCCCCTCCCAGGAGCTGTGTCCAGCCCCTTGGGTGCGTCCATCCAGCCCTGGCAGGTGCCTGAGGCTGGTGCAACTCTCCTGCCCCGTGCAGGCTGAATGTACAACATTAGGTGATGCTGTGAAGGGCGTGGGCCCGTGCTGGGGCTGCTGTGAATTCTCCTGCTGAAGGGGCAGGCCCCGGCCAGACGCCTCTGGGCAGAACTGGAAGGTGCGCCTTTGGGGTGGCCGGTTTGTTCTGTTCAAATAAAGGTACCTCTTTTTCACACGGGACGGCGGTGCAGTGAATGCAGAGAGGGACCTCTGTCCTCCACAGGCTGCCGGTCCCGCAGAGTCACAGCGGGGTCCTGAGGGAAGTGAGGCCCTGCCCAGGTTCAAGGTTTAAGTGCTCAGTAGGAACAGAGGAGAGGCGGCTTAGAACCCAGAGCCAGGAAAGGTAGGGAGGCTGGGGCCCAGCCCATAGGGCCTCGGGGGCTCACAGGCCTCCCTCTGAGTGCAGGCGGGACTTCGGGAAGGGTTTTGGTGGTGTGAAAAGTACCCAAGCAGTCGGTTTCAGTTAGTCAAGAAGGAGGCCCACCCTGGGTGGGCCTGACCTAGTCAGGTGTCGGTCCTGAAGGAGGGGCTGGGCCTCCCTGAGGTGGGGCTCACTGTCTGCTGTGGTCACAGGGCCTGCCTTCCGGCAGGTGGGGCTTCTGCTGGGAGTGACCGTCCTCCCCAACTGGGGATGGTGATCACAGCCCGGGACCCTCTTTGCGCTCCAGGACCTTGCCGTGTCACAGTCGGGAAGAAACACTGCCACCAGACCAGGTTCAAGTGAAAACAGGTATTTTATTACAGCGTCTAGAGGTGGAAACGCAGTGCAGTGGGGTTCCCTTGGGAAGAGGGGGTGGAGCCAGCGCCCCAGCTGAAACACAGGCTACCAGAACAAGAAAGCAAAGCCCGTCTGCGTTACAAACCAAGGCAGGGATGCGAGAGCCAGCGTGGATGGATGTGTAAATGAGAACAAACAGTCCTAACTTTAGACGGGCCGGCTGGCAGGATAAATAAGGGTGGCGGGGGGGTGGTGGTTCTTAAATAGGTCACAATTCATAGCTGAACAGAGAACGCATCCCCTGACCGAAGGCTGTCCTAGTTGTTAGGTTTTCCTGAGCAAAGCGACGGCAGCCGTCAGACCTGGAGCACCCGCGTCGGCAGCAGCGGTGGGGCTCCCGCAGGGCCGCTCCCCACGCACACCAGCCGGCGCCCTACTCCCGTGGCTGGCGTCAGCGGCGGCGCTCAGGCTGGGACCGGAAGGTGGGTGTGGAGAGGCCGAGCTGGGCCCCGCAGTGGGGCAGGCCCCGCGCGGGTCGTCCGTCCCCTGGTGCCTGCGTGTGCGTGCAGAAGACGGACGCGGCGCGGTGGTCCTCCCGAAGTGACGCAGTGTTTGTGTACAGTGTCCTTTGTTCAGATGGGGGCTCTGCTGGCAGCGCCGCAGCTTTCTCGGGAGCCCTGTGTTCCTGACACGGGGAGGGGAGCCTCTTGGAGAGGCCGGGGGCCGGGGGTCAGGACAGCACCGTTGTGCACTGGGAGCACCGACCTGGGGGGAAGGGGGCAGGGCGGGCGGTCACAGGAGGAAGGCTCCGTCTCTAGCCTGATTGCTGCCCCGCACGGTGTAGAGGTGGCTGCAGGCAGCGCACTGGCCCGCTCTGACCCTTGTGGCCTGCGTCCCGGGGGTCAGGAAGCGGGGCCGGGCCTCGGCCACCACACTGACCCCGCTTGCGGGCAGGCAGAGGGCCCGTGGCTTCCACCTCTGAAGGGTGTGCGGAGTTGGCCAGGCCAGGGAAGGCTCACGTTAGGCCGCCACACAGAGGTCCCCCTCCCGCGCTCCTTGACGGGTGCTGCCTGGGGGGCAAGCACCTGAGGATGGGGCTCCGACTGCCCACGCTCAGCCCTCGCTGGGGCGCCCACCTTGGGTCCGGGCCCCCTGTCAGCACCTTTGGCCGATGTCGGCCCTTTCCGGGGACCAAGAGCTTCTCGGGAGGCACAGAGACAACATTGCTCCACCCAGGGACCCAGGACTGGTCACAGGTGCTGTGCTCGAGGGACCGAGAGCCCTACCGGCCACCTCGGAGCCTCAGGGAGCAGCCCTCCTGCCCGGCCACCCCCAGCGCATCCCTTCCCAAGCACCACCGTGGCCGCTTGGGTGGAGCAGGTGTCACCCCAGCAAGGCGGGCCCTGGGCCAGCGCCGCTGTGCACTTGAACAGGCGTGAGGGTTTCCCCTCACCTTCCTTCTTTTTCTCTTTAGTTTACTGTGTATTCGTCATACAGTCTAAAAATAAATGAAGTCCGTCTATGAAATTTATAAATTTTCATCACCTCTCTATAAAATACTGTCACCTGTCAGTGTGACTCCCCTGTAGACACAGCAGGCACCCACGACTAACCCGCCTGCGTCCCCGGCCACCACAGGAGCCAACCCTGCAGCGGGGGGCTGCGGCGTGAGCCCAGGGCGAGCGGAGACGTACAAAAGTAAATGCACCTGTCACACGAGCGAGCCAGCCAGGCAGGCAGCAGAGTCGGGTACCAGACCCTCCTCACAAGCACCACTGAGAACAGGTCCCCTCCTTGAGGCTCCGCCACCGCAGCCTTGCCGCGCAGGACCGCCGTTCCGATGCCAAAGGCGCCATCCCGAGGGCTGAGCCGAGGCCGTTCACAGTGATGGCGGGGCGGGCCTCCACTGGAGACAGCCGCCTTTGGTATGGGAAGAGCGGCGGGAATGAACACGCCAGGCGCTAGGGCCTGGCGTCGGCGTGGTCAACCTGGAGAGTCAGCACCAAGAGCACGTGGAGGCGCGAGCCTGGCGACGAGATAGCACCGGGCCGGCTGGTGGCGTCTCCGCGGCGGGCCGGTCCTTCGGCGACGTCCTTACATATATTCTCTCATATATATAGTATCTACATCTCTCGATAGGTTGCCTTCACGACTTCGGTGGAATAAAATAAGTCAAAATTGTTTATACTTTTTAAAAAACGATAAATACTTTATCTAAAACTATCGACAGTACAGGCTGGAGCCAGGCCCCAGCGCGCCGTCTCCGCAGCTCTGCGCGGCGCTGATTCACAGTAGAGCCTGTCCTCTGGCCTCCGTCCATCCTTGCCGTCCTGCGGGGGACCCCGCGCCGCCAGCCCGCCCCATCCTTGCATAGTCTCGCGGTTGAGGTAGAAATCCTAGTTACCTGCGGACACGGCATGGGAGGAAAGGCAGCGTAGCGTTAGCCCCGCGCCCAGACGAGCCTGTCGCACCCCCAGGCCAGGGCGCCAGAGCCACCTATGGACGGACGGACGGACGACAGATGGCAGATGCGGTGGTGGCAGCACCCTGAGCCACGCCTCTGGGCCCCGTCAGAGGCAGGAGGTCCTGTCCCCAGGCCCTTCCAGTGCGTCTGGGGCGCTGGCTGGGTTCTGGCCTCCCCTCCTCCCCAGGAGACCCTCTCCGGTCCCCACGCCGGGCAGCGCTCCAGGACAAGCCTGCACGCCCCAGGAGTGAGGCCGGCGCGGCCAGGATGGCAGGCAGGCAGCGTCCACTGTGGGCCTGGCCCCCGACCTCCCAGTGCACGTCTGCCCTCTCCAAGCTCCTCTGACGGCGCGAGGCCACTGCAGGCTGAGCTGCCCTACCTTCTGGGCTTTTCCAACAACTGAGGCACAGCCCATCCCCAGGCCTCGGGTAGGGCTGTCCGATGACCTGCACCCTGATCAGGAGGCCGTCAGACTCCAGCGGCCTCCCATCTGTTTCCACTTAAAAACACGAGAGACAGCCAAGGACAGCAGGTGGAACCCCTGCTCCAGTCCTGGCCCCAGGGGGATGTGGACGCGGCACCAGCAGTTGCCGGGCCAGCTGCACCGGGGCCCAGGACCCTCCCTGGAGGCCTCGCAGACACCTGCCCCGTCCAGCTCCAGAAAGCAGGCACTTCCTACGCTTGTCTCCGCTGACCCCACACGGACGGTCTGAAAGGCACAGGCCAGGCCGTGCGCATTGGAGGCCGGAGGAGCCAGGCCTCGGCCACAACTACAGAGCCCCCCACCGGCCCGGCATTCCTGCCTGTGGGGCTGGCACCACACTCACCCTGCTGCCCATCGGCCCCTGCAGGGAGGCCCTCTAGCTAAGGAGCCCAACAGACGTCGCACGACCCCCACGTCCTGAAGGCCTGCCGTGTACCTGGGGCCTTAAACGTGTTGAGCTCCCCCCAAACCCTACATAAGCCACGTTTATGGAAACGGGCTGAGGGGCCCAAGAGCGCACACAAGGCAAAGCTGGGATCCTGAGCTGCCCCCATGACCCCAGGTCCTGGGCTGCCCAGGTCCTGGGCTGCTGCAGACGCCAAGCCTAGGGTGGCGGCAAGCTCGAGCTGGGCTCCACCCGGCCAGGACGCCAGCCCTGACTGACTCCTCCTGGCCCCCTCCCTGGGCGACCTGGGGGGAGGGTCCACCGGCAGCGGCCGGAGGGGGCGGGGCCAGCCACACCCTCCCTCTCTCTGCTCTCGCTGCCCGGGTTCCCTTGCCTCCCTGGCTCTTCGCCTTCGCACCTCCCGGCCGCAGGGGAGCAGCCTTGGCCCCCGGGCCCCTCCACGGAGCCCCGCGGGCCCGCCTGCTCTCTGCAAAGCAAGGTCAGTTCAGGTTCTCGTATGGGCCGCCTGGTCGAGCTCTAGCCTTACCTTACAGAATACGAACTGCTAGCTAAGCAAGGTCTTTATCGCGGCTTAACCCCCGCAAGGCGCGCGGCATATGGAGGTGGCATGCCAAGGGAAACCCACACGGCGGGCGGCCCCGTGGAGCTGGCCTGCGGGATCACGGGCGCGGCCTGGGCCAGGGCCAGCCCGGGCAGGGGCGGGTGGTGCACCGTGAAGGAGGGGCGGGACACCTTGTGCGGAAGTGAGGCGAGCTTGATGGACAGAGAGGCGTTAGCAGGCGGCACAGAGGCAGCAGAGGAGGCAGGTAAGAAAGCTTGGTTAGCTGGGAGGGACGCGAGGTTCTGCAGGAGCACGGGCTCAGAGTTAGCCGGGACCAGCGCGGAGGGCGGAGGCAAGGCGGCGTTAGGAGGGGGGGGGGCGTGGAGGGCGGGCTGCCCCGGAGGGGGCCGGCCCAGGTGCGGAGGGGGCGGGGGCGGCCTCGGCTCCGCAGGGGACGGGGCCTGAAAGGAAGAGGCCGGGGTGCTGGCCACCGCCTGCAGCGGGGTTAGGCTCAGCGTGGCGCTGCGACATGCAGCCCCACTGCCGAAACTGGCTCCAAACGGATGAGCGGAGGCGGGAGGCACCGCGTGGTTAAAGGCACCTGCAAACAGGAGAGAAAAACCCAGCTTCAACAGGCGGGTATCGCCAGCCAAGCCAAGGAAGGCGCGCGGAGAAGGGGAAGCCGATGGCGGCTGCAGCTCCAGCTCTGCGTGCGAGCGGCACAGGTGAGGGCAAAGCGCAGGCAGCGGGAGCACAGGCGCTGGGATTACCTGCAGGACGGCTCCCCTCCCCTCCCCTCCCCAGCCCAGCCCTGGCGCCCGTGCCCAGTGAGGGGCCGGCTGTGGCTCCCTGCGCTCCTCTCCACCCCGCACGCACGCGCCACGGTGCATGTGGCGGGCGCCGCGGCCCTTGGCTCTTCCCCAGCGCCGGCCCCAAGGCTGCCCAGAGCCCGGGCTGCGTCAGGCCTGACAGGTGACCTCCGGAGGGAGGAAGGAGAGAGCTCCGTCTGGCGCCAGCTCCCCTGAGAGCAAGAGGGACGCCGTCAGACCAGAGAGCCTGGCACAGGCCGACTCACGCCTGAGCGCTCTGCCCACACGACAGTCACGTCCGCGTTTCGCGAAAAGGAACGAGGTGACGGGTGCAAAGTGGACCCAAGGGGATACGCGGGCACAGCCTCTCCCCCCTCAGGGGGCCCTGGAAGGGAACCTGCAAACAGCGGTGGTTAAACCCAGCGGTCCTGGAGGGCACCGGTGACAGCATGCGGCCCGCGGCCCGTCCCCCAGCGGGTCCCGCACGGCTGGAGGGCGCTGCCTACCTCCGACTGCACCGCCGGCCACCCCGGAGGAGAAGCTGCCCATGGCGTGCGAGTTGGTCAGTCTGGTGGCGGCGGTTGAGACGTGCACCAGGCCGGCGGTGGGCACGGAGCTGAACAGGGACTGCAGCACGGACGGGCCCAGGTTGGCCTGCAGGGACATGGGGCCCAGTGCGAACTGCGGGCCGGGGGCAAAGGTGCCCAGGAAGGGGCGGTGGGTCTGGGCGGATGGGGCTGTGCCCCCTGCCGAGGACGCCGCCGGGGCAAGGCCCGGGCCGCTGAGGAGGCCCCCGGGGGGCGCGGCGGCGGCGGCGGCAGCAGCAGCAGCGGCGGCCATGAAGAGGTTGTGGCCGTTCTTGACGTCGGGCTCGCGGTCACGGCCCTTGCCCGCCTTGCCGTGCGTTGCTGAGGCCTTGTCCGCGGGCCCGCACACAGGTGGGCCCCCCTCGCCCTTCGGGGCCAGTCCATCCAGCTGCCTCTTGTTCACGAAGGGGCCGGGCTCTGCAGCGCCACCCTCCTTGCCCCGCGGGCCGGGAAAGCTCAGGGGGGTGCCCAGGCCGGCCGCCTCGGGGGCCTTGTGGGAGAGAGAAGCACCATCGCTGAAGCTGTGTAAACTGAGGTCGGCTGCCAGGCCCCCACCCAGGGCGAAGCCGCTGGCGGGATGGCTGCTAGGGCTCAGCCCGCCCGCCCCCGGCAGCGCGCCTGGGAAGCTCTTCCTGGGGTGGGCAGCCAGCTTGGCATCAGCCGCGCCAGGTTCCTCCAGGCCGGGCCGGAAAGCGAACAGGGAGTTGTGGCTCAGAGCGGAGGCGGCCTGCAGTGGGCTGTCGGCTGCCTTGGCCAGGCCGAGGTCGGAGATGGGCGAGAAGGTGGACTTCCACTTGCTGCTGTTGACCGGCTCGCTGGCCGGCACCTTCCTTCCCGCCAGGCCGCCCCCTGCCAGGAGAGGCAGCGGCTGTGAGGCCTGGGCTGGGTGGTGCAGAGCGTAAGCTGCGGGGACCAGACCCCCGCCAGCTCGGAATGACCCCCACCCCCAAGACAAGCCCCTTGGCGGAGGACGGGGCTGACCTGGCGAGGGTGGGGCCGTGGGAGAAACTCAGGGAGCAGGGCTGCTTGTGCAGGAGGGCCGGCGTGTCGGCACAGAGCACCACACGTGCCCGATCTACCCAGACAGCACCCAGAGTGCCTGCCATGTCCGCAGGGAAAGGGGCCAGGAGGCTGGGCGGCACCCACACCACCCAGGGACCACTCTGGAAGCCCCATGTGGCTCCTCAGAGGCCGGGCACCAAGAACTCAGGCATCGGGAACACCAAACTCACCATTTTCCAAGGTTTTCGGAGGAGATTTGCTTTCTAAGGAGATTGTTGCAATTTTTCTCTCAATTCTATCAGGAAAAAAAAAGAGATGATGAATGTTTGCAGTCCACGGGCACACCGGAGCGCTATACGTTTACACCGAATTGCCCAGCAGGGTCGGTAAGCCGGCAATGCACGACACGCCGTCAGGGCCCCTGGGCGCCCCCATGCCTGTGCGGTGGCGCCTGTGCCGGCACGATGACGGCTGTGGTGGGGGACACAGCTGAGAGCCGGGCCCCGGCGGAGGAGCAGGGATGCTGTTTCCCAACACGCAGAGACAGCCGTGAGTCCCAGACAGAACCGTCTCCGTGCTTAATGTGCTCTCAAGCTCTAGGAGACTGCGTCGTCCACAGAGGCAGATGTGCAGCGCCTAGCACGTTAACTCCCCAGCAAGCTGTACCCATAGCTGCACCAAAGTACACAGCAGTGTGTGCTTCGCGTGTCAGGATTTTTGTGGACCATCCCGAAGAACTACGACCTCCAGAGACACAGAACTCGCCAAAGAATCCAGGACTTGTACAACGTACTTTTCGTACGTGGAAGAGTAACTCAACAAGACACTGAAAACACAGGCAACTAAAGAAAACACAGGGACGTCCCCAGCGGTCCAGCAGGTAAGACTCCGCGTCCCCAGTGCAGGGGGCCCGGGTTCGATCCCTGGTGGGGGAACTCGATCCCACATGCGTGTCGCAACTAAGACTCTGCATGCCGCAACTAAAGATCCCACATGCCGCAGCTAAACATGCCACAACTAAGACCCGGAGCGACCAAAATAAATAAATTAAGCATTAAACAAAATTAAAGAAAGGGACTTCCCTAGTGGCGCAGTGGATAAGAATCCGCCTGCCAATGCAGAGGACACGGGTTCGAGCCTGGTCCGGCAAGATCCCACAGGCCGCGGAGCAACTAAGCCCGTGCGCCACAACTACTGAGCCTGCATGTCACAACTACTGAAGCTCGCGCGCCTAGAGACCCTGCTCCGCAACAAGAGAAGCCACTGCAATGAGAAACCCGCGCACCTCAACGAAGGGTAGCCTCCGCTCGCCGCAACTAGAGAAAGCCCTTATGCAGCAACAGAGACCCAACGCAGCCAAAAATAAATAAATTTTAAAAAATAATAATAATAGTAAAAGATACACGACACACGGGGCCTCGTCAACACTGAACACTCCTATGCCTCAAAGGACACCAGCAATGGAGTGAACACACCACCCACAGGACGGGAGAACACAGCTGCAGATCCCGTACCTGACGAGGGATCCGGTACGTAGACGTCTAAAGAACCCTCACGACATGACAACAGCAGGACAAGACAACCCGACTCAAGAGTGGGGCCGGGACCCGAACAGGCATCTGTCTGAGGAACAGATGATGCTGAATATCGTCAGCCACGAGGGAGAGGAGGTCAAAACCACGACGACACCACCACACCCTCACAGAAATAGCTACCGTACTAAAAACAAACCCAGAAAATAACAAGTGCCGGTGAGGCTGCGGAGAAACTGGCACCCTAGTGCATGGTTGGCAGCAATGTGAGATGGGGCAGCTGCCGTGGAGAAGTCTGGTGGTTCCTCAAAACGTTAAACCCAGACTCGCCACAGGAGATCCAGCAATTCCACGCCTAAGTACTGGGTGAATTGAAAACACATTTGCAAGTAGAAACACATGTAGTATAGGAACGTTCATAGCAGCACGATTCACGACAGCTGAGAACAAAGCAACCCACGCGTCCACGGACACACGGTGGATAAACAAAATGTGATATAGACACACAGAAAAATACTAGTCTTAAAAAGGAAGGAGGTTCTGACACCTGCTACACCACGGATGAACCTGAGGACAGGACGCTCAGTGAGAGAAGCCAGACACAGAAGGACACACGCTGCCTGATCCCACTCACGGGGTCCCTAGGGGAGTCACATCCACAGAGACAGGAAGTAGATGGTGGGGGCCAGGGGCTGGGGGAGGGGCTGGGGAGTCAGTGTTTAAGGGTACAGGGATTCTTTCTGTGGCGATGAAAATGTTCTAAAACCGACAGCGGTGATGCCTGCACAACCCCACGAATACGTCAAAAACCACTGGGTCGCACCTTCCAAGCGGGCAGTGTGGTATGTGAATTATACCTAATAAAGCTCTTATCAAAAAAAAAAAACCCAGGAAGAAAGCACTCTTCACCGTCAGCTGAGTGGACACCAGGCGCTGATGGGAGCCTGCACGCCTGCCTCTTGGCTCTCCGCCATGGTGGCCGCCCTCCCCTTCTCTCTGCCACCAAGAAACACCCGCCTCGCGCCGCCGCCCCAGGAGCTGCAGACTCCGGGGTCAGCCCTGCCCCACATGCACGTGGCGAGAGGCTCTCAGATGCCCTGGGCCCTTCACGGGCTGTTTCTTACACAGTTAAAGTGAATAATCCGGGAAGGGGCCTGTCTGCTCCAGGACGTACCCCAAGTGAGGTCAGGACCCTGCGCCCACCACCCAGCGGCAGGTGGGAAGCTGCCTGCCCTGCGTCCTGGCCACAAGGACCTGCCCCATCGGCCCCACTCGCCTGGCACTGCCGGGCTCATCCTCAGAGCCCTGCTCCTCATCTGAGGTCAGTGGGGAATAGTGGGCCCCGTTGGTCTGGCTCAGGGGCTTCTCCTTCTTGAGCACGGGTGGCTGGTCGTTGTCCTGGTAAGGGACAGGCGAGCTCTTCAGGGAGCTCTCGGGGGACGAGATGGCCGTGATTTCCAAGGGCTGGTTGATGTTGCTGACCTGAGGGGTCAGATGCACAAGCCCGTCAGCAGGCCCCTGGAGCGCCCTGGACCTACCACCCCCGACGCCACTCCCAGCCTCACCATGGAGTTGAGGTTCAGGGGGGACCCTGAAGACTGGGTGAAGAGGCCAGCGACGGACGGCAGGGCCCGGCGCTTGGGGGACACGCCCGAGCTGAGGCCGGGGGTCCCCGCCGCCGCCCGCTTCCTCCTGCCCCTCTTGCGGCTGTCCTGCCCGTGGCTCTGGCCGCTGTCACCACGGGCGCCCGAGGACAGAGGGCTGTGCTTGCTGGAAGGCGACTGCTTGGCGCTGCTAGAGCCGGCCGAGATGGTGAAGACGATCCTTCTCTTGGCTTCACTCTCGGGATCCGAGAAGCCGGCCTCAGAGGGCAGGTCTCCTTTGCTGGCATCGGGGAGCGGGCCCTGGGCGCCGAGCCGGGGACTGGCACAGAGCTGTGGAGCAGGGGAGGCCGAGCCGCAGTTGCGGGGCTGCGCCAGCAGGGGGGGGTGCTGAGGGGTGGAGCTACGGGACCCCACAGTGGCAAAGAGGCTTCCGGAGCTGGAGGACTCGTCCAGGGCCGGGGGCTCGGCTCCAGAGACGAGCGGTGCCGGGCTGCCTGCCAGGGCCCCGCTGATGGCCACCGAGCCGGCGTAGGCAAAGCCTGTGGGAAGGACACGCTTTCTCAGGGGAGCTCGTCCGGGAAAGGATGCCCACCTGGCCAAACCCGGCGGAGTGCAAGGAAGCTCAGCTCTCTGCACGCTCAGTGCCCAGCACCTTGAGACGGCACCACGGAACCAGGTTCGGGTGAGGACAAGTGGGGGCCCCTGGGCCATCACTTGTGTGCTCTTCCCACTTCTGGACCTGGGACGGTTGGGCCCTGGAGCTCATGCACAAGCCAGTGGACCCCGGGCACCGCCAGCGGTGACGCCCTCCCCGCGCGAGAGCAGCAGCGCCCGAGGCGGGATGCCCGTCCCAGCATCAGCCTCCTCGCTGCACTCTTTTACCCCAGAAGAACAGGCGTGGATCAGGCCGTGCGGACATAGGCAAGCAACCCGACCACACATGCCCGCCGCCCCCGATGGGCTCCATGGCTGGGCAGTGGCGACAGGCACCCTCTAGGTCGCAGGGCCCCGCCCAGAAGCCTCACTCGGAGCTCTCTGAGGAGGAGCAGAACCGGCTGGAACGCGGATGCACGAGGACGCCACCGCCCAGAGGACCGGCATGGGCCCAGGCCGAGCACAGCCCGCTGAGATGAGCAGAGCGGGACAGCCCAGCTCGGAGCCCCCGAGCCCCGGGCTGCGCTGTGCAGCTGACGTGCTGAGCCCACCCGGCATCTCTGGGTCCTCGCATGGGAGGGAGCCCTTACCTGCGGGGGCCAGGGCGAGGCTTCTGCTCCCAGCAGCGCTGCCCCCGGAGCCGTGGGCGCCAGCACCCATCTGCTTCTCCAGCATGGACGAGGACTCTCGGGCCTGCGGCACGGGGCTGGGGGTGCTTCTCTGCGGAGAAAAAGTGCAGGTTGTCAGCTGATCCGGCCACATGCCGCAGGATGTGCCAAGGGCCCAAGGCCGCGAGCACGGAAGGGCAAGTGGCCGCTCAGGGTGTGAGCCTGGTGAGCAGCCACGGGAAGGTTCTCACAAGGTGAGGCACAGGTGTCTGACCTCAGTTCTAAGGGATGGCCCTGGCTAATGGGCAAGCATTGGGCCAGGGATAAATGGGCAGGGAGAGCAGTGAGGGCAGCCGTTATGATCTGACCCAGCAACTCCACTCCTACATGGAGCCAGACAACAGCAAGTACCCACACAAAACCCGCACACGCACGTCCTCAGCAGCACGATTCACAACAGCCCCAAAGTGGAAACACCCCAGATGACTGCCAACAGGTGATGGATGAACACAATGTGGTCCGTCTATATGGTGGAGCATCACTCAGCCATGAAAAGGGGTGAAGCCCTGACACTCGCTACACCGTGGATGGACCCTGAGAACACGATGCTCAGTGAGAGAAGCCAGACACAGAAGGACCCACGGTGTGTGATTCCATTGATGGGAAACGTCCAGAACAGGCAGATCCACAGAGACAGAGAGTGGGTTTGTGGTTGTCAGGGGCTGGGGAGGGGATGTGGGTGACTGCTGGTGGGGATGGGCTTCCTTTGGTGGGGGTGGAATGTTCTGGAACTAGAGATGGCTGCATGACTGGTGAATGTACTAAACCCCACTGCACCGAACACCTTAGGTGGGTGAGCTGTGTGTGAGTGACATCTCCATAGACAGGAACAGCCCACTCCACAGGAGAGTGTCATTTCCAAGTCCATGCGTGTGAGGCTGAATGCACATGTCAACTAGAAGGAAAGGGAGAAGTTTCTATAGAATCTGGAAGCTTTAGTCCCTCTCCGTTTGCACACGTCACCTTTTACTAAAAGGATCTAAGATAAAAATGGCAAAATGTTACTGGAATTAAATGTGGACATGAGACATTCTGTTTTTCTCGGGCCTCATGATAAGCTCAAAACTCAACCACGTGCAATTGAACAAGAATGCTCTGGGCCTCGAGGGGAAAGAACAAGAGCAACGGCTCTCTTGGTGCCTACACACAGTGCCTGGGGACGTCAGGCTTCCAGGCCGAGGGCCTCACTCACCACCTTCTCGGCGCGGCTGGGCAGCACCACGCTGGCCAGAGGAATGCTGACTGGCAGCTTGCTAGGCTGCACGGTGCTGAGCGGGATGCTGACGGGCAGGCTGGTGATGGCCTCCCCACTGCTGGCGTAGGTGCGCTCCTTCAAACCCTGCAGACACACCACCGGGCCGGCCTGCTCCCGCTGACCAGGAAACTGGACCTTGAGCACCGCCCCGAGGGACACAGCAGTCCTCCAACCAGTGACAAGTCACCCCCACCCCAAAGCGATCCTCCCAACCTGCCAGGGCCCCCGCCCATCACCCCAGCATGCACCCCATCACAGGAGCGCAGCAGGCTTTTCCCTTCCCCTGCTGCTCAACCCGGCCTCTCCTTTCCCCAGAGTCAATCCCACTCTTCCAGCCTCACCCAAGGGCTAGGGCGCGGCCAGGCAGCCTCCCACCTGCCTTCTCAGCCCTACACCACCCCGCGCGCGTGGGCACTTTCACAAGAGCGGTGGCCTCACCTTCTCACTGCCCTTCTCTCCTGTCATCTGCAAGGCCACAGGGGACGAGGGCCGAGGGTCCTGTGGGCTCAGTTTGATGCTGTTGGCGATGCCGGGGCTCTGGTACGGGAGGCCGTTCTCCTTGGCGTGCTCAGCTCTGGAAACCAGACGTGTCCTCGGTCATTTTCTGGGGAGCCCTCAGAGCCGCGATTTTGCGTTCAGAGCTGGCCGCCTGGGCCTAACAACCCCAGAGATTCTCTTCCAAACTGACGATCCCCCGCTCAGAAGGACCCCCACCACGAGCTCACCGTGGGTGCAGATCGCTGGCGGTCGCCCTGCTGTTGGCTGTGTGGTCCTGGCTCAGGTGGCGTCGCAGCACCAGCTTGGCAGGGGAGAGCCTGGTGTAGTCGGGCAGGGCCAGGCCAGACAACTTCTCGAGCCTCGGCCGGCCACTGTGGTTCGGGGTGCAGGGCACAACCTCCTGGTCCAGGGGGGAGGCCAGGTACTGGGGGGTGTTCTGCTTGGGCGAGGGCCGGCTCAGCGCGCTGCAGAGCTCATAGCCGGCCGCGTGGCCGTTCATGGACAGCTCCGGGCTCATGTTGCTCAAGTGGTGCAGGGAGAACCTGGCACAGTCCAGCTCCAGGTGTGGCCGGCCAGGCTCGGCCTCCGGCTCTCGGCCCAGGCCACCCTTCCCGCGCAGGTGCAGGGACAGGGAGTCGTCGGGCGGCACGCAGGACTTGAGCTGCAGGAGCTCCTGCTGCCGCTGGCTCTTCTCCAGCTCCACGATGCTGATCTGGGGGACGAGAGGAGGCGTCAGGCCTGAGAGGCCCCACGCCCAGCACCTCACTGGCAGGGATGGTCCTGAGAGAGCGAGAGGGATGTGGGCCGGCTAGTGTGACGGGCAGACGCGCCGGCCTGAGGAAGCGAGGGGCCCAGTCTCCCTGGCTGTCACCACGACCGTGAGGGTAAGGTATTGGCCCCGGGGGCGGGGGCCCCGGGGGCGGGGGCCCGAGGCATCGTTGGGCTCTCCCCACAATGAATCAAGGGCCCACAGCTTCGGGCCGCCTCTCGGTGACACAGGAGCGTCAGGACCCAGCGCGCAGCCTCCCGAGACGACTCCTGCACACAGGCTGGCAGCAGGGCTGGGCCACCACAGGAGGCAGTGCGACACCATATCCCGGGACCTACAGCCACTCCGACGGCTACTTGGGGGAAGCGTGTCTTTAGGGACGTAGCCTCCAGAGCAGCCTCCGGTGCAGAGGAATTCACTGCAGTGCCATTCTGCAGTAACCCATCCCTGAAAGAGCCCCCAGAGCCAGGCAACGGCAAAAGCTTCACGTAAATCACGAAACCTCGCTGGGGAGACACAAACGTGGTGGGAGGCCTTGGCCTGCAGACGGGCTTCCGGGAAGCCCGCACCCGCGCGCTGATCTGTCCGTCCTTCCTTCCCGCACCATCCTCTGCTCAGCTTGTCAGCACGAGCTGTTCTCACGGTGCAAGCGAGGGCCACCAGCGGCAGCCTCAGAAACAAGGCGCTCGCAAGCCCAGGCGGTGTGGCGGGGACTGGGCCTAGGACGCTGGTTCTGGCGCCCCAGCTGAAGCCCGGAGCCCCCCCGCCTCCGACAGGCTTCCTACCTGCAGCTCCAGGCAGTGCCTCTGCTTCTCCGAGATCTGGCTCTTCAGGGCCTGCTTCTCCTTCAGCAGGCCCTCCAGGGACAGCGTGGACCAGTCCAGCTTCAGCTCCTCGCACCGTGCCTTGAGCTGTGGGGACGGGCAGGTGGCCGTGAGGGGTCGGAAGCCCCTGGACACCCCGCGAGGATCTTGAGGGGGGACGGGGGGCTGCCAGGACCCACTGCCACAGACTCGGGGCTGCCCTCGGGCATCTCTCCATCCCAGGACCCGGGGCCTGGGGGCCCCGCCGGCGCACCAGCCGCAGGCTCTGGCTCCTCAGCTCCCGGTTGCCCTTCTCCAGCTGCTCCGTCTGCTCCCTTAGCTGCTGGTTGTGAGCCGAGATCTCCTTCTGCGCTTGGATCAGGTCGTTGTAGGTCAGCGCCTTCACTCCCAGCTGAGGACAAACGACGGCACAGGGGGGCTCTCACGGGGGCCGGGGGCATCACGAGGCAGGAAGCCTCCCTCTGACCACCTCCGGGGAGACTTTCAATGTGAAGAGCACCAGGAGGGCACCAGTCCTGGATCTTGGTCAGACGTCCGGGCTGGGCCCTGGGCCCCGCCTGCCCCCCATCCCACGCCAGGGCCATCTGCGTGGCCTCAGGGTGGCCAGGGCAGGGCGTCTACCTCATCCAGTTTCTGCTGGAAAAGCCTCTTGATCTCCTCCTTCTGAGCTTGGCAGTGGCCGAACAGCTGCTGCACGGCGCCCAGCAACCGGGCGTTCTTCTCCTGCGGGGCAGGGCCGTGAGCACGAGGCCCCCGGGACGGGCGCCCTGTCTGACTCGCAGCCCGTCTGGCAGACACGGCGGCGGACACGCACCCGTGAGGAGATTGGCCAGACCCCCCATCAGGGCCTCACCCAGGAACGTGGCACCACGTGACCAGGAGCCACAGAGCCTGACGCTTCCTGCCCCCAGGAAAGCCGGGGTGCCCGCACCGGGCCCGAGGGCGGCCGCACCTCACAGCCCCCCACCCCCGCTCCGCCACCGAGGCTGCAGGGCACACTGTCCCCAGACGAGGATGCCTCAAATGGGGCAGCAGGGCCCGGCCAGCCGCGGCCCGGGGGCCATCAGGCCCCACAGGTGAGGGGAGCTGGGCCTGGCAGCACCAGGTGCGGCTCACCTTCTCCTGGTCCAGCAGCTGCTGCAGGTTGGCCTTGTACTGAGGGGTCTTTGTGTACGCCAGGAACTGTAGGTACTGAATCTTGAAGGATTCTACGAGCGGAGCCAAGACAAGGTTTTAACTCAGAAACCCTCCAGCTGAGGCTCAAGGCAGGGGCGGGTGGGGTTCGGGAACGATGTGCAGGCTCCCCAGGGCCCGAGTGGTGCTGGGGTTGCACAGTGCCGTTGTCGTGCCGCGGCCCGTGTCCCCACACTGCCTCAGCATGTCCCGCCACGTGGGGCTCGCACCCACGTGGGGACCCTCGCAGCTCCTGCCATCCCCAGCCCGTTTTCGTTCTCCCCAAGGACACATGGGTTGTGATCAGCCAGTCTGCCGGTCTTCTCGGTAAATATATGCTACTGATGTTGAATTGAGAAAACTGTACCAGAGTTTTCTTCATCCACTTTCTGAAGGGACGAGGCATCTCAAGGCAGCCCAGCCACGTGAGCACGAGCTCGACTTGGCAGGACAGGGCCCTGCTCCCTCGGGGCACCGGGCTTATCCCGGACAGGTCTCCCTGACACTGCAGACACGGGGCTGGGTACTTCCCTGCGGGGCACCCTGGGCACCGTGGGTGGTAGAACAGCATCCCTGGCCTCCACCTTCTCGACACCAGGAGCCCCCCCTCCAGTTGTGACGATGCCCCAGACGTGGCCTCACTTTCCCTGGGGCAGGACCGCAGCCTCAGACCGCCGTACGGGCCCCGCTGACCCCGAAGCCCAGGTGCGCCCTGGCAGGACTGAGCCTGAGCCCTGGGGGTGGTGCACTTGGCCATGCAGCGTGGGTTTCCCAGGGGGTCTGCGAACAAGCCGGCCTGCCCGCCCCCCTCCCCCCCACCGGCGGCTCACCTAGCAGCCTGTGCAGGGCGGGCGGGGCGGGCGCCAGCAGCAGCTGCTCTGGGGGGCGTCGCTGCGTGCTGGGAGGTAGCTGGTAGGGGGCGCCTGCGGGGAGACAGCAGGTCACGCTCCCTAGACGCCAGGCCCTGCATGACGCCCCAGCTGCCCAGCCAAGCTGCCACCAGACCCCAAACCACGGCACTTCGCCCTGCCTGAGCGGGGCTTCTGCACGGGACCCCCGGAGAGCCCTCAGGAGGCTTTGGAGCTGGAGCACCACGCCCCCCACCGAGTACTCAGTGCAGACGCTGTCGCAGTGGCTTCTGCCCAGGCCAGTAGGAAAAGGGACAACGGTGAGGCTCCCCGGGATCCCAGAGCACAGCGGGGCAGGGGCGAGGAGGCACTCACCCTGCGGCGAGGGTGACGCCGCCCGCGACACAGTCTGGGCATGCAGCAGGTCCAGTGCGCTCTGGGTCTTCTTGGGCTTGCGCTCGGGGTTGGTGGTGCTCATCTTCTTGGGACGTCCGCGCTTCCGGCCGGCCATCTTCCGGCCCTTCTTGTTCAGCTTCTTCTTCCGGGCCTTGGAGGGAGACGGCTTCTTGACAGCAGTCGCCCCGGCTTTCTCTTCCTCAGCACCAGAGTCCTAGTGGAAGACCACGTGAGGGACCAGCCGGCGACGTGGGCTCCCGGGGGCAGCCTGGCTCCCTCCCCCGAGACCGGGGCACCCCATCTGGCTGGGGGCGGGGCGCTCACCACGGGGGTGTCGGCGGGCATGGCCGCCTTGCTCTCGGGCACCTTGGTGGGGGTGGTCGTGTTGCTCTTGTTCTCCCGCTGCTGCCGGCGCCGAGCTGCCTCTTGTTCCTCCTGGGGAGCAAGCGGGGGGCTCATCCTCTGAACCGTGGGCACCATGGAGACCCTCCTGCCTGCAGGGGCCCTGCAGCCCTGGCCCCGGGGGAAAGCGAGGTACACACACCCCACACCCAGTCTCTGCTGGGAACCCGGTGGCCCCCCAGACGGCCAGGCCTGGCCCCACCCGCGGCGGGCGGTCCCAAGGTCCCCACAACCACTTCCCCACCAAGGGGCGCGCTGTCCACAGGCGAGGGCTGCGGGACACCCACGGCAAGAGGAGGGAGGACAGGGCCACCCGCAAGGCCGCCCTCTGTCTCCAGGTGGGAGTGGCCGTCACCATGCCCTGACCCAGAGGCCCTAGTGCGGCAGGAAGGGCCCAGGCGGGGGGGCTCCAAGGCTCACGTGCTTGTCTGAGCCTCCAAAGAGGAAGACACTGGGACAGACGTCCCACGAGATTCAGAGACAAAGTGATGACCACAAGGCCGTGGGACATTTTGAAAGGTTGTAACTCCAACCTGTCTCCCCCCAAAATCTCTCAAGAAATGTGGCCAGGGTGAAGCTGCTCAAGACGCGGCCGCCACAGCCAGGGGGCCCCAGCGCCCAGGCCCACGCGCGGCCACTCGGGATGCCTCGGGCCCTGGTCAGCTTAGAGATCAAGGACAAATACACAAACTTACCCTGAGTTTTGGATTTTTCAGACTAGAAAAATAGTTTTCAAGCTAAAAACGGAAAAGGAAAAGAAAATGTCTCATTAGCGATGGAAAACCCTGTCAGGACAAGAGCCACACCCCAGACCCACCGACGTCAGGCAGTGACGGGCGCGGTAAGCGCTCAGGACCCCGGGTTGGGAGCAGGACCTCTGCCCACCCACGTCAGCTGAGAGGCGGGTCGGGGAGGAAGGGATGCCACTCACTATGGTGCGGTCGATGGTGTGCAGGTAGTAAGACACCGGCTTCCCCGTCCACGACACCGAGCCTTTTAGCGGCGACAGCTCCACGACGCGCATGATGGTGCCGATGTCTGTGCACAACGGGGCACAGGGGTCAGGGGTCGCCAGGGCACCAGGGGGAGGGGTATGGCAGGGCTCAGGTCCCAGGCGCGTCCCAACCGCCGGCTGGGGAGGTGCCCACGGCCCTCCCCACACCCAGGTGCCTGGCCAAGGACAAGGGTGACAAGCCCACAGGGCGGGCTCCAAAGGCCTGAGGGGGCCGATGTGGCAACCAAGCAGCCACGAGGATGCCCAGCGCCTGAGGGTCCTGCCACCCCACGGGCCCGCACACACTGCTGCTCATCCTTGTCACTGCTCCCTTGGGTCCCAGCACCACGGTCCTGCCCAGGGCCACGTCTGGGGACGTCTGGGGTTGTCACAACTGGGGGCCTCCTGCATGGAGTGAGTGCGGCCGCCGCTCCACATCCCACAGTGCCCGGGACGCCCCCCGCCGTCACCACTGCTGGCACGCGACCCCGCTTTAACCCATGGCAGTGCTAATAATTGCACGTGTTAAGAACTCGGCAATAGGAGAGCTCTTACCACTCAAGTTTCTACTGTTTATTCTGAAGTTCAGAGGTGCAAAGGGCTTTGAGGACACAATTCTGCCACCTAAAACACAGAGAGGGATCAGTGCCGGCCGTGGGGACAGCAGCACGCGATGCGAGCAAGAGCCTGATGAAGGTTAGAGCACCAGGACGCAAAAGCACCCAGAGAAACCAGCCCCCTGAACACAGAAAAGCCGAGGGACTGGTAGGCCTGAGTTAATCTCACAGATGAAAGCAAACAAAGTGGCGCCTTAGAGCTCTGACCCGTCTCACGATTTGCTTTCCTGCAAGACGCGCTCAGGGCCTCACAGTCCCCTGGGTCTCACCGTGGGGCCCGCTGGGCACCCCCTCTACAACTTCTGCACTGTCTAGATGTGCCACACCCACACCAGATCCGGACCAGAACCAGCCCTGACCCCAGAGACAGACAGAACCTGAGGGAGAACCGGGTCCGGACACACAGACGGAACCTAAGGCTGGACCAGGCCCTAACACAGAACCAACAGAACCTGAGGGAGAACCGGGTCCTGATCCACACACACAGACAGAACCCGAGGCAGGACGAGGCCCGACTCCAGGGAAACAGGACCTCAGAGAGAACGGGGCCCAGACTCCACACAAACAGAACTTGAGGGAGAACCGGGTCCTGATCCACAGGAACAGACAGAACCTAAGGCAGAACTGGGCCCTGACCCCACACAGACAGAACGTGAAAGGGTCAGGTCAGGAACAGCTGCACAGAAAACAGTTTTTCCAATTAACTCCCGGCACGTGTGCAGTCATTGTAGGGAAAAGAAGAACCACAAGGACCCGCAGCCTCCTGCAGAGAGGTCACCATGACTGATGATGTCACCCTCAGGTTACAGACGTTTCCCCCATCCTGTATGAAACGCTGTCAGGAAACGTAATACACCAGAACGTTCCAGCGTAGGAAATACAGAACCAAATATAAAAGTCAAAGAAGACGCGTTACAAGTAAACTGAAGCAGTCAGGATGAGCCCACTGCTCGCGCACGCGCTCACGGCTCCCCGAGCCCCAGCCTGGCCTCTGGGCGCCCCCCACCCCGAGGAGGCGGCGATGCCAGGTCCCGGGCTGGCCAGGGGAGAATTTGGGCAGTCGGCTGGTTGTGCCAGCAGTCACAGCAGCCAGAGGCTGAGGGGGTCCCCTGGGCGCACCTGAAGAGTGTCGAAGGGAGGACGCTCGAATTAGGAATGTGCCCCCTGCAAGGCTTCTGGGACAATAGGTGCCCTGAGGGGACTTCTGTGGGCATGTCAGCAGGGGCCCCGAACCGGCTGCATGCAACACCCGGGCGCTCAGGTGGGACACAGGGTGTGGAGGGCAAGGTCAAGATGACCACGAGGGACGAGTGAAGAATGGGCGACATCCCACGAGACAACAAGGCCCGATGCCCAGCGGGCCACCTCCAAAAAGATGGAGGGGCCACGACCCGAGGCCCTAAGGCTAGAGAGTCGGGACCGCACAGCCCAAGAGGCGCCTGTGGCAGCTGGCAGAGCAGGAATCCACGCTCCTCTCCCGGGTGGAGTGCGGGGATGGGCGCCAAGTGCTCAGGAGAGGGGCCCGGGCAGGGCGCTTGTTCCCACAAAACCATCAGGAGCGACCCTGCCGCATGCTCAGGCTCACGCTCACCTGCACACGCAGACACGCAAACACACACGCAGCCGGTGGTGCTGAGGGCAGCTGGAAACTCTCTGCGTCTATGCTGGGTGACTCTTTCCCCTCTCCTGTTTGCTTGAAATGTTTCATAACAAAACTTGGGGGACACACCCCGTTTCTCTCTCCCGGCCACAGAGGACATGAGGACGGCATGGGGGCCTCCCCGCAGCTGTGGGGACAGGGAGCAGTGGGGGGGGGGGGGCGCAGGACAGAGCACAGAACGTCTGCCCTGCCGGGGCTCCTGCGGCACGTCAGGGAAGACCTGACGTGGGAATCGGAGCAGCAGCGGCGGCCAGAGAAGCCACCCTCATGAGCCCAATGATGAAGACGCTTTCTGGAGACCTCCCTGCAGGACAGGTGACTCCTGCCATCTCATGTCACGACTGGAGAAGCATGGGGACACACTGTCAGGGCCTCATCCCCGGCCAGGCCCCAGGAAGGGGAGCGGGCAGAGCCCAGCGAGGCCGTGGGCACGCGGGGCAACAGCATATCCGGCCTCACGCTGAGGTCACAGCCCACGGCGGGCCCGGGAGACCAGTCCCGTCCTGCCAGGAGGACCCCGAGAAGGATGGGCACCTGAGGCTGGAGCTCTCACATGGATGGCGACAGCCCCTGGCCGAGGACCAGAGCCTGGCCGTGTGCGACTGGGCATCCAGGGAAAGAAGCCCGCGACTCCACGAGGGGTGGGATGACCCCCACGCTCCCGGAGCAGAGCGCGTCACAGGGCACAGACGGAGCCGCCGTCATCCTGAGTGTTCACCACACATGGGAAGCTACCGGCCTCCCCACGGGGAAGAAACAAAGCAGCAGGTGAGGAGCAGGCGCGAGGGCACAGGACAAGGGGAAACGCGGGCCCTCCCTGGGTCCCCCAGCTGCTGCCCTGCTTGTCAGGACCATCGATGGGGCTGGGACAGAAAGCGCCCAGCTTTCTGAGGGAGGCAGACTGGGGAGGATGGCCTGAAGAAGCAGCCGCTCCTCCGTCCCCTCTTCCTGGAACACACGGGACCTGCTCTCCCACTCTGAGCCTAAGCCCAACTCACCATGGGACCCAGGGGCGTGCACGAGAACACAAACTAGGTTCAAAGAAACTGGTCAGCTCCCAGCTGTTTAGAAGGCTCCCGCCCAGGTGTCTGCATTGGTCTGATGCTCCATGTGCACGAGGATGCCCCAGGCACAGCTAAGGGACACCTCATGTGTGCTGCTGGGCCTGGGCGGGCGCGACCCACCCTGGCGGCTAAGCCGAGACCTCGAAGCAGCTCCCTCCCTGCACCTTCAGTGGCCTGGAGGGATCTCACTCGGGGACCACCCTGCTCAGGCTCACCATGCCAGAGGGAGGAGCTCGGGACACAGGAAGACTGAACAACCCCCGCCCGCGTTCCTGAGGAGGGGAGAGTCCGCTCAGACACCAGGAGCTCCCATCGTCCCAAGCGCTGGGCCTTGGCACTTCCCTCCCGGTCTCTTCGTGGCCTGTCGAGACCTCCCCGATACAAAGTTCTGGCCAGATGCCAACAGCACTTGCTCCACAAAAGCACCAAGGTGACCCGTGAGTCTACACACTTTCATAAGCCCGGGGAGAACGCACCCTCCTACATGCTGAACGGATCCTGACTTGAGAACAGACCCAGCCTTCAGCTCCGCCCCATGACCTCTCCCTCCAGAGCTGTGCCCAGCAGTTCTGGCAGCACTTCCAAGACTTGGACACGAGAAAGGTGAGGTCCCCTCCAGCGCCCGGGTCTCGACTGGCCCGGGGACCAAGGGTGAGGGGGAAGGGGAAGCAGCGGGGGCGGCGCTGGCCAGGCAGCCCGGGTCCAAGTACGGGAAAGGCCCGGCCGGCAAAGGCCGTGGGGCCGGCCAGGGGAACCCCCGTGCCCTCAGCGCCCCCAGGTTAGGGTTCCAGATCACGTGGGGACACCCAATCAAGTTGCAGTTTCCCATACACAGTGAAGTATCCTTCAGGAGAAGGCAGGATGTCCTTGAACTAAGAAGTCACTCCCTGTCTCCGCGAAATCCAAATGAACCAGCCAGCCTGCAGCTCCCTTGCTAATCTGGCCCCCGCCCCAGTCCTTCAGGCCGGCTGCAAGCTGGGGCCTGAGCGGGGGGAGGCGTCGGGTCTATTCCACCACACGCGATGAGCTGCGAGGCCCCCGCCCACAGCCTAGGTGACAGTAAGAGCCACGGTGGACGGGACCCCCTGCCTGAGGCCTTTGCACCAGGGCTGAACCCGATGCCAGTCAGGACTCCACCACCCGTGACCAGGGCCACAGCTACACAGCCCCGAGCAGGTGCAGACGCGGGATGCACAGGGGAGGGAAGGGGAGTTCGTTACCTTCCTTCATGTTTGCGAACCGCTCCTTCAGCTGGTGATCCACCTCAGGACCAAAGGCAAAGTTATTCACAAATATAACACTGCAAAATAATATTCCAGTTGAGTGAAAGGAGGTTCTACTTGCACACACACGCAGAGCCGCAGCGCCTACGACGCCTACCGCCTCTGCCGCCAGCTCTGCCCGCACCACCTCCGCCCTGCCTGGGGACGGGTGCCAGGGCCCAGAGGTTGTGACTGCCACCCTGGGTGCTGTGAACACGGACACCGCGACAAGCAGACTGCTGGCTTCCTTGGGAAGGCGCGCACGGACACGGGCCCAGGGCAACGGGCTGCCCCCCCTGCCCCTACGGTGCCCCGGGGTTGGAAAGCGGGCAGCTCAAGTGCCACCTGGGCAGAGAGGTGCGAGAACACCCAGGCAGGAAAGCAGCACAGACCCATCAAGCTGCACCACCACCCAAGGGCCCAGAGCCAAGTTCTTCCGAGGCAGGGCCTGGCCCATCCTCTCCCGTTTCTCAAACGTTCTCTGGCACCTGACGGCTTGAGGAAGCGCTGCCTGAAGACGTCCACCAGGTGGTGGGAGGCTGCTGCCCGCACAGGCCCCCAACCTGTCCCCTCCTCTGCCCGCCGGCTCCTGCCCCCATGGAAGACCCCCACCAGGAATCCCTTCCCCATCTGAACGTGACGGAGAGCAGCGAGCTGTCTGCCATTCTATGCCACTTGTCTGGAATCTCGGTACTAGGACAGTAACGGAGGATCTGACCGGGGCGAGGATGGACACGGGCAGTAGGAGAAGCACTGAAGGTGTAAGCCAAGCTCTCTCACTGCCGACCGCTTGGAAAGAAACCCAGATGCGGTGCGGTTCAGGTTGGGGCCGACGGGCAGAGCCCTGATGAGAGCGGCGAGCTGGGGAGGCTCCGACAGGGAGTGGGGCCGGCCTGGAGGGGTCCCTGCTCTGGGACAGAGCCTGGGAAGGCTGCACGCCAGGGCCTCAAGGTGGCCAAGGTGGGGGGGGGGGGTAAGCCAGGACAGACCCTGGGCTGCCTGAACTAGAGTCACCCAAGAGAAAACAAGGAAGTTCCCTGAGGCCCGCGGAAGCCAGGATGAAGACCCCTGAGCGCAGAGGAGCTGGTCAGGACGGGGACACTCCCAACAGGAAGCAGAGCGCCTAGGGAGCTTGCCATCTGGAGGGCACCGTCTGGGGGCCCCGGCAGAGCCCGGCCTCGGGGCCTCGCGGTGCTCTGGGCGAGCTCTTCCTTGCCGGGCCACAGCTGCTGGGTGCCCCCTACGGGAGAGGCCCCCATGGCAGCTGCTCCAGAGCCCCCCGACCCCATCTGATGGGGACACCCACGGGGTCAGCACGGTCCCCTCAAGGAAAGGGGGACAGCGTGTCCAAATCAGGTGAGACATTCTCACAGGAGAGCGAGACAAGGACAGGCCTTTGTGAACGAGGGACACCTGTTTCCTACCTGCCCGCACGGAACCCAGTGGTGGGGCCTCAGGGTGCCGTGCAGCAAGCACATGCAGAAGGAATGAGGGAGGCCAGACCACGAGGTCGAAGGGAAATGGTGTGACCCGCCCCCCCCCAGAGAGCTGAGAGAGTGACACGCCCGCCCCGCAGTCACCGAGGCCCGGCCACCCCCACTGAGCCACACGGTGCCTCGCGCTCCACAGGTGCTGCCACTGCTGCCTCCAGGTACGCAAGCGCGGGGTCCAGCCCGCTCCCCAGCCCCAGGCCTGGGCAGGACAAGGGAAGGAGCCACTGAGGCAGAGCTGCCGGCAAGCTCAGGACACGCGGCGGTGTCAGCCTGGAGACTGCTTGCCACGGTGCCACCATCCATCCTGGGGAGGCCCGACAGCAGGAACCTGCACTGAGCCCGGGCCCTCCCCGCACTCTCTGGGCCCTCCCTGCACTCTCTGGCCCCCCCGCCAGCTGGGGTGACCCCCGGGGAGGGGGAGAGACCCGGGGAGAGGGAGCAACCCGGGGAGGGGGAGCTGCGCCACCCCGCACCATCCTGCCCTGCCCTGCCCGGCAGGCCCCCGTGGCCCTCGCATCCTCACTTTGGCCCGGCCGTACCTCGTGTTGGCGATCCGCTCTCTCCACTCCTCCGAGAGGAAATCTCCTCTCTCCAGCTGAAAGGAGAAAAGAGGGACAGCCCATCACTCAGGGGTCTCGCTCGCCTCTGCACCCCACCCCTGCCTGCCCCCCAAAGAAGAGATGGAATGAGCAGAGGCCCTGAGTGGGGAGGCCGCGGCAGGGCAGTGGCGTTGGGGCCAGGCTCCCACAAGGGGACGGCAGGGAGAGGCCGAGACCACGCCATGCCCATGCAGGGCCAGCAGGGGGCGCCCCGAGGCGGCCGTGCTGGACAGAGCACACGCGGCGAGGGCTCAGCTCTCCTGCACCACCTCGCCTGTCTCCCGGGCAGCAGGGCTGTCCTTATGCCCTCCGCACTGCTCTGACCACTATCTTTGTTAGCCGACTAATCTTATTGTGCCTCAAGGCCAGAGTCTGCCTGAGACAACTCAGACCTTATTAACCTAACTGCCCAGAACTGTACCATTTAACAAACCAAGAAATCTGGCTTTATATTTCTTCAAAAACAGGCTATCATCCCACTCCTCGGTGTCCACCCCAGAGATGTGAAAACAGACCTCCACAGGAAAACCTACACACCCTTGTCCGCAGCAGCAAAGGTGGGAACCCACGTGTCCATCATGAACGTGAACAGATAAATACCCTGTGATTCCTCCACACACGGGAGCATCACCCAGCTATAAAAAGGGATGAAGCCCGACACTCGCTGCACCGTGGACGGACCCTGAGAACACGATGCTCAGTGAGGGAAGCCAGACACAGAAGGACGCACAGGGTGTGATTCCAGTGATGGAAAACATCCAGGACAGGCGGACCCACAGACAGAGCGTCTCTGGGAGGGGGTGGAGGTGGTTGCTGGCGGCCCCCGTCTGCACCCCACAAGCCACCAGGTGACTGGAGGCCCTCCAGGCAGCGATGGAGCAGCGCCGCCCAGCAGGGCTGGCCCCTGAGCCTGTCTCGGGACGGGCAGGAGGGAAGACCCCAAGCGGAGGAGCCTGTGAGTGCCACGGCGCCCAGGCAGAGCAGCTGCAAGTCCGGTGCCCTCCAGCACATAGGAGTCACCCAGGGACACGAGGGGCCGAGCCCCACAGGGCAGAAGGGAGATGGCCATCCTAAAACACCCGGGTGCTGTGGGAGGTCTATGTCCCGGACGTCCGCGTCTGCTTGCTGGGTCCTCTCCCCTCTCGAGGCTGCCACGGTTCCCTGCGCACAGCCCAGCAGGCTCGGGGCACTGACCCAAGTCCAAAGTCCTTACGATGCTGCACAGGAAAAAACTCAAGCTGCAGGCCTGAGGCCGTGTCCTGGGAAGGGCGCTTGGTGTCTGGAACCGGACCTCGGGGGCTCTCTGTTCGCACACTCTCTGGAAAAACACGGGGTCCACACAGGCACCTGCTCTCCTCCCGGAGTCTGGGGTCTCGGCTGACCAGCCCCCAGTGAGAACCCTGGGCTGGGTCTCTGTGGCCAAGAGAGCAGACCACAGCCCCTGGGCACTGGGTCTTGTGAGCCTCCCTGGGGCCCACACCTCGCTCGTGCTGTCACGTCTCGTTTGGGGGAGTGAAGTGCGTCCTATAGAGTCTGGAAGCTTGTGCCTGGTCCCCTGGACCCACCCTACACCTCTTCCCTCTGCTGGTTTTGCTCCATCCTGTCTTTGAATAAACCACAATGTGAGGACGACGTCTGCTGCGTTCTGGGGTCCCGCAGGCTCGTCCTGATGTGGCTTCTCTCTCCATGGGGGCTCACCCATCCAAGCCACACCGTTTCAAGCCACAGCACCACTGCTCTGTTGTGGCCTCACGTTCAAGGCAAGAAAACAGCCACTGTCCCGGCCCCGCTGCCATTCGCCTCTTGACACAGACTGGCCAAGTTGGCTCTGTGTTGCTGGGGCCAGTGTGCCCGCGTTAACCGTGGCAGGAAGATGTCACCCCCAGCAAGGACCCGTGACTGGCCCCAAGATAACCAAGACCTCCAGTGTGGAGAAATGCACACGGGCATAAGAGAGAAGAACAGACCCCAGCCTGCACAGGCACAGGGACTGCCACCGCCTGCCCGGGGACCTGGCCAGGGGGCACCACCCCACACGGCACTTCTGTGAGGCCGCCACCGCCCCAGGCAAGGGAAACCTGTGTGCCAGGCCCACTGCCGGGGGCCGACAGCACGGGGTCACTCGGCTGTCGCCAGGCGGAGGGGGCGCCCTGAGGTGTGACAGACGCAGGCAGAAGCCAGGCGCAGGGAGGGCCCAGGGCCTCCGACGGGAGGAGAGCTGTGGGCTGCAGGGCCAGGCAGGGACCAAAGAGGCGGCTCAGACGCCAGGAAACACACTGGGCTCGGAGGCTCCTGCTGGCTTCGTTCCCCCCTCAGTCACTAAGTGACAGAGGCAGGACCCTGCCCGCCAACCAGGTCACCTGCTCCCAGCCCGCAGTGGGGGCACCTTTCCAGACCCAGCCGGCAAGCTCCTGCCAAATCCAGGCGTTGGGCAGGGACTGTCGCCACACCCTCCTGGAGCAGGGCCACATGGACGCCAGAGGCACAGCTGGCTGCCGCTCCAGACACGGCCGCCAAGCCCACGACCAAGAGTCCTCTGAGCCGAGCTCTGCTCGCAGTCACCTCGCGAGGCCACAGAGCAAGGGCAACTGACAAGCACCCTGGACCTCATGAGGCCAAAGAGCGAGAAGGTTTACACACAGGGAGCCCCGCCAATGAGCCAGCTGACGTGACAATGACCCCCAAACACCCACCAGGCCAGGCACTGCCGCCCAAAGGTGACGAGGGGAGGAAGGAAGGAGAGGTGACCCGCCGGGGCGGGCAGCCCACCAGCCTCACCCCCACCTCTCCCTCCAGCCGCGGGGATTGTACCAACAGCTAGAACCACACTCTGAATAAAGCAGTGAAGGCTGCCTGCGGATCCATCGGGGCATCCCTGGGACCTGCGTCAATGCAGACTTCTACACTACAGGATTGAACTGCTTGGCCCTCTCACCAGAAGCAGGAGGCACTTCTTAAATTTAAAAACCTATGTTTTATGAGGTCATGAGGTCTTAGGAAAATGGTAAACCATCCAGGAACTCTTAGCAGCATGCCGGTGGATCTAGGGACTGGGCAGGAAGAAGTTTCCTGGATGAAACCAACTGGACTGACTGCCCTCAGCCTGAGCAACGAACACCAGAGGACGTCAGATGCAGAAGGGACACAGGAGGCCAGAGGATACACCCCTCGCTTTTCACTGAGGGGAGAGAATCGTGCAAGAAATCCCACCAGGAAAAAGGGGAGGGGAGCTGGGCCCAGTCTGTAGATGTGCAAGTCCTGGTCCAGGAACAGCAGAGCAGAAGCAGAGAGGGTGCAGCCGAGCTCACGCCACGAGGCCACACCACCCTGATGCCAAAGCCAAGCGTCACGAGAAAGGAAAACTACAGACCAGCATCCCTCTTGGCTGCAAATACCCTCAACAAAATAGGAGCTATACCCCAGGGCCAGGTGGGATTTACGCCGGGCATGGAAGTACATCAACCTTTGTACTCTGTCCCCTCAACGGGCCAAAGAAGAAAATCACACAGTGCAAAAGCAGCTTTAACAAAACCCAATACCCATTCACAATAAAGATTTTCAGAACAAAAATAAGAACAGAGGTGAACTTCGTCAACTTTAAAAAGAACATCCACAAAAAAACCCTAAAGCTAACATCACACCCATGGTGAGAAGCTCGAGGCTTTCCTGCTAAGATCAGGGGCAAGAAAAGGATGTGCCCTCTCATCCCTGCTCTTCAACACCATACTAGAAGCCCCGGCTAACGCAATAAGACAAGAAAAGGAAAGGGTACAGATTGGGAAGGAAGATGTAAAACTGCCTTTGTTCAAAGGTGATGTTATCGTCCATGTAGAAAATCCAAAAGAATCAACGACAACGACGACAACCCTGGAACGAATACAGCAACTACAGGAAGGTTGCAGGATGAGGGCACGGCTGTACGTCAGCACAGCGCAGACAGAAGTCAAGTCCAAACCCCCCCGAGTGGCCAGCACATCACTGAAGGAGGAGAACGAGGCTGGAGGCCCGATGCCATGCGGTTCAGGACTGACTCTCATGAAGACGCAGCTGTCAAGACACTGCGGTGCCACTGAGAGAGCACACGGGGAGAGCGTGGGATGGAGCAGAGCGGCCGCTGGCCTCGGACGAACCAACAAGGACGGCTCAACAGAGAGAGGCAGCCCTGCAGCAGACGGGGCGGGGCAGCTGCATGTCTGCACACGGAGAAGTGAATGTAGATGCAGACCTCACGCCCTCCACAAGAAGTAACCAGAAAGAAACCACGAACCTACAGGCAAAAGGCACAGCCACAGAACTCCTACACGATACCATGAGGGTAAACCTAGGTGAGCTGAGGCTTGGCTTTTAAACACGACACCGAAAGCATGACCCATGAAAGGAGAAATGGCTAGGCTGTTCTAAGAGCCTGGAGCCCCCTCTCCTGCGCCCCCATCCGCCTCCCACCTACAATTATGTGACCCACTCTGGGTCCCTGAGGCGACGCGGATGCCGACTCTGGCCCCACAACCCTGCCCGCAGGACGGCGCAGGGAGAGCAGCGAGCATGGCAAGGAACTCCAGGAGGGGGCGTCAGGACCACGTGACCTGGGGCGCGTGAGATGGGAAGTGGTGGGTGTGGTGAAGATCCGGTTGCGGACCCCGCCCCCTGCGATGCCCCAGCAGCGGCCCAGGGGATGGTGGCTGCATGGCGGCCGTGCGTCCACAGGCAACCGAAACCTGGCAGAAAGACTGATGAAGCCTTGAGCACAGAAACGCACTCGAGCCGAGGATGCGGACGCGGACACCCTGGGTAGGAGGAGCAGAGAGAGAGGCCAGAGCATCCAGGATCCAGGAGCGAGACCCGAGGAACCTCGGCGTCGAAAGGCCGGGCTGAGCGATGCTGAGTGAGGGGCAGAGGGGCAGGCGGCACCGGTACAGCCGGGGGACTCATCCGCTGGGCCCCACGCTGCTGCGGGGGGCAAGCAGGAGAAACATGCCCTCAGCCGGCCCGTGGACGGGGAAGAGGCCGCCTCGCCCACACCCTGCCGCCCCCACGTGCCGACCCGGGAGGGGCGCTGCCTCGGAAAGAGCCGGTGCTCTGAGCCCTTGCCAGTGCCTGGGGGGCTGAGGAAGAGAAACGCCACATGGGCCACCTCTGTTCTCTGAGCGCCCGCAAGGGCCCCCAGGAGGGAGGATGAGAGTGGCCGGCCAGCAGAGGGTGGAAAGCGGTGGGGAGGGGGCTCCGGGTGGGAGAGCTGTCCCCGCCCCTGGGGGCGGAGGCTCAGGGCAGGCACTGCACCAGCAGCCACAGGGCATGGAGCGGTGGCACTCACTGTGTATTCTGCATGCTTTTTTCCATACCATTTCATCCACTTCCTGAACTCTCGGTCCATGGTCTGCAAGGGAACCGAACCAGACAGCCCATCAGCAACCAGGCAGCCGGGATGGCACCCACGGCTCCCCAAGCCCCCTTCCTCCCCTTGCCCGCCCGCTCCGGGGTTCCTGGCAAAGGCTCCCGACCGCAGGGAACCCGAGTCAGCGGGCGTGCGAACCACAACTCTAAACACGTTCCCGTGGGGATGACACCGCTCAGACGTGTGCTCTCCCCAGACCCTGCCACCCCCCAGGCAGACGCTGGCACAAGGGTGATGCCAGCTGACCCCATGGTGCTGGGGGAACTCCCCTCCCCTTGACCCCTGGCACAGGCCATGCCCTCGCCCCATAGGCCACCACAAACCAAGGTTAGAAAGAAAAGCGACAGATGCAACCATGCCGGGAGCCCAGAAGCGCTTACCTCCGCGTACTTGGCCGGGATGTCAGCTTTCTCGACACCATAGTGATGTTTGCAGTTGGTAGCAGCGGCAACCTGCAGCACAACCTGGCCCACTCCTTCAGAGAGAGACAGAGAGAGACAGAGAGAGAGAGAAACAGACAGACAGACAGACAGCAGGTGTCAGATGCGCGTTGTGACAGAGGCCACACCCCAGCCACTGGGGCGATGGCCACGGGCTCTCGGCAAAGGTACCCGAGTGCTCTCCGAGGTCACAGAATGTGTTCAAATGCCCCAGGCCGTGGGCTGAGCCGCCACCAGGGGACAGCCATCTGGGTTCCACTTCATCATCCAAGGACAACACTCCACAGCCCCCCAACCAGAATCCGTCCTTGGTCCACGGCCACACATGGCATTAACTGTCCAGGCACAGACCCAGCTATGCGAGACCCAGGAACCCCTTGGGAAGGCTCCCGCCCGCCCTGGACACACCACGGTTCCACTACATGGCCAGCTTGCATCCTCAGCCGAGTCTGAAGCGGGCTCAGAGAGGGGGCGGGAGAGCCCCGCACTGCACACGCCAGCAGGACGCAGGCAGAGTCTGCGGGCATTTAGCCTTCACGACAAAAGGAAGCTTTTTAAATGGTCTCTCCTGAACTTAGATCAGTTGCACTTTAAATAAAGTGTCAGGAGCCCCTTGACTTCCCATTTTGAATAGAATGTACTCCAATGATGAAAACAAACCTCTATTCAGAAACAGGGTAAACAGGGGAGAGGACGAGTGGTTCCTCCCAGGGGACAGGGGGATGGCGTGGAGGGGGATGGCGTGGAGAGCTCGGCCTGAGGAGGCTGGCACTTCTCAGAAATCATAAGCCTTTTGACACTAGGGGAGTTTTACAGGCTTTTAGAGAAATGACCTTCGAAGTACGTGCATTCTTATCAAAATATGAATCGTACACCTAAAAAGGACTTAAACCGACGATGACACCACGAAAGAAGCCATCTTCATCCCCATCTGCAGGGCCCCTGCCCGGCTGAGACGGGACTTTCGGGTCTGTGAGCAGGTCACATGGGATGGCAGAGATGCCCCAGCGGGCTGTGCTGGGGGTTCCTGATGGAGCCGCCCAACAACATGCCAGACAGCACTCACGTCAGCCTGTGACCTCATGGGTCCCACCAGGAACCAGTCAGCCCAATGCTTACTCAGGCAGCACGATGTGCCACGTGTGTGCCTGCCAGGCCCTACCCCCAGGACTCTGTGCAGAAGGACACCCCGTGAACAAGCAGGGGGGCCGCTTGGGCTGGTGAGTGCGGAAAGTGGGGAGGGACTGCCAGCAAGGTGGGGGCTGGTCCGCCTCAGTGGTCCCTGGGGCCACCTGTGGGCCAAGAGCCAGGAGCAGCCCCAGGCCTGGGAGGGAGCAGGAGGGAGTGCGGCCACGAGGCCTGGGGGCACAGGGAGCAGGGCTCTCCTCTCAGCAGGAGCAGGCTGGGGGCGGGGGCGGGGGCGGGAAGCAGAGCCACAGCTCAGCACTGGCGGCTGGGCGGAGCCCACGGACCTTCTCAGGCTGGCTTAGCAGGAGTGAAGGGGCAGCTTTCTGGGCACAGGAAAGGCGGGCTTGGTTTGCGGCCTGCTGGGTGGGGAGAGGGGTGTGCTGACTCAGGACTGCAGGGTCAGGGCCCCCCCCACTGCCTAGCACTTGCCCCGGACCCCTCCCGGCGGGCACATGGGCATGGCCCACACTCACCGCTACCCAGGTCCACAAACAGGTCGTCCTCGGTCATCTTTATCTCGTCGATCATCTGGGCAACCAGGTCGAAGGAGGTCTCCCCGTACACCTCCGGGGAGAAGGGCTCGTAGTTGTTGAGTTTCTCGGGGTCGGTCACCGAGTGGTTGTAGACCTGCTGCAGGATGTGGCGCAGGAGCCCCGTGGACGGCCGCGTGTTCAGCTTCATGGGCTGCGTGGTGCCCTTCCACTGCGGCACAGGGGGTGCCAGTCGGTCCACCTGGGCCCCGCCCCGCCGGCCGTGCCACTGCCCCCAATGGTGACGCGTGTGCACGGGAGCATGTGTGTGAGCCTATGTGTGGATGTGTGTAGTATGAACCTGCGTGCATGCATGTACCCGTGCAGGGGTACGTGTGCACACGTGTGCACCCTTGGACCCAAGCAGTGTGAGCTCCCCAGCATAGCTCCCCTCTCCTAGCTGGTCTGTCCCAGCGCCCAGAGCGCCCAAGGGGTGGGTGAAGGACGGAGAAGCCCCAAGAAGGCTCCCTGTCACCCGCCCGCCTGCCATGGCCCCCGGGGGCACACCAGGGCCCGGGACCCCTTCGGAAGTAACGGGGCCGCTCAGTCCCGACCGTCTGTGTCACAGCGGCTGCGGTTCCCCACCCCTTTCCCACTACATGGTCCAACACCCTGGGGTGCTGCAGGCTCTGCACTCCCAGGGCCTCAGGGGCCGGGTTGAAGCACCCAAGCGACTCGACAGGCAACGGGGTCCTGAAGCACAGCGTGGGCCCGGAGGAGGAGGCGGGCCCGAGGGGCGGGTGAAGGCCACATACCAGCTGGTGGATGCTGTCGATGGCCCGGTTGTACTTGTCACAGAGCCTCTGCATGCTTTCGAAGCTGAAAGAGGCAGGGGATAGCCGCTGGCCACTGCCGAGCTCGGAACAAGCCACTGGGCCTCGTGGGAGGGGGCAGAGGTCCCAGGGGCATCATGGGGGTCTCCGCGGAGGGGTCGGCTCACGTGTCAAAGCCTTGGGCAGCGGTGCCCTGCAGGCCTTGGGTGAGGAAAGGGCTACGCACAGCCATCCGCAGAGAGAGGCGGGCGGGACCAAGGCCGCCTCACCCCCAACCCATGGATGCAATGAAGTCCCACCGCCCCAGGGCTGGGCCGCCCCTTCCCTGTCCTAGCCGGGGGCGGGGGGGCCTCCATGTTCACCCCTCGGCCTAACTTGAGTGGGCGGGGGGACAGCCGGGGCGCCGAGGGCCACGCTCAGGCAGAAAGGGCTCGCACTCTGCTGGTCGGGTGGAAGGGGATGACGGCCGACACCCCGGCTCTGCAGAGAGTAGGGTCAGCACCTCCCCCCTCACGCCGACATCACTTCTGTTTACTACACCTGTTTAAGTTTCTGACACTTTCACAGATATAAGCAGCCTGTGTTAGACACCTAACAAGGGAGTGGTCGGGAGTTTTTAACAAGACTAGGTTCTCCCAAACACCAAGGGAATGAGTTTTCAACAGAATCCCCTAAACCAGAGGTACCCCCGGAGCGGTATCTGGGGCCATTTGTGGTTGTCACCACTGGCATTGAGAGATGGGGCGGGAGCTGCCTGGGATGGCCCCGTGGAGGATGACCTGCCCGACGCCTGCAGTGAGGGGCTGTGCCTGGTGCCTGCGCTGCACAGGGGAGGGGCTGTCACTCGGGGGCTCGTCCAACGCCCCCTACAGGCAGGGCAGCAAGACAGCTGCTCCCCAGTGAGACACCAGGACTCCGGGGAACCCAAGGACGCACGAGGGGGTGCAGGGAGCACCCCCCGCAGCCCTCCCCACCTGCGTGTTCGAGATCCCCCAGCCCTTGACCCTGGCCCTGGAAGGGCTCTGGGAATCTAAGTGCGCCTTCCTTCCTCCTTAACAGAAGTAAAAGAATTCAACTGGGACCTGTAACCATATGGCAAGTTCAGTTTCCTAGCATGGCAGCTGCAGCTGAAAAGCCAGAGATCTCAAGCGGGAAAGAGCAGGCGCGGCTGAAGCCTGTGAAACTCACACACAGACACACAGAGAGCGATACGCGGCTCCAACACGCCGGGAGCAGGCTGACACGCCGCAACAAGGCAGGAAACCCACATTCCGGGGGAGCTGACCACGTGCACAGGCGCGAGGGGTCCAGCCCAGCACTGGGCCGCGGGGTCCCAGAGAGCACGGCCCAGCAGCCACCCGAGTGCAGTGTCTGTGAGTGACACGCCTGTCCCTGGCCCCAGGCACCCACTCTTCGAAATGGAAGGGTGGACACGATGGCCAGTCCATCTCCAACTCCTGTCTTCCTACGCGGGCCTCAGGGAGAAAACAACGCACTAGTTCACAACCTCACTTCCTTGTGTTCTGACTTCTACACCTCTTTCAAAGCCTCTGGCTACACCCTGGAAGAGACCTTTTCCTGGGAGGATGAGCAACACGGAAGCTCAGGGGACCCTGGGCACCCTGATCCCTGCCGGGATCCACCCGACAGAGGAGCTCGGCCCTCTGCGCCAGCCCTGCTGTCACAGACCGAGGTCGCACGGGTCCCTGGGGTGGGCGCCGTCAGACCGCCCCCCCCTCACAGCCCCACGTCCTTCCAGTCTTTCCTCAGCCGGCTGAACACGGCGGGAAGAACACCAAACCCCCACCTGCAAGCACCTTGCACCAAAAGCGCCTTTAAGCACCCCAGCTGCTCTAGGCCAGGCCCACGGCACTCAACCATCATGAGACGTGAGCTGCACGGACCTCGAGACCATCATTCAAGGTCAGCGGCCACAGGCGCCCTCACCCCAGGGGCAGGAGGCGTCATCAGGGGTCAGGACCCACAGATGCGCTGGCTGCCCGAGACCGTGCGGCCACCTGTGCCAACGCTGCGGGGGTCTGGCTGCTCTGGACGAGGGGCCAGCACGGGTGGCCTCTTGTCACAACACAAGTGCTGATGACTGAACGCAGAGGAGGGGGAGGCAAGGGGGTGGGACCAGGGGCTGACTGAGGCTGGGAAGGCCGGCCAGGACCACAAGTCCTCCAAACGCGGAAGTGAGCCCACGTGAGCAGGCTTGGCAGCAGGGCCTACGTGGGGCTCGAGGGCGCCTTGGGGCCGCGTTCTCTGCCACGAGCAGCTACCTAAGCCCGAGCCTGCGTGCCACCTCAAGCCTGCCAAGGACGGAGACAGGCAGGAGCGTTTCTCAAAGAAAAACAAAAAAAATTCCAGGCAGGCATTCCAGACACGGCCTCGCCCTTCCCCACCCACAGGACTCTCCTTGGAGACCCAGGATGTGGCTGTAGGAAACTGCTAGACGTGGCCAAAGCCAAGTGAGACCTTGACCAGAGCTGGGCAGGGACCAAGGCTCCCCAGGCCAGGCCGCTGGCGCTGGCAGCTGCCCGCCGTGAAGAGTGACTCCTAACTTGGGGTAGTTTCACACACACACCAATCCCAGTTGCTGCAACGTGCAGTTTCCAATTATGTCCTCACTCTGACAGCCTCTGCCAATATTGGATAAACATTTCCTACCAAAATAACTCAATGCTGGCTCTGAAAGGAAACTCTAAAAGGAACTTTCCCATCAGCCTGCAGCATCGAGGAAGATCTAATTATAGGCTGTGTCCACACACGCTGAGCCCGTCCCAAGTGGAGACGCAGTCCAGGCAGAACCCGGCTTACCTTTTGGTGTCGTAGTCGATTAAAACATAATTCTCCATAGCGAGCTTGAGATCTGGGATTTCTTCACAGACCCACCTGAAACACAAAGAAAACTAGTATCAGTGCTCTATTTTTTACTCTCAACACTGTTCTTAAACACTGTTTACTCTACAAATACAAAAACAAAACTTCCTGGTTACCCAACTCAAAATGTGGAAGAGTGAAGGGAGGTGTTACTTCAAAACAAAGGCTGTGAAGTTGACAATGCCGTCATTACAATGATGCTGTCCTTATGAATTACACAAGTATTAGGTTGCTTCAAGTTCCAACAATGTTGTCCACTGGGAGCTAAATGGACTTCATGTGTTACAGGGTCTAGGAAATCAAATCAGCTCAAATCAGGGAGTCTGAAAAGCAATGTATGGACCAGAAATGAAAGGGAACTATTATTTGAAGAATTAACTAATCCCAAGACAAAAAACGGGGCTTCTTCAACAAACACACTGAGGGAATTCCCTGGTGGGCCAGGCCAGTGGTTAGCACTCAGAGCTTTCACTTCCAAGGGCCTGGGTTCAATGCCTGGTTGGGGAACTAAGATCCCAAAAAAACAAAAACAAAAAAACACTGCAAGGGAAAAAAAGAGATAGAGGGGGAACCTGCGGACTGAAAGACAAAAATATATCCACCAATCCCAAGGTGCAACCCTGATTGGATCCTGATACAACCTTGAGAAAAATTGTGAAAGAGGAGTCATCACTACAGAACTTACAGAGAATGAAAGGAAAATAAGGGATATTATGAAAAATGGCATGTCAATAAACACAACAACTTGGGAAAGATGAACAAATTCCCTGAAAGACACAAATACCAAAACTGACAGAAGAAGAAACAGAACATCTGAATAGCCCTATACCTATTACAGAATGTGATTTCCTAATCAAATACCTCCCACAAAGAAACTCCAAGCCCAGGTAGCTTTGCTGGTGAATTCTATGAATCACTGGAGAAGTAACACTAATCCTTTTCAGCTTTATGAGGCCAACCATTACCCTGACAACAAAACCAGAGAAAGACAAAGCCTTGTAAAGATAAAGTCATCTCCAGGAAGGAAATCTACAGATCGGTATCCCTCACAAACACAGACACAAAAACCCTTTAGAAATATCAGTAAACTGAAGTCAGCAATACATCTTATTCAAGTAGAGTTTATCCCAGGAATGAAAAGTTGTTTAACATTCTAAAACTAATCACTGTAGGGACTTCCCGGGCGGTCCAGTGGTTAAGACTCTGCAGTTCCACTGCAGGGGGCACGGGTTCCATCCCGGGTTGAGAAACTAAGATCCCACGTGTCGTGTGGCACGGCCAAAACAAAAACAAAGACAAAAACAAACTAGTCACTGTAATTTACCTCATTAAGAGAATAAAAGAGAAAAAAAGTCATACGATCGCCTCAACAGATGCAGAAAAGGCACACTACGAAATTCAATTCCTATTCACATAAAAACTGTCAGGAAAACAGAAATGGAAAGAGCCACCCTCCACCTGATGAAGGGCATGGGGTCATGGTGGAGCTGCTGTCTCTCAGCAACAAGCCCGCTGCTGCCTGGGGCTCTGCCAGGAAGGGCACAAGGAGACCACAGGTCTGGAGAGGAAGGAGAGCCGGCTCTCTTGTGCCCGCCTGGGTCCCTGTGTCATCCAGCGAGACTGCCTCACCCAGCAGCAGGTAGTTTTCTCCATCGTACAGACCCCAGGCTCCTCCAAACACACACATCGGCCCTAGCCACTGGTGGCCGGTGCTCCCACGTCAGGGGTCTGGCTCCCCTCCCTGCGAGACCCACCCAAGCTAGGTCACCACGGCAGCTGAGCAGTGCTGGCTTCCATGTGTCATCCCCCCCAGCCCCCGGCTCCCTCAGACCCAAGGGCCCCTGGAGTCACTGCCCCCATGGTCATCAGAGCCTCTCCACCTGGGCCTTCAGGGTGAGCTCCTTCACCGCTGGCGAGCTCTTGTCCAGCATACCTGCTTTCCCTTGGGAGGCCCCTAGCACAGAAGCCAAGGGCCCCCGCAGCCAGCACCAAGCTGGCAGTGCGAACCTGCGCTCCCCAAGGACGCGATGGGCGGGGACCTTCAGCCTTCTACCACAGGTCCTGGACAGCACCACAAGGCAGGAAAAAGGAATGCACAGCATAAAGGCCAGGAAGGAAGACGCAAAACTGTCCCTACTCACACACACGACTCAATACACAGACCATCCTAAGGAATTTACAGAGGACCTACCAGAACTCATGTGAATTCAGCAAGGTCACAGGACAAAGGTCAACTATATTTATAAATGCCAGCAACAAAGAATTTTAAAAAGGAACAATTTTTCTTTTTCTTAAACAAATTTATTTATTTATTTTTGGCTGTGTTGGGTCTTCGTTGCTGCACGCAGGCTTTCTCCTAGTTGCAGTGAGCGGGGGCTACTCTTTGTTGTGGTGTGCAGGCTTCTCATTGCGGTGGCTTCTCTTGTTGCGGAGCAAGAGCTCTAGGTATGTGGGCTTCAGTAGTTGTGGCAGGTGGGCTCCGTAGTTGTGGCTCGCAGGCTCTAGAGCGCAGGCTCGGTAGTTGCGGCGCACGGGCTTAGTTGCTCCGCGGCATGGGGGATCTTCCCGGACCAGGGCTCGAACCCGTGTCCCCTGCATTGGCAGGCGGATTCTAACCACTGTGCCACCAGGGAAGCCCAAGTGAACAATTTTATATGTTACTTAAAATAACATTAAAACGTGGACTTCCCTGGTGTCCCAGTGGTTAAGAATCCGCCTGCCAATGCCGGGGACACGGGTTCGAGCCCTGGTCCGGGAAGATCCCCCATGCCGTGGAGCAACTAAGCCCGTGCGCCGCAACTACTGAAGATCCCACATGCTACAGAGCAACTAAGCCTGTGCACCACAACTACTGAAGCTCACGCGCCCTAGAGCCTGCGTTCCGCAACTACTGAGCCTACAAGCCACAACTACTGAAGCCCGTGCACCTAGAGCCCGTGCTCCGCAACAAGAGAAGCCACCGCAAATGAGAAGCCCCCGCACTGCAGTGAAGAGTAGCCCCTGCTCGCCACAACTAACGATAGCCTGCGTGCAGCAACGTAGACCCAACGAAGCCATAAATAAATAAATAAATAAATGTTAAAAAAAAAAACAAAATTTAAACATAAATACTTAGGGATTATCTTAAGGAAAAATTTGCAAGACCTCTACATTGAAAACAACAAAACATCACTGAGAAAAATTAAAGACAACATAATAGTAAATATGTAAACAAACAAACAATGCTCATGGAATACAAGACTAAATCTTGTTAAATCTCCTCCTCAAACTGAACTGCAAAGTAATTCCTATAAAAATGTCCAGTAGGTTTTTTTCTGAGTAACAGACAAGCTGATTCTCAAACTGACATAAAAAGGCAGAGAATCCAGAATAGCCAAAATAGTCTTCAAAAATAACAGCACTGGGCCTCCCTGGTGGCGCAGTGGTTGAGAGTCCGCCTGCCGATGCAGGGGACACGGGTTCGTGCCCCGATCCCGGAGGATCCCACATGCCGCGGAGCGGCTGGGCCCGCGAGCCATGGCCGCGGGGCCTGTGTGTCCGGAGCCTGTGCTCCGCAACGGGAGAGGCCACAGCAGTGAGAGGCCCGCGTACAGCAAAAAAAAAAAAAATAAATAACAGCACTGTTGCAAGACTCACACTGCCTTAATTTGAGACTTAATGTAAAGCTAAAGTAACCAAGAGTGTAGTATTGGCAGAGAGGTGAACAAACAGATCAATGGTACAGGACATGGAATCCACAGATAGACTAAATTTTAACAGCTGATTTTTGACAAAAGCACCAAGGCAATTTGATGGGGAAAGGAACATCTTTTCAACAAATGAGACCAGAACAATCGAATACTGAATGGAAAAAAAAAATCTTGACCCCCCCCATAAACACAAATCCTCATCAGACATAAACGAAGATTAATTCACAATCGATCTTAAACCTGGATGTAAAAGCTAAAACCACAAAGCTTCCTGAAGAAAACAAGGAGAATAACTGCATGACTTTGCAGGCAAAGATTTCCTGGATATGACCCAGACGACCCACCATCAAAGAATAAATTGATAAGTTAAAAACTTCCACTCATCAAGATGCCATTAAAGCTGCAATCAGCCACACTATGCATAATACGCTATCTTACTAGGCACTCAGTCAGAATATGTTAAGAATTCCTATAACTCAGTAAGAAGACAAACAACCCATTCTCAAAAAAACAGCACAGTGCTTCCCTGGTGGCGCAGCGGTTAAGAATCTGCCTGCCAATGTAGGGGACACAGGTTTGAGCCCTGGTCTGGGAAGATCCCACATGCCGCGGAGCAACTAAGCCTGTGAGCCACAACTACTCAGCCTGTGCTCTAGAGCCCGCGAGCCACAACTACTGAAGCCCGCACGCCTAGAACCCATGCTCCACAACGAGAGAAGCCACTGCAATGAGAAGTCCGTGCACCACAACGAAGAGTAGCCCCCACTCGCCGCAACTAGAGAAAGCCTGCGCGCAGCAACGAAGACCTAACACAGCCAAAAATAAAAATTAACTAATTAATTAATTAAAAACAAAAACAGAAAACAGCACAAACTCTTCTCCAGAGGAAAACCCAGAGCTCTCTGGAGCAGTGGCCGACTCTTGGGCTGGGACACAGCAAAGTCAAGATGACTCTGGAGCATCTGGCGGCTCCAGAAAGTGAGGATGTGCTCAGAGTGGGCAGGGCCAAGTCAAAGGAACTGGGTACAAACCCAAAGAGCCCCCCAGGCCAGCACAGGAACAGCCTGAGGAGCAAAACAAGTAATGCAGCAGCAGGGTATGACCCACAGAATGAAGTCAATGCCTGCGGAGGAACACCCCTTCCTCACAGAAGAGTTCCAATTAATAAATGGGGAGAGTGACGGAAACAGAAAAGCACCTTTTGGGACTTCCCTGGCGGTCCAGGGGTTAAGACTCTGCGCTTCCCCTGCAGGGGGCATGGGTTCAGACTATGATCCCGCATGCCGATCCCGCATGCCGTGCAGCACGGCCAAAAAAAAAAAAAAAAAAAAGCATCTTTCAAATGCCCCAGTAACTAGTCCTTGCAGGTGAGACCCACCTCTGGATGCTAAAATCACAAGCAAAAGTCCAAGAAGAAACAGGATATCTGCACAGCCTCCAAGTATTGGGCTGGCCACAAGGTTTGTTCAGAAACCCGAATGAACCTTTTGGTCAACCCAATATTTCCCCCACAATTTTTATTAATTAAAAAGGGGAAAACAGTAACTTTACACTGGAGAAATCTGGAAGATACCACCTCAACCACATGATCCAAGTTAATGTCATCATGGCAAGACATGTGGATGCCACGTGCCTCTTGCTGTACTCAGAGCTCTTATGAGGAACACTTTTTTGTCAAATGCTTTTTCTGCACCCATTCCATACTATTTGGAAGCAAGACCACACGTGACGTTTTCATCCATAAATATTTCAGTATTTAACTGTAAAAGTTATGGCTTCTTTTTTTTTTTAAACACAAGTGGATGCCACTGTCACACCTAGGGAAAATAACACCAGGAATAGTAGAGAATTCCTCAAACTCATAGTGGGCATCTGTGAAGAACCTACAGTTAACATCACCTCAGTGGTGGAAGACTAAATCTTTCCCACCAGGATGAGGGAAAAGGCAAGAATACCAGATTTCACCACTTCATTGCAAAACAGTCTTGAAGGTCCCAGGCAATTCAATAAGGTCCAGAAAAAGAAATGAAATAATGAAGCCTGTAAAGGAAGAAGTAACGCTGTCCCCACTTACAGGTGATACAATTATTTCCACAGCAAGTCCCAGGAAATCTATAAAACTACCACTAGGATTGATGAATTAAGCACAAGGTCATGGTTAATACACAAAAATCAACAGTATTTTTACCCACTACCAGAAGGCAAATAGAACATAAAATTTAACACACAATCCCACTTATGGTAGTGCCAAAAGCATGAATGAGCTAGGAATAAACCTAACAAAAGGTTGTCGAAGACCTCCACACTGCAATGCCAGAGCTGCCAAGAGAAATGTTGAAAGGCTTAAGTAAGTGCAAAGGTATACCATGTTCATGGATTGGAAGACTCAACAGTGATGGTAAATCTCTCCAAGATTACCTACAGATTCAATTCCTAACTAAACTGTGCAAAAATCAGCAAGCTGATTCTAATATTTACATGGAAATGCAAAGGAGATGGAATAACCAAAGCAACATTTCAAAAGAACAAAGATGGAGGACTGACTGATTCCAAAGCTTACCATAAAGCTGTGGTAACCAAGGTTTTGTACTGCCCAAAGGAGAGAGCCATGGATCAGCGGCACAGAACAGAGTCTAGAAATAAACCACCTGGTACACTTTCAACTGATCTTTCACAAGGGTGACAAGGAAATTCCACAGAGAAAGGACAGTTTCATCAACAAATGCTGCTGGAACTACTGGACGTCTGGCATGCAAAACAATACATTTGAGCCCATACTTTGCACCACATGTAAAAATTTATTCAAAATGGATGAAAAGATGTAAATGTAAAACCCAAACTACAAAACTTCCAGAAAACATAGGAGAAAATCTTTGTGACCTTGAGTTAGGCAAACACGTCTTAGCATGCAAAAAACCCACAAACTATAAAAAAAAAAAAGGTGATAAACTGGACTTCTATCAAAATTTAAGATATCTGTTCTTTAAAAGACAATGTCATGAGCATGAAGAGACAAGCCACAGACCAGAAGAAAAGATACCTGATAAGGATAAATCACAATGATAAAGAATGCTCAAAATTCAATAATTAAAAAACAACCAGTTTTTAAAACCAGGCAAATGACGAAAGTCATCAATTATTAGGAAAACTCTCATTAGAACCACAACGATACCACCACACGACTCAAACAGGACCAGCAGAAACAACCCAGTGAACATCACCCACCAACAACGGGAGCCGCGGGAGCAGTCCTGCACCGCCACCTGCAGCGCCAAGTGGGGTGGCCCCTTTGGAAAACACCTTGGCAGCCTGTCTTCAAGCACAACCCAGCAATCCCACTCCTGGGTATTTACGCAGGGGAAGGGAGATGTGTCCACACAAAAACCTCTGCGGGATGTTTACAACAGCTTCATTTACAATTGCTGAAAATCGAGATCCACCCAAACATGTCTGTCATCTGGTAAACGAATGAGCGAACTGTGGTACATCCTGCAATGATGCACTCCTCACGAATAAAAAGGAAAAACTATTGTTACATTTTTTAAAAATGTAAAATTCTAGAAGATGCAAAGTAATCCACAGCGGCCGAAAGCAGGTTGGGCTGCCTGGGACAGAAGGGAGAGAGAGGTGGCCGAGAGAGGGCACAAGGAAACACAGGGGTGACTCCTCTGTACACTGGTACATGGGGACACCCACGCATCCACGTCGGCCACTGTACACTTTCCACACATGCAGTCTCCTGCACTTCAACCACACCTCAAATGTGTCATAATAAACCCTAACATGGAAAAGAGGATGGAGGTACAGGTGAAACAAAAGCAGCTGAGAGTCGGCGAGTGCTGGGCTGGGTGGCTCATCACACCCACTGCCTACCTCTGGGCATGTCGTAAATCCTCCAGGATAAAAAGTAAAATAAGAGGAAAAACAAAATAGGTAACTACTGTCTTTGCCAGTGAACAGAACCCGCCTTCGGGGACACGAGGGAAGGAGGTGAAGTCGCCTGTGAGATGAGGAGCAGGCCTGCGGCTGGGCAGGCACCGCCAACCCGGGAGAGGACCAGGCCTGGCTGGACAGCTGCAAACCCAGTCCTGACACCCCGCACGGCAGGGACACCCGCTCCCTGCAGAAAGGAAGCAGGTGGGGAGGCAGACCCGCCCCCAGAGCTCGCTCGGCTCCGGGGAGTGGGTGAGAACCCAGGCTGGCCAACTCAGCGCCCCCTGCCTAATCACACAGCCCCACTTCCTAACCAGCAGTCTTCTTCAAAAATAAACCATTATTTTTATGATATATTACACCATTAACAAAAAAAAAGTAGATCCCAAATTCTCAGCACCACCCCTGGACAGGCCCACCCTGCAGGACTCACACCCATGATTTCACTCAGTCTTCCAGACAATCCTGCAGGAGGCCCTGCTCAGCCCCGAGAGCAGAGAAAACAATCTCAGGGAGTCTGAGGCCACTCAGCCACCAGGGGCAGGACGGGGCCTCACATCACAGCCCAGACCCCAATCCTGACTCCTTCTTGGGACCCTGCCACCCGTCCGCCCCAGGTTCAAGTGGATATAATGGCGTGTGGCCCAGGCAGTGGCTACACAGCTAAGGATTTTAAGGAACAATGCAGCGAGATGCCAGGGCCATGGTCACACATGTGGAGTATCTAAAGCCAAGAGCGTTCGCAGGATTCCGCGCATGGGCCCCCGAGGGCACTCTGGAGGGAGAGGTGGCCGAGAGAGGGCACAAGGAAACACAGGGGTGACTCCTCTGTACACTGGTGCATGGGGACACCCACGCATCCACGTCGGCACACCCCCAGGTCCCACGTGAGGAGACAGCCCACTAGAAACACCGCAGGCGGCCCTCCTCCCAGATCTCGCCCGGGTCAGCCTCCCAGGCACCCGGCCTCCTCTGCACAGCACGGGGCAGGCTCACAGAGGGAAGAGCAGCCCAAACCCAAAGGTCAGACCAAACTCCACGGGAGAAGAGTAAAGCAAGGTGATGAGGCGAGAGGGGAGGGGGTCCCTAGGGAAGCTGGCCACTCAGGATTTCCAGCCTCTTCCACAGGAAGCCAGCTCACGAAGCACCAAGACCTGTCCTGGGTCACACTCAGAGGATTTGACCCCCTGACCCCACAGTCCCACTTCCCAAGCCTCCTCGATGCTGACGATGCTGACGATGCTGACGCTGCTGACGCAGATCAGCATGGAGGAATGGGGGAGCGCACAGCTGGGGGGCTGCTGGGAACTCAGGACTGGCCCACCCCGAGGCCCCGCCCCCGAGGCCCCACCCCAGCAGGTGCCACACTCACCGGATGGTCTCGATGATTTCATGAGCAGCATCGTGGTGTTTGTCCTGAAAGACAATGGGACAGGGTTTAGAGCCGTCCCTCCACCCTCCGGTGATGGTGGCGACCAGAGGAGGCGGGTGCTGCAGCCCCCAGGACTCCCCGCCTCATTTCCCGACCCGCGGGACCTACCAGAGAGCCCTACCCACAGCGCTGGGGCCATGTCCTGCCACGTGGGACACGCTGGCTTCGGGAGCGCCTGTTCCTGCAGCGCCCTGCCGCCCAGTGGGCTGCGGGGAAGGGACCGGGACGGAGTCTAAGCCCCCGACCCTCCTTCCCCAGGACTTCCCCTGGGTGCTCCTGCAGCCTGGAAGCCACAGGCCTGGCTCTGAGTCCCTGAACCGCTGCAGGCCTCGGTTTCCATCTGTAAAATGGGGAAACACCAGTCGTGCAACCACCGGGAGCGGGCGAGCAGCGGTCCTCCCTCCCGGCCACAGCGGCGCTCTCCTGGCCCCACTGCGCCTGGCGGGCTGGCCTTGCCACTTTCCCCGAGGAGCACGTCGGGGGTCGCTCTGGCCTTTCGCTGGGGTCTTGGCGGCCAGCTAACCCAAGACCCCGCAGAAACCAAGTGAGGACGACGCATCGTGTGGACGGTCTGTAACTCTAGACTGCACCTCTGCCCCGCCGGTGAAGGTTTCTATCGCGGTGAGGAGGGGCCTCGAAAAGGATGCACAGCGAGAGGAGGGGCCGCGAAGAGCACGGGCTGAAGCCGGAGGTGAGATGGTCAGGCCCAGAGCTGCCAGCCCTGCCCCGGGACAGCGACTGCCCCTCTCAGCCCTGGCCACCATTTCCATGCTTCACAGTGGAGGACGGCAATGCGGGCAGAGTCCCTACGGGCCAGGGCACCGATGCCCGGAAGGTCCCAGGACAGGGCCCCCCACAGCGCAGCGGTCCTAACAGGTCAAACAACTCTGGAAACACCCTTTGTGTCCTAAGCCTCATCTTTGCAACAGCAGCCCTACTGAGATATAATTCACACAAAATGGGCCTCCGCTTCAAGTATACAGTTCAGTGGGTTTTAATACATTCAGAGCTGTGCAACCATCCCCTCTATCTAGTTCCAGAACATCCCATCACCCCATTAGCAGACGTACCCCAATCCCCTCCCAAGCCCCTGACAACAGTAATCCACTCTGTTTCTGTGGATTTGCCAGTTCTGGGCATTTGTAAATAGAATTACGATATGTGACCTTTTGCCCAGAGTCTTATTTTTTAAGGCAAAGGAAAAAAACCAATCTTCTATCATTCTTAATAACATCCTCCAACCTACCAAGGACGGAGCAGTAAATATCCATTGAACTCATATTACTTAGACAAGGCCGGGGGCGGGAGATGGAGCATGTGCGGTCCAGCACAGGACAGCCCTGCAGACCAGTGTTTCCCGACACAGGGGAACCAACCTGCAGCATCAGCGCCACTGCTGACCCAGAAACCCTTGGGAAGAACGACTGATCGGCCCCAAGGCCTCCTGGCAAACATCAGAAAACAGTGAGGACAACTGGGTTTGGAAAACAGTCTGGCAGCTCCTCAAAGGTTAAACAGTTAGCAAATGACCCAGCAATTCCTCTCCCGGTGTCTGTCCAAGAGAAATGAGAATATTTGTCCACACAAAACCCTGAACATTGGGCTTCCCTGGTGGCTGGTGGCACAGTGGTTAAGAATCCACCTGCCAATGCAAGGGACACAGGTTCGAGCCCTGTCTGGGAAGATCCCACATGCCGCGGAGCAACGAAGCCCGTGCACCACAGCTACTGAGCCTGCGTGCTGCAACTACTGAAGCCCGCGTGCCTAGAGCCTGTGCTCCGCAACAAGAGAAGCCACTGCAATGAGAAGCCCGGGCACTGCAAGAAAGAGTAGACCCCACTCACCACAACTAGAGAAAGCCCGTGCATAGCAACGAAGACCCAACGCGGCCAAAAAAATTTTTAAAAAAAGACCACACACAAAAAACCCTGAACATTAATGTTCACAGAGGCATGATTCACAACCTCCAAAAGGTGGAAACCACCCAAATGTCCATCAACAGATGAACGAATGAACAAATGTGTCCCACGAAAAAGAGTGAAGCCCTGACACTCGCTACAACGTGGATGGACCCTGAGAACACGATGCTCAGTGAGAGAAGCCAGACACAGAAGGACACACAGGGTGTGATTCCATTGATGGGAAACGTCCAGAACAGGCCAGTGCACAGAGACAGAGAGTGGGTTCCTGGCTGTCAGGGGCTGGGGAGGGGGATGGGAGGGATGCTAATGGGGATGGGGTTTCCTCTCGGGGTGACGGAATGTTCTAAAATTGGTAGTACTGATGACTGCACTCAATGAATACACTACAAAGCAGGGAATGGCACGCTTTAGGTGGATGAGGTGAAGGGTGTGGGAATTACACCTCAGAACAACTATCAACAACAACGACAAGAACAACAGGGGCTTCCCCGGCGGCCCAGTGGTCAGGACTCTGCGCCTTCACTGCCAAGGGCCCGGGTTCAATCCCTGGTTGCGGAACTAAGATCTGCAACCGATTTCGCTGCGTGGTGTGGCGAAAACAAACAAACAAAAAAACACAACAAAATCTACAGGAGGAAACGCACGGTATCGTCAGAAGCACCCCCGCCTCAGTAGGAAGATACTGAGCATCTCAGACACTCACACGGCCGACAGACTCTGTTGCTGGTCCACAACATTCAGTGAGTCCACACACACAGTCCTGGCAGCCCGGAATTCCCTGGGCTCCTGGACCCACTGAAAGCAGAGAAGACGCCACACTGTCCCGCAGGGTCTGCTCAGAGACAAACACACACAGCACAGTGTACAAGGCGCTGAGGTAGTCACAGGATGAGGAGGAGGGTCTAGAACTTTCCACCAACGCTCACCTGCGTCACACTCCTCCTGAGGGGAGCCGGCCCCCGTGCACTGAGGAGCCTCAGCAGCCCTGCAGGGCCCACGTGCAGAGAAGCCACGGGAGGGGCCTCCTGGAAGCCAGGCATCCCACCCGGTCTGGCCTTCGGTTGGGGCAGCCCCGGCTGAAGCCCCTACTGCAGCCTTCTGAGGGACCCTTGGCCGGAATCCCCTGGCCCGCCTGCTCTGAATCCCTGCCCTCAGAAACCACGGGAGGTCATCAGTGTGCGTCATCTCAAGCTGCTAAATTCATGTCTGTGTTTAGGCCGATACACTACCCTGCGAGCGCGGCCCGTAAGAACAAGTCTTAGAGCCATGGGAGGACGTGACAGTACCCAGGAGAGTCTGATTCCGGTCACCACTGTGGAGTTAAAAAACAGCGTGTGTGCTCTGAAAGGACCCCGTGAGCACGCACGTGTGCCTGAGCGTGCGCCGCGTGGCAGCCCCGTGCCGGCTCGGACTACGCTCCCTCCCTCGGTGCCCCCCAGGAGGCTGGACGCACCCCAGAGACGCTCCTCCTGCAGGGGTGGCAGGGGCCCTCACGGCAAGCGGGCCGCAGCCCTGGCTGAGCCACCGCGTCTCAGACCGAATCACGCAGACTTGGGAAGACAGGGGCCTGGAACGTGGTCTCACCTGTGATGAGATGATCTCAAGCTTTCCCAAGCTTTCAACTTTCAAACCAGAACGAAAGGAAGAAAACAGTTTATGACGTGCCTCCTATGATCTCAGGATGCTGCTTTAGGGACTGGCCAGCTTCCAGCGACCGTCCTGAGTCGTCTGATTTAAGATGCCCTGATCACCATCGATGATTCAGAAGCTCTCACAGCTTCTCGGCTGTGGCCTCTTCTTCTGCTTCACAGGCCTTCAGAACAGAGCGACGCCAGAAGCCAACCCAGAAAGGTCCGACTGAGAACAGTCCTGAGGAAGCCCACGCTTAGGAGCACCCACACCTCCTCCCCCGGGGGAACCCTGGAACTCTGGGGTTTGAAGCCAACCGTGGTCTCGCTGCACGGGACGCCCGGCCTCCCCGTCCCAGCCACAGCCCGGGCCCGCTGCTGGCTGCTTGCTGAGTCAGTGACTAACCCCGGCTCTTCTCACTGACGGTGTCAAAGCCTCCGCAGGAAGCCGCGCAGAGGCTTAGCACAATACTGCTCACCACAGAGCCGGCGGCCTCACTCCGGGGTCCTGGGAAAACAGCCGCAATAAGCACAACCGTTCCCACCTGAAAAAGCACCCTGTGCGGAAGCCGGAGGCTATCATCAGGCCTGAGCCGCCACCAAGCCCGTCCCGTCCACTCCCCTCCCCTGCCCAGCTCAGGTGAGGGCGGGGGCCGCCCACGGGGCTGGGGAGTCTGGCTGTCCCACTCGGCAGGCCCCCTGCCTCCTCCTTGACCATGAAGACAGGTGTGGGAACAGGAACTCCACCCAGACACCCGCAGGTCTGGCTCTGGCCCCGCTCGTCCCCGCAGGCCCTGTGCCTGGCGTGAGGAGCCTGGACAGGAGGCCTCCTGGGTGCTCGCTGCCAGGGCACGGCCCACCCCTGAGCACGCAGGCTGGTTCACGGTGACAGGGGCACGACATCTGGAGACATCATCCCTGGAGGGCCCGGCGAGAGGCAGGGGGCAGAGACTAGGGAGGAGACAAGACGTGGACTCCGTCCTCCTCTTTCCACTTGCAGCAGGAAGACGCCGGGACCCAGGGGACCTCCGAGGCAGGGCCATCACACCGAGACGAGCATCAGAATCCCTAATCAGAGCAGAGTTCTGAGGCCCACCCGCAAAGTTTCAGAGTCAGCAGGTCTGGGCCCCAGGAACCCGCATTCCTAACCAGTTCCAGCTGGTGGGGAAGCTGCTGGCCCAGGGGCCCTGCTCAGAGAACAACCGGCCTGAAACAAGCAGGGACACACTCTGTATCACCGTCTGCTGGGGGGCAGAAGTGCCCAGGAGGTGCCGAGGGGGAGCACCCTGGGCCTCTGCCCGCGGTCCCCACTCCCCAGCAGGCTGCAGGGGGCACTGCCTGCAGGCTGGGGGTTGCTGCCTTCTTCGCTGAGGCTCTGTACACCTCCGGAGACCTGGGGTGGAGGCCAAGGCAAGTGGGACAGAGCGGCCAGGATGTGATGCACGCACTGTTCCCCAAAGTGGAGAAGCACAGCGGGAAGAGTCAAAGGCAGGGGAGATGCAACACAGCGGGAGGTCTGCTGGCTGTCTGTCTGCCTCTCTCAGTGGCAGGGCTTTGAGAGCAGAGGTCTGGCTAGAGGAGTGGAAAATCCACAGAAGGCTCTCACTCTGGGAGGAAAGCCAGGCGGGTGAGTAGAGGGCCCCGAGGCCCAGCGAAGGCGCTCAGCCTCATCTCTTAGCCTGCAGCCCCGCTGGGGAGCACCCACTCGCCAGGGAGAGGGAGCAGGGGGTGAAGGGGGAGGCGGTGGGCCTGAGTATTCAAGAAGTGAGCAGGTTTTCACTTGAAAATGAGTGCATTTCACACAGGGGCGGGGGTGCCAGAGAGACTGGCTGTGGAGCATCACATGGGTTTCGTCCAGTCAGCCCCGGATGTCCGTAGGCCCCCAGCAAGGGGGTGCTGCCTGGCCCCAGGACCGTACGTGAGGACAAGCCAGGCCAAGGATGGGAACCGCCTGGTAAAGCGATGCAAAGGAGAGAGCCAGGAAGGAGGATCTCCTCCCACCGCCCACCGGGCCCTCTCCCCGCAGGGCCAAGCGACAAACCAGGCTGGTCTTGGGACCGAGCCGCGTCGCAAAACCCTGCCCGCGAGACCGGCACTGCAAGGAACAGTCAACGTGGGAAAACAGGAAGGGGCTGCCGGGACCCCATGAGGCCAAAGTCCAGCTGGAGGAGGAAGAGAGAAGAGGGAGCGGGCCCGTGGGGGCACAGTGGGCCCGTGGCCCTGACCCGGGCAGGTGGCACCCGCTGTGCACACAGGGGCCCCAATGACCAGGGTCCAAGGAAGGAGCCGCCACGAGGGAAAGGGGTCTGGAGCCTCACTGTGTCCACAGCGGCCGCAGGCCACCTGGACGAGGGGCAGTGGTGCGCGCTGGCCCACTCCAGTGATATGTGCTGTGAGCACAAGATGCACGCGGATTTCTAAGACATAGCGCGCGCACACACACACAAAGTAAAATTGCCCTTTACTAATTTTTTAAACGATACGTTGAAAATGTAGTATTTGGGCTATACTCGGTTACGTACAACACTATGAAAACGTACCTCGCCTCCTCCTTTTGACTCGTCATGTGGCTCCCAGGAGGGCACGTGCGTAGCTCCTGTGCCCCCTCACCTACCGCCACACCTGCGGGCGCGTTTCCAGACCTGACCCTGAGCCTGAGCTCCACGCCTGGGTCCGCAGCTCACAGAAGCCAGTCTGCGCAGAGCCAGGACCAGCCGGGACGCCCTGCTGTCCGGGCAGCTGTCCTTCTGCAGGACGGGCATGGGTGTGTCCATAGGAGGATGTGGCGCCACGGTGGCTCCAGGCGTGACAAGACCATTTCAGTTGTTTCAATCCAAACTAGCCCACCTGTAACAGCCCAGGCCGCCCAGCCACCCAAGGAGCCCCTTGCAAGTGCTGAGCGCCTGACGCCGGGGGTCCGTCCTGCAGTGACTCCGGTGGGACGGGGGAACACAACGACCAAAAGTTCACCACCAGAACTTTTCTCGCCCTCACCAAAGAAAATGCTTTACTGCCACAGAGGCCGAGGCCGAGGCCGTGACGGGAAGGGAGGGAAAGCCCAGGGACGGAGGAGGCCCTTCCGAGGGGGTACAGCTGGAGAAGGACTCGCCTGGAGCTCCCCAAGCGACAAGCGGCAGCACGGCCTCCACCCCGCGGTCTCAAAGGCCAAGGCGAGCCGCACCCCCAGCCTTCAACTGTCTCCCACTCCAGCAAGGGGTCCTGTTAGCACCGTATCAGAGCAACTGACATCGCCCCACCCCAGGACCAAGCCAAACGAACGCCTCTCCAGGGGCCTCGAGACCCCACGACCTGGGACACACACACGGGAGCATCACTCAGCCATGCAAAGGGGTGAAACCCTGACACTCACAACAACGTGGACAGACCCTGAGAACACGATGCTCAGTGAGAGAAGACAGACACAGAAGGACCCACAGTGTGTGATTCCACTGATGGGAAACGCCCAGAACAGGCAGATTCACAGACAGAGAGAGTGTGTTTCTAGTGTCAGGGGCTGGGGCAGGGGACTGCGGGCCCTTTGCGCTGATGGAACGTTCTGGAATTAGAGGTGATGGTTGCACTGCTCTGTGAATATAGTAAAAGCCACTAAATTGTACACTTCATATGGGTGAGTTCTGTGGTGTGTGAATGCTATCTTGACAAAGCTGTTATTTAAAAAGACACAAAACCCACAAGACCCAGCGCAGCTCCTCTTCCCCTCGTCCCGCCCCTTCACCTGGTGTCTGTCCCAGACCAGGTGTGGGCCCAGCGTGTCCTGCGGCCCCAGCACCTGCTCCCCGGTGGGAGCCTCACCCAGCCTGCAGGGTGAGCACAGAGCAGACGCCAGGGAGCCACCTGCAGACCAGGGGAAACGTGAGCCGCCACCACCACGCGACGTGCAAATCCTTCCCGAGAGCTCCCCGCCCCGAGCCCCACGACCCCCGCCGTCCCCGTGGGCACCACCCCGTGGCGGCCCCCCGGCCCCCAGCACACAGCCTGCAAAACCCCTTCCCCACCCGGGAAAAGACGCATCACGTTTTTAAGGGACAAGCGTTCTCAGAGGTAACCTCTCTCACACACCGGCTGCCCGTGCACCTGGGGTGAGTCTGACGCACTTTCCGGACGTCGGCCACGCACCCCATGACTAACTGAGGGCATTCAAACGGAAGCCCCTCAGAGATGAGGAGGCATCGTCATCCAAGGTCAATACTCAGTGAAGCACACAGCCTCCGACCTCCCAACTGCAGCTCATGGGAACCTGTGTCGGCAGCCCTGCCAGGCGCCCTGGACTGGAAGAGGGCCCGGTCCGACACAGGGGCGCCGAGGAACAGAGCCCCAGGCCAGGCACTGCGACAGCGGCCATGGGTGGGGAGAGAGAGTCTGGGAAGGAACGACAAAGGCGGGCGGTGAGGGAGGCACTACAGAGCCACGCGTGAGCTGCGGAGGACCGCGGACAGACACCCGTCGGCACGTCCTCTGTGAGCACCCTTGGGACCGCTCAACGCCACGGGCACGGCAGGAGACCCGGCTGGTGGGAACGGCAGGGACAGCTTGAAGGGACAGAGAAGATGCCAAAGAGGCCTCCAGGCAGCGCCCTGAGTGGGAGGAAGGAAACAGGACTGTCATCCCACAGCCTGGGAGAGAAGGCGCACGCACTGGGGAAGAGCGCCAGGACCACGAGAGGAGGACACGGCAGAAAGAAAGAGGGAGGAGAGGGGGTTTCCTGGGAGACATGCGCCGGGCCTGGGACCCAGGGATGCGCAGACACAGCCAGTCGCACCCTACAGGTCCCCGAATCCAAAATGGACACCAAACACTCTGTATCTTGATTGTACCAATGCCAACGAAATCATTGCATCGGTGCGTAGCTTTGTAAGATGCCACCATCGGGAGAAACTAAGTAAAGAGAACGTGGGATGTCTCCGTCTTATTTCTGACGGCTGTGCAAGAACCTACGATAATCTCAAAATAAAAAGTTTAATTAAGGAAAAAAGGATGCAGTTCCTAGAGGTAGACTGGGGGCGGGTCCCCTGCAGCTCCGCCACCTCCTGCCTAGTGAATAGCCAAAGGGCCGGCCACCTCTGGCTCCTCCCACCAGGAACAGAGTACACAGGCGGCATTTGGATGTTAGGGTACAAAAGTACAAAAGCTAACAGCCACGTACATACGGAATATCAGGCTTTTCCGGTGATCCCTTCCTCCTTAAAGAGGCTACTTCACCCACAGAAAGTCGTCAAAGGGTTAACCTGCCTTCCACCTGAGCTCAGATTAGGCAGGACTCACACCAGCAGAGGTCAGATCAGAAAATATTCTCTGAGTCACAGGGAGGGATGGCTCACTCAGCCGCCCACTTCAGCTACTACTCACAGTCGAGTGAAGGGCATGACTGCTCAGCGGGCATTCATCAGAGACTCGTGGGCTCTCAGGAGGAAGCCAGAAGCAGGCGGGGACAGTCACGCTGGGGCCGCTCCACGCCCACAGCCTCAGTGAGTCACGGAGGGGAAGGACCACTGCACGCCCTCGCTGGCTCCTGCCCTGCCATCAGGCAGCCGAAGATACCACCTGCTCCCTCCTGAGCTGAGACCCGGTTTTCCCACCAAAAGAAGGGCCATCCTGCTTTAGAAATGCCACCGTGAGCTACAAGTGGATATCCAGGAACTCTCAGTCACAGAAGGAACAAAACTCGCCCTGCACTCCGCCCTCCCATTTGTCAATTGCAAAAGCCCATTTTCGAGGCTGGACACTTCCGTGTGCGGACGGCTGTGGCTGTTTGCACTTCCTCCTGCGGGTGCCCCCTCCTCAGAGAAGCCACCCACACCTCCCCCAGGGCAAACCTGGCAGCCCCACCCTCTGGGACCTCAGCTGGTCCCATATACGGGGCACTACACCTCAGCTGACCTTCTGTGTTTAGAGATCACCTACTGTCCTTCGGTCATAAGTTTCTTGAGAATAAGAATACTGTCTACTGTCCTCAGTGCCTCCTGGAACACTCAGTGTAAATATCTAGGAGGTACTTGCAGAATGAATGAATCAATGAACAAACAAGCTCAGTCATTTCAAACGTGCGGTCACATGAGTAATCTGACCTTCTGAAAAGTTAAGCTTCTGGAAGGAGCCCATTTTCTTAATGTATTCAGCATCGAGTCATCACAAAATATGAACTCTTATAAAGTACCGCCCCCTCACTTCCCATGAGAAAGCAAAATTCCTCAGCGGGGAAATGGGAGGGTAGCAGACGTTACCCGCAAAGCTTAAGGCTGCGGCTCGCTGAGCACTTCACTAGGGCCCCTGACTGCTTGCCTGGTAGTAGGACAGACACACCAGGAACGGCTGCTGACCAGCAGGAGGAGCGCCCGGCCAGGCAGGCAGCACACACCCCGCACCCTACCAAGCGAGGTCCGGCCAGCAAGGGAAAGACGCTCTCCACTTCAGAACCGCCCACCACTAGAAAGCCAGGTCCTGCCAGGGCCTGGACACACGAGGCCTTCCTTACAAGGGTTACAAATCTGTGGCCTCGCTCTGCCTCGAATAAAAGACAGTGACGGGGACAACGTGACCATCTCCAGATGAACTTTCAACTTCGTTTCAAGTGCCTGGGTGCTGGGTCACAGTGGATTTCTAAACTCTTCCAATATTCAAAAATACCAATTTCTAAGATGCAGAAGGGTTGTTAAACATACACTTAGCACAGACCCCAGTCCCACTCCTGAGTATTTTCTCAAGTGAGGTAAAAACCCAAGTTCACATGGAAACCTGCCCTGGGATGTTTACAGCAGCTTTATTCCTGATCCCCTCAAAACTGGAAACATCCCACAAGTCCTGCCACCCGCAGGCGAATGGACAAAGGGAAAATGGAATACAACACAGCCAGAAAAAGGAGTGGCTCCTCATACCCGCAACAACAGGGATGACGGACTTCCCTGGTGGTCCAGTGGCTAAGACTCCACGCTCCCAATGCAGGGGGCCCGGGGTCCATCCCTGCTCAGGGAACTAGATCCCGCACGCTGCAACTAAAAGATCCAGCACAGGGCAATGAAGATCCCATGTGCCGCAACTAAGACCCACCACAGCCAAGTAAATAACTAACTAAATAAATATTTAAAAAAAAACAGGGATGAATCTCTGATAGGTTTTGCTGAGCCAAAGCAGCCAGAATCAAAAAGCTACATACTGTTGTTCCGTTTATCTGACTTTCTGGAAAAGCCAAAACCTTAGGGACAGAGAGGAGATTAGTGGCCAAGAGGCTAGAGGCACGCTGGCGCCAAAGGGCAGCAAATGGGATGACGGGATTGCTCTGCCGCCTGATGGCGATCATCTGTCAGAACTCCTAGAACTGTGCACTACAAGTGAACTATGCTTCACGGCTACTAAGGATAAACAAATTATTACATTTTGAAAAATGCGCCGGCCAGCCAACCGGTACATGACAAGTGCAGTAAGAGGGGCGGGGGAGGCGAGGCAAGTGGATCAGCTGGAGTTCTGAAGGTTCTCCCCACTTTCAGTTTCCGTGCCCTGGGATGTCTCCCCGCCCTGCCCACTGCTCAGGCCGCCCACCGGGCCACCCGGAGCTACCCAACCGGAAAAGCCAGAGCCCGGGCTCAGCCGCGCCTCCGGGCGCAGGAAGAGCAAAAATAGAAAGTGCCGGTGCGCAGTGGCGGGCTGGAAACCCTCCGATCTCGGAGAACCGGGAAGAACCGCGGCCCGGAGCCAACATCGGCTCCCGGGCGGTCCCAGCGTCCCGACCCCGCCCCCGGCCGCGACACAGTTTCCACAAACTGACACACACGGAGCCCGCGCGAGGGGCGGGGCGCGCGGGCTTCCCCGCCGGGTCCCTGGAGGCCGGTCCCCCGCAAGCCGAGCGCGCGAAAGAGCGCCCCAAAGGCGCCGGCCCACGGCGCCCGCTGCGCTTTCCCTCCCGAAGGCGGGCTGCAGGGCCCAAGCGTGGACCCTGGGTCACGAACACGCGCACCACGCCGCCACCGGGGACGAGAGGCCGGGCGCCCACCCGGCCGGGCACCCTGCATTTCTGGAATCACCGGGACGCCTGTGTAAATTTCCATTTGGCCTGTCATTTTCCAAAGGCCACTCGAATTAGGGGACAGAACGTCTCCTCTCCAAGGGTCCTGCCAGCCCACCCACTCATGATCAGGGAACAGAATGTCTCCTTTCCAAAGGTCCAGCCAGTCCTGCCACTCAAGATCAGAGGGACAAAATGCCTAACTAAAACAAAACAAAAACACAAAAAACTGGAAAGAGGGAGAAAAGGGTGTCCTCAAAAATAAAAAAGCTAAGCATGTTGACAGCGCCAAGAATAAACTACCAGGAAGAAGAAACCCTACATGTCAGATCATAAAGTACGGAAGGGCAAGCCCGCCGGCAGTCCAGGCCCGGGGGACCGGGGTCCCCAGCCCGGCAGATCCAACGGCAGCCCGGCTCGGGCGCCCCTCGGAAGCGCGGGGTCCCCGCGGCCGAGTCTGCGCCCCCGGCCGGCTCCGGCTCCCCTCTGCCCACCCTGCGCGCGGGGGCTGGAAACGGCCGCGGAGAACCACGGCGGGGCGGGAAGGAGGGTCCAAAGAGGGTCTGGGGACTCGAGTCGCTCCGTTTCTCGGTGGGCCCAGCGCGCGCCGTGGGGGAAGAGGGGCGGGGGTCCTGGGGGAGGGGACGGGCGGCACTCACGTAGACCGGCAGCGGCCACGGGTAGACGGCGGGCTCAGCCCCCACGGGCGACTTGAGCCTCAGCTCCAGCTTCTCCCCCATGTCTGCGCGCGCGGCCGCCGCACCATGCTAGTCGGGCGGTTGGGGGAGGGGCGGGGCGCCGCCGGCGGGGGCGGGGCAGGCGGGCGGGCGGAGGAGGGCGGGCGGGCGGGCTGAGGGGAGGGGGCCTGGCCTGGGCCTCAGCCGCCGCCGCCGCGCTCCCGTCCGGCCCCCGGCTCCCTCTTTGTGGTCACAGGCCCGGAGCCTCCAGCGCCGCCGCCATCTTGGGCCGGCGTGAAGCGAGCACAATGAGCCGGGGGCCGGGCTGAACCACTCGCGGCGCGCGCGCGGGGGGGCCCGGCGCGAAGAGGCGGCGCGCTCCCGCTGCCCCGCCCGCCGCTCCGCGCGCGCCCCCCCTCAGCCCCGCCCCGTGGGCTCGCCCGCTCTCACGCACGCACGAACGCACGCACGCACGTCCTCGGCTGCCCCCGGCCAACCCCACCGGCCCGACGTGGGGACCCGGGGAGACCCCTCGGGGCTTGCGGTGGCGGGTTCGAGTCCGCCTCTTGGCGTACCGTGATACCCCCCCCCCACACACACACCTCAATAATGACTATAATTCCTCATTAAATGTGACAGCCGGAATCCCGGATTCTGTTCGCAAGAATGCCGTGTATTTAGCCTATGCTAGGCACCAGACCCTGGACGCTCAGTACTGGCAAAAAAGGAAATGCCCTGCCCTCTTGGAGCTGCCATTTTAATTGGAATAGTAGTGACAATGCTCAGGCGAGAAAATAAAGTGTCATCAACGCCACGGGGATGGTTAATCTCATGTGCGCACTGCGCGGGGCCCCGGCAACCACAAACATTCCAGGTATGGCCAGGAAGGTATTTTTCAGATGAGATTAACTCTGAAATCGGTCCACTTTGCGTAAAGGAGATTGTCAATGCCATGGCGTGGGTGGGCCTCGTCAATCAGTTGAAGGACGAGAGAAAAATGAGGTTCCGTAGAAAGAGGGAACTGTTCCTCCAATGGCCTTCGGACATCAGCTCTTCCCTGTTTCTCCAGCCCAGAGTCCTGCCCTGACTTGCCTGCCTCACGGTCACGTGAGTCAACTCCTTAAAACAAAACTATATATCCAAAAATACTGAATATATACACACCTATTAATTTGTATATGTGTGTATCCATATTATATATATATGTATGTACGCATGCATATATATTGAATATAAGGTATGTACATACACATATATGTATATACACATATGTTTATATGTGCGTGCGTATGTAGTATATGTGTGAGTACTATATATAGTATACATAGAAACCTATATATTTGTGTGTATATATTGTATATATGTATGTATGTGTATATATATAGCATACGTATTATACATGTGAACATTGAACATGCTGTATATATACACTGTATGTATGTATGTATACAGTGTATATTTATATATAGGTGTGTATATATGTTGTATACCTGTACGTGTATATGTTGTATAGGCATTATATGTATATATGTATATACTGTATATATACATACTTGCGTATGTATTTATATGTGTATATACATGCGCATATTTACATATAGGTGTGTATGTATGTATATACGTGTATATATTTTATATATATGATATATCTATGTATATATACTGTGTATTTATATATACAGTACATATATATTTTTATGCTATATGCTTTTATATGTAGGTGTATATGTGTGTCTATATGTATGTATTGTATGTATTGCATATATTATATGTGTATGTATAGTATATGTGTATGTATGTATATACACACCTAATATATCTTTGTATGTGTGTATATATATATGATATATATGTACCTAGGTGTGTATATTGTATATGTTATATGTATGTGTACGTACTGTATATATACAAACTATGCATTTTATATGTGTGTATGTACAGTGTATATGTATGTGTGTATTGTATGTATTGTATGTATTATGTGTATATGTGTGTATACATACTGTATATATACAAACTATGCATTTTATATATGTGTGTATATATGTATGTGTGTATTGTATATACTATATGTGTATATGTCTGTATGCATACTGCATATATAAACAGCTGTATATTTTTGGATGCGTGTATATATGTACGTGTGTGTATATACACACACCCCCTGTGGATTCTGTTTGTCTGGAGAACCCTCACTGATATGGACACTTATGACAATTGAGCACCTGCCCTTTGCCAGCCAGGGAGCCAAACGCTTATCCTTTTGGTGTCTCCCTTAAGTGTCACAAGTCCCAGGAGGGAAGGTGATGCCGCTCCTACCAGTTGAGGTGCCTCAGGGTCAGAGAGGTGCACAGGGTGGGGGGCTGGAGCCTGGTGGAGCCCAGATGGAGTTCTAGCAGCAGTACAGCCTAGCAGTCCCACTTCCCCTGGTGCTTCTCACAAAGACGCCGAGGGAGAGACGGGGTCTGAAGGAGGGGATGAGGAAGCTTCCATGGATCCGCAAGCCCAGACCAAGGCTGACTCATCAAGGTTGTTAGAGATCAGGACTGCGGTTACCCTGGGGGTGGGTTTACAGAGAGCCATTTCCATTCTGAGAAAGTATCCATTCTGCTCTTGTTTGTTTGTTTACCCCCCTCCCCCAAATCTTTTAAAAACAGATTCTCATGGTTGCTGGGAGCACACACGGGGAAGTTGTGTGTGAGGGGGTGTGATCCAGGGGACAGGGAAGATAAGCCCCCCACTCATAGGGCCAGGAGTGGCTCAGCTTTGTGAGCTGAGGATGGCCCTCGAGGTCCTAGGGAGAAGGGTCCCTGCTCCGTCCCTGCTCTGTGCACCCTATTCCCAGCCTGAGAAGCCCAGAGCCACCCCCCCACACACACACCAGGGAAGAGAGCCAGTCACCCTGGCTCCCAGGCTCCGGCTCCAAGGCTCCCGGTACTAGGAGCTATTTTCAGCTTTCATGCCCTAGAACACGGCCAGAGCTATTGTCTCCGGAAACTCTCTGTCTGTCTTTCCCCCGCCCTCCCTCCCTCCCTCCTCCGCCTCTTCCCCCCACCTCCCGCTCGATCTGTCCTGCCCTCCACCCTGCATTTCTACACAGGATGCCTCGCTTCTCCCCTTGCCCACCCCCACCATTCGATGGATGTCAAAGCAAGCACTGGGGACTTCCCTGGAGGTCCAGCGATTAAGACGCCGAGCTTCCACAGCAGGGGGCGCGGGTTCGATCCCTGGTCAGGGAAATAAGATCCCACATGCCGCAAGGCACGGCCAAAAAAATAAATCAATAAAAAATAAAGTGATAGTGATGAAACAGCCCTAGTGGTGCAAGGATGGGACGTATAGCTCTATGGTATAGAATAAAGGTCCAGAAACAGATATATGAGAACTTGATATGACAGAAAGTGGGGAAATTAAGGAGTTTTCAATAAATGGCATTAGGACAATTGCATATCCATGTGGGAAAAAGTAAACTAAAAAAAAAAAGGAAGCCCTGGTCAGGTGTGACCTTGGGCCCAGGGCCATTGGCACACGTTGCCCTGTGGGACGTTCTTCCTTAGACTCCTCCCTCCCTCCTGTGTCACTGTCACTTCCTCCAGAACCTTCCTGGACTCCCCTACACAAGCCTGGGGTGTGCCCTCACCCACCCTGGATCACCAGAATTCCAATCCCGGCCCACCCTTCCCCGCCAGGTAAAGAACTGTGCCTGGTCAATAAGACCGTAGAGGTCATTGACCATTGCTATTGCCGTTGGAATTGTTACTGTGTTTACATAGGGTGACCAACACCCGCCCCCAGTTTGCCCAGGACTGCTCAGGTTTGAGCGCTGGAACTCTGGGGAAACCCTCAGTCCCGGGGAACTCCAGAAGGCTGGTCAGCCTATTTAGGACGGATCTTTCACTCGATCTCCCAACCCCGGAGAGCCAGAAAGGGAATCTCCCCCTTCCTTCCATTGTAACCTTCATTCATTCATCCACTCATCCCTTTATTCAACTCCTTTATTCAGCAAGTATTTATGAAGCACCTACTACACAGCAGATACTCTTCTAGGTGCTGGGGACGTAACAACATCCCTCTCCTCAAAGAGCTCACGTTCTAGCGAGGGCAGCAAACAGTAAACTGAGAAGATGTGATTTATTACATGGGGATGATGTCTCAGAGACCACTGAAGGGCAGAGGAGGTGGGAGAGGAAAGGGGCAGTTCTAAGTGTAGGCGCTGACAGGATTGGAGCAGACCTTGCCCTGGGCCAGGCTGGTTGCTTCAACACAGCTGTCCTTGCCCAGGGCCATCCTGCCCCTACCTCACCCAGTTCTGGTGTCCTGGGAAAATCTGTGGTTGTCACACCTGGGAGGGAGGGGCCCCTGGAATCAAATGGGTGAGACCAGGGATGCTGCTCAACCCCACACAGTGCCCAGGAGGGGCCCCCAGCAGAGGATGACCCGCCCCAAATAACCCCAATGCCGCGGGGAGACCCTGCACTAACATTATTCAGACCTGCTGGTGCCCCCAGATTCCTGCACAGGCAGGGACTCTATCTGGGTCACCTCTGTATCCCCAGGTGACCTAGAGTGGGGCAGCCAGGAAGGCTGAGATGAGTATCGGGGGTGAAATGACAAATCTCTGTGCCCACCCTCCCCGCCTCACCCCAGGGTCGACGGCCTCTATCTCTTCCCTGTGCAGGTAGCTTTTCCCTGAGCCATTTCTTCTTGTCAAGGTCCCTGTCGCAGGTTAGGTTCCCCGAATATGACGTTGAGAGCAAGGATTGGAATGAAGGTTGTTGATATGAGACGTGCAGAGAACAGATAGAGCTGCCATAGGGTCCTGCAATTCCACTCCTGGGCATAGATCTGGAGAAAACTCTAATTCGAAAAAATGCATGCACCCCTGGGATTTCCCTGGTGGTCCAGTGGTTAAGACTCTGTGCTTCCAGTGCAGGGGGCATGGGTTCCATCTCTGGTTGGGGAACTAAGATCCCACATGCTGTGTGACAAAAAAAAGAAAGAAAGAAAAGACACATGCACCCCAGTGTTCACTGCAGCACTGTTTACAATAGCCAAGACATGGAAGCTACCTAAATGTCCACTGATGGATGAATGGATAAAGAAGATGTGGTACATATATACAATGGAATATTATTCAGGCGTAAAAAGAAGGAAATAATGCTATTTGCAGCAAAGTGGATGGACCTAGAGATTATCATACTAAATGAAGTAAGTCAGACAGAGAAAGACAAATATCATATGATCTCACTTATATGTAAAATCTAAAATATGACACAAATGAACTTGTCTACGAAACAAAAACAGACTCACAGACATAGAGAACAGACTTGTGGTTGCCAAGGGGGAGAAAGAGTGAGGGAGGGTTGGATTGGGAGTTTGGGGGGGTTGGATTGGGAGTTTGGGGTTAGCAGATGCAAACTATTAAATATAGGATGGATAAACTACAAGGTCCTACTGTCTAGCACAGGGAACTATATTCAATATCCTGTGATAAGCCATAATGGAAAAGAAAAAAACTCTTATTTATAGGTTCCATCCCTAACTGAGCTGGCCCGTCCCCTCCCATGGTTCTAAGTGCAGCCCAAGGCTGCAGACTTCCCACCGTAGTCTTCAGCTCCAGAGCAAGCCACCTGCAAACCAACCACATCTTCCCAGGGGCTGGCAAATCTCCTTTGCTACTGATTCCAAGACACATCCAGATAGCAAAAATGTGACCATGAAAAGAAACTCAGGCATGTTCAAATCAAGAAAATAACATTCTTATCTCTGTTTAGCACTTGCTTAATTTTAGAATAGCTTAGAGTTACAAAAAAGTTGCAAAGATCTGTACAGAGTGTACAGAGTGCCAGTGGACCCCGACCCAGTACCCCTATTTCCAACACATTAGTACGACATGTTTATCCAACTAAGGAACCAAGATGGATACGTTACGATTAACTAAAGTCCACACTTTATTAGAATTTCCCTAGTTTTCCCCTAAGGTCCTTTTTCTGTCCCAGTTTCCTCTGGGCTGTGACATGTCTCAGACATCCCTGGGTTTTGATACCTTGAAAGTTTTGAGGAGGACTGGTCAGGTATTTTTTTCCCTCTGTTTGTTTGTTTTCTGATGTTTTTCTTATGGTTGGTCTGGAGTTATGGGGTGGAAGATCCAGACAGAGTTAAAAATGCCATTCTCCTCAGGTCACATCAAGGATACACACCATCAATGGGACTTATGACAAATGAACTTACCCTTGATCACCTGGCCAGTATCGTCTTTTTTTTTTTTTTTTCTGCGTTTGGTCTTCGTTGCTGCGTGCGGGCTTGCTCTAGTTGCCGTGAGCGGGGGCTACTCTTCGTTGTGGTGCGCGGGCTTCTCATTGCAGTGGCTTCTCTTGTTCTGGAGCACGGGCTCTAGGCATGCGGCCTTCAGTAGTTGTGGCTCGCGGGCTCTAGAGCGCAGGCTCAGTAGTTGTTGGCGCGAGCTTAGGTCTCCACGGCATGTGGGATCTTCCCGGCCCAGAGCTCGAACCCATGTCCCCTGCATTGGCAGGCGGATTCTTAACCACTGCGCCACCAAGGAAGTCCCTAGTATTGTCTTTTAACCCTCGGGTGGACATTCCTCTTCCTCAAAGAGCCAAAATTAAAGAGACAGACAACGCGGAGTGCTGGTTCAGGTGGGAGCCACTGGAACACCCGTATCTTCCTGGTGGGAGTGCAGATTGGAGCAGCCACTTTGGAAAACTGTCCAGCAGGATCCACAGAGCTGACATTACTACTCCAGGTCTCAGCAGTTTCCCTCCAAAGGGCACACCCAAAAGGAACATGTCTACTCCCTTCTAAAGGACGTGCACCAGAACGTCCATGGTGGTTCTATTCACAGTAGCCAACAACTGGAAATAATGTAAATGTCCTTTCAGAAGACAACGGGTGAGGGACTTCCCTGGTGGTCCAGTGGTTAAGACTCCGTGCTCCCAATGCAGGGGACCCAGGTTGGATCTAGATCCTGCGTGCCACAACTAAGACCTGACACAGCCTAAATAAATAAATAAATAAATAAATAAATAAATGGAAAAAAAGAAGACAGCGGGTGAATAAACTGTGGTACATTCATATCTGGCATCACAAAGGAGAGGACTGCCACTACACACAGCAGCCTGGATGAACCTCAAAATACGAAGGTTGGGTGAAGGCTGTCACACAGCAAAGAGGACATACTTTAGAACTCCATTTACATGAAGTTCCAAAACAGGCGAAACTGATGAAATTAGAAGTCAGACAGAGGTTTTCTCTGGGGGATTTTACCACTGTTTTTCTTTTAACTGTGATAAAATATACATAAACATAAAATGTACCATCTTAGCCTTTTTTTTTTTTTTTTTTTTTTTTTTGCTCCGCGGCATGTGGGATCTTCCCGGACCGGGGCACGAACCCGTGTCCCCTGCATCGGCAGGCAGACTCCCAACCACTGCACCACAAGGGAAGCCCTCTCTGGGGGATATTGACTGAGAATGGGCATATAGACTTCTTGGGGGCTGGTTACTTAGAGAAAGAGATGGATAGTTAGATTATAGATAGGTAGATAGAAATTTATTGAACTGGGCACTTGGTAATCTGTGTCCTTTTTGTATGTATATCATACCTCAAATAAAAATGAAAGAGAAGAATAAAATAAAACTAGGTCTGCGATGGTAGAAGTGTAACATGGTGCAGCCACTGTGGAAAACAGTTTGGTGGGTCCTCACAAAGTTAAACATAGAATTGCCATATGATTCACTAAACTCTATTCCTAGGCAGAGAGCCAAAAGAATGGAAAACAGGGACTCAAAGAGATATTTGTACACCCATGTTCATAGCAGCACCATTCACAATATGCAAAAAGCAGAAACACCTCAAATTTCCATCAACAGATGAGTGGGCAAACCAAATGCGGTCCCACCATACAATGGAATATTATTCAGCCTTACAAAGGAAGGAGATTCTGACACTCATTACAACATGGATGAGCCCTGAGGACATGATGCTCAGTGAAATAAGCCAGGCACAAAAGGATAAATACTGTCTGATTGCACTCACACGAGGTCCTAGAGAGTCAGAGACAGGAAGTAGCTGGGGGGGGCCAGGGGCTGGGGAGTCAGTGTTTCATGGGGACAGAGTTTCAGTTTGGGAAGATGAGAAAGTTCTGGAGATGGATGGTGGGGATGGCTGCCCAACAATGGGAATGTACTTAATACCAGTGAGCTGTGCACTTAAAAATGGTTAAGATGGGGCTTCCCTGGTGGCGCAGTGGTTGAGAGTCCGCCTGCCGATGCAGGGGACACGGGTTCATGCCCCGGTCTGGGAAAATCCCACATGCCGCGGAGGGGCTGCGCCTGTGAGCCACGGCCGCTGAGCCTGCGCATCCGGAGCCTGTGCTCCGAAATGGGAGAGGCCACAGCAGTGAGAGGCCCGCGTACCGCAAAAAAAAAAAGGTTAAGATGGTACATTTTATGTTTATGTATATTTTATCACAGTTAAAAGAAAAACAGTGGTAGCAAATACAATCATAATAACCAGCTTTGCAGGCAAAGCTTCTGCCCCAGAAATCTGGACCCCTCTCAGCGTCCTCTTGATGCATTCCCGATGCCTCCTTTCCTTTGTCCTGGGGTCAGTGAGCTCATTCTTGGCAAGACTGGAAGCACGGATGCATCTGTCTCAGCAGGGAAGGAGGATGAGAAATCTGTATGTCAAGGTGAAGGTCATCCAGCAGATGTAACTTTGGACAGATGTCCTCATGGAAAAAGATGGACACAATGCGTTCTAAGAAAAAAGCAAGGTGCTGAGGGGTGTGCAGAAGAAACATATTTGCACACACACATGTACATACAGAGGACTGTGCACATCCCCACGCTCTGCCGTGTGTGTTTACAGGGTCTCCCTCTAGAGTGCTCAAAACATACACCCCTGCCCCACTGACCCCAGGCTTGATTATGCAGAGCAGTTATCTGCTGCTGCATACAAACCAGCACACAACTTAGAACATCCACCATGTAATACGCTCCTTTGCTCTGTAGATCAGCAATTTTTCAAAAAATTTTTATTGGAATATAGTTGCTTTACAATGTTGTGTTAGTTTCTGCTACAGCAAAGTGAATCAGTTATACACATACATATATCCTCCCTCTCTTTTTTGGATTTCCTTCCCATTTAAGTCACCACAGAGCACTGAGTAGAGTTCCCTGTACTCTACAGTAGGTTCTCATTAGTTATCTATTTTATACATAGTATCAATAGTGTATATATGTCCATCTCAATCTCCCAATTCATCCCACCCCCCTCTTCCCCCTTGGTGTCCATATTTTTGTTCTCTACATCAGTGTCTCTATTTCTGCTTTGTAAATAAGACCGTCTATACCAATTTTTTTCAGATTCCACATATATGCATTAATATACTATATTTGTTTTTCTCTTTCATTCTAACCAGTATGAGCTGATACCTCACTGTAGTTTTTGTTTGTTTGTTTGTTTTTGGTTTTTTTTGCAGTACGCGGGCCTCTCACTGTTGTAGCCTCTCCCGTTGCAGAGCACGGGCTCCGGACGTGCAGGCTCAGCGGCCATGGCTCACGGGCCCAGCCTCTCTGCGGCATGTGGGATCTTCCCAGACCGGGGCACGAACCCGCGTCCCCTGCATCGGCAGACGGACTCTCAACCACTGCGCCACCAGGGAAGCCCCCTCACTGTAGTTTTGATTTGCATTTCTCTAATGATTAGTGATGTTGAGCATCTTTTCATGTGTTTCTTGGCCATCTGTATATCTTCTTGGGAGAAATGTCTATTTAGGTCTTCTGCCCATTTTTGGATTGGGTTGTTTTTTTGATATTGAGCTGCATGAGCTGCTTGTATATTTTGGAGATTAATCCTTTGTCAGTTGCTTCCTTTGCATTCTGAGGATTGTCTTTTCATCTTTTTTGTGGTTTTCTGCCATGGTTTTCTGTTCTGTGTAGCAGAAACTAACACAACATTGTAAAGCAACTCTACTCCAATCAAAAAATTTTAAAAATTGCTGATCTACAGGGCAAGGAGCGTATTACATGGTGGATGTTCTAAGTTGTGTGCTGGTTTGTATGCAGCAGCAGATAACTGCTATGCATCATCAAGCCTGGGGTCAGTGGGGCACGGGTGTATGTTTTCAGAACTCTAGACCCTGTCTTTAATCAATCCTCCTTAGGGGAGAAAGCATGGGTCCTTAAAGGCTCTCCAAATGGCCTCAAGAGGTCTGGAAACTTCCATCCTTGTCCTCTTACAGGAACATCAGGATATACTGTACTGAAGTCTGGTTTGCCTCCTGGAGGACAGGATCAGAGATGAGCCAGCCCAGCTGAAGCCCTCTAGAGCAACCAGCCTGCCGCCCACCAGCTAAATGAGCATATATATGTGAGTGACTCCTGGCAAGACCAGCAGGGGAACTGCTCAGCTAGGCCCAGTCCAAATTGCTGATCTACACACTAATTATTAGCCAGGACAATTTTTTACAATAACCAGTACCATTTTTTTTAAGAGTCCATATATATGGGTTAGCATATGGCATTTGTTTTTCTCTTTCTGACTTACTTCACTCTGTATGACCGACTCTAGGTCCATCCACCTCACTACAAATGACTCAATTTCATTTCTTTTTATGGCTGAGTAATATTCCATTGTATATATGAGCCACGTCTTCTTTATCCATTCCTCTGTCCATGGACACTTAGGTTGCTTCCATGTCCTGGCTATTGTAAATAGTGCTGCAATGAACATTGTGGTACATGACTCTTTTTGAATTATGGTTTTCTCAGGGTATATGCCCAGTAGTGGGATTGCTGGATCACATGGTAGTTCTTTTCTTAGTTTGTTTGTTTGTTTGTTTTTGCGGTACACGGGCCTCTCACTGTTGTGGCCTCTCCTGTTGCAGAGCACAGACTCCGGACACGCAGGCTCAGCGGCCATGGCTCACGGGCCCAGTCGCTCCGTGGCATGTGGGATCTTCCCGGACCGGGGCACGAACCCGTGTCCCCTGCATCGGCAGGCGGACTCTCAACCACTGCACCACCAGGGAAGCCCATAAATAAATATTTAGAAAAAAAATGAATGATTGGCCAGAGATAACCCGGAAATTAACCCCATTATCATAAAACCCGAGACTGTGAGCCCCGTAGCAGAGCAGTTCTCCTAGGTTCCCTTACCCTGCTGCTTTCTGCCTGGGCGCCCCTTCCCAATAAAGTCTCTTGCTTTGTCAGCATATGTGTCTCCTCGGACAATTCACTGCTGAGTCTTAGGCAAGAGCCCACTCTCGGGCCCTGGAAGGGGTCCCCCTTCCTGCAACAGAGGGACAGCAAGGGCTGCAGAGAAGAGAAGAATCACATTGGCTCTGCTGGGCCAAAGTCCAGCCTGCCAACCCCTCTGGAGCCCAGAGTCTCTGAGTTCCCTGCTACTGGTGACTTAGGCAACTAAAACACCTCCAATTACTGAGCGACTACTGCATGCCTGGGCTGCACCACACACTTTACACACAATCCTCATTCGATCCTTCAAGGACCCCCGTGGGAGACATTCTTTTCATATCTGTTTCCTACAGCTGCTGCAACAAAGGGCCACAAAGTTAGTGGCTTAAAACAACACAAATTCATTATCATACATACATTGTTTCCCTGGAGAACATTGACTAGTACACTGGGCTAAAATCGAGGTGTCATCAGGGCTGCATTCCTCTCTAAAGGGTCTGGGGTGGGATCCTTCCCTTCCTCTTTTCAGCTACTGGGAACTGCCTGCAACCCTTGGCTCATGGCCCTTTCCTCCATGTTCAAGGTCAGCAACATCAGGCTGAGTCCTTATGCTGCCATCCCTCTGGCCTTTTTCCATTTTTCAAGAGCCTTGGGATTACCTTGTGTCTACCAGCATAAACCAGGATAAACTCCCCGTTTAAGATAAAATCCCCAGTTGGTCTCTCAACAAGGTCAGCTAAATCACAAAGTGAATTCCACCTCTAATGTTAATTCTTTTTTAAAAAAATTTATTGAAGTATAGTTGATTTTTTTAAATTTATTTTTGGCTGCGTTGGGTCTTCATTGCTGCGTGCAGGCTTCCTCTAGTTGCAGTGAGAGGGGGCTACTCTTTGTTGCAGTGCGTGGGCTTCTCACTGCGGTGGCTTCTATTGTTGCGGAGCACGGGCTCTAGGTGCACGGGCTTCAGTAGTTGTGGCACGTGGGCTCAGTAGTTGTGGCTCGTGGGCTTAGTTGCTCCGCGGCATGTGGGATCTTCCCGGACCAGGGCTCGAACCCATGTCCCCTGCATTGGCAGGTGGATTCTTAAGCACTACTCCACCAGGGAACTCCCTTAAGTATAGTTGATTTACAATGTTGTGTTAATTTCTGCTGTACAGGGACTTCCCTGGTGGTCCAGGGGTAAAACTCCGAGCTCCCAATGCAGGGGGCCAGGTTCAATCCCTGGTCAGGGAACTAGCTCCCACATGCCACAACTAAGAGATCCCGCATGCCGCACTGAAGATCCCATGTGCCACAGTTAGGACACGGCGCAGCCAAAACAAACAAACAAACACATACATATATACATATATACATACATAAATATTAAAAAAAATTTCTCCTAGGGCTTCCCTGGTGGTGCAGTGGTTGAGAGTCTGCCTGCCGATGCAGGGGATATGGGTTCATGCCCCGGTCCGGGAGGATCCCACATGCCGCTGAGCAGCTGGGCGCGTGAGCCATGGCTGCTGAGCCTGCATGTCCGGAGCCTGTGCCCCGCAATGGGAGAGGCCACAACAGTGAGAGGACCACGTACAGAAAAAAAAAAAAAAAAAATTCTCCTGTATAGAAAAGTATATACATTTTTTTCATATTCTTTTCTGTTATGATTTGACACAGGATATTGAATATAGTTCCCTGTGCTATACAGTAGGACCTTGTTGTTTATTTAATTCCTTTTTATCCTAACATATTCACAGCTTCTGGGGACTAGGATGTGGACATCTTTTGCAGGGAGGCCCTTTTACCTGCCTACCATATTTTATAAAACATTCCATGAGTTCAGTGACTTGCTTGGGTCACAAGGGACTAGTCAGTGGTTGGTCTGGGTGGTCTAACTCCAGAGCCCAGGCTATTCACCAGAGCTGTGATTGTCAGGGCCCCAAGTGCCTGTGGACAGGAGGAAGGCAGTGGAGGGCTGAATGCAGGGTTTAGAAAAGTGGAAACCCGGTCTTTCACTAAGTAAAGTAGGCGGAGCTATTTTAGGGCACTCCACGTTCCCCATAAAGTCCCTGGGGTCTGAGGTTGCATCTCCTCTGCCCCCTTAGTCCAGGCTGTTGTGTCCTCCCCACTTCAGCAGGATCTGGGCTCTTGTCTCTTTCTGGGCAGCTTGGCGCTCTCCGTGGTACTGAAATCCGCCCCCCCCCAGTTTGTCTCTAGAGAGAGTTGAGGGTCTCTGAAGTTCTAGCTCCTGCTTTGTCTTGCTAACTACACCCCAGGCCTCCTTATCTCCAGATCCTTACTTGGTCTCAAGCTGGGGGTCATCCTCAAGTTCTAGGGCAGCCCATATCTTGGATCTTTCCTGGAGCCTCTAAATATTTTTGCACTTAGAGACTCTCAATGGATGTGCAGTAGGGGAGGTCTGTAACTGAAGGAAGCACTCCCTTTACTGACACGTCTCTTAGGAATTAGGCAAGGTCAAGTGTCCAGGTTTGGGCTTCAAATTATACCAGTTGGTTTGAGCATGCTGATTAAAAACAAAGGGAAAATAAACAAAAAACAAATTCTGTTCTGCTATTTTGACCTCATGGCAGCCTCCAGAAGCCATCTGGTCAGCCACATAGGATCCCTGGAATCTCCAGATGTGCTTTTTAAAAAAATTATGGGAGGGACTTCCCTGGCAGTCCAGTGGTTAAGACTCTGGGCTTCCACTGTAGGGGGCACGGGTTCGACGCCTGGTCAGGGAACTAAGATCCCATTTGCCACGTGGTGCAGCCAAAAATAAATTAATTAAATAAAATAAAAAAATTTTAAATTTGGTAAAATACACATAACATAAAATTTACAATTTTAATCATTTTAAAGTGACAATTCAATGGCATTAAGCACATTCACATTGTTGGGCAACCATCTCCACCATCATGTCCAGAACTTTCTCATCTTCCCAAACTGAAACTCTGTCCCCATGAAACACTGATTCCCCACCCCTCCCCCAGCCCCTGGCCCCCACCATTCTATGTTCTACTCTCTGTCTCTATAGATTTGCCAATTCTGTGTCCTTTTTCTGTTCCAGGATCCCATCCAGGGCACCACATGACACTTAGATGTCACGTCCATTCTCTTAAGTGCCTCTTGGCTAACACAGTTTCTCAGAAATTCTTGTTTTGATGACCTTGACAGTTTTGAGGAGTGCTAGTTGGAAATTTTCTGGAATATCCCTCAAATGCAACTTGTCTGGTGTTTTTCTGATGATTAGGCTGCGGTGATGGGTTTTCAGGAAGGAAGACACTGCAGAGGTGAAGGGCACTTCTCGTCATGTCGTATCAAGGGTCTGTGCCATCCACATGACTTATCCCTGTGGATGCTGGTCTTGATCACCTGGCTGAGGTGTGTTTGTCAGTTTTCTCCACCGTAAATTTACTCTTCCCCACAGTGTTTCCAGCCCACACTCTTTTGAAAGAAGTCAAAATGCACAGCACATACTTTTTTTAAAAAAATTTATTTTATTGGGACTTTCCTGGTGGTGCAGTGGTTAAGAATCCTCCCGCCAGTGCGGGGGACACGGGTTTGATCCCTGGTCTGGGAGGATCCCAAATGCTGCGGAGCAACTAAGCCCGTGTGCCACAACTACTGAGCCTGTACTCTAGAGCCCGCAAGCCACAACTACTGAGCCCGTGTGCCACAACTACAGAAGCCCACATGCCTAGAGCCTGTGCTCCGCAACAAGGGAAGCCACCAGAAAGGGAAGCATGTACATCACAATGAAAGAGTAGCCTCTGCTCGCTGCAATGAGAGAAAGCCCTCGCGCAGTAACGAAGACCCAACGCAGCCAAAAAAATTAATTAATTAAATAAATAAATTTTAAAAATTTATTTTATTGTTGTATAGTTGATTTACAATGTTGTGTTAATTTCTACTGTACAACAGAGTGATTCAGTTTATCCATTCTGATGGGAATTCAGTTTATCCATTCTTGCTGTTTATCCATTCTCTATATAATAGTTTACATCCACTAACCCCAAACTTCCGATCCTTCCCTTCCTCACCCCCACGCCTTGGTAACCACAAGTCTGTTCTCTATGTCTGTGAGCCTATTTCTGTTTCATAGATAGGTTCATTTGTGCCATACTTTAGATTCCACATATAAGTGATATCGTATGGTATTTGTCTTTCTCTTTCTGACTTACTTCACTTAGTGTGATAATCTCTAGGTCCACCCATGTAGCTGCAAATAGCATTATTTCACTCTTTTTGATGGCTGAGTAGTATTCCATTGTATACATACCACATCTTCTTTATCCATTCATCTGTCAATGGACATTTAGGTTGTTTCCATGTCTTGGCTATTGTAAACAGTGCACAGCCCATACTTAAGAAGTGGGGAATTATGCTCCCTTTCCTTGATGACTATTTACGCAAATTATTTTGAATTCTGCTGCCTAGGAGGTCTGTCTAATCTCCTATTTATTTAATCATTTATTTATAACAGTATGGTGTCATGGATATTTATGTTATTTTGGGGGTTATAATCCCATATTGCTTTATCTTGCAGCAAAAGTTGTTCTAGCTTTGGGCATTGGGAACTCCTTCATTTGGTTTCTGTGTTTCTACAACATACTCCCATCACTGTGGTAGTTTGTTTTTGTTTTTTGTTTTTTGGCTGCACCAGGTCTTAGTTTTGGCATGTGGGCTCTTAGTTGCAGCATGCAGGATCTAGTTCTCTGACCAGGGATGAACCTGCGCCCCCTGCATTGGGAGCTCGGAGTCTTACCACTGTGCCACCAGGGAAGTCCCAATTGTGGTAGATTTCTTTTTTTGTGTGTGATATGCAGGCCTCTCACTGTTGTGGCCTCTCCCGTTGTGGAGCACAGGCTCTGGACGCGCAGGCTCAGTGGCCATGGCTCACAGGCCCAGCCGCTCCGCAGCATGTGGGATCTTCCCGGACCGGGGCACGAGCCTACGTCCCCTGCATCGGCAGGCGGACTCTCAACCACTGCGCCACCAGGGAAGCCCTGTGGTAGATTTCTTAACACTTACTTTCTGTAGCACAAGATGCTCCAGGGTCATCTTCTATATTTCCTGCCCCAGCCTAGAATCAGCCATTTCTCCACAAGGCTCTGGTTCCTTTTATTGGAGAATGGTATTAGAAATCAAGATCTGGGTGCTGGGTGTCATGAACTTTTAAGTGTTCCATGTGATGGGGCAGGGATATGTGATGTGAGTCTGTATAAATGGCTTTTGTTAATCCCATTGAGGATATAGTGCTGGACCACACTGTACTCTAAAATGATAGGCTGCCATTGCTGTTTTGAGTCTCGTTAGTGAGAATGCAACATCTTGCTCTTGCCTGGAGGGTGTGAACCCTGTAGGTCACTTTGACCCAGAGAAGCAGCCTGGTTTTCCAGCCCAGGTGTGGAGCTTCAAGTAAAGCTTGTCTAGACACAACATTCCGTTTGGTAGTTTCCAAGGAAACAGGACCCTGCATCCTCATCTCAGCCATATATAGATAGATAGATAGATAGACAGATAGATAGATAATTTTTTTTTCTGGCCACACTGTGCAGCTTAGTTCACTGACTGGGGATTGAACCCGGTCCACTGGCAGTGAAATTTCAGAGTCCTAACCACTGGACTGTCAGGGAGTTCCCATCAGCCCAAGCTTAATGCCAACCTCTTTACTCATAGCTCTGCCTAGCTTTGAGCCTAACAAACTCCACTTTATGTAAATATTACCTAAACTCTACATTTCACCCAAATCCTATAATATGTCTCCACCTTTTTGGTTTTTTGTCTGGGGAGACACCCCATACTTTCTCTACTAGGTGGTGTCTCTTGCTGTAGCAAGTTATTAAGCCTAACTTTCAGAGACCAAAATTGTGTCCTGGGAGGTCTTTATCAGATGGGCTTTACCAGTGAAGGGGATGGGGGTGATGAAGGGCCATTTCTGCAACACAGAGAAGGAAGTGGGGATTAGCCCTTGCTAAGTCCAGGTCTTCAGACTCATTTTTTTCTGTGTAATGTTCCACAAGACATTCAGTTGTTCTGAGACACAGTTTTTTTTGTTTTTTGTTTTTGCAGTACGAGGGCCCCTCACTGTTGTGGCCTCTCCCATTGCGGAGCACAGGCTCCGGACACACAGGTTCAGCAGCCGTGGTTCACGGGCCCAGCTGCTCCGCTGCATGTGGGATCTTCCCGGACCGGGGCACGAACCCGTGTCCCCTGCATCGGCAGGCAGACCCTCAACCACTGCGTCACCAGGGAAGCCCGACACAGTTTTTTCATTAGCATAAAGGGGTCAGTAAATTTGTTCCAGTGAACTTCCGTGGATGTTGTGAGAATGGAAGAGGAGAGAGAAATGAGACATATTTCAACTGTCCTCTTCGCGGGAGGAAAGAAAGGAAGGGTCTTGGGGAAAGGTGAGGCTGCAATGTGGGTGGGAGGAGGGAGAGACAGAATCAACAATCCAGATATTTAGTCCCTTTCCCCTTCCCTCCCTGTGAACCGTCTGCAGTAGAGAGTTTCCAGAATTAGGATTGCCAGATTTATCAAATAAATATACAGGATTCCCAGTTAGAGTTGAATTTCAGATAAACCATAATTTTTGTAGTATATGGCCCAAATATTGAATGGGACATGGTTATACTAAACAAAATTCACTATTTATCTGAAATTCAAATTTAACTGGGCAGTCCTGTATTTTAGGTGGCATTCCATCCCAGAAATATACTGGCAGCCTTTTTGGAAAAATGGTCCCAGGTAATTCCTGAGGCCTGGGTAGCCATATTTGTTATCACGTGACCCTGTCACGTGACCATAGTTCCTTGACAGGTATTGGATCTCCCAAAGCTGCAGCCATATGTTTGGAGAAGCAGCCTATCAGGTAGCCTGGAGCTCTAGCCAATAGGGGCATTGGGCGGTGACATACTGGACCAATGAGAGCCTTCCTCTGTAGGAATATGGAAGGTAGATATAGAAGTGGGTTCAAATCCTGCCTCTGACCCTTAGTGGCTGTGTTTTGGAGGGTCCTCATCCTCAGATTTTTTTTTTAATTGGGGTATAGTTGTTTTACAATGTTGTGTTAGTTTCTACTGTACAGCAAACTGAACTAGAGTTCCCTGTGTTATACAGCAGTTCTCATTAGTTATCTATTTTTAAGCCTCAGATTTTTATATGAACTTCATAAATGGAATTAATTGAGGCACCATAGGCAAAGCTTATACTAAGTGCTCAATAAATCTGCCCATTGTTATTATTATTATTATTATTATTATTATTATTTGGCCGTGCCATACGGCTTGTGGAATCTTAGTTTCCCGACCAAGAATCAGACCCCTGGGGCTTCCCTGGCGGCGCAGTGGTTAAGAATCCGCCTGCCAATGCAGGGGACATGGGTTCGAGCCCTGATCCGGGAAGATCCCACATGCCGCGGAGCAACTAAGCCCATGCGCCACAACTACTGAGCCTGTGCTCTAGAGCCTGCGAGCCACAACTACTGAGCCTGAGTGCCACAACTACTGAAGCCTGCGCGCCTAGAGCCCATGCTCCGCAACAGAGAAGCCACCGCAATGAGAATCCCGCGCACCGCAACTAGAGAAAGCCCATGAACAGCAACGAAGACCCAACGCAGCCAAAAATAAATAAATAATTTTTTTTTTTTTTTTTTTTTTTTTTTTGCGGTACGCGGGCCTCTCACTCCTGTGGCCTCTCCCGTTGCGGAGCACAGGCTCCGGACGCGCAGGCTCAGCGGCCATGGCTCACGGGCCCAGCCACTCCGCAGCATGTGGGATCCTCCCGGACCAAGGCACAAACTCGTGTCCCCTGCATCGGCAGGCGGACTCTCAACCACTGCGCCACCAGGGAAGCCCTAAATAAATATTTTTTTAAAAAAAGGATCAGACCCCTGCCCCCTGCAGTGGAAACGCAGAGTCTTAACCACTAGACCACTAGGAAAGTCCTATTGTCATTATAAATGTCCATATAATTAATACCTTTACCCTTCCTTCTTTTCATTTTCCTGTCAGCGCTGCCTTTCCTTCTTCCCATGAAATTAGGCAAGCAGGGAATACAATAACCCCACTTTACAGCTGATGAAACCAAGGCCCAGGATCACATTGTTGAGTTGAGTTCCTGGTGGAGCCTTGGCTATGACCCCTCCAGGCTCCTGAACCAACTCCCTGGCAGCCCAGCTCACACCGAAGCCGTGACAGTTACCAGCCCTCCCAGTGGACCTGGTGCATGTGGTTATCAGTATCGCAGGTGATGCAAGATGATGGGTACTTTGCTGGGATCTCCTCCCTGGCCACCAGGGGCCTGAGGCAGCCTATCTGGTGTGTCTGGGGGCTGGAGGTGCCTAATCACTCACCCAGACACCAGCCAGACACAACCCTCGGGACTCCACCTTTCAAAGGCAGAAGCAGAGGTGTCTTCTGGCTCTGAGCCAGATGGCTGTTCCTCTGCCATTGACCTTCTGAGTGACCCGGGCAAGCTTCCTCACCTGCCATATGGGCACCAGAACTATCGCCTTATGTGCATGTATTAATTGAACAAACTTTTTGACAAAACCAGGAGTTGGTGAGAATAGATAGCGCCAGAACTCCCATCCATTGCTGCTGGGATTGTAAATTTGTACAATGCTTTGGAAAACTGTTTGGCATCAATGACTAAATCTAACAATCACTTACCCCATGACCCAGTGATTCCATTCCCGCATACATAGCCAAGAGAAATGAGAGCACTTGTCCACCAAAAAACATGCACAAGAATGTACATCTTTTTTTTTTTTTTTTTTTTTTGGCTGCTCCATGAAGCTTGTGGGATCTCAGTTCCCTGGCCAGGGATTGAACCTGGGCCACAGCAGTGAAAGTGCCAACTTGTAACCAGTAGGCCACCAGGGAACTCCCAAGAATGTACACCATTTAGATAAATGTCACATCATCAGAAGGAAAGCCTTTTGTGCTTCCAAGCACACCACTGAGAAAATGAAAGGACAACCCACAGAATAGGAGAAAATATTTGCATCTAGATATCTGAAAAGGGACTTCTATCTAGACTACATAAAGAACTCTTACAATTCAAAAAAATTTTTTAAACTCAGTAAAAAAAATAGGCAAAGTTGGGGCTTCCCTGGTGGAGCAGTGGTTGAGAGTCCGCCTGCCGATGCAGAGGACACGGGTTCGTGCCCCGGTCCGGGAAGATCCCACATGACACGGAGCGGCTGGGCCCGTGAGCCGTGGCCACTGAACCTGGGTGTCCGGAGCCTGTGCTCCGCAACGGGAGAGGCCACAACAGTGAGAGGCTCTCGTACCGCAAAAAAAAAAAAAAAAAGGCAAAGTAGCTGAATAGACATTTCTCTAAAGCAAATATACAAATAGTCAATGCGCTCCTAAAAGTTGCTTAATGTCATTAGCCACCAGGGAAATGCAAATCAAAATCACAATGAGGTATCGCTTCATATCCACTAGGATGGCTAGAATCAAAAAGACAGATAATATCAAGTGTTGTAGAGGAGGTGCAGAAATTGGAACACTTATACATTGCTGATGAGGATGTAAAATGGTGCAGCTGCTTTGGAAAACAGTCTGGAAATTCCGTAAAAGGTTGAACAGAGTTACCATATGACTCAGCAATTCCACTCCTGTGTATATGCCCAAGGGAAATAAAATATGTGTCTACACAAAAACCTGTATATGAATGTTCACAGCAGCGTTATTCCAAATTGCCAAAAAGTGGAAACAACCCAAATATTCATCAACAGATAAATGGATAAACAAAATGTGGTCCTTCCACACACGGGAACATCATTCAGCCATGAAAAAGGGTGAAGCACTCACAGTCACTGCAACGTGGATGGACCCTGAGACCACGATGCTCAGTGAGAGAAGCCAGACACAGAAGGACACACAGTGCATGATTCCATTGATGGAAGACGTCCAGAGCATGCAAATCTACAGAGACAGAAAATGGATTCCTGATTGCAGAGGCTGGAGAAGGGGGTGGGGAGCGACAGTAGTGGACACAGATTTTGTTTTTGTTTTTCGGTGATGAAACTATTCTAGAATTAGATGGAGTGATGGTTGCACAACTTTGTGAATGTACTAAAAACCACTGATTTGTACATTTAAAAGTGTAAATTTCATGGTATATAAATAATATTTGTGGGACTTCCCTGGTGGCGCAGTGGTGAAGAATCCACCTGCCAATGCAGGGAACATGGGTTCCATCCCTGTTCTGGGAAAATCCCACATGCCGTGGAGCAACTGAGCCCACGCGCCACAACTACTGAGCCTGCGCTCTAGAGCCCGCGAGCCACAACTACTGAGCCCACGTGCCACAGCTACTGAAGCCCATGCACTCTAGGGCCTGCATGCCACAACAAGAGAAGCCACCGCGATGAGAAGCCTGCACACCGCAACAAAGAGTAGCCCCCGCTCGCACAGCTAGAGAAAGCCCACGTGCAGCAGCAAAGACCCAATGCAGCCAAGATAATAATAATAATGATAATAATATTTGAGAAAGAATAGAAAAAAAATATATATATATATATTGGTCTCTGCCCCCTGGTTTCTGGTGGCCAAAGCTCCTAAATCTCTTTTAGTTTTCTGGTTGATTGGAGTGTTTTTTGGTGTAATGAGACAGCTCTGGGTGGGCTCCTGGCTGGGACTGGTCACCAGAAAGACCAGGCCATGATTAGAAACTTGGAACTTTCAGCTTCACTGCCACCCTCCAGGGAGGGCAGAAGGGCCAGAGATGGAGTTAATGATGGATCATGCCCATATGATGAAGCCTCCATAAAAATCTCTAAACTGGGGCTTCCCTGGTGGCGCAGTGGTTGAGAGTCCGCCTGCCGATGCAGGGGACACAGGTTTGTGCCCCGGTCCGGGAAGATCCCACATGCCGCAGAGCGGCTGGACCCGTGAGCCATGGCCACTGAGCCTGCACATCCGGAGCCTGTGCTCCGCAGCGGGAGAGGCCACAACAGTGAGAGGCCCATGTACCGCAAAAAAAAAAAAAAAATCTCTAAACTATGGGGCTCAGGGAGATTCTTGGTCGATGAACATAGGGAGGGGCTTGGAGAGAGAGCATGGAAGCTCTGTACCCCTTCCCACATACCTCGCCCTATGCATCTTTTCATCTGGAGGTTCATCTGTATCCTTTATCACACCCTTTATCATAAACCAATAAGCAGTAAGGAAACAGTTTCCCTGAGTTCTGTGAGCTGCTCTAACAAATTAATCGAACCCAAGGAAGGGGTCATGGGACCTCCGATCTATAGCCAGTGGGTCAGAAGCACAGGTGACAACCTGGACTTGAGTTTGGTGTCTGTGGGGAGGGGCAGTCTTGTGGGACGGAGCCTTTAACCTGTGGGGTCTGATGCCATCTTCAGGTAGAGCGTGTCAGAACTTAGCTGAATGGTAGGACTCCCAGCTGATGTCACAGAGAATTGCTTGCTTTGGGGGAAAAAAAGCCATGTATCTGGTGTCAGAAATGTGAGTGGGCAGCAGTGTGCGAGTAAAAGAGAAACGCAAGAGGACAGAGGACTCAGGGGGTGATATCAGGAGGTGAGCTATTGGGATGAGGTCATAAAGGCGGAGCCCCCATGAATGGGATGAGTGCCTTGTAAAAGGGACCCCAATGAGCTCCCACACCCCTTCCACCATGTGAGGACCCAGCCAGGAGATGGCCACCTAGGAGCCAGGAATCGGGCTCTCACCAGAGGCCAAATCTGCCCACACCCTGATCTTGGACTTCCAGCCTCCAGAACTATGAGAAATAAAAGTCTGCTGTGGGGCTTCCCTGGTGGCGCAGTGGTTGAGAGTCCGCCTGCCGATGCAGGGGACACGGGTTCGTGCCCCGGTCCGGGAAGATCCCACATGCCGCGGAGTGGCTAGGCCCGTGAGCCATGGCTGCTAAGCCTGCATGTCCGGAGCCTGTGCTCCACAACGGGAGAGGCCACAACAGTGAGAGGCCCACGTACCGCAAAAAAAAAAAAAAAAAAAAAAAAAAGTCTGCTGTGATATTCTGTGACAGCAGCTCAAACAGACTGAGACAGTGTGTAACGGCCCACGCCTCCATCTTTCTTCCTAATTCTGCACTCGGTGATGTCACAACGGTAGCTTGAAATCAGTGAGAGTATTTACATGGCAGAAATTGGCAAAGGTGACAAATCAATGCCCCCACCACCCCACCCCTGCCAAGGAGCCCGTGGTTAAACATTTGCCAGCTCACCTTGCATGGAACATAGTTGGGCCAATTTAAACTTTGGAATCAAGACCAGCTGAGCCAAGGTTAGACCTACTGGAGCCTGGCTGACCATGGGTGACCATGATCTAAGCCACTGAGCTTTGGTGTAGTTTGTTACATGGCATTATCACAACACTTGCTGACTGATACATCAGGTGTCCACCATGTTGGACCAAGAGAGCGTCAGAGCAGTGAAGCCAAGTGCAGATGAGAGAGTCTGTTAAGGGTGATGGGTGGGGTCCAAAGGTAGCTGGGAGCACAGGTGAACATGAGACCTGGCTTCAAATCTGGCAACTTAATAATAGCTGTGGGGTTTTGGTTAACTGACCTCAATTCTCTGAGCCTCTGGCTGTCAAGAGCAAATGGATTCCTTGGAAAACTAAAAAGAGAATTACTGTATGATCCAGCAATCCCATTCCTGGGCATGTATCCTGACATCACTATAATTAAAAAGATACATGTACTCCTATGTTCATAGCAGCACTATTTACAGTAGCCAAAACGTGGAAACAACCTAAATGTCCATGGACAGATGAATGGATAAAGAAGATGTGGTACATATATACAATGAAATACTACTCAGTCATGAAAAAAATGAAATAATGACACTTGCAGCAACATGGATGCAACTAGAGACTATCATACTAAGTAAAGTAAGTCAGAAAGAGGAAGACAAATATCATATGATATCACTTATATGTGAAATCTAAAATATGGCTCAGATGAACCTATCTACAAAACAGAAACAGACTCACAGACATAGAGAACAGACTTGTGGTTGCCAAGAGGGAAGGGGGTGGGGGAGGGATGAATTGGGAGTTTGGGATTAGCAGATGTAAACCATTATATATAGAACAGATAAACAACAAGGTCCTACTGTATAACACAGGGAACTATATCCAATCTCCTGGGATAAACCATAATGGAAAGGAATATGAAAAGAAGGATTATATATATACATATATATATGTATGTATATATATATACTCACACACATATATGTGTGTAACTGAGTCACTTTGCTGTACAGCAGAGACAGGCACAACATTGTAAATCAACTATACTTCAATTAAAAAAAAAAGAGCAAATGGAGATAACCCCCACCCATTGTCTCGAGGATCAAAATAGAAGAACATGTGTGCAGTCTGCCATAGGCACTCAATAAATTCTCCCATAAGGTGATGCCTGATCTGGTCCTTGATGACCTTGCCAAACTCACCCTCCTTCACTCCCTTCCTTGCTCACTCTGTTCCAACCACACTCGCCTCCTCTCTGTCCCCACATCATACCAAGCAACACAAGTTCATTCTAACCCTTCACTTTGTCCTGACATCTGCCTGGACCATTTCCCCAAAAACTTCTCTTGGCTATGACTTTGTTTTCCACCTCTGCTCACTGCCAAAGTCAGCACACAATAGACACTCAGTATACTGTTACTGAATGAATGAATGAATAAATGGGTGGGTGGATGGGAGGATGGATGGATGGATGGGTGAATGGATGGATGGATGGATTGATGGATAGACAAATTGGTGGGTGGGTGGATAGATGGATGGATGGGTCATTTTGGGATGAGGGAACTGATTCAGGGCTGGAAAAGGGACTGATCATACATGTCCCAACCTCTGGCCAGATCCTCATGCTCAGGGCTCCAGGCCAAGATCATTTCAGAGAAGAGCCATCCCTTCTCTGAGCCTGACTAGCACTGCCCTCTGCTGGCTGTCCTGGAGTTTGCAGGCAGCCCACCAGTTCTCAGTAATGTAAAAATAGGCTCTTGTCAAAATCCTGCTTTAGTCTTCATCTTCTTCTCTTTTTTTTTTCCAACATGCGGGATATTTTTTAGTTGTGGCATGAAAGATCTAGTTCCCTGAACAGGGATCAAACACAGGGCCCCTGCATTGGGAACACGAAGTCTTAACCACTGGACCACCAGGGAAGTCCCCAGTCTTCATCATCTTAATAAACATTTATTAAGCACCTATCCATACAGCAAACAAAAAGACAAAGATCCATAGATCATAGAATTTGAGTTCAGGGTGGGAGAAGTGGTGGATACTGATTATAAGCCTAGTGGTCAAAAATATGGTGCTAGGGACTTCCCTCATGGCGCAGTGGTTGGGAATCTGCCTGCCAATGCAGGGGACATGGGTTTGATCCCTGGTCTGGGAAGATCCTACATGCCACAGAGCAACTAAGCCCGTGCACCACAGCTACTGAGCCTGCGAGCCACAACTACTGAGCTGGCGTGCCACAACTACTGAAGTCACTCTGCCTAGAGCCGTGCTCCACAACAAGAGAAGCCACCACAACGAAGAGTAGCCCCCGCTCACCGCAACTAGGGGAGCCCATGCACAGCAACAAAGACCCAACGGAGCCAAAAATTAAAAGATAAATAAATAAATTTATTTTTAAAAAATATGGAGTTAGAAGATAATAAAGTTTATGGAGAAAAATTCAACAGGAAAGGGAGCAGATATCACGGGGTTTCATTTTATGTTTTTAATTTATTTTTTAAAAATATTTAGTTATTTATTTGGTTGAGCCAGGCCTTAGCTGCGACAGGTGGGCTCCTTAGTTATGGCATGTGAACTCTTAGTTGCGGCATGCATGTGGGATCTAGTTCCCTGACCAGGGATCAAATCCAGGCCCCCTGCATTGGGAGCTCGGAGTCTTAACCACTGCTCCACCAGGGAAGTCTGGGGGGGCTTCGTTTAAAAAAAAAAATAACAGCTTTATTGAGGTATAACTGACATACAGTAAAATGCACATATGTAAATTACAGAATCTGGTAAACTTTGACATTAGTATACCCTGTGAAACTATCAGCACAATCAAGATAATGAACACCCCCATTATCCTCAAAAGTTTCTTCATGCCCTTCTGTGATCCCTCCTTCCTTCCCTCCCCACCCCTAGTTCCCAAGCAACCACTGATCTGCTTTCTGTCACTATAGGTTACCTTGCATTTTCTAGGGCACAGTTTCTCTATTTCATCACGGCTGACATGGGGCCTGAAAAGGTGAATCCGACTTAAGAAGCTGGATTCTGGGAAACAGATGATTACTCCTACAGCTTCTTAGCCCTCCCCCCAGTCGTGACAACCACAGATATCCCAGACATGGCCCAGTGTCCCCTGGGGAGCGGGATCACCCCCAGGTGAGAAATTCTGTATTAATCCTAGTTCAGCCTCATGAATCAAGGGCTTTTGTTCAGTTTTCGTCTCAAAACAGATGAGAAAACTGAGGCTCCAATAATGAGCTGGCTGAGTCCCCAACAGAGTCGTGGGCATAACCACGGTGTGCAGGCCACTCCTCACGCCACCTCACCCCCCCCCATTCAACCTTTCTCTAAATTTGTGGTCTGCAACACAGCAGTCACTTGCCACCATATCCAATTTTTTATTGCAGTAAGATACATGTAACACCAAATCTATCATTTTAACCATTTGTAAGTGCACAGCTCGGTGGCATTAAGCACATTCACGTTGTACAACCATCCCCACCATCATCTCCAGAACTTTCTCATCTTCCCAAACTGAAACTCTGTCCCCATGAAACACTGACTCCCCATCCCCCTCCCCCAGCCCCTGGCCCCCACCATCTACTTCCCGTCTCTGTGGATCTGACTCTCTAGGGATCTCCTGTGAGTGGGATCACACAGTATTTATCCTTCTGTGTCTGGCTTCTCTCACTGAGCAATCACGTCCTTAAGGTTCATCCCTGTTGTAGCAGGTGCCAGAATTTCCTTCCTTTTTAGGGCTGAGTAATATTCCACTATAGGGATGGACCACATTGTGTTTATCCATCATCCATCAATGGACACTTGGGTTGCTTCTACCTTTGTCCATTGTGAATACACTGCTTTGAACATGGGTGAAACCCTGCTTTCTTTGTTTATACCAGCTTTATGAGATATAATTTACATACTGTACTTTTCACCCTTAAAAAGCATACAGTTACTAATATTGAAATGTGTGAAGACAACCCAAGAGTTACTTATCGATGGATTCCATTTCCTATGGTCGAATGAACAGTACCGGCCCTGTGAGCTTCTGTAGAATCTTAAAACACCACTTCACCTGATAATTACTAAAACATCCATTGGTCGTTACCAAAATGGCATACAAAGTGACCGAAAATAATTTAACCCCCTTCCACAAGGGCTGTCTGTACAAACCTCATCCTGACAAAGTAGCTAACATGCACTGGCAGAGTTACAAGTCACAGGCTTATCTCGAAAGCACCGAGGAACTTTGGAATACTCTCCCTGAGCTATATATCTTGAAATTTGTTAAAGGACGTAATGTCTGTGATGGTAAGTCTGTGGTTCTCAACCGGCGTTGATCCTGCCTGCAGGGGACACCGGGCCCCATCTTTGGTTGTCACCACTTAGTGGGGGCTCCTGGCATCAAACGGGCGGGGCTAGGGAGGCCGCTCCACACCCCATGGCGCTCAGGATGGACCCTGACAGAGGAATGTTGGGGGCCCTAATCCAGTATGACTGTGTCCTTATAAGAAGAGAGAAATTTAGAAACAGAATATCCATGTGAAGACGGAGACAGATTGGGGTGATGTGTCCAGAACCCAAAGGACTCCTGGAGCCCCAGAAGCTGGAGGGGGCAGGAAGGACCCTCCCCTGGAGCCTCTGGAGGGAGCTCGGCCCTGCCACCCCTGGGTTCAGACTCTGGCCTCCTGAACATTCGAGAACAAATTATTGTTGACTGAAGCCCGCCAGTATGCAGTCACCTGTTACAGCAGCTGCAGGAAACTCAAACACCCTGAATATTCACCACCACCCCCATTTGGTGGTGCAGAGAAACCCAGCTCCCCTGCTCTGGGGGAACCTCAGCCTTCAAAGGGACATCCTAAGACCTGCAGCCAGGTGTTTGTAGCTGGAAAGCGTGGGCCACTTTGGGACCCCTAAGAAGAAAGGGAAGTGGATTTCGTTAATGAGTCACCACCAGTAAAAATCCTGAACACATAACCTCACTGCCCTCCCCACACCCGGAGGCACCCGGAGGCCAGACGCACCTGCCCACCTTCGAGGCCAAGGCCGGCTTCGTGCCCCCTCCCACCTCGCTCAGAAACAGCTCTTACTCTCTGCCTTATGACACAGACAAAACCTGAACATTAGAAACGTACCCAAGTTCAAAGAGGACAGTTTTTTTTGTTTTGTTTTGTTTTGTTTTGTTTTGTTGTGGTACACGGGCCTCTCACTGTTGTGGCCTCTCCCGTTGCGGAGAACAGGCTCCGGACGCAGGTCCAGCCGCTCCACGGCATGTGGGATCCTCGTGGACCGGGACACGAACCCGTGTCCCCTGCATCGGCAGGCGGACTCCCAACCACTGCGCCACCAGGGAAGCCCGAAAGAGGACAGTTTTTAAAACACCCGCCTGCTCCCATCCAAAAACAGACGCTGTTTAATATTTGAGGGTTCTCTCCTCACATGTTTTTGTAAACTTGTGTTTCAATATTATTTACATATTTATTTTTACAAGACTGGCATCATTAGTGAAGGTCTGAACATCTTATTTTGGAACCTGCTTTTTTTTTTCCTCTTAAGAGTATATTACGGTTTGGCAGTTCCTCAAAACGCTAAACATAGAATCACCATATGACAGCAATTCCACTCCTACGTATACACCCAAAGGAGGAGAAAGTGGGGACTGGAATTGATATTTCTACACGCACGTCCATGGCAGCATGTTTCACAAAAGCCAAAAGGTGCGAATGAGTCAAATGTTCTTTGACAGATTAGTGAGTGGATAAACACACGTGTCCATCCACACATGGGAGCATCACTCAGCCACGCAAAGGGGTGAAGCCCTGACACTCGCTACAACGTGGATGGACCCTGAGAACACGATGCTCAGTGAGAGAAGCCAGACGCAGAAGGACACACAGTGTGTGATTCCCTTGATGGGAGACGTCCAGAACAGGCAGATCCACAGACACAGGGAGTGGGTTCGTTTTTAACTTCTTTTTTTTTTTTTGCGGTACGCGGGCCTCTCACTGCTGTGGCCTCTCCCGTTGCGGAGCACAGGCTCCGGACACGCAGGCTCAGCGGCCATGGCTCACGGGCCCAGCCGCTCCGCGGCATGTGGGATCCTCCTGGACCGGGGAACGAACCCGTGTCCCCTGCATCGGCAGACGGACTCTCAACCGCTGTGCCACCAGGGAAGCCCCTAACTTCTTATTTTGAAATAATTTTAGGCTCACAGAAGAAACTTACCATTGTACTCATTGGTGGGATGAGGTCCAGGCTAGGGTATTGAGCTGCTGGCATGATTCCTTCCAGGGCCACAGTGAAGTCCAAGAGGGTAGGGTGCCCGGGCCAGTCTGGGAAGCAGCACCCTGTGTGGGCCCCAGAAGGCCACCGGGCAAGAGGAAGAAATACCCCTGGATTGTGGGTGTGGGGTGCCATTTTTTTTTTTTTGTGGTAAAATACACAAAACAAATTCACCATCTGAACCATCTTTAAGCACACAGCTCAGTGGCATTGAGCACCTTCACACCGTGGTGCAACCATCCCCACCATCATCTCCAGAACTTTCTCATCTTCCCAAACTGAAACTCTGTTCCCATGAAACCCTGACTCCCCAGCCCCTCCCCCAGCCCCAGGCCCCCACCATGTACTTCCTGTCTCTGTGGATGTGACTCCTCTGGGGACCCCCTGTGAGTGGAATCAGACAGTATTTGTCCTTCTGTGTCTGGTTCTCTCACTGAGCATCATGTCCTGGAGTTTCATCCATGATGTAGCAGGTATCATAACCTCCTTCCTTTTTAAGGTTGCATAATATTCCAGTGTGTGGATGGACCACATTGTGTTTATCCATCATCTGTCAAATGGACATTTGGGGTGTTTGCACCTTTTGGCTGGTGTGACTCAAGCTGCTCTGAACATGGGTGTGCAAATATCTCTTCAAGACCCTGCTGGACTTCTCTGGTGGTCCAGTGGTTAAGACTCCATGCTCCTACTGCAGAGGGCGTGGGTTCGATTCCTGGTTGGGGAACTAAGATTGCACATGCTGCAGTACGGAAAAAAATAAAATAAAATAAAGACCCGGCTTTCAGTTCTTTTGGGGATGCAGCCAGGAGTGGAACTGCTGGGTCATATGGTGATTCTATGTTTAACCTTTCGAGGACCCTCTAGACTTTTACACAGCAACTGCACCATTTTATATCCTTCGGAGAAGCCGTGCACAAGGGTTCCAATTTCTCCACATCCTTGCCAACACTTGTCATTTTCCATCTTTTTGATAATAGCCACCTTACTGGGTGTGAGGTGGCGTCTCACTGTGGTGAGCCCTTCGTGCTTTAAGCCAGTGAGCTGGGGGCTTTTGTTCCTGCAGCAGACCCCAGTCCCCAGCCTTCCTGACTAACAGAAACACAGCAGAAAAAACTCTCACCACGTGGAAACTCTCCAACCCCACAAGTGACCATTAACATGCAGATCAAGGCAAAAAGAGTTCCAAAACATTTTTTTTATGATAATACCTCCTTTTGGTGAGTCCATGGCAAAACAGGCCTTCGCCTCTGCTGCCTGTGGGAAAGTAAATTCTTGTAACATTTCTAGAAGCTCTTAGGTAATGGCTATTTCTTTGACCTAGAGATTCCACTTCTAGGAATTGATCCTAAGAAAGTTATCTAGAATGCCACAAATATGTATACACCAAGAGAGTCAGCACAGCCTTTGTGTAATAACCACAAAAGCAGAAACTCCAAAATACACAGCAAGGACCTACTGTATAGCATAGGGAACTCTACTCAGTACCTTGTAATTACCTATAATGGAAAAAAATCTGAAAAAGAATATAAATATATATGTATAACTGAATCACTTTGCTGTATACTTGAAACTAACACAATATTATAAATTAACTATACTTCAAAAAAAAATATATGAACAACATAAAAAGTAGCCCAGAGTTTGAGATAAGCCTGCTCATTTTTCCCGTCACCCCCTCTAGTCCTTGGTGATGGTGTTTTTACGGGGCTGTCAAAACGCCAGGAGCATGTTGGGGTATCCTGTGCTTTATCACTCAGCAACAGATGTGTGTGCGGATTTGTGGCCAAATCCGGCCATTTGAGGCTGTTGTCCTTTGGCCCGGTTCTCACTGTGGGCTGTGCAGGCATAGGAAAAGGGGTCGTTTTTTGTTTACTTCCCTCTTCTGGCTGCTTCCTCAAGAGGCCAGAGGCCTCTTGACTTTCTGTTTGGAGAATAAGGTTAGGAGAGAGGGCCAGGCTTGAAAAGGATGCTGAATGTGGTGAAAGGACTTTAGCCCCTTTTATGTTTACTTTTTAGCAGTTGATGATGAAATTTTTGAAACGGACAGAAAGGTTGAGGGAAATTTTCAGTGAAGGCCCACATTGCCGCCGCCTAGATTCTACAGGTCATATTTTGCTGTGCTCGCTTTGTCCTGTCTTTGTTTACCCACCTTGCTTTTGAAATTTCATTTCAAAGTCTACTGCAGGCATCAAACCCCTTTAGCAGGCGCACCGTTTACTGGGGATCCGTAAATATTTATGTCTTTAATAGGGACTTCCATGGCAGTCCAGTGGTTAGGGTTCCATGCTTCCACTGCAGGGGGCGTGGGTTCAATCTCTGGTGGGGAACTAAGACCCCACAAGCTGCGTGGCCAAGAAAAAAAAAAAATCATTTGACAAATGTTTGTGTCTTTAATGTTTGGATGAAATTCACTCGAGGGAAATGTACATGTCCCAACTGCACTGTCAGATGGGTTTTATCAAATGTGCCGAAAGTCACCAATGGCCCATGAAGAAACTGAATATTCCTCTCACTCCGTGTATGAGCTCCCTGGGGCAGCTGTAACAAATCATCATCAGTGTAGTGACCTAAAACAACACAGGTTTATCCACTCACAGTCCTGGATGTTGGAAGTCCAACTCGGGTCTCACGGGGCTAAAATCCAGGAGTGGGCCGGGCTGGTCCTTCCAGAGGCTCCAGGGCAGCATCGGTTCCCGCCTTTTCCAGCTTCTAGAGGTGCCGCATCCTTGGCTCCCGGCCCCTCCTGCATCCTCACAGCCAGCAGTGCAGCATTTCCCGTCTCTCTCTCAGCCTCTGACCCTCTCACCTCCCCCTTATAGGGACCTTGTGGTGATGCTGGGCCCTCCCAGGGAATCCAGGGTCACCCCCATCTCAGGGGCCTTAACTTAACCCCATCTGCAAAGTCCCTTTGCCAGGTGAGGTGGCACATTCACAGTTCTCAGGACTAGGACGGGGAGGTGTTTGGGGGCTGTTACTCAGCCGACTACACTCCATGAATCTTTCTAAAAATCAGAGTGAGATCCATGGCATCCTCCTGCCTCGACATACTGATTTTAGCAGGACACCGGGCGTGGGCCCTCCATCCTTGACGTGCCTGTCCCATGTCTTCTGTTAACCCTTCCCAGCAGCTCAGCTCTCACCTCCTCCAGGAAGCCCTCCCTGATGCCCCCCTCTCCCTCCCTGCGGTCTGAGGCCCTCGCCTTTCATAGACTCCCTGCTCCCAGTGAGGCACCTCCCCTCTGATTTCTTTCTGTTTTTTTTTTTTTGGCCTTTTAATTTTTATTTATATATTTATTTTTTACTGAAGTATAGCTGATTTACAATGTAGTGTTAATTTCTGCTGTACAGCAAAGCGATTCGGTTACACATATATACATTCTTTTTCATATTCTTTTCCATTATGGTTTATCACAGGATATTGAATATAGTTCCCTGTACTATACAGTAGGACCTTGTTGTTCATCCATTCTCTATATAATAGTTTACATCTGCTAACAAACTCCCAATCCTTCTCTACCACATCACCCCCGTCGCCCCATCTGATTTCTCTCTCCGTCCCCAGCTAACCCAGCCAGGGTGGCTGCCTTGGGCACCTGTGCCCACCCTGAGCCTTCCCCACTGTGGTCTGCTCAGTGTGCAGGTGCCCCCAGATCAGTGGGAGAAAGAAGGAGAAGGTGACATTGAGGGGGGAGACTGGATGATGTCTGGGGACTTCTGTGGTTGTTACACTGGGAGGGGGCTCCTGGCATTGAGGGGGTGGGGGCCAGGGAGGCTGCTCCACATCCCACGGCACCCGGGATGGCCCCGAATGTGGAGAGTGGGCATTCATTTCTGCCTCAAGAACCCAACTTTATGACTTCCTTGGCGGTCCAGTGGTTAAGACTCTGCGCTTCCAAAGCAGGCGGCACGGGTTTGATCCTGCACGCCACGTGGCATGGCAAAAAAAAAAAAAAAAAAACACACACACAAAAAGCACAAAAACAACCAACCCTGACTGCAGGCTCACAACCGAGATCTGACAGCGAGCAAGGCTTTTGGTGCCGGATGAAACCTGGAAGGAGAGTTTGGTCTTGTTCAGAGTTTACAATCTTAGTGGCAGGTGCTTTGGTGCCCCCAACATGCACACACAGGGATAGAGCAGAGGAACACGGTCCCCATCCTGTGTCATCCTGTACCAGGTCACTCTCACCTCCCCGACAGCAGGCAGAGGGAGCTGTCCCTGAACCGGAGCCCACCCTCCCCACAAGGAAGCCATGACACTGCTCCCCATATCTCCGCCCAGAGCTGGGGCCCCTCCAACACCCGGAGACCCCACGGTGACTTTTCCAGACACGTCTCACCCCGACCTCATGTGCACCCATTTTCTTCTCCACCCGTTTTTTTTCCCCAAGCTGCTGCAGTTTGTTTTTTTTCTAAGAGGTTACATATTTTTCCCCTTTCCACCCACAGTGATTCCAAATTAAAGCGTGCTTTGGCCAGCAAGGGCACAGGGCCTGCTGATGAAGAAGGAACCTCCCACCCCAAGTCCTGGGTCTGGAGTTTCCTGCTGGTTCTCCTGGACTGCAGAGACCTGGACGTGGCCTAAGTGTCATCCCCCAGAGACTGGCCTGGCATGCGAGGCATTCTTGGAGACATCTCCCTGGACCAGGGTCTGCGTGGCTGCTTGAGCCCACTGTGCTGGCAGTCAGCTGAGAGCCCTGTCACTCCCTGGCCTCAGTCATGGGGTTAGGTAAACATGGCTCGACCCAGTGACCAGTGGCCAACCATGGGCAGTTCCAGATCCTGGACTCTTAGCCCAGAATCGCCCGTCTGTGTAACACACCGGAGAGTTGCCATGAGGCAAAGACCCAGATTTCGAAACCCATAGGCTCTTCCAGCCTCAAGAAAACACAGCCTAAATAATGGTACACCAGGGACTTCCCTGGAGGTCCAGTGGTTAAGACTCCGCGCTTCCACTGCAGGGGGTGCAGTTTCCATCCCTGGTCGGGGAACTAAGACCCCACATGCCATGCGGTGTGGCCAAAAAGTTAAAAAAAAAAAAGCATACTAGCCCCACAAATAGTGAGGACACTTAAGTGGCACCCTAAGTGGGTCGGTGGGAGTGAGCCCTGGCAATAAAAGAAACATTGAAAACAATTAGAAAGTTAACTACAAATTCATCTGCTTTTGGTTTTCACCATGAGCGGCAATTCTAAGCAATGTCATTCATTAAATATTCTTTCTCTGGGAAATTTCTTTGGTTGGCCTAACATTTGCAATTATTACAGTCTCTGTTGAGTTTTAATAATGTACATACAGAAGCTGTAAATTAGACGTTTGTATTACTTATAAATGCTGTATACATAAACAATAAGTTCTGCATTCCACATGGAAGGGTATTTGGAGACACACAGGGACTTCGCCACATGCTTTGGAGAGTAAATTTCTATCAGTTTTGTAATAATTCAAGGTCCTTTTGCAGAAAGTTTGTACCTCTAACCCCAATGGACACAGTAGCTTGGAAATAAAAATGAGATAAAAAGGACAGGCAGGGATTGTAAAGACAAAGAAACAAGTAGGAGTTACTTCATTCCATGTAACTCTTCAGAGACTCTGTGCTTAAAACGTAAAAACATGAAACAAAGAGGGACCTGCAAGAACAATATTTTTGCTTGGGGCAAATTTTAGTTCACACGTGAAATATCTTTGTGAGTTTATCTGCAAGGAAAAGCATTTTTGCTTAAGTCCAAATGTAATGCGAAATATTTTACTGAATTTGAATAATATCTTTGACATCGAAAGTAAACTGCAAATTGTTTCAACACGTGAAAGACCGAATCCAGAAAAACCATTATTAGGATCCATCATTATGACGTTATTACTGAAAATAGTTGTGTTCTATGGGGCGGTGTGGGAACTTGGACCCTTCTCTCCAAATACCCGGGGTCTTTGTCGCCCAGAGCCGCCCAGGGGAGGGAGTCCTTTAGAGGGAGGGGACCCTAGCGAGGGCGACAGGGAACACCGCGGAGACGTAGCAACCGCGAGTCCCCCAAAATCGGGAACAGCGACACGCCCCGGCCCCCAGGCCCGGCGGCGGGGCGGGACGGGGCGGGGCGGGGCGCGCCGCGCGTTCCCGACGCCCCGCCGGCCCCGCCCCCTCCGCGCGCCCGCAGAGCTACGACGGGGAGAGGGTGGGGGCGGGACCTCACGCGTCCTGCTCAGTCCGAGGCGCGGCCCCACCCCATGTCCCTCGCCGTCTGCCAATCAGACGCCGAAAGGGGCGGGCGCGCCTGGGCTTCCTGGTGGCCCCACTCCCTCGTGCGGCCGCGTTCCCGCGGCGTGGGGGGGCGTGGCCTGGGCGAGGTGCGTATAAAGGCGGGCGGAGGCGGAGGCGCCATTTTGCGAACGGCGAGCAGCGGCGGGGGCGCGGAGAAGCGCAGCGGAGGTTTTCCTGGTTTCGGACCCCAGCGGCCGGATGGTGAAATCCTCCCTGCAGCGGATCCTGAACAGCCACTGCTTCGCCAGAGAGAAGGAGGGGGATAAACCCAGCGCCACCGTCCACGCCACCCGCACCATGCCGCTTCTCAGCCTGCACAGCCGCGGAGGCCGCAGCAGCGAGAGGTGAGCGCCCCGCCCCCGCCCGAAGCTTCCAGAAGCGCCGCCGCGCAGGCCCGTAGGGGTCTGGCCGCGGGGCGCCCCGGAAGTCCCGGGAGCTCGAGGTCCGCCCCTTTGTCGAGGCCACAGTCGCGCCGGGGGCGGGTTCTCGGCGGGGCGGGATGGGGGCAAAGGGGGGGTCTCTGTTTGGATTGAGGGGCCCGCAGGCTACTTGGTCGGATTGGTGGGGGACACGAGGATTTCCGGTTGGATTGGGGGTCGCCAGGGAATCTGGTTGGGTTTGGGGGGCACGGGAGTCCACGGTCCTGTCTGGGGGTGCGAGGTTCCGGGGTCGGGTTTGGGGGGCGGTCGGGCCGGCGGGTCGCGGGAATCTGCGCTTTGCGGGCGCGGAGGTTGTGAGCGCTCAGTGGAGGGGCCCTTCCCCCTATCCCGCGCCCGACGTGGCCCCGGGACGCGACCGCCCTCGCGGTCACTTTTCAGCCCCGAGGATGCGCGGAGCCGGGCCGCGCCACGTAGACGGGGCCCGGGGCCCTTCTCGGCGTGGCGGCCGGCCCGCCTCTCCCCCGTAGGACGGCTGGGTCGAGGGTGGCCGGGGCCGGGGGTCCAGGTGAGCCGCTCTCGCCACGGATCGTGAGCTCTTAGACCACGGCCCCGGGGGTGCCCTCGCGCGGGCCCTGAGCCAAGATGCCGACGCCCGCGGGTCGGGCGCCCCGGATAGGAGCCGAGCAAAATGGAGGCGACCGCGGGGCCTGTTGACACTGCGCAGCAAATGGCTGCTGGCGCTGCCGGCTGCGCGATTGTGAAAACCTCCCCCGGGGCCGAGGGCCGCTCTGTCGAGATGACGCAAGCGGAGGCCTCGGGGTGCGCGCGGGAGGGCGTCTGCGCGGGCCCGTCTCCGCTGCGCCGGCGGGGACACCGAACGGGTCCCGCGCCTCCCGGCGGGTGCCGCCAACGAAAGAGCCGCAGCAGGGGCTGCTTCAGTGGAAGGACGGTTTTGCTGGACTCCTAAGAAAAGGCTGTTAGAGCTTCAGGTCTGCTGGAGACTGCAAAGTGGAAAAGGGGAAGCTGAAGCGCTGAACTTAGAAGTGGGAAGTAGAACCTGGCGCAGGGCTGGGTAGGGCGACACTTAGTGCTGGTGAGAAGATAGTTAAAGGACAGAAGAGGCACTCAGGGGACCGGTTGGACCTTTAACCAGCGTCACCACCCGAGGAGGTGAATTTGAGAGGCCTCTTGTTCCTGTGGTTGCTGACCCGACGGAGGCAGATGTTGACACTGCACCGGGTGTAAACATTGCGCTTGAAAGAGGGAGGCGCGTCCCAGGGACCTGGGCTCTGGTAGGCCTTGGTCTTCTGCTTGGCCTTGCTGGGGCTCGGGGCCCTGTCAGCGGAGGCGGGGCGTCTCCCCCAGTGCTGTTCACCAGCGCCTTTTCTCCAGTTCCAGGGCGTCCATCAACTGCTGTAGTAACCTGGGTCCAGGGCCTCGGTGGTGCTCCTGATGTCCCTCACCCACCCCTGAAGATCCCAGGTGGGCGAGGGAATAGTCAGAGGGATCACAATCTTTCAGCTAATTTATTTTACTCTGTAAGTATTCTTCTTCCTCGGACTTCTGGGTACCTGAGGTGGTGGGGGAGAGAGTAGCCAGACCCACAAAATGTTTTATGCACCTGTCGTGTGCCAGGAACTCTCCACATGGTCTTCCTGAATCCAAGATTGAAGGAACAAAGGTGCAGACTGCAGCGCAGGCTTTGCCTGAGCCTCTAGTAGCTGTTGGCACCTCCTGTTTGCGCCTCAGCCTGGGGCTCCTGCTCTGGCCTTGGGCGGAACCACCGTTCCTCAGAGGCCCGGGAGGCCCCGCACCCCAACAGCGCTGCAGGGTGTGGGGTGAACAGTCATATGGGTGCTTTTCTGGGTTTTCCAAACTGTCAGGGTGGCAAGAGGGAAGATCCCCAGGCTGTGAAGGCTGGCGTCCAAGGTTGGATTTGGTCTTCTTCCACAGGATAATCGGCTGAATGTAACAGAAGAACTAACGTCTAATAACAAGACGAGAATTTTTAACGTCCAGTCCAGGCTCACAGATGCCAAACACATTAACTGGAGAGCGGTGCTGAGCAACAGCTGCCTCTACGTTGAGATCCCAGGCGGCGCTCTGCCCGAGGGGAGCAAGGACAGGTGAGGGCGGGCCTGTGTGCGCCTTGGGGGCAGAGCAAGGCAAACCGTGTTTGCACCTCAAAGTTGGACTCCAGAGGAGGGAAGCCTGAGTCAGGAGCCAGGCAGTGGTTATTGTTTCCGGGGTGAGGGTTCCCCTTTTAAGCAGTGGACCAGCTGTATCACCCAGGGGGCACCAGGGACCATCTGTGGTTTTCACATTGTGGGTGTTGTGCCTGGTGTCAAGTGGGTGGGGCCAGGGACACCCCACAGTGCCCAGGACGGTCCCCCAGAATGACCTGGCTCCAATGTCAGCAGTGGCAAGGCTGACCCTGGATTAGACCCGGGAGGGGCTGGTGCTCCCAGTATGCAGATGAGGCCACAGACAGAAGTGGGAGAGCTGGGCTAGGGCCCCTGTGGGGCGGTCGGGGCATGGGCCCTGACGCTGGAACCTCAGCTTCGCAGTTCTTCTCGAGTTTGCTGAGGAGCAGCTCCGCGCTGACCACGTCTTCGTTTGCCTCCATAAGAACCGCGATGACCGAGGTGGGTGATCTCCACGCGGGGGAGAGGGGATGGGAGAGGCTGCCCACTGCCCTGGAGGCCAGGCCCCAGGGTGGGGTCCATGCGGTCCAGGGGCCGCACCACACCCTGCTGAGCAGCCTCCTTGCCCTAGACTCGGGCCTTCTGTCTCAGGCGGTCCCCGGGCCGGCAGGACTCTGGGCCCTGCAGGTGGACGGGGGGTTCTGACCTGATGGTGTCTCCTCCGCAGCCGCCTTGCTCCGTACCTTCAGCTTTCTGGGCTTTGAGATTGTGAGACCGGGGCATCCCCTTGTCCCCAAGAGACCCGACGCTTGCTTCATGGCCTACACGTTTGAGAGGGAGTCCTCCGGTGAGGAGGAGTAGCATGATGCCCCTGGGGCTCGATTGCAGACCGTTCCATGTGCACTTGCTGCTGTGCTTCGGGCGGGTGGTGTGATCAACTGCGCGCTGACCTGCGTCAGCCTGCTCACCTGCTGGGTTTGTCCGCATGTCGTAATTGTGCAAATAAATGCTCACTCCAAATTAGCCGTGTATTTCTTGAAGTTTAATATTGTGTTTGTGATACTGAAGTATTTGCTTTAATTCTAAATAAAAATTTATATTTTACTTTTTTATTGCTGGTTTAAGATGATTCAGGTTATCCTTGTACCTTGAGGAGGAGTTTCTTATTTGAAGTCTTTTGGAAACAGTCTTAGGTCTCTTAACTTGGAAAGATAGGTATTAATCTACCCTTCTATTGCTCTCAAAAATCCAAATAAAATGATTGCCCTTCCAAGACCTGTGTTGGCTCAGTGGTGTTGACAGGGGCACTGTCTTAATGCAGGGCAGGTGGAGGGGTGGCCCGGGGCCAAGGGGAGAGGGGCCTCGGGGTTGCCTGGGGTTCAGGGAGCTGTGCGAGCGTCCTGAGCTGAGTGACCCCCCCTACACACACTTCCTTCTTTCTACAGAGGGGTGGGGAAGCCAAGGGCCCGGTCTCACCTCTGGCCACAGCCAGCCTTGGCCTCCTGTGGGCAGCCCGGCCCTGGGGCTCCACCCTGGCTGCTCCATACCTCGCCTTCCCGCCGCCTCCAGGGCAGATGGCAGCCTACCCCACCCGACGCCTTGGGCCGTCACATCACTCGCCTTTCCCCAGTGCCATTCCCTGCCGTGGCTGAGGCCTGAGGCTGGCTGGAGCGGCTTGGTTCCAGTCTGAAGCTGTTTACTACTGGGTCCTGGGAAGTGGCATGGGGTGGGGCAGGGGCTGCTTGGGACCTTTCCAGCTTAGGGGCGGGGTGGTGTCTATCCGTGGGCACCCCACCCTTTAGCCTTTGTACAGTGTCGTTCTGGGGCAGGAGCGCTGCTGGTGGGTGTCCTGGCTGGGGCAGAGGTGGGGAGGTCTGAGGCAGCCAGAAGGCAAAGACACTGCAGTGGCGGTGGGCTGGGGTGAGGTGGAGGTGGAAGGCGGAAGAGCTGCAGGGCTGGCTGCATCTGCGAGCGTGGCCCGGCGATTGACAAACAGGCTGCCAAGCGGGTATCTTTTACTGAGGAGGATGGAGTTCAGGGGGATTCAAGTATATTTGGGGGTTGGGTGGGCTATTCAGCTACCTGAGTGATAATGGAGTTGGCTTTCAAAAGTCTGGGGAGACGGCTGGACACACTCCAGTCCACGTTGGCAGGGCAAGGGTCAAGAAAGGGGTTTGGAGTCGTGTTGGAGGAGGTACAGGAGTCTGAAGCAGAGGTGGGGGGAGGGTGTCTGCAGTGGAGGGACCAACGGGCAAGGCCTGGAGGCCAGAAGCACCTTCACAGATGGCGATGTGGCTGCAGGGGCTGGCCAGAGAGCATGCAGAGCCTTTAGAAGAGCCCCATTGTACTGTGAGGGTGCTAGGGCGCCATGGGAGAGGTCTGAGCAGGAGAGGGCCCTGGTCATACCTGGGGGTCAGAAAGTTCCCCCCAGGATCGCCATGGTAGGGTTGGGGTGAGTGAAGGGGCATGACTGGAGACCCCAGGCTACGGCATTGGGACCCCTCATGGCCTCTTATGTCCATTTTTCAGAGGTATAAACTGAGACCTCATTCTCTCCCTCAGGTCCCTTGATGTATACCACTTTGTTTATTCCATCAATTAAACGCCTAGCCTGGCCCCTGCCCTCAGGGAACTCACAGCCTGATAGGTGAGGTGAACAGGTGACAGGTAGAGATGAATAAATACTTTCAGGTGGTGACAAGTGCTCAGGGAAGGCAGGGCGCGGAGCTAGAGAGGGCCCAGGAGGGGCAACTTTATTTGCTTAGAAGAGGTGAGATTTGGACAGTCTGGCAGAGGGAACAGGCCATGCAAAGACTTGGTGGCTGGACGGAATTTAGTGTCACAGAGGAACAGCAAGGAGGCCACGGTGGGTGGAGGGAGTAGGGGGTGCAGGGCATGGGCATGTTTGGGCAGGTGAGCCCAGACCCCACTGGGGTGGGCTGGCTGTCTCAGGTTCCAGGGAGCCTCCCTCCCCCTGGAGACCCCAAGCAGTTCTTGACAAGGTCGTTCACAGCACAAGGGGGTGTTCCAGGGCCAGGAATACCTCTGATGCCACCATTCGGAGGAGTGTCCACACGGTCATGGAGACAGTGGCCATCAGACCCCAGCATTAAAAGGGCATCCTGGCTTCTGCTGGAAGGTGGTGGGAGCGGTTCTACACACTGGGAGAGACATTAATTGTCGGGGGGTTCCACACCTGGAAGAGGGGTGGGCACCTCTGGCATCAGAAGGCCTCAGCAGGCACTGGTCATTAGCCCCCAGCCCTGGAAGGGGGGCACCTGAATTCTTAGGGGGCCTTGGGCCCAAGTTCCCAGCTGCATCCTCTGCTGGCCTTCTGGTCCCTTCTGGAAGGGGGCATCCACCCTATCACCAGCCCCAGCCCTGGGAAGGGGGAAGTGCCTCCTAGAGAGGCCCTGGAACAGGTGCATTGCTCACCAGAAGGATCAGTTACACAGCAGCTCCAGGGCGAGGTACGAGGAGTCCTCAGTGACCTTGGCCAGGTATTCACAGCACAGCACAGCCAGTCTTCCAGGCTGGGCACCCCCCACCCACGGCCCGCTCGGCTAGGTGCAGGACCAACAGCGCGCGGCGCATCCGCAGCCAGGACCCCAGCGGGGCTCCGCGGCCGCGCAGCTCGGGCCCGGGCCCCCAGAGCAGCACTTGCAACGCGCCACGCGTCCGGGCCGCCGAGGGCCGCGCGGGCCAGCTGGGACGCCAGGTGCTCCAGGCCCACGGCCAAGGACGTGGCCAAGGGTACGCCCGGGCCAAGAAGCTCTCGGAGTGGGCTGCCCAGCTGCCGCGCGTGGGCGGCCGGGGGTGCCGCGGGGGGACGCGGCCGAAGTCTGCCAGCAGCAGGCGCTGGGGCCTGGCGGCTGAGCAGCCCCACGGTGCCGCCAGCAGCAGGTTCTCGAGCCGCAGCTCGGCCAGGGCCGCAGCCCGCGCCTCCGGGCACTCCAGGGCTGCAGGAGCAGCAGGGCCACGGCCTCGTGAACTCCTCGGGCGGCTGCGTGCCTGTCTCCACAAGCCACTGGACCACCGTGAGCTCCGGCACCTCCGCCGCCAGCGCCACGGGGCTGCTCCAGGGCGTCTCGGGAAGTGCGCCCTCGGGCACCAGACCACACAGCTCCTGGAGTTTGAAATGCAGGGCCAGCGAGGCCTGCGGCCCTAGGCCACACGGGTGGGGCTCGTCAGCTCCTGGATTGGGCACCTGCGGGACAGAGGGACGCTTCAGAGCTCCCCGCCACCAAACCAGCACAGCTCGCCCAGTGCCTCTACCTGTTCTGAAGACTTCCCACCCAACCCAACCTGCCCACCGTCGCTGTATCCCTCCAGAAGCGGGGGGTTCTTGTTAATTCGGATGTTGGTCGCCAGTATGATTTTAAGGAAAGCTACACCAGGGAGGATAGTGTTTAGGGCATCGGACTTCCCACTCTGCCAAAGGGGCGGATGCGTGCCACTTGGTAGCAAGGGAGATGACAGCTAAGGTGCCAGAGCTGGGCCGTCCAGTAGAACTGCAACTCGGGCCATGGTGTAATTCAAATTTTCCAGTAGCCACATTTTAAAAAGTGAAAAGGAGGTGAACGTAACTTTCTTTCTTTCTTCTAAAAAAAAAAATTCACTAGTTTGTTTTATTTTTTAGATTCCACATACAATTGAAAACTTACAGGATTTGTCTTTCTCTGTCTTATTTCACTAAGCATAATACCCTCCAAGTCCATCCATGTTGCTGCAAATGGCATTATTTTGTTCTTTTTTATGGCTGAGTAGTAGTCCATTGTAGATATATTTCACATCTTCTATTGAGGGACGCTTAGGTTGCTTCCATATCTTGGCTATTGTAAATAATGCTGCTATGAATATTGGGGCGCATATATATTTTCTAATTAGCGTTTTCAGTTTTTTCTGGATATATACCCAGGAGTGGAATTGCTGGATCACATGGTAGTTCTATTTTTAGTTTTCTGAGGAACTTCTAGACTGTTTTCCGCAGTGGATGCACCATTTTACATCCCCAACAACAGTGTACAGGGTTCCCTTTTCTCCACACCCTCGACAGCATTTGTTATTTGTGATCTTTTTGATGATGGCCATTCTGACAGGTGTGAGGTGATACCTCATGGTGGTTTTGATTTGCATTTCTCTGATTAGCGATGTTGAGCATCCTTTCATGTGCCTGTTGGCCATCTGTTTGTCTTCTTTGGAAAAATGTCTCTTCAGGTGTTCTGCCCAGTTTTTAAAATATAAATTTATTTTTATTTTATTTTTGGTTGTGTTGGGTCTTCGTTGCTGCGTGCGGGCTTTCTCTAGTTGCGGTGAGTGGGGGCTACTCTTTGTTGTGGTGCACGGGCTTCTCATCGCGGTGGCTTCTCGTTGCAGGGCACGGGCTCTAGGGGCACGGACTTCAGTAGTTACAGCACGTGGGCTCAGTAGTTGTGGCACACGGGCTTAGTTGCTCCGCAGCATGTGGGATCTTCGTGGACCGGGGCTCGAACCCGTTTCCCCTGCATTGGCAGGCGGATTCTTAACTGCTGCGCCACCAGGGAAGTCCCCCCGCCCAGTTTTTAATTAGGCTTGTTTTCTTTGATGCTGAGTTTTATGACCTTGAAAGTAACTGTCATAATCTATTTTATGTAATCCAATTTATCCAAAATGTTATCATTCAACAGGTCACCAAATGAAAAAAGTATTAGTGAGATGTTTTACATTATTGTTATTATTATTTTTTTTTTTTTTTTTTTTTTTTGCGGTACGCGGGCCTCTCACTGTTGTGGCCTCTCCCGTTGTGGAGCACAGGCTCCGGACGCACAGGCTCAGCGGCCATGGCTCACGGGCCCAGCCGCTCCACGGCATGTGGGATCCTCCCGGACCGGGGCACGAACCTGCGTCCCCTGCATTGGCAGGCGGACTCTCAACCACTGAGCCACCAGGGAAGCCCCTATTGTTATTATTATTGATACTGAGTCTTGGAGACCTGGTATGTATTTGGTACTCAAAGCATATTTCAATTGGCACCAGCCCCACTTCAAGCGCTCAGAAGTCACCCATGGCCAGCAGTTGCAGTACTGAACAGTAAAGCTCTTTCTAGAAAGTAGGAGAGTATCAGCCCTGGGGATTACATTTGAATCACCTTGGGGCAGGGGTTAAAAAGGACAGATGCTGAGGTGGGGCTCTGGGAGTGTGTAATTTAAATTTTAAAATTTAAAAATAAACTCCTCAGGGGTCTCTGAGATGGATGGAACCAGGACGGAGGTGTCAACTGAAGAACTCACAGCCAGCAACAACTTACTCCCTACATGCTCCGGTCTGTAAAATGGGTCCATAATAACACATTCTGCCCAATGGGTGACGTTCCTCCAAAATGGTGATGTGTCTGACACTTGGTAGTCTGGTTTATTTGATGGGAATCTTTCTTTTCTTTTTCTTGGTGGTGCATAAAACAGAAGCATCTTATAACGAAACGTGGTGATGCTTGCATGAGGATTAGCTGAATGAAAGTGTCTAAAAGTCCTTAGAACAGCACAAGACATGAAGGAACAGTGCTCAGTATATTTTGTTGAAGATGATGATGGAAAGTGGGAGCTATCAAGCCGGCTGTGGGTTTCTAGCGCCAGAATTCACAGGTGAGTGAGTTAAAATGCAGACTACTGGGCCCCTGAGAGTCGTGGGGGAGAGTTTAACAAGACTCCCAGGTGATTTGAATGTAGGTCACCCCACACCTGAGAAACGCGGTTCCAAGGACTGAGGGTGTTAGTTCGTATGTTAGTTGCAAAATAAGCAATCGGGCCTGAGTCTAAACAGCCCTGGGTTATGCCTTGGATGGGACACTGGGGAAACCTCCGAGGAGGGGGGCGAAGGCGGGGTCACCTTGGCAGCCAGGAGGTGCCACGCCTCCTTGTCTGTCTGCACCAGGCGGTGGTAGAGGGCGTCCCAGCTCTCCACGCAGGGCGAGCTGTCCAGGAGGCGGAAGTGGTGGCCGGGGTGGCAAGGGCCCGGGAGGCCCCCCAGGAGCCGCGCCTGCAGCTGGGGTGTACACGGCGCGGAGGCCCTCCAGCTGCCGGGCCTCCAGCGTGGCGGAGGGAGAGGCCCAGCTCCGTGTCCAGCGAGCAGAAGGGCAGCTCTGCAGGGGGACAGGCTGTCCCCGCCCTGTCGTCGCCTGCCTGGCTCTCGTCCACACTGCGGGATCCCAGAAGGGGCTTCTGAGGCTGCCCTGCTCGAGTGGGGCCGGGGCTGGGGCACTTGTGGGTGGGCAGCGACTGGCCCTGGTCAGGGTCTTCTTGGGCAGGGGCTGCGGGTCAGTAGCGGGGCGCTCAGATGTCTGTGAGCAGCAGGCCTTGGAGGGCAGCAGGCAGCACGGACCTCACCTGTTGGGGGAGGGAGTGGGGGAAGGGCGTGAGGACACGCAGAGTGGGGTCCTGTGCGCATGGCTCCACCCTCAGCCATAATTCCTTCATCTCTAGCATGGAAACAATGGGGAGCTCCCTGGTGGTCTAGTAGTTAGGACTTGGAGCTTTCACTGCCGTGGCCCAGGTTCAATGCCTGGTCAGGAAACTGAGATTCCACAAGCCACGCAGCACGGCCGAAAAAAAAAAAAAAAGGAAAAAATACCAACTCCAACTACCCTATGCCCTGTGGGGTAAGGATGCCATCTCCAATTTACAGATGAGGAAACAAAGGTTCAGAGGAGTGACAAGTCAGTGGCAGAGAAACATCTGGCCCAGCACAGGTGACCCCCACTTCCCTGTGTGGCTTTGGGGAGGTGACTGAGCCTCTCTGAACTCCAGTTTCCTCATTTTTAGAAGCTGGTTATCCAGCTTTTTTTTTTTTTTTAAACAAAGAGTTTTATTAAAGGTAGTTAAAAAGCTGCTATAGGACTTCCCTGGTGGTCCAGACTCGGCGCTTCCAATGCAGGGAGCACAGGTTTGATCCCTGGTGGGGGAACTAAGATCCCACATGCCGAGCGGCACAGCAAAAATGAAACAACAACAACAAATCCCTGCTGTAATCTAGTTAAACCGTCATGGGGCAGAGCATTCCTTACATGATAATGAAACACTCAACCTTTCTGCTCTGGCTGCCTCACCGACCACCTGTCCCACCCCCACCCGGGGCCCCTCCCAGGCTCTCACCAAGGTTGCTGTACGTGGGCTGGGTCAGCCAGGTCGGGGCGTTGGCCCCGGGGTGTCTCGGTGGGTGGCTCTGCGTTGCTCATGCTGCTGGGGGAAGGTCAGAGTGTAGGGCATGTGTGGGAGGGGCCCAGCACCTGCTGTGTGGCCCTGGGAGGGTTGCTTGACCTCTCTGGGCAAATGTCGCCCATCAACCTTTCAGGGCGGCGAGACCTGTACTTTTGTGACATGGACAGAATGTCCAGCTGTGTGGACAAGACCTCAAGGGGGTGGGGGAAGAAGCTGGGGGCCTGTGACAATACCCAGGGAACCCATGCTTAGGCCTTGTCCCCAGAGCTCAGCCCCCTCAAGCTGTGTGGTTGCCAGCAGCAGCCTGGGCCCCAGCTCTGCCCCACCCAGATTCCAGGTTGCCCAACCTTGGAAAGCAGCTGCTTCTGCCCACTTCCTGCCCCAGCCCCCCTCCAGGAGCGCCCTACCTTCAGGACTGGAGTGACCTCGGGGCAGGGGGATCTTGAGGACAAACTCCCAATAGCTGCAGCCCCTGGCCTCCCGGACTGTCTGACCGGTTGCTGGCAGTGAACCGGAAACGCCCAGGCAACTGTCAGACCGCAGGCCCCGTCAGGAGGGGGAGCTTTCTGCATTACTTCCCCATGAAGGCCACCCGGTTCCAGGGCTGAAAGCGGGTGGCAGGAGATGGGAAGACGGGCGGAGGTCCCAAAGTTTACACGAGGTGGGTGGCAGAGGGGAGCCCTGAGAGACGGGGAGAATCGAGACTTTTTAGACTCCCCTGCCTTTGGGGAGGGCAGGGAACCCCAGCAGTGACTGTTTAGGGAGAGATTTGACCAGGTGACCCTTTCATCTGTGGCTTTCACTTCCTCCAGAGCCGCTTCCCCTTCTGCAGGATCATCTGAGAAGCCTCCACTGCGCGTGCCCCCACCTCCCACCCATCCCAGGACCCTTGACAGGTACCGCTCCATTTGGGCCCCAGCTCCGCTCTGACTTGCTATGTGATGTTGGGCCAGTCACCAACCCTCTCTGTTCCAGCAAATAAAGAAAAGTGGCACCTGCTTGCTGCCTCCTGACAGCCACAGAAGCTGGATTTTTCTTTAAAAATTTAATCAACTCACTTCCCTTCCCCCCACCACCTTAATGCATTGATTTAGAAAAAGGCATTTGATATAGAATTACCATACACAGAAAATCAAGAAGGGTGAAAATCCAGGGAAAGCCAGACAGTGTGAAATTCTAGCTTCAGCACACACTGTCGAAGCTGTCTGGGGGCCTGAGGCTTGCCCTACCTGCCCGGAGGCATGAGAGGTGTCTCAGCTGAAACCCAGCCTCTTCCCCTCAGTAACGGAAGAACCAAGAAATCACTGCAGATGCGAAGATGCAAAGATGTTCTTGCTTCCTAGCTTGAGTGTCTTTCATTCTGAGTTTCTCCCTCCGCCCCATCTCATTTCCCTTAGGGGCAGTGAGCCCAGAGAGGGCTGGAGTCCATGCATGGTCACATAGCAGGTCCAGGCTGGGCAGAGGGGTCCACAGGCCATCGCTGGGTGCCCCCTGGGTGTGGGAAAGAAGATCCATCTCACGGAGTCCTCCAAGTGGGTCTCCAGTGGGCCCACAGTTTGGGCCCCACTGACCTGCTAATAGCCAGCTTTTCAAGCATGAGGGTCTGTAACTTGATTCAATATTTTGTCTTTCCCAGCACTCAGCTTCTGTATTTCATAGAATTTATACTCTTTGTCTTAATCCATGGGGCAGCTCATGATTTGGGCAGATTTCAGAATCATGCAGTCGGAGAATGGCAGGCTCGAGGAAGGATTTGCCAATTATATGGGACAAGGATTCTGCAAATCCTGGGCTGCTCCAGGTGGAACAGAAGGGACCAGAGGTGCCAAGGAAGTGGCCTGCTTACTGCCCAAACCCCTGCTGACCATGAGTGCTTATTCTTTCCTTCATGAGACCCTGTGGGGTCACCCAGCTGGGCCACGCCTCCCATCCAGGACTAATTAGGGTGAGGCAAGCAAGGCACTCACCCCAGGCACAGAATTTAAGGTGATGCCAACAGAACAAAACAAAAAACCCATCAAGGTGGAGAGACTTCTGACCTTTTGCTACCTCCTGAATTAGCGAGAGCAGGACGTTGGCTGGTGGTGGCAGTTGTGGCCGTGACACTTGTGTTTTCCTCCTGTCGCCCTCCTGGGCCCCCCGCCTGGGCCCCCCGCCTGGGCCCCCTCTCAGAAGGGGCACCTGTACTGCCTCCGTGCGCGTGTGGCCAGCTGGCCACCCTGAAGGTGTTCTGAGAGTGCTGCTGTCAGGGACCCCGAGCTGCCTCTCATCTGGGCCGGAGTTGGGGTATGGGTGCTCCAGCCCCTGGGGGGCCCCCGGCACAGGAGCAGGTGCCGGGAGACGGGAGCCACACGGTGGGACAAGTTCCTGGTGGCTCCTGGCCAGGCCAGGATGGGGCAGAAGTGAGGCCTCCCCGTCCTGTCCCCTGGGCCTGTAAGAGCCTCACCTCGGGAGAGCCGCAGCCCCTACCTGACCAGTGCGGAGGGGCTGACCACAGGGGTGTGTACATCTTCTCCCACCCACCGGCAGGGTGGGGAGCTGCTCTGCTTTGGCATCTCTGGGCGGTATGGGGAGAGGCTGGCTGCCACCCATGGGCTCAGCCCTGAATCCCACCCTACCCTCACCTCTCGCCTTGGGCTCCCTGCCAGCCTCAGACACCTCCATGGGCCCAGAGCCCCGCTCACAAGGCCAGGCCGAGGTCGAGAGGTCGGTCCCACTGTCCTCAGCCTGCTGCAGCCACAGGGCTGGACCAGCGGCTTTATCTTCTTCATTTTGCTTCAGGTTTTTATTTCTACTTTAAGTTCAGACCAAAAAATTCCGGAGTCATCCCCTACCCCTACCCTCCACCCCTCCAGAGACCCTCCAGCTGAAACCAGAAACTGAGTTCAGGGACCCGAGTGGTAGGTGTCGGGAGTGAGGGCACGAGGGCCACGCGGGGCCCTGCTGAGCCCTTGGGGTGCCCCCAGCCTCGGGCTGCTCCTCTCCCCTCTGGGGACTCGTGTTCCAGCAAGTCGGGCGGGGCCCCTCCAGCGCCTCTGCTCTTCCGACCCCCCTGCTCCGTTGGCACTTAAGCCACACGACAGAAGTCTGTAGCGGGAGCTGCACACACGCCCCTGGGCGTGGACCCCGGTGAAGCAGGTGGTTCAAGGCAGAGCTTCAGGGACTGGGTGCAGAGGCCCTCACTCGACAACCTTCGTGCAATGTAGTATTGTACCCACCTGAGTATTATATCATATATCGAGCCTTCTCTGTATTTGAACAAGAAAGCAAAACACTAGTTTCCTAGTTAAGACTTTAAGGGTTTGTGGGACGGCCGGGGTTAACACGACACTTGGTTTTGTTTTCCTTTTCCTTTGGTTTCACGTGGAGTGCGTGCTCGTGAGTGTGTGCATGGACGTGTGTTAGAGCCTCACCAGGAGATTAGGCTGTTGGAGGCCAGAGGGCGGCTTACAGTTCTCTGCTTTAGTCGCTGAACTCCTGAATGTTTTGGAGAAACAGGAAACAGAAAATTGCAGATGTCATGTAGGAAAGAGGATAAACAACGACCAAAAAAAAAAAAAAAAGGAAAAAAAATAGCTCACACCCAAATTCACAAAACCTATTTTTTAAACCAAAGCACATTTTGAATGCGTATGGAACCTCAATGGGCTCAGAAGAAAGTATTAATGTATTTATCTCATTGTTTGTTTACATAAACTTTTACAGTTTCAGACCTCAGCAGATAAAAGGCCAGTCCCAGTGAATCCCAGCTTCCGCCAGAGCCCCTCTGAGTAGGCCCTGGGGTGGGCGTGGAGGCCCCTGAGCCCTCCTCCCAGCCCGGCCTCTCCCAGCCCAGCTGGCACCAAAGAGCCTGGGCCCGTGCTGGCCCGCCCCAGGCCTCCTGGCCAGACCCTGGCGGTCCTGCCAGCTGGCACAGCAGGGGTGGCTGTCACTTGTGGCCGCAGGACCTGAGCCTGGGCTTGGGCCCTTGGGATGGAGGTGCGCCCCCATCCCGCTGCTCTGCCTGCGACCCTCAGGGGGGTTGAAGTGAGGGTCCCTCTCACGCCAAAAAGCCAGGAACTTTGCACAGCTCCGTGGGCTCCAGCGGGTCTCTGCCCCCTGGGGACCCCCACCTCCACCCCGGCCGTGGGAGGGGCTCACTGGGCAAACACTGCACGGACGGTGCAAACGCTCTGAACAGTGTTGTTTTTGTATCAATGTGCAGTGACGAATGTATTTCTCAGACTTGGGGCGAGCGAGCGGCAGACCGGGCTCCGCCACCGCACGCTCCCACCAGACCCAGCCCACCGCCGCCGGGGCTCCTCCAGGATTGCAGAAAAGGTGAAGAAGGAAAGAGGAACCTTTAAGCAAATACGAATCTCAGAGACTCGCAGCATAGCCACACACCTTAGCCTGTGAAACGAACAATCTTGACCCAGATGGACTTTCAGAACCTCACACAGCCATGGGCTACCCCGACTCCCACCCGTCAGAATGCACTGGACTGGCCGTGTGCAGGAGTGCGATCCACCAAGGACCCCAGCCGCCCTGCCCACGGCTGTTCGGAGTCGGGGTGAGGCCTGGGCAGCCGGGAGGGCAGGGTTCAGGGCAGAGGCGGCCGCATCCGTCCCGTCCCCTTGGCTTGGTGGGGTGGGGGGTAGGGGACAAAAGCAGAGGCACCAGGCCTCAGAACAGACCAGGGATCCCAGCCTTGCCGGCCCCCTGCAGGGACCAAGGCCCTCACTCTTCCCCAGAGCCAGGGTGGGCATCACTGAACCTGTGAACCCGATGCCAGGAGCGGGTGGTGGAGCAGGGCCTGACCTCAGTCTGACGTTCTAAATCGGGGTGGGTGTGTGCTGTGGGGACTGAGGCTGCCTGGGACCCCTTGCCTAGGACGACCCACCCTGCCCCAGGCTTGTCACGCCACTTTAATTTTCTACCAGGAACCCCTCCCCTTACCTCACCTTGCTATTTATTGCTGTAATTTATTGACCTCAAATATGTTGCATAACAGACCTCACTCAGGGCAGGGAGGATCCCCAGGGCTCCCCGCCTCCACTTGGCGGGGCCCCGGGGGGGCCAGGTGCTGAGGGGAACCTCTCTGTCCCCCACCCATCACTTGCTTTCCCCCTCCCCTGTTGGGAGACCCCAGGTTGGGCACTGGCCCATTCACAAATACCTTGAGGGCGAGGGGGAGGGATGGGATTATAGCTGTTTTGTTTACCGGGAATTGGAAGAGGGAATCATGTCCTGCTACGCGCCCTTCCCAGGAAGGGGGGACCATGATCGCACTCCTGTACTGGCCACCGCTACGGTCAGTCATCACACGGAGTTCACTTCCCTCGAGAGTTTGGATGAATTCAGGTCAGAGTTGCAGGTATGCAACCCTCAAGTGTCATAGTAAAGCAGTTCACCGATCTCTCCATTTAGAAGTGTGCAGTCTTAATGTACAGTGATGAGAAACTGTTATTTTATGATCTTTTCATTAAAAACGTGATTGAAAAAACAACAACCCAGTAATCAAGATAAATAACATTGTAATATAATAATGTAATATTAAAAAAAATCTTATTTGCAAACTATGGCCCTCGGGCTGGCCGGCGGTTTTTGTAAATAAAGTTTTATTGGCACCAGGGCCAGGATTAGGGTGTGGGGGGTGAGGCAGGGTCATGCCAAGGCAGAGTGGATCCTGTCTTTATCTAAAGGGTTGATATTGTGTCCATTGTGGACTCAGGGCATGAATTCATTTTGTTTGTAGAATATTGATCTTGATGACTGAGTTCTGGGTGCCAGGTCAGTGCCTCACTTGCCTGACCCAGAGGTGGGGTTTGGGGGTGGGCAGAAGGGACAGGCTGGGACAAGCAATGACATCCCTGGGGACTTCTCCACCCAGGACAGGCAGGGTGGGGGCAGCTGGTGCCCAGGGACGCCCCTGCCTGCCTCAAGATGACCCCTCCTTGGAGTGGTCGGGGGCCCTTTGTGGGGGAGGAGAGCAGATGCCAGCTGACATCTGCTCAGCACCCCAATGTGCCCACCACCCCCACTGAGCCCCAATGGACAGTCCTCCCTTGAGGCCTAGAGATGGGGACCGACTGCCTCAGCTCACCCTGAAAAGTGGCCCTTGTGTGTCAGCCCTGGCCGGCCACCCCACATCAGGGTCAAACCCTCTGCAGATAGTAAAGCTGTTCTTTTATTCGAGAAGTGTTTTTGGAGCGCTGCGGGAGCTGGGGCCGGGCTCTCTGCATCCCTGGCATCGCCCTGAGCAAGGGCTCGGGATGCCAGATCCTCCCGAATTTCTCATGACTTCGCATTTCTGAGAAAAATGCCTCAGTTTTTTGTGGCACGCAGGGTTACAGTCCCCAAAGATGTCCATCTCCAGAACCTGTGAATGTGCTATGTGGCACGGCAGGGGGAAGTGAAGGTTACTGATTAGATGAGGATGGGGATGACCCTGGATTCCCAGGGGGCCCAGCGTCATCACAGGGTCCTTATAAGAGGGAGGCGGGAGGGTCAGAGGCAGAGAGAGACGGGAGATGATGCGCTGCTGGCTGTGAGGATGCAGGAGGGGTTGTGAGCCAGGGATGCGGCACCTCTAGAAGCTGGAAAAGGCGGAAACCGATGCTCCCCTGGAGCCTCCGGAAGGACCAGCTGCCAATCCATTTTAGACTTCTGAGCCCCAGAGCTGTCAAATAACAAATCTCAGTTGTTGTAAGCCACTAAGTTTTGTTACAGCAGCCATAGGAAGCTCAAAGAGTTCCTTGCATAAAAGAGGACCATAATCCTCCAGTTTATAGATGAGCACACTGCACAGAGAGGGGCAGCGACTTCCCCCAGGCCACACAGCACTGAGGCCACAGACACCGCTCTGAGAGGCCCCGCCTTGGGTTTCTAGCTACCAATGGTGCGGGTCCCCCTTCAGCTGCCCTTGGCCAGGAGAAGCCCCATGGGAAGAAGCTGCCAGCTCCAGAGGCGCAGCAGGGAGGGAGTGGGTCTTCACCTCATTTCTCCTTTCCTCCCTGCCGCTGGCTCTGCCCCTGGACCAAGCTCAGGGCAAGAGTTCCCCTGGACAGCCCAGTGCCACTGGTCCCTCTCAGCACCCTGCTTCTCCCTAGCTGGGGACTTGAATCTCCCTTTGCCCACCTATAAAATGGGTCATAACAGGACCCAGCTCACGGGGGAGTGAATACAGGTAGCACAGGGAACAGCATGGGCACTCCTGAAGTGTGACCTCTAACCTTATCACATGGGTCATTCTCCACAAATACCCTATGACTCATGGTCAGCTTTGGTACTGAAGCCAGGCATCTCCCTCAGGGACACCCAGCAGCCCCTACTTTCTGCCCCCATGCTTCCCATGAGAATTTAAAAAAAACCCTGAAGTTTGTTATTAAATTGCTTTCACTTTTATTGGATTCCAACCAAATACAGCTGGGTAGGGGTGGGGGTCAGGGGCTAGGGGGTCTTGGTTGATGTTGGGACAGGGGGTGAGCAGAGGGGGCTGGGAGATCTCAATATGCTGACGTTCTATAAGTCCTAACACTGCTGAGAACATACTCCCTCCTGTCTTGATGATGTTAAAGGCACTTGGATGTCATTTTGAGGGGCCCTCGGTGTTGTTGTGGCAACCAAGGTGAGGAAGATGCTAAGGGAACAAAACTAGTCCATTCTGTTCGACTCTGTGTAGGGCTGCTGGACACCCCATTCGGCCCTCACTCACTTCCTGCCATGAATGGGGTTGGGTGGAGTCCCCACCCTGGCTGGCTGTGGTCAGCAGCCTGCCACACAGCCCTGTTGGCCCATGTGCACACTGTGGAAGCAGGATCAGGGCCTCCCGATGTTTCCAGCCCAGGGAGCATGGCCAGTGTCCCCTTCCACCTTCTGGCTGAATCCTTTGTGCAAAACTTCCAGGAGGGACAGCTTTCTCTCTGGCTCATCCCTCAAGAAAGATCTTGAGGGATCCAGAATCCAAGTCAATCATCAAGCTTGTCCACGGGCCTGGCCTCTACGTATGTAGCAATAGGTTTGACCATCAGACCCATTTTATAGACGTGGACACCAATGGTCCAGGTGGTCCTCGGTTGCCAACAAAGATTACACAGCTGCGAGGGCACAGATCTGGCTTTGAACCTTCTTACAAAGTCCTTGAGAATACTGTCTAACCTCCCTTCTGGCCAGGGCCTGGCCACACAAAATTTCCTGTGCCCCTTCCCCCAAGTGATGCCCTGTTGTCTGGCCGAGGTAGACAGTCGGGGCAAGGACCAGGCTGGGCAAGGCAGGGTCATGTATGGTCCCTGTCTGGTATCTGAATACTTCAAAACCTCAGCTCCTGCTTGCATACCCCCAGTGACTGGGAACTCACTCTCTGTAGAGCAACAGGGCAGTGACCTTGGGGAAGCTTTTCTTTCACCTGAGCTACAGTCTTCCTGTGACCCTCTCTACTCTTTGGCCCAAGATCTGCCCCAACGTTGCAGAGACCAAGGTGCCTCTGTCACCTTCTCCCAACGACCCAGGTCCAAGCCTCCCTGTAGCTTGAACCTCTGTTCTGGCCTTTCTCCCTGTCGCTGCCCCTTCCATGCCCATAACAGGGACCCTGAGAACCGTCCACGCTCTGGTCTCCTTCCCGAGGTGAGCAATGGGCCGTGGGGCTGTGCAGGGGTGGTGCAGACTCGGGATTGAAGGTCACTCCAACTGGCCTGCTGCAGAGGGACACCTGGAAGCCATGCTCCTGGGCCAGGGGCCAGGACGGCTGTCCCTCCTGGGTGGTGAGGGCAAGGAAACAGATGGCAGCTGTGAGGGATGGTGGGAGGAACCAGGGAAATGGCTTCTCCTAGCGGGCAGCCCACCCTGCTTGGCCAGCAGGTCCTGGCGGGCGGGAGTCTGGGTGCAGGGGCATCTGGGCCAGCGGGTCAGGGACCATCCCGCGTGCTGGACCGCCTCAGGGTGAGCCTGACCTCCTCAGCGAGACCGTAGCACAGCCCCTGAGATCTGCCCCAAGATGGCCAGCTGAGCGGGAGTTGGGTGTGAGCTGAATGTCTGGGTGTGAGCTGAAATGTGTCCCAAGTGTGAGCTGCCTGGCCCAGGTGTGCGCTGGTCTCTCCCCAGAGCCCTGCGTGCCCTTGGTGAGCTCTGGAGCTTGGGGCACCTGCTCAGTGTCAGCTGGGTGTGAGGTGTGTGTGTTCCACTCTGGAGCCGTGCATCTGGTTGTATGTTCCGGGTGTGAGTGTGTGCTCTGGTGTAGGGACGGGGGCGGTGTGTGTGTGTGTGTGTGTGTGTGTGTGTGTGTGTGTGTGCAGGTGTGAACAGTGAGGGCTTTCACATGCCCCTGATGACCTCCGTGGGGTTCCAGGTGTAGACCATCTCCACCAGGTGTAGACCATCTCCACCAGGTGTGAGCTGTTTACGCCCAGGATCCTGGGCCTCTGAGCACCCCCCGCCCCCTGCCCAGCTCAGCGACCGCACGAGGGGCAGGAAGACAGGGTGAAACACTAAGAAAACGCTTGAGAAACTCTGCAAAAGATGCATCCTGATGAAAAAACAGTCCTGTGGTTGGGTCTCTACAAAACAAGGGGAAGTTCTGCCAGGGGCCGGCTTGCGGCCGCCCCCTACGGGAAATGCATAGGTGGTCGTCAGATGGGCCAGCCACGGGCTGGCGTGGAATTGGGTGGAGACGGAGACGCGGCCTCCGTCGCAGGCGCAGCGGCGGGCGCCGCGGGAGGTGGGCCGGGGCCTCTCAGATCATCTTCATGTTGAACTTGCGGGCCCCGCCCTGGCCGGCAGCCGCAGCGGGCCCGTCCACCTTGCGGAAAGAGTACTCCACCGAGAAGTTGTTCTTGTGCTGCCCGCGGCCGCGGCTCCACACGAAGAGCAGCAGGAAGCAGAAGAGGACGACGCCCAGGAAGGTGATGCAGCCCATGGCGGTAGACACCAGGATGGTGGTGAGGTCCAGAGGGAAGCGCAGGGCCGCCTGCGTGTCGTTGCGGCCCTCGCCCGGGGTCCGGTTGGCGGCTGGCTCGGGCTGCACGCTCAGCGTGGCGAAGTAGGTGTCGTTGCCGCCCGCGTTGCTGGCCACGCACGTGTAGGTGCCGCTGTCCCCTGGCCGCGCGTCCCGGATCTGAAGCGTGCCGCCCGGCAGCACGCGCGCGCGGCCGGCGCTGGCGGCGGTCACCGCGCGGTGGCGCGGCGTCACCCAGGCCACGGTGGGCGCCGGCTCGCCCTCGGCGCGGCACTGGAAGCGCACGTCGTCGCCCGCGGCCGCCGTGACATGCTGCAGCCGCCGCTCGCGGATCTTGGGCTTGCGGCACACAAAGTACTCGAAGAGCACCGAGTCCGGCAGGTTGCGCAGCGCGTCGCCGCGGACCTCGGCTGGGGTGGCGCAGGCCGGCAGGCGGCCGTCGAAGTTGAGGGTCTTGCGGCGCTGCACGATCCAGAGCAGGCGACAGTCGCAGGCCAGCGGGTTCCCGTCCACGCGCAGCGTCTCCAGCGTGTTGACCGAGTGGAAGGTGCTCTCCTCCAGCGTGGACAGCAGGTTGTTAGAGAGGTTGAGCAGGCGGATCTGCCGCAGGCCCAGGAAGGCCTGAGGCTCCACTACGGCCAGCAGGGCCCCGGCCAGGTGCAGCTCGCGCAGGCGCACCAGGTCGCGGAAGGACCCTCGCGGCACCGTGCTGATGGGGTTGTGAGAGAGATTGAGGCAGGTGAGGTGGGCCTGGTGGCGCAGGGCGGCGGCCGGCACGGCGGTGATGTTGGTGTGCGTGACGGACAGCGAGGTCAGGTTGAGCCCCCTCAGGCTGCCGGCGGCCACCTCCTCCAGCAGCGGCCAGTTGTCGATCTCCAGGTGCAGCAGGCCCGGGAGCCGCTGGAAGTTCTGGTCCTCCAGGGCGGCGATGGCCAGGTGCCGCAGCCGCAGGGCGCCCAGGCCCCGCAGGTGGCCCAGGGACTCGCCCGACAGCGCTGTCAGGTTGCAGCGCTCCAGGGTCAGCTCCTCAAGCGCCAGCAGCCCCGCGAAGGCCCGGCGCGAGATGAACACCAGGTCGTTGTCGCCCATCTCCAGCCGGCGGAGGCTGCGCAGGTCCTGGAAAGTGTAGTCCAGGAGGATGACCAGCTTGTTCTCGCTCAGGTCCAGCAGCGTGAGGTTGTCCAGGTGCGTGAAGACGCCGGGCGGGATGAGCTTCAGCAGGTTGCCGCGGAGGCGCAGCACCCGCAAGCGCGGCAGGTTGGCGAAGGCGCCGGGCTCCACGTGCGCGATCACGTTCTCGCTCAGGTCCAGCTCCTCCAGCAGCGGCAGGGCGGCCAGGTCGCCCGGGTTCAGGCAGCGGATGCGGTTGCGGCTGAGCTCTAGCAGGCGCGTCTCGGCCGGGATGCCGTCGGGCACCGCGGTCAGCCGGCGCCGGGGACAGGTTACCGCGCGCATCTGCGCTGTACACTCGCAGCGGGCCGGGCAGCCCCCAGCGGGGGGCGGGGCCGCGGGCAGGAGCAGGAACTGCAGGCTCAGGACACACAGCCAGCAGGTCATGGTGCGGAGCCTGGGCCTAGGGCCGCGCCACCATCCTCGTGGGCACCTGAGGGCGGGGGCAGCGTTAGCACCCGCATCCCGCCATCCCGCCACCCCGGCCCGTCCCATCCCATCCTAGTAGCTAGCTCAGGAAGCGATTATCTACCGTGGGACCCGGGATCCCCCTCTGGGGTGTCTGCCCAAGGGCTGGGTAGGGAAGCAGTGTGGACGGATGATCAAGGTGATCAGGGCCCATGGAGGGGATGACTTCAGACCAGGACAGGTGACATTTGAGCTGAGACCCTGTGCTGGGTTGAACTGTGTTCCCCCAAAAGAAACGTTCAAGTCCTAACCCTGGTACGTGGGAAGGGGGCCTCGTTTGGAAATAGGGTCTTTGCAGATGTGGTGAGTTGAGACGAGGTTATATTGGATTAGGGTGGCTCTGAATCCAATGACTGATGTCCTTATAATAAGAGGGAAGTTTGGACTCACACATAGATGCACACAGAGGGGAAAAGGCTGCGTGAAGATAGAGGCAGAGGTTGGAGGGATGCGTCTACAAGCCAAGGATGGTGGGGGCCCCCAGAAGTTGGGAGAGGCAGGAAGGACCCTCCCTTGGAAACTTCAGAGGGAGCATGGCCTGAGACCCCTGGATTTCAGACTTCTGGCCTCCAGAACTGGGAGAGCATAGATTTCTGTTGTTTTCAGCCACTCAGTCCGTGTTACTTTGTGTTTGGCAACAGGAAGCTAATACAGACCCAAAGAATGACCAGGAAAGGGCCCATGGGTGTTGCAGAAAGAGGGTTCCAGGCTGGGGGAAGAGCCAGTGCAAAGGGCCTGAGGCTGAAGGAGTGGCTGGTGAGGCTAGGAGTACAATGACTGGGGGTGGGGAGTGGGAGATGCACTGGAGGGTTCACGGAGGCTGGATGATGTGGCTGGGGAGGCCCAGAAGGACAGATGCCAACACGCCTGTGCCTTTGCACCTGCGCCTTCCGAGTTGCTCCATCTCTCCTGGCAGCCAGCTGGTCCTACATCCCCTGTCCCTGCACTCTGCTGGGCTGCAGCCCAGATCCTGGGGCCAAGGTGGGTGGGGGTGGGGAGGGCATAGACAGATGGCAGCCTGAGGGTGCTACTCCATTGGCCAGGCAGCTATTTTCAGCATCTTAGCAGCTGAAGCCCCCAGGCATCCCCTGACTCCCCCTGACACATGCTTGCTGCCTGTTTCCTCACTGTTCCCACAGGCCCGGTTCAGCAAGGACCCAGGCTATAGATTCTCATCTGCTAAACAGCAGTGAGGCCAGCTCCGGCCTTCCTGGGCCCTTTTGGGAATTTTAGGTGAGGATTAACACACACAGAGCCCCAAGTAACTTAATGCCAGAGGTGAACCATATGTCACTGGGGGGAGAGTTTGTATTTTGCAGGTGTCATCAATTTTTTTTTTTTTTTTTTTTTTTTGAGTACGTGGGCCTCTCACTCTTGTGGCCTCTCCCATTGCGGAACACAGGCTCCGGACGTGCAGGCTTAGCGGTCATGGCTCACGGGCCCAGCTGCTCCGCGGCATGTGGGATCTTCCCAGACTGGGGCACAAATCCGTGTCCCCTGCATCGGCAGGCAGACTCTCAACCACTGCGCCACCAGGGAAGCCCAGGTGTCATCAATTTAAGATGAGGTCACACTGGAGCAGGGTGGGCCCTGATCCAATGACTGGTGTCCTTATAAAAGGGGAAATTTGGATGCACTCAGGGAAGATGGCCACGTGACAACAAAGGCAGAAACTGGAGTGATGCATCTATAAGCCAAGGGACACCAAATATTGCCAGTAACCACCAGAACCTGGAAAAAGCAGGGAAGGATCCACGCCTAGAATCTCTGGAGGAAGCACAGCCCTGCTGATACCTTGATTTTGAATGTCTGGCCTCCAGAACAGAGAGAATAACTTTCTGTTGTTTTAAGCCACCATGTTTGTGGTATTTCATTATGGCAGCTACAAGACCTAAAGGAATATCCCTGGATCCATAAGAAAAACTCACACATGGGAGCAGAGTGAACAAGGAGGTTTGCTGCAGAGTCGTTTGGAACAGCAAAAACTGGGACTAACCTAGATATCCATCAATAGGGGATCAGGTAGATAAATTGTGGTCCGTGCCTGCTGTGGAACACAGGGAGACTTGTATGTACCAATGAAGAAAGACAGTGGAGATGTAGTTGTATGGGGGCGTGAATAAAAATCCCCAAACTAACCTAAGTGTCCATCAATAGGGGATTAGTTAAATAAACTGTGGTCTGTGCCTGCTGTGGAATCAAGGAGATCTGCATTTACTCAGTAGAAAAAGAGAGCTGAGATCTAGTTATATGGAGGAAAAATGGAACTAACCTAAGCACCCATCAATAGGGGATCAAATAAGCCATAATCTATGGTTATTGTGGAATGCTGGGAGATTCAAGTGTACCCACAAGGAAAGCTGGCTGAGGTGTAGTTCCACAGGAGGCCAGGGGGAATCAAGGTTGCCAAACAATCACGGACAGCACAATCCTATTCATGGCAAAATAAAATCAAATACCAAACTCAGTTCTTGATTTGGATGGGCACATAAACACAAGCGCAGGTGCCCCTGAAACGCCTGGGAATTCACACACCGTTCGGGACAGCACTGTTGAGTGGCAGGAAGGGAGTTGCTGTAGTGGAGAGTGTGGTCACATCATGAGGAAACTGAGGCGCCCTTGGCCTCCAGGAGGTCACAGGTCTTAGCTCCCTGTCCCCGGCTGGGGAACCTAGCAGGGAGGCAGAGGGAGGGAGTGAGAGGCATCTGGTTGTGCCTTCCCACTGCAACTGTCCTTAATCCCGACCTGGGCATTGCAGGGAACATAATCCTTCCCTGAGGCAAACTCCTTTCCCAGGCTCTTTTTCTAGGTCATTCTCTCCCGTGTAGTTGCCCTGGACAGCATGTGGAGAGGCCGTGTCCCAGGAGGGGACATGACAGTCAGAATTGATGGTTCCCTGTTCAGCCGTCTCTTTCTACGTTAAAGGGGCTCTGAGGTCACTCCCAGGTCGCCATCCCAGCCCAGGCCGCTCCCTGTGGTCAAGGGATAACTGTCCCCCAGCTGGGGATGGGGCACAGCTCCTCAGCAGTCCGCTTTGGAGGAGCAAGGCCCTCCCTGGCTCTGCCCCAAGAAGGAAATGGCTGGTATTGTTCAGCCCCCCAAACAGACTCCTTGTGGGGGCAGAGCTGCCTGTGTTGTTCCTTCTGCAGGAGAGAATTTCACGCGCCCAGCCCCTCCTTGCCTTCTCCTCCTCCCTCTCTCCCCCTCATTCTCTCTGCTCCAGCCCCACAGGCCTCCTCGCTGTTTCTCCAACATGCCTGCTATGGTCCTGCCCCAGGGCCTTTGCACGAGCTGTGCAAGACCCAGACCACTCTGTCCCTTCATGGCTCTCTCCCTGACTTTATTTGGGTCTCGCCCCCAGTGTCACTTCCCTGGTGACTCTCTGCACTAAACTACCCCTCCCCTCCCCCCAGGCTCTCTGAAATGCACCTTAAACCCCTGTTCAAAGCTGGTCTCTCTTCCTGGACTGGAAACATCATCTTCATCATTATCATCATCATCATCAAAATGGCAAACTCTGCTATAGCCCCTGCTCTGGGCCACCCTGGGCTAAGGCTCTACATGGATCGGCCCATTTAATTCCCACAACAACCTCACAGGGGTGGGTGCCCACTGTCACGCCCACTTTACAGATGGGAACACTGAGGCTCAAAGCAACATAAGTCACCCGCTCAGGTTCACACTGCATGTCAGAGGTGGCAGGGGACAGTCTCGGAGTGAGGTGGGGTGGTGCTACACCCTGTAACACTCGTTCATCTTTTTTTTTTTTTTTTCTTTTTTAACAGAGGCAGGAGAGGGTCCTGGCAGTTCATCCAGCTAGAATTCAAAATATGGCTCTGTTTTTGCTGGACCTGTTTTCATCGTCACCTGCGGAGATCCTGTAACACTGGTCTCTCATTCGTTGATTCTGTCCATCAGTCAGTCAACAAACATCTACTGTGCCAGGCATTTTCCACGTGCTGAGCACACACAGTGCGTGAGACAAATGGGGTCAGCTTTCTTGGAGCCCACAGATAATAAAAGAGGTAAGTAAATACACTCTCTCCCACCTTAGGTGGCCATAAGTGGAGAGAAATAAATCCAGGAAAAGGGCGAAGGGGGTGTTGAGGGGATTGCAATGATCTAATTTGCCAAGAAAGGGACATTCATACAAAGACTTAGGGAAGGAGAAAGGGAGCCTAGAAGGGCAGGGCGGGGGTGGGTGGGGGGTGCGGAGTCCAGTGTCAGGCGCTGCAGAGAGAGGAAGGTGGACTTTTTACAAACTTAGAATTTTTTTTTTAAGTTGGAAAGAATTAAAAAAAAATAGTTGTCACAGAACAGTATCAGGAAGGAAGTACTTAAGTGGCGAGAGGCCAGCACGGCCAGGGCACAGCCACTGTGGTACAGTCGCAGAAAGGCCGGCAGAGACCTCGGTTCTGACACGCTGTGTGACCTCTAATGAAAAGTGCGCCCTCTCTGAACCTCGCCTGTCAAAGGGAGCAAGTCCCGGGGTGCCCTCGGAGCACTCGCACTGTAACTGCTCCTGGAATGAGAGGACAGCTGGTTCTTGGTGCCCAGCGGGGGCTGCTCCAGCTGTGACCCAATTTGTGAGCTATAACCTCTCCCCCCAGCATGGGCCTGTTATCTCTGTGCGGGGTGGGCGGACTCGCAGCTGGGCTGGAGCTTGTGATGCCTCCCCCTCCACCCCAGGGTTCTGGCCCCTCCACCGTGGGAAGGTCTGGTCTGGGCGAGGGAGCAGCAGGGACTTGACTCTGTCTCTAGCAACCCTGTTCATTCACTTACCTCGACGTTGGCTGGACTGGGAAGCGGGAGAGCTCGCGGGAGGGTGGTCTCAGTGGAGGGCTGGGTGCCCTGAGCAAGTGAGTCACCCTCTCTGGGCCTGTTTCCTCGCGTGGAGGCCTGGGCCTTGAGGTGGGGTTAGAAGGCCAGGATCCCAGGTCCCGATTAGGGTGGGGGTCTGGATTCCAGTCCTGCTTTTGCTGCTAAGTTTTTAGGGCATCGGGTCCATTTCCTGAAAGATGGCGAGAAGGCCAGCCAGCTGTGAATGGTGGTGGGAAGGGCAGGCGAGGGGTGGGAGGCACAGGGCTGGCAAAGGCCACTCAGTGGGGCCATGCTGGGTGGTAAAATGAGACCATGTGGACAGGTCCATGTTGATTCTACACCTTCTCTGCCCCTTCCCTCCTCCTTGAGGCAGGGGCCTTGGGGGAGGTGACACCCACAGGGCCGTCAAGGTCACCACCTGCCCTCCAGACACTCCTTTTCCCCCCAGGGACCTGCCACCCTGTCCACCCAGGACTAAATACCATCTGTTCACTGATGACTCCTGACCCTGTGTCTCTCCTGAGCTCCAGCCCTGGGGACCAGCCACATCCCTGACATCGCCTGGAGGCCCCACAGTGTCCCGACGTCACCCGTCCCCTGGCAGCTCCTCATTCACACCCCCGGCCAATCCATCACCAGGTGCTGTCAGCTCCACCTCCAAATATATCCCAGATCCACCTTGCTCTGCATCTCTGCCACCGCCAGGCTACCACCAACCCACTCCAAACCCTCCTCCTGTCAGCATGGGCTCCAGCTCACCCCCCCACCATTCAACAGACACCCTGCCTTCTTCAGGACTCAGTGTCTCTACCTTCAGAATGCACTGGGGTTGTGTGAGGTCCCTCAGCATTGCTGACTTCCGGGGCTGGATCATTCTCTGTGGGAGGCCATCCTGGGCACTATGGGCTGTGGAGCAGCATCCCTGACCCCCACCCCATCGACGCCAGGAGCCCCCCAGTCGTGACAACCACAGACGTTCCCAGACATCGTCCACGTCCCCTGGAGGGGGGGGATCGCCCGGTGAGACACACTGTCGTACAGAATGCTGGGCACAGAGCAGGCATCCAGTGGCTGCCCCAGGAGGGAACAGGCTGATTTATCAGCCTGTGTTATAGATGGGGAAGCAGAGGCCCAGAGAGGGGAAGTGACTTGCCCAGGGCCACACAGCAGGTGAAAAGCAGATGTAAGACTTGAATCCAGGACTCCACACCCTGTCTTCCCAGGGTTCTCCCAGGGTCGGGAAGATGGGTGGGAGCCCATCCTCATGGGACCCTGACTTCCGCCAGCTCTGCAGACCCAGGAGCCTGCCCTGTGCCAGCCGGGCAGAACTGTGAGGCCCCGGGGCTGCCCTTGGCAGAGGGAGGCTCCCTGCCCCCATGCCATGGTCAGCGAGCACGCGGCTTGTGGCCACGGGTGGAGGAGGCCCTGGGGGCCAGCCTGGCCCTTCCTGGGCTGCGGAGACTGAGTCCCCATGTGACTGTTGATGTGGGAAAAACCCCTTGCCATGTGGACTGAGTGCTGTTCACGCCGAGCGTGGTGCAGACGAGACCCCCTGAACACCCAGGGTCACCCCCCCTCATTTTCCACACCGGGGAGCCAGAGCCTCGGGGCTGGTGGCCGAGAACCTTCCCATCTCTTCTCCCCAGCGAGGGGCAAATCCCACCGGGGCAGGGCTGCCCTGGCCACACTCCAGGACTCCCTCTCTCTCTCTGAACCCCAGTGGGCCAAGCGTGGGTGCTGGGGGCTCAGCAGCACCAGGTCCTTCCTCGGGGCATTTTTTTCTCATTTCAAGTGTCCAGTGTTTTTTTTTTAGTACTTTCGCATATATGTGCAGCCATCACCTCTAATTCCAGAACATTCCATCACCTGCAGAAGAAGCCCTGCCCCCATGAGCACTCACCCCCTACCCCCTGCTCCAGCCTCTGAAAACCTACTCTCTGTGTCTGTGGATCTGCCTGTTCTGGATGTTTCCCATCCATGGAATCACACACTGTGTGGCCTTCGGCATCTAGCTTCTCTCACTGAGCATCGTGTCGAGTGGGCAAACAGGCAAGACATGCAAACACATCCGTGAAGTAGATCGTTTGGGAAAAGTGGGGGTCTGTTATCTGGTCTGATGCTTTGTCCGGCATGGCCGGGAAGGCCTGTCTGAGCTGAGTCATGAACGGCGGGCAGGAGTGAGCATGTGGAAGGCCGGGAAATGGTGTTCCGGGAAGGGATCCGCCGGGGCAAAGGCCCTGGGGTGGGAATAGGCTGGTGCTCGGAGGACAGAAAGGGGGGCTGCGGCTGGAGGCTCAGGGTGCTTCTGAGTTTGGATCTGGGGGGTCGGGGTTGGCAAGGGTGGAACCACGCAGGGCTCTGAACCCACAGTGAGGTGCTGTGACTTGATTCTTAGAGTGCAGGGGAGTCATGGGGGGATTTGGGGCAGGAGCAGGATGTATCTGAGCTGGAGTCTGAAGATGCATCTGGCTGTGTGTGTTCTGGCCCTGTCACCCCACATCATCTGAGGCTGGAAACTTGTGTCTCCTGCCTGAACAGCACTGTCCCAAGGGCGGGGACCACGTTAGTCCTCTTTCTACCCGCCATCACCAACATGCACAGAGCTGGGTGCTCAGAGGGCCCAAGAATATCCAACGAATGAAGCAGAGAATCAGCGAAATCCCACGCCAGGACGAGCTCTTCGGGGTCCCCGTCGGAGCCCGCCCCCGACCGCCTTGGAAGAGACTTTTAAGGCCCTCAGCCTCAGCTTTCTCTTCTGCAAAAGGGACTCATGTGACTAACAGCCGCCTCCCGGGGCTGACGGAGTGGCAGGTGAGAAGTCAGAGAGAAGATACTTTATAACCTGGGCGCCTTCAGAAAAGTCTCCACTGGGTGCCGGCTGGGGTCGGGCGCCCCGAGTCCTAGGCCTTGTTCTGCTCTCGGCCAAGTCCTCACCTCATCTGTTCATTCATTTATTCATTCATTCAACAAGCACTGAATGGGCACCTTCTGTGTGCCAGGCACTGCTCTTTGAGGGAAGCAGCTTTGAGCAATATGGACGGAATCCCTGCCACTCATCCACGGGTGATACAGAAGGAGTAAAACAGAGGCCACGTGTGGACAGGGCTACGGAGAGAAAGGATGGGGAAGGTGGGGGTCTGTGGTCAGCAGAACAACGCCCCCATCCAAAGCTGCCTGCGCGCGACCTGATCCCTGGAACCTGCGAGTGTTACTTTATGTGGCAAAGGGGGATGAAATTAAGGACGCTGAACAGTTCACCCTGAGACGGGGATGACCCTGGATTCCCCGGGGAGCCCACTGTCATCCCCGGGTCCTTATAAGAGGGAGGCGGGAGGGTCAGAGGCAGAGAGAGACGGGAGATGCTGCGCTGCTGGCTGTGAGGATGCAGGACGGGGCGTGAGCCAGGGATGCGGCGTCTCTAGAAGCTGGAAAAGGCAGGAACCGCTGCTCCCCTGGAGCCTCCGGAAGGACCAGCGCTGCCCACGCCTGGATTCAGCCCCATGAGACCCCAGTCGGACTCCTGACCCCCAGGACTGTCAGAGAATCAATGTGTGTGGTTTCAGCACTAGGTTTGTAGTGATTTGTGGCAGCAACCTCAGAAGACTCACGCAGGGTCTTTGTAGATTTGAAGAGGAGGTGGGTGGAGGCCTCCCCAGAGCTGTGCGCTTGCTCTGCGGGCTGGAAGGTGGAGGGGGCCGAGCTCCCTGCAGGGTCTGCCATCAGCCTCATCTGCAGTGCAGGGACCTACCCCGGGGGAGGAGCCTGAAATCTGTCCGTCCAGGCAGGACCTGGGAAATGGAGACCCCTCCTCCCCTTCGCCCCAAGCTGTCCTTTACCCAAATTTACCAGGAAGTTCTTAAGCCGACGGGGCTGGGGTTGCCGGGGCCCCTCCCCTGGAGCAGAGGCAGCCCAGCCCCAGGGGTCCTGGCCAGGTAGCTAGCTCCCTCCTTCCCTCCTGGCCAGGGCCCCTCCCCCTCCCATCCCTTCTATCTTGAGCCAGCTTTTGCCCCCGACAGGCCACCTGGGACTCATCCTCCCGACCCCTCTCAGGCTGGGGGATGCTGAACACTCCCTTGAGCAAGGCTGAGCCAGTCCCCTCCTGCAGGCAGCAGCTGAACCCACCAGGAGGGCGGGGGCGGGGGGGATAGATGGTTGCAGCCAGCCCCTCTGTCCCCGGGGCCACAACTGGGGCCAGAGGGAGCAAGGGCAGTGCGGCTGGCAGGTCCTCAAAGCGTTCCCTATTCAAGCGGCTAGACCTACTTGGGAGGTGGGGCCCAGCCACAAGCAGCGCCCGGCCCTCTGAGGCCTGCTTTTGGGGACGTGCTGCCGACCCCCTCAGGACTGGTGCATCCTTCGTCCTAGATCCGGGCCCTCCAGGGACTTTGATCCATGACAATTCATTAAGTCCTAATTAGCCTCCAGCTGCCGTTAGTCCCTGTTAAACCTTCGGGGGCCTGGGGGCCTCCCGACCCACTTTCCTTGCCAGCCTGTGCAGGGGGGCTGTGGACCGCCCTCTGCAGGTGAGGCCTCTAGATCTGGAACCACGTTTCGAATGCCCACTGTATAGCACGGCCGCTCAGCCAGTAGCCCAGCCGAGCCCCGAGGGGGAGAATAACGAAACCCACTTGGAGAAAAGGAGACTGAGGGTCAGGGTGGTCCCCAGCTCGCCTGGCAGCACTCAGCCTGAGAGTCAACATTTGAACCCGGGTTTGATGCCAGCTCCCTTCCACTGAATCCCAGAGCCCTCATGGAGGGTGGATGGACGGCCCTCTTAAGAGGCCCAGGATTGACATGGGGTGGTGGGCAGCTCGCCCGGGCCCACCCAGGACAAGCTTTGCTTGGAGAGTTCTCCAAGAGGCTCCCTACCTGGTGACTAGGTGGTGACTCAGGGGAGCCCAAGAATGACAGCATTGTGGGAAGAGAAATCAAGTTGATGCCTAAGATCTGCTTTGTAATTCCCACTCAGCAAGGCACCTTCGGATCCCAGGCATCATGCGGGGGTGGCTAGGAGCAGCCACCTCCATTCTACAGATGAGCACACTGAGGCCGAGCAGGTGCAAGGCAGAGCTGCTGGGGTACCAGTGAGGATGATCATGGCTGCCCCACGGTCACAGAGCATCTGTCTCATGGCAGCCCCATGCTGGGGGTGCAATGCACCTCCATTTATTACATCCCATGTTGATGTCCATCTCAAAACTGGCGCTTAGAGAGGGGCTGTCCTTTGCCGGAAGTCACCAGCTGGGACGGGAAACAGAGAAGCAGGCTGAGGACAGCTGGCTTTAGCCCTACTGAGCCCTCGTCCCATGGTTGGGCATCCCCTTCCCATCTCCCCACACCATCCAGGTAGAGCGGAGGAGCTGCATCTGAGGGGGAAGCCTATGGGGTGGGCCCACGGGGTCTTCCAGCTCAGATCCTGTCTCAGATGGCTGCCACTCCAGCTCAGTGGGGAATGGAGCAAGGCAGTATGCCCGCAGCCCGACGGACCCAGACCTCTCCCTGCTTGTCTGCACCTGGTTTCCACCAGTCTCATCCACAGAGACCCTGTGTCCTCCACCTCTGGGCACTCACACGCCATAGCCTTCCCAGCCTCCACACCTCCTCCAGGGAGCCCTCCTGGGTTGCTCCAGGTTTCAGAGCCCTGCTGTCCCTGAAAGTTCCCCCATCGAGCCCCAGATGGTCCCTCTGCTGCTGCCATACTGCAGCAGACACCCCCTTCCCATGCCCCCACCAGCAACCATCTCTGTACGAACATGGATTCACCAGGCACTGCTTGTTAAAAATGCAGGTTCTGGGGCACAAACCCCAGAAGTTCTGATTCCTCAGCTGGGGGGCCGGGGGGCCTGTGTTGTCGGTGCCTGGGGCGCATGTTGAAAAAACCAGTCATAATACGGTCTCAAAAATAAGGACCGGGTCCTTTCCTGCACCCAGATCAAGCAAGGCATAAGGTACTGTCCCCCACCCCTCCAACTTGTTGAATGGGGCTCAGTGGCCTCCCAGGCTTGGCCCCAGAGGCCCTGGGGGCACCCATGCCCAACCTCACGGGATGGAGAGAAGCTCCCCAGACCCCATCCTTGCTGCTGCTTGGACACAGGCCCTCAGTGCAGGGGGCTCGGCTCTGTGCTCCCAAATCCCTCCCACCGGGCTGAGCTGTCCCCAGCCCCAGGGATGCAGCAGGTCCTGGTGTGGACCCCAAATGCTTCCTTCTCCTTCCTGGCAGCTCAGCACCCCCTAGGCTGGACCAGACCCCGCTGGAGGGGAGGGCAGGAAGGCTTGGGGCTGACGCTACCATCCTGACCGTCGTCCACCCCCAGACCCAGCCAGTCCCCCTTCCTTCCCCTCATGGAAGGGGGTGCATCCCCCCAGGCGTACCCACTGCCCCAGAGAGAAGCCCACCTGCCTCCCTGCTCCTCGGCGCCCCAGGGGAGGAACAGGGGGACCCCAGCATGGGGAGTGGCCCCCCAAAGTTTCCAGGGGAGCGCTGGGGGCCTGGCGAGGAGCAATGAGCCCGGGAGGGGCGCTCAGTGAGAGTGGTCCCCGGGCGAAGGTGGGGGCTTGGGGGGGCGGGCTGCGGAGCGCAGGCGCAGCGGGGTCTCGGGGTGCGGCGCGGCCACTCACCTGGGCGGCTCCGCCGCGGACAGGGCGCGGGCTGCGGCGCGGGGGCCGCCCGGAGCCGACAAGAGCAGCCGCCACCTCCCGGGTGCACCGTGCGCGCCGCCGCCGGCGCGTGCCCGCCGTCGTCCTCCACGGCGCGCGGTGCGGGGGCGCGTGGGACTGCGCTCGGACGTGCGCGCGGCCCGTCGGCTGGGGTGCGCGGTGACCCGACCGCAGGCAGGTGTGCGGGGCTGCGGGACGCGAGGACACGTGCGCGCAGGTGCCGGGACTTGGCGCCAGGGCGGCGGGCGGGGGAAGGGCAGGGCGTCCAGGACCCGGGAGCGCCTGCGGCTCGGTGCGCACCCGAGACGGTGGCGCGAGTGAAGGCCACCCCTGTGGCCATGGCTTTGGTGGGCCTGCAGAGGCTGCGGTGCAGGGAACGCAGGGCTCCCCATCTGTGACCCTCTGGGATCTGGCCTCTCCTCGCTGACCCCACTCCAGGCCTCCGCCACCTGGCACCTGGATACCTGCCCCAGCCTCTTCCGATCCGGCCAGCGCTTCAGGCCCATTCCTCACGTGGGCCCCAGAGGATGCTTAACCACTGGCCTCTAGAAACAACTACGGCTCCCTGTTGCCCTCAGATTCATGTCTAAACTCGGTGTGTGTTTCTGGATCTTCCCTACCCATGCCTTCCTCCCGCCGGCTGCCTCACTCCTTCCCAGTGAGGCCCCCTTGCCCCTTTTCAAACATGCCAGGCTCCTGCCAGTCTCAGGGCCTTGGCCTTCGCTGTTCCCTCTGCCTGGAATGCCTTCCCCTGCATCCTTTGTTGGCCAGTTTGTAATCGCTTATTTATGCTGCAGCTCAATGCTGTGCTCAATGGATGTTTGTGGAAAGAATGACCCTTTTACTTTTACTGTGGTGGTGTGGGGAGCCGTGGGCACCCCCAAGCTTGGCAACCTCAAGTTAGGAGGGAGGCCTGCCTCATCTGATGAAAGGCGTCTTGTTGGAGCAGATGTCCTAGAATCACTAAAAGTTGGGGTGAAGTGTCCCTACCCTGACTCCCAGGTTGGGATATTGTGCAAGCCAGGGCAGAAATGGAATCAAGAGTGGAGTGTCCTGTCCCCCCAGGACAGAGCCTGCCCAGCATCGGCCCTGTTTAGGGAGCTCACACTGTGGAGTCCAGTGTGAGAGGCAGGACATTACTGCAGTGTGGGAGGTGCAGGGGCAGAGGACGGTGTGGGGGCACCCTCCCCCCCCACCGTCATGCTAATACAGGATTAATTAGCGAGATTACTGAGCACTTACTATATGCTGGGCTCCATCCTAAACACCACGGGCCCTCTTGTGCTTGCTGCAGGGTCATGGTTACAGGCGGACACTTATTACTCCCATTTTACAGATCAGCAAGTCGAGGCTCATAGATACCATTTGTCCAAGAGAGGGGCTCAAGGTGGGCCTGGCTGCCCAGGGGGCTAGGCGTGTAACCTCGCATGATCCCACCCCCACCAGCCTTCCCTGCCCGCTGCGCCCTCCCAGCTGCCTCCATGGTGGTCTGGCATCAGCTCAGCCACCTGTGATTCGAGCAGGCTCCGTTCCCAGACTGTCGTGTTGGCCCGAGGCCCGGAAACCGCATCCCAGGAGGCCGTAGTCCAGGTCCCCATGGGACAAGGGAGCAGATCCCTTTCCTGGCCAGCAGAGTTCCAGGAGGAGGATGTGGGCTCCCCTCCCTCGTGGTTCCCCATCCCCACGGACAGCCCAGCGCCCGCATAGAGGAGTCACTGCTGCAGAGGCTGTGTGACCTCAGGGCAGTTGCTTCCCAGTTCTGAGCTTCTGTCTCCCTCTGTAAAATGAGGCTCTGATACCTGCCACCCAGGGCTCTAGGAAAGCAAGCACTTTCCTACTGTGTGCCAGTAGGTCTGTGTACCAGGTCAAGTGCTGGGCCGGAGGGAGGAGACGTGGCAGGTGGGAGAGGGCTCGCCATGGGCCTGGGGGAGCAGACTTGTGAGATTATCACAAAAGGGGGTAGCGGAAAACTCAGCAGATGATACCCGGTACCCAACCTAGGCTGGGGGTCAGAGACACTTTTCCAAGAAGGGGGTGCTTGAGATGAGTCCTGCAGGGAGAAGGGGGTAACCAATATGGTGGTCAGGGTTCGAACCTACTTCCTGCCTGTGGAACTGTGGGAGACTCCCCTGCAGCCTCAGTTTCCACATCTGTAAAATGGGGACCCAAACAGTACCATTTTCTAGGGCTGCAGAGACCCCACTCAATGATGGAGGGGGACATCATTGTCCTCAGTGTCCACAGGGGGACACCAGGGTGCTCAGTGGCTCTGCCCAGCTTGCATTCATTGCTCCGGAAGGAAGCCTGGCTGAAGGGCAGGATGAGGTCTCGGACACTGCCCGCCTCAGGACCTTTGAACAGCTGTCCCCTCTGCCTGCAGCGCCTTCCCCCAGCCATCAGCCTGGCTCACCCCTTCCTGATTCATGGCTCCACCCTTTGCCTCCTTCTGTCCCCTCTCTGCCTCCTAGGCACTCTCTCCAGTTAAGACACTGTAATTTACTGATTTATCCTGTTTATCGTGGGCCCTGCCTTCTTCTCGGCCGCAGCTCCAGCAGACACAGTAGGCGTCCAGTAAGTACTGGTTGAATGAACCAAAAGTCCAGTGACATTGAGGGCTGTAGGTTTTGCCCCCAGAGGTGGAGGTTCTGGGGGTCTGAGTAGGGAAGCATGTACCGCTGCCTGAAACCACTGTCTTGTCTTCTCTCTGTCCATGGTCAGCATCAACCTGCTGTCTGTGCCAAGAGGGAGCCCAGGAGCACATAGTAGGTCCTCAGCAACCGGCTAGAATGTACACCTTGTCATTGCTGTTCTGTTGCATTTAGCAAGGGGAGGGAGGTGGGCTCAGCGGCTGGGCAGCCTCTCCCGGCCCAGCATCCTCAGTGGGATGCTGCCGTGGGGGCCGAGGGGGACGTGGGAAGGGGATGAGGCCAGGGGTTGCAGCCTCCCAGGTGGTGGGGCAGCGGTACCTGGTCGCCAAGGTTACGACCACCTGTGATGGGGATGTTGCCGTGGAGACAGACCCCTGGGAGGAGAGGGTGGCTCCAGATGGGGGAGCTGTGGCAGGGGCAGGGGGCCTGGAGGTGGCTGCCAGCCCAGGGTACTTCCCTAACCCCCGTGTGTCCCTCTGGGTGGGAGTGTCGCGGGGCCATGGCTCTCCCCGTCCTGCGTCCTCATGCCTGGGAAAGCCAGCAGGAACCCTTAGGCGGCAGTAATTATTTCTAAAATTAAAAGCTCTTCTCTCCTTCCTTCTCTGGCGAGATGTGCAGGCCTGGCGGTCGGGGCCAGGGGAGGGAGGGGTCACAGGGCCTGGGAGCCTCAGGTGTGGCTTCGGACAAGTGGCTTTCCTTCTGTAACGGGAGCAGAGTCCTGGATTTCTGGCAGGCCAGAGAGCAGAGGGATTGAGGCCTTGGGCTCCAGGCCCCTGGGGCTGTGCCGGGTCCCCTCAGGGTGACCTTGACTAATGACCTAACCTCTCTGAGCCCCAGGAACCTCATCTGTAATGTGGGAATCATAGCAACCAGTCCCTCGAGGTTGTTGGGAGGATGACACAGGCCTGTATGATTCACAAGTCTGTCTGCCCGATCCACGGTAAACAGCCTTGAGTGGTTGGTTAGCTGAGGTTATTTACTGAGTCAGCATTTTCCTGGGCTGTGCATGGGGATGCTGGTCCCCAAATGCAGCTCCCGCCACAAAAAGGGACCCAAAGCCAGACTGCAAGGCAAACATCACAGGACAAGCTCTGAGGGCCCCAGAGGGTGGGAGAGGCCTGCCGGCAGAGGCCCCAGTGTGGGCAAAGCCCGCAGGGCTGCCCAGATGTGGTGTTGGGGCCTCTGCAGCCATTCTGTGTGGTCAGGTGGGGGCCTCGAACTGACACTAGCCTCTTGTGCAAGGCAGGCCCTAGTCGGCAACTCCCAGGGTCCCAAGTAAGTGTAGGTCCCTGGTACGATTGTGAGAAGCAGCACCCTCAGGGCCTCCCTATGTGCACCCCATGGAGCTTACCAAAACCCCGCTCTCTTTTGGTTAAATTGACAAATTGACCAATCTGGCCTCAGCCCGGGGATCCCACAGTGCTCCACCCTTGGGGCAGGTGCCATTTTGATCCAGCTGAGGGGTGCTGGGGCCTGAATCACAGCAAGTATTTTCAGCAGGTAATTGTAATTCAGCAAGTAAACCTTGCAGCAGCAAGCAGCTTCAGATTTTGCAAATAGGGCCCATCTTAGTTCTTCTTTCCCAACACTTACCATTGGTTTTGTTTTCCTGTCCTATCTCACTGTTCAGGCTCTCAAGTACAATGCCCAAGGTGACCGTGGGTGTCCTTGCCTTGCTCCTGGTCTTAGGGGGAAAGCATGCGTTTTTTCACCATTGACGGTGACGTTAGCTGTCAGTTTTTTCACAGATGGCCTTTATCAGGTTGAGGAAATTCCCTTCTATTTCTAGTTGCCACGATTTTAACCTGAATGGGTGTCTAATTTTGTCAGATGCCTCTTCTGCAGCTACGACATGGTCATGGGTTTTTTTCTCTTTATTTTGTCAATGTGGTGAATCACATAGATGGATTTTCCAGTTAAACCAACCTTGCATTCCTGGCCATGACCACTTGGTGGTCACAATGTGCAATCCTTTGGATCCAATCTGGTGATGTTTTGTGAGGGGTCCTTGCATCTGTATTCGTGAGGGATATTGGTCTGTGGTTTTCTTTTTCTGCAACGTTTTTGACAGATTTTGCTTACACTGCCCTCATATAACAGGTGGGGAATATTCCTTCCTCCTCTGATGTCCGAGGTTGGATTCGTATTATTTGTCCCTTAAAAGCTTCGGGATAGGTTCTGAAGTAGAGTTGTCAGTACTTGCTGATGGATGGGATGCATGAGGGGGGAGGGTCAAGGGTGACCCCAAGGTTTGGGGCCTGGGCAAGTGGGGGACTTGTGGGGATGGATCCTGGGATGAGGAAAGCTGGGGAGGCGGCAGGCGGAAGGGGGAGCATCAGCTTGGGGCACATTAATTTGGGGTTCCTCTAAGACACGCAGTGGGTGTGGATCTGGTGCTTTGGGGGAGACAGAGGGGGCACAGAGGTGGGGAAAGGGAACTCAGAAATTAGTGACAGGGTGGGGCCCAAAGGCATATCCGCCTGGATCCCAGGTTCCTGGTCAGCCCCCTCAGCCAGGGATGTTGTTTTCTCTCTGGGCTCTTCATTCCTGGGTGAGTCCTGACCCCTGCAGGCTCCAGTCAGCATGGCTTGGGGAAGGGACGGGGTGGGTCAAGGAGCTGACCTGGGCCCTGAACACAGGCAGAGAGCATGAAAAGACATGCGCTTTTCACCAGAGGACATTTATTGCACATATTGCACATCAGAGCCAAGAAGCTCCCGGTCTGATGGAATGGATGGGGCCAGGCAGGGGAGGGGGGCAGGCACTATTCCTGCAGACAGTGAGGGCTGCAGGTGGGCTTGGAGCTGGGGAGGAAGCGAGAAGCAGGAGGGTCAGACCCCCGGGGCGTCGCAATCCAACAGTCCCAGGGATCCAAGACCCCTCCCCCTCCCCCCCCACCCCATTTGCAAAGTCAACAAAAGATTCTTCCTTTTACATCCATGTCCACGTCTGAGTCCAGGCGGAACTGGATTCCTCTCCTGCCTCACTGGCCAGCCATGGGGGGCTGCAGGGCTCTGCGGCATCACTGGTGCTCCAGGGTGGAGATGAGGGCTCCCCAGGTCTGTGGGTGGCAGGACCGGACCTGGTCATGAGAACGGGGCAAACTATTCCCTCCCAGCTCCTGGGGCCAGGTGGGCAGGTGGTTCCTTCCCCTGTTTGCTTCCCACCCACCTAGCTTTGGGTCTCAGTTTCTCACCCACGAGACAGCCTTCAGAGCACAGGAGGGATGTGGGGGCAGCCCACCCCCTGGGTTAGGATCCTGGCTGTGGGACCCAGTACACATTACTCAGCCTCTCTGCGCCTTAGCTTCCTCATCTGTGAATGGGGATAAGGAAAGGGTTTGGGGTGGGGGGCTGAGTGAACCAGAAGGTGTACACATGGCCGCTTCTGTACACAAGCCTTTGTTCCAAGAGAACAAAGGTAGGAGCCGCAGGGCTTCTTGGCAAACTAAGCTCTGAATGCCACAACGTCACTCCTGCCGTATTCTTACCATTAAACCAAGTCCCCAGATTCCAAGGGGTGGAGAAACAGACTCCCCCTCCTGTGAGGGAAGCTGCAGGGAATTAGTGGCTGCACAAAGAGATCTATCTACCTCTCTGTGAAAAGTTGCTTTGTATTGATATTTGGCCGGAGGAACCCCCGAGTTTCTCCAGCAGATCCCCCAGTGATGGGCAGCTAGGTTATTTACGGTCTTTTACAAATGAGGTCATAGTGACTCTCTAGGGTGGATACGGTTCAGTGGAACAAGCTCATCTTATCCCCCTTTCTGGGGAGTTCTGCCTGAGCCCCCAGGAGGTCAGGGTCTCCCTCTCTTGGGCCCCCGGAGCATCTTGTTCTCAGCCTCAGACTTGAACACAAAGATCTGTGCTCTTAACCAACTCCCTGTCCAACAGCAGCCCAGTGCCCGGCCACAGAGTGGATACTGGATGACTTTTCCTGAGCTTAAGAGAGAAGGAATAGGACCTCAGAGAGGTTGGGACACTTACTCTCAGCCACACAGCAAGTGGTGGAAGGAGATTGGGGCCCCAGACTTTGTGGTCACAGAGGACTTTTGCGCTCATCGGCTGGGAGGTGAGGGGTGGGTGGAGAGTGGTCTGAAGCCTTTCAGGGCTGTAATGATGGAGCAGAGAGGCTCCCGAGAGAAGCCTTGCTTTCTGTGCAACCTAAGCTGGGAGCTGGAAAGCCAGGTGTCCTTGTCCTTCTGTCCTGGCCCCTGGCTGCCCCGGGGCTCTAACGAGGTCTGATTAGCCTCCAGGCCTCACTGCTCCCTCACCCCACCTCACCCTACCCCGGGGTCCGGACCCCTGGGCCTTCTGACCCCGAGATCTGGGTCTCAGCCTTTGTGTCTCAGCCTCAGATAGGGCAGGCTGGGTGTGTGGAGAGAACAGAGGCGCCGGTGCCCAGGTTCTCGGTCCCTCCACCGTGTGTCCCCCCTGCCGGAGTCGCGGTCCCCCGGCTGTTGAATGGGCACGGGAATTGCCCCCAAGAGCAGGACGCATCGGGTTGGATGTTGGCAGTTTGGGTGCGCCCAAGTTCTCTGTCACAGCCTTCCCTGGGGCTGTGACCCCAGCTAGCCCAGGCCCCCCCGCTGCCCAGCCGCTGGGGCTGAGGCCTCTGATGAGGGAGCGGGATGAGGCAGGGCCGCCAGCTGGCAGGGAAGTGGGGCGGGAGGGATGAGCGTGGGGCTTGGCTATGCGGCCCCACGACTAATCCCCAGCAGCAGGGCCACAGCAGAGCTCAGATCCCCGCGATAAGCCAGCTGCTTTCAGTTTATCTGGTGGCAACGATGGACAGATAGCGTGGGGGCCATCCAGCCGGGTCCCCTTGTGCGGTGGGTTCCTGTGTGTCGCCAGCTGTTGGCAGAGGGGCCCTGGTCTACAGTTCCCGCCAGGACAACTCCCACTCACTCCCGGCCCCACTCGTCCTCACATGCACAGCGCTCCTGAGTGACAAATAGCAGACACGAGCCTGCTCTCGGCAGAGGGTGCCACGGAGGTAGGGTCCTAATGAGGACACTGGGTTTAGGAAATGGGGCCAGGAGAAAGCCCTGCTTCCTGAGGACGGGCATGGGGACATTCATGACCATGGCCCCTGGAGTCGCCAGCTGATGGGCAGGGGTGGGCGCTTCCTCTGAGCTGAGGCGGGAAGCAGGTTGGGCTAGGAGGTCGTGGGACCGGGCGGACAGCAAGGCTCCATCAAGTTTGTTCTTTGTGAGGTCACGGCTGTGCGGGGATGTGACAAAGAAGGACCTGGCTTTGGGGGAACCACTCGGGCCGGCGTACAGAGGCACTGAAGTGACAGGCTGCCGCTGAGAAGGCTGGCTGGGGGGTCTGCATGGGCTGTGGCCCCAGGGGGAGCTCTGCAAAGGCTCCGGCCTCCACGTCCCGTGCCCTCACCTGGAGTGTGCACGCTCAGTCACCTCCAAGCCCCCCAGCCCTGGGCCTGGACCCCAGACGGCGCACAAACTCTGCTGGATGGACCGCATCCCTGGGGCCCAGGTCTTGTCAGAACACTAAGGCTGAAAGCCAGAGTCCAGGGCTCCTGGACACTTGAGGTTTGCAATTTTATAAAGAAAACAAAAACATAAGCTATACAAAAAGGAAAGTTCCGTTCCTATGGGTGGCCCGAGTCCTGGAGGAGGGGCGGCCCCGGCCGCTAGGCGTCTTGCTGCTGGATGAAGGGGTTGGGGATGGCCTCCATGCCGTCCTGCGGGCAGATGAGCACCACGGAGGTGCCCCTGCACACCACCAGGCCCAGCTGCCGGGTGTCCTCCGTGAGCTTGTACTGGTCATCAGGGTCTGCGGAAGAAGAAGGGCGGCAGTGAGGCGGTGCGGGCTCAGAGGCCCAGGGGGGTGGGGAGGACAGGCCAAGGGCCCCACTCCCAAGCCAGCTGGCAGCCTCTCCCCGAGACGGACCACGAGGCTCAGGAAGAGCTCTGGAAACAGCCACGTGCAGCCTGTCCTCCTTCTACAATGAGGACACAGCCCGGGGGACAGCGGAGACCGAGTTCTCAGATGGGCGGCAGAGAAAAACCCCATCTGCAGAATCTTGGAAGCCCTGCGGGGCCACCATTCACCCCCGTGCCAACGGGCTGTTCACAGTGGGGCGAGGGGCCCGGGGAAGTGACGGCACGCCGAGGAAAGCTCTCCTGAGGTCACGGCGGCGAGGCCTCCATTACTGTTACTGCACGATGGCGGGCTGGGGAGGCCCGACTTGGGGTGCGGCTCCCCACTCCCAGACCCCGCAGGATGACAGCTGTCCAAGCCTGCCCCTCCCCTCCCGGAACCGTGTGCATGCGTCAGGGCGTCTGTCCCAGGGCTGTTCTGGGGGTGAGAACAGGGCACAGACTCAGCCAAGGAGTGAGCCAGGACCCAGGTGGGAGCGGCCTCTGACACAGGAACAGCAGCCATGCCTCCAGGGCTGCTCCGCCCGGGCCCCGTCTAAGCGCAAGGCACACCCCAGCTCCCTTGGTTTTCCCTACAGCCCCACGAGGTGAGGCTGTCCTTTTCCAGAAAGTCATCTGCCCAAGGAGGCCAGGCCAGGATCCCAGCGGGGGAGACTCTGGGCAGACTCAGTGGGAAGAGGGAAGACGAGGGCAGAGCAAGAGGCCCCACGGGGTCGCTCCCCCACAAAGAGGGCCTCTCCCTGGGGGCCCTTTGACACTTCTGTGCAGCTCCATTAACTCTTCACCAGACTAACGTGTGTCTCAACATCGACAGTCCCCAGAAAAGACACCCCTTCTCTCCTAGGCCTTGCGGTCCCCTTCATGCTACGGTCAGGCTGAGCTAAAGAACTTCCTGGCTGATGGGCAAGGGTTGGCCTGACCACCATGCAAAGGGCCTGGGGACCTGGGGGAACAGGGAATAAGGGAGAGGGGGCCCTCTGTCAGCAGCCGGGGGTTAACACACAGGGACAGCAGGAGATAAGGGGGCAGGACGGGCCGCAGGGCAGCCGGCTTTCTCACGGCGGGCGCAGCATCTTTCCAGCCCCTCTGGGCACGCCTCAGCCCCAGCGGGTGCTCAGTGCTGGTGAGGAGTGGATCCGGAAAATACTCCACTTCCACCTCAGACCAAGTCCTGAGACGATGGTCTACTGAGCCTCACCGGGACAGCGGGAGATCCAACACATGTGTCAGCCGCGTGATCCACAAGGCACCACGTTCACACAGCCGTTGGGTGGCAGCGGAGCAGCTTTGGAACAAACAGTAAGGAGGGCCCAGCGAGGACGCCTCCGAGCCCCACGGGCTGCACTCACCTCTCATGTACTCGATGGTGCCATCCAGCACGAGATTGAGCAGCGGGTCAAACCCTTTCAGGATTCCACTGGCTTGTCGGAACCACCGAGAAGAGAAGAGAGACAGACAGGCATTAAGATCAACGGTCATCCTGGGCAGATGCGAGCTGTGCCCGGGTGTCAGCACGTGAGATTGGGGTGCCCCCGCCGGTGAGGGGTCTCCCCAGCCGGATGCAGGTGTGGGAGCAGCCTCTCCAGGGACAGAACAGATGGGAGACCATGGGGGAAGCAAGGGAAGGGCTCCCAGACAGGGAGCAGTGACAGCGGACCCCAAAACCATCGCCACCACAATACAGTCAGCAAAATCCGCCTGCGCCTGTTTTGTAAACAGTTTAACTGGCACCTGGCCATGCTCATTTGTGAAATGTCGCCTGTGACTGCTTTCCTGCTGCAATGGCAGAGTGGAGTAGCCGCGACAAGAGACCGTCTGGCCGGCACAGCTGCAAATATTTCCTGTGTGGTGTCCTAAAGAACAGGTCCACCAGCCCTGCCTGAGGGCGACGCCCTGGCCCTCTTCCTCTCCTGCTCACCCTCCCCTGCAGAACAAAGACTGTGAAGGCACCCACCTAACGGGGTTACGGAGAGTGACAAATCCAGTAACACATCCAGGCACTTGGCCCCAGCCAGGCAGCGAGCCTGCACCCGCAGGTCTGCCCTCCTCACCAGGACGGGGGTGCAGCAGGCGGGCAGGATGCTCAGAGCCAGCGTTCCCCCCCTCAACAGTGTGGGACGGGACCCACGATGGGACGTCAGTCTGCACTCAGGCTGCGACAGACACACTGCTTCATGGATCTCATTAACGTCCATGAGTTGGTGGACTTTCAGTGCATCTAAAGAGAGGCTATGCTGGGCAGGCCTGACCTGATAGGTGAGCCGTTAAAGGGATGGGCCCTTTCTGAAAAAAGAAATTTCAAAAATGAGATTTTCCTGTTGGTCTTGAAGACGTGAAGTGCAGTGCTGTGGACAGAGTCTGCGGCAGGGGCGGTGAGCAGCCTCTAGGAGCCCAGGGGGTCCCTGGCCAACTCTTGGCAGAAAATGGGGACCCCAGGCTTGGAAGAGGACCCTGGGCCTGAGATGACAGGCTCTCAGACACACTCCTTTACGGCAACCTCGTCAGAGACCTGAGCCTGAGGCACCCAGAGTCTGGAACCACAGGCGCTGTGAGATAAAAACGTATGTTGTTTAAGCGTAGAAAACGAACACTAGCGCCTTGAGAAGCAAGAGCCCCATCTCTTCATACATCCCAGAGCCAACACGGTGCCAAGTGTTTGTTAAGATTCCGATCCTCGGGGGTTCCCTGGTGGTGCAGTGGTTGAGAGTCCGCCTGCCAATGCAGGGGACATGGGTTTGAGCCCTGGTCTGGGAAGATGCCACATGCCACGGAGCAACTAAGCCTGTGTGGCACAGCTACTGAGCCTGTGCTCAAGAGCCCACGAGCCATAACTAATGAGCCCTCGTGCCACAACTACTGAAGCCAGCGTGCCTAGAGCCCGTGCTCCACAACGAGAAGCCACCGCGATGAGAAGCCCACGCACCGCAACGAAGAGCAGCCCCTGCAGCTAGAGAAAGCCCGTGCGCAGCAACGAAGACCCAATGCCGCCAAAAAATAAACAAATAAATAAATTTAATTAAAAAAAAAAGAAAAACACGTTACCTGCTTTAAACTTTAATCTCAGTGCCACTACTGAAGTAGGTGGAGTTAATAACCTCTGACAAATGAGGAGACTGAGGCTCAGAGAGGGTAGCAACTTGCCCAAAGTCCCACAACCAGTGAGCTGGGGCTGTGCCATGGACAGCGCTCCCCGCATAACCCTGCAGCATCATTCCTGCCGTCTTTGCATCAGACTCTAACAGCAAATTCAGAGTTAAAGCCTCACAATAACAACATAAAGCCGCAAACTGTGACAGGTGCTACCAGGAACTTATAACAACAGGGGCCTGAACTGGGGTGGAGGCGTGGGGGTCAGGGAAAGCTTCCCAGAGCAGCCGAGAGCTCCCTGCAGTACTCAGGTATAAAACGTTCATCCCGTTACCCTGGAACAACCGTGAACAAGGAGACGAGATTTGTTTTAAACAAACCCTTAAGGCAGCTTGGTGGAAACTGACCATAGGGCCGTGGTTCGCAACTGGGGCAATTCTGCCGCCCAGGGGACACTAGGCCATGTCTGGGACGTCACGACTAGGCGGCTCCTGGCACTGAGTGGGTGGGAGCAGGACGGCCCCCAACGGAGAAAAATGCGGCCCCAACGTGAGCAGCGCCGAGCCTGAGAAACCCTCAGGTGCAGGACGACCCGTGAGGAGCTGGGACAGTCGCCTGAGTGAGGCAGGACCCACAGGAAGCAGAGCCGTGAATCCCAGCCACTGTAGCTTCCGGTGAGGTTGGGGACCCTTTGCGTGCCTCAGTTTCCCCACCTGCAAAAGGGGCATAACCATTCCTACCTGCCGGCGCCGTCAGGCCAGCACGAGTTGTCCAAGCCTAGCGCTTAAAGCGCAGCCCAGGCATCCGTTATCGGTACCGCCGCCCGTTACTCCTCGTGGACCGTGGAGGGGGCGGGAGGAGGGGCCTCACCTTCTCGGCCTCCCTGGAACTTCACTCGGATCGTCTTGTCGATGTACTTGGACAGGTCCAAGATGCTCTCCTTCTTTTTCTTCTCTTTGTCCTGCAGGGGAAACAGAGCTCTGTGAGGCGGGGAGCGCGGCCGGACTCCGCCCCGCCAGCCCCGCCAGCCCATCCAACCCCGACAGCCGCGCCAACCCCGCCAGCCGCGCCGCGCGCTCACCGCCATCTTGCCCGGCCGCGTCGCTGTGCGCAGGAGCCGCTGCCGCGCCCGTTGTACCCTGCCCCGCGCGCATGCGCTGCGGGCGCAAGGCGCCTGTGCGGCGCGGTGCGCCGGGGCGTTGCTGGGAAACATCTGGCGACGCCTGAGGCTGGGACCGGGCGACATGGCGGCGGCGGCGGCGGCGGCGGCGCTGGCGCGGCTCGCGGCGGCCTTCCTCCTCCTCGCGGCCCAGGTGAGGGCGGCGCTGACCCCGCCGGCCTCGCCGGCCGCGGTGCCCCGGTCCCTCGCCCCCCACCCCGGCCCCGCGCAGGATCCCGCCCGGCCCGGCCTGGGGCCAGTTTAGGGGATCCGCGCCCCGCGCGCGGGCGGCCCGCTGGCCCGGGGCTCGGTCGTGACCTTGCGGGCCTGTCCCCGGCCCGTCTCCCTTCCCCGCCTGGAAGTCCTTCTCAGCCACAGCGTCACCCGCTCCCGCCTCGGCCCCTGCTGGTCCGTCTCGGGGTCTCCCACCGCCGCCGGGGACGCCCCTCTCTGGCTCCGTGGCCTTGGCCGGGGGGCTACCCCTCTCTGAGCCTCAGTTTCCCCTTGAGTGCCATACTACTCCCTTTCCCCGTGGTTGTGGTAAACTGTCGAGCGCGGCACCCAGTGTCTGGTAGTGTCGGGAAGCGGCCAGGAGCCCAACCCTGGAGTGGGGTCGAATCGCCGCCCCATCTTTTGCTCCCGTGACCTTGGCAAGGGAGTTTCCCGCTTTGAGCGTCCGTTACTCGTCTGCAAAAGGAAGATAAGTATACAGTGCAGAGTCAGCAAAACGATGTAGGGGAACACGAGCGCGCAGCATGCTACTTGTTTGTCACTAAACCTTCAGGGTCTCCAGTGCTAGCGGGGTGGGGGGGCGACCAGGAAATGGCTGATGTACGTTGTCATAAGCGCATCTTTTATTTCCAAATCCTCCCTCTCCCCGCCAGGTTCCACAGGTCAGGAAATACCCGCCCCTCAACAGCCCTACAAACTGGGCCGTTAACCTTGACCCTTCTGCTCCAGTGCCCCCACCTCTGCTCCAGGTGGTTGGCGTTCTCCCGTGGCTACTTTTGTCCAGTTCATTCTCAACACTGCAGGAGTGATCCCTTTCAAAGGGTGTCTTGTGGGCTTCCCTGGTGGCGCAGTTGTTGAGAGTCCGCCTGCCAATGCAGGGGACACGGGTTCGTGCCCCAGTCCGGGAGGATCCCACATGCCGTGGAGCGGCTAGGCCCGTGAGCCATGGCCGCGGAGCCTGTGCTCCACAACGGGAGAGGCCACAAGAGTGAGAGGCCCGCGTACCGCAAAAAAAAAAAAAAAAAAAGTGTGTCTTGTGTCCAGATGCGAGCCTTCTGGTGGCTTCCTGGCACATTTAGGAGGCCTTTGTGATCTGGCTGTCAGGAAGCTTCGCGTTTCTCTCCAGCTCTAGTGTCTTGAAGGCACTCTGCTCGCTGGTCTCCGTTTCCCTGAATTCCCCGGTTATGCTTCTGGTCTCAGCTTAGCTGTCCCTCCCTCCCAGAAGCTCTCTGGGACGCCCCCTCCCCAGCTGCTTTGCCAGCCCCCTGTACTTCCCCCAGCCCTGTTCACTCATCTTCCCCAGCAGTCTGAGCATTTGGAGGCAGGGACTTTAAGCTCTCCGGATATTTCAAATGAGGGCCAAGCAATGGGACGCAGTTGTTCTAGGAATGCTTTTCAGAAGCAGAGGTGCCTGAGGGGCGATCTGAAGGATGAGTGGGCATTTGCTAGGTCAAGAAGGTAGAGAAGGTTGTTGCAGGTGATGGGAGCAGGGCCGGAGGTGTGAGAGCTGATGATTTTTTTTTTAATAATAGATTTATTTATTTTAATTCTTATTGGGGTATAGTTGATTTACAATGTTGTGTTAGTTTCAGGCATACAGCAAAGTGAATCTGTTATACATACATATATTCATTCTTTTTTAGATTATTTTCCCATATAGGTCATTACAGAGTATTCAGAAGAATTCCCTGAGTATACAGTAGGTCCTTATTACTTATCTATTTTATATATAGTAGTGTGTATGTGTCAATCCCAGTCTTTCAATTTATCCCTCCCCCTTACCCCTCGAGAGCTGATGATTTACTTGGAGATGGTGAGGGTCCACTACAGCTGGCGTGTAGGATAATCCAATGGTTACACCTGAGGAAGGTGTCATCCCAGTGGAGGCCCTTCAGGTGCCCTTGCAGGGAAGGCCATGGAGGGAGCAGCAGTGGGAGTGGCTCCAGGCGTGGGGGGTAAAGGGCAGGCTGAACGTGTGGCTTCTCCGAGCTGGAGTCCAGGGGAGCAGACTGGGCTGGTCGGAGCTGGGTGCTGGGACATTTGGACTTTATTCCCAGCTGGCTGAGGATTTGGAACTTTACCCTGAGCGTGGGGAGCCAAGTAGAGTGTAGAAGCGAGCAGGAGAGCACCTGGGCCAGCCCTTCCCAGGACAGAACCCTGCGTGTGGTTCTTCGTGGCGCCCCGGTAAGGCCAGCTCTCCACGGGGTGGGAGGCTGATTGCTCACAGCTTGAAACTCATTCCCTACCATTCTGTGACCCTGCCCAGTTGCTGTAAGTTGTGCACATAACAGCCCATGTGGGGCCTGTTACTCGGCAGATCTGAACACGGTGGTGTTCTCCCTGCCTGCCCCCTCCGCCTGCCCCTTCACCCCTCCCACTTTCCTCCACCTAAGCTTCCCAGGTCCTAATTAGCCCCTTCTAGAATTCACCAAGTCTTAGGAAGACTGCTCCCCGTCTGGACCCATTAGCTTCTTTCAGAGTCCCCTGACATGGATGCTTTCACCGTCATCTTGAAGCATAGTTTCCCTAGGAGTTCCTGAGCTCTATATGATTGTGGCGCATCGGGAGATGGCCTGTCCTCGGTAGCCCCAGCTGTTTCTCATCCTCCAAACTGGGATGGGCTGTGCTGGAAAGGCGGGTGGCACTCACAGCCCTGGGCCCTTTGGAGGAACTCCTCCTAGCCCTTTAACTCCCCGGGGAGGAGACCGTGTTCACTGCGAGACTGTGTTCTCGGGTGTTTGATACAAGCCCAGGCTTATTTCTTAACAGAAAGCCAGTTGTGCACGTGGTGAGGGGAGAGCTGTGAAGTGCGCCCTTGTGCTTCTCGGCAACTTTTTAAAAACAAATGCTTCGGGCTTCCCTGGTGGCACAGTGGTTGAGAGTCCGCCTGCCGATGCAGGGGACACGGGTTTGTGCCCCGGTCCGGGAAGATCCCACATGCCGTGGAGCGGCTGGGTCCGTGAGCCATGGCCGCTGAGCCTGCGCATCCGGAGCCTGTGCTCCGCAACGGGAGAGGCCACAACAGTGAGAGGCCCGCGTACTGCAAAAAAACAAACAAACAAAAAAAACAAATGCTTCTAGTCGTTCCCATTTTATACAACTGACAGTTTTCACCAGCAACTCAGATCCCATAGACCAGGGGTCAGCAAACATTTTCCAAAGGGCCAGACAGTATTTGTGGCTTTTCAGGCCACATGGCCTCTGTTGTAACTCCCCGGCTCTGCAGAGAACAGCATAAGCCCTACCCTACGTTCAGCAACCAGGCAGACATGTTACGATAAAACTTTACTGACAAACACAGAAGGTGGGCCGGATTCGGCCTGGGGTTTGAGGGATCACAGAACCCCTGCAGTGGCCCAAGGTGGGGGTAGGGCAGGGCTGACCTGGGGTGGGGGCCCAGGGCTGGGCACTGTACTTGGGGGCAGCCTGGTGGGGAGAACCCGGAAGAGGGGGCTCCATGTCCTACCTCTGGTCGAGGGAACGAGGTTGGCCAGGCAGGGGCGGGTGGGGAGGATACCACGCTTCCCTCCCTTGAGCGCTGGTGGCAGTGCCCACGTGCCCTGCAAACACAGCCTCACTGAGCATACCCAGCAGCCCATTTGGCTGTCGGCACCTCACTCCAGGCGACAAACCAAAGCGCTGGGCAGGGGCAATGGGGGCCCTGGTTTCTCTCCACACCGCCAGCAGATGTGGGCCTGTGGGGAGAAGCTCCCGGAGCGGCTGGGCCCCGTTACGCATTCATAGAGGGCCTGGCCTTCTGAGCTGGTCTGTGCCCCAGGCCTGCTGTCGGGGCCACGGCCCCTCGGGACCCCAGCTGAGTCGGAGCACCGCCGCCTGCAACTTGGGAAGGCCAGATGTGGGTGGGGGTCTGTCCCCGCACAGACAGGCTACTACTGCCTGTTGTCACCGAGGGGTGCAGTCTCTGTCTCGGCCTCCGGGTGGTACAGAGGGACAGCCCTGGGAGCCAGAGTGTGCAGAGTTGGGGTCCACTTGGACCCCTCCAGCTCCAAGAAGCCAAGGGGCTGGGGTGGGCCCGGGCCCCTGTGGGCATGGCATGGCTGGGCTCCCTGCTCAAGGCCCTCTCTGGGACCCCTCCTCCCTCGCAGGTCCCACAGCCCCGGGGAGCAGCCCAGACCTGGGCCAGACAGCATGAGACCCCCTGGGGCCGAGGCCCTCGCAGGGGCTCCGTAGCTGAGCCCGGCCTATAGGAGGAAGCAGCCCCGTCAGGGCCGCAGCGGTCCAGGCGGGAGAGGGACGAGCAGGCAGGGGGGACACTCGTGTGCGGTACTGGTTTCTCATGTAGATAAAGCCGCTCCCAGGCCCTGGCCACCCCGCTGCCCTCAGCGGAGGGGCTGGAGTTCCAAGGACTCTGGGCCTGCCCCTCTACCCAACTCTGAATTCACACTGGGACAAAGGCCCCGATGGCCCGTGTGCCCAGCCCGCCCTGTCCTCCGCAGTCAGCCAGCTGCCCTCGACCTTGCTCCATGTCAGAGCAGGCGGGGTCCATGTGGACTCTGTGGGACCCTCCACGAGCAGCCTGCTGCCTGGCGGGCCTGGGCAGGAGGAACTGGAGGCCTTGTCGCCCTCCTGGGAGTAGTGGGCCAGGAAGCCGGGCACTTCTGCTGCCCGTGCCCATCGGGAGCGCTGCTCTACTTGCTCGGGACGTGCTGGGGAGGAGGTTCTGTCAGCTGCCTGGGCCCTGCTGGGGTCGTGGTGACGCCATCTGTCATGAAGACCCCCTGCCCAGAGCAGCCCTGCCTCTCGCACTGTCCACGTCTTGCCGCGCGTCCGAGCAGGGAAGGCCAAGGTTCTGACCCAGGGGTTCCCACCGGCCTGTGGCCCAGCAGGTGCTGGTCACGTCACCCGGGCTCCACCGCCCCCTTTCTGCCCTGAGCCTGCTGGCCTCGCTGGGTGGGGGCCTGTTGGCTGTTTTCCCGGGAGCCCGTCGGGGAGCCTGGAACCTACTGGGGCACCGCTGACTCTCCCCGTCCCCTTCTTGCCTTATGGCAGTGGCGTGGGGCTCTTGTTCTCGCTGTAGTCCCAGGAGGACTCCCCCGCTCCTGCCACTGGAGCCACAGGGAGGGGACCTGACACGGCCACTGTCAGCGCCCAGGTCTCCCTGAGGAGGCTCAGCCCTGCCCTCCTCATCGTGTCCCCCCCCAAGATGTGACAGTTGTACCCCACCTCTGCTGTCGGAGCGAGGGGCCATCCAAGCCAGGTCGTGCTGTGGGCCGGCCTCATGTCGGCTCTCTGACCGATGCCCCCTGTCCAGGTGGCCTGTGAGTACGGCATGGTGCACGTGGTGTCCGAGACTGGGGGCCCCAAAGGCAAAGACTACTGCATCCTCTACAACCCGCAGTGGGCCCACCTGCCGCTCGACCTCAGCAAAGCAGTGAGTACCGGCCAGCGCGGGCGCCCCCTCCCGACGCAGGGTCTTGTCTGTCTTGCTTGCCGCCCTCCCTCCACTCCTCCCCTGGGTCTCCCGAGGGCCTCTGGAGGACGGGTCTTGCAGAGAGCCATTGAGGATGGAGGAAGGGCCTCTGCTGGGAAACGGAGGTGGGATGCGTCCCCAGAGGAGCTCCCCAAACTCTCGGGGCCCGGGTTTCCTCAGTCATAAATAAAAGATGTCAGGGCGCTGCCGAGGGCCAGCCCCTGGCGGGGATGCCGGCCAGGCTCCCCCCACCACCCGTCCGTGCTGGGCTGGGGCGGCTGGTGAGAGGAGTGATGGGAGGGGCCGTGCCCGGCCCCATCTTTGGGGTAGCCCGGACGGTCTGCTCCCTGCTCTGGCCTCACTCCTCCCAGAGGGACTCAGGGTGCCCAGTGCCTGGCTTGGCGGGTGGAACGAAGGCCAGCACTCCCGCCCGCGCCTTGTGCTGTTTGTGACGGGCTCGAGAGAGGCGGGGAGGGTTCCTGAGCACACGCCGCCCTGTACCCCTCCCGTCTGCCTTGTGCTCGGGGTGGGTGTGCGCACACGCTTGTGCACGTGCGTGTGTGTGCGCGCGTGTGTGCGGGGCTGAGACCCTGTGGGCTTGAGGTGAGGCTGCGTAGGGGCGGTGGTCGCTGCAGTGGCCTCCGCCGACCTGTCTCCCCGAGGACGCTGTGTGCCCCGGCTCCCCTGGAGCGGCTCACGTGAAGGCCACCCTCCTGCAGTCTCTTCTGCAGGTGCGGGACTGGACGACCTCCGTGCTCTGCTCTCCGGCCGACCTGCCTGCCAAAGGCTTCAGTAACCAGATCCCCCTGGTGGCGCGGGGGAACTGCACCTTCTACGAGAAAGTGCGGCTGGCCCAGGGCAGCGGGGCGCGTGGGCTGCTCATCATCAGCAAGGAGACGCTGGTGCGGCCGCCGGGCCCCTCCTGGGCAGCTGGGGGCCCTGGGGGGCAGGGTCGGGCCAGGGTAGACGAAGAGTCTGGTTTCCTACCTGTGGCCTTGGAGGGGCCCTGTCCCAGGGTGGTGCTGGGGTCCGACAAGGCCTGGGGTGGAGCTCTGGGCCTGCCACCTGAGGAGCGGGTGGCGTGGGCCGTGTGCCACCCTCTCCCTCAGGCCCTTCAGGGCTGACCGGTGTCACCCAAGCCCAGGGTTGAGAGGAGAGGGGAGGGGAGCTTGCCCTCCCCCAGAGGGAGGGGCCGAGCCCGCAGGCCTGCCCTCAGGGCGGTGTGGCCCTCCCACCTGGCCCCCGAGGACCCCGACATACACGCAGGACTCCTCCGCCCCCTCGGGGAGAGCTGGCACTGCGGGCCGCGCCGTCAGGAGCGCTTGGCGGCCTGCCCCGCCCTGGGTGGGCCTTGCTAAGCCGTCCAGCCGCCCTCTCCCCGCCTCCCCCAGGTCCCCCCAGGAGGCAACAAGACGCAGTACGACGAGATCGGCATTCCTGTGGCCCTGCTCAGCTACAAAGACATGCTGGACATTTTCGAGGTAGGCTCGTCCCCAATCCTGTCTGCAGCTGGGCCCAGGGCCTGAGGACACGGTGTGCCCGCAGTGCTGTGAACGTCAGGAATGGAGACCCCAGCCCTCCCCTATGCCAGAGACCCTGAGCGTCCCCCCACTGCTCGGGCCTGCCCGGCCCCTCGCCCGGCCCGGCCCTGTCTGACCAGAGACCGGTGCGTCGTTGATTTGGGGAGCTGGGTCTGGAGCAGGCGAGCTGCAGCACACAGTGACACGGGGATGGCCAGGTTCCTCCCTGCAGGCTTCGCGTCTCCCCCAAGGGACCCACTGTCCGTCTCCGGGCCGCTTCCCAGGCCACGTCCCCCCTCGTTCACTCATGCGTGTCTGGGGGCAGGGTCTGTGTTCCTGCACGCGCGCGGCCATGTCGCCCCGCCCTGTGTGAAGCTCGTCCCGGCAGAGCCCGCTTCTCTGGGGTCAGGAGTAGCGGGTGAGGGCGTGGGGTGAGGCGGGATCTCCCGGCCCCTGGCTCCTCGAGCGGGCCAGCCTCGGCCCTCTGGGTGGTGAGAGCACGGGTGGGCACGGGTGGGCCCCCTCAACCTTAGCTCTCTTGTGTTCCCTGAGGCAGACGTTCGGCCGGGTGGTACGGGCGGCGCTGTTCGCCCCCAAGGAGCCCATGCTGGACTACAACATGGTCATCATCTTCCTCATGGCTGTGGGCACCGTTGCCCTCGGAGGCTACTGGGCCGGGAGCCGGGACGTGAGAAAGTGAGTGGCCTGCGTGTGTGCATGCGTCCCGGATGGGCAGCCCTAATGCTGGGCAAGTAACCACGAGAGTCCGCACGCCCAGAGAGCCTTCTGGAAAACAGCTGCTATAAACACCCGGGAGACCTGTTGAAAGCCCCGAGGGCCCTGCTCCCCATGATTCTGTCCTGCCCTCAGGGTTCCCGGCCCGGGCCCAGCCCGGCAGGGGCATCCACGGGAGAGCTCGCCCCGGCCGCCCAGGGAAGGGCGGTGGTGGGGTTGGTGCAGGGCCAGGGTCCAGGGTGGCCCCCATGCGGCCACCACAGCTTGGCCCTGGGGACCGGAGCCCCACCTCAGCAGGACTGGCTCCGTCGGGGGGGACCCCAAGTACACATGGTGGGCAGGGACGGGGGACTGGCCGACGGGGCAGGTGATGGTGGTCACCTCCGGGCAAGCTTCCCTCAGCCTGTCCTTCCCCATCTCTGTGGTCCTTGGCTCCCGGGAGCGGTGCCGGCCGGTAGGGCGTCCCCCAGACCGTTCTCGTCTTTTAAGGAGGTACATGAAACACAAGCGGGATGACGGGCCTGAGAAGCACGAGGACGAGGCCGTGGACGTGACGCCCGTCATGATCTGCGTGTTTGTGGTCATGTGCTGCTCCACGCTGGTGCTGCTTTACCACTTCTACGACCAGCTCGGTGGGTCCCCGTCGCCGGCTCTCAGGGCGTCGGGTGAGAGGGGAGTCCAGGGGCCGTGTGGTGGGCGGTGGCTGGAGGCCCTTGTTGCTGGCTCACCAGGAGGGGCCTGGGGCTACCCCTTCCTTCCCATGGGGCGGTCACCCTGCCAGGGAGTGAGGCACAGAGCCCTCCTTCAGGCTCCCCTTACCGCCCGCCCTGCCCTGCAGTCTACGTCATCATTGGCATCTTCTGCCTGGCCTCCTCCACGGGCCTGTACAGCTGCCTGTCACCGCTCCTCCAGAGGCTGCCGTTCTGCAGATGCAGGTGAGCCCCCGGGCGACCCCTACCTGCTCGCGGGGGTCTCCCTCTGCTGCCATGTGGCCTGTCCGCCCCCACCTCCCGTTACCCGGCCCCCGGAGGCTCCACAGCTTTGCTGAGGCCGAGGACCCTCGCCCTCCAGAACCCTCGGTCAGTCTGGCACGGTGCAGGCGTTACAGCAGGCGCCCACTCCGTGCTGGCTGGGGGCTCACGGCCCCACCTCCAGCCCCTGGGTGGGCCTCCCTCCCCCGGCCTCCCGTCCTGGGTCAGGGCCCATGGGACCCCTCGGGGTACACCGCTGGGGGCAGCAGGGGGCAGTGCTGCTGATCCAGGCTCCGAAGATTCCTTGCGGTCAGGGGTCTGGTCTGGTTCTTGTGGGGCAGGTGGGAAACAGAAGGGTTTAGATGAGGTCCGACGGGGGTCAGGAAGCTTGGTTCAGGGGGGTTGGGGGAGGGCCTGGAGCAGGGCGGGCTGTGCGAGAGGGGTCACAGCACCCGACGGAGGGCTCCTGCCGGTGGGGTCGGCTTAGCGACTGGCTGAGGTCTGCTTCCCCCACGGCACTGCCCCTGCCCGCTCTGCCCTGCCCTGCCCTTGGGAGCCTCCCTTCTAGAAATAAAAGGTGAGGGATGGTGAGTTTAACAGATAAGGTAAAGGAGAGGAAGGGGCAGGGCCAGGGGTGGCCCTTGGGAGCAGAGCCCGGTGGACAGCAGGAGGACAGACGGGGAGGCCGCGGGCTTTTGGGCAGGAGTTGAGCTGACCCTCCGGGTGCTGGGCAGAGGCGGGGCTGTGAGGGTCAGAGGCCGCTGACCTCCCCACCCGCCTCCCCGCCCTCAGGGTCCCCGACAACAGCCTGCCCTACTTCCACAAGCGCCCTCAGGTCCGCACGCTGCTCCTGGCGCTGCTGTGCGTGGCCGTCAGTGTGGTGTGGGGCGTCTTCCGGAACGAGGACCAGTGAGTGCAGCCTTGGAGGCCCTGCTGGGGGTGGGTGCGGCTGTCCTCGGGTGCTCTGACCTCCCCGCGACTCCCCGAGCCCTCAGCTCGGGGCGCCTGGAGCCGGGCCAGCTCCCGGTTATGAAAGGCTCTCCTGTCAGTGCTCTGGACGCAGTGGCTGCACACCGTCCAGGCCTGGCCCTGGCTGCCCTGTGGCTTGTCCGGTGCCCCGGGATCTGCGATTGCAATCTGGGCGTGAGATGCCGCCGGCACTGCTGCCCGGGCGCCGAGCCGTGTGCTCTGGGGCAGCCTGGACGTGGCCTGGCGCCGCTCGGCCGCCGCTCCGTTGTGGTGCCCGCCTGCCTGCTTAGCTAGCTCTGCTTCTCCCAACATCCACCCCCCCGGGGGGCCTCCCCCGCAAGGCAGCGCGCCACCGCCTGCCGTCACTGACACCATCTGGCATTTTCTCTGAGCTTCTCCCGGGGCAGTTAAACGCTCTTGGCCGTGCTGCTGTTTGGAGCTACAACAGATTTAACTGGCAGAAGGAAAGCGTGAAAATATTTTGAGTCCTTTGTACACAAAGAGAATAAGGACGCTCACGGTTAAATCCAAGCCAGAAGGCTCGCTCCTTTGCATAAAAGTAGAACAGGCCACGGTTTCTGCCATGTCTGGGTGCCCACGTGGCCTCAGTGAACCTTCCCTGCTCTCACCAGCACCCTGGCCCAGAGGGGTTCTCATCCTGCGCTCAGATGAAGCTCTGATGAGTCTTGAGGGGCAGGGAGGATGGGGCCGGCTGTGGGGCCATTTCCCAGCTGGGAGCCTCATCACATGCGGCTTCATCACACAGCTTTGACTTCCCAATTCGGAAGTGGCCCCAGCAAGGGTGGCGCCCTGCTTCCCAGGACTCCAGATGATGTCCTCAGGGCCCCAAGCCCCTATTTCCCCAGAGACTGTGTGGCATTTGGCTGGGTGGGTACAAGTTTTGCTTTTCTGAATTGCTTAAAAGATTTTTTTTTATTTTTTGCGGTACGCGGGCCTCTCACTGTTGTGGCCTCTCCCATTGCAGAGCACAGGCTCCAGACACGCAGGCTCAGCGGCCATGGCTCACGGGCCCAGCCGCTCCGCGGCCTGTGGGATCTTCCCGGACCAGGGCATGAACCCGTGTCCCCTGCATCGGCAGGCAGACTCTCAACCACTGTGCCACCAGGGAAGCCCTTAAAAGATATTTTTGAGGGACTTCCCTGGCGGTCCAGTGGTTAGGACTCCACGCTCTCACTGCTGAGGGCCCGGGTTCCATTTCTAGTAGGGGAGCTCGGATTCCACAAGCCCTGCGGCACGGCCAGAAAAAAAAAATTTTTTTTTTTTTTTTTTAAGAAATTTGAATCCGCTGGATGCATGGCCCCCCCTCGCCCTGCACCCCCTGCCCCGGGCTGTGATCTGGGTGGGAGAGCCGCTGCTGCAGAGGGACAGAGACCCTGGCACGTGCCCGCCTTTCTCTGGCCGTGGCGTCAGGGTTGGGGGGTCGGTTTACCTCCTGCTCCTACTGGCCGTTGCTGCCCCTCCTGTACCCCCATGGGCCTCAGGACGTCGGCCGCTGCCTTTGTCTGCATAAGGGTCTCTGCGGCTCGTCTGGGCGCTGGGCAGCTTGAACTTGGCGGCTGAGGCTTCCAGGGCTGGGGAGGGGCCCGGCAGGCGGAGGTTCTTGGTGGACACCCCGCCTGAGGGTGGCTGCGTTGCCTTCCAGGTGGGCTTGGATCCTTCAGGATGCGCTGGGCATTGCCTTCTGCCTCTACACCTTGAAAACCATCCGCCTCCCCACGTTCAAGGTGAGGGCCCCTCGTGGTGGCGGGGGCGCTCTGCGGACGAGGGGACGGGGTCTCTTGGGGTCAGCCCCGTGTCCGCCAGCCACGCAGCCCTGCCCAGGGCCCTCCACTCTGAGCCTGGCCCTGTGTGGGCTGTGTGGTCTTGGCTCATCCGTCCCTCTGGCCACCCTCTTGGGGACAGGGCTTAAGGATCAGTGCAGAGTTGTCTCCCGGCGTGGCGGCAGCATCTGTGACCGCTGGCCGAGGGGACACCCGGGCGGGCGCGCGCAGCAGGGCTGCCTCCTTGCTGGTGAGGTGAACAGAGGAGGGAAAACCAGATGAAACCAAGGGGGCAGAAGCACGGTGCTCGGGACCCTGGGCCAAGGCCCGACCCTAGCAGGAGGAACCTAGAAACACACAGGCAAACGTGAAGCCGGGCGTCACCTGCCCAGACCTGCAGCTGGCCGGTCGCAGCTGTGTCTCTCTTCAGCGTCCCATCAGAAAGTCGCCCTCCCTGAGCCTCCGGCCTGACATTACCTCCAGGGCACTGAAGGTCAGGCTGCCCGTGCTGTGCTGAGACTTTCTCCTAAAGGCTCTGTCCCCACAGGGAAACTCTGAGCCTTGGGAGAGGCAGGGACACGTCCTGGAGGGTCTGTGCATCTGGGACCCTGGGCGGGGCGGGGTGGAGGGCAGAGCTGGTGGAGGTCCCCGAGCACAGCCCTCAGGACGCCCCGTTCCCAGGCCTGCACGCTGCTGCTGCTGGTGCTGTTCATCTACGACGTCTTCTTCGTGTTCATCACACCCTTCCTGACCAAGGTGGGCTCTGGGCCCCGCCCACCCCCCCGCCCTGGCCCCCACGTTCCCCTGTCTGACGCAGTCCGCCTTCTCTTAGAGTGGGAACAGCATCATGGTGGAGGTGGCAACCGGGCCGTCGGACTCGGCCACACACGAGAAGGTACGTGGTGCCCGCGGCCGAGGTGCTGAGCGGGCAGAGCGAGCACGCGCTGGCGGGTCCTGGACACGCTGTCCTTTCCCCCCAGCTGCCCATGGTGCTCAAGGTGCCCAGACTCAACGCCTCGCCGCTGGCCCTGTGTGACCGGCCCTTCTCCCTCCTGGGCTTCGGGGACATCCTGGTCCCAGGTACTGGGGCCGGGCTTGGGTGGCCCGGGTGCCCTTGGGGGTGTCAGGCCACAGGGGCTGGTGGGCAGAGGCAGAGCTGAGCCAGTGGGGCCTGGGGGGTAGGGAGGCGGTCCCCCGGAGGTGCTGTCCCAGCCACATTGCCCCCAGGGTCCCCCTCTGGGCCCCTCCCCACACCAGGCAGCCTCTGAGCTGGGGTTTGCGCTCGCCGGAGGTCTGGTTACCTGCCAGGAGTCGAGGGTGGTGCCGGGCCAGCTCCCTCCTGAGCCGGGAGAAACCCCCGGTGCCTGGCTGGGGCTGCGGCCCGGCCTCTGCCCACGGCCTCTCCCCCGCAGGGCTGCTCGTGGCCTACTGCCACCGCTTCGACATCCAGGTGCAGTCCTCCAGGGTCTACTTCGTGGCCTGCACCATCGGTAAGCCCGCTGCCCCAGGGGCTCGGCCATGCCCCGTCCTCCGCCGCGGGGTGGTAGGGGACAGGCCTGCGCCCGCGTCACAGGCCTCCTTGTCACTTTCCATGGTGGTCGTTGTTTCTCTTTTCTTTGGTCTTCTTTGTCTTCATCTTTTTTCCTTTGAGTTCTGTTTGTTTCCTTTGTTACTAAAGCCATTTACACCAAAGGGATGTTTTCTCATTTTCTGTTGAGTCCAATCATTTCTAAAAATGTCCAAACCAGTTCTCTTGTCCTGCTGGGTCAGCTCTTCAGGACGAGCAGGGGTGCAGAGCGCACAGGCCCCGCCAGCTGACACAGGTGAGGGGAGGCCCCGCCATGGCCCCCAGCAGTGCCAGGCGGACGCAGGCCAGCCTTCCCGGCGTACTTTGGGCCGTTGCCGTTCGCCCCTTCCCACCGGGTTCCTGAAGGTCCAGCCACGTGCTCCCTGCCCCTGCCCCCTGGGTTCACACTCCATGATTAGCTCGTCCAGATGCGCCTGCAGAGCTTTTCTCCGTGTGAACCACAGTTTGTCAAATTGTCCTCTAGTTCCCGTCACTGAAACCCTGTAGTTGGCTCGGTTGAATCACTTCTTTAGGACCGGTGGCTAGTCCACAGCCAATAAGCGGGAACTCTCCCTGCACAAGCCTATCGCTTGGAAACCTGGAGGTAAGGAGCAGGGCAGGCAGCCCGAGCAGACGCACGTGCTGGAGACGGGGCTCTTTGCCTCGGAGGGGATGTGCCAGTAAACGGTGTCTTTCTTTGTAACTCTTCACCTGGGAGTAATTGCACGTGTTCGGCTGCAAGGTTAATACAGTGAGCCCCGCGCCGCTGCGCTCAGGCCAACCCCTCTAACTCCTCCTCGTGTGTGCTGTGTTGTATGTCCGTCCCTGTGCTCTACGTGCGCGGGGGTCTTTATACGTTGGACTCACACATCCCTAAATAACACATGCTATTTTATGCTGAATGGTGAGCAGGAAGTGTGGACGCTTCTCACCGCTCAGTGCTTTCATGCGGTCACAACTCAGTTATGAAAGGTGTGATTTCCTAATTCTGTACCTACGTTACTTCAGTTCAAATTACTTTTCTAACTAGAGGCTTACAAAAATGAGACACTGGGGCACGTCTGCAGCTCCTCCAGCCACTCCCAGGACTCCAGGCCTTCCCATAGCGGCTGCCCGCTTCCTCTCCCCAGTCTGGCGGCTGGGACCTCGCTCCCTCCTCTTTCCCTGCTGACCCCGGCGTGCACTCTCGCCTGCCAGCATCCGGGAAGATGTGGGTGGGGAGGACCCGCTGGCCTGGCCCGTGGGTCACGGCCACGGCCCTGGCACGAGCTCTGCGTCTCCTGCCCGTGAGCAGTGGGTGGTGAGCCTGGGACTGGCCAGGGTAACATGCTGCCTGTCTCCTTCCGCAGCCTACGGCATCGGTCTCCTGGTGACGTTCATGGCGCTGGCCCTCATGCAGCGCGGCCAGCCTGCCCTCCTCTACCTGGTGCCCTGCACGCTCGTCACCAGCTGCGCCCTGGCGCTCTGGCGCAGGGAGCTGGGCATGTTCTGGACGGGCAGCGGCTTTACGGTGAATACCAGTTTGCTATGAATGTCTGCGAGAAATAATAGCCTAATAAGCCCTAACTAGAGTTAAAGTTGAGTAAGACCTCCTAGCGTTACAACTAAACCCCGCAGCCCGCGTCCCGTCTGTGGAAGGTTTTGCTTTGGGTGTGGTGCTCCTGTGGCTGCAAGGGGGGGAGGGGTACACGTGCTAGTGGCGTGGCTCAGGGTGACGCTGCTGCCCCGCTGCTAACCCATTTGGTTGGATTGGTTGGACTTGGGGTTCCAGCTACTTCTGTCACGGGCAGGGGGCGGGCCGGGCCTTGTTCTTGTCTGAAACTGAAGAGGCCACTCCCCGTGCAGCGCAGGGTGACCGCTGTATCCCCGCAACTCAAGGGCGTTCCGGGCCTGCGGGGTCTCTAGTGGGCCCTGTTAGGAAACCCGTCCTGCCCTGATGGGGGCTCTGAGCACTTCCGGCGTGTGTGTAACTTGTTCGCATAGATGTGAACACGCTGTGCACGTGGTGTGACTATTGTGACCTGGTGAGTCGGGAAGGCTTCTTGGGCTCAGTGCCCACCGTCCCCAAAGGTCTCCCTCCTGGCAGGCGTTGGCTTTGCTGCAGAGTGGGTGGATTGGTTCTGGAAGGTTCCGGAGGGAGAGCAAGCCAGAGAAGGCAGGGCAGGGCCCTGCTGGGGCCCTGATGCGGTGCTGGTGCCGGCTGGCGAGCCCGGCTCCTTCCTGGGCCCGGAGCCCCCACGCGGCTCCGCCAACCCGGGCCTCTTTCCTCCCTCCCCAAGAAGGACCTACCTCAGTCGCCGTGGGCGCCCGCCTCCGCCGACGGCCCGCAGCCCAAGGCGGACTCCGCCGACGGCCCGCAGCCCCCGGCGGACTCCGACGCCGCCCCCTCCCGGCAGCCTCCCGGCCAAGAAGCGGCCCCGTCCCCTCCGCCCGCGGAGCAGCCCCTGGAGCCGTCCGTGCCCGAGGAGAGCGAGGCCGGCGCGCCCCCCCAGGAGCCCGAGAGTCCGGCCGGCCTCGCCTCCGGCCCCTCGGCCTAGGGGAGGGCGCAGACTCGGCCCCCGCACCCCGGGACTGGACCCACGCGGCCCTCAACTTGGTGCTCTGGTCTGGCCGATGCGCACGTCCTGCTCCAGCCCGGCCACACCCCGGACCCCAGCCCTGCCCCGAGCTCGCGTGGCCGTCAAGCCCCCGGCCGGCTGAGGCCAACCCCGCGCGAGCCCCGCTTCCTGCGGCGGTGGTGCCCCGGGGAGGGCGGAGCTGTCACCTCCGCCGGTGGCCGTGGACACGCCCAGTTTGGTGCTTACCCTGCTGCTGCTTCCCTTCGGGTCCGGGCCGGGAGAGGGAGGGGCCCTGGCTCCTGGTGGAGGGGCGCCTTTGCCCAGCAGGGCCCCCAGGGGTTTGGACTGGACCCCGCCGCGGCCTTGGGGGCCCGCGGTGAGCGCCGAGCCCTGCGCCCGGCCCTTCCATCGCCTGTGCTCCAGCTCCTCCATGTTTGAATAAACGGCCACAACTTTTTGAAATTCTGGTAGTGTCGCCTCTTGGGGTGCGAGCCCTTCGGACTGCCCCTCTCGGGGGCGGGGCTGGTGCCAGGCCGGTGGCCCCATCTTGCCTTTCAGCTCAGAAGAACTCGGCCCCCACCCTCGCCACAGGCACCCGCACGCTCTCAGCACCCCATCCAGTGCACGCACCTCGGCCTCCAACTCCAGCACGGGGGACGGGGAGCTTCTGGAATGTGGGAGGATATTCTGGAACTGGCGTTATGTTTTCTACCTCACGAACAGGGTTCTCTGAACCTCACGACGGAGATGCCGCCGGCCCCCGTGTCACCGCCTGGCGACAGAGCCGGCGCCCGGAAAGGCACCCGGGGCTGCTGCTCGCCAGGGCCCTGGCCCACTCCTCCCCGTCCACGCCGCACGCCGGCTCCGTGTCCCTCCGCCGCTGCTGCGCTGCACACAGCAGGCGGGGGCCGACCACGGTCCGTTCCAAACAATACCAGCGCCAGCCAGACTCACCGCCTCTCAGCCACGCCTCTCGAGGAAGAAACGATGTTTATTCCTCAAAAAACCAGAAGACGTCTTCCACCTGTTTCTGTGTGTTTCTCAAAAGAACAGGCGATCCGGTGGGAGGGCGGGGCTGGAGCAGCTGGACCTGCCCAGCCCCACGGGAGCCCCTGGCCTTAGAGGCCGGGACCAGGACGCAGCCACGGGGCAGCCTGGAGGGAAGGCCCGAGCGGACCCCCGCCCTCCCTCTACGGACTGCGCCTTCCTCTAAGCCATTTTGTATGTCGGTAAAGAGCGCGGAACCTCTCTTTTTTCTGTTTCGGAGGTTTGACAAACATCAAGGAATTCAAAGGCGGATGTTAGTTCCTGAAGTTTCAGTTTGCAGTTTTTGCCTTGCTTCTGTTCGAATCTTATAATTAAACACAGCTTTTGATACTTACGGCCGGGTCTTTGCCTTTTCTGTGGTGCAGCGAGCCGGGGGTGGGGGGCGGGGCTCGGGGGCGTTGGGGGGAAGCCCTGGGTCGGGGGGCCGGGCTGGGCCCTGGTGGCCTTCAGCCTGCAGGAACTCCTGTGTGGATGGAGGTTTCCGGAGTAAACCCGCAGCCTGTGGCCACTGGTGCCGCCCAAGTGGGGTTTCAGCTTTGCCGCCTGTGGCTACTTGTCTTTACTCGTGCGGGGTCCTCGTGAGGGGAGGGGAGGGTAGCGGAGCCTGCTGTTGCCTGCGTTTGGATACTGTCAGCTTGTCTGTGATGATCTAAGAACCACGGAGGTAGTCACCTGTAGCAGGGCCTGCGGACTTTCTGTAAAGAGCCAGACGGTCAATGTTTGGGCCTTTTTGGGCCACATGGTCATTGTCACAACCGGTCAACCCAGCTGTGTAGCCAGAGGCATCAGACAACGTGTAAGCAGACAGGCGTGACTGTGGCCAAAAACTTGGTGGACGCCAAAATGTGCGTTGGTGTCATTTTCACAGGTCACAAAATACTCTCATTTACAACTATTCAAAAACGTAAAGCCCTTGCTTAGCAAGCAGCTGAGCAAAGACAGGTGGCGGCCCCAGCAATCAGACCCCGGCCTGCAGGAGCGCAGGTGGTGAGGATTGCAGGCCGTGTGTGGGGCGGGGGCCCGTGTGCTGGCGTGTTTCAGCTTTACACACAGAGAAGTCGAGTCTCTGGGGCCAGCGCCTCCAGGCTCACGCCAGACTGTGCTACTCGCCACGTCACCATCAGCGTCTTGTGTTTGAGCTACAAAGAGAACCAATGCTGTGAGCACAGTGATTTTCTTTCACTAAGTAGACCAGATCTTACGCATTTCTCATTCATTCACCTGCTCATTCACTCACTGGTTCATTGCACGCCTGCTGTGTGCCAGGCGTCCGCTCAGGCCTGGGTTGCCTGTGTGAGTCTGGGAAGGCAGCCCATCTGAGGGTCAGCACGGGAGAGGCCCCCAGCTCTGTCTTGGGGGGCAGGTGGCAGGGAAGGTTGCTTGGAGGAGGTGACTGTCCAGCCCGAGGGACACTGGGGGGCTGCTGCTTTGGGCACCGGTGGGGAGGTGAGAGGAGGTTAGGAGCTTGGCCGGAGAGGGGTATCACCCTCAGGTGTTCTGGAGTTCTAGAAAGCCCTTCGGCTGGCCTGGGGGAGGGAGGACGGTGGCCCCCAGGAGCACGGGCTTAACGAATATTGTTAGTGATTGTGACCACGTACCACGCTAAAGTAAGTTGTCAGGAATGTGGACCCGGGGCCAGGTATGTGGGAGCTCTCAGTACTGTTTTCACAACTTTTCCATAAGCCTGAAACTGTTCAAAAATTTAAAGTTCATTTAATAAACTACCGTAGTTATTCGCATGCACACTCCTCCCCCAAGCTGTCTCCCGCCCTGAGCATCTCCTCCTCCGGTCCCGGGCACCCGTCCCCTGCCCTGTGTCCCAGGTCACCTGCCCACGTGGGCTCACCTGCCCAGGTCATGCCCTCCACCTGGACCTCACCGGCCTCCCGCAGCTTCCAGAAAGCCGGAGGGTCCAGAACCGATCTCCCCACGTGGCTCCCGCGGCACCGCCCGCCCACTCCCCTCCCTCTGCTGATGGGACCCACCTGGGCTCCTGACCAGGTGCGCAGGGCGACCCACACCCAGTTGTCCTTTCAGAGCCTCTGGGAACTGGAAGCGGCCCGGATGGGTCCCAGGTGCGCAGGGGAAGGGGTGCAGTGGGGGGGCGGGCAGGGGAAGCTGGCGAAGGCGGTGCTGTCCGGGTGCGAGGGAGGGCGCCGCCCCCAGCCCCGGTTGATGCCCGGGTGGGGAGGAGGGCGGCTCCCCCACCCGGTGCCGCCCCCAGCCCCGCCCCATCCCTGAGCTTCTTGGAGTCCGGGTCTTTTGCGGAGCGAGCCGGGCCGCGGTGCAGCCTCGGGTCGTTTGCGGAGCGAGCCGGGCCGCGGTGCAGCCTCGGGAGGAGCGCGGTGAGTCCGGGGTGCCCCGAAATGAGACGGCAGCTCTCTCCCCGCGCCTCGGTTCGCCCGGCCCGTGCGGGGAACGCGTCGGACTGTGTAGACGCCCTCGGGGAGTGTGACTGAGGCCGGGCCGTGTAGACACGGCCGGGCACCCTGCGTTTTTCGGCGCCCTCGGGCTCCCCAACCCTGACGGCCGCTTTCCCGCCTTCCCACCCCTTAACTCGGCTAAACCCGCGGTGGGGCTGGGCTGGCAGGAAACGGCGCGCAGAGCCGGCTAGAAGGTCTCCAGGGATCTGGTGAGGGGCCCCTTGCTTTCCTCCCTGGGGCTTCTCCCAGCCAATCCCTTGCTAGTGAGTAAAAACACGACAAGGATTTGGGGGGTAACGGTTTGGGGAGGGTGTGGTCACAAGGCCTGAAGCTGGGCTGGGGGTCGTATGGGGGAGGGACCGTAGAGTCAGCTGCCGGCGGCAGGTGTGGCGTGTGTGCGCCTCTGATGGATTGTGTGAGATTGGTTACAGGCGCGGGGTTGCGTATGGCTGTGTGGGGTGGTGTCATTGCCTCTGTGTGTGCTGTGTGTCTGTGTAACTAGTGTGTGACCACGTGTGTGTGATTGCACTGTGAGATCACGTATGATTTTGTGTGTGGTTGTGTGTGTGGACGCCCCTTCCCTGTTTCCTCGCCTGGGAAGTGGGGACGGAAGACCCTGGGAGCCCCCAGGACGTGGTGGGTAGCCCTCCTGTCCCTCCAAACCGCACGTCAGGTGTTGCCCCTGATCTGCCCGCGGTGACGGACTGGAGGGGGGACCCCGCAGCCCTCCACCCCCAGGAGATCTGCGTGCTGTTCAGCGTATGCACTTGACAGGATTCTGAATGTTTAGGGTGTAAAGTGTGGAGCCGGGGGAGTCTTTGAACAGAAGCAAGCCAGGTAACCCTTGATTAAGTCTGGGCACAAGCTGCGCGCGGAGAAAGGTCCGCTCGGGGTACCATGGCTGTCGGTGACAGGGCAGAGGCCCTGGGAGGGACCCGAGGCCGCGTACAGGTGAGTGTGTCCTTCCTGGAGGAGGACACGAAGGTCTGGGCGCCTCCTTCCAGTTTCTGCAGTCGAGGAAGGAGAAAGAAACCGGCGGGGCGAGCATGTGGGTCTGTGGCCGGCACGTGGGGAGCTGGGACCTGAACCGGGGCGTGGACGCTGACCTCCGTCGTCCCTTTGGCCGCTCGCCATCTGTCTTCCTGCCCTGGGGCAAGGTTTCGAGCTCTTGGTCACTGTCCCTTGGACTCACCTGCCTTACCTGGACCACAGGGGCCTGGGGGAGCCGTTCCTGAATTCTAAGAACTCTGTGTGGAAGAGGGAGGAAGGGGGAGGGGGAGGGAGAGAGAGAGAAACAGTGAGACAAAGGGAGAGAGAGACAGAGACAGAGGAGATAGTCTCTCCAAGCCTCAGTGTCCTCATCTGTAAAGTGGGGATCATCGTCCCGGCCCCCTCCCCATGGGATGTTGGGAGGTCTGAACTAATTGACGTGAGGCTGTGAGCCCCACATAGATTTTAGGCATGAACTTTCTGCTCGTGGCTGCTCGTGTTTTGGGCATAAGCACATCCCATCCACATAAAAGTGAGAACGGGGAAACAGCTGTCCCCAGTTATTTGAAAATGCACGGCTCTAAAAGTAAGGCAGAGGGTCACATATTCTGGGTCTCTGGCTCACGTCGGCATCAGGCTTTGCCATTTCCCCCGCTTTACCTCTACTAATTAAGAAAAGTGATTTCAGAATAATTGTCATTGCAAGGGTGGTGCAGGGGATCCTTGTACACCCTTCACCCAGCGTCTCCTAGTGTTCAAACCTTGTGCCACCGTAGATCAAAACTAAGAAACTGACATTAAAATGAACAGCCTACTTTGCCTGGATTTCCCCAGTTTTTCCACTAATGCCTTTTCTGTTCAGGGATCCAACCTGAGATGCCCCACTGCATTGAGACCCTGTATGAATTTTTTAAAATTAATTAATTAATTTAGTTTTGGCTGCATTGGGTCTTCGTTGTTTTGTGCGGACTTTTTCTAGTTGCGGTGACCAGGGGCTACTCTTCGTTGTGGTGTGCAAGCTTCTCATTGCAGTGGCTTCTCTTGTTGCAGAGCACGGGCTCTAGGCACGCGGGCTTCGGTAGTTGTGGCACGCGGGCTCAGTAGCTGTGGCTCACGGACTGTGGAGCACAGGCTCCGTAGTTGTGGCACACGGGCTTAGTTGCTCCGCAGCATGTGGGATCTTCCCAGACCAGGGCTCGAACCTGTGTCTCCTGCATTGGCAGGTGGATTCTTAACCACCGCGCCACCAGGGGAGCCCCCCTGTATTAATTTTAACTATACAAGTCATAAGTGATTGGAAGTTTCTTTTTTTAATCTACGTGTCTTTATCCGTTTTCCTGGGTATCGCTCGTGTTTATCAGCTTCTGGCCTCAGCCGCACACCCCCCTCCCCCCAGGATCTCTGACTCCCTTTTCCTCTGTGCACGTTAAAAAGCTACAAAAACACAAGATATCATCACCGCAAATAGTTCTCTCACAAACACGTCTTCCTATGAAAACCTAACAAAAAGTCCACAGACAAAAAGGAAAAAAAAAAAAAGGCCAAGCTTATTAAATTTCCTAAAGGCTTGCTGAGTGATTGATTTCATGGAGTTGGGGCAATGGGGGAGGGGAGGTTTCCTGGCTGGATCTGAGCCTGAGAAGTAGGATAGGGAGAAACAGGAGAGGGTGTAGTGTAGACAAGAGATGCCTGTTCCATAGACCAGCGTTGGCTACCATGGAAGCAAAGAAGCGGAGACATACAGGATGGAAAACGGTGATTGTCTTGGATGAGTGGCAAGAGAAAAACTTATACAGAGAGATGGGCAAAGAGTTGAGAGTGAGGAGGGGAAGAAATGTAGGAGCCAGGACCAGAGCTGGGCTGAAGTTTGGGGTTTTATTAAAGTTGATAGTTGACTCTGTTTGGAAAAAAGTGATCCAAAGTGCTGTATTTCCCCTTGGAGAGGCTGAACCACTGTTTGAACCGACAAGATAAAATCGGCCGTTAAAGGCAAGTGGAAGGAACTTCCCTGGTGGTCCAGTGGTAAAGAATCCGCCTTGCAATGCAGGGCACGTGGGTTCAATCCCTGGTCAGGGAACTAAGATCCCACATGCCGCGGGGCAACTGAGCCCGCCCACCAGAACTACTGAGCTCGCACACCTCAACTAGAGCCCACGTGTCACAAACTACAGAGCACACGCACCCTGGAGCCTGTGTGCCACAACTAGAGAAGACAAAGCCCGTCACCACAACTAGAGAGAAGCCCATGCGCCACAACGAAGAGCCCGCATGCCTCAACAGAGATTGCACGTGCCTCAACTAAGACCTGACGCAGCCAATATAAAGTAAAAATTTAAAAAAAAAAGACAAGTGGAAGATTCACGGTGGGCGCTTGGTGGGCTGCAGGAGAGAATAAAGAGAAGGGATCAGGATGGACCACTGAGAATAGAGGGTGTGGTTCCTGGGAGGGAAAATGGGAAGCCAGACAGAAAGGTCCTGGGGCCTGGAGTCTTGTGTATTAGTTAGCAGTTGCTGCGTAACAAATTATCCCCAAAGTTAGCAGTTTCAGACAAATATTTATTATGCCAGTTTCTCTGAGTGAGAATTTGGGAGTGATCTGTTGTGTGGGGGGGTTCTGGCTGAGTGTCCCTCATAAGGCTGCCTCACCTGAGGGCCCGATGGGGGCAGGAGTTGCAGCTTCCAGGAGGCCCCCTCACGTGGCTCCTCCTCACGTGGACCTCCCAGGCGCTGCTTGAGGCTTCTCACTACATGGCAGCCAGCCCCGCACAGAGCAGGCGAGGGAAACCTCTGTGCCTTTTATGACCTACTCAGGAGTCTCACGCCATTTCTTCTGGTACTTTCTATTCATTAGGAGTAGATCAAGTCCAGCCCACACTCTAAGGAAGGAAACTTAGGCTCCACCAAAGAGAAAAGTGGCAAGAAATTTGTGGACCTCCTTTAAAACCACCACATCCCGTGACCTTGGGCAAGTGACCCTGCTCCTGTGTGCCTCTGTTTCCTCTTCCATCAGAATGCAGCTGGTCTTGTAGGAGGGTTGTGGCCATAAAGTAGGTAATGCATGTAAATATTGTTTAGTGCAATTCCTGCCACATAGAACATGCTTGTTGACTTATTTTTACTGAAGGCATTTTTTTCCCCCAGTACATTTCCATTCTCTTGAGGAACAATGTACCAGCTGGAGTGATCAAACCAGAACTCCCAGGAACTGTGAGGTCAGGGTGTAGAGTAAGATGACTTGCTTTCTCCATACATATTAGGCTGTACTTGTTCTTTCCCTGGTTCCCTTTCCAGTGCTTAGCCACTTCTCCTAAAGGGACTCGAGGGGACTCCAGGCTCTGCACCTTGGCAGAAACCATCTTACCTTATACCCCCATGAGTGCAGCTGGCACAATTCAGGAGAAAACCAGCAAAGCAGGGGATGCAGCGGGGGAAGTGGAGGTGACAGCCATGAGGGTATAGGCAAGCTCATCAGGCAGAGGGCACAGCAGGTGCAAAGGCCCTGAGGCAGGCCCATCATGTCTGTGTATGGCTGGAGCAGAGGGAGGGAGCTAAGGACAGACAGCAAAGAGTGGGTGAGACCAGGTCACTTGGGGCTTTTGCCCTGAACGAGAGCCAGGCGGAGGTCCGAGCAGAGGTGGATGTGGCCTGGGTCAGGTTTCAGCTGGCTCTCTGAGGCTGCCGTGTCAGTGGCAGCAGCTGGCCCTATGATAAGGCCTGGGAGATCTCTGCTTAGCCCAGGGTAGAGATAGTGCAGGTGGTCCAATCCTAGGTGCATTTCAAAGGAGGAGCTGACAGCATTTTCAGGCCGATTGGATGGGGACTGTGAGAAAGACATCAGGATGACCCTGGGGCTTTGGGGTCTGAGTGATCATAAAAGTGGAGCTTCCGTCTGAGATGGGGAAAACTATGGGAGGAACAGATATTCTAGGGGCTGAGAAGGGCTGACAGTTTGGCATGTGTCAGATCTGAGAAGTTTGTCAGTCATTGGATTGTGGTAACAAATTGCCACCAGTTTGGTGGCTTGAAACAGCTCATGTTTATTATCTCCTGTTCTCTGTGGGTCAGGAGTCTGGGCGTGGCTTAGCCAGGTCCTCTGCCCAGGGTCTCACAAGGCTGTGATCAGAAGGCTGGCTGGGCTGTATTCTTTTTTTTTTTTTTTTTTTTTTTTCTTTTTGCGGTATGTGGGCCTCTCACTGTTGTGGCCTCTCCCGTTGCGGAGCACAGGCTCCGGATGCGCAGGCCCAGCGGCCATGGCTCACGGGCCCAGCCGCTCCGCGGCATATGGGATCCTCCCAGACCGGGGCACGAACCCGTATCCCCTGCATCGGCAGGCGGACTCTTAACCACTGCGCCACCAGGGAAGCCCTGGGCTGTATTCTTATCTGAAAGATGGGCTGGGGAAGGATCCAATTCCAGACTCGTGCAGGTTGCTGGCAGATGACCAGGGGCCCAGCTGGTGGGCACCCTCAGCTCCTAGAGGCATTCACAGTTCCTTCCTATACAACCTCTTCCAGCAAGCCAACATATTCACCAGGCCAGCCAGGAGGGGTTTTTGTTTTGTTTTGTTTTGTTTTGTTTGCCACATGGCACGGCATTCAGAACTTCCCTGACCAAGGATCGAACCTGTGCCCCCTGTATTGGGAGCACAGAGTCTTAACCACTGGACCACCAGGGAAGTCCACCAGGAGGGTTTTAAGTCTGCTAAGATGGGGTCCTACAAGATGTAATTTAGTCATGACAGTGACAACACATCACTCCTGCCATATCCTACTGCCTTTTTTTTTTTTTTTTTGGCCACGTGGCTTATGGGATCTTAGTTCCCCAACCAGGGATAGAACCCAGGCCATGGCAGTGAAAGCACAATGTCCTAACCACTGGACCATCAGGGAATTCCCCATATCCTACTGCTTAGAAACAGAGTCCTGACCACAGTCAAGGGGAGGTGATTACACAGGGGTGTGAGCACCAGGAGGTGGGGGGTCATTGGGGGGGTCACCTTAGGTCACCCAGAAGGAGGTTCCAGAAGCCAACCTGAGTTGGGCATTCAGAAGATAAGTCTGGCCTGGAGCTTGGAGGCATCAGGGGTGTTATTAAAACCACAGACCGGTTGGGATCACAGGGGCCAGGCTCATATCTGCAGGTGGTCTGTGAAAATGTTTATTTAGCCTTCAAGTGGTCTACTTTTTGTTGTTGTTGTTGGCTGTGCCACAGGGCATGTGGGATCTTAGTTCCCCGACCAGGGATTGAACCCACGCCCCCTGCAGTGGAAGCGCAGAGTCTTAACCACTGGACTGCCTGGGAAGTCCCTCTTTTGATTTTTTTTTTTTTTTTTTTTTTTTTTTTTTTGAGGTACGTGGGCCTCTCACTGTTGTGGCCTCTCCCATTGCGGAGCACAGGCTCCGGACGCGCAGGCTCAGCGGCCATGGCTCACGGTCCCAGCCGCTCCGCGGCATGTGGGATCTTCCCGGACCGGGGCACAAACCCGTGTCCCCTGCATCGGCAGGCAGACTCTCAACCACTGCGCCACCAGGGAAGCCCCTTCTTTTGATTTTTAAAATGACAGCTGTATTGAGATATAATTCATATCTCATAAAATTCACCCATATAAACCAATTCAGTGGTTTTTGATATATTCACAGCTATATGCAACCATCACCACAATCAATTTTAGAGCATTTTATTGATTTTTAAAAAAAATTTATGAAGTGGTCTACTTTTTAAACCTAAAAACTTTTTTTTTAAAAAAAAAGGAAACTAGTGGCTTCCCTGGTGGTGCAGTGGTTGAGAGTCCGCCTGCCGATGCAGGGGACACGGGTTCGTGCCCTGGTCCGGGAAGATCCCACATGCCGCGGAGCAGCTGGGCCCGTGAGCCATGGCCGCTGAGCCTGCATGTCCGGAGCCTGTGCTCCGCCACGGGAGAGGCCACAACAGTGAGAGGCCTGCATACCACAAAAAAATAAATAAATAAGAAGAAAAAGAAAAAGAAAAAGAAAACAAGGAAACTTAGTCGCTGACATGCACAAACAGAAGACAGACAAGAGAGTGGAACTAAGAAACAAAATGGTGAGAAAGCCCAACAGTCTATTCAATCATGACTGTCCTCTAGGGCCCATACTAAGGGGAGGCCAGCAGGACACTCACCTTGGGCACAGAATTTCAGGGGATGCCAAAAACCTCAAGATCAAGGGAAATGATATTGTAGTGCAGTACTGGACATACCAAGTGAATGCAGAGGAATCCTCAAGCAAAGTATCAAGATTTGAAGCAAAGATGGCACCCAAAGGGCTGCGATCAGGAGGAGGAGAGATAGATGAGTTCAGCAAGTGCAGGGTGGGACCCCGGCTTTATGTAAAATGTCGATATTTGGTTGGTCATGGATTTCTTGGCGTTAATTTTTATTTTTAAAAAAATGTTGCAGAAAATACTATTGATCTTGGTTTTTTGTTTGTTTTTTATTGTAGTATAGTTGATTTACAATGTTGTGTTAGTTTCTGCTGTTCAGCAAAGTGAATCAGTTATACATATACATATATCCCCTCTTTTTAAGATTCTTTTCCCATATAGGCTATTACAGAGTATTGAGAAGAGTTCCCTGTGTTATACAGTAGGTCCTTATTAGTTATCTATTGTATATATAGTAGTGTGTATGTGTCAATCCCAGTCTTTCAATTTATCCCTCCCCCGCCACCATTGATCTTGTTGAAGGAGGTGCTTGGTGTCCCCTGAGGCCAGTGTCTTGTCACCCCGCCCCCTGCTTGGCCTGGCATCCTCCCTGGAGGCCCTGCACCTGAGGTTCCCTCTCTTTGGAAACAGACTCTGGCAGGCATTCGGGTGGCATTGAGGACACGCTGGCTTTACACCGAGCCTCTCCGTGGCACGTCAGGAGGCTGAAAACAGACACTGTTCCTGCCTCATTCACTATTATGGCTCAGGTCTCAGGGTCCCCTGGCTGAGCCCTTCCTTGGGACCCCCCAAATGGCTCCAGACCCTCTCTGACACGTGAAAACAGAGGGGGAATAGGGTGACCAGATGTCCGGATTTCCAGGTTAAAGTTGGAAGAGTCCCAGGCGACCTGGGTTGATTGGTCACCCCATATGGGGATGACTTGCTCAGTGTCACCCCATCACTGCCTAGTTGGGACGAGAGTCAGGTCATGAGATGACAGTGGGGGATGTTATGGGGGAGGGGATGCTGATGCAGCCATGGGCTCAGCTGGAGACCTCAGAGCTGACCCTTCACAGTCTGGTTCTGCAGTCTCTGTGCTGTGGTCATATGTTCTACAGCCCTTTTCTTTTCTTTTTTCTATTTTATTTTTTAAACTTTTTATTTTATATTGGAGTATAGTTGATTAACAACGTTGTGTTAGTTTCAGGTATACAGCAAAGTGATTCAGTTATACTTATGCATGTATCTATTCTTTTTCAAATTCTTTTCCCATTTAGCTTGTTACATAATATTGAGCAGAGTTCCCTGTGCTATACAGTAGGTCCTTGTGGGTTATCCATTTTATTTATTTTCTTAAAAAAACATTTTTCTTTTTTTAATGAAATCAATATTGCTTCTTTGTAAATTTATTTATTTATTTATTTTTGGCTGCGTTGAGTCTTCGTTGCTGCGTGCAGGATTTTTCTAGTTGCAGTGAGTGGGTCTACTGTTCGTTGCGGTGCATGGGCTTCTCATTGCGGAGCACAGGCTCTAGGTGTGCGGGCTTCAGTAGTCGTGGCACGTGGGCTCAGTAGTTGTGGCGTGCCAGCTCAGTAGTTGTGGCTCACGGGCTCTAGAGCTCAGGCTCAGTAGTTGTGGTGCACAGGCTTAGTTGCTCCGTGGCATGTGGGATCTTCCTGGACCAGGGCTCGAACCCATGTCCCCTGCATTGGCAGGTGGATTCTTAACCACTGTGCCACCGGGGAAGTCCCCATTTTAAATATAGCAGTGTGTACATGTCAATCCCCAACTCACTAACTATCCCTTCCCCCCAACCCTTCCCCCCAGCCCTTTCCTTTTCCGTCCGTGTATCTGGGCCCGCACTTCAGATCTTAGAGCCCATACGGATCCTTCTGGAAGCTTTCACGGGTCATTCCCGTAACCGGGGACAGCATCTCCCGCCTCCTCCTTTCTCTTGCTTTACTGCTGCACAGTCATTCTTCAGATCTGCCTGGGGTGTTCTCACGTATCTCTCAAGCTGAGGCGGTAACTTATCCTCCGACACTGCTTTTAGAAAAATAAATTAGTCCTCAACCTGTCAAGGGTGCTCTCTCAGCCCAAGGTCTCCGTGTGGAGCCAGCAATCGCCTCTTCTGTTTTCTCTGATTTCTCTTATCTTCCCTCCTTCTACTCTGCTTTTGTATTCCACCCCCGATCTTTGCAAATAATAAAAATAAAGCAAATTCTAGAAGATATTTTGCCATCTGAGATTAGGGGTGTGTAGGATCTTCTTGAATCTTCCATCCCTTTGCCTCTCTCTTCAGGAAAACACCCACTGGCCCGAGCCGGCCTGTCTCCATTACATCTGAGTGAACGGGGAGCGATACATCCAAACAGGCAGGTTTGTTTTTTGGTCTACCCAACACCAAATAATTTGTCTGAGCTGACTTTTTTTTTTTTTTTTTTTTTTTTCGGTACGCGGGCCTCTTACTGTTGTGGCCTCTCCCGTTGCAGAGCACAGGCTCCGGATGTGCAGGCTCAGTGGCCATGGCTCACGGGCCCAGCCGCTCCGCGGCATGTGGGATCCTCCCGGACTGGGGCACGAACCCGTGTCCCCTGCATCGGCAGGCGGACTCCCAACCACTGCACCACCAGGGAAGCCCTGAGCTGACTATTTTTTAAAAAACCCTAAATGGACTTCACAGGGACTTCCCTGGTGGTCCAGTGGCTAAGACTCTGCACTCCCAATGCAGGGGGCCCAGGTTCGATCCCTGGTCAGGGAACTAGATCCCACGGGCTACAACTAAGACCTGGCACAGCCAAATAAGTAAATAAATATTTAAAAATAAATAAATGGACTTTACATCTTGCTGAGAAGTTTATTTCAATCTAGGAATAGGGGTGTTTGGGGAAAGTTGGGTTTCAAATGGACTTTACATTATGACTGAAGACAGATAATTAGCAGGGGATCAATCCAACCTTCTGCTTTTTTGTGCCTCAACATTAGATGGAAGATAAAGCAACCCAGAGACGTTGCTACTTGGAGGGTTTTGGTCCACTTCTTGCAAAGCTAATAAGCACACTCCCGTTTCTCCTTTGGTAGAAGTGTCAGCTTTTCACTCAAGAAACAAACACGTTTTCTGCACCAACTGTCTGCAAAGACTTTGCAGGGAGATGAGGGTAAGGGACAGGTGTGGAAGGCCCTTCTCTGTCCTTAGGAGTGTATGAGAGTCTGGAAGTTTCTCTAAACCAGGTGCGTCCCTGTGGTACTTTATAATCACTTTCCCAGCTAGGGGGTCTGCTGCCTCCATGGCACCAGTTTTCTACTTGTGTGAAGTCATTTTACCAGCACCAAACGTTCCTCTTTCTTGTGTCCACAGTCACAAGGAGAGACACAAACTTCCACCCTGTCCACTCTGTGCTGATGTCTCTCAACAATTATTTTATGGAGGTAAAATGTGTGTCACATAAAATGCACCATCTTAACCATTTTTAAGTGCATGGTTCGGTGGCATTAAGCACACACACATTGTTGTACAACCATCCCCACCATCCATCTCCAGAACTTTCTCATCTTCCCAAACTGAAGCTCTGTCCCCATGAAACACTCACTCCCCAGCCCCTCCCCCAGCCCCTGGCCCCCACCATCTACTTCCTCTCTCAGTGGATCCAACTCCTCCAGGACCTCCTGTGAGTGGGATCAGACAGCACGTGTCCTTTTGTGTCTGGCTTCTCTCACTGAACATCACATCTTCAAGGTTCATCCACGGTGTAGTGAGTGTCAGAATTTCTTTGGGAGCAGAATAAACATGGAGTGACTGGTGTTGGGAGTGGGTGATGGTGAATGATGAGGCTGGGGAGGGAAGTCAGGGCTGAAATTTTGAATTTGGTGCTAAGGGCAGTGAGTAGCTACTGACAGCAGGGGAGTTGCACGATCATATTTGTATAGACCACGGTCTCCCCCCGAGCACTGCTGACATGGGGCCCAGATCATTCTCTCTGGGGGGCCACCCCGAGCACGGTGTGGTGATGGGGCAGCATCCCTGCCCCCACCCCCTTGATGCCAGGAGCCCCCAGTCGTGACCACCACGGATGTCTCCAGACATCACCCAGTGTCCCCTGGGGGCAGGATCAGCCCAGATGAGACCCCCTGGTCTAGGCACATCTCTCCAGTTGTCTGAAAAATGGCCAGGTGGCGGCAAGCCTGGGGTTAGCAAGACCACTACAAGCCCAGGGAAGGAGGGCAGGTTGTGAGAGCGGGAATGGCTGGGTGGGGCCCCGGGACAGGAGGAAGGAGGTGGAACAGCCAGATTTGAAGGTGACCAGCAAGGAAGAGAAGAAGGATGAAGAAGTGACAGGAGACCCCAGAGGCTGGTGTAGGGTATCGGGGTTGGGAGAGGTGGTACCCGAGAACTCAGGAGAAGGGAGGTAAGAGGCTTGTCAGGGGAAGGACACCCCATCCCGGGGACATGTTGAGCTTCAGGGGGAGACATCCAGGTGTCCATTCCTGCCTGAAGCTCCAGAGAGACATGAGCTGGAAACTTCTGTTTGGGGGTTGTCAGTGGATAAATGATCCTTGCTGACTTGGGTTCTCCTTGGGAGGGAGAAGGGCTTTTGCACGGACTGTGGTGTGGATGCCACTTACAAATAGCTTGACAAGCTTTATTTTATTTATTTATTTATTTTGTGGCTACTTGCGTTGTCCCATCAAGATTTTGCCACCAAAGGAGGCCAGTATTGAGAACACGAAGACCTCAGGTGAGGCTCCTCTGTCTCCAGGGCCCCTTTTCGGACTTGGAAGGTGCGCTTAGGAGGGAGGTCCTCTCCTGACCACCGGCTGTGCATGGATCTGCCCAGGCCTCATGGGAATGGGCGTCCCCGTGTGTGGGGAGGTGATGCCATCTAGAATTTGGAGAAGCCTGAGGTCATGTTGATTGAGCGCTCTCTTTTTTACAATGGTGGAAGAGGTGGTGAAGGGCTGTAGTGTCCTTGTAGAAGTTGCTGCTCCCTGCTTTGGTTTGTCCAAGAGCCATAAATCTTGATGTCCTAAGAGAGAGAACCCCAACTTGAACCAGTTCAAGCAAAGGTTGGCTCCAGTGCCTGGGCAGTCCAGAGGAAGACCTGGCCCCAGGCAGGGCTGGGTTACTCTATCTTGTCCCCTGAGGTCCTTCCCTGGCTGTGCCCCCTCCATCTATCCAGGCTCTTCCTTCCAGATTGACCTCAGCCCTCCTTCCTGTTAGAGGCCAAGATGGCAGCCCGTGGCCCCAAGCCTAGCCATGACAGCTTAGGAGCCCCACTGGGAAGAAGGCTGCTCCCTCCCTCCTATTATTAGTTAAGCCCTATGAAGTTGATCATATCCTATTGTTTTTGGCCTACCAAAATGGCAATTTTATACTGCTGAAATTCAAGGAAGAAATTTGGTTGGCCTACTTCAGTCATGCAATCCTTTGGACCAATCACTGATGGGGATGAAGGAGTGGGTACTGTGATTGGCAGGCCTGGGTCCAGTGTGGACCAATCACTGATGGGGTTGGAGGGGTGGGTACTGTGATTGGCAGGCCTGGGTCCAGTGTGGACCAGTCATCAATAGGGATGGAGGGGTGATTACTGTGATTGGCAGGGCTGGGGGCCAGATGGGTGGGGCATCATGACTGGGGCATCTTTTCTTCCCCCAAAGAAAGGGGAGCATCGGTTCCCACCTTTTCCAGCTTCTAGAGGCGCCGCATCCCTGGCTCATGGCCCCTCCTGCATCCTCACAGCCAGCAGCACAGCATCTGCCGTCTCTCTCGGCCTCTGACCCTCCCGCCTCCCTCTTATAAGGACCCTGGGATGACGCTGGGCCCCCCCGGGGAATCCAGGGTCCTCCCCATCTCAGGGGCCTCAACTTAACCCCACCTGCAAAGTCCCCTCTGCCCCATGACATATCCACAGGTCCCAGGACCAGGACGGGGACATCTTCAGGGGATGTTATCTTGCCTGTCACAATGTCCAAGCAAAATGCCATTTCTGTGGAAGGACCTGGAGACACTGTCAGATGTTTTGGACCAAACAGTCACTGCCTTTTCTGAGCTTTGCTTGGTTCCAAGGCAGATTTTGGAGCCTGATTTTTATCTGCACTCTACCAGGCTTGCCAACAGCTGGGTGAGGTTTCTGTGCCCTTCGAGGAGGCCGAGTTGGGGTCGGGCTGGGTCACAGATGCACTGGCGCGCATTCAGCCCAGGGTTTGCTGGACTCGGAGGTGGGGCGGGGCTGGCCCTGAGGGTGGCCTGGCCTCTCCTGAGCTTCCTTGTTTGTTCACAGATACTCGCTCTTGGCCTCCACATTCTGGATGTTTCTGTCTGTGACCAGTTTTCCCTTCTCACATCTCTGCTTCTGGCACGTCAGTTCCTCTCCCTCTTAATTCCTTTCTATCTATTTTTATTGGGGTAAGTTATACATAACATGAAATTCACCATTTAACCATTTTTAAGTGCACAGCTCAGTGGCATTAAGTACATTCACACTGTTTGGCAACCATCCCCACCATCATCTCCAGAACTTTCTCATCTTCCCAAACTGAAACTCTGTCCCCAGAAAACACTTGACTCCCCAGCCCCTCCCCCAGCCCCTGGCCCCACCATCTACTTCCTGTCTCTATGGATGTGACTCCTCCAGGACCTCCTGTGAGTGGGATCACACAGTATTTGTCCTTCTGTGTCTGGCTTCTCTCACTGAGCATCATGTCCTCAAGGTGCATCCACATTGTATCAAGTGTCAGAACATCCTTCCTTTTTAAGGCTGAATAATATTCCACTGTATGGATGGACCACATTGTGTTTATCCATCATCCATCAGTGGACACTTGGGTTGCTTCTACCTTTGGCCATTGTGAATACGCTGCTGTGAACATGGGTGGGCAGATATCTGTTTGAGACCCTGCTTTCCTTTCTTTTGGGTGTATGTGTACCCAGGAGAGGAATTGCTTTAGCGTATGGTGGTTCTATGCTTAATTTTTTGAGGAATGTCCAGACTGCTTCCCAGTCAGCTGCACCATTTTGCATTCCCAGCACCAGTGCACAAGGGGTCTTATTTCCTCACATCCTCATCAACCTTGCTTTTTTCTAGTTTTTGATGACAGCCATCCTAGGGGGCGTGAACTCTGTCTTTTTAACTCTTTTCCTTCGAGAGGCTGGCAGGGCCCACTACAAGATCAGAGGTCACAGTCTCCACGCAGGACTGTCCTCGATTCTGAGATCAATTGCAAGTTCAGGGATGTTCTGGGTGAACTGTGTCCCCCCTGCTGTCCTAACCCACAGCAACTCAGAAAGCGGCCTTATTTGGAAATAGGGTCTTTGCAAATGTAATCAAGTTAGAGTGAGGTCATTTGGGTGGGCTTTAAACCATATGCTGTCCTTATAAAAAGGGGACATTTGGGTTGTTTCCACAGCCTGGCTATTGTAAATAGTGCTGCTATGAACACTGGGGTGCATGTGTCTTTTTTTTTTAATTTATTTATTTTATTTTTGGCTGAGTTCAGTCATTGTTGCCGTGTGCGGGCTTTCTCTAGTTGCAGCAAGCGGGGGCCACTCTTCATTGCGGTGTGCGGGCTTCTCACTGTGGTGGCTTCTCTTGTTGCGGAGCACAGGCTCTAGGCGTGCAGGCTCAGTAGTTGTGGCACGTGGGCTCAGTAGTTATGGTTCACGAGCTCTAGAGTGCAGGCTCAGTAGTTGTGGCACAGGGGCTTAGCTGCTCCACGGCATGTGGGATCTTCCCGGACCAGGGCTCGAACCCGTGTCCCCTGCATTGGCAGGCAGATTCTTAACCACTGTGCCACCAGAGAAGCACCACATGTGTCTTTTTGAATTATGGTTTTCTCTGGGTATATGCCCAGTAGTGTGATTGCTGGGTCATATGGTAGTTCTATTTAAACCTTAATTGCCAAGTAGAAATAGAGACACAGACGTAGAGAACAAGTGTATGGATACCAAGGGGGAAAGGGGTCGGGAGGAGGAATTGGGAGACTGGGATTGACATATATACACTATTGATACTATGTATAAAATAGACAACTGATGGGAACATACTGTATAGCATAGGGAGCTCTACTTAATGCACTGTAGTGTCCTAAATGGAGGGGATATGTGTATATGCATGGGTGATTCATTTTGCTGTGCAGTAGAAGCTAACACAACATTGTAAAGCAACTGCACTCCAATAAAAATTAATTTTAAAACGCGGACATTTGGACATAGACACACACAGGGAGAATGCAATGTGAAGATGGAAGCAGAGGTGGGGGTGATGCTGCTATAAGCTAAGGGACATCAAAGATCACCAGCGACCCCCTGAAGCCAGGAGAGAGTCTGAGACAGATTCTCCCTCGTGGTTTCAGAGGGAGCTAGCCTGGCTGACATGCTGACCTTTGACTCTTGGCTTCCAGAACTGGGAGATGACAAGTGTCTGTTATATAAGTGGTCCCCAACCTTTTTGGCACCAGGGACCTGTTTCGTGGAAGACAATTTTTTCATGGACAGTGGTGGCAGAGGGATGGTTCCAGTGGTAATGTGAGCAATGGGGAGTGGCAGATGAAGCTTCCCTCGCTCGCCCACTGCTCACCTCCTGCTGTGTGGCCCGGTTCCTAACAGGCCACGGACCGGTACCAGTCCACAGCCCAGGGGTTGGGGAACCCTTGATATAAGGCACCCCGCTTTGTGGTGCTTCGTCATGGCTGCCCCAGGAAACTGATAATGGGGGTGGTTCCCAAAACCACCCTGCGGTTTGACAATTCACTCGAAAAACTCAGAAATCACTAAGAGCTGTCATAGTCATTGTTATGGTTTAAGATTAACTGTAACAGTTAGAGGGGTTAAGATCATTGATTAAGGTCAATCAAAGGGAGAGACTCACAGGGCTAGTCCAGCTGTCTGAGTCCCTTCAGGCTGCTATCACAGAATACCCAGACTGGGTGGCTTATACACAACAGACGTTTATTTCTCACAGTTCTGGAGGCTGGGAATCCAAGATCAAGGCACTGGCAAGGCCGGTGTCTGGTAAGGCCCTGCTTCCTGGTTTGTAGGTGGCTGTCTCCCTGCTGTATCCTCACACGGCAGAAGGGTCCAGGGGGCTCTCTGGTGGTGGTGGGGGGTCCCTTTATAAGGGCACTAACCCCATTCATGAGAGCCCCACCCTTATGACCTAATCACCTCCCAAAGACCCCACCTCCAAACACCATCACATGGGAGGTTAGGGTTTCAACATAAGAACTGGGGGAGGACACAAACATTAGTCCACAGAATCAGGAGAATCACCAAACATGAAGTGATACTGTCCTCTCCCCGTGCACTCAGGATGCATTATTCTCCTGGCATTGATGTGTGATAACACACATGGATTATTGCTAGTCAGGGCAGCTCCCCCAAGCTACGGGGTGCAGAGATTTCACTGGGCATAACTGATTCATTGACTGTCCATGGGGTTGACCTCAGCCTCCCAGAGATCACTTCCCAGAACCAGAGGCAAAGCCCAAAGTTTTTTTGTTTGTTCGTTTTTGTTGTTGTACTTTTTGTTTTTAGAATGTTCTTCCTATTTTATTTTTTACCTCCCATTGTTTTGTCATTAAGTCGTAGAATATGAGGAAATGTCATAGAAAATAGGGCATGGGTTATGTAGCTCATTAGGAAACCCACAAGAACCTTCTGATGACTTAACAATCCAGTTCGCTTACAGGGCAATTTTATTGGCAAAGGCCAAAGTTTTGACTACACATCCCCATAAGGAGATATCTCTACCCCCCTTGAATTCCTACCCCTTTCTCTTCCTGATGGATTTGCCTTCTCAGACACTTCTTAAGGAAAAACTAAGAGAAGAGAAAGCAGGTATGATGGCCCATGCGTACTCCCGGGACCACTTGTGCAAAGATGGGGTTTTGCTTGGGACAGAAAAACCCAAAACATGGCCTTCTCTGCTGGGGATGCCAGGATCCTGGCAGCTGACCTCAGTACAGTGAGTGCTGCTGGGGGGCCGAACCTAGAGATTTGTGCTTTCCACAGAGGGTCGAGACCCCAGTGACTGCAACATTGAAATCAATGCCTGTCTAGATGTCCGACTCGATGTAACATGGATGGTGATTACCACGTCTTTGCCTGTAATGGCTGCTTTGACTGCATCCTGGATTTTTTAAATATTTATTTATTTATTTGGCTGTATCAGGTCTTAGTTGTGGCATGCGGTATCTTCATTGCCGCATGCAGGATCTTCATTGCAGTATACGGGATCTTTTAGTTGCGGCATGCAGGATCTCTAGTTGTGGCATGTGAACTCTAAGTTGCAGCATCTGGGATCTAGTTCCCTGATCAGCGATTGAATCCAGGTCCCCTGCACTGGGAATGTGGAGTCTTAGCCACCGGACCACCAGGGAAGTTCCTGCATCCAGGATTTTGACGTGAAGCATGTTCACTATCATTCAGTTCTAAATATTTTTATTAATTTAGCTATAATTTCTTCTTGGAATTATTAATTCACTAGAAGTGATTTTAGATTTTCAGTCATAATTTTCTTGTTATTTGTAGACATCTCATTTAATTACACTGTGGTGAGAGAAGTGGTCTGAGAGAGTTTTTGGGTTTTGTTGAGACTTGCTTTGTGGCTACTGTATGATTAACTTTTGCAAATATTCCATGTGTGCCTGAAAAAGGTAAGTTTGTTCTCTAATGCCATGAATATATATTTCCATTAAACAAGATTGTCTGGTGTCTAGCTTGCTATTTGGTACATATGAGGTTAGAATTTTTATCTCTTCCATTTTGTGACTTTCACTCTTTACAAGAGACCACTTAAAACACCTGATAGCTTAAAAAAAAAAGTCTAACCTGACAAATTCTGTCTTTTACCTTGTAAATTTAGTACATTTGCACTTTTTCTTTCTCTTTTTCTTTGTTTTCCTCCCTTTTTCTTTTATATCTTTTTCACTGTACTTTTTTGGAAGTCATCCATTTTAGTTCTATTATTAAAGTTACCCTTAAAATGTTATCATGAATGCTTCATTTAACAGATTTGGAATTTGTCAATAGTCTCCCCTGAAACTTAATGTCTTTTTTAAATAGTTATTTATTTATTTATTTTTGGCTGTGTTGGGTCTTTGTTGCTGTGCGCGGGTTTTCTCTAGTTGCAGTGAGCGGGGGCTACTCTTCGTTGTGGTGCACAGGCTTCTCATTGTGGTGGCTTCTCTTGTTGTGGGGCACAGGCTCTAGGTGCTTGGGCTTCAGTAGTTGTGGCACGTGGGCTCGGTAGTTGTGGCTCAGTAGTTGTGGCACACGGGCTTAGTTGCCCCGCAGCATGTGGGATCTTACTGGGCCAGGGATCGAACCCATGTCCCCTGCATTGGCAGGCAGATTCTTAACCACTGCGCTACCAGGGAAGTCTCTGAACCTTAATGCCTTTTGACTGCAATCATCCCCTCTGTCTTGTGTGCTAGTTCAACCTTGGTTTTTATACATCCCTAATTGGTCATTATTACTAATTTATACACGTAATGCTTATGTAGATGTTCCCACATGTTCACCAGTTTCTGGGCTCACAGTGCTTCCTGCTTTTTACATCTTTTCTGTAAATTCAATTTTATTCTCCCCCAGATACATCCTTTAGTAGCTTTTCCAGTGAAGGTCTATTAGTGGTTAAGTTTCTAAGTCTTTTCCTAGAAATGTCTATATTACATCCTCTTCCTTGACTAAATGGGTTTAGACATATAATTGGGTTTTTTTTGGGGTTTTTTTTGTTTTTTTTTTTGTGGTACACGGGCTTCTCACTGTTGTGGCCTCTCCTGTTGCGGAGCACAGGCTCCGGACGCGCAGGCTCAGCGGCCATGGCTCACGGGCCAAACCACCCCGCAGCATGTGGGATCCTCCCAGACCGGGGCATGAACCCGTATCCCCTGCATCGGCAGGCGGACTCCCAATCACTGCACCACCAGGGAAGCCCAGGCATGTAATTGTTGATTGACCTATTTCCTCTCAGCAATTTGAAGATATTATTCTCTCCCTTCCAGTTTCTTTTGTTTCTGATGAGAAATCTGCTATCACTCTTTTTCTTTTTTTTTTTTTTGTGGTACACGGGCCTCTCACTGTTGTGGCCTCTCCCGTTGCGGAGCACAGGCTCTGGAGGCACAGGCTCAGCGGCCATGGCTCACGGGCCCAGCTGCTCCGTGGCATGTGGGATCCTCCCGGACCGGGGCATGAACCTACATCCCCTGCATCGACAGGCGGACCCTCAACCACTGCGCCACCAGGGAAGCCCCACTCTTTTTATTTTTAAAATATTTATCCATTTATTTATTTATTTGGCTGTGCCGGGTCTTAGTTCTGGCATGCAGGATCTTCAGTTGCAGCATGTGGGCTCTTAGTTATGGCATGCGGGAGCATGGAATCTTAATCACCAGACCACCAAGGAAGTCCCAAGAAATCTGCAATCACTCTGAATCAGCCTTCCTTTATAGATAACCTGTCTTTACTTTCTGGTTACTTCTATAATTTTCTCTTTGTTTTTATTCTGTAGATCATGATGCTTTTCAAATCTGAGGATGCATGTCTTTCAACAACTCTAGAAAATTCTCAACTAGTTTCTCTTATAATATTTCCTCTCTTCCCTTTGTCTAGTCTCTCATTCTGGAACCCCTGTGAGATATACAGTGGGGCCTTCCATTTTTTCTGTGCCCCGTGTCTGTTAACCTCTGTCACAGGTTTTCCATCTTTTTACTTCTCTTTGCTGCATTCTGGGTAACATATCTATCTTCTGAATCATTTATTTTTTTATTGATCTGTATCTGTTGTTTAACCCATCTACTGAGAATTTAATCCTAATGACTATAGTTTTCATTGCTAGAACTTCCATTTTTTAAAAAGTTATACCCATTTTTTCATGAGATCATTTGTCATATTTTCAATTATTTTATGTCTGAACGAATTTTAAGCATACTTGTTTTATAATCTCAGATAGTTTCACTTTCTGAATGTCTTCAGTGTCTAGTACTGCCTTCTTGTGTCTGCTGATTCTTCCTGATGGTAGTTTTTTCTCTCGTGTGTTTTGCAATTTTGAGGTTGGGAGCTTATCCTTAGCATGCTTTTATCTGTGGGAATCCTGCAGAATCTGAGATGAGGGTGTGTCTCTCTTGAAAGGTTTTGTTTTACTTTGTTTTTCTGTCCTCCACCCATTGGGTTTGACTGCTTACAAGCAGAGGAGTAACTGGGTTTTCCTGGTGAAAGGTTAGTCTGGCTCTAGTGAAGATATTAAAGTGGAGGGTCCAAGTCATTGTAATAATTCAGATTTGAGGTGGTGACAACTTGCACTAGGCAGTGTGGATAAAGACAAACGATGGATCCTAGACCAAGGGTCACCACATTATGGCTCACAGGTTAACTCCAGCCCATTGCCTGTTTATGGAAACACAGCCATACCCATTTGTTTACATGTGCCTGGTACAGCTTTCATGACATAGTAGTAGGGTTGAGTAGTTACAACATAGACTGTGGGACTACAAAGCTGAAAATATTTACTCTCTGGCCCTTTGAAGAAAAAGTTTAATGACCCCCATTCTAGAGAAATTCAGGATATAAAATCTGCAGGACTTGGTGACGGACAAGGTATGATGGGGGTAATTACATTCATCCCTCAGTATCTGAGGGGGATTGGTTCCAGAACCCGCCATGGATACCAAAACCCACAGATGCTTAAGTCCCTTATATAAAATGACTTAGCATTTGCATATAACCTATGCAATCCTCTTATATACTTGAAATCATCTGTAGATGACTTATAATACCTAGTACAATGTAAATGCTGTGTAAATATTGTAGATACAATGTAAAGGCTATGTAAATAGTTGTTGGCATGTGGCAAATTCAAGTTTTGCTTTTTGGAACTTTCTGGGATTTTTTCCTGAATATTTTCTATCAACTGTTAGTTGAAGTTGTGGGTAAAGAACCCGTGGATATGGAGGGTCGACTGTAAGTGAGAATTCAGGGCTTGGGCAACTGTGTGGATGAGAGAAGGTTTGGAGAAAGAAAATTAGTTTAATTTTGGACAGGTTGTGTTTAGGTGTTGTCTGTGAGGCGACAACTGACTCTATTTGCCTGGAATTGAGGGGTTTCCTGAGATGTGGGACTTTTGTGACTAAAACAGAGAAATCCCGGGAAAACAGACAGTTGGTCACTGTAGGTGTCGGCAGGATATCTAGAGAGAGAGAGTGTCAAGATGGGAGTTGGAAATGCTTTCTTAATTTGCTTGAAACTAAACAGCTCCCCATTGCTGAGAGCAGCCCTGGGCCGACAGCCAGCAATGAAATGGGACCTCAGCCTTAACATCACAAGGAAGCAAATTCCAGCAACAACAGGGAGCTCAGAAGTGGATCCTTCCCCAGTTGAGCCTCTGGATGAGAATGAAGCCCAGCTCACACTTTTTTTTTTTTTTTTTTTTTTTTTGCTGTGCTGCACGGCTTGTGGGATCTTAGTTCCCTGACCAGGGATTGAACCCAGGCCATGGCAGTGAAAGCGCTGAGTCCTAACCACTGGACAACCAGGGAACTCCCCCAGCTAACACCTTGATTGCAGCTGAGTGAGACCCAGAGCAGAGGACCCCTAAAACATGCCAGAATCCTGATCTGCAGAAACCATGAGATAATGACTGTGCATTGTTTTAAGCAGCTGTGTCTTGGTGATTTGTTACATGGCAGTAGTTGACTGGCACACTTCCTCTAAGATGGCCCTTACTTGCTCCCTCCTACCACAGGGCTTTTACATATTTTGTTCTTACTACGTGGACATCTGTTGCTTCCACTGGGCACTTACTGGATTCCTATTTATCCTTTAGAACTCAGATAACTCATCCCTCCGTCAGGAAGACTTCCCTGGCCCCCTGTCTAGATCAAAGCTTCCTTTTTACAGAGACTCAAAGCCCCATGGATGCATCTCTCCTTTCCAGCCTTTATTGTAGCTGCAATTCTAATTTACTTGGGCCTCTGTCACTAAGATTTACACTCTATGAGCTGAGAATCACATCTGTCTCATTCAGGGCTGGGTACCCAGCACAGAGCAGCCAAGCCTGGCCCTTTGTAAATATCGGATTGATGGAAACAATGAATGGAGCTTCTATATTCAATGCTAAATAGCAGTAGGCCCCTTCTGTGCCCTAATGACAGTGATGACAAGACAATTTAGAGAACACAGGAATCCTTAGAAAACCCACGGGGTGGGGGTGGTGGCAGGATCGTCTGGGGTTGAATGAACATAGTGTGTGTGTTTGTAGGGGGTGCTGTCAATGAGCTCATACACTACATTTGAGTTTCCAGCCCTAATCACAGAAGTGAATCTTGGTGTCTTTGTCCCTAAAACATTTCATCAAGTGATTCTTCGAGATTCTCTGCCTCCTCGGAAGGCAATTTAGCTCAAGTGTAAGAATAAAGGGGTAAGTGTTGTACAGCCTCGCCCCCCCCCACCCCTGCACAGCTCCCCTTTTTCGCTGACTCTGGATGGTGGCAGTGAGGCACAGAGTGGCTATTCCCGGCAGAGACATGTTACCTTGATAGGATAGGACATTCTGGCTGGGCCCCAGGTATAACAATAAGCATACAGCACGTTCAGATAAATTTGAATTTCAGGCAAAGAACACATACTTTTCTTTTTCTTAGTACAAGTATGTCCCAAATTTTGCACAAGACATGTTAGCAACTGTATGAGTCATGGTTCTCCAGAGAAACAGAACCAATAGAATGGAGAGAGAGACGCACACAGACAGACAGCGAGACAGGAATTGGCTTACAGTCATGGGAGCTGGCAAATCTGAAATCTGCAGGGCAGGCTGGAGACCCAGGGAAAAGTTGCAGCTCACGTTCAAAGGCTGTCTGGAGGCAGAATTCTCTCTTTTTGGGGGGGGCAACCTTTGTCTTTTCTCTTAAGGCCTTCAACGGACTAGATATGGCCCACCCACACTACAGAGGCTTATCTGCTTTAGTCAACTCAAGTAATTAAATGTTCATTACATCTTCACAGCAACATCTAGAATCATGTTTGACCAGAAATCAGCACCATGGCCTAGCCCCATGGACACACAAAATCAACCATCACAGGGTTGTTTATGTCTTGTCAATCTGAAATTCAAGTTTGACTGCATTTTTTTAAATAAATGGATGACCACAACAAAAGCAACAATGATTGCAATTACCAAACACGAAACACACTCATACTGTGTCGTAATATTGACATTCAGTCCAGCAATCCTCCACTGTAACAGCTCCTTTACTTTGCAGTGAAAATTGATTGGTATATTTTTTGCCTCTGAGTCCTTGTGGGATTTTTTTTTTAATTCAAACAGAAAGTCACAAAAATTATAATCATCCTCATCAGTTCACTCAGTCCCATGTAATTAATTTTTTTTTCATCTTGATCTTTTGTTAGCACTTTTATGAATTCACCCGTTTTCCATTAGAGTTCTGGAAATGCTTATTCATTCGGTTCCGCAGTATAGTCAGTTACCAGAAGGTGTGACTGTATTTTATCCGACACCCAGGCCTGCTGTTCGTCTGTACGGGCCTCAAGAACAGTTCTACTCCCTCCAGAGAAGCCCCTGGCTGAGTGGGCACCTTCGTGGAGCCCTGTCAAGGGAAATGGAATGGGATTGTCCCCCCACTTCCTTCTCTGTGGTGTTCAAATGGGGAAGAGTGTGTCAGAGGCCAGGTATGAATCATTCTCCGCCCACGCTGGACCAGCATCCCGGGGAGAGCAGAGGCAGAGGGGAGGTAATGAGATCCACCTCTGCAGAGACGTAAAGGTGATTCATCCCCTCTGGAGAAAAAAGCTTCTCTGCAGGCTGAGAACGTGCTGGGTTTGGAGTAAAGGTCTGTTCAGGTCTCATGAATGGAAGAGAATTATCCAGCAGGGGGCTGGGGATGGCTTAACACATTCAAGGCTCTTTTAGTAGCAAGTAGCAGAAATCAACAGCCTTAAGTGAATTTGTTGGCTCTTGACCCAGAGAAGTTTCAGAGGCAAAAGTGCCAGAGCTCAGCCTGCTTCTTGGAACTGAGATCCTGGATCCTGGAGAGGAAAAATCAACCAGACGGCAGGCATTGCATTCTGCCCATTTGACAGAGGAGGAAGCTGGATGCCAGAATTGTTAGATCACACAGCTATTCTTACCCTGCATCCGCCCTAATAAGAGATTTAAAAAAAAAAAAAAAGAGTTAACTGTTACGACGGAGAATCAGCATAATGCTCAAAATTTTCAGACTCATAAAAACGAACCCAACAGTTGACTTTCAAATAGCATTTAATGGGTGAAGTGGCATTGTATTTACTTTCTATGCCACAAAACAATATCACCACACACTTAGTGGCTTAAATCAACACACATCTATTACCTCTTGGTGTCTGTGGGTCAGTAGTCTGGGCACGGCTTCGCTGGGTCTGCTGCTCAGGGTCTCCCACAAGACAGCCATCAAGGTGTCAGTCGAGGCTGCCATCTCATCCAAAGTCTCAACTAGAGAAGGATCCACTTCCCAGCTCACAGGGTTGTGGACAGAATTCAGTTCCTTGTGGTTGCAGGACTGAGGGCCTCAGGTCATGGCCGCCATCTTGGATTCTGTCTGCCATGGTGTTCCTTCCATCTCTCAGGGGCTGACGAGCTCTAGGTTGTGCCTAGTGGGCCAGTCTACCGCGGTACAGTATTTTGTGGGCCACCCTGGGGTGAATCCACCACCCCAAAGAGAGTGATCCACCAGCAGAAGGAGAAGGCTTCTCTGCCGGCACCTGCATTGTGACACCAGGGCAAACTCTGACATTCATATTTGCAAATCCTCTTCTGCAGCAAAGCATTAGTGATGACTCATCAGCTGGGGATGGCCTTATGCAAGATGGGCAGATGTGTCTCAAGGGCCAGAGAGTAAGTATGCTCAGCTTTTCAGGCCAGATCAGTCTCTGTCTTGACCACCCAACTGCACCATTGCATCACGAAGGCAGCCAAAGATAATATATACCTCTGGGCTTCTCAGACTCAGCACCACTGATATCTTGGGCTGGATCTTTCTCTGGGGCCATCCTGGGCACTGTGGGTGTGGAGCACCATCCCCGGTCCCCACCCATCAAATGCCAAGGGCACCCCCAGTCGCAGTAACCCAAAATGTCTCCAGACATCACCATGTGTCACTATTGGGGGCAAAATTGCTCCCAGTTAGGAACCACTGATGTCATCAAATGGACATATCTGTGTTTCAATAAAACTTTATTTATAAAAACAAGGTGTGAAGCCAGCCAACCCTGGACTAGACATTTACCTTTAAGATGAGGTCAGGACTTCCCTGGTGGTGCAGTGGTTAAGAATCCGCCTGCCAATTCCAGGGGCACGGGTCCAAGCCCTGGTCAGGGAAGATCCCACATGCCTCAGAGCAACTAAGCCCATGCGCCACAGCTACTGAGCCTGCTCTCTAGAGCCCACGAGCCACAACTAGTGAGAACCCGCGCCACAACTACTGAACCCCAAGCACCTAGAACCCATGCTCTGCAACAAGAGAAGCCACTGCAGTGAGAAGCCCACTCTCACTGCAGCTAGAGAAAGCCCATGTGCAGCAATGAAGACCCAACGCAGCCAAAATAAATAAATAAATAAATAAATAATAATAAAGATCAAGTTGAGATCTGACCAAAAAAAATGAAAAATGAGGTCAGTATACCCTGGGACTGTGTTGTCAACCACAATGCATTTAGAAAACGGTCTGATTGTGTTCTGTCAACTGACGGCACACCTGGGAAACCAAAACCCAATGCAGGTGACTATTCCACAAGCTGTATTCGTTCAACAAATATCTGAGTGTCTTGTGAGTCTTTTGTGATGAGGATTTTCCAGGGGGATGGATGGCTGTGGAATCTCAGGGAAGAGCTGGTTGCAGAGAGGATACTCCCTGGATGTGACAGAGGGCAGTCTGTAGCTGGGGGTGGAAGAGGTCAAGAGGGCTTCCTGAAGGAGGAGACATTCACCCAGACCAAGAGTGGAGGGGCTGCTTCAGACACCCCATGAGCAGAGATGGAGGGGTGGACGGTGGGGCCTGGAGGGGGGGGTCTACCAGACAACCCCCACTTCACCCCAGTCTCACCATGAGAGAAACACGAGACAGACCCCCAAAGAGGGACATTCCGCAAAATATCAAGACTACCCAGGGCATCACAAAGTCTGAGAAACCATCATAGCCCAGAGAGGTCACAAGGACATATGATGACTGTCGCATGGGATCCTGGATGGGGTCCTGGGACAGGAAAGGAAATTAGGGGGAAGCTGAGGAAATCTGAATACACTGTGGACTTTGGTTAGTAATAGTGTATCAATATTGGTTCATTAAGGGACTTCCCTGGTAGTCCAGTGGTTAAGACTCCAAGCTTCCACTGCAGGGGGGCGTGGGTTCGATCTCTGGTCAGGGAACTAAGATCCTGCATGCCATGCAGCCAAAAAAAAAAAAAAATTGGTTAATTAATTGTGACACAGGTACCAGACTTTATATTAGGGACGCTGGGTGTGAGGTATGTGGGGACTTTGTGCAATTGTCTCAGTCACCTCAAGCTGCCAGAACAAATATCATAGACGGGGCAGCTTAAACAACAGACATTTTTTCTCTCCCACTTCTGGAGGCTGGAGATCCAAGATCAAGGTGTCGGCGGTGTTGGTTTCTGGTGGGAGCTCCCTTCCTGGCTTGCAGACGGCTGCTTCCAGAAGGAACACAGCCTTCTATTATCTAGACCTCTGGCCTCCAGAACCGTAAGATAATAAGTCTGTGTTCCTTTAAGCCACTGGTTTGTCATTTGTTATAGCAACTGCAGGAAACTCATACATACTCTTCCCAGCAAGGGCCCCATGGGGATCCCGCGTGTGCCAGCCCAGCCAGCAATCATGTTGAATCCGTTTTTATGTTTTGCGTGGAGCCCCCGATGCCTAGGGCGCTGTTGATGGCTGTCACGTCTGCACAAGGAAGACCCTTGCTTAGGGAAAGAGAAACGCCCCCAGCTCTGACCTCCTTTTTCTGTCTGTTTTCTGCTGGCTTCCAGGTTGCCGTCCCCACGTTTGGGAGCCATGGAGCCCACCGCCGGTGACTTACAGCTAGTGCCCAGGGCAACCAAGGACACCCAGGCTACAGATGCCGCATGCTGCCGGGCAGCCCTCTCGGTCATGGTGGCCACCAGCATCGTCATGGTCACCCTGGGAGTCCTCGTGGGTGAGTGGCCACAGACTTGCATGGGTCTACACAGCAGGTAGCTTGCACTAAGACGCCTGGGAGTGGCTCAAAAGTGTCCCAGAGCAAAGGGCTGAGCATGCAGTACAGAGAGGCCACCCAACAGCAAGGCTATGGGACCAGGTGCTGAGTGTGGCTGCACTTAGTTCTGGGCTAGGTGGTGGGTGCCTGGGTGTCAAGGCAATACCTGCAAATTTCAGGTTTCCCACCAGTGGGATTCTTTATTTTTTTTAATACCATGTGTTTGATTTTGGGTTTTTAAAATATTTATTTATTTTTTATTTGGTTGCGCTGGGTCTTAGTTGCTTAATGAAGATTCACAACCAGGGTGAAATGGAGACCAGTAGGGAAATGAACTTTTAAAAAACCCTTGAGAGGGGCTTCCCTGATGGCGCAGTGGTTAAGAATCCACCTGCCAATGCAGGGAACATAGGTTCGAGCCCTGGCCCAGGAAGATCCCACATGCCGTGGAGCAGCTAAGCCTGTGCGCCACAACTATTGAAGCCCGCTTGCCTAGAGCCCATGCTCTGCAACAAGAGAAGCCACCGCAATGAGAAGCCCACACACTGCAACAAAGAGTAGCCCCCGCTTGCCGAAACTAGAGAAAGCCCGCACACAGCAACGAAGACCCAACGCAACCAAAACTAAAAATAAATAATAAATAAATTTATAAAAATAGAAACCTTGAGAAATTTGAAAAGTCCCCAAAAGTATAAGTGAGCAGTCGTTGACTTTCTCACCTCCCACAGTCAAAAGTGGCTCCCACTTCATATTTGCTTCTAATGTACGTACGTTCATATTATTTACAATGAAACATATGAAATGATGACCTGTGGTGAATGCTGTGAGGCTGCAGTTATACAAACACACAAAGGAAGGTCTTTTTATGTCAGTGGAAGGGTCCACAGAGCCCTGCCGCCTGCAGAGAATTCCAGGGCTGCCCCACACCTCGACGTGGTAGCCCTGAGCCCCAGCGCTGTTTAGACTGAATCAGCTTAAATTAAATAACAGGTAAAATCCAGTTCCTCCGTCCCCACCAGCCACATTTCATGAGTAGCTCGTGGCTCCTGCAGGGGATGCTCAGATCTAGAACCTTCCATCATCAGGGGAAGTTCTGCTGGGAACCCCTGCTCTGGACTGGGCTCCTTCTGAGATGAGCTTGCTAGTTCTGTGTGGGGATGTAAAGGTCACCTTTCATCCTTGACATGATGATGGTAACTGGCAGTTTGGGGGGAAAATGCTGTCATGTGGCAAAATAATAAGTTGGCGATCCAATGTGGGATATATATATATATATATATATATATATATATATATATATATATAATATATATATTAAATATATATTTTAAATGTATTTTTAAAAATATATTTAAGATATATATTATATATAATATATTTAAATATATATATATATTTGTGAATATCTGGACTAACTCGGAGCCTGGCATGGCTGACAGAGGCCCTCTAGTGGCTGTGGGGTGAAGTGCATGAAAATTGGGCTCTGTGGTCGTGGGTAGGGGGGTGTCCGTGTCCGTGTGTCCTCACGCTAGGGAGAGACAGGGGACAGTTGCACACCTCCAGTCTAGAAGCACAGCTACATTTTGGGATAACAGGTAGATAAAATCTCCAGCAGGACCTCTGAAACTGAGGAAGGCTCCAAGAAGCACTTAAAATTTAAAAACAATTTTTAAATTACAATTCAAATTTGTCCCCTTCCCAGACAGCTCAAAGTTTTATTTGGAAGTATAAAATTTTACACGGGCCCTTGCTGGGCTGTTTCTCCAGTTGCCTGGGAGCCCATGGTTATTTCAGAGGGAAAGTGTGAGGCTTATTTGGGGCTCAGAACATAAGCACATGGGTCTACACAGCAGGGTTCTTGTTTTCTTTCTTTTTAGTTCCTTGCATGAGAAAACAAACCAATTTTAGAATTACTTTAGACTCTTCTATCTATTAAATAAATAAATATCTAAATATCGAGCTGGTTGAATATTCATTTAAATAAATAGAGCTGGGAGCCAGCTTTCACAGTGTAGGTGGCTGCTACTTCTATTTTTTAATTAAAAAAAAATTTTTTTTTTCTGGCCATACCACATGGATTGTGGGATCTTAGTTCCCTGACCGGGGGTTGGACCCAGGCCCCAGCAGTGAAAGCGCTGAGTCCTAAACACTGGACCACCAGGGAACTCCCTACTTCTAGTCTTTTAATTTTGTGATTATGATCATTTTTGACTGATGGACCCCTTTGCCAGTCTCACATATTTTCGACAGTTAGAAACACATGTCTTCATGTATCATGTAGGGTTGTATTCTTTACATTTTATGACTGTTCTTCTTTGCTGTTGTGTACTTTTGACTGTTCTTCTTTGCTGTTGTGTACTTTTGACAACCGTTGGAAACTATTATTCAGAGGGTGGTGTCATGGGCCGGGGTTCGAGGGTCCTGGTACCCCTGGCTGTGCCCCTGGGGTATTTGGTGCCCATTCCCAGGGAGGAGGTGGGAATTGTCCCAAAGTCGAGGGAAGGTCTTCCTTCTGAGGCCATTTCAGCCATTTTTGGCTAGGATCCAGTCTTCCCCTTAAGGAAACCTGGGGATGCCTGGGGCTTTGTGTACCTGGGTGCCTTTGGGGGGTAATGGGTGAGAGCTGATAAGGGAGCACTGTTAATAATCACTGAACCCCTGGGAAGTCAGCCCACCCCCCGTTTGTTGGGGGTGACTGCCCCAGGGTGATGGGGGGGCCTTGGAGGCCGGCTTGGCTGAGCCCTGCCCCTGCAGGTGGGCGCTCTCACGGGGCCCTGGTCTTGTCCGCAGCCTCCCTCTCTACACAGGGTGTCAATGTGGAGCACACAGCCGAGCTGCGAGGGATCCGGTTTGCCCCCAGCTTGCGGCAGGAGACCTCAGACTATTACCGCATGCTGACGCCCACTCTGGAAACGCTGGTGAGGGTTCTGGGAGCCAGGGGGGGCCAAGTGGGAGGCCAGGGGCTCTGACTGAGGCAGCAGAGCAATGGGGGGCCCAGGCAGCCTCTGAGGTAGGGAGGGGGCCCCATGGGGTGAACAGGGCAGGGGCTGATGCATTACAGAATGCAGGGGAGGGTAGCATTCGATGGGAACTGACTGCTGCAGGATCCGTAGGCCACGTTGAAAGGTTGTAAACTGGGCCTCCCTGGTGGCGCAGTGGTTAAGAGTCCGCCTGCCGATGCAGGGGATACGGGTTCGTGCCCCGGTCTGGGAGGATCCCATATGCCGCGGAGCGGCTGGGCCCGTGAGCCATGGCCGCTGGGCCTGCGCGTCCGGAGCCTGTGCTCCGCAACGGGAGAGGCCACAACAGTGAGAGGCCCGCATACCGCAAAAAGAAAAAAAAAAAAAAAAAAGGTTGTAAACTGCATTTCGGTAGAGAAATCAGAACCCTCCTACGTAGCTGGTGGGAATATGAAAAGGGGCAGCCACTGTGGAAAACAGTCTGGCAGTTTCTCCAAAGGTTAAAAATGGAGTTACTGGGCTTCCCTGGTGGTGCAGTCGTTGAGAATCTGCCTGCTAATGCAGGGGACACAGGTTCGAGCCCTGGTCTGGGAGGATCCCACATGCCGCGGAGCAACTAGGCCCGTGAGCCACAACTACTGAGCCTGCGTGTCTGGAGCCTGTGCTCCGCAACAAGAGAGGCCGCGACAGTGAGAGGCCCGTGCACCACAATGAAGGGTGGCCCCCGCTTGCCACAACTAGAGAAAGCCCTCACACAGAAACAAAGACCCAACACAGCAAAAATAAATAAATTAATTAATAAACTCCTACCCCCAACATCTTAAAAAAAAAAAAAAATGGAGTTACTATCTGACCCAGCAATTCCGCTCCTGGGTGTCTGCCCCAGAAAAACAAAACCGTGAGTCCACACAGAAACTTGTACACGAATGTCCATGGCAGCGTGATTCATAACAGCCCCAAAGTGAAAGCAACCCAAATGTCCATCAACAGATGATGGATAAACAGCTGTGGTCCCTCCACACACACGGGAGCATCACTCAGTCATGAAAAGGAAAGAAGCACTGACACTCGCTACAACGTGGACAGACCTTGAGAACAAGATGCTCAGTGAGAGAAGCCAGACACAGAAGGACCCACAGTGTGTGATTCCATTGATGGGAAACGTCCAGAACAGGCAGATCCACAGACACAGAGAGTGGATTCCTCATTGTCAGGGGCTGGGGAGAGGATGGGGGTGACTGCTGATGGGGATGGGGCTTCTTTTGGGGTCATGAGAATGTTTTAAAATTGTGATGAGGTTGTACAACTCTGTGAATATACTAAAACCCATCTAATTGTACACTTGTAAAAGGTGAGTTTTTAAGGTAGGTGACTTTTAAAACATTGTTTAAAATTTTATCCTAAGGGAAAGAGAAAGGTGACTAGGTAAGGATTCATTTTAAATGTGTGATAAGATGTTAGAGAAGCAGGGGGACAGTTAGGAGTCACCATCATCTAGACCAGGAGTCAGCAAACTTTCCCCGTAATAAGGCCAGATGGTCAATATTTTTGGCTTTTGGGGGCCAGAGAGTCTGTCTTGACTGCTGGGCCTTGTGTTGTAGCCTGAAAGCCGCCATAGATGACATGGATAAGTGGGCGTGGCCATGTGCCAATAAACCTCTATTTATGGACACTGAAATTTGCATTTCATACCATTTTCATGCACCATGAAATATTTTTCTTTTGTTTTTTTTACATTTAAAAATGTAAAAACCATTCTTGTCCATGATCTGTGCAAAAACAGGCAATGATTCTAATTCAGCACATGGGCCGTATTGCTAATCTCAATCCCTTATCTTAAAGCAGCATTGTCCAGTAGAAATGTAACAGAAGCCCCATGTAATTTAACATTTTCTGGTAGCCACTTTTTAAAAAAAAAAGTAAAAAGAAACAGGTAAGATTATTTTTAATAATACATTTTATTTAACCCAGAATATCCAAAATGTTATCATTTCAACATGTCATCAACCTATATAAAGCAGGTATTAATGAGATATTTCACATTCTTTCCTTTGTATTGAGGCTTCCAAACCTGGTGTGTCTTTTTTTTTTTAAGTTTATTTATTTTTTGGCTGCGTTGTATCTTTGTTGCTGCAAGCGGGCTTTCTCTAGTTGCGTTGTGCAGGCTTCTCATTGCGGTGGCTTCTCGTTGCAGAGCACGGGCTCTAGGCGCGCAGGCTTCAGTAGCTGTTGAACCCATGTCCCCTGCATTGGCAGGTGGATTCTTAACCACTGTGTCACCAGGGAAGTCCCCCAAACCTGGTGTGTCTTTTACACTCACATCTCAGGGTGGATACTGAGCTTCCACTGGGAAAACTCCGTCCATACTTAGAATTTGTAACATTTACAGACCCAAGATGCTCCAAATATACTTAAGAATCTTCCAGTGACTGAATCAAATATCCGTTTTGAAATTGAAGCGTGAATTAATTAAAATTGAACAAAATGTGAAAATCAGTTCCTCTGTAGCACCAGCCACATTTCAAATGCTCAGTTTCTACATGTGGCCAGCGGCTGCCATATGGGGCAAGGCAGGTGTAGAACATTTTGGAAATTTGTGGAACGTTCTACAGGACAGTGCAGGTCTGGGTGTGGGCAGTGGGGATATGGACTCAGAGGGTGCGGTTCAGAGAAGCAAATTGGATTAAGGGTGTTTTAGACGAGTGAATGAACAGGCGTGACCATGCATCCCGTGTGTTTAGGGAGTGAGGATGGTGACCATAGGAGTTAGCACCTAAGCAGGACATTCTGCCAGGGGACAGGGACGCTGTCAGTGACTACACTGGGAGAGCAGATAAACGGGGTTACGTGGTCACCCTACTTGTGGGTGACATGAGCTGCCGAGGGGAGAAATGTGGGCCCTTCGGTGCCCAAACCGAGACAATCCTAGGAGACGCGGACAGTGGTCACCCTAACAGCACATGAAGGACAAGGACCTTCCTGATAGCGTCTGCTTGCACAAAGTGGGCTCAGCCACAGAATTTTTTTTTTAATGTAAAATTCACATAACATAAAATTAGCCTTTTCTTTATTATTTTTTTTCTTTTGGACATGCTGTGTAGCTTGTGGGATCTTAATTTCTCAACCTGGGATTGAACCCGGGCCCCCGGCAGTGAAAGCACCGAGTCCTAACCACTGGACTGCCAGAGAATTCCCTAAAATTGTCCACTTTTAAAGTGACTGATTCAGTGGCATTTAGTACATTCACAGAGCTGTGCCACCATCACCTCTAATTCCAGAACCTTCCATCACCCGAAAAGGAAACCCCACCCTCATCAGCAGTCACCCCCTTCCCTTCTCCCGCAGCCCCTGACAACCACGAACCCACTCTCTGTGTCTGTGGATCGGCCTGTTCTGGATGTTTCCCACCAATGGAATCACACACTGTGTGTCCTTCTGTGTCTGGCTTCACTCACTGAGCGTCGTGTTCTCAGGGTCCGTCCACGTGGTAGCGAGTGTCAGGGCTTCACCTCTTTTCATGGCTGAGTGATGCTCCCGGGTGTGGAGGGACCACGTGGGGTTTTTCCATCATCTGTTGGTGGAGCTATATTTTCATAGGCACGACTTCGAGATGCCTGTCCTGTCTCTTAGTTCTGTGAGTTGGCCGCACACGTGGAGTTGAAGAGGAGATGCTTTTCCATTCCCTTCCCAGCTCTCCCGCCAGGGAGTCTCCACAGGGTCTCACATTTGCTACGGTTGTTTCCGTTGTAGTTTGTCAGCAGCTTTCGGGAGACAGAGTTGGAGGCCAGCTGTGTGGGCTGCACGGTGCTCAGTTACTGGTGAGTTGGGGCCTCCTTGGAGGTGGAGGAAGCTTGGTGGTTGCCCGAGAGATTGCAGAAGATTCCAGCCGAGAGGCGCCCTCCCTCTCAAGGGCCAGTGTCCTCCCCGCAGGGAGGGCAACGCCAGCATCCTGGTGCGTTTTCGGCTGCACTTTACACAGCCGGCCCTGCGGACACCGAGCCCGGGCCTGGAGGAGGAGCTGCTGCAGCGGGGACTCCGAGAGAGGCTGCAGGGCCGCGGCATCCCCCTGGCCCCCTATGGCACCATCGTGTCTGCCCAGCTCACAGGCGAGTGGCCCCAGAGACAGGGCAACGTTGGGAGGGGCTGGAGGGACATGCTGGGGAAGGGGAGCTGACTGAAAATTGCATGAAACTTGAGGTTTTCCATAATCGCCCCTCTCGGTGACAAGGAAACATATACCCATGGCTTTACCCTCTATGGTCTAGACCAGGGGGTGGCAACCTATAAATATTTTCATCTTTGCCACCGATTGGGTCTCTGTCCAGATGGCTCAACTCAGCTATTATAGCACAAAAGCAGCAAAGACACTATATAAACAAATGGACACCACTGTGTATCAATAAAACTTTATTTACAAAAACAAGTGGTGGGCCGGATTTGGCTCCTGGCCCCTGGTATAGAAATAAGGGTAAATGTTATGCTCTAAAATTCTAGGATTGCTGTGTGTTGTGATTTGAGAGCCACGCATGAGGTCAGACTGCTCAGATTTTAAAATTGTTGCCTTGACCTTGCCCTGCAGGACATTTACAGTCCCCTCTCCACCACTCCTGACACACTCAATGAGTCTCAGTAACCTCGCCAGCACTAAGAGAGCTTTCTGCGGGGATGGAAATGTTTTGGGTCGGCGCCATCCACTCTGGCAGCCACCTGCCCCACGCAGCTGTTGAGCTCTTATCGTGAGGAATGGAATATTTCATCTGATTTCACCTTTGCTGATTTAAGTCAGAATTTAAGTGGATCCCAGGTGGACAGCGCCGACCACTGCTTTGCAATACGATGTCAAAGAACCTCAGTGCTCGCTAAATGAGCTTATATCTCTTCTCCGTTTTGCTGCAGGAAGCCAGAAGGGGCTGCTGACAGAAAGAGACTTAAAATCAGGTATGTTTTGATGAATGGATAAAGAAGACGTGGTATATATATGTACAATGGGATACTACTCAGCCATAAAAAAGGATGAAATAATGCCATTTAAAGCAACATGGATGGACCTAGAGATTATCATACTTAAGTGAAGTAAGTCAGAAAAAGACAGATATCACTTATATGTGAAATCTAAAATATGACACGAACCTATCTACAAAACATAAACAGACTCATGGACATAGAGAATAGACTTGTGGTTGCCAAGGGGGAGGGGGGTGGGGGAGGGAAGGACTGGGAGTTTGGGATTAGCAGATACAAACTATTATACATAGGATGGATAAACAATGATGTCCTACTGTATAGCACAGGGAACTATATTCAATATCCTGTGATAAGCCATAATGGAAAAGAATATGAAAAAGAATGTATATCTCTGTGAGCAGACGATTTAAAAATGAGGCACTTTGAATTATTCAGAGCCAAGCATGATTAAGAGAAGGCATTATTGTTTTTGTTTTGTTTTTAAGTGATAGAAAGTTGTTATTAAAAGAAAAGACAAAAAACAGTTTGGGGGAAAAAAAAGAAAAAAGAGTAGGTATCACCTGGAATCTCATTGCTTTTACTATTTTGGTGACTTTCCTCCCAGACGGCTCATGACACATCTACGGATACATTTATTTAGCTTTACATCAATGGTCCCCAACTAGGGGTGATCCTGCCTCCCCAGGGGACACAGGGTGATGTCTGGGGACATCTGTGGTTGTCACGATGAGGGGTGCTCTTGGCATTCAGTGAGTGGGGCCTGGGTGCTTCTCAACATCCCACAGTGCCCAGGATGGCCCCCCCAGAGAATGGCCCCAAATGTGAACCTACACTTCAGTGGCAAATTTTATGTTATGTGTACTTTATTACAATTTTTAAAATTAATTTCACCTATTTCTTACTTAAAAAAAATTTTTTTTTCTTTATTTATTTGGTTGCACCAGGTCTTAGTTGCAGCAGGCGGGCTCGTTAGTTGTGGCTTGCCAGCTCCTTAGTTGCGGCTTGCCGGCTCCTTAGTTGTGGCACGTGGGCTCCTTAATTGAGGCTCACTGGCTCCTTAGTTGTGGCTTGTGAACTCTTAGTTGTGGCATGCATGTGGGATCTAGTTCCCTGACCAGGGATTTAACCTGGGCCCCCTGCACTGGGGGCTCAGAGTCTTATCCACTGAGCCACCAGGGAAGTCCCCCTATTACTTTTTAAAAACAAGGCAGGACTTCCCTGGTGGTGCAGTGGTGAAGAATCCGCCTGCCAATGCAGGGGACACGGGTTCGATCCCTGGTCCAGGAAGATCCCACATTCCGCAGAGCAACTAAGCCCGTGTGCCACAACTACTGAGCCTGCGCTCTAGAGCCCGCGAGCCGCAACTACTGAGCCTGCGTGCCACAACTACTGAAGCCCACGTGCCTAGAACCTGTGCTCCGCAACAAGAGAAGCCACCACAATGAGAAGCACACGCACCACAACAAAGATTAGCGCCCGTTCGCTGCAACTAGAGAAAGCCTGCACGCAGCAAGGAAGACCTAACGCAGCCAAATAATAAATAAATTAAAATAAATTAATAAATAAATAAAACGTGGCTGATAGAAATGTAAAAGTACATACATGGCACACATATGCTTAGATTGCATAGCCCTGGCCCCGGTGCTGACTAGCATTCTCATGTGTTACATCTCTGTACTAATTCTGAGAAAATTATTTCAGAAACATTCAGAGAAAAGGAAGTAGAGAAGAGATGCCTTCCACGCTCTAGAGTTTCCGCGTGGAGAGCAGGCAGGAGAGATGGAGTGAGGTCAGGAACGTGGTTCTTGTCTGCCCTCAGGTCACTGTCCAGGGAATGCCTTTTCCTGCGGGAACAGCCAGTGTGTGACAAAGGTGAACCCGGAGTGTGATGACACAGCGGACTGCTCTGATGGCTCCGATGAGGCCCACTGTGGTCAGTCCGCCTGTCTGGCCTGTTTTCTGGGCTATGTCCCCTTTCCAGGTTCAAGTGCTGGTTCTCTGGCCCACTGTGCCCATCACACACAGACACATGGTCCTGGCATTCACTGAGCTGGGCAGAGAAAGGGAGTGGGCACCTGTGATATGACAGGAAACATGAGCAGCAAGCAGAGAAGGGAGACCTTGAGGTGTGTGGAGTGGAGAGCCTCGGGTGAGAAGGAGAAAAAAATCAGGTCAAACCGTGGGAAGCCTTGAATGCCAGGAACTGGGGGGTCTGTCCTGTAGGTAGTGGGGAGTCACCAAAAGGATTTGAGCAAGGGAAAATTACAATTGAAATGCTGTAAGAGTAGTCAACATTTTTCTAGCAATGCTAGCCCGTGCAGTAAGGTGAGAACAGTGGTTTAAGTATTGGAAAGGAAGAAGGAAAACTATCATAATTTGAATTTGATTATCTAAATGAATCAATAAATTAACTAAAAGGATATCAGAAAAATAAGACAGTTCAACAATAAGGGGAAGATAAGATAAATACTAACATAAAAAAAGCTCTTGTTTCGCTTTATACAATTAATAACAGGTTAGAAGATATAATGGAAAGAATCATACTCTTGATTAATAGCAAAACAAAATAAAATAAACTTGTGTCCTGTATATAATAATAATTATATAGAATTACAAACCATTGCTGAAGGACATAAAAGCAGACTAAATAAACAGAGAGACACAGCATCCTATGAAAAGATGGACATATAAAGATTTTGAAACTTGCAGAATACATGGTGAGGGAGACATTCATAGCGTCTGGTACCTGGCTGTGGAGGATGATATAGAGGTTGATTGAAATTGGCAGGTGTGGTCGGGGGGTCCCCAAGACTCCTTCAGATTCAGTGATTCACGAGAAGGAGTCACAGAACTCAGTAAAGCTGTTATATGCGTAGTTATAGCTTATTACAGTGAAAGGATACAGACGAAAATCAGCAAAGCAAAAGGTGCAAAGTCCAGGAGAGACCAAGCTCAAGCAAGCTTCCAATTATCCTCTCCCAGTGGAGTCATGTGGACAGCGCTTAACTCATTCTCCCAGCATCATATGTGACAACACACTCAAAGTACTTCCAACCAGGGGAGCTCCCCCCAGGCTTGGTGTCCAGGGTTTGTGTTGGGGGTTCGTCACATAGGTATGTAGCATCCACATAGCTACCTTTAGGGTATGATTGTCCAAGAGCTGCTGAATCACAGGACCTCAGGCTGAGTGGATTAAACAACAGAAATGTATTCTCTCCCAGCTCTGGAGGCTAGAAGTCCGAGATCAAGGTGTCCATAGGGTCGGTTCCTTCTGAGGCCGTGAGGGAGGATCTGTTCCATGTGGCCTCCCAGCTTCTGGTGGTTTGCTGGCATCTTTGGCATTCTTTGAATGCGGGGGCCATGGGGACAACAGACTGCAGACAGATGTGCCAGGAACGTGGCCACACTCCTGCCTTCTTGGGGTCCTGGATAGTGATCTCTGTCTTGCAGACTGTGGTTTGCAGCCTGGCTGGAGGACAGCCGGCAGGATTGTGGGCGGTGTGGAGGCGTCCCCAGGGGAGTTCCCTTGGCAAGTCAGCCTCCGAGAAAACAACGAACACTTCTGTGGGGCCGCCATCATTGGCGCCAGGTGGCTGGTGTCTGCTGCCCACTGCTTCAATGAGTGAGTGCACGTCCCCGAGGGCTCAGAGCCCACCCCACCCCTGTATCACACCTACCTTCCACTCTGGGAATGCCACCTTTCCTGGGTGTCTTCAGAGCCCCTTGGAACTTATTTCCTTCCTTCCTTCCTCCCTCCCTTCCTCCCTCGCTCCCTCCCTCCCTCCCTCCTTCCTTCCCTCTCCTTTTTAAAAACTATTTATTTATTTATTTGGCTGTGTCGGGTCTTAGTTGCGGCGCGTGGGAACTTTCGTTGCGGAGCGCGGGCTCTTCGTTGCGGCGTGTGGGCTCTCTAGTTGTGGCACGTGGGTTTAGTTGCCCCGTGGCATGTGGGATCTTAGTTCCCTGACTAGGGATTGAACCCATGTCCCCTGCATTGGAAGGCAGATTCTTAACCACTGGACCGCCAAGGAAGTCCCTCCCTCTCTTTTCTTTTTGTTAAATCTGAATGCATTAATTTTTTTAAATTGTGGCAAAATATATATAACATAAATTTACCATTTTTAAGTGCACAGCTCGGTGGCATTAGGCACACTCACACTGTTGGGCAACCATCCCCACCATCATCTCCAGAACTTTCTCATCCTCCCAAACTGAAACTCTATCCCTTTTAAACCCTGACTCCCCAGCCCCTCCCCCAGCCCCTGGCCACCACCATCTACTTCCTGTCTCTATGGATCTGACTCCCCCAGGGACCTCCTGTGAGTGGAATCAGACAGTACTTGTCCTTTTGTGACTGACATTTCACTTAACCTGTTTTCAAGGTTCATCCACGTTGTACCGTGTGTCACTGCTTCTTTCCCTTTCATGGCCAAATAATAGTCCAGTGTGTGGATGGACATGTGTTTATTCATTCATCCGTCGACAGGCACTTGGGTTGTGTCCACCTTTTGGCTGTTGTGAATAATGCTGCTGTGAACATGGGTGTGCAAGTATCTGAGTCACAACTTTCAATTGCTTTGGGTATAAACTCAGAGGTGGAATTGCTGGGTCATATGGTGATTCTGTGTTTACCCTTTTGAGGAAACACCATCCTGTTTTCCACAGTGGCTGCCCCATTTTCCATTCCCACCAGCAGTGCACAAGGGTTCCTATTTCTCCACATCCTTGAGAAGTTCCTTTGACATTTGTTGTAAAGCTGGTTTGGTGGTGCTGAGTTCTTTTAGCTTTTGCTTGTCTGTAAAGCTTTTGATCTCTCCATCAAATCTGAATGAGAGCCTTGCTGGGTAGAGTATTCTTGGTTGTAGGCTTTTCCCTTTTATCACTTTAAATACATCATGCCACTCCCTTCTGGCCTGCAGAGTTTCTGCTGAAAATTCAGCTGATAGTCTTACAGGAGTTCCCTTGTATGTTATTTGTTCCTTCTCCCTTGCTGCTTTTAATATTCTCTCTTTAATTTTTGTCTTTTTGATTATGATGTGTCTTGGTTTGTTACTATTTGGGTTAATCCCGTATGGGACCCTCTATGCTTCCTGGACTTGGGTGACTGTTTCCTTTCTCAAGTTAGGGAGGTTTTCAGCTATTATCTCTTCAAATATTTTCTCAGGCCCTTTCTCTGTCTTCTCCTTCTAGGACCCCTATAATGTGAATATTAGCATGATTGATGTTGTCCTAGTGTCTGTTAAACTGTCCTCATTTCTTTTCATTCTTTTTTTCTTTTTTCTGTTTGGTGGCACTGGTTTCCACTACTTTGTCTTCCAGCTCACTGATGTGTTCTTCTGCCTCATTTAGTCTCCTTTTGATTCCTTCTACTGTATGTTTCATTTCAGTTATTGTATTCTTCATCTCTGTTTGGTTGTTCTTTATATTTTCTCTTTGTTTAAAATGTCTAACTTCTTACTCTGTGCATCCATTCCTCTCCTGAGTTCTGTGATCATCTACGATCATTACCCTGAACTCTTTCTCAGGTAGGTTGCCTATCTCTACCTCACTTAGTTCTCCTTTTGGGGTTTTATCTTGTTCCTTTGTCTGAAACATGTCCCTCTGTCACCTCATTTTGTCTAAGTTGCTGTTTGTATTTTTATGTGTGTGTGGTAGGTTAGTTACGTTTCTCAACCTTGGAGAAGTGGCCTCTGTAGGACACGTCCTATGCATCCCGCGGTGCACTCCCCGCTCATCACCCAAACTACATGCTCTAGGGGTTCCCTCTAAGAGGGCTGCGTGGGTCCTTCTGTTGTCGCAGGCTGACTGTGTGGGTGGTCTGGTAGGCTTGGTTGGCTGCCAGACCCTGTCTTATGTGGATGCTGCTGGCTGCAGTTGAGCGGGGCTTGGTCACAGGATAGCCGGTTGCGGGATCCTAGGGGGCCCGGGGCTAGTGCTGGTTCACTGGTGGATGGAGTCAGGGTCCTGAAGACTCTGGGGCTGTTGCCCACCCACTGGCAGGTGAAGCCAGATCCTGGGGTTAGTGCCAGACTACTGGCAGGCAGAGCTGGTTCCTGGAGTCTGGCTGCAGTGCCCAGGGATCCCAGAGCTCGTTTCAGAGCATTGTGGGGGGGGGGGGGGGGCGGGGCGGGTTTTCTTGCATCTGGTGTCCGCCCACTGGTGGGCGGAGCTGGGTCTCGGCCCTCTGGTGGGCAGGGCTGTGGGCTCAGGCGGGTCTAAGGCAGCCTGTCTGTTGATGGGTGGGGCTGTGTCCCTGCCCAGTTAGTTGATTGGCCTGGGGCGTCCCAGCACTAGCGCCTGTGGGCTATTGGGTGGGGCCGGGTCTCCGCACTAAAGAGCCAAGATGGCGGCCGCCAAAATTACGTCCCCAGGGCGACCCATGGCCGCCCCGCCTTGCCTCCCCAGGAGACCCTCCAAGGCCAGCAGGTAGGTTTGGTCCAGGCTTCAATCACATGACTGCTTCTGCCCCGGGTCCCGGTGCACGTGGGATTCTCTGTGTGTCCTTTAGGAGTGAAGCCTCTATTTCCCCCGGTCCTGTGGGGCTCCTGCGGTTAGCTCTGTGGGCCTCCGAAGCCAAATGCTCTGGGGGACCCTCTTCCTGGTGCTGGACCGCTGGTGAGCCTGACATGGGGCTCAGATCTCTCGCTCCTGTGGGAGAACCTCTGCAACATAATTCTTCTCCAGTTCGTGGGTCCCCCACCAGGGGGCATGGGATCTGATCATATCGTGAGTCCGCCGCCCTTCCTTCTCATCTTGTGGTTCCTTCTCTCTGTCTTTAGTTGGAGAAGATCTTTTCTGGTAGGTTCCAGTCTTTTTCATCGATGGTGGTTCTGCAGGTAGTTGTGATTTGGGTGTGCTCCTGAGAGGAGGTGAGCTCAGGGTCTTTCTACTCCGTCATCTTGGCTGATCTCCCAGTCTCTCCTCATCCTGGCCATTACTTGTTACTTTGTTTTTTTTTTTTTGGCGGTACGCGGGCCTGTCACTGTTGTGGCCTCTCCCGTTGCGGAGCACAGGCTCCGGACGCGCAGGCCCAGCAGCCATGGCTCACGGGCCCAGCTGCTCCGCGGCACGTGGGATCCTCCCGGACCGGGGCACGAACCCAAGTCCCCTGCATCGACAGGCAGACTCTCAACCACTGCACCACCAGGGAAGCCCTGTTTGTTTTTAATAATAGCCGTCCTAATGGGTGTGCAGTAATATCTCACTGTGGCTTTGATTTGCATTTCCCTAATGATTAGTGATGTTGAGCGTCTTTTCATGTGCTTATTGGCCATTTGTGTGACATTTGTGTGACATTGCTCCATCTTCTTTGGAGCAATGCCCAGTTTTGTTTGTTTGGCTGTGTTGTGTCTTCCTTGCTGCGTGCAGGCTTTCTCTAGTTGTGGCGAGCGGGGGCTACTCTTTGTTGCAGTGCACAGGCTTCTCACTGCAGTGGCTTCTCTTGTTACGGAGCACAAGTTCTAGGCGCGTGGCCTTCAGTAGTTGTAGCACGCGGGCTCAGTAGTTGCGGCACGCAGGCCCTAGAGCACGCAGGCCCTAAAGCACACAGGCTTCAGTCGTCGTGGCTCACAGGCTCTAGAGCACAGGCTCAGTAGTTGTGGTGCACGGGCTTAGTTGCTCCGCGGCACGTGGGATCTTCCCGGCCCAGGGCTCGAACCCCTGTCGCCTGCATTGGCAGGCAGATTCTTAACCACTGTGCCACCAGGGAAGTCCCTTTGCCCAGTTTTGAATTGGGCTGTTTTTTGTTGTTGAGGGTGGTCAGAATCTTTAACAATGAGAGTGGCCAATCAGAATGGAGCTCACCAAAGGTGGGAGAAGGTTCTGGAAGCCTCTGGCAGTGCCAGGCATTGCTATTTGGTTATTTCCATCTGAGGAGTCCTCGGGGACAGGACAGGGCAACAGGAAGCATGGGTTCCCCTGGGAAACCATTACCTACGAATTGCCCCAGGGTCACTAATGGAACAGCCTGCTGGGAATCCCAGGGAAAGCTGCCCCAGGAAGTGACGGTCTGGTGGACACAGGTCACATAAGCAATGACATTCAGGGCAAGAAGCGTTGCTTTTTTTATCGTTTTAAATTTTGTTTCTCTTAATATTTTTATTACGCATATATTTAAGTAGAAAAGATGAAAAAATAGGACAACAAACACCCATGTGCCAGTATCTGATTTCAAAAGTTATTATTATTTCACTGTATTTGTTTTTTCTCCCACTCTCCATCTATCTGCATCTGTAATTATTCACACACACATTCATACATATGTATCTTTGCCAAACCATTTGAAATTAAGTAGAAAACATCATGACACATTGCCTCCAAATCTCCCGCATGCATTTGTGCAAATAGACAAAAGAGTCTCTCACATACCCACATACCACTATAACACCCGTGAAAATTAAAAACAGCCACGCAATGTTATCTAGTAGCCAATCCATATTCAAGGCCTCACTCGCCTCATCCTAATCCCAGCCCTGTTGGATCCTGTCTTTGTTTAAAATACTGATAATTCGTGCACCATGTTTTGAGTGTTTTTTGGGGTTTTTTTTTTGTGATCATTCTGATTTTTGACAATGTTGCATGAAAATATTATTATTCTTATTTGCTGCATTGGGTCTTCGTTGCTGCGCGCAGGCTTTCTCTAGTTGCGGCGAGCGGGGGCTACTCTTCATTGTGGTGCGCGGCTTCTCAGCACGGTGGCTTCTCTTGTTGCAGAGCACGGGCTCTAGGCGCGCAGGCTTCAGTAGTTGTGGCGCACAGGTTTAGTTGCTCCGCGACACGTGGGATCTTCCCGGCCCAGGGCTCGAACCCGTGTCCCCTGCATTGGCAGGCGGATTCTTAACCACTGCGAAACCAGGGAAGTCCGAAAATATCATTATTAGTCTCGATGGCTGCGTTTTGAGGCGCCTCCTTAACAGTTGCCCACTGGGTGAGTGCCTTGCCCTCCTCACCCTCTGGCCCCATCCTTGGTGGGCCTCTGAGCGGGGGTTTGTCTGCTCTGCAGATTCCAAGACCCCACCGAGTGGGTGGCTTACGCGGGCAGCACCTACCTCAGCGGCTCGGAGGCCAGCACGGTGCGGGCCCGAGTGGCCCGGATCATCACGCACCCCTTCTACAACTCTGACACGGCCGACTTCGACGTGGCGGTGCTCGAGCTAGGTGGCCCCCTGACGTTCAGCAGGCACGTGCAGCCCGTGTGCCTCCCGGCCGCCGTGCACGTCTTCCCGCCCCGGAAGAAGTGTCTGATCTCGGGCTGGGGCTACCTCAAGGAGGATTTCCGTAAGCACCTACCGCCTGCAGCTTCTCCAGGCAGCCAGCAAAGCCCAACCCAGCAAGCAACACACAGTCCGGCCTCATTAGCCGCGGATTCTGTATTTGCGAATTCGCCTACTCGCTAAAATTAATTTGTCTCCCCAAGTGGATACTCGTGGGGGCAGAATCTGTGATTGTTCCCTGATGTGCAATTTGAGTCGTTCCCAGCTGAGGTGGAGCTGGGCAATGCCCTGCCTCTTGGTTCAGCTCAGACTGGAAACCAGTGTCCTTTTCGTGGTCTGTTTACTGCCACTTTTTTTCCTGCATTTTTGTGCTTTTTGTGGCAGGTTTCACAAAATCTAAACAGGCCCCAAGCATAGAGCTGAAGTGCTGGCTAGCGTCCTAAGTGCAGGAGGGCTGGGATATGCCTTATGGGCAGAAAGTACGTGTGTTAGATTCAGGCAACAGTGCAGTGGGCTGTGAGCTCAGTGTTAACGAATCAACAATGTATGTTAAGTGAAGTGTCTTTAAGCAGAAACACGTACCATCATGAGGTTATGTACGTATGGATCGGCTGTAACCAGAGGCTCTCAGGAACCTGACCCCGTGTATCCCCTGGAGCAGCGGGGCAGTGTTCACTGATTCAGTGTTTGGGTAATTTTATAGAACAGAACTGCCTCATATCGACTGTAACCTGATGGTGATAAATGCTGGGAAGGAAACCAGTAGGAAAAATGAGTTGGGGGCGGGGACAGCTTTAGGAAAGGGCCTGAGATGGTGACACTTCAGCTAAGACCAGGCTTCCTACTCCAGGGACTGGGCAGGAAGCAAATCAGACAGAAACCCCTGTTCACATGGAGCCCCCAGTCCAGACCAGCACCTCCCAATAAAACTTCCCTCAGTGGTGGACACAAACCACATCGGTACCGTCCACAACGGGGGCCAGCAGCCCTATGACACGGGCTAGCGCTACCAAGAAACCGAGCTTTACATTTCACTTCATTGTAATGAATTTCCGTCTGCATTTAAATAGTCTCATGTGGCTACCATACCCAGACAGAACAATTCCAGGGGGCAGTAGATAATGAACAAGATAAGTGGCAAATGGTGATGTACAGAATGGAGAAAAATAAGGCAGGGGTTGAGGGGAGGGGGCTGCAATTTAAAATAGGAGATGAGAGGAGGAAAGCGGACAGATTCTGCAGGGACAAGCATTCTAGGCAGCCAGAACGGCATGTGCAAAGGGCCTGGGGTGCCAGGGTAGGTGATCCAAGCTTGGGTACTTGGATTGAGCTGGGCGGGTGTGGGGGGGGAACACCCTGGAGTATTTGAGGAAAAGGCTACGTAATCTGATTTAATGTTTAGCCAAGATGGGGCTACGGCTGGGCTAAGAAAAGATTCCAGCAGGTAAGGGGGAGCTCAGGGCGGGCAGGTTTGGGGAGGGGAGGGGAGGAGCCTAGTCTTGGGGCGTTAACTTTGATGTCACTTAGCTGTCCAGGCTGAGAGGGTGGTCAGTGGGCATTGATGGACTTGGCTTATTTCTGACCTGGGGCTGCAGCAGCTCAGCCTCCTGGCTCGGGGTGGCTGCCAGGGTCCTGGAGTGCTCACCCTGCTTGTTTCTCCCCATGCTGGGCAGTCGTCAAGCCGGAGATGCTGCAGAAAGCCACCGTAGAGCTGCTGGACCAGGCCCTGTGCGCCAGCCTGTATGGCCACTCGCTCACCGACAGGATGCTGTGTGCCGGCTACCTGGATGGGAAGGTGGATTCCTGCCAGGTGAGCCCGGTGCCTGGGAAAGAAGCCAGAGGCGCCAGACGATGCCTTGCCAGCCCCTGAGGTGGCTGGGAAAGGCCCCCAGGTTTCCCACCCGAGGTTCCCCTCTCCCCGGAAGGGGGAGTCTTCTGTTGCTGGTCCACCACCAAGATTTCCTCTGCTTGGTTTGTCACATGGCTGTGGATTTCCTTTTTCTTTTTAGTTTATATCTTTGCTCTCCTTTCTAAGGCCTGGTGGGTGGGGAGCGGCTGCTACATGTGCTCAGGGTACCACATCAGTGCCAGAAGCTGGAGAAAACAGCGGGAAATAGTAAGAGTGAGCTTGTGTTTAAGGATGAAAGAGTCACGGTAAGCTGGGTGTGAGAAGGCAAAGGATAGCAAGACAGGATGAGTGAAGGCAGATGCGGCCCTGCAGGAGGACGCTGCATGATGATTGGAGGTTCCTAAGCCACTGGTGACATTACCCAAGGTCTGCTGGGCTAAGGAGAGAAGGGGATATTGTTTATTTGGGTTGGGTTTTTAACTGCCAGTGGTAGAACTGAAAGAGGTCTTAGAGATCTCATAGTCCAACTGTCCTATTTTATTTTTTTAGAAGAGGAGACTGAGGTTCCGAGATGTGTATCAGCCCACGTGTGCTCTGTGAGCGCGTGGGGAGGAGGCCCCCAACCAGGGCTCCTTCTCTGACCATGTGGCTCTGGGATTGGGACTGGCTGCAGCCAGGGAGCCCCGACCCCTCCTGAGGGTGTGCCTTTGTCTCCCAGGGTGACTCGGGGGGCCCCCTGGTCTGCGAGGAGCCCTCCGGAAGGTTCTTCCTGGCTGGCATTGTGAGCTGGGGAATTGGCTGTGCAGAAGCCCGGCGTCCGGGGGTGTACGCCCGAGTGACCAGGCTGCGTGACTGGATCCTGGAGGCCATTGCCGCTGCGAGCAAGCCTCTGGCCCCCACGGCGGCTCCTGCCCCAGCCATCCCCAGCACCGCCTGGCCCACCAGCCCCCAGAGCCCGGTGGTCAACACACCCACCAGACCTACGCTGGCCCCCAGCGCCGTGCCTCTCGACTCAGCCACTGCTTCTAAGCCACAAGGTACTTTCTGGGGAGACAGCAGAAGTGGGTGTCCGCTCCGTGCGGGGTTGGGTGGATTGGTACTGGCTTTCTGAAGCTCTCTGTGGGGAAGAGATGGGTGATCGATTAGTGATGTCTGTCAAATGCCCAGGCAAAGGCTAGTGGTCATGCTTCACATTTACTGCCTGATAACACCTACTGCCGGCCTGGAGGAGGGTGTACTCAGAATATCCTGAAGGGTCAGCAAGAGGCCAGTGACCATGACGATGGGGCCAGGGTGGGAGAGCGACTGACCTGGGGTTATTGCAGACACAAGCACCCACACGAAGCACACAAATTCTCCACCTGTCTCGACTTTGTGGTTTCCAAGGACCCAGGTCCAGTCACTGCCCGGATCTGATACTGATCCACCTTTGTGGTCCCACAGACCTGCGCGGCTCAAAGCCAGTCGAAACTCTGCCTCTTTTTTTATTTTTTTTAACACAAAAATCTCCTTTATTCTTGGTTGCTCCTACTCAATCATTTAACAATTCAAGATTTATACTGTAATTAATAATGTGAAATTCTGACAGACAGTGGTATACAAAGTGGTATACAAAGTGGTATACAAAAATGTGCCCCCCATCTTTATTAAATATTTACAAATAAAGAGTAGGAAGAATAGTAAAGTACACTCCCATTAGAAAGAATACATGATTTATGTTGAGTACATACCAGTTTTTCAAAGTACTGTGTACCTGGCCAAAGATATATTGCTAAAGACACACATACACAGGGGTACACACACATGCATACAATCAACATCACACAACACATAGAAAAAGTTATATGTTACAAAAAATTTTTTGATATATTGTTTTTGCCTATGGAAGTGAATATCAAATTAACTTTTTTTCATTTTTTCCTGCTTATTTTATTATTTATTTTTTTAAAAATTTTTTATTAGAGTGTAGTTGTTTAATTCTGCCTCATTTAAAGTTACCTGCACCCACCCTGCCCCCAACCCCGTAACAACCCGACTCTGCCTTTGTCCACAGCTGCCTGGGCTGTGGCCTGTCTGCCGCGCTGACACTGGTGGGGACAGGGCTGCTGTGATTTTATCTTCTTTTTCGCCCATATCCCCCCAGCTGGGCCGCGTACTTGTACTTGCTTAAAACCTTAGGGCTCCTTTAAGCCTCGATTTCTTCATGTGTGTGACGGGATGATTGTGCCCTGGCCCAGCCAGAGCCCAGAGGCTGTGTCCCGAGGCCCCTCTGAAACCAGGGTGGTACTGCCGCCCGCCGAGCGGGCTGAGATGCGCGAGCCCTCCTGTCTCGTCCCCGCAGAGTGTGGGGCCAGGCCTGCGCTGGAGAAGCCCACCCGGATCGTGGGCGGATTCGGGGCCGCCTCCGGGGAGGTGCCCTGGCAGGTCAGCCTGAAGGAGGGTTCCCGGCACTTCTGTGGAGCCACCGTGGTGGGGGACCGCTGGCTGCTGTCTGCCGCCCACTGCTTCAACCAGTAAGGCCCCCTCGGCTCCCCCGTCATCACTGGGTGCCCCCACCATCAAATCCCCGTGCATGCAGGGACCACTTAGGCCCCAGCAGGTGGCCAGGGTCACGTCCAGCTGCGGGGGGTAGGGGGCAGATGGGGGGCAGCGTGAAGTAGGGGACTCTGGGGAGTGGCTTCCAGGAGGATCCTGTCGAGCTGTTCTGTGAGGGACACAGAGGGGCCGAGTTGGGGGGCAGGCTCCTCCCCGCCACTCAAGGGCAGGTGGCATTGACCTCTGATTGTCACAAAGCCGTGGGGGTCTCATGCCTTCTTGTCCCAGAAGGAAATGAGGCCCGGGGGGGCTCCCTGCCTTGCCCATGGTCTCGTGGTGCCCTCCCCGGGACCTGGGTCCCGCAGCTCTGCCCGGTGCCCTGGGGGCGGCAGGGAGTCTGAGCGGTCCCTTCCCGGCAGCACAAAGGTGGAGCTGGTGCGGGCCCACCTGGGCACTGCGTCCCTCTCGGGCGTCGGCGGGAGCCCCGTGAAGATGGGGCTCAGGCGGGCGGTGCTGCACCCCCAGTACAATCCCAGCATCCTGGACTTCGACGTGGCCGTGCTGGAGCTGGCCAGGCCCCTGGTCTTCAACAAGTACGTGCAGCCTGTCTGCCTGCCCCTGGCCATCCAGAAGTTCCCCGTGGGCCGCAAGTGCGTGATCTCTGGATGGGGCAACACGCAGGAGGGAAACGGTGAGCCTCCGCACCCCCCACTCCCGCCTGGGGCTCTGGTCCCACACCGCCCGCAAACCACTCACCTCTCCACTAACTCAGGGCCCAGTGCGGCTGCTTTTTAATAGATGGTTTTACTGGCACGCAGCCACGCCCACTCACTTACTGATAGCCCCGGGCAGCTTTCCTGCTACAAAAGCAGAGCTGAGTGGTCCCAACAGGCTGTCTGGCCTGTAAAGCAGAACATATTTACTCTGTGGCTCTTAATGGAAAAAGTTTGGGGACCCTTGTGTTATATACCCTTCACAGGCCCCCCCAAGAGTTAATGCTTCCTTTGAAACCTCAGAGTAGCCCCCTTGCAGGTCACCCAAGGTGCTAGGGAATCCGCTCAGGGACAGTGGTGAGATTCTAGGGTGGGACCCGCCTCCTTCTCACTGTGTGACTTTACATCGCTGCAAGGCCATGGGCCTCCGGGCCTTGGCCTGTAGGATGGGGATGGCACCTCCCTCGGGGCTTGTGGTCAGAGTGAAGCCGGCTACTGAACAGTGGTCCCTGTGTAAGTGGCCCTGGGGGGTGGTCTCCTTGTCCTGGCAGCCACCAAGCCTGACCTCCTGCAGCGGGCATCCGTGGGCATCATAGACCAGAAGGCATGCAGTGCCCTCTACAACTTCTCGCTCACGGACAGGATGATCTGTGCGGGGTTCCTGGAGGGCAAGGTTGACTCCTGCCAGGTGAGTCCAGGAGGGACCCGGTTTAGAGAGATCGTGATACGTCCAAACAGAAGATGAGGCGGCAGTTTCAAAGTATGTGGTGGATCCGCACGAGATACCTACACAGTGATTCTAAAAGCTGCCTCGTGTATGTTAACTGAAGAAAAGCCAATCGCACATGAGTATGTATACGACCACCCTGTCACACTTGACACGTGGTTGACCCATTTTTAAGGGGAAACAAATCAGCTCCAGAACATAAAAAGAAGCTAGCTGAACCATGCTATCAAGGCCAGAGAAAGACACAGGTAAAGAAATTCAGGGAGTTCCCTGGTGGTCCAGTGGTTAGGCTTGGCGCTTTCACTGCCGTAGCCTGGGTTCAATCCCTGGTTGGGGAACTAAGATCCCACAAGCCGCGTGACATGGCAAAAAAAAAAAAAATAAGTAAAAAAATTTAAAAAAAGGAAATGCATAGGCCAGTCTTACTTAGAAGCATAGATGAAAAAACCCTTAATAAAATATTAGCAAATTCAAGCCAGCAGGGTATGTATTACAAGGGAAATACATCACAACCAAAGTGAGTTGATGTCATAGAAAGTTTGGCTCCACACAAGACTATCCATTAATGCTATTCATTGCATTAGTACACTGAAGGGGGGAAACAGGATCATTGTCAAAATCACAGAAAAAAAGCATCTGATAATTTTTAACAACCTTTTTAATTAAAAAATTTAAAAAATTCTAACCCTATGATAGACATATAATGGAAACCTACAGCAAACATCATGCTTTTAAATTTTTCTTTATTTTACTTAAGTATAGTTTACTTACAATGTTGTGTTAGTTTCTGGTGTACAGCAGTGATTCAGTTATACGTCTGTATGTATATAAATATATATATTCTTTTCCATTACAGGTTATTTCAAGATATTGAATATAGTTCCTTGCGCTATACAGTAAAGCCTTGTTGTTTATCTATTTTATATATAGTAGTGTGTATCTGTTAATCCCAAATTCCTAATTTATCCCTCCCCCCTCCCCTTCCCCTTTGGCAACCACAGGTCTGTTCTCTATGTCTGTGAGTCTGTTTCTGTTTCACAAATAAGTTAATTTGTGTCATATTTTTGATTCTACATATAAGTGATATCATATGGTATTTGTCGTTCTCTTTCTGACTTACTTTGCTTAGTACGGTAATCTCTAGGTCCATCCATGTTTTTGCAAATGGTGTCATTTCATTCTTTTTTATGGCTGAGTAATATTCCATTGTATGAATGTACCATATCTTCTTTGTCCATTCATCTGTTGATGGACATTTAGGTTGCTTCCATGTCTTGGCTACTGTAAGTAGTGCTGCTATGAATGTTGGGGGGCATGTATCTTTTTCAATTAAATTTTTTGTATTTTGCAGATATATGCCCATGAGTGAGATTGATGGATCATATGGCAACTTTATTTTTAGTTTTTTTGGGGGGCTGCGCCACACAGCATGCGGGATCTTAGTTCCCCGACCAGGGATCGAACCCGTGCCCCCTGTAGTGGAAGCATGGAGTCCTAACCATTGGACCGCCAGGGAAGTTGCTACTTTTAGTTTTTTAAGGAACCTCCACACTGTTCTCCACAGTGGCTGCACCAACTTACATTCCCACCAATGGTGTAGGAGGGTTCCCTTTTCTCCACACCCCCTCCAGTATTTGTTATTTGTAGACTTTTTAATGATGGCCATTCTGACCAGCATGAGGTGGTACCTCATTGTAGTTTCGATTTGCATTTCTGTAATAATTAGTGATGTTGAGCATCTTTTCATGTGCCTGTTGGCCATCTGTTTGTCTTCTTTGGAGAAATGTCTATTTAGGTCTTCTTCCCGTTTTTCGATTGGGTTGTTTGTTTTTTTGTTATTGAGTTGTATGAGCTGTTTCTATATTTTGGAGATTGAGCCCTTGTCGGTTGCATCATTTGCAAGTATTTTCTCCCCTTCTGTAGGTTGTCTTTTCGTTTTTGTTTTTTTTTATGGTTTCTTTTGCTGTGCAAGCTTGTAAGTTTGATTAGGTCCCATTTGTTTATTTTTGCTTTTATTTCTATTGCCTTGGGAGACTAACCTAAGAAAACATTGGCACGATTTATGTTAGAGAATGTTTTGCCTACGGTCTCTCCTAGGTGTTTTATGGTGTCACGGCTTACTTTTAAGTCTTTAAGCCATTCTGAGTTTATTTTTGTGCATGGCATGAGGGTGTGTTCTAACTTCACTGATTTACATGCGGCTGTCCTGCTTTCCCAACACCACTTGCTGAAGAGACTATCTTTTTCCCATTGTATATTCTCGCCCAGGAGAGTTTTCTTTAGGGTTTTCTGCTGTTTCCAATGCAAAAGTAAGAGCAGTCTTGGCTCAGAGAGAGGTGACTTGCTCAAGGTCACGCAAGGTCTCACAGCCCCACATGGGTGTGAGGCCCGTCCTTCTGAGGTCCTGTGCGTGTCCAGCTCTGCTGAGGAGTTTCTCCCACTCGTGGCAGCACGGGAGCGCCTGGCAGTGCTTCTGTGGAGAGGGTGCCGGTATCGTCAGCCGGCCCTCTGTCCTTCCTTTTCAGGGTGACTCTGGGGGACCCCTGGCCTGTGAGGAGACGCCTGGCGTGTTCTATCTGGCGGGGATTGTGAGCTGGGGCATCGGCTGTGCTCAGGCCAAGAAGCCAGGCGTGTACACCCGCATCACCCGGCTGAAGGGCTGGATCCTCGCCATCATGTCCTCCCACTCCCTCTCCACGCCCCTGCCGCCCACCACGAGGACGCCCACCAGCAGTCACCCTGCCAGGACGACGGCTGGCCTCATGGTCCTGGGGGTCGTGGCCAGCAGACCCACCCCCTGGGCCACCAGCAGGGTGACCAGCCAACCTGCCAACAGGACCACCACCGCCATGACCACCACCACTAGGGGACAGACGCCACTTCCACATGCCACGGAGACCACCGTGGGCTCCCAGCTACCAGGTACCCAGAGAAACGGAGTGACGTGGCTGGGTGGCGGGAGTCCTGTGTCAGTTGCTAGGGCTGCCATCACAGCGTCCCAGTCTGGGGGGTGGAGATGGAGGTGTCGGCAGGGCTGGAACCCTCTGAGGCCTCTCTCCTCGGTGTGAGGACGGCCATCTTCTCCCCACATCCTCATGTGGTCTCCCCGCTGTGGGTGTCTGTGTCCTAATTTCCTCTTATTATACGGACACCAGTCATGCTGGATTAGGGCCACCCGAACAACTTCATTTTACTTTAATTGTCTCTTTAAAGGCCCCATCTCCAAAAGTCCCATCCTGAGGTTCTGGGGGTTAGGGCTTCCACTTATGAATTTTGGAGGGGACACAAGTCAGACCATCGTAGGCCCCGACGGCAGGGACCCGGCACTGACAGGGCAGATGCACATGTAACGGCTGGTCCCACAGGCCTAAGGGCGGGGTACAACAGGGCAGTAACTGGCTGACAGATGTGACAGAGAACATGGCCCTGAGCTTGTGTCTGGGATGTGGAGTTCATTTTTATAAAATATTAATCAGAACCATATGAAACTGCCAGATTTCTGGGTCAAAAATAAAGCCCCATCAAATGTAGGCAATTTCCTACGGCTCAAATAGATGCCGTCCACAGTGTCCCAGGCACCAAGCAAAGAATGGGGCCCGGCTTCTGTTCCCCACCCTTCATTGCCCCCCACATTCACACAGAGGCTGGCCCAGTCAGCCCAAGTCCCCAGACACAGACCTGCACCCACAAAGTCAGGGTTATGGGCTCGCTGCAGCAAGGCAGCGCACACCAAAGAACCAAGGGGTGGCTCACCAAACAGAGGGAGAGGCAGGCGCTGTGGGATCCAGGGCAGAAGGGGTGGAGGGGATGCTGAGGAAGCAGAGTTTGACTGGCTCAGAGCAAAGCAGACCACGTGCCAGGAGTCTGCACATGGTGCCTCTCCGGGGACCACAAGAAAGTCGAGTCCAGAGACCCCTCAGCTGAGGTGCTGGACTGGGCTGGAAATCAGGGCAGAGTCTCTGTGACTGAGATCCTCCAGGCTCAAGGGGACCTCGCTGCCCCTGCCCATCCAGCAGGGATGCTCAGAGGAGGCGGCGTGTTGATACTTTACGGCTGCAGCGTGTCCTTGGGAGAAATACTGGTTCTTGTTAACTCTGCAGCCGGCTGTCTCTGGGTCGGGCCTCCAGCCTGGTGATTCTTCCTTTTCCAGTAGCTACAGTTCTCAACGTGGGGGCCAGGAGGTGGAGGAGGGTTCCTGACATGGCACATATTGTTCCGTGCCTTCCCCGACCATGGAGGGCAGGGGAGGCGGCTGGCTGGTGGGAGACAGGGCTGGGGAGGGGGCACTGGCTGTAGAGCTGGAAAACAGCCTGTGGGAATTATCAGATGTGTACCTGAGCGCCCCCCCACCGGGTGCTGACGGCGGTCCCTGCAGCACTCCTCGGAGCTACCCATTTGGTCTTCCTACTCTTGTGTTCTGAGGGTGCACCCTGTGCTGCAGGTGGCGGAGGGTGTCTGTCACAGGACGGAGGGACTACCCTGGGAAGGACACTGGGTCACTAGACCCAGGTAAAGAGCCCCTGACAGGGCATCCCGGAAGACCAGCCAGTGCAGGAGCTGGTGAGACCAGGCGGGGCCTCCTGGCAAGCAGCTGGGGTGTGCAAAGGCCCTGGGGCAGCAGGGAACTGGGCTCCTAGGGGACTGAAAGAGGCCTGGGAGGAGTGGGGAGCGACAGGGGATGCTGGCCTGGCCCCCAGGTGAGGCCCCAAGGCTGAGGTTACAGGAACCAAACTTAAATGCATTATCTGAGAAAAGCCCAGAAGAGGCTCGTTTGTAGGACCAAGCGCCAGGCCCAGGGTCCCTGGGGGAAGGCGTTTTCCCGAGGTGGGTCCCCCACCCCACTCCCTGCTCCCAGGTGCCGCTACCCGGGGCTGTGCGCAAGGGCGGAGCTGGGCGGTCTGCATGGAGGAGGTGTGGTCTGACCGCCGACCCACGCCCGCCTCTTCGGCAGACTGCGGCCTGGCGCCGACAGCAGCGCTGACCAGGATCGTGGGCGGCAGCGCCGCGGGCCGCGGGGAGTGGCCGTGGCAGGTGAGCCTGTGGCTACGGCGGCGGGAGCACCGCTGCGGGGCCGTGCTGGTGGCCGAGAGGTGGCTGCTGTCGGCAGCGCACTGCTTTGACGTGTGAGTCCCACCCGCCCCGAATGGCCGGTGTCTGGGACCCAATCGTAGACCGAAAACTCAGGGTGTGGCGCCTCCACGCCTTTGCCTGGAAAGCCCTTTCCCCGACACCTGCTGCCCCAGGCCGTACCCTCCTCCGCACAGCCCTCCCCTGGCCACACAAGGCAGCGGGGCGAAGTCCAGTCCCCAACCCCCACCAAACGGGACGGCCCCAGGCCGGGTCTCCGGGCCAGCAGGACACCTCCATCCCTAGCCATCCTGCTCGGACTGGCACCACCCTAAAGGTCACCCAGTCGGGAGTCCCCTTCCTGGCAGGGTGTGCAGTAGGAGGACCAGGCCAGGGGCCCTGCCCTCCACGGCGAAACCCAGCTCAGGATGCGCCTCGCAGTGCCGAGCTCAAAGCGGGTGGGCAGGCGGGAGAGCCGTAATATTTGGTGGAAATGGACACAGCTTGTAGTGTCACCTCAGTGCCTGGGGGCCAGCTGGGCGCGGGGCCCCCCCTCGTCCTCCTCGCTGTTCTAGGACAAAGGGACGACTCAACCGAGGTCAAGTGCCCCATCTGAGGTTCCCCAGCCGACCGCGGACGCAGCCCCCGCGGGGCAGGGTGCCGGGGAGCCCCGGGCGAGCAGCGCCGGGGTGCGGGGACCTGGGCGGACGCTTGTCCCCGACGTCCCGCAGCTACGGGGACCCCAAGCAGTGGGCGGCCTTCCTGGGCACGCCGTTCCTGAGCGGCGCCGAGGGGCAGCTGGAGCGCGTGGCGCGCATCCACAAGCACCCTTTCTACAACCTCTACACGCTGGACTACGACGTGGCGCTGCTGGAGCTGGCGGGGCCCGTGCGCCGCAGCCGCCTGGTGCGGCCCATCTGCCTGCCCGAGCCCGCGCCCCGGCCCCCCGACGGCGCGCGCTGCGTCATCACCGGCTGGGGCTCCGTGCGTGAGGGAGGTAGGCGCTGATGGGCCCCCCGCCCCCCAAGGGTTAAGGGTCCGGGGGCGTCGGGAAGGACCCCGCCTGCGCCCCCATCGGGAGTCCCAACGGGGCAGGGCGGGCGCGGGCCCACCAGGTCCCGTCTCGCCCGCAGGCTCGATGGCGCGGCAGCTGCAGAAGGCGGCCGTGCGCCTCCTCAGCGAGCAGACGTGCCGCCGCTTCTACCCGGTGCAGATCAGCAGCCGCATGCTGTGCGCGGGCTTCCCGCAGGGCGGGGTGGACAGCTGCTCGGTGAGCACACTGTGCAACTGGACCGGGGCTCGGGGGGCCAGGCCCCACCCTGCGGTGTGCTTCCTCGGTTAGATCAAACAGGGCACCTTTTGGGTCTCCGAGTTTCCACGGACAACCACTTCGTGGACACCCCTAAGAAGCCGGCGTTCCCCCCACCGCACCCTCCCCTGCCCCTCAGAGGGTCAGGAACAGGCCGGGCAGAGGCTGTGGCCTGAAGCCCGGTTCTGCTCCTGGACCGCCAGGCGGGTGCCCACCACTGTCTGCCAGGCGGATGAACGCTCACCCGAGCACTGAACCAATTTCCCAGATAATACGAGTGAGGCTCACAGGGGAAGCCACTAGCTGGGGTCACAGGGGGAGCCCAGGTGAGACTCCCGTGGTGGCCCAGGAGCACACAGATCAGGCCAGCCCACCCTTGGCTGCTGCCGGGGAGGTGCTGCCTGCTCTGAGTGCCTTTCCTCTCTCCTCTCCTCTCCTCAGGGTGACGCTGGGGGACCCCTGGCCTGCAGGGAGCCCTCTGGCCGGTGGGTGCTAACTGGGGTCACCAGCTGGGGTTACGGCTGCGGGCGACCCCAGTTCCCGGGCGTCTACACCCGGGTGGCTGCTGTGAGAGGTTGGATCGGGCAGAACATCCAAGAGTGACCACCACACGGCTGCCCAGGCCTGGGACCGGCGACGTGAAGGTGGCAGACCAGCCGGCCACCCTTCCAGAGGAGGGGGTCCAGGTGGCAGGCGGGGGGTGGAGAGGTTGTGGGTAACTGGGGTGCAATCTAACTGCATATTTTGTTCCAATAAACACAGCCCCTCGTCTGCACCCCGCTGGCTCAGCCCTCCGTGTCACAGAAACGACAACTGCCTGCCCCTCAGCCAGGGCCCAGAGGTGGGAGGAAAGATGGGGGCGGGGAGGCCTTCCCAGAGAGGGCCACCCCCAGCCTTGGGCAGCCTCACCTTCGAGGCTCCCTTTTATGTGACTGACGCTCCCTGTCACCTGGGAACCTAGGAGTGCTCAGGAAAGAAGGGGAGGGGGGCGCTGAGGCTCAGTCCCCACAGAGGCCCCTACAGGGGAGACGCACAGGGTTCTCTGCACAGGGTTCTCTCCACCGCACTCAGCATCTATTTGTGTGACCCCAGGAGGTCACGGTTCAGAAGGGGTGTGGCCACAACTCCCAGGTCCAAAGCCGGATGCTATGCCCAGGGAATTAGGTTGATCGCCCCGAGCGTGTTGCCAGAGCTGCTCCAGGTCAACTCTCCAGCTCCGACCCTTAGGAGCATCCTTGCTCACGACCCTCCGACCCCCCCACCTTTAGCGGGAGTGAACACAATCTTTTTAAGTTAAAGGGTCCAGAGCTACACACACACACACACAAAGAAAAAAACCAAATGGAACCACTGGGACCAAGATGGCGACAAATCTGACCTCCAACAGAATCAAGTCTCGTTATACGCTGATTTGACTACATTAGCATATTAAATGACACACCCACCGGCAGCCAGGACCAGGTATTAAGGATCAAAAACAGGATAAAAAGGGGGTGACCCCCCCACTCCCTCCAAAAAGTCCTGCCCCTCCCCCGCAGACTACTACATATGGGTCCCCATCATTAGCCTCACTCCTCCTCCCTTTAAAATTAAATCCCCCTCGCCAGGTGGGCGAGAAGTCCGTCTGTGAACTTAGCTCCCGCTTCTCCAGCCTTTGGCCACTGAATAAAACTTGCGCATCTCAGCTTCTGATTCCTATTCACCCACTACCGAATCGAATGGAAAAAGGACCCCACCCCCACCCCGAGGCAGCCAGCCTTGGCCAGGCGAGCGGGGTCCATACGATTTAATGCGGCAACAAATTTTGGTGCCCAACGTGGGGCCCATTCCGTCCTGTAACTCAGGGCTGAACTCACTGACCCAGGGCTGACAAGGCCAGCTAAATAACTGGGCAGTGTGCCCCAATTCTGAACCTCTGGGCCAGTGAGGGCTACTGAATTTAGTCTGAGATCTAAAAGCAGCCAAGGATCAAGTGGAGTGCTCCCCAGGTAAAGGCCCCCCGCGCAGCGTATCTACAGCAAGGACGCTTGCTACAGACTGGGGCAGTGCCCAGGGGACACCTGACACGGGGTGGGTGCTGACCCCGCTCCGGCCGAGGTTTGGCTGTGAGGGTTGGCAAGTGAAGGGAAAGGATCCTGGTCGTCTCGTGGGAGACAGACCTCAGTCTAGAGGACTGGACTGGGCAGTTGGTCATCTAAATAGAGCCAACCCCCTGGCAAGGGGAGAGGCAAGATCGCACAATTGGTTGCCCAGTTGGACTGGTTCCCGGCAAGGGGACGGGACTGAACAGGAAGCCCTCCAGAGGCCACGGCGTGGCAAGAACGCCTCCTTGTTTCATATCTGTGTGATGTGAGCCCTAGTCTCTGTTCTTGGCCTGGGGAAGCGTCAGGCTCTGATCCGTGTGGCCTCGCCTGTCCTAACGCTCTTGGAAGTAGACGTGCCGCAACCATAGGTACAGGCTGAGCGCTTACAGGCCACTAGGGCGCTCACCACCAAACAGACTCTCGTGAAAGGGTGCGTTGGTCGTGGACCAGGGTAGGTGAGCACCAGGCCCACTGCCGACTGGAAGCACGCAGTAGAACGCTCAGCCCCACCCGCTGCAGAGTTCCCACCTCTAGGCTCTACTTGGAAACCCAAGAGCGCATCTTGTGTTGGTTCCTCTTGCCCTAACTGGCCATCCCGGGCAGGGTCCACGTCTCTCTCAGGCAGGTCTCTTCCCGCTACCCTCCATCGCAGGTCCCTAGGGATCCCTTCTCTGAGACACAAACCCTTTAAAAATCTTGCTTTGCCAGATTTCAGGAAAACCACTTTGCCTGGCTGGGGAAGGAAGAGGACCTCCACGTTGTCCGAAGGCCTTGGGTACTTGTAGCTGAGAGTAGAGAAAATTGGATACATATCAGATGGGCATTCGGCCTCCCTGCCTGGTTACCTGTCACCGAGCAGGGACAGGCCCTCTTTGAACAGACCTCCTTGCCTGCCAGGGGGGCCCTGCGGGCAATTCGCCTGACTGGAGAGAGAACCCTTATTTCCTACTCCGCCTTCACCCTATCTCCAGAGACCGGTGGCTGAAAGCACCCACCTACACTGAGTATCTCCTACAGCCCCACAATGGGTCTGGGAATATCAAGTCGCTGAATTAAAAGGGGGCTTTATAACCAAGGCCCTCTCAGACAGCGCCTCCCCTTCCAGCCCCTATGCAGACTGGTTCAGGTTTCAGTTAGAGCGCCAAGACCTCTTGGTGTGGGATCCATACTCTTATCAACCCTGGAACTCCCTTCTCCCCACAGCACTTTTCAGAATGCAAATAGTGGACTTCCCTGGTGGCTCAGTGGTTAAGAATCCGCCTGCCAAGGCAGGGGACACGGGTTCAATCCCTGGTCCGGGGGGATCCCACATGCCGCGGAGCAACTAAACCCGTGCACCACCACTACCGAGCCTGCGCTCTAGAGCCCGTGAGCCACAACTACTGAGCCCATGTGCCATAACTACTGAAGCCCGTGCACGTAGAGCCCGTGCTCTGCAACAAGAGAAGCCGCTGCAATAAGCCCACTCACCGCAACTAGAGAAAGCCCAGGCACAGCAACGAAGACCCAACACAACCAAAAATAAATAAATAAAATTTTAAAAAAACCCAAAACGCGAGGTTACTTCTAATCTCTCTCCAGGTATTGGAGTCTCAGCCTGAGGGTCCTCATGACCTCCTCCCTCCACCAAGGGCAGCTACTCCCCTTCTGACAGTTCACCTGAGACTCCTGAGTCATCTACCCCTACCTCTCCTGGTTCCCTGATGCCTTCTACTCCCCCTAATCCACCCCCCGCTACCTGCTGCCCCCTCCCCGACTCTCCCACCTCCATCTCTCCACAGCTCCCTCGGGGACCAGTCCACAGCACACCCGTAGCCGCGTTCAGTACCAGCCCTTTGGAATCAGTGGGCTATTCCCCCTTCAGGATGTCCCCAGAGGAGGGGGCAGTCTGATCATATGTACGTACCCTTGTCTTCCCAGATCTACATAACTGGAAGGATAGATCCAAGGGTTTGAAGGATACCCTGAGGGAGTCCTTAATTTAGTCCAGGGAATATTCACACCCACTTCCCCACTTGGCGGCTGTCCAAACCCTCCTGAACATCTTATTCTCCGGGTAAGAAAAGGCACCGATTATAACTAGTGCAAGGGAGGAAGCTGATGAGACCCATCAAAATAATGCAGGACAGGGCTTCCCTGGTGGCCCAGTGGTTGAGAGTCCGCCTGCCGATGCAGGGGACACGGGTTCGTGCCCCGGTCCAGGAAGATCCCACATGCTGCGGAGCGGCTGGGCCTGTGAGCCACGGCCGCTGAGCCTGTGCGTCCGGAGCCTGTGCTCCGCCACGGGAGAGGCCACAACAGTGAGAGGGCCACGTACCGCAAAATAAATAAATAAATAAATAAAATAATAATAATAATAATGCAAGACACGCTCTACACCAGCCTGGAATCCAGGCCGTTCCCAGCACGGACCCTGGGTGGGGCTGCCGAGAGGAAAACGGCCGGCAGCACCTCACGCGTTTCAGGGGTGTGACTGTGAAGGGCATTCATTTGGCGAAAAAGAAACCCATAAAGGGACTAGGGTTCAGGGATCATCCGGGGCGGAAGAGAGACCCCCCCCCGGCTTTCCTGGAACGCCTCAGGAGTGCCGGCGTGTACACGGATGTGAGCCTGGGGTCAGGGGCAGGGCAGGCCGTTCTCAAGGCCCATTCCACTTCCCAGAGCGCCCAGACACGAGGAGAAAATGACAGAAGTTGGAGACAGGGCCCCCAGACCCACTTCCCAGGGCTGGAGCCAGCATTTCGGGACTTCAACAACCGGGATCTGCGGGCGGATGCCAAGGAAGACAGACGAGCAGAACCAACTGCCAGTATTCTGGCTTCCATGACTCAGGGTCAACCAGCCGGCCAGTGACGATGCTCCCCCCCTCCCCACCACCGAAGGGACCCTGTGGCATCGATGAGTCGCCAGGGTTTCGAAGACCACACCCACAGTGGAGAGCAGGGCTCAAAGCCAATCAGGGTGCACAGTGCCTGGAGCAGAGCCACTGGAAGGGGGCGCCCCAAAGGTCTCGGAAGGAAGCCAAGGGGACCACGGTGCCCCGGCCCACCCTCGCTGGTCCCACACATGGAAGAAAAAGAGGGCTGAAGGGGCCCAGGGGCTCCCTGAAGGAGCCTCGGCTGACCCTGACCGTCGGGGGTAGAACGGTTGACATTCTAGTCACACACGGGCTACCTACTCAGTCCTGAACACCCAACAAAGCAGGATGACCAAAGAAAACTGTACAAGGATGGGAGTGGAAGGGGAGTCACAGGAATGTAATTTTATAGAGCTCTTTTTTTTTTTTGCGGTACGCAGGCCTCTCACTGTTGTGGCCTCTCCCGTTGTGGGGCACAGGCTCCGGACACGCAGGCTCAGCAGCCATGGCTCACGGGCCCAGCCACTCCGCGACACGTGGGATCCTCCCGGACCGGGGCACGAACCCGTGTCCCCTGCATCGGCAGGCGGACTCTCAACCACTGCGCCACCAGGGAAGTCCAGAGCTCTTTTGAGTGTGGCTTGGAAGAGAGAATGTTATCTCACTTTTCTATGTCCCGGAACACCCAATTCCTCTAATAGGAAGAGACCTACTATACAGATTGGCAGCTACGCTTTATCTGAGACAAAAACCTTACCACTGAAACACCTAAGACCCCCTTCCGTTCTGGAGCCCTAGTGCGACTGCCCTCGGCCAAAAATAATGGCCCAGGGATATCCCTGGTGGCCCAGGGGGTAAGGCTCCACGCTCCAATGCAGGGGACCTGGGTTCCATCCCTGGCCGAGGAACTAAGATCCCACGTGCCATGGGGCAACAAAGCCCCTGCGCTGCAACTACTGAGCCCATGCGCCACCATGAAAGATCCCGCGTGCCGCAAGGAGGATTCTGTGTGCCACAACTAAGACCCGGTGCAGCCAAATTAATTAATTAATTAAATATTTTTAAAAATGGCCCAATTATCCTTAAGGGGGTTAATCCCTCTGTAGGGTCCTGCAACACTGTGGGCAGAGCCAGGAGGGCACCGCCGGTCCTAATCAAGCTGCGACCCGGCCACAATCACCCAGAGCAACACCGCTTAAGCAAAGAAGCCCTGGTGGGCACAAAGCCCACTCAAGCAAGGGCTTCTCAGACCCTGCCAGTGCCCCGGCAACCCTTCTATTCTGCCAGTAAAGGAGCCGAATGGGAGATACCAGTTCAGGACCCCTGGGCCATAAATGAAGCTACGGAGGAGATTCACCCTGTGGTGCGAAAGCCGTGCACATTACTCTACCCTAAACCCTGAGAGGACCTGGTACTCTGTTAGACTAACAGATGCCTTCTTTGTGTGCCCCTAACCCGAAAATCTCATTAAGATTTTGCAATCGAAAGGCAGGAACCCCGAGAGCATGAGGAAACAACTCTGCTGGGTGGTTCTGCCCTGAAGATCGCGGTGAGCTCGAGTTAGAACAGGGAACTATACTTCAGCATGCGGACGACAATCCAATCACCAGCCCCACCAAAGAGCCTTCCGACTGTAACACAGCTAACGCCTTCAATCATCTGGCGGAGAGAGGACGGGACGTTTCAAAGGAAAAAGCCCAGCTCCCCCTCCAGCGGGTAGAACACTTAAGATTTATAGTAGAAAAGGGGCACAGGGCGCCATCTAAGGAGAGGAAGGGGCTGATGTGCCAGACGGCAGGCACCCCTAGTAAGGGAAAGCAGCTCCAGGGTTTCCTGGGGATGCTTGTATAGGGATTCCCAACTTTGGCTTAATTGCTAAGCCCTTGTGTGAACAATTAAAAGGGAAGAAACTTGACTTTTGGAATGGACCCCCAATTGTGACCGGGCACTCCTGGAACTGAAAAGCCGTCTTGTGAGAGCCAGCCCCGCCTTCCCCACCTGAGCCATCCCCTCCCTCCCCTCCATCTATATGTACATGAGAGAGGAGGAACTGCCCCGGGGAGCTTTCACAAAACTGGGACCTCTGACTTGGGGTCGTAGCTAAAGGGTGTCCCCCGTGCTTACGGGCTGGAGCTGGTAATTCTCAGCTCTTCAGAGAGGCTGACAAATTAACCTCTGGACAGGCCCTGCCCATCTGGTACTCTGGTACTCCCACCACCTCCAGCCCCTCATAACCCTGCAAGTCCCAGCCGCACTTCTAGACAACACGTCCGTGACTGAGGCCCTGTAGTGTCCTCACCCTGCCCCCCTGCCACCTCAGCCAGGCTCCAGATTCACCCGTGGTCGTGAGAAAGCTATGGAACAGGGTTACCCCCGTCGGCCTGACCTGAAGAGCTCCCCTAGAGAGAATGCAGACTCAGAGTGGCTCTCCCACGGGAGGAGCTTTATGAAAGACCGGACACGAAAGGCAGGACATGGTGGCCCAGGTGGTTTCCGTCGCTCAAGGGGTGCAGGCTAAAGCTCTGCCCTCTGGCCGCTCTGCTCAGAGGCCCCGTTAACTGCCCGGATTAACTGTCCTAATCGGGGCACTAGAGCCGGGGAAAGGAAAGCTGGCAATACCTACACGCTCATGAGGCCATGTGGAGGGGGAGGGGAACGCGGACCTCAGGGAACAAGAGATTAAGAATGAGAGAGAGGGCTTCCCTGGTGGCGCAGTGGTTGAGAGTCCGCCTGCCGATGCAGGGGAAACGGGTTCGTGCCCCGGTCTGGGAAGATCCCACATGCCGCGGAGCGGCTGGGCCCGTGAGCCATGGCCGTTGAGCCTGTGCGTCCAGAGCCTGTGCTCCGCAATGGGAGAGGCCACAACAGTGAGAGGCCCACATACCACAAAAAAAAAAAAAAAAAAGAATGAGAGAGAAATGATGTAGCTGCTGGAGACTACACTCCTGCCTGCGGAAGCAGCAGGCATCCACCGCAGAAGCCATCAAAGGAGAGAAGCAGAAAAAAAAAAAAAGAGAAGCAGGAATTATAAGAGGAAATAAGAGGGCAGACAGGGCAGTTAAACAAGCAGCAGAAGGTGGGGAAAGAGTTCCGAGGCCGCTCCTGCCGGGTCCCCCAGACGCTAACTCCCATCCACCCGCCAAAAAAAAGGGAAAAGGCTTTGGGATGGGGCTATCTTAAAAGCCCAGAATAGGGCTTCCCTGGTGGCGCAGTGGTTGAGAGTCCGCCTGCCGATGCAGGGGACGCGGATTCGTGCCCCAGTCCGGGAAGATCCCACATGCCATGGCCGCTGAGCCTGGGCATCCGGAGCCTGGGCGTCCGGAGCCTGTGCTCCGCAACGGGAGAGGCCACAACAGTGAGAGTCCCGCGTACCGCCGAGGAAAAAAAAAAAGCCCAGGATGCCCAGGGTGACAGTTCCTCCGGTCGGCTTCTGCACTGCAGGTCACCAGGGAAGCTGGCCCGAGCACACGTTATGGGCAGGAGGCCTGTATCAATGGCTCATCAAGTCCATGACTACCCCCAATCTCCGCCATCTCCTTAAACAGGGGGATGAAGCGTGCCCTATCTGCCTCCGGAATAAGCCCAACACTTACACCCGCCACTGGGGTCAAGGCAGCAACTACCACCCAATATGAAGGCACATGTCCAAGTCAAGACTGGCAAGCTGATTTTATAGTAATGCCCCAGGCACAAGGAAATTTCAGATTTCTGCCGGCTGTGACTGCCACCTTCTCCGACTGGATGGAGGCGTTTCCCACCTGAACCAAGACTGCCTTAGAGGTCTCCTAGGCCCTGCTCAAGGAAATAATCCCTCGGTTTGGACTCCCCAAGTCCATCCAGAGTGACAGTGGGCCCGCCTTTGTTTCCCAAATTACTAAGGGACTCTCTAGAGCTCTAGGAATGACATGGGGTTTATACTCCACTTGGACACCACCATCCTCAGGAAAAGTAGAACAAATCAAACCCTCAAAAGAAACTTAGAGAGATGAGGGGAAGATGGCGGAAGAGTAAGACACGGAGATCACCTTCCTCCCCACAGATACACCAGAAATACATCTACAGGTGGAACATCTCCTACAGAACACCTACTGAACGCTGGCAGAAGACCTCAGACCTCCCAAAAGGCAAGAAACTCCCCACGTACCTGGTTGGGGCAAAAGAAAAAAGAATAAACAGAGACAAAAGGATAGGGACGGGACCTGCACCAGTGGGAGGGAGCCGTGAAGGAGGAAAGGTTTCCACACACTAGGAGCCCCCTTCGCTGGCGGAGACTGCAGGTAGAGGAGAGGGGAGCTTCGGAGCCGCGGAGGAGAGCGCAGCCACAGGGGTGCGGAGGGCAAAGCGGAGAGATTCCCGCACAGAGGATCGGTGCCGACCGGCACTCACCAGCCAGAGAGGCTTGTCTGCTCACCCGCCGGGGCGGGCGGGGCTGGGAGCTGAGGCTCGGGCTTCGGTCGGAGCGCTGGGAGAGGACTGGGGTTGGCGGCGTGAACACAGCCTGAAGGGGCTAGTGCGCCACGGCTGGCCGGGAGCGAGTCCGGGAAAAAGTCTGGAGCTGCCAAAGAGGCAAGAGACTTTTTCTTCTCTCTGTGTTTCATGGTGCGCGAGGAGAGGGGATTAAGAGCGCTGCTTAAAGGAGCTCCAGAGACGGGCGCGAGTCACGGCTGAAAGCGCGGACCCGAGACAGGCGTGGGACGCTGGGACTGCTGCTGCCGCTGCCAAGAGGCCTGTGTGCGAGCGCAGGTCACTATCCACACCTCCCTTCCGGGAGCCTGTGCAGTCCACCACTGCCGGGGTCCCGGGATCCAGGGACAGCTTCCCCAGGAGAGCGGGAGAGCGCACGGCGCGCCTCGGGCTGGTGCAACTTCACAACGGCCCTCTGCCCAGCACGCTCGCCCCACCTCCATGCCCCTCCCTCCCCACGGGCCTAAGTGAGCCAGAGTCCCCCAAGCAGCTGCTCCTTTAACTCCGTCCTGTCTGAGCGAAGAACAGACGCCCTCCGGCGACCTACACGCAGAGGCGGGGCCAAATCCAAAGCTGAGCCCCGGGAGCTGTGCGAACAAAGAAGAGAAAAGGAAATCTCTCCCAGCAGCCTCAGGAGCAGCGGATTAAATCTCCACAATCAACTTGATGTACTCTGCATCTGTGGAATACCTGAAGAGACAATGAATCATCCCAAATTGAGGAGGTGGACCATGAGAGCAAGATTTATGATTTTCCCCCCTTTTCTTCTTTTTGTGAGTGTGCATGTGTATGCTTCTGTGTGAGATTTTGTCTGTATAGCTTTGCTTCCACCATTTGTCCTAGGGTTCTATCCGCCCGTTTTGTATTTTTTCTTAATAATTATTTTTTATTTTAATAACTTTATCTTATTTTACTTTATCTTCTTTTTTTCCTTCCTTCCCTCCTTCCTTCCTTCCTTCCTTCCTTTCTTTCCTTCCTTCCTTCTTTCTACTTCTACTAATTTTTTCTTTCTACTTTTTCTCCCTTTTATTCTGAGCCGTGTGGATGAAAGGCTCTTGGTGCTGCAGCCAGGAGTCAGCACTGTGCCTCTGAGGTGGGAGAGCCAACTTCAGGATACTGGTCCACAAGAGACCTCCCAGCTCCATGTAATATCAAACAGCAAAAATCTCCCAGAGATCTCCATCTCAACACCAGCACCCAGCTTCACTCAACGACCAGCAAGCTACAGTGCTGGACACCCTATGCCAAACAACTAGCAAGACAGGAACACAACGCCACCCATTAGCAGAGAGGATGCCTAAAATCATAATAAGTCCACAGACACCCCAAAACACACCACAAGACGTGGACCTGCCCACCAGAAAGACAAGATCCAGCCTCATCCACCAGAACACAAGCACTAGTCCCCTCCACCAGGAAGCCTACACAACCCACTGAACCAACCTTAGCCACTGGGGACAGACACCAAAAACAATGGAAACAACAAACCTGCAGCCTGCAAAAAGGAGACTCCAAACACACTAAGTTAAGCAAAATGAGAAGACAGAAAAACACACAGCAGATGAGCAAGATAAAAACCCACCAGACCTAACAAATGAAGAGAAAATAAGCAGTCTACCTGAAAAAGAATTCAGAATAATGATAGTAAAGAAGATCCCAAATCTTGGAAATAGAATAGACAAAATTCAAGAAACATTTAACAAGGACCTAGAAAAACTAAAGATGAAACAAGCAACAATGAACAACACAATAAATGAAAATTTATTAAAAATACTCTAGATGGGATCAATAGCAGAATAACTGAGGCAGAAGAACGGATAAGTGACCTGGAAGATAAAATAGTGGAAATAACTACTGCAGAGCAGAATAAAGAAAAAAGAATGAAAAGAACTGAGGACAGTCTCAGAGACCTCTGGGACAACATTAAATGCACCAACATTCGAATTATAGGGGTTCCAGAAGAAGAAGAGAAAAAGAAAGGGACTGAGAAGATATTTGAAGAGATTATAGTTGAAAACATCCCTAATATGGGAAAGGAAATAGTTAATCAAGTCCAGGAAGCACAGAGAGTCCCACACAGGATAAATCCAAGGAGAAACACGCCAAGACACATATTAATCGAACTGTCAAAAATTAAATACAAAGAAAACATATTAAAAGCAGCAAGGGAAAAACAACAAATAACACACAAGGGAATCCCCATAACGTTAACAGCTGATCTTTCAGCAGAAACTCTGCAAGCCAGAAGGGAGTGGCAGGACATATTTAAAGTGATGAAGGAGAAAAACCTGCAACCAAGATTACTCTATCCAGCAAGGATCTCATTCAGATTTGATGGAGAAATTAAAACCTTTACAGACAAGCAAAAGCTGAGAGTTCAGCACCACCAAACCAGCTTTACAACAAATGCTAAAGGAACTTCTCTAGGTAAGAAACACAAGAGAAGGAAAAGACCTACAATAACAAACCCAAAACAATTAAGAAAATGGGAATAGGAACATACATATCGATAATTACCTTAAGTGTAAATGGACTAAATGCTCCCACCAAAAGACACAGATTGGCTGAATGGATACAAAAACAAGACCCATATATATGCTGTCTACAAGAGACCACTTCAGACCTAGAGACACATACAGACTGAAAGTAAGGGGATGGAAAAAGATACTCCATGCAAATGGAAACCAAAAGAAAGCTGGAGTAGCAATTTTCATATCAGATAAAATAGACTTTAAAATAAAGACTATTAGAAGAGACAAAGAAGGACACTACATAATGGTCAAGGGATCATTCCAAGAAGAAGATATAACAATTGTAAATATTTATGCACCCAACATAGCAGCACCTCAATACATAAGGCAAATACTAACAGCCATAAAAGGGGAAATCGACAGTAACACATTCATAGTAGGGGACTTCAACACCCCACTTTCACCGATGGACAGATCATCCAAAATGAAAATAAATAAGGAAACACAAGCTTTAAATGATACATTAAACAAGATGGACTTAATTGATTTTTATAGGACATTCCATCCAAAAACAAAAGAATACACATTTTTCTCAAGTGCTCATGGAACATTCTCCAGGATAGATCATATCTTGGGTCACAAATCAAGCCTTGGTAAATTTAAGAAAATTGAAATTGTATCAAGTATCTTTTCCGACCACAACGCTATGAGACTAGATATCAATTACAGGAAAAGATCTGTAAAAAACACAAACACATGGAGGCTAAACAATACACTACTTAATAACGAAGTGATCACTGAAGAAATCAAAGAGGAAATTTAAAAAATACCTAGAAACAAATGACAATGGAGACACGACGACCCAAAACCTATGGGATGCAGCAAAAGCAGTTCTAAGAGGGAAGTTTATAGCAATACAATCCTACCTTAAGGAACAGGAAACATCTCGAATAAACAACCTAACCTTGCACCTAAAGCAATTAGAGAAAGAAGAACAAAAAACCCCCAAAGTTAGCAGAAGGAAAGAAATCATAAAAATCAGATCAGAAATAAATGAAAAAGAAATGAAGGAAACGATAGCAAAAATCAATAAAACTAAAAGCTGGTTCTTTGAGAAGATAAAATTGATAAACCATTAGCCAGACTCATCAAGAAAAAAAGGGAGAAGACTCAAATCAATAGAATTAGAAATGAAAAAGGAGAAGTAACAACTGACACTGCAGAAATACAAAAGATCATGAGAGATTACTACAAGCAACTCTATGCCAATAAAATGGACAACGTGGAAGAAATAGACAAATCCTTAGAAATGCACAACCTGCCAAGACTGAATCAGGAAGAAATAGAAAATAGGAACAGACCAATCACAAGCACTGAAATTGAAACTGTGATAAAAAATCTTCCAACAAACAAAAGCCCAGGACCAGATGGCTTCACAGGTGAATTCTATCAAACATTTAGAGAAGAGCTAACACCTGTCCTTCTCAAACTCTTCCAAAATATAGCAGAGGGAGGAACACTCCCAAACTCATTCTACGAGGCCACCATCACCCTGATACCAAAACCAGACAAGGATGTCACAAAGAAAGGAAACTACAGGGCAATATCACTGATGAACATAGATGCAAAAATCCTCAACAAAATACTAGCAAACAGAATCCAACAGCACATTAAAAGGATCATATACCATGATCAAGTGGGGTTTATTACAGGAATGCAAGGATTCTTCAATACATGCAAATCAATCAACGTGATACACTATATTAACAAACTAAAGAAGAAAAACCATATGATCATCTCAATAGATGCAGAGAAAGCTTTCGACAAAATTCAACACCCATTTATGATAAAAACCCTGCAGAAAGTAGGCATAGAGGGAACTTTCCTCAACATAATAAAGGCCATACATGACAAACCCACAGCCAACATTGTCCTCAATGGTGAAAAACTGAAAGCATTTGCACTGAGATCAGGAACAAGACAAGGTTGCCCACTCTCACCACTCTTATTCAACATAGTTTTGGAAGTTTTAGCCACAGCAATCAGAGAAGAAAAGGAAATAAAAGGAATCCAAATTGGAAAAGAAGAAGTAAAGCTGTCACTGTTTGCAGATGACATGATACTATACATAGAGAATCCTAAAGATGCTACCAGAAAACTACTAGAGCTAATCAATGAATTTGGTAAAGTAGCAGGATACAAAATTAATGCACAGAAATCTCTGGCATTCCTATACACTAATGATGAAAAATCTGAAAGTGAAATCAAGAAAACACTCCCATTTACCATTGCAACAAAAAGAATAAAATATCTAGGAATAAACCTACCCAAGGAGACAAAAGACCTGTATGCAGAAAATTATAAGACACTGATGAAAGAAATTAAAGATGATACAAATAGATGGAGAGATATACCATGTTCTTGGATTGGAAGAATCAACATTGTGAAAATGACTCTACTATCCAAAGCAATCTACAGATTCAATGCAATCCCTATCAAACTACCAATGGCATTTTCCACAGAACCAGAACAAAAAATTTCACAATTTGTATGGAAACACAAAAGACCCCGAAAAGCCAAAGCAATCTTGAGAACGAAAAATGGAGCTGGAGGAATCAGGCTTCCTGACTTCAGACTATACTACAAAACTACAGTAATCAAAAGTATGGTACTGGCACAAAAACAGAAAGATAGATCAATGGAACAGGATAGAAAGCCCAGAGATAAACCCACACACATATGGTCACCTTATCTTTGATAAAGGAGGCAGGAATGTACAGTGGAGAAAGGACAGCCTCTTCAGTAAGCGGTGCTGGAAAAACTGGACAGGTACATGTCAAAGTATGAGATTAGATCACTCCCTAACACCATACACAAAAATAAGCTCAAAATGGATTAAAGACCTAAATGTAGGGCCATAAACTATCAAACTCTTAGAGGAAAACATAGGCAGAACACTCTATGACATAAATCACAGCAAGATCCTTTTTGACCCACCTCCCAGAGAAATGGAAATAAAAACAAAAATAAACAAATGGGACCTAATGAAACTTCAAAGCTTTTGCACAGCAAAGGAAACCATAAACAAGACGAAAAGACAACCCTCAGAATGGGAGAAAATATTTGCAAATGAAGCAACTGACAAAGGATTAATCTCCAAAATTTATAAGCAGCTCATGCAGCTCAATAGCAAAAAAACAAACAACCCAATCCAAAAATGGGCAGAAGACCTAAACAGACATTTCTCCAAAGAAGATATACAGACTGCCAACACATAAAGAACGCTCAACATCATTAATCATTAGAGAAATGCAAATCAAAACTACAATGAGATATCATCTCACACCAGTCAGAATGGCCATCATCAAAACATCTAGAAACAATAAATGCTGGAGAGGGTGTGGAGAAAAGGGAACACTCTTGCACTGCTGGTGGGAATGTGAATTGGTCCAGCCACTATGGAGAACAGTATGGAGGTTCCTTTAAAAACTACAAATAGAACTACCATATGACCCAGCAATCCCACTACTGAGCATATACCCTGAGAAAACCATAATTCAAAAAGAGTCATGTACCAAAATGTTCATTGCAGCTCTATTTACAATAGCCCAGAGATGGAAACAACCTAAGTGTCCATCATCGGATGAATGGATAGATACGACACATATATACAGTGAAATATTACTCGGCTATAAAAAGAAACGAAATTGAGCTATTTGTAATGAGGTGGATAGACCTAGAGTCTGTCATACAGAGTGAAGTAACTCAGAAAGACAAAGACAAATACCGTATGCTAACATATATATATAGAATTTAAGAAAACAAAATGTCATGAAGAACCTAGGGGTAAGACAGGAATAAAGACACAGACCTACTAGAGAATGAACTTGAGGATATGTGGAGGGGGAAGGGTAAGCCATGACAAAGTGAGAGAGTGGCATGGACATATATACACTACCAAATGTAAAAAAGATAGCTAGTGGGAAGCAGCCGCATAGCACAGGGAGATCAGCTCGGTGCTTTGTGACCACCTAGAGGGGTGGGATAGGAAAGGTGGGAGGGAGGGAGACACAAGAGGGAAGAGATATGGGAACATATGTATAACTGATTCACTTTGTTATAAAGCAGAAACTAACACACTATTGTAAAGCAATTATACTCCAATAAAAAATTTAAAAAAAAAAGGAACTTAGAGAAACTAGGTCCAGACACTTATCAACCCTGGATGTCCCTTCTCCCCACAGCACCTTTCAGAATGCAAATAGCGGACTTCCCTGGTGGCGCAGTGGTTAAGAACCCGCCTGCCAATGCAGGGGACACGGGTTTGAGCCCTGGTCAGGGAAGATGCCACATGCCACGGAGCAACTAAGCCCATGTGCCACAACTACTGAGCCCGCGCTCTAGAGCCCAAGAGCCACAACTACTGAGCCCACGTGCCACAACTACTGAAGCCTACACGCCTAGAGCCCGTGCTCTGCAACAAGAGAAGCCACCGCAATGAGAAGCCCGCACACCGCAATGAAGAGCAGCCCCCGCTCGCCAGAACTAGAGAAAGCCTGCACGCAGCAACGAAGACCCAACTCAGCCCCAAATAAATAAATTTATAAAATTATTTTAAAAAAAAAAAGAATGCAAATAGACCTCAAAGGAAAGCTCAGGTTGAGTCCATATGAGCTCATGTACTGGAGGACCATTCCTGAAGGACCTGGCTCCAAGACCAACCTGAGGGATTTGGAGCGACTGAAATATGCCTTATAGAAAGGGGAAATAAGCAAAGCTTTACACGCCTACAGGGATCCGGAACTGCCTTCCCTCTCTGACATCACTTTCCATCCTTTCTCCCCTGGGGACTGGGTTTATTTGAGAACCCAGAAGGCTGGAAAACCACAAGACCAGTTAGACCCCAAGTAGACAGGACCTTAGCTAGTAATCTTGACCACTCAGACTGCCTGACAATTACACGGCACAGCCCCGTGGACCCACCATACCAGAGTGAAGGCAGCACCCATACCTGAGGAAGGAGTTACTGAGCCCCCCACTCCATACACCTGTGAACCTGTTATAGCCCTTAAGTTACCTTTCAAAAGGAAGAACTTACTGATAGATAAGTAATGTGGTGGACAGGCTTAGCAGTTGGCTAAGCCTGTCCCTTGTAACTGTCCACGTGAAATGAGAGCTTAACGCAATAGTACATTTCTCGGGGATTACAGCCGGTGGACAGACTCTATCCCAGTGCTGGTCTGTCACCCCCACCCACAAAGTGATGCCCGTGGATTAAAGGTGTTACATTTTACCCCTAAGAATGACAGCCTCACTCTCACCTTGGCTAACGGACCTGCTACATCTACCCCTCTTGAACGCAGCTTTCCTGCTTGGATCTCATCCCTGAAATTAACATCTCCAGCAAATACAAAGCACTCACTCTAAAGTGCGATCTTGCTGCCACTGCCCATGTCAGCAGCCCCTACCAAAGGGAGAAACTTGCAGTAATACCCTGGGGCTGCTCCGGACTCTGAGCACTGCTTCTTCCACTGCCCCATAATTTAAGTGCCCCGGGATTGACTCCTATGGAAATCTCACCCACTGGTGCCCTCTGCGCCCACTCAACGAATACACACAGGGACCAGACAGGAGATGTGCTTATGGGGGAGGGAAGACGCCAGTTGTCTGGGGTTTAGTGTGGGGCCCTGCTGAGGCCTGGGGAAAAGCCACTAGTCAAGAACCCCCCAATGACCCCTGCTACGCAGGTGGGCCTCTCCCCTCACACTGCAAGGGAACCCCCTCTTGGGCTAGCCACTTAGGGAGGTGGTTCAATTCCTCAGAAGTGCACTAGGTATGCTCTCCCCCTGGGTACCTGGTTCCTTTGTGGCCCGAGAATAAACCAACTGCCCCATCAGAACAACCCCAACTCCTTCCCTTCTCTGGGGTGGGCTCTAGCTTCTCCTTGCTTAAATAATGCCCTATTTATGAAACAATGCACACTAGGCCAGCCAAGTTTTAGGAACCTAGGTATAACCATTCATAACATCAGTATCACCCAGCACTGAGATCAAAGGGCAATGGGACTCATTCGGGCAGGAGCAGGGATAGCTCTCCGACTGGTGGCCCCCTGGGGAGGTCTCACATACCATGAAATCACTCTACAAGATCTCACACCGGGGGGCTTCCCTGGTGGCACAGTGGTTAAGAATCCACCTACCAATGCAGGGGACACGGGTTCGAGCCCTGGTCCGGGAAGATCCCACATGCCGCGGAGCAACTAAGCCCGTGCGCCACAACTACTGAGCCCGTGCGCCACAACTACTGAAGTCCGTGCACCTAGAGCCCGTGCTCCACAAGAGAAACCACCAAGATGAGAAGCCTGCTCACTGCAACGAAGACCCAACTCAGCCAAAAATAAATTAATTTAAAAAAAAAAGATCTCACGCCGATCCTTGAGAATTCGTCTGAAAACACAGAGGTTGCCTTATAAGGGCCCCGTACTTCTCTAGACTCACTAGCAAACGTTGTTCTCGACAATAGGCTAGCCCTTGACTATCTCCTGGCTGAACAAAGGGAAGTCTACGCAGTTTTGAATGAAATCTGCCGCATGTACGTTGATAACTCTGGTCAGACTGAGATCAACATAAAAGAGATCTATGAACAAGCTCAGTGGTTACATAGATGTAACACACAAGTTCAAGAACCAAGCTCCATCTGGGATATGGTCACGCAGAGCCCCCGCAGCTGAACTGGTTTCTTCCACTGATTGGCCCACTAACTGCTATCATCCTCCGGCTCACCTTCGGGCCTTGTCTCCTTGACTGCCTTGTCAACTTCGTTAGTAAATGGCTTGAAACCATCAAACTTCAGATGATACTAACACACGGATACAAGCAACTGGGACTGCGTCCTGGTGACAAACTTATTTTAGGTTAGTCAGGGAACAGTTCTGTTCCTCTAATCCAGAAAAAAACTACACCCACGTTCAGCAAAAAGCAGCTTCAGAAATCAAACCTTCGCCCTTCAGCGCCCCCTCAAGAATGAGGAGCAGTTACAAGGGAAGGGGGAATTTTGTTGCCAGACCTAAGCCAGGTCTTTGCTCAAAACCTGCCACCCTCCCCGCCATACCTTCAGCAGGAGTGAACATAAATCTGTAAGTTAAAGGGTCCAGAGATAAGAGACGACGCTACACGCACAAAGAAAAAACCAAGTGGAACCAGCTGGGACCAAGATGGCGGCAAATCCAACCTCCAACAGACCCTGAACCTCATTATGTGTTGATTTTACTATATTAACATATTAAATGACACACCTACCAGAGGCCAGTACATACATTAAAGACCAAAACAGGATAAAAACGGTGTCCCCAACTCCCTCAAAAAAGCCTTTCCCCTTCCCCAGTAGACTAATGCGTGTACCTCCCAATCATTAACCTCACTCCTCCCTTTAAAATTAAAACCCCCCTCGCCAGGTGGGTGAGAAGTTCAGCTGTGAACTTAGCTCCCGCTGTTCCATTTATTCGGCCACTGAATACTACTCGTGCTGTGTCAACTCTGCTGCGGCCCCAGCAGGATCCACAGGACTTAATTCGGTAACCGGCGCACAAGGGGAGGTGGCACCGGGGCCAGGGGTCTCCCAAAACCCAAGCTACACCCACTAACACGTGTGCATGTAGGCGGAGGGGCCGGGAAGAGTCCCAATTGTCCCAGCACCAATCTTGTTCTCATAAACTTCTTGCAGGCAGTACGCACAGGCTGGCCCCCGCCTCACAAACAGCATTTACGGAAATGGGTCCGGGGCTGGGGCAAGGCTGGGGGGGTGGCCTGCTGGCGCGTCGCGGTCACATGTTGGCTCGTTCCCGCTGCAGCCGCGAGTTATAGGCACGGGACACGGTGTTCCAGGCGTCCATGTAGCGGTCCATACACATGGCGATGCACTTCTAGGGACGGGGAGGGCGCACGGCTCAGGTCTGGACCGCGGCCAGCGCCCCCACCCCCCGGCAGCGGACTGCGCACGCGCCGCGGCCCCACCGCGTCGCCCCGTTAGTCCGCGTGCATGCGCAGAGGCCTCCCCGCCGGGTCCGGGCCCGCGACCCCGCCGGCCCCCCGCGTTTACCTGCTCCGAATTGTCCAGGGAGCCCCCCGGCTTCCCGATGCACTTCCGGAAGCACTTGTCCGTCATCCTCTGTGGGGACACGCGAGCCCTCAGTTGCGACGCCGGCCCCCGGCGGACCCCGCCACCCTCGGCCCCCCGCCCCCGCCCCGGACCTGCAGCAGCTCTTGCGCGTTGGCCACGGCGATCTGCACTTTCACCTGCTCCATGATAAGCCCGGGATCCAGCTTCCCGCCGCCGGAGCTCCCGAAATCCGAGCCGAAGCCACCCTCCATGGCTCCGCAAAGTCAACCGGACGGTGGCCGCGTGCGCCCACCCGCACACACGCCGGAAGTCGGACACCGCAGGGCCCCACGGGAAATGGAATCCGAGCGGGCTGGGGGCGGCACTACAGTTCCAATAGGGCCGCGCGGGGCCTCCCGCGCATGCGCAGACAAGAGCGGTCCAGAGTCGGTTTCCCGTGAAGGACTCCGGGGAGAAGGGAGGGACACGGGGCCAGAGGCCCGCCCCTCCGCGCTCAAGCTCCGCCCCCCAAGTGTCCCTCCGCACTTGCGCACGGGGCGGTGGGCGCGTCTACACTGCGCCTTGGGCTGTGGGGCGGGGTGTTAAACCAGGGCGTCACGTGACCAAAAGCACTGCGGAGTGTCAGTGGAATCAGGTGGGAAAAGAATGCAGACGAGAAAAAAAAAAAGAATGCAGAAAACTAGGGGGCCGCGGGGTCAGAGGGTAGGATCCTAAGACGCCCACTTCACTAGGGGCTGGGGCTCCTGATTCAGCAGCCTGGCGTGGGAGTAGACTCAGGGAGAATTTAAAACCAAAATGTTTATTGGAGTGTTGTATAAAAAAGTTTCCAGTCATAAAACGTGTATTACAAATCATCGGAGAAAACAAAAGACCACACGTTTGGCATGCATCATAAAAATCACCAACAGATCTCTGAAACGTGTCTAAACAGCCGAGTTCTTGAAACCGAGCCCACTAGCGTGTAGTGCTGATGATCCCTTTTGGGCTCAGAATTAAGACCTTTCCAGTAGCTTTAATGTTCTTGAGGAATGTCAATCCCAGCTCGGATATGCTGATATAAATAGAACTGCTGGGTAGACGGTGTGGGGAAAAACGAGCCCAAGTCTGAACTTGGCTGTTGTGGAAACAGCTGAGCGCCCAGACCGCGGGTGGGGAGCGGGGGGGGGAGGCATTGGTGTCTCCCAGGGGTTGGTTCCTGCCGGCCACATCCCCCAGGCCGTCCCTCCCCAGGGCTGGCAAGAGTGGGTTTTCCCCAGAAGGGTGCTCCTCATCACATGACAGGGGCTTAGAAAAAAAGAATCGCTTCTGCATCATTTTAAGTGGCTTAATGTTAAGTATGTTTAAGGACAAATGCAAATTCGATTTCCCAGGCCCTGGCTGACATTGTAACATTGGACTCTGCTCCGTGCTTTCAAATACTTGATTACCAATGACGGTCACCAGCCTCCAGCCACAAGTGGCCACCAGTCCAGTGCACCCTCCCCCCACCAGCCAAGGGCATCCCAGTGCCTGTATGGGCCACTTCCAGGCTCCACCCAAGATCTCAAGCAGGCAAGAAAATTCATCTGCTGGGAACAACCCCTACCAGTGAGCCAGGGGGCTCTGCAGGCACTAGGGCAGCCCTTAGGCTGTTTTTCCAGACCTCTGGGCCTGCAGGGAGGGTGGGGCCCTCTCCCTTCCTTCCTGTCCTCCAGCCCAGCCTGCAAAACTGCTTCAGCAATTCAGACCCCAAATTCCAGGACAGACCTTTGATCCCCAGAGACTCCCAAAATACCTTGAAGGATGTAGCCAGTGCAGTTCCCACTTGCTTGAGGGCCACCTAGCCCCACTCTCCCAGAATCTCATCAGGCTCCCCAGACCCTCACGGCTCCCTCAGCTCCTACTACATCTGGGAGAAGGAAGACAGCCTGTGACCTCACAGGTCTGCAAGCACTCCTGGGCAAGTGCACACTGGGGGGCAGGGGGGCGCATTGCCAGGGTAGGAAACGCTTTCCAGGGGCTCCCCCGTCCCCGAGGAGCTGTTCCGGTGAGAGATGCCTCCCTCCACAGGGGAAACACAGCCCGCAGTCCAGGGACTCAGGTGGCCATGGAAAGATGCTCGGACTTAAAGCCAGAGTCTGTAGGGGATTCTAAACTCAGCAGCAGCTTAGTTTTGTCGGCCACTGGCACCTTCCCGGCCTGGGGCTCAGGCCTCGGGCCCTTGTCGCCATGATCGATTCCCAGGGAAAGGAGGCAGGCGGGCTGCTCCATGGCTCAGTATTGCGTCTTTTAAGACTTGAGCTGCGCTTTCTGAAAGAAGTTTGCCGTCTGGGGCCTCAGAGTCCACAGAGACAGGCCCCCCAATGCCACCCCCTCTGGGGACTGTCCTGGTGACCCTGGCATACATGAGCCCCTGAGGTGGGATACCGGCAATGTGTGTACTGACCGATGTAAAAAAATAAATATCCGTTAAAAAAATAACTTCTGTGTATCTACGTGGCAGAGGCGTCGAAGGTAAGCTGATGCAGGGAGGGGCCCTCCAGGCAGCCAGAAGCTGGACCGTGACACGGAGCCATCCCGTAGGGGTCAACTGGCCCTGGCAGGTCTGTCTCAGAAACACCATTTCAACAAGAAGTTACAGAGGAAGCCGGGATATTAGTATATGCCCAAGAATACACGTGAGTCAGCGTGCCCCATGCACAAGGCACAGTGTCAGAGAACGGGGAGTCCAGCGTCTCGCCCTGAAGTCACCCTCCTCCGACGGGAGGGTGGGAAGCGGTGGTTACAGGTGAACTTCGTGCTGGAGCCCAAGGCATTTGTTTCTGAGTTTGTCACACCTGTCCCCTCAAGGCTTACCTGAGGACAAGTCTTAGAACGGATCCCCGTAAGGTGAGGAACTCAACTGCAGAAAGCCCCAGAAACGTGAGGCTCCAGCAGCCAGAGAGGGAGCCAGGAGGCCGACCCCACACACCCCAATTCCTGAGAGCAGAGCAGAAACTGTGACAAACCCCGAAGCCCAGGCCTTGACGGTAAAAGCCTGCGATTCCCTCGTTCCGGTGCTTGGTTGGCTGAGCCACCAAAACTCCACAGGGTGCCCCTTCCCCCCACCAGGTCAGAACCTGGATTCTGAATCTGGTTTTTTTAAAAGCTTAATAAAACAAACAACTATTGGATTCCTACGCGCAGTTCCGCTCTGTCCACCTCAGGCCTCCTCTCCCGCCCTGACCCCAGGCTGCAGCTGAGACCAAAGCGGTGGACGGGTCCCCTGGACTCCCAGCCCAAAGACCACTAGCCACTCGGCTCCTGGGCCCCAAACTCAACCGGAAGGTGAGAACGGGGCACTTAACACTCTGGACAGTGGTGATGAAGGGCCCAGGGAAACCCAGCGACAGGAAAGCTCAGCAGAAACCCACCCCCACGCTCTGGCAGTTTGCTTAAAAACTCTCTAGAAATGTACCAAGGACTAAAGAAGCCAATGATATAAAAATAGTTTTCAGTGGCCCTGGATAAAGAAAGACGTGTGATGAGGCATGTTCGGTTCACATGACGCGGCAGCCTCGAGAGGTGGTCCTCGGGTCCCCCTGCAAGGAAGGAGGGCACCAGTGAGGAGGCCAGGAAGGTAGCTGGTGGCCCGCAGCCCCCTCCAGGAGGGGCTGAACCGGGGCAGGGCCTGAGCCACCCTGAGAAGCTCAGCTCCCGGCAAGATGACCCCAGCCTCAATGGTCCCTGTTCCAGAACCCTCCATGTCTCCCTCATCTCTGTTCTGAGCTACAGAACACGGTACAATTGTTTCAGACCCCGAAGAGTCTTGCACTTATGTCTCATTCAGTGTGGTTCCTTGGCTCCCCACCTTCCCCCCAAAGCCATTATTAAACCACTAGCACCCCACTCTGGAGGAAACGTGGTAACAGGGGATTCACTGAGAACCCTCAGGGCTGCACCAGAGTCACTTTGAGATGCAATAGGCTTTGAACACCCAACTCCCAGGGTGCCCGGGCCAGTACCCTGAGGTCCACACAACAAGCAAGCCCAGGAGGCGAGGGCAGCTGGCTCCACGGCCTGCCTCTGGCTGTGAGCTCTGCGGCCTGGCCGAGCCAGGGCGAGACCTAGGTGGTGCCCAGGGCAGCCGTGTAAACAGGGCCCACAGGCGTGTGCACGTGCGTGTGTGCGTGTGACGCCTGGGAGCCTCTACCTGCTGATGGAAAAGATCCTCCTCTCCAAACTCGGCCGCCTCGTCCTCACCCTCCTCCCCGTCCTCGGCCTCCCGCACCACTGAGGACTGCTTCACGGTTCTCATGGCCACTTCCTATGCAAGACGACACAGCAGCTGCAGACAGCCACCCCAGGTGCTGGGGGCCCAGCCCACAGGCGAGGTGGTCAGGATGCTCGGATGCCCAGGACCAGGCCCAGGCTGCGCTCACTTGCCCTGCTGGCCAAGTCCCCACCCCAGGAGGGACCCCAGGACCGAGGCAGAGGGAGGTGCTCACCTCCCCGTCAGCATTGACCAGGATGGTCCGGAAGCTCTCGCCCGTGCCCCAGCTGTTCTGGCTCTTCCACACGAGCGTGGACGGGGGGCTGTGAGCCACCCCTGCACCGGCTGCCCATACCTGGGGACACAGGAGGGCTTCCCGGTTAATGTCAGCTCCGGTCCCAGTGGCATGTACCACCAGCCGGCCCTCTATCACAGGCTCCCTCGATGCCCTGGGCGTTTAATCCTTCTGGCCCTACTGGGTCCTGGCTAAGGATGACAGTCACCAGGGTATGGAAGAAGAGACTGAGGTTCACAGTGACCAGGGCTCTCATCTTGGCAAATGGGCCAGGCTGGAATCGGAAGCCCTAGAGTCCATGCCTGTTGGCTGTCATGTGTCTCGCCAGTGCCTGGACTCACAGCCCAGACAGCCTGGACTCAGCCCCACCTCCACCATGGACCCCCAGCACATCACTTAAGCCCTCCCAAGGGCTCCAGGGAAGCCCGGATGAAGAAACACTGGCACACAGGTGATCTGTGACAGCAGGCAGCTGTTCTCAGCGCCGGAGCTCCATTCCTGTAATGCTCTCCCCCCACACCTCGGTCCCCCCACCCCATCCCAGTCACACCTCACATCCTCCTGCCCGCTCCCTCTCCGCAGCCACCTACCGTGACCGTCTGGCCGGCCCGCAGCACATACTTGGGCGTGAACTTGTAGGCGATCTCCTCCCCTTCTAGGATCTGCCTCTTGATCCTCCAGTTGCCCAGAGACTGATCCTGGCAAAGGGGACGGGCGTTGGCCCACGACTCTGAGAAGACCCAGCGGGCTCCCCACGGGTTGGGTGGGGGCCTCACCTTGTCCGAGCTGTTCTTCAGCTGCACGAACTTGCCCTCCAGGTCTATCTCCTCGATGCTGATGCTGCCCGAGGCCGAGGCCTGCTGGGCCAGGCGGAAGCTGCTGCCCGAGCTGGTGCCGCTGGAGCCCGTGCCCGGCGGCTCCTCCACCTCCAGCCGCTTCCGCTTGCTGCGGCCCAGGCGCCCAGACACGGACATGCTGCTGCCGCTACTGCTCGATGTGGCCCGCGAGATGGTGATGCGCGACGACGGGCTGGGGGACAGCTTCAGCCTGGGGGCGGGGCCGCGGGGTGCCTGGTGACTCAACCCGCCCGGCCTGGGACAGCATGCTCGCCCCACCCCCGCCCCCGCCGCGCCGCGCTCACCTCTCCTCCTCGCCCTCCAGGAGCTTGCGGTAGGCGCTGATCTCCATGTCCAGGGCCAGCTTGACGTCCAGCAGCTCCTGGTACTCGGCCAGCTGCTGCTGCATCACGTCCCGCATCTCCGTCATCTCCCGCTCCTTGGCGTCCAGCATCTTCCGGAACTTGTCCCGCTCCCCGGCCACGGTCTCCTCCAGCTCCCGGATCCGGTCCTCGGCCTCGTTCGCCTGGGGCGGGGTCCGCGCGCGTCACGGGGGAAGCCCGGGCACCTCTGGGCCTCTTCCCCGCACCGACGGCGGCGGGAGGGACGGGACGGGGCCTGAGGAGGGGTCAGGGGGCTCTGGCGAGTCACCTGCTTCTGGAGGCCAGAGAGCTGGTAGCTGAGGGACTCAACCCGCATGCGGGCCTCCTTCAACTCCTCCCGAGCGGCGCTGGCGGCCTTGTCGTTCTGGTCAGAGCTCAGCTTGGCGTTGTCCAGCTGCGGTGACACGGGACTGCGTGAGAGCCCGCGCGGGGCGGGGCTGGGCGCGGAGCTGGGCGGGGCAGGGCAGCACACGCGCACCTTGGCCTGGTAGGTCTGCTCCAGCTCCAGGCGGTACAGCCGCACTTGCTCGTCGTGCTGCGCCCGCAGCTCCTCCAGTGCCTGGCCCATCTTGAAGTCATACTCCTGCTGCCGGCTGCTGTCCACCTCCACCAGGCGCCGCTCGTGTCGCCGTCGCGTCTCCCGAACCTCCTGGGGACACAGCCGCGCGCTCACCGCCCCGGCCTGCTCACCAGCATCCCCGACCCACCAGGGGCTGGACCGAGGACACGAAACTGTGCCAACCGTGACCCTCTGGGAGGGGCCAGGTCGCCTGTTCACACCCCACAGCACAATTCACAACCACTGAAGAGCGGGCCGCCCAGCGTCTCCCAGCTGACGTCCGATCAACACACGGGTCCCTCCACACACGGGAGCATCACTCAGCCATGAAAAGGGGTGAGCCCTGACACTCGCTACAACGTGGATGGACCCTGAGAACACAAGAGAAGTGAGAGAAGCCAGACACAGGACACGCAGCGTGTGATTCCACTGATGGGAAACGTCCAGAACAGGCAGATCCACAGACACAGAGAGTGGGTTCGTGGTTGTCAGGGGCTGGGGAGGGGGATGCGGTGACTGCCTATGGGGACGGGGCTTCTACTGGGGTGATGGAATGTTCTGGAATTAGATAGAGGTGATGGCGGGGGAGGATCTGCAGGGGGCTGAATTGCGGCCCCCCAAAAAGTGTGCCCATGTCCTGGTCCCCAGAACCTGCGAGTGTGACCTTCCTGGACAAAGGGTCTTTGCAGATGTAATTAAGGGTCTCAAGAACATCCTGGATCATCCGGGTGGCCCTAAATCCGAGGACAAGTGTCCTTGGAAGACACAGATGAGCAGGGGAGAGACAGAGAGAGACGGCCACGTGACGACAGAGGCGGGCATCAGGGTGGCGCGGGAAGGAGGGAGCACCCTGGTTCTGCCGGGCGGGGCCCCACCTCCTCAAAGACGTCCTTGCGGAAGGCCAGCTCCTCCTGCAGGCTCTGGCAGCGGTTCTCCAGGTCCACACGCATCAGCGTCTCCTTCTCCAGCTGCTTTTTGGCCACCGCGTGCCCATCTTCCGCCTGGAGACGTGGGACAAGCAGCTGGTGACGCTGTCTGCCTCAGCAGGCGGTCCTCGGGGGCCTGCAGCCCACCCACAGCTACCTTGGCCAGCTGGGCCCTCAGCTCCACCACGTCGTTCTCCAGGGTTCGCTTGTCGCTGAGAGCGGCGGCCAGCTCCGCCTCACTCTGGTGGAACATGGACTCCAGGTCCTTGACGCGGCCCTGGGCCACCGTCAGCTCGCCCTCCCTCTTCTTTGCGCTGCAAGTCAGGGGCACAAGTTAGCAGGCAGCCCCGATGCCCAAGGCCAACTTCACGTGGGCCTCTGGGCCCCGGGCCCCGACCTAGCATCCCTCTCAGTAGCAGAGCCTCACCTCTTGGCACCAAAGGTGCTCCATCTTCAAACCCACTCTGTACCAGGGGGACCCCGCCGGCCGCTCAAAATAACCCTCAAGACGTGGGTTCTCATGTCCTTTTCCAAGACTTTTAGGCACAGGAAGGGTTATTTAGAGGAGAACTCTGATTTTTTTTAAAATGTATTATTTATTTATTTATTTTTTGGCCACGCCACGCGGCTTGCAGGATCTTAGTTCCCTGACCAGGGATCGAACCCGCACCCTTGACAGTGAAAGTGCTGAGTCCTAACCACCGGACCACCAGGGAATTCCCTGTGTATAATTTATTAAAGTAACAAATTAAAACCTCGGCCTCTGAAAAGTCGATCTCATTTGTAAATTTAAGCTATTTCAGGCGGGCTTGCCCAGCTTCTAACAGACAATTACCTCCAACATGAAATATTTAAGATGCCAAATAGATTTTTCTAATACACAACTCTTAAAAAAGGGGGAACGGGCCTCCCTGGTGGCGCAAGTGGTTGAGAGTCCGCCTGCCGATGCAGGGGATACGGGTTCGTGCCCCGGTCTGGGAGGATCCCATATGCCGCGGAGCGGCTGGGCCCGTGAGCCATGGCCGCTGAGCCTGCGCGTCCGGAGCCTGCGCGTCCGGAGCCTGTGCTCCGCAGCGGGGGAGGCCACAACAGTGAGGGGCCCGCATACCGAAAAAAAAAAAAAAGGGGGAACACTTCTGAACGCTGCTCTAAATCTCCTTGGGGTTGACAGCTTGCTTGCCCACTTCCCCAAGGAACTGAAACTGCCCGGCAGCAGTGGGGACACCCAGGGTCTCTCCCGGTGGGCACTGCAGGAGGTGAAGCAGCAGCCCTGGCAGCCCACCCCCTTCCCTGGTCCTGACAACCACAGACGTCCCCAAGACAATGCCCGGTGTCCCCTGGGGGCAGGACCACCCTGGGTGACAACCACTGGGAACACCACACCAGTTCAACGGGACGGGGCATGAAGTCCGGTGACTCCATCCTCCAGGCTGACCCCGTCCTCACAGGAGCTCCGTGCAGGTGTTGCACCAATGGCCTCTATGAGGGTCTGGGGGCCTTGCAGCCCACATTCCTGAGCTTAAGCCACACAGTCCTGGTTCTTCCACTCACGGCGTGGGGCTGCAAACAACACATCCCTGGAGGGTTTGGGGAAACTAGAACCATTTGACACATCATTCCTGAGGACCAGCTTCGTGGAAAGACCGTCCTCACACTAGAGGTACATCTGCCAACACCCCTGTCCTCATGGAGAACTTTCTCATGGGTGCAACGTGCTGCCCTCAGCCGTGACCAGGTGCGTTGGGAGGCTGGATGAAGCGGGAGGGGAGGGGTGTGTGTGGGGCGGGAGCTGCTGGGCGTGGCCCTTGAGCCAGAGCCGTGAAGCCAGGGGCTGGGCCTTGTCTTTGGCAGGATCGGGGCGTCGGGCAGAGCAGAGTGCAGAGGACTGGGGTGAGGCGTGCGGGCAGGTCAAGGTCAGCCATGAGGCGAGGGCGACAGCAGCAGAGGGATCAGGAAGCGTGACAGATTTCTAGATATCTTCACCCCATTCTAGGGCTCTGCAGAACGACACAGAATGGTCCGGAAAGCAGGAATGCCAGCAGCCCTCACTGGCTTAAGTGCCTGCTTCTTAACAGCTTCACAGCGCGAAAGCAGATTCCTGCCCTGGAGCCCTAATTCCTGGAGGATCAGGCGGGAGCCCCCCGCCTGTCAGTCCTCCACTCGACCACCTGCGTTTCCATCATCACAGGGTTTTCACGATATATTCGGTAAGAAAAGAAAAGCACCACTGTAACCTGTCAGGAGGTTCACCTTGCTTGCTGTCACGTGCCACCCACACCTGTCTGTGAGGGCTCTGAGCCGAAGAGCAGGAAGCGAGGCTGTTGGGTGAAGCACCTGCAGATGTGAGTGCCCACAGCCCAGGAAGCTTTCCTCCCAGAGCAGGGGCCAAAGTAAAAGCCACCAGCCCGGGTGCCCGACGGCGGGCACAGCTGCTACCCGAAGCTGTCACAGGAGCCTGGAACACGGCCGAGGGGCTGGGATGGCATCACGACACAGGTGCCATCGATGACCAGGCTCGAGGTCAGGAAAGCCTTGTGTTGTCTGATGGCGTCCACCTTGAGTTTAAATTTAAAAAGGTGGAAAAGAAGTATACCAGATCGGCCTCGGAGATTCTGTCTGGGTGGAGGCTCATGGAGACTTTCATTTTTCTCTTTAAATTAAATGCATTATCTGCTTTCTCGCCAGGGAGTATCTATGACTCTGATAAGCAGAAAGACACGTGATCTCTCGACCCAGACGAGGAGCAACACGCAGGTTAAAGGTGTCTGGGAGGTTCCAGGCCTGAGAGGGGCTGGGGGAATTCCAGAATTCTCCTAATCTTCTCCAAGAAGCTCAAGTCCCTTTTTAATTAAAAAACGTGGGCTTGGGCTTCCCTGGTGGCGCAGTGGTTGAGAGTCCACCTGCCGATGCAGGGGACGCGGGTTCGTGCCCCGGACTGGGAAGATCCCACATGCCGCGGAGCGGATGGGCCCGTGAGCCATGGCCGCTGGGCCTGCGCATCCGGAGCCTGTGCTCCACAACGGGAGAGGCCACAGCAGTGAGAGGCCTGCGTACCACAAAAAAAAAAAAAAAAAAAAAAAAAGTGGGCTTCCCTGGTGGCACAGTGGTTAAGAGTCTGCCTGCCAATGCAAGGGACACAGGTTCATGCCCCGGTCCGGGAAGATCCCACATGCCGCGGAGTGGCTGGGCCCATGAGCCATGGCCGCTGAGCCTGCGCGTCCGGAGCCTGTGCTCCGCAACGGGAGAGGCCGCAATAGTGAGAGGCACGCGTACCGCAAAAAAAAAAAAAAAAAAAGTAATAAATTAGGAATTCCCTAGTGGTCCAGTGGTTAGGACTCCGCGCTTTCACTGCTGAGGGCATGGGTTGAATCCTCAGTCGGGGAACCAAGATCCCACAAGCCGGGAGGTGCAGCCAAAAAGGGGGAAAAAAAAAAGTAATAAATTGATGGGATATCCAGTTTACCTGGCTGTTTTAAAAGTGTACAGATTAAAAAAAAAAAAAAGTGTACAGATTGCCTTTGCTGTTCATCAAAGACCAGGTGACTATACTGTGTGGGTCTGTCTCTGGGCTCTCTGTTCTGTTCCACGAGGAACCAGAAACACATCACTGAGTGAGAGAAGACAGTCTGAGAAGGCGACACACAGTGATCCTAACTCCAGGGCATTCTGGAAAAGGCAGAGCTATGTGGGGACAGTAAAAGGATCCTTGGGAAAAAAAAAAGGACCCTTGGTTTCCAGGGGTTGGGGGGAGGCATGAGTCAGTGGAGCACAGGGGATTTTCAGGGCAGTGAAACTACTCTGTGTGATACTATGATGGTGGACGCGTGTCAGCGTACGTTTGTCCAAACCCAGAGACAGCAGGACACCAACGGAGAACCCCTATGTCAGCTACAGCATTCAGCCAAGAAGAATGTACTAATATTGGCTCTTCAGTCGTAACAATGCGGCACACCCACTACTGCAAGGTGGTCGCCATCGGGGACCCTGGAGGGGGGTCTGGGCAAACCTGTACTTTCCACTCATTTTCCTGTAAACCTAAAACTCCTCAAAAACAAAAAAAAATATCTATTAATGATAATTTAAAAGTCTACTAATCAGAAAAAAATGAAAAAGAACCCTGCAAACGTGAAGGTGGCAGTCAGCTGCTGCTGGGACTATGAACAGGGACTCAGGAACAGGGACTCAGGAGGCCGGGTCCAGGCCTCAGTCCTGGTCCCTGCCATGCCGAGGGACCATGGATGACTCCTCCCCACACCTCATCCTCGGCTTCCCCTGTAACCGGAGTTGATGCCAGCCAGGACCTGCTGGGGTCGCCGTCAGCAGGGAGGAGATCTGGTGTCCCTCACAGAGTCCTTTATCTAAACATTCCACGAGTTTACATCATGTTATTCCTTCTGCTACCATCACCACCAGCACCGCCTTGTCCTCCAAATTTCCTGAGCCTTTTACTCGGGAGCAGGTGGGAGACGGTGCTCAAGAACGAGAAGAGAAGGTCACCCGCCGCCCCCGGCTTCCCCGGCTGGGCTCTGTGACCTGGGGCACCCCTTCTCTGGGGAAGGGAAGGGGCACAGGGCTACCAGCTACCAGGGATTCAGTCCCAGGAGAGCTGCTGGGTTTTAACTCTTCCTGGGGCCAAATTATATTGAGGGATAAAGGCTCTAGACGGGGCGCCCAAAGGGCCAGGCCACAGAGGCCGCCCCCACCCACCCAGCGGCCCCCAGAACCCACATGGCCCGCTCCCAGGAGGGCTGCCCGAGCCGGGGGCCCTGCTCAGATGGGAGCCGCCACCTCGCACAGGGCGACAACCCCTGCCCCGGACCCCCGTGCACCCCGGAATCAGGCGACATCGCGCCGGCTGCAGCCCCACCTCTTGTTGGCCTCCTCCAGGTCGGCCCTCAGCTTCCCAATTTCGATCTGCAGCCGGGCCCGGTCTCGGGCCGTCTCGTCCAGCACCCGGCGGGCATCAGCCAGCTCCGCCTCATACAGCGTCTTGATGCCGCTCACCTGGGGGGGACAGCCAGGCCAAGGTGAAGCCCACCCTTCCCCACCAACACGGCTCCCGCTCACCCCGACACTGCCCCACCAGCCCTGGGCCACCCCAGCCTGTCTAGGTCACTGGCCCCCATCACTGGCCGCTGCTAGGTCGCACCTGCCAGCTGGGCACACACCTCAGGTCTCCCATCAGCCTCCCTGCCCGACCTGCCCCACGCCGAGGGGCACAGGGCCGTGAGCGTGTTTACAAATATCTGGAACCAACAGGACAGTGAGACACCACCTCCCCCCACGAGGATGGCGACCGTGGAAAGGACAGTCGATAACAAGTGCTGGTGAGGACAGGGAGGAATCGGCACCTCCACGCATGGCCAGGGGATTAAAACAGTACAGCCACCACGGAAGACAGTCTGGCATTTCCTCAGATGGACAAACAGAGCAACCACCAACCCAGCAATTCCACCCCCAGGCATCTACCCGGGAGAAATAACACACACCTTGCACAAGACCCATGCATGCATGGGTTCACAGCCCCATCACTCCTAATGGCCCCAAAGTGGAAACAACCCAAATGCCCATCAGCAGATGACAGATAAACAGAATGTGGTCCCTCCACACATGGGAGAATCACTCAGCTGTGAAAAAGGGTGACGCCCTGACACTCGCTCCAATGTGGACAGACCTTGAGAACACGATGCTCAGTGAGAGAAGCCAGACACAGAAGGATACACAGTGTGTGATTCCATCGACAGGAAACATCCAGAACAGGCAAATCCACAGGGACAGAGTGGGTTAATGTCAAGGGACTGGAGGAGGGTGAGGGGGTGACCACTAATGGGGACGGGGCTTCTTTTTTTTTTTTTTTTAGTGCAATTCTGAGGGTTTTTTGTTTTTTGTTTTTTGGGGTTTTTTTGTTTGCGGTACGCGGGCCTCTCACTGTTGTGGCCTCTCCCGTTGCGGAGCACAGGCTCCGGACGCGCAGGCCCAGCGGCCATGGCTCACGGGCCCAGCCGCTCCGCGGCATGTGGGATCTTCCCAGACCAGGGCACAAATCCGTGTCCCCTGCATCGGCAGGCAGACTCTCAACCACTGCGCCACCAGGGAAGACCATGCAATTCTGTTTTGTTGGGGGTTTTTTGAGATACAGTTGATGTACGATATTATATAAGTTACAGGTATACAACACAGTGATTTGCAATTTTTAAGGGTTATACTCTATTCATAGTTACTAAAAAATATTGACTCTACTCCCTGTGTTGTACAATATATCCTGGTAGCTTATTTACTTCATACATAATGGTCTGTTCCTCTTAATCCCCTACCCTATCTTGCCCCTCCCCAAGAAGGGGTTTCCTTTGGGGAGGTGGCTGCACAGCTCTAAATATATTAACCACTCCTGAACTTAGAGCAGAGTTTAACTGGGTGAACTGCATGAGATGGGAATTATACCTCAATAAAGTAGTTAAAACACTTTCGGGGGCTGACACAGAAGGCAGACAGAGGGTGACAAGGCTGCTGGCTTTGAAAGTGGCACCATTTGCCACAAAACTACAGCAGAGCAGTGAGTGTCTGTGCCAGGGGTCGGAGGTCAGCTTAAGGCCTGGGAGGGTCACTCCCCTCCCTTGCACAGGAAAGGCCCCTGAGCTGACGAGGCTCAGGGGAGCTGCCAAGGGCCTGCCACTTGGCTGGGTGACCACCATCCACGTTTGCCTGGGACCGAGGGGATTCCAGGATGTGGGATTTTTGAGGGTTCAAACCGGAACGTCCCAGGCAGATCAGAACAAATCCAGAAGAGGTGGGATTTAACAGCCAGTCTGACCTCAGACTCCCACCCTCTCCAGCTAGCGCCTGGCTCTCCCAACTCAATCCAGCACTCCTCGTCATTTCATCCCACAGGTAGGGGGGGTATGGGCTCTTAGCCCCATTTCACAAATGGGGAAACTGAGGCACGGGACAGCACACTGCCCTCTCCTGACCTGTCAAGGTACAGGGCAGAGCAGTCCACTGGGGGCAATTCCGAGAGGGGGACACGCAGGGGATGTGTCTCTGCCCTCTCTCCCCGCCCATCCAGTCACCTTCCAGAACTTTCCTAACCGCAGTGGAGGGCCTGGCACCTAGGCAGGGATCTCAGACAAGATCTCCGGCCCCACAGGCTGGGTTCCTACTGGGGCCCTGTCTCTCCAGCCTCCCCTCATGGCACGAGGGGTGCAGATGGACCAACACGATAGGAAATCAAGGCGAGATCAAAACAGAAACTGTTGGGGCTCAGGGGGCAGGAAACCCAGCACGAGATCCTGCACATACGCCTGATGCTTATCCACAGTGGACATCAGCAATAATTTCAACTTTTAAAATATCCCATTAAGATACCACTCATGGGGACTTTCCTGGTGGTCCAGTGGTTAGGACTCTGCGCTTCTACTGCAGCGGGTGTGGGTTCGACCCCTGGTCGGGGAAGTTCCATGTACCACGCGGGGCAGCCAAAAAAAAAAAAAAAAGTTACCACTCACGCCCCTAACCCGGCCTGCCCATGAGAAAACACCAGATGAACCCCAATGGGGACACTCCTGTCCCCACCTCACAGCTGCCCAAGGGCCCCAGGAACCAGGAAAGGTGGGGAACCAGCACAGCCCACAGGGGCCCAGGAGACGGGAGACCTGGATATCACAGGGGTCCTGAGGGGTCCTGGGGCAGAGAGGATGGTGGCTCAGCTCAGGAGACCTGAGCAAAGCTAAAGTGATGCAGCACTGTCAGAGAGCGAGCTATGAGACACGCTGACGCGAGGTGCTGATGGGGACCCGGTACCGCCCTCGACCTTTGTCTGTACACCTAACACTGACCCAAGAAGTAAGCTCGAGGGGCTTCCCTGGTGGCGCAGTGGTGAGGAATCTGCCTGCCAATGCAGGGGACACAGGTTCGAGCCCTGGTCTGGGAAGATCCCACATGCCACGAAGCAACTAAGCCCGCGAGCCACAACTACTGAGCCTGCGCATCTGGAGCCTGTGCTCCGCAATGGGAGAGGCCACGACAGTGAGGGGCCCACGGTCCGCAATGAGGAGTGGCCCCTGCTCGCCGCAACTGAAGAAAGCCCTCGCACAGAAATGGAGACCCAACACAGACAAATAAATAAATAAATAAAAATTTTTTTAAAAAAAAAAGAAGAAGTAAGCTCGAGCAATTCAAAATACATTGTGCATTCATCTCCGTGAGCGAGAATGTGGGCGTCCCACTAGACTCCGTGCCCAAGGCGAGGGCCTCACTTGTCTTAGGCCATCTTGGGTGATTCTCGGGGGTCTTGTTAAAGAGCAGGCAGACCTCAGGGACACAGAGGGTCCCGTTCCAGACCCCTGCAATAAAGCGAGTATCATAATAAAGCGAGTCATACGAATTGTTTGGTTTCCCAGTACATATAAAAGTTATAGACAAGGGGACTTCCCTGGTGGCGCAGTGGTTAAGACTCTGCGCTCCCAATGCAGGGGGCCCAGGTTTGATCCCTGGTCAGGGAACCAGATCCCACATTCATGCTGCAACTAAGAGTTCACGTGCCACAACTAAGGAGCCTGCCTGCCACAACTAAGGAGCCAGCGAGCTGCAACTAAGGAGCCTGCCTGCTGCAACTAAGACCCGGCACAACCAAATAAATAAATAAATATTTTTTTTAAAAAGTTATGCCCAGGGAATTCCCTGGTGGTTCAGTGGTTAGGACTCCGCACTTTCACTGCCAAGGGCGTGGGTTTGATCCCTGGGAACGGATCTTTATCCCACAAGCCGCATGGCTCAGCTAAAAAAAAAAGTATGCTCACACTACCCTGTAGTCTATTGACTGTACAGTAGCCTTGTGGCAAAAAAAACAATGCACAGCTCTTATTTTAAAATACTCTATTAGTACTTCCCTAGTGGCGCAGTGGATAAGAACCCGCCTGCCAATGCAGGGACATGGGTTTGATCCCTGGGCCGGGAAGATCCCACATGCCGCGGAGCAACTATGCCTGTGAGCCACAACTACTGAAGCCCGCGTGCCTAGAGCCCGTGCTCTGCAACAAGAGAAGCCACTGCAGCGAGAAGCCCACACTGCAGCGAAGAGTAGCCCCTGCTCGCTGCAACTAGAGAAAGCCTGTGAGCAGCAACGAAGACCCAACACAGCCAAATATATATATAAATAAAAAAATTTTTAATTAAAAAAAATAAAAATACTTTATTGCTAAAAAATGCTGTCACCTGAGCCTCAGCAAGTTGTAATCTATTTGCAATAGTAACATCAAAGGTCACTAATCACAGATCACCATAACAAATAACACAAATGAAGAAACTGGAAACAGACTTACTCAAGGTAGGGTTGCCACAGACCTTCAATTTGTAAAAATGCAGTGTCTGTGTAGCACAATGACCCGAGATGTGTCTGTGCTTGCTTCTCACAGCGTTTTGGGCGTGTGTGCACATGTGCACACCCATCTATGTGTCTTAGTAAGGCAATCCTCTACAGCCAGGACTGCAAACTCAGGCCCAGGCGCCAAAATTCCAGCCCACCACCTGTTTTTGTCCAGCCTGTGGGACTAAAAGGGTTTTTATATTTTCAAATTGGCTGGGTGAAAAAAAAAAAAAAAAAAGAAAAAGGTATCTCGTGACACAGGCACCCATATGAAGTGCACATTTCAGTGTGTATAAATAAAGCTTTATTGTCAGGCAATCTGCACATTCCTCCATGTACTGCCCAGGGCAGCTTCCCCACCACAACGGCCGAGCTGAGTGCTCAAGCCTGAAACCATCAGCCCACAAAGCTGAGAACAACTCCAGCCCTTTCCAGAAAACATCTGCCGAACCCAATCGACAGCACTGGGACGATGGAGAAAATTCTATCTAGAGGAGGACACGCAGATGGCCAATGTCACAAAGGCTCTTTCAGACCAGTGAACAGGGGGGTCTCCGGGCAGGCCTGTGCCTCCCTGCACTGTGACACTTGGGACAGTCCTGTGGGAATCCCCGGGCACAGCCTGGGCCTTTAGTTCTGTCTTTTACGGCCGGTGCTGCACAATCGCCGAGCTTGAGGAAATGCCAACAAATGTGCTGCCGTGGAGGAGCAGGGCTCACGTCACCCGAGGTGGCCTTTTCCTGGGGTCCCAGACTTACCCTGTGAGGACCTGCCTGCGTCCCTGGGGGACAAAACTGCCCTGGGATTGAGAACCACAGCCAAACACTGGCCCTCCCCAAACTCCCAGAGCCCAGCTCAGCTCTTGCTCCCGGGGTCCACCTGGGGAGCACCCCCCGACCCCCGCAGCAATGGGACACCTGGGCAGCAAGGGGGAAGAAAGCGAAGCCCAGAGGAACTCAACATCCGGTTGGGGAGGCTCCCCGGAGAACCCCCCTCCCTCCCTGGCCCACTCCTGCCCCCTCAGCACCCATGATCCTCCTCAAACAGAAATCTGGCCAGCCCCCAGCCTCCCAGAAACCCTCCAGTGACATCTGCACGTGGCATTCGCCCCAGTACTGCTCACCCGGCCAGAAGATGCATCATCTGACTTCCGATGGGAAAGGCTAGAGTCTACAAGTAGCCAGCCCAGGCTTGTGGATGGGAATCTGACTTTTTACCTTATGCCCCTGGACCCTTCAGACTGATTACAAACACACAGTGTGCTCACAACATTGTAAACTGCATCATCACAGGATTCTTTAAGTGGCTTCTCAGCCTTGACACTAATGGCATTTGGGACCAGATCATCCTCTGTGGGGGACTCTCCTGGGCCCTGCGGGGTGTGGAGTAGCATCCCTGGCCCCCCCCAAGTGTGACAACCACAGATGTCCCCAGCCATCACCCAGTGTCCCCTGGGGGCAGATTCCTTCCAGGTGAGGAGCTGCTGAACAGGTAAAGTGCCCTCTGGGAAGCCTGACACACCACGCCCACCACGCCCCCCCCCCCCGCATCCGCCCACTCTGCCAGCCTGAGCCCTGGCGGCTCCCTGAACCTGCCTGGCCCGCCCATCAAGCCCCGCCCCTCCGCAGCCCTGGCCACTTGCAGATCACTCCCTCCGCGCAGCCCACGTGACCACACCACCTCCTGCTCCAGTAGGTTACCGGCTCTCTCCACTGTCCAGCTGAGAGGGGCATTTGTCATCTCACCCCCAAGCTCTAGGACAGCAAGCTAGTGGGAACTCCCCACTCCCGCTGCAAACACGCCTGTCACCTGGGTGGCCCCAGATCCTAAGCACAGCCCTGGAGGGTGCTCACCGTGGGGTCGGGCTCCCCTGCTCCCACCCAGCAGTCCTGCATCCCAACCAACCTCGGCAGCTGCCCAGACACATCAAGTTCCCCAGGCCCAGCCCCTGCATGCGCTCTCGGGCACAACATCCATCCAGTGGGGGCCAGCACCCCACGTCCATCGGGCCCACTAGGCCGCCACCCCCAAAGGTCAGCACGGTGGTTCAGCCCGCAGGTGGGACAAGAGGCTGGGGGGAATGACCCCGGGCGCTGACCAGCCTGGCAGGGGGAACCTGGGCCTGCATCCCGAGGACATGCACGCACTGCTGAAGCAAGTGGCCACACTCTAGGTAGGGCCACTCCAGCCCCATTGTACAGACAACAAAACCAAGGCTCTGGGAGGCTGAGGGACCTGCCCAAGGTCACAGATTAAAAGCAGGGTTTGGATCCCGAGCCTTAATCCAATCTCAGGCAACCTAATACAGCACCACCAGCCACCAAGACTTCTACCTCCCTGAAGGCCCAAGCCACACTTTCTGGGCCCATCCCTATCCTAGGGACCATGAAACAGGGACAACAGAACCCACGGGATCCTTCATTTCATTGCTTTTATTCTACAAAACAAATGTGAACTCATTGTGGCCCCACAAACAAGCCCCCAAAGTAGGTATTTATTATTATTTCCAGGTTACAGAAGAGGCACTGAGCCCAGAGAGGTTAAGATCACAGAGGGTACGTGGCTCCCAGAAATGACCCCCCCCACCTCCCCACCCCGCTGAAGCTCTCCTCCCAGAAGTCGGTCACTGGGCCCATTCTCCGGAGTGGGAGGCCAAGGCTCAGAGCGCTAAGTGTCAGCTTCAGACCATGACTCTTGCACGGGGCCCACAGGGGAACCACATGGTGGCCATCTCTCCCCCTTATTCTGAGGACCTGCCCTGGGGTTGGGGGGGGCACTGGTGGGAGAAAAGGAGGGCACTAGGTTGGCAGCCAGTCCGGACACACCCCACCCAGGACCCCCAGACACCAGCCCTAACATCCCCTTAGGGGACAGGGCTTGTCCAGCCCCTTCTCCCTCAGTCTACAGCAAAACTTCCTGCTGGTTCCCCAAGAACTCATGCCTCCCCCTCCCCTCGCATCCCCCAGGACAGGGCAGGGGCTACCAGACTACCAGGCTCCTGCTCACCAGCCAAGGGGTCCCAGGGCCCAACTAAGGGCCTCCCAAATTTCCCATGGGGCCTGCGAGACATCAGATTCCCCCCCTCTGACCCCCACCCACGCCAGGCCCTGGTAAAAGACCGAACCTCCTGCCTAACCCCACCCCAATCACTGAACTCCCCAGGATTCATTACAGGACCCCTGCAAAGTTCCAAGGAGAACAGAGACCACTGACTCACCCCAGAGACACCCCCTGAGACCCCCATCCCTCCTCAGGGCCCACTCAGAGGGTCTGAGCCTCCCAGTCTCCCCAGAGACGCAAAAACCTCCCCCGTTTTCTCCTAGGACACCCAAACACCCAGACACATCCCCCAAGACTCCCCACAACTCCCTTAGGAGTGGGGTCCACCCTGGCTCACAGCCCATCACTCAGGGGCCCCCTAGAGCTCCCCGAATCCCTTGGTGGGCAGAGCCTGCCCCATCTCCCCCCGCCCAGGAAGGCCCCCCCTTCACTTGCCCAGGCACAACACCCCCAAGGTCCCCTGGGGATCCCTCAGAGGAGGGGACCTGCCCAGTCTGCACCCCTCACTCAGGCCAACCCCCCTCAGGGGACTGGTCAGCCCCAGACTCATGGGATCCGTGAAACACCCAGGAGACCCCCGGTGGGTGGGGACCTGCTCCAGGGTGCACCCTCACTCGGGGCCGCCCAGACACCCTGGGGACCCACCAGAGGACGGGACTCGCCGTAGTCTGCACGTTTCTCAGGGGATCACTCGGGGGGCGGGGCCGGCGCCAGTCTCCACCTCTCGTACGGGGAGGGAGGGTAGAAACCCCTGGGGAATCCCTTGTGAGCGTCCGTCCAGACCTCTACCCCTCACTCAGGCCCCCCGAACCTCCCCGGGGACTCTCAGAGGCAGAAGACCGCCCCGGCGTGCACCCCTCACTCGAGGGACCCCTCGATGGGCGGGGCCGGAAACAGTCTCCACCTCTCGCACGGGAGGGGTCCCCGAAACCCGACGGGGACGCTCAGAGGCCGGGGCCCAACCAAGCGTGCGACCCTCGCCGGGGCCCCCGAAGCCCCCTGGGGACGCCTCGGTGGGCAGGGCCCTCCCCAGTCTCCCCCTCTCGCAGGGGCGTCCCCGAAGCCCCCGGGGACCTTGAAAGCCCGGCGCGCCCCAGCGGGAGCCCCCGGCGCCAGCGCCCACCTCGCGCGTGGTCACCTCCTCCCGCTCGGAAATCTTGAGCTGGAGCCGGTCGTTCTCCAGCTCGAGCGCGCGGACGCGGTCGATGTAGTGCGCCAGGCGGTCATTGAGCTCGCGCAGCTCCTCCTTCTCCTGCAGCCGCGACAGGCGCGTGGGCGACAGCGGCGTGGCGGGCCCGCCCGCGCGGCCAGGCGGCGGCGTGGCCATGGCGGCGGCGGCGGCAGCAGCGGCGGCGGCTCGGGGTCCGCGCGGCTCGGCACGGCGGCCGCGGCTCGGCGGGCTCATTCAATCCGACCCGCCGACCAAGATGGCGCCCGCAGCCCGCCGCCGCCGCCGCCGCGGGGCTGCCTGGAACTTGTAGTCCGGCCGGCGCCGCGCGCGGCACGCCGGGAGCTGTAGTCTCCCCGCTCAGTTTCCCGCGCTGTCCCAGAGCCAAACCGCCGGGCTCCAAATCCCAGCTGGGCCAATGCGTGACACCGGGTTTCTTTCCGGGATTCAGTTTCCCCTCTTGTATAACCTACCTACCTACCTCTTTGGAGATTCATTAAAATTAAAGGTGGGGGGCTTCCCTGGTGGCGCAGTGGTTGAGAGTCCGCCTGCCGATGCAGGGGACACGGGTTCGTGTCCCGGTCCGGGAAGATCCCACATGCCGCAGAGCGACTGGGCCTGTGAGCCATGGCCGCTGGGCCTGCGCATCCGGAGCCTGTGCTCCGCGGCGGGAGAGGCCACGGCAGTGAGGGGCTCGCGTACCGCAAAAAAAAAAAAAGAAAAAAAAATTAAAGGTGGGGTGGTGAAGGAACCTCAGAAATATGTTCAGTGATCTCACCGATATGTGGAGTTAAAAAAAAAAAATCAAAAATACCCCAGCCTCATGTAGATACTGTCAAGTTGTCATCTGAAGAGGTTTACCAGTTTACACTTTTGCAACAATGTGTGAGATTGTCTGTTTTCCTGAATTGCTGTCAACCCTGAATCATCTTTTTATTTTTTTTAATTTATTATTTATTTTATTTTATTTATTTTTGGCTGTGTTGGGTCTTCGTTGCTGTGCTGGGTTTCTCTAGTTGCGGCGAGCGGGGGCTACTCTTTGTTGCGGTGCGCAGGCTTTTCACTGCGGTGGCTTCTCTTGTGGAGTACAGGCTCTAGGTGCGCAGGCTTCAGTAGTTGTGGCTCGCAGGCTCAATAATTGTGGCTTGCGGGCTCTAGAGCGCAGGCTCAGTAGTTGTGGCGCACAGGCTTAGTTGCTCCGTGGCATGTAGGAGCTTCCCGGACCAGGGCTTGAACCCGTGTCCCCTGCATTGGCAGGCGGATTCTTAACCACTGCACCACCGGGGAAGGCCTGAATCATCTTTTAAATTATTTTATTTATTTGAATTTCTTTTTATGTCCATAAGCAAAGTTTTGCCATTTTCTTTTGTGTATATGTGTTTTTGTTTTTGTTTTTGTTTTGAGGTATAGTTGATTTACAATGTCGTGTTAGTTTCACGTGTACAGCCCAAGCTCATATGAATAGAGCCGTGGGTGTGGGGTATGAAGTGCGTCATAGGGGGTCAAAGAGTACACATTTCCAGTTATAAAATAAATATCATGGGGATGTAATGGGCAGCATGGTGACTGTAGTTAATAATACTATATTGCATATTTGAAAGTTGCTAAAAGAGTAGATCTTAAAAATTCTCATCATATGAGAAAAAACCCTGTAACTATTGTGGTGATGGATGTCACCTAGACTTATGGTGGTGATCGTTTCCCAGGATATACAAATATCGAATCATTAGTTTGTACACCTGAAACTAACATAATGTTATGTCAATTATACCTCCATTTAAAAAAAAAAATGTTCAGTGAAAGAAGGCAGACACAGGCCTCTCTTGCCTTCGAGATGGCCCACAGTCCGCCTGTGGAGTGTGTTTCTCTCTTAATAGATCCACTTCTTACCTATCGCTTTGTCCCTCACTGAATTCTTTCTGTGACGAGACATCAAGAACCTGAGCTTCATTAAGTCCTGAGACCAGCACAAAACCCCCCACCAGATGGAAGATGTTCCAGAGAGAAGGTCACAGTTTGGTAACCTTGAGAAGCTCATCAAGGGACCACCTGAGCCCAGATTAATGGAGCACAGGCCCTTCACACACCCTAATCCTTATCAGCAGCCCCGCCTTGAACTATTGCTATAAAACTCCTCACCAAATCCCCCCAGGTTGGGACACACAGTTTTTGGCAGGTGCGAGCCCACTGTGTCCCCCTTTGCCTGGCAAAGCAATAAAGCTATTATTTTCTACTTCACCCGAAAAAAAAAAAAGCCAGACACAAAAGGTCACACAGTGTATGAGTCCACTCATATAAAATGCCTAGAAGAGGCAAAATGATACAGCAGGGTCTGTCCAACTCGGTGCTGTGGACATTTGGGCCCCATCACTCTGTGGGGGACCATCCTGTTCATTGTAGGATGTCAGGTGGCATCGCTGGGCTCCCCCCACCCCAGCCACCTGATGCCAGCAGCACCACCACCCCCTCCGATCCAGACAACCAAAAATGTCCCCAGATGTTGCCACATGTCATCAAGGGGACAAAATCACCCTCAGTGGAGAACCACTTCCTTCCTCTAACCCTGAAACTTGCCCGCTGTTCTTTCTGCCCTGAGAACCGCCCCCCCCCCATACATCTCACCTCGGGGGACTTGGTGCAAACAGCCTTCCTCGGGGACCCCAGCAAATCACACACTGAGAACTTGGATTCCTTTACCTGCCCTCTGGGGTGTGGGGTGGGGCGGTCTCCCCTCTGCGCGCGGGCTTTCTCTAGTTGCGGCGAGCGGGGGCTACCCTTCGTTGCGGTGTGCAGGCTTCTCACTGCAGTGGCTTCTCTTGTTGCGGAGCACAGGCTCTAGGTGCGCGGGCTTCAGTAGTTGTGGCACGTGGGCTCAGTAGTTGTGGCGGGCTCTAGAGCACAGGCTCAGTAGTTGTGGCACACAGGCTTAGTTGCTCCACGGCATCTTCCCGGACCAGGGCTCGAACCCGTGTCCCCTGCATTGGCAGGGGCATTCTTAACCACTGCGCCACCAGGGAAGCCCTTTTCTTTTTTTTCCTCCTGTCTTGAATCCTGATACTCACTCACATTCCCCTCTTACCAGAAACAAAGCCCCCTGCCCTGCCCCAGCACCCAGGCAGGCACGAGTCCCTGGCTAGGCTGTGACTAGCCTCTCAAAAACTAGCTCGTACTTGGGGACCGTATGTCGTCGGCTTTCCCTCATAACGGTAGGAACACCGATTGCAAAACACAGTTGGTACAACGTGAGGGCGTTTAAAGCAAAATAGGAATAAGTGATACTACAGGAGGCCGGGGCCTGAGGGGAGAAAAATGATGGAGGTTTGGGTTTGGGGGTGGCATGGGGTCACCTTTCCTCCCCTCCACCCCCAGACTTAGCTGCAACCCCCTCCCCATCACAGGTCCCGCTAACGATCGCCCCGGGCCACCCAGTAGCCTGCCATTCAAGGCCCTGCAGGGTCCCACAGGCCGCCCACCGAGCTGGCCCCTCTTGGCACATGGGTGCCCCATCCGTCTCCAGGTCTTTGCCTGTGCTGTTCCCTCCGCCAGGAATGCTGTTCCCCGCGCCCCATCCTCCCCAACCCCCCTCTCCGCGGCTGTGCCCCTACTCTCCGTGCTAACCTGTGCCCCGAGCCCTCCGCCCCCCACCAACCGCGGACCCCCCCGGGGGCCGGACTCCAACTCCCAGAAAGCCCTGCGCTTCCCGTGGGTGCGGCAGGAGCTTCCACTCCCCTTGTTCAGTTTGGGAGGTGTTGGCAATTTTCAAATTTTGGCGCTGAACGGGCGGCGCGGCGACAGCTGCGGCCAGACCCCCTCCCCTCGCCGGATCCCGAGGCCTGGGCACTCTGCGGGCTCCCCAGGCGCGACACGCGGCGGCGGCGGGGGGTGGCGCTCGGCCCGTTTCCAGGACGGGAAACTGAGGCAGGGGGCGATCCGGGGACCTGTCTCGGGACCCCCAGCAGGGGCGGGACGAAGCGGGGTTCGAACCTGCGACCCTCTGATCCCAGGGCGCTAGAAAAGTTAATGGCTAATTGCTGCCTGCTTTGGGGGTGGAGGGTGCGGGCGGTGGGCGAGAAATCCCCGAACCCGAGAAGGTCCGGCCAGGCCCTGTCCCCTATCCCTCCCGCTTTGCGCCGCCGCCCAAGCTCCGCGCCGGAGTTTGGCGCCAGATTTTTCAAAATCTCAGCGGAACGGCTGCCGCTGGCTCCCAGCCGGGATCGCGAGCCTTGATCCTGAATTCCGGCGCCTGGATCTGAGGGACCGCAGATTCTGGAGTCTGGACTGGGTGGGGGAGGGCTCATTCCAGAGCCTGGACCTGGGGGGCTGTGGATTCCGGATCTGGTGGGGGCAGAGATTCCAGAGCCTGAATTTTGGGCACCCTGATTCGGGAGCCTGTTTTGGGGAACTGGGATTCCGGACCCTGGATCTGGAGGGCCCTGATTCCAGAGCCCGGAGGAGGGCGGGTTCTGGAACCCCAATTCCTGAGCCTGGAGGCTAAACCTGGAATCTAGGATCAGAACTCAGGAATCTGGGGCTGGAACCCTGAAATCCCAACTGAAATCTGGGGGCAAGGAGAGCGCTGGGGCCGGAGGGACAGCTGTTTGTTAAATGGGTTCCGGAATAATGAAATCAACAAATATTGGGACTTCCCTGGTGGTCCAGTGGTTAAGACTCCCCGCTTCCACTGCAGGGGGCACGGGTTCGATCCCTGGTTAGGTAAGTTCCAGATGCCCCGTGGTGTGGCCAAAAAAACAAACAAATACTGATTGACATCTCCACCTGTCAGGCACTGGGGCTGTATCAATGTCCAAAACAAAGATCCCTGCGCTTGGGAAGCTGACAAGGATGAAGTAGGAAGACAGAGGAAACAGATACCTAATGAATAAGTGAATTTTATGGCATGTTAGAATATAATAAGGTGGGGGGGTGTGGAAAAAGCAGGGTGAGGGGCTTGGGAGCATGTGAGCTAGGGGGTGCATTTTTAAACAGGGTGGGCCTCTTGGAGAAGGTGGCATTTGAGCAAGGACTTGAAGAGAAGGAGGGGACCAACGAGGTGAACAGGTTGGGAGAAGCCTTCCAGGGAGAGGCACCAGCCAGCACAAAATCACACTCCAGTATGGTGGACATGGCAAGGAATAAGAATTTCCAGTGGGTGGAGACAAGTACAGTATTAGAGAAGGAAACACATGTAACACCCGTGTATTAGTCATCTAGTGCTGGGTAACAAAACACAGTAGCTTAAAGCCACTCATGTTTCTTATCTCAGTTTCCACAGGTTGGGAAGCTGGGTGGGGCTTAGCTGGGTGGGCTGGCTCCAGGCTTTATGATGCTGCAGTCAAGGCGTCCCTGGGGCAGGGTCGACTCCCAAGGGCATTTGTACTGATCTTGGAAGGATTCATGTCCTGGCTGGCCATTATCCAGGGGCTGTCTTGGTTCCTTATCATGTAAGAGAGGATTTGATTTGGGTTTTGAAACCCTCACTGTTTGTTGTAATAGGGAAACAAAAACTGAAAATGGCCCAGATAGCCCATATAGACCAATGGGAGCTACACTCAGTATCTTGTAATAACCTATAATGCAAAAGAATCTGAAAAAGAATATATGTATGTATAACCGAATCACTCTGCTGTACACTTGAGACTAACACAACATTGTCAATTAACTGTAGTTCAACAAAAAATTTTTTTAACTAAAAAAAGGACACACACAAAAGACAGGACACACCGATACCTTTGTGTAGACTCACACAGTGGAATATTATACAGCAGTGGAAAACTAACACACAGAATGATCTCCCAAACATAAGATCATGCAAAAAAAGCAAAGTGCAGAAGAGTATCTACAGTATGCTTCCGTTTTTATAAAATTCGAAACCCAGCTAAACTAGCTGATACGTTATTTCAGTGTGCTACGAATGTTAGAGAACTGAAGGGAAAAGTGGGGACGTGATCAACCCAGAAGTCAGCATAGTGGTTGTGTTTTGAAAGCTGGGCGGTTGTGAATGTTTCTATTCTTAGCTGCACGCATAAATTATAGATGCTTTTTGTGTGTTTGATGTATTTTGTGTTTCAAAAGTGAAAAAAACAACCTCCCTCAGACTGCTGTGTAGAACAACATGGTTCCAATAGAAACAGAATATCCCACCACAAAAAAGAAACGATAATTATGCAATAATTATGTGACAGGATAGAGGTATTTATCTGCTCGTGGTAATCACGTTGCAACATATAAATGTATCAAATCAACACGTGAAACTTACACAAGGTTGTATGTCAATTATATCTCAATTTTTTTTTGTTAAATCTTTTGGCCCCGCTCAGCATGTGCGATGGAACCCGTGCCCCCTGCATTGACAGCGCGGAGTCTTAACCACTGGACCACCAGAGAAGTCCCTAATTTTTAATGTTTTACTCAACCTGACATACCCAAAATATTCTAACCAATATTGTAATCGACATACACAAATTATTTTTTTATTTTATTGAAGTATAGTTAATTTACAATGTTGTGTTAATTTCTGCTGTATAACCAAGTGATTCAGTTATATAATTAATTTATTTTTATTTATTTATTTATTTTGGCTGCATTGGGTCTTCGTTGCTGCGCGTGGGCTTTCTCTAGTTGCGGCGAGCGGGGGCTACTCTTCGTTGCGGTGCTCAGGCTTCTCACTGCGGTGGCTTCTCTTGTTGTCGGGCACTGGCTCTAGGCACACGGGCTTCAGTATTTGTGGTGCACGTGCTCCATAGTTGTGCCTCGTGGGCTCTAGAGCACAGGCTCAGTAGTTGTGGCACACAGGCTTAGTTGCTCCACGGCATGTGGGATCTTCCCGGATCAGGGCTCGAACCCGTGTCCCCTGCATTGGCAGGCGGATTCTCAACCACTGCACCACCAGGGAAGTCCCTCAGTTATAAATATATATATTCTTTTTTTTTTGGCTGCAGTGCGAGACTTGTGGGATCTTAGTTCCCCGACCAGGTACCAGGTATCGAACCCAGGCCCTCGGCAGTGAAAGCACTGAGTCCTAACCACTGGACCCCCAGGGTATTCCCTCTTTTTTTTTTTTTTTTTTTTTTCCGGTACGCAGGCCTCTCACTGTTGTGGCCTCTCCCGTTGCAGAGCACAGGCTCCTGACGCGCAGCCTCAGCGGCCATGGCTCACGGGCCCAGCCACTCCGCGGCATGTGGGATCTTCCCGGACCGGGGCACGAACCCGTGTCCCCGGCATCGGCAGGCGGACTCCCAACCACTGCGCCACCAGGGAAGCCCTGGGAATTCCCTCTTTTTCATATTCTTTTCCAATAATTAACCAAATTATTGAGGAGATATTTTCCATTCTTTTTTCCACACCAAGTCTTTGAAATCCAGTGTGTTTTTCATACTCACAGCCTATCACAACTTGGGTGCTAAATTTTCAGTGGTTTAAGGAAACAATAAAGTTGTCTTTAAGGAAAAAGTATTTTACACCACTTCTGTTTGTGGGTTTTAATTAATTAAAATGAAATTCAATTCGAAATTCAGTGGCTCTGGCTATATTTCAAGGGTGCAGGAGCCTCAGGTTGCTGTAGTTGCCTGGCCAGCACAGGTGGGGAGGATGCTGAGAAGTCACTGAGGTGAGGGTCTGCAGTGGCCTGGGCTGGGGTCAGTGCCTCACTTAGAGCCCGCCTGTCCCCTTTCTGGACCTCTCCCCACACCTCCTTTTCCAGCCCTCGCTCCAGTACCCAGCACTCAGGAATCCCCTGTTCCCAAGCCTGGGTGCCTCCCCCCAAGGAAGGCAGTGCCCCCAGTCTGTACACTCCCAGGACCCAGGGGTGGCAGAGGGCAGCTGTTTTGTGGGGAGTGTGGATCTGTGAGCTGAGGTGCCCTCCGTGTGCAGGTGAGGACCTTCACAATACAGGACCAACCCTGGGATTTTGAGACCCTCAAAACAGGCAGCAGTGGGGCCTCCCTGGTGGCGCAAGTGGTTGAGAGTCCGCCTGCCGATGCAGGGGATACGGGTTCGTGCCCCGGTCTGGGAGGATCCCATATGCCGCGGAGCGGCTGGGCCCGTGAGCCATGGCCGCTGGGCCTGCGCGTCCGGAGCCTGCGCGTCCGGAGCCTGTGCTCCGCAACGGGGGAGGCCACAACAGTGAGAGGCCCGCATACCGCAAAAAAAAAAAAAAAAAAAAAAAAAACAGGCAGCAGGCCACCAGCTTGGGGCCAGCTCTGCCCACACTGCCACATTCCATGGCAGAACTGCCAGGAGTCTGGGAGTTCTAAATGTGAACCAGACTTGCCAGGAGGCTTTGCAGGTTTCAGTTCTAATCTGTTGCTGTGTAACAAACTACACCCAAACTTTACTATGTCTTATGATTTCATGGGTTGGGAATACAGGTGGGGCTCAGCAGGGCGGGTCTTCTGTCCCATGTGGGGTTGACAGGGGGCCCTGCGTGGTGTCCAGCTGGCAACGGTGCTGGGGGCTCTGGGCTCCTTCTGTGGTCGGTCTGGTGCCTCGCCAGCCCCTCTCCCTTTCTGTGTAGACTCAGGGTCTCTCCAGGGCCCACTGATGCAGCACAAACTTCCTATGAGATTTCTCAGGACTCCCTGAGAGCAGGACAGTACATGCCGTCCTCCTGAAGCTAAGGGACATGGCTGGCAGTGTCACCTCCCTCATACTGCACGGGTCAAGGCCATCACAGACCCAGCCCAGATAAAGGGGAGGGAAGTGGCTGCACCATTTTTCATTCTGACCAGCAGTGCATGTGGCTTCCAGTATCTCCACATCCTCCCAACCTGTGTTATTATCCGTCTTTGACCGTAACCATTCCAGTGTGTGTGAAGCAGTATCTCACTGTGGTCCTGATACTGCCATCTTTAATCCACTGGAGACTTTGTCTGGTGGGAGGATAGTTCTATTTTGTTCGGCAGTGTGTAACTTGGTGTATAATTTGTTGAGCCCTTAGCCATGGGTTGTGCAGCCCTCTTGAATTCTTGTAATGGGTCCCAAATACTAGGGGTGGGCTTGCTGGTGGTGCACCAAGAGATGGAGCACGGGGATCGATTTGAGATCTGTCTGGGGGCCAAAGTTGATGGATTAGTTACTGGGGAAGAGAGAGGGTGTGAAGTTAGTCCCACCTCCGACCCCTTCTGCACCCCATGCAGGGCACCTCACAGCCCTTCACTCTTGGTGGCTGACCTGGCTGCACGTCTGGTCCCCCTCCAATCTGGGAGCCCCAAATCTTCACTGTCTGTATTGGGGTGAATAGTGTCCCCCCAAATTCACACCCCACCTGGAACCTGTCAATGGGACCTTGTTTGGAAACTGGGTCTTTGCAGGTATAATTGGTTCAATTAAGATGAGGTCATCCTGGGGACTTCCCGGGTGGTCCAGTAGTTAGGACTCTGCGCTTCCACTGCAGGGGACACGGGTTCGATCCCTGGTCCAGGAACTAAGATCCCACAAGCTAGGTGGCACAGTCAAAAAAAAAAAAAAAAGATGAGGTCATCCTGGATCAGAGTGGGCCCTCGTCCAATGCCTGGTGTCCTTGTAAGAAGAGAGAGATTTGGATACAGAGAGGTGAGGCCATGTGAGAAGGCCAGGTAAAGATGGAGGCAGGGGCTGGAGGAATGTGTCCACAAGCTAAGGACCACAGGCAGCCACCGGAGGGGCCTGGAACAGATTCCCCCTCAGAACCTCCAGGAGGAAACAGCTCTGCCAACATGTTGGTTAGGAGACTATTACACTCTAACCGTACATTGAGCACTTTGCTAGTTCTGAGTCATTTTGGTGAATTATGGAACCTGAGGGTAGTCATGGGGACCCCAAATCTGTAGCCAGCTGGTCCAAGTGAAGGTGGTCCCAAGGGCCCCAGCTGACAGCTGGTGTCTGAAGTGGAGATTGTCTTATGGGAACCATGTCTTCTAAGCAAATAATGGGCTAAACTCCATGCATCCATAGAACTGTAAATTATCTGATGGAAAAATGATGATTGTCCTGTATCATTTTGTTATTGTTGGGTTTTTTTTTTTTTTTTTTGCTGTACGCGGGCCTCTCACTGTTGTGGCCTCCCCCATTGCGGAGCACAGGCTCCGGACGCACAGGCCCAGCGGCCATGGCTCACGGGCCCAGCCTCTCCGTGGCATGTGGGATCTTCCCAGACCAGGGCACGAACCCGTATCCCCTGCATCGGCAGGCGGACTCTCAACCACTGCGCCACCAGGGAAGCCCTGTTGGGTTTTTTTTTAAACTTCTTTACTGGAGTATAACTGCTTTACAATTGTGTGTTCGTTTCTGCCTTATAACAAAGTGAATCAGCTATACATATACATATATCCCCATATCTCCTCCCTCTTGCATCTCCCTCCCACCCTCCCTATCCCACCCCTCTAGGTGGTGTCCTGTATCCATTTTGCATTGACTAAACAAATTCATTTCAGCCACCGGATGGCCTAGAAGACATCTTACATGTCTCTTCACTATTTACGAGTTCCATGCAATCTCTGACGCACATCGATTGGATATTCATGTGAGAATCATGCTTTTTCCTTTTTTAAAAAATGCATTTTTTTGGCTGCTCTGTGCGGCTTGAGGGATCTGTTTCCCAACCAGGGATTGAACCCGGGCCATGGCAGTGAGAGCCCGGAATCCTAACCAGTAGGCCACCAGGGAACTCCCCAAAATGCATCGTTTTTTTTTTTTTTTTTTTGGGTGGGGCTGTGTTGGGTCTTCATTTCTGTGCGAGGGCTTTCTCTAGTTGTGGCAAGCGGGGGCCACTCTTCATCGCAGTGCACAGGCCTCTCACTATCGCGGCCTCTCTTGTTGCGGAGCACAGGCTCCAGACGCGCAGGCTCAGTAGTTGTGGCGCACAGGCTTAGTTGCTCCGCGGCATGTGGGATCCTCCCAGACCAGGGCTCGAACCCGTGTCCCCTGCATTAGCAGGCAGATTCTCAACCACTGTGCCACCAGGGAAGCCCCAAAATGCATCTTTTAACGTAATGCTGAGCCCCTCAGCCTGTTGCTGGGGTCTCATTCAGTCATTCGACCAGAACCTATTTATTGAGCACCTACTGTATACTAGGAACACCATGCCGAGCAAAACAGATGGCAACTCCTGCTTGGTGAAGCCAACATTTGAGTGAAGGCACGGAATGATTCGGATGAATAAGAACATGCATAGTATGTTAGACGGTGTTGTGTGCTAAGGAAAAAAGAGGGAGTCGAAGTGTGGGTGGGGGCGTGAAACATTTCACAGGTGGCCAGGGGAGGTGGCACTGAGAGGGGGATATGGCAAGCTGGCACGGGCAGGGGAGGGTGCTCAGGGAGAGGAACTGGCAAGGGCAGAGGCCTTGGGGTAAGACCACGCGGGCACATTCAGAGAACAGCGGGAATGGGTTTCCCCTGGGGCTTTGTTTGGAGGGTGAGCAGATGGTTTTGGAGGGAGCCCTCTGGGTACTGCAGGGAGAGCCGGCTATGGGGGGCACTGACTGACGTCTGGGGAGGGAGGGCGTGGCTTCAAGGGGCTTTCAAGGTAAGTGCTGTACGGGAGGTGTATGGAGCACTTTCTACAGGTCAAGTCCAGCCTCAGTCGTGGGTTTTTGTAAGCCTTTCGACAACCTGATTTTCCCAGGAAAGGAGGGAGCTTCAGAGAGGTTAGGTCACCAATCCAAGGACACACAGCTTGTGAGGGATGGAGTGGGATTTGAACCAGGAGAGCTTGACCTCAGAGCAGAGATGCCCCTACCAAGCCCTTCCCCCAGATGTCACAGTCACAGACATCCCGGCCTCCTCCTGCTGTGGCTGCTTCCCCCACTCCTGACCCACCGCCATCCTCCTCAGTATCCCCAGATGTGACCCCGGCCTCCCCGCCTCCTCACCTTTGCCCTTGATATCTCTGCCACCTGGTGTGTGTTGTTTCCACCTCCTCCCAGCCCATCCTGTCTTTCCAACGTCTAGAAGTTCAGATGATGACTCACCTCAACCCGGAAGCCTCTCCTTGGGGACCGGAATCATGTCTTGTTCATCTTCGAAAAAAAAGAAAAATGATGTCAGAGGCCAGTCCCTCCCCTGCTTCAAGCTTGCCAAGGGCTTCCTTTGCTATTTTGACCCCGGGTCGAATCCAGACCCCACCTGCAGCCCCCAAAGCCCACCTTCCTGATCTCCTCTCGGTCTGGTTTCTTTATATCACTCAGGTCTCAGCTCAAATATCACCTCCTCAGAGAAGCCCACCCTGACCACTCCACCTGAAGTAGTTGCGTTACCACCCGCCCAGTGCTGAATCAGCACCCAGTAGGCCTTCAATCAACGCCTGAATTCCCTATTTATTTATTTTTAAAGTTTTGTTTTTTATTTTATTTTATCTTTTGGCCATGCCGTGCAGCATGCGGGATCTTACTCCCCCAACTAGGAATCAAACCTGTGCCCCCTGCGTTGGGAGCTCAGAGTCTTAACCAATGGACTGCCAGGGAAGTCCCTAATTCCCCCATTTAGAGGGCAGTTACCACGCACAGAGACCTCTCCTAAGTGTGGACCAGATTGAATGCATTTTGTGCTCAGAACATTCCTAGATAACGCTATTATTTCCATTTTGCAGAGGGGGAAACTGAGGCACAGGGGTCTCGTGCGCGGGATGCCATGCCCAAGTTCATGTAGCTGGTCAGGAGGGGATTCAAAGCTAGGCAGTCAGAAGTCTCCTTGGTCACCCCCGACCCCTGCCCTGAGCCCCCGTTCTCCTCATCCCTGCCCCTCACACCCCTCCTGTCTTAGCTGGCTTGAGTAACCGTAACAGAACACCACAGTCTGGGGCTTAAACCACAGACATGATTCCTCACCGCCCTGGAAGTGGGAGGCCCACGATCAGGGTGCTGGAGTGGCCAGTTCCTGGTGAGGGCCTGCTTCCTGGTCTCCCTGTGAGCTCACATGGCAGAGAGAGCTCTGGTCTCTCTTCCTCTCTTTACAAGGGCACGAATCCTACGGGGTGGCAGCGGGGGGGCACCCTCATGACCTCACCTAACCCTCATCCCCTCCCAAAGGCCCCACCTCCAAACACCATCCTATGGGGGTTAGGGCTTCAGCATATGGATTTTGGGGGACATAAACTTTTGGTCCATAACACCTCCTATGATGCAAAGGGGCCTCCAGCTCTGAACTCACCTCTCAAATGTCCTTCCCCAGCCCTGGGACTCCTAACCCTGCAGCATTCCAGCTGCCATGCTGGGAGAGAACCTTGATCCACCCCCCCAAGGCAAAACCAATGCCCC